>NC_082604.1:18858899-20082024 GCF_030936135.1 Gavia stellata
AATAATGCCCTTGACTTCCCCCTTTTGCAGGATTATGTATGGGAAAACAGTCTTCAGAAGTAGTAATATTTTTTTCCAGGAAAATAGTAATGTTTTTAATAAATCGATTTCCTGGAATTCCATCAGCACATTGGAATTCTCTGTCCATCATCTCCTTTTGAAACATCTCTTCTCGCATAGCTGTGGAAAGATTTTTCCGTTTCTACCCTTTAAAGAGAGGAGGTGACCCAACTGGTATTTGGCTTGGGAAGATTTGCTGTATGGTCCACTCATGCAGCTGAAATGTGGACGTATGTAGCTGTTTGCTTCTGTTTCAAAAGAAGCCGAGTCCTTGGTGAGGGGAGTGCAGTTTCCTGCCTTAACCACCCCATAAATAGATTTTGAAGAAAACAGAACACTGCAGGTGTTTTTCTGGGATTAGGGTGTGTAACCAAGGAGGCTCTCAAAATGGAGCTCTTCTGGAGCTTTGCTCTGCTTTGGGGAACGCCAGAGTAAAAGGCTTCTTTAAAATGATGTTTGTAGCCTGGAATCCTGCTGTGATCAAAGCTCTGATCCCAGCCAGGCGTGACAGACACAGCACTGCCTCTTCGCACCTCATGTTTCAGTCCTGGAGACGCACCGACTTGCTTTAGCCTGCTAGCATGTTTGGTTGTGATCTTTGTAATTAATTCCCCTTCGTTTTATGAGGTTCTGCTAATAGGATTCCTGAGTCGGTGGAAGCTGGTGATCAGATTAGTCTCTGTTTCAGATAGCCTCCTGGGAGGTGGCTACACAGAGAGTCTTCACTAAGCTTTGTTGCCCTGAAAAGATGAGCCTTATAAAGCAATTATGGTTCAATTAGTTTTCATGTGGAAAGGCCCAGAGTGGGGCTGGGATAAAGCTGTGAATCCAGATGCCATTTTCTATCAAACTGAGACTTAGATAGTGGAAATACAAAAGGTAGCGTGGATAGTCTCTGTCTGTTCCATCCCCTTATCAGGCAGGGATCCAGGTGGGTGTCAGACGCTTTGCTCTCTGAAACTCAGTCCTGCTGATGGGTCTCAAATGGCCTAGGATAAACACTGTGGCCACAAACACTGCACCATGAGGCAGAGGTGAGCAGGTCTAATGCTCACTGCACTTGTCTTGCAGCTTTCCATTGGAGGCATCATCATTCTGAAGGACACCAGTGAGGATATGGAGGAGCTGGTTGAACCTGTGGCAGCTCATGGTCCGAAGATTGAGGAAGAGGAACAGGAACCTGAACCACCAGAGCCCTTTGAGTACATTGATGATTAAGACCTGAGGTACAGTGTAGCATGCAGAGTCACCTTTATTAATCCCAGTGAAGGAAAAGCCACTTTGGATCAACTGAAGCAGTTACCAGGACCCAGCACTCTTGTTTTAGCTCTCTGGCACAGCTTCTGTGCCAGATTCAGAAACATACGCTCTGTCCCGATTTGAAGAGTTTGGCAGCAATAAGAGAGAAATGCACTCTTCCAGATCAGGCCTGACCCAGTCGTACTGGATCTGGTCTCTAATCTCACAGGCTTCGCTATTCTTGAGTAGAGCCTCAGTGGGCAGAGTTAGAGCAGTGCATGGGGTCACAGGCAACAGCTGAGCTCAGGGTAATCGGCTCATGAAAGATGGTCCCAGAGGGGCAAGTGGTTTATGTAACAAAGCTGTCATCTACTTGACCTCAGTATGGCAGGATTGGTTGAAAGAGAACTACTACTCTGCTTCCTGGGGTTGTCTTGTCTTCCCAGCAGTTCTTAGCTTCTCTTTAAAGGCACTCCAGTCATAGGCTCTGTGGTGCTCTTTGAGCCCAATTTAATGATCCTTTTAGATCTGTTCCAGGCAATGAATGGTGCACTTCTCAGGTTCCTTGGTGAAAGTGCCTGAACTGATGTGCAAGTTTCTCACTGACAGGCAGAAACCCAGTTGTTTTATTTCCAAATATGGGCTGGCATGTCCCAGTGCTCCCAAGAGCAAAGATTATGCACTTGAATTGGTGGATGGGCAGGAAAACAAACTCCTTGCTAAAAACTGTAAATGTTGCATCAGTGGCAGGCTTGGGTGAGTGTGTGGAGCTAACCACAAGAAGCCTTAGTTAAATACATTTGCTTTTCTGGTTTCTCTCTCCCCCGCCTCCAGGATCATGTCCTCTAAAGAAGACACTATGCTTGATATCAGAAAGACAGACATGAAGACCTTCCTATCGAGATCTGCTGTTCAGTGCATGCAACCCCAATCTGTGCTGAGCTAAAGCTGATAGTCTGTGTTTTATGGCTGAAGAAAAGATATATGCTATTTAGTGTACTCTTTCACAAAACCTTGTTTTCAAATAAATATATTAAAAACTCTTGTCAGAAAACTTGCTGCTTTAAAAAAAAAAAGGAAGCCTAACAACCTTCTTTTCCACTCACCCCAAATGTTAAAAACTAGACCCAAGTTGTGCATCTTCCTCCAGCAACATTTGACTGACTCTGTTCCTCTGTAGAGTCATCAGGATCTGTGCACATCTCTGCTTTCTCTAGCACTCGTTTAGGCTGAGCAAGGTCACCAACTTTAGTCTGGCCCAGCCATAGCTCTGATGCTACAGAGAGGCCAGGTCTCTACTTGCCAGCAGGTATCCAGATGAGGTCTGCTTCCAAATTACCGGTGTGACACTGACTTTGCAGTGATCTTCCCCCTTGCTCATCCTGGTATTCGTGTGACAGTGTGGGGCTGACAGAAGGGTTCTGGGTGTTAGTGATGGGGAAATGGGGCATGTTTCTCTTTGCTTCACAGAATCCCTTTTTTTTTTTCTGTGTACTTCCACTGTATTCACCAAATATGAACATAATAGCTGATGTGAGCAGGCAGCTAGAAATACATTACAGGCCTAGATGGGGTGAATCCAGACATGCAAGTTGTTGCACTGATGTGCATCATTAGCCAAGGGGGGATTTACAGTCAGGGGTATGGAATGAGCAGCAGTCAGAAGGAAAGAATGTGGCTCAACCGTTCACTGTTGGCCCAGCCAGCCGTTCACCTGTTGGGCTGTAATGCTTCAAAGAGTCTGTCACCAGTGAGCTGGAGACTGTGGCCCTGGTCAGCTGTAAGCCAAATGCTGGGGGAAGCTCCATCATTTGAAACAGCACTTAAACAGAATGAGGTTTTTATTGTATGTATGTTGGGGACGTTTTGCTCCATGTTAACATACCACAAGCTCATGTACATCAGTAATAATGGAAGACAAATCTTGCATGTAGTGCCTGGGAGCTTTTCCAGCAGATGGTTTATTTTGGTGAGTGTTACTATAGCAATAGAATAGTCTGCCTTTGTTCTCTGCAGAGCTTAAGCAGTACAGAGCAGAGATAGGGGACTGGAAGCCAATTTTGAGTCTTAGGCTTCAGTCAGAAGTCCCTGAAGTTGAAATGCTGGTGCTGGTCAGAACTTGCTCTTCTCAGTGTGACCCAAATATGTTCTCCCATGGAAGCAGAGCCAAGAATCAACCTGAAATGGCTACAGACAATGTAACTATCGGAAAAACTGGAAACAAAGAGGGAATCACTGCTCCAATCCCATGGTGATTCAAAGTAAGACCCAGTATTGTGGTGCAAGAAACAGAAACTGGACAGATGTACATTATTTGAGTGTCTCTAGTGCTGGAATCCCTTCCCTTGGAATGGCTACCTGTATCCCTTACTCCTGCATGTTCTGCTGCTGCCAACCAGTGTGGTATGTTGTGGTTTTTAGGTGATTTGTTAGTAATGCCTTATGTCATCTTACAAAATGCTGCGTAGAGGGGAGGACATTGGGAGGAGGAAAAAAACCAACTCATTTCAGGTCATTCAGCAACCTGCTAGACAGCCACATATTGCTGGGAGGTTTCTAGAGTCCCAAGTAGGAATGCTGGGAATAGCTGGCTCAGAAGGATCTGAAGTCCTGTATTGATGCCTTGGCCGAGCTGTGAACAGTCTGCTTCTATTCACAGGACTTTTTGCTGAGCCTTTCATACTATAACAGATGTTTCAGGGTAGCCAGTATATTCCTGGCGCTTGCTACAGGTTTGGTTCTTAGTGTGGCTGTGTAAATCTGTATGAATAGAGCAGTTCCCACTGAGCCATGTACTGGCGGGGGCGCCATCCAGGAGACTTGATTTTTGTGCTAAATTATTTTCTTGTGCCTGTAAGACCACTCCTGCCTCTGGCAGTGATGTTTCCCAGAGCTCCCTTGGCACAAGCAAATGTAAAAACCTCAGATAGCCCCAAACTGATTTCTGAGCTGCTACTCTGGAGGAGTGTTGACAGAGGTGGCTGCTGGTTAAAGGGTGAAGCAAATGGATTAGCAGTGTGAAGGAGGAGAGGCGATGGCCACACCACAAATCTGAGTTGCTGTGAGCTGAGGGGGGAGCGGGAAGGGGCAGCTCCATGGGATGGTGCTCAGGGCAGGGAACAACTATGAGGAGTGTTTTCTAGCAAGTGCAAATCAACCTTTCACCAGAGGGCTGACTGAGAAGTGGCTCCTCTCTTGGCTGGAGTATGCACAGTAAGTGGCTTCCAGGGGTTTCAGCCTGTTTGCACCTCTCTCTGGAGAGAAGGCTGTGCACGTAATGAACAGCTCGTCGGTTGCTCGTGCATTTGGTATCAGTAGATGGGGTTTCCCTTTGGGGACTTCACTGGCTGAGCTCTGTGCAATCAGAGCCTGCTCCACTGCAGAGCACCCAGGTCCTTCCCAGCTTCCCACACAGTGGGCAGCCCCTCCGGTACGTGTGCTCAGGCCCCGTAAGTTCAGAAAGGATAAACCTCTTCCACCCACACTGCAGCTTGGGAGGATGCCGGTCCTGTGCCTCAGTGAGACGTGTCTAGCTCAGGCTCGTTTCGCTCAGGGGACACCACTTAAAAGACTCCAGGCAGCACAAGGACAAGAGGTCCTCTCATGGCGAATTTATGAGAGTTTTTGGTACAAAACAGTGTGTCCTGACTATAGAACGATCTGATACATCGGATTTTTTTCTAACCCCTACATATTTCTTCAGTTCACCAATCAGGCTGCTGAGGATGCTGCTCTGCGACTGCCTGAGGCTCATAAAACCTCCAGAGATCTTCTAGAAAGGCACTAGAAAACCTCTGGGAAGGCTCTAGAAAGATGCTAGAGCACTCACTGTGGGTCAGTCGGCAGCAGCTCTTGGTGCTGGAGTGTGTCGCCCCCCTCCACTGCCTCCCTGGGCTCCCTGGCTTCTTGTGGTGGATGTGAAGACCTCGCTTCCTCTTGCACCAGGCTCTCCCAGGGTTTGTGCCTCCCTGTGAGATGGTGCTTAGCAAGGGCAGTGCTGAAAATCAATGCAAGCACTGAGGTAAAGCCTTCTGGGCTGGATCCTGCCCCCATGCTAAGGCACCTGACCAGTTTCCCTTGGGACAGATGGGGCCAGTCACTGCAGGACCAGCTCAGTGCTGTGCTCAGGGGACATAGGCTGCCGCTAGCTTTCCGATCTCCAGTTTGGAGAAGGCATGGTGGGAGCCTGGAAACCTTTGCTGCTGCTTTAAATAATGCCATTTAGCCACAGTGACTCATTAGTGCTGATTTCTTAGGAAGTGCTGCTCTCCTGGGCCTGGCTGGGGATGCTGTGGAGGGACCCACCCCTCGGGTGTTTGCCAGGGGCTAATTGGACCTAAAGTTCCTGGGTTTGCTGGAGGGAGAGACCGAGGTGGCAGGAAGCATGCTTCTATCCCTCCTGACTAATGGGCCTCATCCCCCTTAACCCTGGTAAGAAATATATCACTTCAAAAGCATGCCGCTTCTGGCAGGTCCCAGAGTCCTTCCAGGAGGCCCTGGACACACCCTCAGTCTCCACTTCCTGATGGTTAACTCGGGTACAAGCTCCCTGCTAGGCACCGCGCTGGGGACAGAAGCAGGGGTGGAGATGGAGGCAGCACTCCCAGGGCAAGGGGTCTTCAAGGAGGGGGCTGACAGTGGCAGGCATTCAGCAGATCTCATCCTCCTGCTTCTCCCTGTCACAGCGGTGCCACCCTCCCTATCTCTCCCCTTCCTTCCAGGGCCAGGCGAAGCTCTTCCTTCTCGCCATTCAACACGAAGGTTGGGCGCTGCTGATAATGATGATGACATTGGCCATTTATCTCCCTGCATCCTGGAGGCCGGAGTGTCCCCTGCCAGGCCCCAGCCTGCCCTGGGCTGTTCCCCTCCCGGCTGCTCTTGGCATGGGTGACGGGTTGGGTTTCCAGCCCAGCACCTTAACCCTGCAGCAGTGGCAGGACTGGGGAGATGGGGAGCATGGGCATCTCAGGACCATGCGAGGCTTGTGGTATTTGTTTGCAACCTCTTCTGTGACTAGTCTGAAGGCCTTTCCCCAGGGTGGCTTCACGTGGGAGCAAGGCTCTTCATTTCCTCGGTGAGGATAACTGTTTTGGGCAGATCCGGTTCAATGTGTTTCTCCAGCACTGGTGGGACTGGGCTGGCCCACGCTCTCTGCCCTGGGAGGAGAAGCTGCCCTAGTCCCTGCTGCTGGGCTCCAGCTGAGGACTGGCTTGACTTGGTCTCTGAAATCCTGCTCTGCGTGGGCAAATAATCCAGCTGGCAGCAGCCCAGGTCCGGAGTTTTGTTTTGAGGTCTATACTCCAGTTCCTGGCATTGGCTGCACAACTAAAGCTGTTTTTTGCTCAGAAGAAATACTGTGCACGTACTCAGGTGAGCCATCAGTGTCTCTTCCAGTGCATGGGGGAATTAGCATTACTCATGTATTGCAGAGAGGCAAATCCTGTTTCTGCCCAAGTCCTTTGGAGACCAGCTAATCAGAGGACCTGGAGACTACAAACCCCAGACATCCCAGCCCCATGGGACTGGTCTGATGGACGCTGCTGCCCCACACCTGCATGCGTGTGTGTGTTTAAGCAACACGTGTGTCTCTTTTTTTTCATTGTGTTCACAAAGCATGTGCAGAAAATGGACAATGGAGCATCTATACCATAAGGGTCGAGGTGAAGCGGGTCCCAGCGAGCAGGGCAGGGTGCATGGGGGGACATCTCGGGGCTCACTGCCCGCAGCCTTGGTGCAGGTCTGGCTCTGGGGTTGGCCAAGGGGAAGGGCAGTCATTTGGTGGCAACAGCATCCCTGGCCAAGGGTATAAATAGCTGCTCTGGTGACCCAGAGAAGAATTGCTGCACAGGCGAGGTTAATTGTCAGCAGAAATTATGGGGACATTGTTCCTCCAAAGATAACCTGCAAGGGATGAAGCGTGGAGCAATTTTTTCCCCTTCAGAGTGAAGGAAAAAGACCTGAAATATTGGTGCGGTGTTTTTGTTCTCAGCTTTATGCTGGCTCTCCCATTTAATTGTTTTTCTCCATTCCATGTCAATGAGAACCAAGATGGATTAACTTTTTGTTTCCCCACCATGTCCACCCAGAGGAGAAGCTGAGATAGCTCCTGTAGGGCTGGGCAAATTCTCTGTTTACTTTAACTTCACACAGAAATCTTTTTTATTTTTAGCTTAAGCATGAAATCTGGGGTTCAGGGATGAGCAAGAAGCAGCTGAAAATAATTTGCTGGAAACACGTGCATTGGACATCAGAGTTCATGGGCTCATTCATAGATGAAACCTGCTGCTTGCTCCTCTTGCAAGCCCGGAGGTTTTGCAATTTGTTCCCAAGTGACTGAGCAGGTGGCCATCGGTCTGTGTTGGTGGCATGGGACAGATTGCCATCGGTCTGTGTTGGTGGCAGCATCAAAGCTGTACCCATGGGATGAAGGCAGTGAGGCTCCCTGGGGCTGTTGCTGAGACTGGGGATGTTTCTCCTGACGATGAAGTTCTCTGTCCTGCTGTTTCTGTGCACCCAGTTTCCCTGACTATTTTCTCCATTTTATTTTTTTTTAATGGAGCATCTCTAGCTCTTCCCTCCCCCCAGCCCCCTGCCCTTTTTAGCTGGAAAGCCTTGCTGTTACTGCAAGCCAAGCCCTCTCATGCATTGGTGTTCACCTTGGTTGGGGGCTTAATGACCCATGTCTTAGATGAGCACATGCCAGAAAGCCCAGCTGGGGCCCCCTTTGGGCTTGGGGCACTGAGCTGCTGTCATCCCCCATGGAGGCACCCCCAGCCCCACAAAGGCAGCTGGGCTCTCCTGGTTGTCAGCTCTGTCCCTGTAGGGATCTCTGAAGAGTGATCACTGCCACAGCTGGAAAGGCACCACGGGCTGATCTGTTGGGACAGAGGAGCAGAAAAAGCACTGGAGGATTCCCTCCTTCCTCCAGCCTGGGCTGGGCTTTGGCCAGCCCGCAGCAGGGCGGCAGCAGCAGCAAGAAGGTTTTGTGGAACAGCATCTCCTCTCCAGGTGGACACTTGAGGGACATGGGGAGTTGACGTTGCAGGGCAATAGGTTGAGCCCTGGATGGTCCTGTCCTCATCTGCAAAGTCCTGCTGGGAGAAGAAAGCTCTGGCTCCTTCTGCACGGGGCGCAAGGCACCTGGGAGCCTCCTTCACCATTTTGCAGTGGAGCTGAAAAGAGCTTTTTGGGCACCCACCAGCCAGTCCCTCCGCTCTCTCTGTGCTGCGCTGAGCAGGCCAAGAGGCTTCTGGATCTCAAGGAGAGTTGAGTTCATCCTGTCACCTCCTTCATCCGTGGCACAAAATCAAAGTCTCTGTTGTGCCTCTCCTGGTCAGGGACTTCAGTTACAGGAAATTACTGGAGAAGAGTCTGCATATAAATAGCCTGTCATGGGGCTGACCACATCCTTCTGGAGGGAGGTGAAACTCGAGGCTCTGGAGCAGCTAAACAAGCCCCATCCAAGGGAGACAAAGCAGCTTTGTGATAGCCTGATGCTGGGGAGAGCAGACAGGTTTTGCAATTCCATTGCCTCAGTTTTCCTTGCAGAGGGCCCTGGGGAAGCATTGCTGTGTAACTCAGTATGTGAGCAGTGTCTGAACTGTTGGGCAAGCGCCCTGCCCGAGTGCAGGATGTTGGTCGAAGCAAACCCCTCTGCCCTCCAGCCACTCCCAGTAGGAGCCGGTCCATGCTCCAACTCAACCAACAATAACATGTCATTAACTAAAAACTCTAAAGACTTTTTATTTATTTATTGCCTAAATGCTTCTTCAAAGTATTCACTGAAAATCCAAACCAAAATCTTTTCTAGCAACTAAAAGCTGAAGTTTGTCTCGGAAAATAACAGAACGTTTAAGCTTTGAAAAATGTCCGCCTGTTGCCTGCTTGCTTTTATTTTTAATGCAACCACTTGGAAAGACTACTGCAAGAAGATATTTCCTGCAAAATCTTCCACTTGGGCACAGAGAATAGCCTTCTGTTTTTTAATCAAGCAACAGGTTACAATGCAGCCCAGGACCTGCAGCTGGCAGAGTTGGTGGCGCAGCCCCAGGAATGCTCAGCCCCCAGCACAGGTGGCAGTGACATCCGCCGCAAGAAAAACCGAAACTATGGAGCTGGGGTGATGCCCCAGGCAATGATGAATGTCCTCCCTTGGACACACAGGTCAGCGCAGTCCTGCTTTTCAGGTTTGAAGTACAAGCTTTGTATCTTCTTGACCTTACCCTGGGTGCTGGCCAGTGGGTGGGTGTTCACCCTTGGGCAGCACCTCACTGAAAAGGTGTCTCTGCCCAAGCACCTTAGGAGTGTGGCAAAGCCTATGCAAGGCCACATGTGCACAGCAGCCTTGCCTGCCTGCTGGAAGGGGACTTCTGCAAGAATGGGAGAAGAAAAAGAAGAAAAAATACGATCAAGCAAAGCCCAGATCCCACACAGCCCTTCCTACCATCCTGCCCAGAGCACAATGTCAGTCCTGTTTGGCTGCTCGGAGGAGAAAGCCAGCTGGATGCACATCATCCTGAAGACGGGAGGAGAAAATCAGCATAAAATCCCTCTCTCTTTCCCCATGGGCAGTGCCTGATCTCCACCAAAGCAAAGCAGGAATTTCCCACAACTTTCTAGGAACTCAGACTAGACTCTAGGAATTTTCCCTTACTTTTTGGGAATGTCTTTGTGCTTTCCAGGAATATCCTTGTTTTTTCTAGGAATTGCAGACAGCTTTGTAGGGACTATGGACTGGAATTCCAGAGTGCTTTCTGAACAGTTTGATGTGCTTCCTAGGAATTTCAGCCAGCTCTCACAGCACTTTCTAGGCCTTTCCCTGTGGTTTCTAGGCATTTTCAGGTGCTTTGTAGGAATTGCAGAGCCGTTTCTAGAAATATCCAAGTGTTTTCTAGGGATTGCAGAGCACTTCCTGGAAATTTCCCAGTACTTTCTAGCAATTCCCCATTGCTTTCTAGAATTTGCAGACTGCTTTCTGGGCACTGCTGAGTGCTTTCTAAGACTTGCAGTGTGTTTCCTAGGAATATCTTTGATCCAAACGCCACTCTGTCAACATCCTCCAAGAAGCCACAGGGCTACAGAAATTTCTCTGCAGCACACAGCACCTGGTTTTTAAAATCAGTAGAAGGGGCCTGCCTATCTTCATCTTTGAACAGCAATGCCATGGCAAACCCTAGAAGCATAGCAGTCCTTCACGCCGCTGTGGTTTTGCCATGGTGCAGAAGTTTTTGCAACATCTGGAATTCTCAACACAAATAAAGCCAGAGATATGGCAAAACGCTTGAGCAGGGGAGGATGTCGCTGTGAGTGAAGGTGATTGCTGTAGGAATGCACTTGCTCAAGGGAAGATGGCAAAGGCAGGTGTTGTACAAGGTGTCAGATGCTCATCTTCCCTTCCAGAACAAATTTTGCCCACAGTCCTGATGAATTCCTTCATCAGGAAACCTCACACCTGATTTTAGCACTGCTAGATAATTCACCCTGGGGTTCTTCTGGGACAAGGCCTCGATAAGGAGCCTGGCCAGTCCTCCTGTTTGTTTTGGTCAGGCTCCCATGAGGTAACAACATGTTGGACGCGTGCCTGCTGAAGCTGTGCGTGCACGACCCACGAGGCCAAGGGGGGACAAACCCATATGTTAAGACAGTAGTCAATTTTAAAAAATGAATTTCACCCCAAACTCTGTTCAAATTACGCCAGAGAGTGGGACCCGGCAAAAAGCGATTCTTCACCGCAGCCAGCGGGAAGCTGCAGCTCTCCCACCGCGCTCCAGGGGGCGCTGCCCGCCGGCACGGTGGAGAACCTCCCTTCGTCACGTGACGCGCCCGTCCCCGCCTGGTATTGGCTGAGAGGGATCATGTGCGGCGGGAGGGGGCGCGGCGTGGCGGGGAGAGAGGCCCCGGTTGCCAAGGCGACAGGAGGCGGTGGCGCGGGGCAGGTAGGCCGCGCTGCGGTGGTGCCGGTGGCACTCGGGGTTTGCTCGCTTCCCTCCTCTCCGGTTGGCTCAGGAACTGGTAGGGCCGCGTGCTCTCGGCCCTGAGGGGGCGGCCGCAGCGCCCCGTCCCCGGTGAGGCGGCGGCGGGCTGCACCCCTGGGCTGCACCCCTGGACTGCTGTGTGAGGAAGCAGTGTGACCGCCCCGCGGCCTGGCGAGAACAGCGGTTTGGGTCGGCGAGGACCGGCTTCGGAACGTCTTTGGAGGTGCCTTACGGGGGGGAGGATATCTTGCTCATGCGGTTTGTTTGGAGATGAGGTGGCTAATGGGCTGTGCGTGGCTGGGCTGCAGCAGGGCTGTGTGAACCGCTGTGCTGTCTGCTAACACGCCCCTTCTTTACAATTTTCTAGGTGTATCAGTGATGAGATGTAGCAGTAACGCTTAGCAATGGGTGACGTTCTAGCTTATGAGGCTGAGTTACTTGGACTAGTGAGAGAGGTTGGTTTTATCTCTTTTCTTCTTTTCTTTTTTTTTTTTTTGGTTGAAATAAGCAAGGCAAAATTTCAAAATGCTTGTATTCAGAGGTATCGTAACTGTGGTCTAAATTCTGGAGTAATTTAACTGGCCTGAAATCATATTGACTCCTGTCATGCTTTGTAGATTCAAAGGGCTCAATGTCCATTAAATACCAGCAGTCAAACATCAAATCAATCTAGCATTATCTATTGTTCATTGCAAATGAGGCTTTCATTAAAGGAACAGTTAAGTTGATTAGATCCACAGACTGCTTTAGGGCTCAGGTCCAGCCTGTGATACTGGTGAGATCTTTAAAACACTGCTTAGCTGCCACCTCATTCCATATGTGTATAAAATCACAGAGGCATATAAAAACCCTAGAGCTGACAAAGCCCAGGCTGAAGTCCTGAGACTGCTGATCTCCAGGATTGTCCAGCTAGGCACTCCTCTACCCATATTGCCCATAAGAGGTAATCAGAAGATATTCTAAAATGTGAAATGGTCCTGTGAAAAAGTCAGTGAGAGACAAACTTTCAAGGGCGGGTGTCTGTCTGGTAGTCTGTGCTTCAACCTTCTGGATTAATTGGCTAAAATGGAATATTTATGATTTGGAACAAGAACACAAGCTGTGATCTCTGCTGCTTGTTACTGCCTCATTCCTTTGATCGACACTGTGTGGGTAGTCTAGTTTAGGGCCCTAAGTGAACACCAAACCAACAACCTAACCTCCCTGCCTTGTGTGCTTGTGTGACCCAACCATTGCTGGGTTCCACAGATGCCGGTGCTGTGGAGGGGCAATCAGGAGCAGCAGTCAGCTGTCACTGTGCCCACCTTTCACCAGGCTGTCTGTTGAAAGCCTGGGCAGTTACTTCCTGCTTAAAGAGTCTACCAAATGGCAAAATTATACACAACTTAAATCTTCTTATGGATCTCAGAAAACAAATATAAGAAGAGGTTTAAGTACTTAATCACTACTATACTACTGTTTATGTTAGCAGTGAAGAAAGTAAACGATTCCTGTTTTCTGTGGCAATGTTGGGCATTCAGATCAAGTTTGCAAAATGAAGTGTGATGTCTTCCCACAGCAACCAATAACTAAGACTCCTAAGATGGGGGGAGGAGGGAAAGGTTGTGTGTAATATACTGACTGTGAAGAAGAGGAAGAGCTGTTTATCTCTCTTTCAGAGTAATGCTTGATTAGTTGTTCATTAATTTGGCTTGCACAGCTTCAGATGAGTGACCTGGCTTAGAATTCAAGCTGCCTGACTGCTGCCGTGGAGATGAGAGTCACACTTAAGAATTCTGCCTTCTGAGAACATTATTTGCAAGGAAGTTATTTACTTGTTTCTTCAACCAAGGAATAGCATTAATGGATTTTAGATCTTTTTCTTCTTTGGTTGATTGGAATTACTGGCTAAATCGAGGGGCATCATTCTTTCAGAGAGGATGTGCTCGGTTGTCAGTGCTATTCTCTAGGATGCAGGAGGAAATTTAGTTGAGATATAGTGTTTTCCTACCACATGAGTTACCAGTTCTTGGTTTGTTGCTGTGCGGTCTTTGGCATTTATGGACCCTGCTACAGAGAAACTTCAAAGGACTTTGGCAATTCATGGGTCACTCATTGAAGCATTAATAATCTAAAAAAATACTGTTCCTGTATGTTTTTGTCTTGGTAGTATTTGGATTTTGCTGAATTTGAAGAAACAGTGAAAGTATTTACGAAGGAATGTAAAATAAAAGGGAAGCCACTACCTAAACCAGCAGGTGTTTCCTCAAGAGATTCAAAAACTTTGCCTGTTCAGGTAATGCATTGTTTACACTTACTTTGAGTAATACTAAAAACAGTTAAAGGCCACTAACCATGATGTGAATTATTACAGCAATGATATTATCTGAACTGTCTGAACAGATTCTTAATTATTTGGAGAAGTCTGCCAGAAGTCTTCTTTCATTGCAGAAACTTTCAAGTTTGGGGTTCACACTACTTGAGGTTTTTGGCTTGCCATACTTTGGTAAGACTGATCTTCACACACCGTAGGTACCTTATGGTAAAGGTGGGTCCCCAGACAGACATGCTTGAAAATTTGGGCTTTACTACTTGTACTGAAGGTTGATTCAGACTCTCAAAGATACTAAAGATAGCTGGAGAAAGAATATTTATGTGGTTGTGGAATGGTGAGAGATTTTGGGTAAAACTTTTAATTGAAAATCTTTAGGTGACACTTGAATTCTTCAGTCACTAACCTACTGTTGAAAAAAATCTAGCTCTTCTGTGTTTGTTTTTTCACTGAATGCTTTTCCCCTTTGCAGAAAGATCTGCTTACAGCATTTGAAAATGGTGAGCAGAAAGTTTTCTTCCAACTCTGGGAGGAGCATATTTCATTTTCAGTCCGGGACAACGAACCGATTGCTCAGAAGCTGGAGTTCTATCTTCACATACACTTTGCCACCTACCTCTTAAAACACTGTATAGGAAAGCCTGTAAGTTTAGTTCACAGTTCAAACTTCAAATTGGTTTTTTTTTTGTTTACTTCATTTATTTGTTTCTAGTGTGGATGAGGATGGGATGTTTAGTAAGAAGAATTCCCAGAATATGTATCTGGTTTTTGGGCTGCAGTCTGCATTTTAGTTGAACCAAACCCCTTGTATTGTAAAGTACAGAGATGGAATTTGGAGGTGTCCGTATCTTGGAGCCCCTGTATTTTAACTTGGAAAATACCGGCATGCTGATACTTTCATACCTCTAATTGTAGTCCATAGGAGATTCTTAAAACACTTATTTTGCTTCCAGTTTGGACTGAAGCTGCGTGTTGAAATACAAACGTTTCTGATAAAATAGGAAAGCTGAAGCTTGACCAACTCAATATATCATATTGAAAACTGTAATTCCAAGCTGTCATAAAATAAAATCTGTCACATGGGACTTTTATGATGAAGAGACAGTTAAGTAGGCTGGAGTCAGCCAGATCAGCCAGGGCTTAATAGCTCCTGCCTTACACCTGTCAGCTGCTGCAGGAGTACTTGGATGCCTCCAGTGTGTTTTCCAGCCTCTTAAGGAGCTTTTGGTCTGTTCCGTGTGCCAGGTCCCCTTCCTGGTGCTGTGAGTGGATTTTATTGTTCTGCACTTATCACTGAAATAAAGCGTGTCTAATGTAGGTGTTTCCTCCCTGCCCTGAGTGTGGAAATGGCACTGATTTCAAAATGTAGCCTGAATTGGGCAGGAATAATTTCCATTCAAAAAGCAACTGTCCCTCTCTTCTTTTGTTGGACCTGGATGACACAAATAAAAACATCAGTTTAAATTGGTTTTTTTGAGTGGTGAGAACAAGATATAATGCTCTCTAGTTAAATAAATGTTGCTTTTTAGATATCAAGTTTGAAATCCCAGAATATTTGTTATTAATGTATTTAGGTCTCTGCTTATATTTGCCAGCTTTACAGTGCATTCAGAGTGGTAGTTTTCTAAATATATATACTTCTTTATTTCCTAGGACAAAGCTGAACTTGAGGAAAGGATTTCTCATTTTAAGGCATACCTGGAAACAAAAGGAGCTGCACTGAGCCAGACTACAGAGTTTCTTCCCTTCTATGCTTTGCCTTTTGTTCCAAACCCCGTGGTACATCCTTCATTTAAAGAACTTTTCCAGGTAAGTATCAGTTTTGCAGAGATGGTATTTATGATGATTTTTCTCATGGGGTGATAGATATTGAATGATGTTTAGTTTGGTAATTGCTTTTATTGTTTCCTTTAACAGAAACTGTACAATCATAAAAGAACATATATTTGATGGAGGAAGGGTTGTGACAGTGCTATCAATAAAAGAGTACCATCTTAAATATATTTTATATTTGCTTGAGTCCTAAATGGTACACCAGCTTTGTGTCCATAAATAAGAATTGCTACCTCTCCATTCTTTCTACACAAACCCAAAATAAGCATGCTTCTGGGAATTGCTATGTAGTCATTCAAGTCTACTTACTTGCTTTGAGGTTGTTGCCCAACCGCCCTATCTGTGTATATATATCTGGATTTAAGACATGATAGCTAGGCATAAGGAGACTGAAGCAGTTTCATGTAATGTGGAAAAGAGAAAGTCAAGTTTATAAGTAATCCTCCTCTGAGATTCCCACCCCCACCCCCTATGCCGCACCCCCCCCCCCAAAAAAAAAAAAAAAAATGCTGGAAGAGCATAGCTGTGCTTAGTGGCTTTGTGAGACTTGCCACAGGCATTTTTCCTGGTTAATTTTTTTGTTAAATATGCTTTAGCTTTTGCCTTTGAATGGCTCTTTTGGAGTTCAGTTCTTAGTCTTGCACATGCAAGGTGAGAAGAGAGTGCAAAAGTTAGTGTGCTTGAACTTCAAAATAGGTCTCATTTGCAGGTGCACTTTCAATGTGATGATTCGGTCTGCTTTATTGCCTGTGAATGTGTGTGTATACAGCTCCCACGTACACACACGCATACACAGATTTGTTTGTAAAATATGTATAATATTTGTAGGGTTATATGCTTGAAATGCTTCACCATCTTGCCACATGGACAGTTGTGCTGGCTTATCTAAGGAGCTGCATGAGCAGTTAATGTGGTGTGAGGAGATATCTTCAGCCTGCATTACTGCCACACGCTTTTTGATATCAAATCAAAGATTAAATGATACTTGCCCTAGGACTGACTTTGGATGTACCAGCTGATGAGGAGCTCCAGTCTAACACCAAAAAAAGGCATATACTGCCATTTTCCTTTGGGACTAGCTATAAATAATGATATGTACTGGTTGACCTCAGAGATGGGATATGACTACTCTTTTTTAATTATACTTAGCAGCTTTTTTTTTTTTTCTGAATGCCTTGTCTAAGATAAAATCCTCAGGTTTATTCATAGTAACCCAATGTCCAAGCCTTTAGTTCACAGTCACTCATATTTTCTTGTGGGAATTGTACAGCTCATTCCATGTTAGTGTTGAAACACAAATTGTTTTATGTTTGAGAAAGAACAGCAGTGAGTCACTAGTCTACTAAGCAGTGTTCTTACAGCATTTTTATTTTCTCAGACGTCTGATGCTTTATATAGCTGGAGTTCCTGTCTGTTTGTGTAATACATCTTGAAAAATAATATACAGTCCTCTCTGTAGGAGACATGGTTCCTTTGGTAATATACAGCGTACCATGGTGCACCACTGTCTGGATACTGAATTGACAAATGCAGCCAGTAAACTCTGTACGCTCTCCAGCATGGTGAAATAAGGGCAAATCTGAGCTGCGAGAACAGCTTGCAATGTATACATATACAGCAGTAAATTTAGGAAGCTCTTGCTACTTGTTGGAAGATACTGCTTTTTCATCTGTTGGCTGGCTTTTCGTCACACAGAAACTAGCTTAACTGAAGGTTTGAAATAAAAGAAATAAGTATTCAGTGAATTCTTAGATGTAGTTTGGCTTTTTTCCTGAACTATTATTTTCTTATCCTTATGAGACACTATGTCAGGCAGAAGACAGCATTCCAGTTAGTGGTTGATACGTTGGTCTATTTTTCATACATGAGTTGTTTTTCTCCAAATCCGTATTTTAGAAATGGTGTATCCTGATCACTGATGTCATGTCATGTTGCTTGCAATAGTTATTGACAAAATTTACAATTCCCAGATCTTGTTAGGAATGAAAGATGACTACAGTGATTACTTTTTGAAAACTGATCAATGGAAAATTATTCGTTTCATAATCTATTTAGTAAATTTAAAATTCATATTAGTCTTTTTATCTTTTTCTCAAGTTGCTTATATTTTAAAGGTACTTCTAATTTATGGGCAGTTGTTGCATGTGCCTATGAGGCACCAACAGTATATGATAGTTTTACACTTGAAATAAAGCTACGTTATGTTTTTTAGAACTCTTGTACAGAAATAATACTGAATTCTCTTCTGTACACTTTTATGCATAGCTAGCAAACACATTCACTTCAGTAATGGTGAAGGGAAGATCTTTTTAATACAATGCTGGCTGCCTTGTTTACTAGTGGAAGGTTGCTGTGATCCAAACAGTACTTTCAGCAGAGTGTACATATTTGGTGAACAACTGCCATCATTTGTTTTTTCTTTTCAAGGATTCTTGGACATTGGATTTAAGGGCAAGATTGGAAAAGTTCCTGTCTTTGACTCTCAAAGCCAGACAGACTCCCCGGCTTCTCACTTTATTTGTATCCTTTTGAGAAAACACTTTGAAGATAATTAGAATTACTATAAAGAGGTGGTATAATTTATTATAAGAGTGTGCTGCTAAGCTTTATTGCAGAATTGCAGTAATGTTGCAGTTCAGTGTTTTTATGATAGGAAACATTGTTTATATTTCACATTCAAAAAAACCTTTTGAAAAAGTTATGTAAAGACAATGTATAGATGCATATGAACCTGCATATTTATCATATGACCATTCTTTGCTTCCATGTATAAAGTACAGGATACCCGAAGGCACCGACCTGTTCTGACTTCTTTCTTAGCATTTGTAAAGCTGTTAGTCTTTTCAGTTAGCCATTTCAGGGACTACCTCAAAGTTTTCCAAGGCTTTTAAGGGTTCCAGAAATTATTGTTTTACTAAATGGCTTGTGCTTCAGACTGTATTAATATTTTCTCTAACAATATTGTTTAAGCTGTGTTGTCTGGCCTAATTTGCAAACTAACTAGGTACATGATAAATTTTCTTCTCCCTTTTTGGTCAATACAGTTAAAGGCAAGGTAGAGACAACTGAACTGGAGTCTTTTTTTTGATTTTTAAATTTTTTTTTTTTAAACAGGAGCAGTTGAGAGTCCTTTTCCTGCTATATCTTACTTTATTCTAAAGTATCATGTTGCCGTGGTGGTATTGAATGATGAGCTGGAAATTATATTCCTTCTGTTGCATTCCTGCCTATTTGCCAGGATAGGGAGCAGTGATCAAAACTCTGCTTTCACTCCCATGTTACAGATGTTTGTGTGGGAGTCTGGCATAGAACAGTTGAAGAAAATTTTCTCTCTGCTTATTCTTCTTTATGGTGTAATGGACTGGATCCTAATTGAGCCCTGAGTATTTCTTAGGTATAAAATATCACCTGCCCTAAAACACTTGCATATTTTTGTGTTGATTTCATGTAAAATCAGCGGTTTGACTTTTGATTTTGGTGTTAATTCATTTAGACTGGAGTTACCGTATCTTATACTTCAGGGCTGGATCTAGTATCTTCAAAGGTCAGCAAAAGGCTCAAGTCTCAATGCAACATTGTACATTGTGCACTTAGAAGATTTTTATGTATTTATTACTGATACATTTATTCTTGCTCTCCTGTGAAGCATCAGGCATTGGCTGTTGCCTGGGTCAGTAGGAATATTTGGCTTGGTTGGGTTTGCCAGTTGGTTGAATATTTCATTCTGTGTCTCTGGAACAAACACGTAATTTTCCTGAACTGCTCCTACTTGTACAACAGAAGGAGAATGGACAGTGCAACAAAGGTAAATGCTGAGATGTGGTAAGGATATTCTGTAAGATTACTAGGAGCTATAATAGTAGTGGAAAGTACACTTGCCACGATGGGGAAAGTAGTGATGCATGGCAAAAAGTCCTTTGAAATCCAGACCCCTGTCTTGATGATGGTTATTGCTAGACTGCTTGAGGTCAGTAAGGTTGAGCATAGACATGTACTAGAAATCGCAGGGGGCCTAATGGTAGAATTTGTATTTTAAGTCTGTTTTGTCCTCAAATATGGTAAAAACAAGTGAAGAACTCTATACAAAGTACATGCTAGCTCTCCACTTTTAGTTATGATGAGAGCAAGTTTCCTCAGATTCCTTTCCTGTACCTGCTTATGCCTATCTGCATCTTCCAGATTTCAAATCTCATTCAGTTATTCTGAAACTCTCTGATGATCTTAGACAAAGTTAATTTTTTGTTCCTATTCAATCATCCTGTTTAAACTCCTAAAATAGTACGTATTGGTATCTCCTGAATAAGAATGTGTTAATTTAAGTGTGACTTTCTGATGTGTTGCATTTTTAGGTCAGCCGTTCGTAAACACTTAAGTGTGTAAGTGACTTGGGGTCCTTTAAAAAATAATAATTTCAGTACTGAATCCTGTTAGATGCTGATGGCACTTGAAATACGTGTCTTTTAAAAATCAGTTCAATAAATAGAATTTAGGTTCCCAGCTCCCTTGCATTCATTTTCGCTCTTGACTTTCTGTGGTCACTTCAGTGGTAGGGATTTGTATGAGCCCAGCTGGGTTCCTAAAATGGCTTTTCCTCTTGAGTTATTTTAATCTGTAGTTTTACACTGAGGATTTACTATTTGTAGATTGAATTAAGAGGAAAGTTAGGCTTATCTGCCAGTGTGAGTTCCAGGTCTTTTCTTTGTTATTTTGTGCTTTGTGTTGCATTAGACTTTCACTGAATAATAGAAAGATCTTTATGGATTTTTTTCGTTGTGGTGGACTTTTCTGAAGTCAATAATTCCATGCTCTGATTAAAAAGAAATAACTACGTGATTGGGCCTGAATTATTTTGGGCCTAATTATTTTTTTATTTGGACAGGTTCTGTGCTTTGTACAAGTACGGGGACTGTCATGGTATTGAATCCATGCAGGTCAGCCTTAATTTGTAAATCTGCTTGAGGGTAGGAAGGCTCTACAGAGGGATCTGGACAGGCTGGATCAATGGGCTGAGGACAGTTGTATGAGATTTAACAAGGCCAAGTGCCGGGTCCTGCACTTGGGGCACAACAACCCCATGCAACGCTACAGGCTTGGGGAAGAGTGGCTGGAAAGCTGCCTGGCAGAAAAGGACCTGGGGGTGGTGGTCAACAGCCGGCTGAAGATGAGCCAGCAGTGTGCCCAGGTGGCCAAGAAGGCCAACGGCATCCTGGCCTGTATCAGAAATAGTGTGGCCAGCACAACTAGGGAGGCGATCGTCCCCCTGTACTTGGCCCTGGTGAGGCTGCACCTCGAATACTGTGTTCAGTTTTGGGTCCTTCCCTACAAGAAGGACATTGAGGTGCTGGAGCGTGTCCAGAGAAGGGCAATGAAGCTGGGGAGGGGTCTGGAGCACAAGTCTTATGAGGAGCAGCTGAGGGAACTGGTGATATTTAGTCTGAAGAAGAGGAGGCTGAGGGGAGACCTTATCACTCCCTACAATTACCTGAAAGGAGGTTGTAGCGAGGTGGGTGCTGGTCTCTTCTCCCAAGTGACTAGTGATAGGACAAGAGGAAATGGCCTCAAGTTGCGCCAGGGGAGTAATATATCCAATAGATTGGATATTAGGAAAAATTTCTTTACCAAAAGGGTTATCAAGCATTGGAACAGGCTACACAGGGAGGTGGTTGAGTCACCATCCCTGGAGGTATTTAAAAGACGTGTGGATGAGGCGCTTAGGGACATGGTTTAGTGGTGGACATGGCAGTGTTAGGTTAACGGTTGGACTTGATGATAGTAAAGGTCTTTTCCAACCTAAATGATTCTATGATTCTATCTGTTATGTGCGTTGGAGGTTGAATTGGTTTGGATTTTTCATGAAGGTTACTTGAGGCCTGTCTCGTATGAAAGTTTTGGATCTGAGAGGTTATTTTTGCAGTATGCTGCTCAGATCACATGGGATCCACAGTACTTACTTGCTGTTGGAAAATGTTTACTTTATCAGTGAAGGAGAAATGCAAAGAAGATTAATAGGCAACACATGAATGAAGACCATTATGGCAAAGAGTCCTGTAAACAGCCTTTTGTAAATAGTTGCCAGTCATTAGTCTGACATACTGAAGCGCTTCAGCTTTGGGTGGAGTGGTACATATGCTCTTCAGGATGTCCAGGAGAGTCTTTCCTGATTAACCTGCTACAGTCTGGCTTTT
Organism: Gavia stellata; assembly: GCF_030936135.1. Taxonomy (NCBI): domain Eukaryota; kingdom Metazoa; phylum Chordata; class Aves; order Gaviiformes; family Gaviidae; genus Gavia; species Gavia stellata. The sequence goes on from NC_082604.1 coordinate 18,880,502, forward strand.
TACCCATTTGCTAAAAAACTTTAATACCTGTATGACTTTCAAAGCCATCTGTGTGGCAGTTGTGGTTAACTTACAGCTCTCCCATATGTTTTCAGTTTGTCTGGAAAGAGAATTGCAGAATGGTTGGCATCTTGCACAGAGAGCTTCAGACCTTCTGTGTGCCCTCTGTGCTAACAGGAATGGAGGGAATGAAGTATTTGGAAGTATGTTCAGCTACTGTCCCCTTCACTGCCTCATTATGAATCTGTGGATGAGTTCACAGCCACTCGTCCAGCATTTTGGGGAAGGGGAGAGTGGGGGAAGTGTGTCAGGCTGCTGCACAAGAGAAGGTAAAGTGTGACCTACCTGTCTGTCAAGATTTGCTATAGTCTGAATGACTATTAATGTGGAAAGATGTCAGTTTAGAATATGGATAGTAATTTTTATGGAAATTAGATAAGCAAGAAGGAGACAAGGCAACTACTGCCTCTCCTAAAAGCAAGGACTCAGTGTCACCTAAGGAGCCCTGATGTCTGACAGCAGCTCTTGGGACCTGCAACTCCTCTACTGAGAGCTCTGCTGCATTGTATGCAGGAACTCAGCCTGGCTGGAGTCAGTACTTCTAGCAAAGTATGTGAGGGTGCGCTGAGATTAGAGAGACAGAGAGAGTAAGCACAAGTCCGGGGAGCATGTTTGAGGTGTAGGTAAATTGTCTTAAAGGATAACAACCAGTGTCTCACTAAGAGAGAAAAGCTTATTGTGGAATTATGTGCATACATGTAACTCCTTGGCTGCTTATAGGAACTGGAGTCAAAACATTAAAAAGGCTTGACAATTACATACATGAGAGAGCAGACAAGAATACTGGTAAAAACATGCAGTACTTCAGATGATGCCTATATGCCAGCATCTTCATTTGGCAGAGTCACAAGCTTTACTGTACACTGTATCTTCCTAAACCAGGAGGTTAGTCCTCTGTCCTTTATTTTCCCCTCTTTTCCTCCACATATGAATAATGGTTCTGGCAGGTATTAGGTCCAGAGCTTTTTTCCACCCCCCACTCTATAAGCTTATCATATGTAGAAAGTATTTGTCAGTGTTGGGAGTTGTGTCTGGGAGAGGGAAAGAGAGAAGCCAAATATGTTGTGTTACTCTCTGATTCCTGTTATGGGTGCAGTTTGATCACTGCTGCAAGGTGACATACATGTGAACTGCCTCTTAATGGCACTCTTTCCTTTTGCCCGATCCTGACTCAGGTGGCAATGATTTAACATTTTAAACAAGCAACTAAATATTAATTTTTACCTGGACTGGTAGCTTCCTGATCTGTCATTATTTTCTGTCATCTACTGCTATTGATTATGGGGATGTGGCAGGAATTCAAGGGGGGAATGGGGCAGCATAGGACAAGCTCTTCCAACAGCCGTCTGTACTTGGGTCAGCTACATGTCAATGATGAAAGCTTCCTGCTCTTTCAGTAAGAGAAACTTTCATGAAATATTTTTCCTTTTTTAGTAAAATTACTTATGTGTGAAAAGATAGTGATATAAAAAAATGCAAGGTATGTCAAGACTTCATGATTCCACGCTTTGACTCTCTTTTCTCAGTAAAGACCCTGATAATCCCTGGATTTAACAGGGAGGGGGTAAGTTGGACCCTGATTCTTTGTTGCCAAGACTAGCATTCATGAGCTGCATTGAGTTTTGTTATGTAGTTTTTCCTGCTGACTGCAGTTGGAAGACAAATTTTCATCACTGGAAATTTTTCCCACTGGGCTATGAAAAGCCAGCAAATTATGAATAGGTTTATGTTTCATGGCTTGGTGCTTCCAACTTTCCTCTGAGTGAAAGTCACGCTCTAGATACATCCGCTGGAAATTTCTGAATCAAATGTGTCGTATCACAGTTAAATAAAAATGTATTCCAATTTGCTCATCTGGGCAAAGGAATAAAGTGCTGAAAAGTGGCTAGTTTTGTGCAATGGTTGCTCTCAGAATCTTTATTAGTTTAGAAAAATATTCTTGTTTTGGAGCTATCTCATATTAAAGCTGTGGTAGCAGTTTAGCAGTGATGGCTGTGGAATAAAAATAAAATCAAAGTTGCATGATTATTATCAAGGAAGAATAATTTGGGTTGTCTTTGGAAGCTATCTTAACTCTTCTGATTTTTAAGTTGATGAATATTGATTGTAGTTGAGATGGTTTTAAAAGCTTAAAGAATTGTAAAAAGTTTGGTGCTCTCAGCAAGATTACTTAATGTTACTGGGAGCTGTTCTAGTGTTTGGGTTTTTTCAAGTGTTTTGCTGGATTTGAACAGGATCTGTGGCTTGTCTCAGCTTCTGTTGTTACTTCACACCAGTTTTGGCTCCCTCCTAGAAAGTATAAGAAAAATATCATAAGGGTGGCTTGATTTGCAGTTTGATATCAGGTGTCACTCACAAATCCTGCAGGTGCAGAATGCTGTGATTCATGAACTTTTCTCAGAAAGCAGCCATTCTTAGAGGGGAGGAGGCTGTGAGTGTGAAATAACTGTCTTTTTTTTTTTTTAACTCATAAATTTTGAAAAAATACAGACTAGAATTAAGAAAATGTACCTTCTCTGTATTCCATGCTTTATTTTAAGACTGTCAATTTATAGCTAAAGTTTATAGCTAAAGTCTATTAATGCACATTTTCACTAAAAGATCCCATTAAAAGGTAATTTTGCTAAATTTTCTGAAAGTAAAAATAAGCTGTTCTGCCATCTACTGCTTTTCATATAAATGAGATGAAAGCAGCCTATTTCAGAAACCTTAAAAATGCATAAAATGTGACAAGTTTTTAAAGCAATTTCCAACATCTGATTTCATAGAGCTATCTAATGACTTTGATCTTCTTCGTTTGTAATGAAAGCTTTATGAACAGTTCTATTTGAATAGTATTTTTCTGGCAGTTTTGCGTCTCTTATGTTCACGTGTTTATTGCTTTTTGAAGCAGTTTGTCAGAAGTTGTTTGGCAGATGTTTGTGCGTGATTCGTAGTACATTGCTACCTGCAATATAACTAGATGGCCATTGCAGAAGATGACCTGTGAAGGCTCTACCAGATAAGCCATGGTGCTAATACAGCACTGCCACTCCCTATTTTTCCCTCTGCTCAAGATTACCACGCCTATGCTGGCTGCCATGGGACAGCAGAGGTTCGTGCCTGAGTTTGGAGAGCAGGGGGGCAAATGGCAAGGGACAGTTTTTGGTAACTACACCTAAATTCTCCAGAGCTTGTTTATCATAGCTGCAAGGTATTATATGCTGAGCTTTTTCAAACACAGAGCGTAACTGCGCGGTGAAAATTTGTACTGCTTAGGATTCTCCAGATGAAGATCCCAAAGATTTCTGCTTATATCAGTTATGTTTCTCAATGCTTCTATGTTACAGGAGCATATGATCTACATCTTTATGGAAAGAGACAGTGAATCGTGAAAGAGGATAATGGTTTCCTCAAAGACTGTGGGCAAAGTCTGTTCAAAGCCAGGAACAGGAACTAGTTTTTCCAGTTTCCAATTTTGCATCTTAGCTACTTACTTTGTTTTTTTTCCCTTCGGGTCTATTTGGACCTAAACTGTGTAATATTGGGCTGTTTGGAATGCTCTACTCTAACCCAAAAAATTTTCAAAACTGTGACAACGAATCCTACTTCTGTCTGAAACCTGTAGTCAGGTTGAGTCCTGTGGTAAATATTCAGTCTGTTTGCAGATGGGCACAATGCCATTTTCACAACTCTAGAGCAATACTGGCTTCTCAGCAAACTAATTTAAAACATAATGTTCTAGCAAAATACATAAACATCAGCAGTAACAATATAACTATTGTGCCTCCCTTCATAGTTTTGTCCAGTCATGAAGATGTGCACTGCGGTACACATTCCGGATTCCATGCCTGTCTTCCATGTAGAACGCTAATTTGGCTAGGTCTGAGACTGGGATGGAGAATAAAGATTTTGGTGCTTAGTTTCCTTCTTTTGTCTCTAAAGTAATTGAACCCGAAGGAACAAAATTTATCAGGGATGTAACTTCTTTTTTTTAGTTTAGACAGAAAGAAAAGAAAGATCAGAGTTATTTCCAAAAACTGAAGATACTAAAAGTAACTAATATAGCTTACCATCAACCAGGAAATGATGGAAACACCTGAAAAATTTTGTGTAGAAGTAGAGAAGGAAGTAGAGAATTCCCTGCAACTTTGAAGAACTCAGTGAATATTTTAATAGCAGATGAGGAACTGGATAACTTGAATGGTGGTTGTTTTTATTTTCTGTGAGTTGTACCATTTTCCTTGAAAGATAAAACACACTTAGTATTTATTTTAAAATAAGCAAAGCACTACATAACCTAAATATCAGTGGTCTATTTCTATAAATTAACTGGAGAAAATACCCAGCCTCACAGTGTAATCTAACAAACATCAGCATGAATCTCTGGGTACTGTCGTTCTCCTATTTTGTTGTTTTATCTTTGAAGTGGCTGCTTGACCCTTCCAGTTGCTCGGTGTGATAATCTTTTTTACCCACTGTTATTTGGTGAATGTAGAAGATTGTGCACAAATCTCATCTGCAGATGATAGCAAGTTCAGTTAACCAAGTCTGAGCTTCATTTTGTCATACATTCTTCTGATTCGATGCCCACAGCCTCGTTTTGTCTCTGATGGCATGGAACTTCTTGTATTAACAGACCTTTAAAACGGTATCCTCTTCACAAATGTATTCAGTTATGTTTCCTGTCTAATAGTTGTATTGCTGCTGTAACTATGAAGCAATTGTTTCTTTGGGCAATTAAAGCAAAATACATACTTGTAGCTGTTGCGATGAAATGAAATCACACTAGTAGTGTGGAATTATCCTTGCAGTGAAATTCCACCCCTTGGATAAAAGTAATTCTACAGCAGCAGCTGAAGTTGTCCCTTCAGAGCAGTAAAAATCCTTGTGGGTTCTTTTGTCCTTTCAGTTGAAAAGGTGATGTTATTTCTTTTTTATTATTCTCTTGACAGAAATGTTGCAACTTCTTCATCAACAGTTAGTAGAATCTGAGCACAGGACCATGACCTACCTGAAACGATTTAACAAAATGCAGGCAGACTACCATAATCTCATTGGAGTCACTGCAGAGCTGGTGGATTCCTTGGAGGCCACAGTCAACGGCAAGATGGTAAGAGATTACTCAGATGTGTGCTTGCTTCCCCATCCCCCAGAAAATGGAGAAATGCTACTAAAATGTGAATTAAGCTTTGTAGTTATGAGCATTTCTGTAAGTATTGTGTCTCTTTACTAATGAAACACAGCACTTTGGATGACAGATTCTTCCATTGCCCCTCTGTACTTGGTTACAGGTAGTGCAGAAGATGGGTTGAATTATGCTGGCTCAGAAATCTGGAGGAAACTACCACCATCTCACAAGACATCTCAGATCTCTTGTGAGAGTCCCCTTTTGAGCTTTGGCATCAGCAGTGACTAGAGAGCATTTCTGTGATTACTGACTGCAATCCAGCCCATCAGAGATTGTTGTATGTTTAGAACTGCTGCAGGTCTGTTTTAAGTTACACTGTGGTGGAAACAATCTCATCCAAAATTTTGGTGAGGAAAAGCTTTGCTCTCTGTTCTGCTATGCTGAACTTGCTAATTTAATTGGTAAAGGGAACTGGAGTAGGAGTGAATGAGTTATTCACTGTGTAAACGGGCCACATGTATGTGACTGGAGAAGGTACAACTTTCTTAGGGTATTTTTTAAACAAAGATGATTTTATGTTTCATCTTTTGTGCCATCTTCTCTGCAAGCATGCCTCTGCACTATAACTTCTGTATAACCTGAAGATTATTCTTATGGCAGATGTTAGTGGCCTCTAGATACTTTCAAAGGGGCTGTGAATTATTAGCAGGGAGAATGACCTAGGAGTTCCTGTGCTGCCTGCTGAAAAGTCAGGATGTACCTTCCTCCTGACATCAGCGTGAACATCTTGTAGTTTGTTACTCTGCATCTGGGATCACTGTCTGCTCACATCATTACTGCAGGGAAGCATTTGCCTGTAGGTGTGGATTTTACTTTACAGCAGATTAGGAAAGGTATCTGCTCACATGAGCTTCGATAACCATAAGAAACACATAGCCATTCGTTTGCTGCCTCCCATTTCACACTTCAGGGCTCTTCAAGGTGATATCCTCTTACCTTCTGTGGTGGAGGAACGAGGCACTGGTTATCTTTTGTTGCGGATGCTTGTTTAATTTCCTTTGTAAGCCTTGTGCTGGGCAGTTACTTGATCCTTCCCAAGTGCGTCCAGCTGAGGGTGCTCTTTCGTTATGAATCTTGGTTTCTGTCATTTCTGAATCCAAAATGGAGTTGGGTACTGAATAAAATCATGTTGAAGTTACGGCATTCTGAATTTGAAGGGTTTTGTTGTCTCGCTGTAGGTCTGAGAATATCAGAAGTGTCCTCATTCGTGTTTCTATAATAGTCCTCTCACCTTTGTTCTGGGGAAGCTAAAACCGGTTCTGAAATTAAGCAGTTCTATTGTGGTGTAGATTTCCCAAAACAAAAAACCTAAACCCGCTGAGATGTTTTGCATTGAAACAAAAAGTCCTGTACTGTGTAATTCATATTTATTCTCCCTGCTGTACAAGACAGTTGTGTAAGTTCTGCTCTTTAGCTAGACAACACATCAGCGTATCATTGTCTAAGTCTAAAGCACAAAACTGCTTCATAGTTGCTGTTGGACAACTTACCTTTTGATTGAGGAAAATCTGTATGCAAACACAGGTGTGACAAATTCTGTTTTTCTTCTAGACTCTCTGATAGTGTTTAGTGTTAGTCTTGTGAATAGCATAACTATTCCCCGATGAAGAGAGTTTACAGTTTTCTTAATTTCTGGACAGAACTGTAGTTGCTGTATATACCTTGTGCTTGCATCGATGAGTCTCAGGTGTGTGATTTCTTGCCCTCTTAAAAACAAAAGTGTTTAGTATAGAAACACTTATCAGGTAGAAAATGTAAGTTTTATATAATCCTGTTCTCTCGTTATGTTTCCTAATTTTTAGATCACACCAGAGTATCTTCAAAGTGTTTGTGTTCGCTTGTTTAGCAATCAGATGAGACAAAGTGTAGCACATAGTATTGACTTCACAAGGCCTGGAACTGTAAGTATTAATGTTTGGGGTTTTTACAGTAACTATCTCAAAAGACAATACCACTTAAGCTGTATATTGAACAACCAATGTGAGATAGTAAAGACAAAACATAATGTGTCCAAGCTTGTATAAGAATATGGCAATACATAAGGTTTTGTTGATCTCAAATGCTGGTGAATGACATGGTTACACAGTCATAGCTGCGTAAGTATGATTAATTCTGTTGTTATGATAACAGTAAGCTGTGTATCTGTTAAAACGGTAACTGAATGTGTAAAAGCAAAAAAAAAAAACCACACACAAAAAAAAAAAAAAAAACCAACAAAAAAACCATAACAAAAATACCCAAACCCTAAAACTGATGTCCTGAGTGTGTTTGATGGCATATCTTAGCCAATTTAATTTATCTAAAAAGGCATGGTGGTATTGCTCAGCTCTGGACATGTGCTCTGTTCTTCTCTGCTGTCAGTGATGCTCCTATAACCCTAGAGTGAATTGGCTTAGCCAGCTAAAGGAGAAGCATCGGACAGGATCATGAGAACAAATGGGGAAAAGAGGAGGAAGGGAGGACTTCCCTTTTTTGTAAGAGCTAGTTGATAGATGGGCAGTTAGATGATACACCTAAGCCACCTTGTTGAGTCACATGATGGGCTTTAACCCCATATCTAAGAATCTTTGATCTTATTGATAAGCAGTTCAGGATGCCTACGTTTTTTTTCTTCTCACTTCACCAGCCTCTTGTTCCATCTCAGGTGGCTACGGTATCCCTAGCTGCTTGTGCCCATTAAAGTTCTGTTCAATCTCTTCTGCCTAAATCGAGAGGGAGCTTTTTTTTTTTTTCCCAGCAGCAGAACCAGCTTAGGACAGTTTCTAGTGTCTGTGAAACTGTGCCTGGGGGTGTGAAATTTTAAATGACTTAATGATATTGGAAGAGCTGTTCAGTGGTACAACCTTTTTTAATACCTAGCTTGTTCAAATTTTTCAAATAAGCGTTAACATTAAAACTGCATTAAAACATTTTAATATTAAAATATTGTGTGCCACTGCTTTACAAAGACAGGCCAAAGTCATGAGCTGTGCTTATTGTTTTTGCTGTGGCAGACATTCACACATACTTAACTTTGTAGTAGGAGAGCTTTGTGAAGTGTCAAAGGAAAAGCAGAAGAAAGTAAGATTCTTGCTCCTTATTCTAGCCAAGGTTTTTAATAACAATGACGCTATGGGTACATTTTGTTCCTCTTGAAAATCTGTTATAGAAAGATGATGAGATGATAAAAATGTTCTCCTTTCTTTTCTATGTGCTAATATTTTCAGAGATAAATATTATTCCTCATTGCTCTTCAAGCTGTTTTAAATGCCCTCACTTCCCTCTTAATGGTCAGAACTCCTTTCTCTGACTTGCCATGTTTTTAGGAGGTGCACTCTTAGCAGCTTTTGCAGGCTGCATATCCCAGGGTTTCAGGAAGGAACCAGGGTTTCTGTTTGTCTGCTACCTCAACATCAGTGGCTGTCTGTAACTCCTTGCTCCTCAGATTTACACCATGTCTGTGGTGCATGGTTATGCCGTCTCCCACCCCGTAATGTACCCCCCCCATCTTTCTTCTAACCAACAATTTTTAGGGGTCTGCCCTCTTTCCCTGCCAATGGCTTTCCAAGATAATACTTTATGTACCCTAGTAGTCTTCCACATTTTTGCCACCTGATGCTGGGGTTGTGTGTGTCTCCCAGCTCCCCTTCCCTGTACTGAGATCATCCATTCTGTACAGCTTCTATCTGTTCCTGCTCTCTGCTTGCATCAAGGCTTTTCTTTTTCTCCTGTGCTTTCAAGGTGCTCCATTTGCCCAGGGTTTCACTCTTATTATTTCTTTTCTTTCTATCATAAGTTGATCCTCTGATTTCTTGAACACTTTTGGGAAGGGGGCAGAACAAAGAGTATCATCTTTACACAAGGTGCTGATTTGTTTCTTTATCCACTGTGCAGAGAATGCAGAAGTGGCTGAAGCTGTGACTTCATGGATAAAAGCTGGGTGGATTATCGCTAGACTGCATATGTCTTTCTGTACCCCTATCACATATGCTATTTTAGCATAAACATCTGTCATTGTACAGTTTAACCTTTAGGTATAGGCATCTGTTTCCTTCTCTATGAAAAAAAGACTTTTAAGAGTTTTAAGAAAAATAAGTGATCATTGAAGAAGTGGGTAAGCAGCAGTGTATAAGCACAGTATTTCAGCCAGAATCTCTGTCACTGAAGGTTTTTAAGAACAAGGTAGACAAACGGTTACCATTCACTGGGAATGGTTGGTGCTTGGCTGCTCTTCCAGCACAGGTTAGGTGACTGCTCAAAGTCTCTTGCAGCCATACTTGCTCTGTTTCCTTCTACTAAATGATGCTCAACTGTGAAATGATTGTTGATCTTATGCATCATGTTTATTTACTCCTGCTTCTCTAAAAGTGTCTCTAAAAGCTTTTCTGCTCCAGAAGCTCCTTTGCCACTATACTTAGGCCACTATGGTCACATTAACACAGTCTCCAGCTATGTAGATAGGTCAAAGGAGGATGATTTGGTGGTGGTGGATTTGTCTCCTTCCTGGAAGTAAATTTTTGCCTCCCTTCTGTCCCAAATTAGCCAGGTTAAGCTGAGTAAAGCTGTGTTCTTCTGGCACAGTTGTATCTATTTTTATACTAGGCTTTACTAGCATAACTATTTCTGTGTGACTTTATGGCTCCTTTACCCATACTATTTGAGGTAGTTGCTGTGCCAGCAGAGTTCTCTAGTGAAGGACCAGGACAGCTATAGCACTGAGACTGTTTAGATTAAGGGTTTGTCGACTGGTTTAGGTCACTCCTTGACAGTGAGGTTATAGTAGCTACTGTGGTTGAAATCTAATGTTGTTTCTACAAGCAGACCCACACACTCAGGTTGTCTGAGGCATTAGCCAAGTTTTGGAGGGCTAATCTCAGTCTTCGCTTGTAGACTTTCACTGCATCATAACCAGGTTTCCTCATCTTATCCTTTTGTCCACACTTGATTGATCATATTTCTTGTTTATTTCCCATGTAGAGAGTTCTGGTTTTATACATGAATAGTAAACGTGTAGAAACACAAATGAATGTAAGAAGCAAAAATATATATAGTCCATCTTCTGAGAAGAAAAATGAGACTCCTTCCTCATCATCCCAAAATACTTCTAACCACTCCCTGACTCTGTTGATCCAGGAAGCCAGATGAGATGGACTAAAAATTAAATTCTGACTGTTTGCCACTAGGCCACTAAGGCGTTCCATTACTTTTTCTTCAAGGATTCCAAATACCTCATTGTTATACACTTAGATGCTATTGTTCTATCCTTAAGTGGTTTCAGGTTTTCACATAAGTTTTGGAATAAAGCTGGAGGCATCGTGACCCAGACTAAGTAGTAGCATGAGTTTGCAACATCTGTGCTGGATTTGTGTTGGAAGGTCCCTTCAGTTTTTGCTCATAACTAATTAGAGACACTAGAGTGTGGTCTTTCCAGCTACTCCATTTCACAAAACTTCTGCTGTCAGGGGCAGTCACCTGTATAATTGCAGAGGGAAAAAGCTAGCAGAGGGGCAGCTCCTTTGCTCATCCCTACCATTTGGTAACTGTGTAGGCAAGATAAGTGAGAGGTTTAAAAAGAAAAATGTCAATGTCTAAAGAGTTTTGGCAGGCATTAAATACGGTCATTTGTTGGGGGGTTTTTCCCCACTTCACCTTGAGTATTCAGGATTTGACCCTATCTCACTGATAACACCAATGTCAGGACCAGATCCTTAAATAAATTAATTTTGGTGGATCAGTATCTCTAAATAGATGATCAGAAAAGAAAATCATTAGCAAGGAAATTACTTTTTTGTGGTGCTGACATACAGCCTTAAATTTCTATCACTTTTACTTAGGGTATGAATGGATGTGCATTACATAGCTTGGAAAAAGGAGGTGCTTGAATTCAGTCAGCTATACTGGTGCAACTCAGGGGACAATCCAGGTTTGGGAGCAGGTTCTGAGAGCAGAAAATGCTAAAGCTGCATCATTCTCTGACATGTGTACTTGAGCTCTAAAGTATATTTTGTTAAATCAGCTACACTACACTGGTAGTTTTAAGTTATACTGGGAAGGAAGACTGTACCAGTGCTGAAAAGAAGTATTGCCAAAGGAAATTAAAAAATATGCCTTGGATTATATCCTTGGTAGCATTATTTGTATGCAAACTTGATTTTGTTCCCAGTGCATTGTACTCTGTGCTCAATTTTTAATGTCAGGAAAGTAGTGTTGTGTAATATAAAGCCTTGAGGTCTCAGGCTTTGAAATTACAATGAAGGTAGCATGTATCACTTACTAATGTGTGCTGTTATTGTACAAACATCAGCTTCCTGGTTTGCCCCCCACCCCGTGGCTGAAGGTCTGTCCTTTCATACTGGAAGAAATCTGTATCAGGAGGACAAATCCCAGAATGAGTCTTTCTTACAGAACTGGCTTTAAGACCTGAGGCAATGACATCTCTTAACCAAAAGACTTTCCCAGTGTAATCATACCCACAAAATCTTACTTAGCAAGGGCTTCTGGTGTTGGCTGTTGCTTTGTGCTCTCTGGTAAGCTGGCTTGGATCTCATTCTTTCACAGAGCAACTTCATGCCTCTTGCCAGCTCTGTGACCTCCTGGGTCAGCTTGTGAGCCTGATCTACAAGCCATTAACAGGATGCATCTGCTGCATGTAGTGGGAGAGAGGCCACACTACTGTGTTGCAGTTGGGAGATGTTTCCAAGGCTTCTCTAAAGCCCTGTTTTACCATAAGGTTTTTTCCTAGCTGCAGTTGAATGTTATCGCCATCTTCCATCATGTCATTTGACATGTGTGTTCCTGAATTGGGAGATAAGAAACCTGAGAGAATTTTCAGAGCAAGAGGTCTGGATCTAAGAATAGGAGGTCAGAGCACCAGGTCTGACAAGCTGAGGAAACATTAATTTGAAGATTTAATCAGATTCCTGACTTTCTAATGTTCGTTTGGACAGGGAACTGATGTGGGTAATAGTAAATTTGAAAATAATAGTTTTAAATACAGTGATCTATCATAGTCCTTTATATCTTTAATACTCTTGAGATAACTTAAGTTTTACCTTTTTTTTACTTTTTTTTTTTTCCTTCTAATACTGATTTGTCTGGTGGGTAGGAAGCATGGGTTGTATGTAGTCTTCTGATGCAATTTTCTGTTTAATACACATCATGAAGCCAAGAGGATTCGGGCTCTTCATCACTGAGGCGTTACACATTCACTACCCATCAAAAGTAGCATAGGCTCAAGTCTTAAACCCACAAATAGATTTTTCTGATTCAAGTAACATGTACACCTTGGATTTCTTGGATTAGGGATAATGTAATAAGATTCTCTAAGCTTTGGATTAAAGGGAAAACAAGAACCGCTTCTTCAGATGCGCAGTTTCTGTCAATAGTCAAGATGTGTGTTAAACACTGGAGGACCTTCCTGTGACTAGAAAGCTGTATAGTTGTTTGCATATATTGCTCCTGTGTCATGGAATAGAATAAATGCCCATTATGTTTTTACTGCTATTCAATCTGATTTACCTGTAGCTACAATTAGGTGAATTAATGTCCCTTGCAAGTTTTAGGTCTCTTTTGGCACAACTCTTGAAGCTGTGGAATTTTTTTTTTTTTCAGTTCTGTCACTGGACAAAAGCACTAGCTCTTCTGTAAAGTTAAGCTGACATTTACAGATTGTAAACAAGGAGGAAATTTTTTAATTTTCTGCGATAGCTATAAAGACTAGTGTGGGCTCCTTTTTTTTCTTGTGCTCTGTGCTTTTTTCCTCAAACATGCTTTTTACTGCAAATGTGAACATGCCATCAAGCTGTAATAGTTGGTGGCAGGTATTCTAACTTGTGAAAGCTTTTTCTGCACCAGGAGACCACTAGAAACCTAGGAGACAGGATAACTGAAGTTTTTTGTTTTGTTTTGTTTTTTATTACTCTGAACCATTCAGAGTGGGTTCACCAAGCATTACGTGGATGTACGCTCTTTCATTTAAAAATAATATGCACATTACAGCAAACAGCATCTACCCTAAGCAAGCTTTTCTTAGGATAAAATACATCAGTCTTCTCCATCCCTGTCCGTGGGATGATTCTTATATGTTACCATTTATATATGGTACAGAAGAAATAAACCTACCTCTTTATGTAAGCAAAGAGAAGATCTTTTTTTCTGCTGATGTGGTATATGATGCCTTTTTCACAAGTTGTTGCGGGTGATACAACTACCTGCAGCAACTTGGGCAGGTTTCTTTGTTTGCATAAATTTCCTCATCTCTAAAGGTAAGGTGTTGCCGTCAGTAGGGGTTTCCACAAACCTTTCCTGTATTGTCCTCAAATCATAGAATAGCTGAGGTTGGAAGGACCTTGAAAGGTCATCTTGTCTAACCTTTTGTGGTTTCCTTTAATGTTAAAACTTTCCTTTAATGTCATCTTTGTCTTGATGCCTACGTACATTTTCACTGGCTCAGGTCATGCATGTGTTCAAATGTCCTCTCATCATGATACAGGTTATCTCCTGGTTTCTTTTGCTCACTAATTGGTCTCTATCGATGTTGTCCTTTGTCTTAAATTTAAATTTAAAGTATCTTCACCAGGAACTGTCTGTATGTGTGTATAGCACCATGAAAGTTAAAATACACATTCACATCAGGGAATTCTGAGCGTGATGGTAATAAAAAGAATGTCAGATTTTTGAAATTCGTTAAAGAATAGAAAGAACTTTATTTTCTGCTCACAGTGAAGAGTGGCAAGTTTCTTATAGCTTCTGTATAAGGCTGTATATGTCTGTTAAAGCGGAACCTGCTAAATACAGTGTTTATGTGCTTATTCATCTGCTGAAATATGTCCTCTAAAGTTAATATTGGCAGGTTTGCACAAAAAGACTAGAAGCAGAATAATTAATGTTGGTCTTGTTCCATTGTGTTAAACTGTGTACTTTTATTCTTAATTAAGACTGTTCCTTTTAGATACAAAGCTGTCCTAAGTTAAATATTTTAGTCTCATTAAAGAGAACATGGCATATTTTGTACTAAACTACTCAAACCATGAATTATAACCGTTTTTTATTTTAGTAACTAAATCTTAGGTTTCCTTCCAGAGACTTTTTCTTAATTTGTCCTCGGAGCCTTTTGGGATGAGGAATTGATAACATTGCTGAAACACCTTAAATTGTCTCTCTCAGCTTTCATTATGTGCTGGTGAGAAACTCCAATCACAGCAAGTATGGAGATACTTGCAGCTGCTTTCTCTGAAGCTGAGGTCTTCTGATCGATATTGCGCTCATTGGTATCCCTCTCTTAGCTGCTTCAGTGTAGTGAACAACAGAAGTCAGATATTCACATAAATGTGTCAGTGCTTGGTACGTAGCTGTTCTAACTGACAGTTATAATAGAATAATGTGCAGACTAGGTATGTTTGCCAGGTGTTGAAAGGAGAACTTGTAATGTAAATATATCACAAGAGAGACACACTGATTTCAGTCCTAAAACAAAAAAGTATGTGGATCGGGGGAAGGTGCTTATACTTTTCTTTTCAAAGCTAATAGTCTGTTAATTTTTAGCTAATTTTGATTTGTTGGTTTTTTAGAACTGTGCATTTCTCTGTGATTTATTTCTGTTAACTTATTTTTTTTAATCTTCTTTATTTTAATGTGTGCCTGTTTGCCCATAAAGGGATATTACTCTATGAGCCCTTGTGATGACGGATATGTAAGTGTCTATATCTTTATATCCTTTCACATTGCCTGCTGAGTCTGTCACAATCTATATTTTTCTTCATTTCACAATGTGTAACAATTCTCTGTGCTTTTTAACTTGTCATGACATTAACTGTGTGGTTTATGAAGAGCCAAAAAATATGCAAGGCTTGGAATTTCTGCATGAAGAACAGAAGTTCTGAGTAACCTTATGGCTTCATAATACACATAACACAGCATGTCAACAAAAGAGCAGCTTTGTCCACAACTTTTACATGAAACACAGCTTCTTATAGCATGCAGAAAGCAATTGTTTCTTCCACATGAACATCAGTGTATATAGCATACTATGTGTGCCAACACCTGCTCATCCCACAACACCTTTGAGTAAGCAGATAAATACTGTTGCTTAAGATAATACAGCAAATTGAGTTGTGCTCTTCAGAGGTGCGTCGTATTTTACATATTTGTATTTTTAATTTCTAAAATGTAACTTTCTTTCTGTAGTAAAGATTATAAAATTCTTTCATGCAATTAAAATGGATCCTCTTTCATTGAAAACTGAAAAAGCAAAACGGTATTCTGTGTACTGCCTGTGACTTCTGTAACCCAGATGGGAGTTTGTATTCTGGCAATATTACAAGTACACCATAAGTATCTAATTTTGCCCATAGTCAGTGCATTCTTTGCAAAGAGAGGAAATTAGTAACTCAGTACGTAATCAATTCATAAAAGTGATTGACACCAATTCTGAAAAATGTCAGTCAGTATTCTACTTTAAAATAATCGATATTTATATTTTTTCACTTTCTTTGGGTAAAACAAGATTTCACCTTTCAAGAAAAACTGTACTTTTTTTTTTCCAAACGTATTCGTCACCTGGAATTACAGTAACCCCTGTGGGCACTCAACTTCCCGCTTAGAACAAAATTTTGTTTTGAGAAATAGTCATAGAATTATTGAATGCAATGGACTATTCCTTACATGCTTCTTTTTATCTTGATGTAGAGAATACTATTCACATTCACCTGTGTTAAAAGATCACCTGTATCAATCAACCTGTTCCTGTTCATGATGTGAATGGTCATAACGGACACCTTTTGCTTGATGTTTAGCATTTTGTTCCCTCTCATAATGGTCTGTTTTGAGACTGAGGAAAGTTGATTACAGATGAGCAATTATGAATTAAATTATCTTTGCTAAAGAAAAGTTTTGCCCTTATACAGATAGCCTTAGTTAAATGTAACTTCATATGATGTAGAATGTAGTAACTTACAAAGCAGAATTGTTTATAAAAATTTTGTAAAGCTATCTGACTCTAATTCTGAGATATTTCTTGAATACATAGGTAGCTTTCAGCCTCCCCTCACTGTTTATATATAGTATTTTATACTTTTTTCTGACATTTTGTCTTGTCATTACATTATCACATAGCATTACAGTGTGACTTTTTTTATGTACACTTCAGATGTCTTAGAGAACCTGTTTTATATGCCAAGTGTCAAGTTTTCATAACAGCATATCTCTAGTATAAGTAAGAAAAAAAAATAATTAAAAACATTTGCAGATCTTATGAAATAAATTTGCATAGCCCCACTAGACCTGCCAGGTTACACAAACTCAGAGTCTAATCCATCATAGGCTTCATGTAGCAGTCTTGTTGTCATTAGCATATAACAAATGAGCTCAACATAAATTTGTGAGTTCCAGTGAGATGTACAAATTTGCTCAAACTTTCGTTTTACTCTTCACATATTCATCATGTATCTTTGATTATTAATTCTGAATCTGCATTGAATTTACACTGAATTTTTATAGCACATTTTCAGAGTGGTAACTGAGGACAGAATCTGGCTTTCAGCTTTAGACTTCAGCATATTATGAATATATACATCAAATAGCAAAGCGGAGTTGGTTTGAATACAGGGCTACAGTATTTGATAAAATCAATTGTGGTTTTGGCTTGCACATGAAATGCATCTGTTCTCTTTTATAAATATTGATTTTTTTTTTTTTCCTTTTGAACTTCTTTGTTTTATTCCATGCTGTTCGTATTCATGCCCTGCTTTGTTCAAAAATGAAGGGCTGCCATCTGTGGCTAATCTGCATCGTGACAGAATTACTTGACTTAATATGGCACCTGGTTTGGCTTTGGCAAGAACCAACACAAACATAAGTCATACCCCATGATCCTACCAGAGTGAGCTATGCTTGGGCTGTTGTTTTCTTGTGTTTGTTTCTTTTCCTTTCCTTAATACACTTAGTTTCTGCATGTGTTTCAATTATGACAAATGATTCTGTCTCAAGATACGTTTTGCATGAAAAGTATTTTGTTCAAGATTAAGTCCGTGAATGCTGGGAGTCATGTACACCCCATGTTCTTCACACTCTTTCATTCACTGCCAATTTAAGGAATACTGTTACCCAAAAGATTGAATTAATACTTAACCTGTTCCAGGAAAGGTAAGATTGGGGAAAGGGCTTGGGAGAAAATGCTAAGGAAATAAATGATTTTTAATCTAAGAAACCTGGTAGTGAAGAGGAGCTATTTAAGCTTGGCTGATTGAGGTATGGTCTGGTGGTTGACATGATGGATGTGTAATGAGGAAGTTACCTGTCAGCTGTGCCTTTGACTCTGTTTGCCTTTCAGTCTGTGGTCTTGGATTCATCGCCTGGAGATGACAATTGTAATGTTTCTACTAACCTTATAAGAATATTAAGAATTTACTTTCTATAGAGTGCTTTGAGGGCTATGAATGCGCAGTGCTGATGGTTTTACTTTCTCCAGTTATTTTACTTTGTCCAGTTATTTAAAAGCAGCTGTTACAAATAAGTCCCAACTTTCCAGCATCCAAATACTCTCTCTCTCAAAAACACAGTACAGTTGGAGTTTTTGCACTATTGCCACAGAAAAGATAAGATATCAGAGTTCAGCATTTAGATTTGAGAATGAACACCAGGAAAGAGAAGAATGGATCTGTGAGGATCAAAACACCAAAAGGCCAAAGTGGGCTCTGTTCTGCCCACTTCTAGACTTCAATATTAACCTTTTCCTCAGTTAAATGTATCCCTTTGTTCCTAAAAATAATTTTAGAAGGCTTCATGTTTTTTACATGTATCTGCAACATAGAAGTCCATTTTTCAAAACATACGGCTTGAAGTTTTGCAAAGAACTTAAAAAGAGTTTTGTTATTAATTTGGTGGTAGGGCAGGTTTTTGTTCCTGCGAATCTCTTGCCTTTCCTTTCTGTGGTAGCAATGTGTTGAGAGGGGTGAAGACGGGTTCAGCTGGCACTCCCTCCAGAAGTAATGCATGTGGAAGCTTGGCTTGGGATCTGCTGTGTACAGGGATAAGGGTGAAGATGATGACCTCTTTCCCCTGGCTAGATTGTATGTCTTAAATGAAGTAAGTGTGCTAATGTAAGTAGGCTCAAGAGCTGATTTGTAGGACCCAGCTGTATTTGAGGTGTGGTTTTCCTTTTGTTAAAGCTAATACACAAGTCAAGAACTAGAGCTTAACACAGCTTTTTGGGGTTAGGTTATGTAAAGGTATTTAACTGGGTAAATATCCTGAGATTGGGACATCTCAGATCAGTACCAAAGAGGAGAAATGGAAACAAACAAACAAACAAATACTACCTAGTGAAATGCGAAAGGAGGTGCTGAGGTGGAAGTGTATTTGCTTTGTTGGGCTGCCTGCTGGCCAAGGGAATTTGTAATGCGCATTTCCCCTTCCCTGCTCCTGTGGGGCAAGGCACTTTGTGAGGCAAAGAGCAGTCTGCTTAAGGAATAGGAGTATTAAACCAAGTTAAAATTAAATGTTAGGACGGATCTGTATTTCGCTCTTTTAATTAGAAATGTTACTGTGAAGGAAGCCATGAAATTTTCAGCAGAGTATGGGCCGTATTCCCCAGGCTTAATTTCCACCGGAGTCCATAACCCAGTGCTTCCTATTGCTGAGACTGCCGTTTCCAACTGGTCAAAACTGCAAGCATTAAAAATGCGGCATGGGGCGTGGTGCAAACTGTTGTGGCCTGTCGGGGGTATCAGCTCGAGCACTGTGCTGGAACAGGCGCCCCTCAACGCTGCTGCTGCGGGAGGTGGTGAAAGCAGACAAGGAATTGGTGCGGAGGTGGTGCTGGCTGGACTGGCAGTGGTCTGTGAGTGAGAGTGGAAGGGGCCATGGTATGAGGAAGGGAAAGGCTGGCAGGGTAGCAAGGCTCTGAGGGTCCGGGGTGCCGCATGTCTTTCCTCTTTAAAAGTGAGGATAAACAGATGAAAAGTTGAGACCCTATGGCAAGAGGTAGCCTGGATGTTAAACTGAATGATCAGCACTCAGCGGTACTGTATTTGGATCACTGGTTTGAAAATTAAACTGACTGAAAGGCTCTTCAGACCCATTTAGCAATAGATGGAGAGCGCATGGTGCTGTCTCTCGGCACGATGCGTGGCTGTGTGCTTCACAGGGTGCCTCAGCTGTCTGACCTGAAGTAGTGCGGACCCTGAAATCATAGCCCTATGAGCCACAGAGAGCTGCTGGATTGAGCAACGGCCAAAAATGCCCAGAAATATAATTCTCTAGCAATATTTTATTGCAATTCTTGTTCTCATAAAATTACTTAAAATAGAGGCCTAAATAAATTCCAAATCAGGAAAAAACTTGTACCAGAGTTGTTACTATACTGTAGCAGCTGTTGTTAACTTACTTTGCAGAATTGTTCTGTCATAATCAAACACTAAATCTGTTGGTTTTCTGTTTGTGGTGGTTGTGCCATGAGCATTCGATTGTTTAATTGCAAAATAATTTTAGCTCTTGCACACTGCCATTCATTAGTAGATCTCACAACCAAGGTTATTTAAGAGATTGATGCCTGTATCTGCTTTCCAGATGAGAAAAATTGAGGCCCAGAGATGTGAAATGACGTGTTTAAATTCCGCGTGCAGTCGGTAGCTGAATCAGGACTAGAAGCGTATCTTCTGAGACCCAAGCCAATGTCTCAGTATGCCATACTGGACAGATATGGATTAGCTTACTTATGACTGATCACAGTCACGTAGATGAAGATGAAGAAAGCAAATCTCTGCCTGTAACATGGTTGCATTCTTTCTGCTTATCAGTGGTGCTGACCATAGTCAGTCAGATTCAGAAATTAAGGTGCAATGAAGGACAAACTAGCCCTGAAAAACTTTTCACTGTTTCTGCTTTGCCTCACTGAACCTGACATAATAGGAACTGTATCTTTATTGCTTTCCAAGAAACACCAAAAGCCTGAGAGAGCTTCCTTCCTCCTGTGCAGGTTCTAGACTGATAAACTTGGGTCTGATCAGAAGAGTGAGTGCTGGACAAGAAGGATCTCCATCTCGGTGGTCCGGCCCTCAGAACTCCAGTATAGGGTCTGCCTCACTGTGTGGTGCCTTTTTGGTGTAGGTAGGCTACAGAGCCAAACCATACTAAATGCTTTGCTGTGCTCCATCTGCCAGCTTAAAAAGTAATTTGAGAATTAATAGGACTTTGTTCTGCTTGATCTGGTTGATTCTTAAAAATCTGAATGTTTTTGCAATTGAAGTTTCTGTAGTTTGAAATTTATAAAAGCTTGCAAAATCTTGCAAGTTTTTGTTGGTTTTGCCAAAAAGTTTTATTCGTGTGGAAGGGCGATGCGTGTATCTTTACCAATTATATAACCTTTAGTTAGATTTTAGTTGGAGCACATGTTTTTCTTTCTAAGGCAGCAAAGAAGTGGTGGGTAAAAAGGACTTTGCTGAGAAGCAGAGAGATTTTACATACATCTATTTACTCTTAGTGACCTGCTCTATTTCTTTTCTCACTACTGTTCTTTGTCTCACCTTCTCATCTTCAAGGGCTCTGTCATTTCTTTTGCTTTAACGTACTATAGTCCCTTTCTTCCCCATTTCCTTTAATGGAGAAGGGTGCTGAGGAATGCAACGAAAATGATTTGTGATTTCATTGCACTCTCAGGTACAAGATGATAGGTTTTGAACGGGAAAACAGTTTTGTTTAAACAAAAGTTAACTTTTGATATTTATAAAAAATGCAAAGGAAAATGAATACAAATAAATGAGGGGGAAACAGTTTAGATACTTTCAAAGACTTTTTTATTGTGTAAAATAAACTATGATTTGAGAACTGCTGTCAAGACGAGTTAATTTTGAAGTGTATGACCCGTTAATTCTCTGTTGTGTACAAGTCATTCATTCACTTAAACAAAATATAAAATGCTTTCCAATGTGCGTATAAGCTTATTTCACATCTAAGAGAGCAGTTCCTTGTATTATGAAGGATACCCATGAGGTAGTGTATTCAAAAATATGTCAGCTGGTGTAATTCAATATTCTCTATGGTATTTCATGCTTTTTGTCTCCTAAATCCCTCGGTTTTAAATCTGACAATAGGCATCGATTATATAGCTCCCACTGAAAGAGGCTAGGTTAGAAGAGAAGACCGGTTTTAAAGGCATAAGTGGTAATGAGACGTTTTTTTAGAAAATGTGTAGAGATCGACACAAAGAGACGACACTGAATATTCTGCGAATATGGCATGTAGTTGACATCAGAATGCATGATATGAAGCACTCTTATGCCAGAATTGCTGCTTCTTGGCTCACCTACAATTAGCTCTAGCAACAAAATATTTACTGAAGCAGACAACTTTTATATGGCATTGATACTTTTAAGTTTTGACTTGTGCAGCAGTGGTGGCTGCATTGTGCTCTGTATCACACTGCATCTGAGAGGAAATATCCAGGCTTAAATTGAACTTGTCCTAGGCAGAACCACTGAGGAATGGCATGCTGTTCCATACCAGGTTTATCCATGCTAGAATACACAGTCTTTTCTTTACATTATTAATAGTTATATATAGGGGTATATATTGGTAGCAACAGGCACTCTGGTAACATTAGTGTCGAAACAAAGAATTACAGCGAATTTGGATGATGTAATACATGGTATGTCTCCAGTGGAATATTATTGCAACTTCAAGGTATTAAAATTTTTGAAGACAATAAATGGCTTTAGTAAGTTCTTCATCTTCCTCAGTGGGCTTTGGATGGTAGTTTCTACTCACTTTTTTTCCTTTTATTTTTTTTAATGCTTCAAGTGTAGATAACTTTTGGAATATGACAGTGAAGATAACAGACCCAAATCATAACAAAAGAGGTTTTACCTGTGAAACACTTTAACAGAAAAAAAAGATAAACACTGAAGTTCTCTCTTTCTTTAGCTGTGTTTCTATGTTGCAACATGTGTTTTATAGAAAAAGAACTGCAGAACCTCAGTGAAAGAATTCACTGTGGACCTCGTTAGTAACACTGTTGGTGTGAAATGTGGACTAATCTGTTGCGACTTATTTTTTCTTTCTTTTTCTGATCCAGGCTTCCACAATGTTAAGAGCATCTTTAGCCCCTGCGTAAGTATTTATTGCTGAGCTTCACTTGTATCTGTAGAGAAGAGGAGGAGGGGTTTGTAAACTGAAGTGCCCTGCCAGTTGTCTGCAAATGGGAATCGCTCGTCCTCTGTGTGCTTCCTCTGATCTCAGTGAACTTTGTATGCAAGTATTGTGTGATCTGTATTCTTCTGTTGGGCAGGTTCAGTAACATCCTAATTTCAGCAGGATGTTGCTAATCCAGTAAATCTGCCACTGCGCACCTGTGAGTTGGTTGCTGTATTTTCTTTACTGTTTCCGCTCAGTACAGTACTGTTGTTGTAATTGGTTTGCTTCTCACAAATCCAGGAAAAGGGAGAATTGGTAACATGGATTTTTGGGTGCTTCAAGTTTAATTTTTTTGTGACTGACTTAATAAATTTGGCTTATAAGATTGAATAGAGGTGGTATATATCTGAGGTGAAGGTTTTATTAAATTTTTGAGACACTGTTTTGATCCTTCTGTTGTTTACAACATAATTAAAGGGACAATTATACATATAACAAAATTGGTTTTGAAAGTGGTAAGACAGGAAGATAGGAGTAAAAATTGTTTAGTGGAATATATTTAAATATTAAAAATAAAGCATTGACTGGAAACAATTTTGTTAAGTGAAACTTCTATTGCAGTATTAAAACTCAAAATAGCAAGATAGTACTCGTGCATGGAAAGTGATCCTGTATTAAGTCTTATGTTAAGCCAGCATAGTCCAGCCTGTAAAAATCCATTAAGCCTACCACCTTTGCCTTGGAGAAGACATTTCTGTGTGCATGAGGGCTTAGAGGTGAACTTGGAGCTGCTTGTTTATAACTGTGTGGTAAGAGCCACAAGCTGCTGCCCTCGTACCCTTCTGGTCCACACAGGGCAAAAAAGGGTGTTACTGTATTGTTTTGTGCCACTAAAAGCTCAGATCATCAATTGGCTAGTTGTCAAGAGTTTAGTCTGCAAGTTATGATGGTAAATGAGCTGCGTGCATGGTGAAAAAATAAGTCCAGGTTTAGAAAGTCTGTTGCTTTAACATGGTAACGGTAATAAAAGTAACAAAGGTGTGAAAACGTGGAAGCTCTTTTTTCCTGAAGCAGACTTCCTGTTTTGGTTCTTCTCACCTCAGTAACATCGGCTGCACTGAATAAGAAGAGACAGTTTTGATTAATGTCTTTCCCGTTTGCATTGTAGGAAGATGCAGGATGTGCCATTGTTGCCCTCTTTGGATTATGAGAAGCTGAAGAAAGATTTGATGACAGGGAATGATCGTCTCAAGGCCTTCTTACTGCAGGCTTTGCGCTGGGTAAGGGAGATGGCCTCTGCAGAAATAAATAAATAGATCCCTTCTGGAGGGGTCCAGAACTAAAATCCAACTTGCTCACAAGATGATTGTTCTGGTGATCAGTTCAACATTATAGGCAACTTCTCTCTTTGTCAGTGAAGCACTGAGGCTCTTGAGATGAAGAAAGCCCAGGCAGGAGGTGTGTATTTGTAGCAGTACTCTCCCCGTCTGAGGAAAGCCAGATAGGAATTCCTGGGATCTTCAGTGGCAGCAATTTCTGATGTGTTTTCAAGGAAATTGTTCTTGTTTTAGGCAGTTCTTTTTTCCATGTATTGCCCTGTTTTAGATTTATATAAATATTGCTGTATCAAAGAAATACCTGACTCTAATCACCAGTTTTCCTTTATAATCAAGATATTCTATAAGAGCCTACATTTTGGCTGACTCAGATAATGTAATGCTATTTCAGAAAAATTAAAGGTGACAACAGGAAGTTGCATTTTCCTGCTGAAAAGGAAGCTGATGGGTTCAAAGTGACAAACGTAAAAGATAATAGTGGAATTCTGACCAAGCTTAGGTGTCCATTTTCACATAAAAAAACATCCGTTGGGTCTGACCAGTGGTTCTTCTAGTCCAGTACTCTGTCTCAGATGTTTTAGAAAAGCACTGCATCTGTAGCTATTAGAGGGGCTTTTTAGCTTTATGGGAAGTAATGCTGTATCCTTCCTGTATGGACAGTGATGACAGCTCCCAAGTAACAGTTTTATAGCGGATCACTGAGCTGAGGTCAGTTCAGTTCAGTTTATCTCTTTCCCTTAGATCACTGAGGTTGAATTCCTTCTCCCCATGAGACGAGGTTTCTCAGCTATGGGATGTCAGCACCTTTAACATCTTTAGTGGTCATCAATTTACATTACCATTTATTTATTTGACTGGTTTATTTATGTTATTTTAGCGCTTGACAACATCATATCCTGGAGAACAGAGAGACACTGTTCTGCAAGCCTACATCAGTAATGACCTCCTAGACTGCCACAGCAACTGTCAGGTCAGCTGGAGAGGGTTTTCCTCCAACTTCTATGTGATATTTCTCATTTGTTTCTATGAAGTGCTGATCAGAAAAATTTATCACTCTCTGGACGGGAAAAAAAAAAGCAGTCATGCCAAAATCATGTGATACATTTAACTTCTGCATCCCGGTCTTTAAATGTGATGGGCAAAGCTTTGCATTACAAGAGCTCTGGGTGTAGATACAGTTCTTGTAGACAAGTGGAAGTTTGTCACCTCTCCTGGTGCTTGATGTCTGTGAGTTGAGCAGAAGCCTACTGAGCCTATTATGTAGGAGTTAGCTCTTGCTTATCAGATGCTATGTCTCTTTTTGAATTATTATTTATTGTTAGGTAATACTTTCAATCCGTTTCACTGATCTAGGATAAGAACTAAATTAGGACTTCAGTCTCAATACCTCTATGGAATATCTGATTATGCACTTGTAATAACATATTCAACAGTATTTCTGTGAATTTGGAATGGATTGTTAACTTTCTTTAGAAAGGGGAATTGCTGGTATGTTGATTTTGAAAGGTTGCTTCAGTCACTGATAATCCAATACTACTCCTAACAAAATTGCAACTTTTTTTATTTGTAATAGCGAATTTTGTGCACAGTTGAGTTCCCCAGTTGTTTGAAGCAGTAGGCCTACTTGCTATCTTGTGGCTCCCATTGTCATTGCAACAGTAACTTCACTAGAAAAGTTAAAGGATTATTAAATTAATGGTCTGGTTTTCTCCCTGTAAATTTCTGTAAGAGGGAAGTTATGTATAAGTAATGCCAGCAGTAAAACAGATTAAAAATAGTTTGCAATGTGGTGTTCTTGTTAAGTTACTGAGCTGCTTTCCCACGCTCTTACTTGTCAAACAAAAGCATTCCTATTCAGGTAACATTACTGCATTTAAGTTCATCAACAAAATTAACGGATTTTTTTTTGTCACTGACTAACTGTTAATTTTAGATATCAGCTTTAATGGATAACTTTGTTGGTTCATTATAATTCTCACCCTACACCATGGAGCTTAATGTTGTTTTAATAGACTGAGCCAAGGAGCTCTAATTTGCTTGTTTGTTCATTTTCCATCTCTCCCTCAACCCCCTGCCAATAAAAAAAGAAAGTGGGAAATTTTAAATCATACTGACATTATTTAAGATATCAATATGCATTCAAAGTTTGTTTGCTGTGAAAATTTAATGAAGCTTTCAAAACATTATAGAAGACTAACTTTGTTTTTTCCTGTTTTGGTGAGTTTTTATTAATGTTTGCTTTCTTTTTCAGAGAAGTGTCCTCAAATTATTACATTCTAAGAGTGAGGTAGTCAGACAGTATATGGCAAGGCTCATCAATGCTTTTGCTTCACTCGCAGAAGGTAAGAGATTTGCTGGGAAAAAAGAAAAAAAGAAAGGCTGGCTTATAGGTACCTAACAATTGCATGTCACTGCATGTGGAAATTTAGAGCCTTATTTGCACCCTTTTTCTAGGGATTCACTGTCTTTCGTTACATGCATTCAAAACAGTTTTTCAGTATCTGGAAAGTTTTCATTTTGACTCTGTATGTTCATCACTTGTGACTTCTTTTGGTGATTTGTGGTCTATGTGGGAACTTACCCAAGTGCTGCCTTTAATAGAGTCTTCAGTCTTTTCATGAGGGTTAAAAAAAAAAAAAAGAAAAAAAAGAAGAAAAATTTCCATTGATTAAAGGTCCTGTAGGCAGACCTGCTACCAGGCTGTGCAACAGTAGTTAGTGCAGCTGCTCTTGTATCTTCCTTGTCCTCACCTGAATAAATCTTTGTGCATCGCTGCTGTTTGGTTGCATATATATGCAGCTTGGTATCTCTGCCTGTCCCAAATTAGCCCTTGTTTGGTGCTACTTAAGGAGCTACCTATTGCTAGGAACTGAAATCCCATTCAAAGTCAATAGCAGTAGGGCACCTAACTTTCCTGAGCTCTTTGGACATCTCTGCTGTTTGCCTAGAGTATACAAAACTGTGATAGATCAGAAAGTATGTACTGAAAGAGGAATAGTGGATTCTGTGTGGTACTAACTTGGCAAGTGGGGGCCTTTAATGCCCCAAGTGGCTGGATTGAATGCAACTGGTCTGCTAGACAACTCATTTGTGCAGGTTCGTTTGGGTCTGGGCACAAGATTGTGGCTTGTCAAGAAGAAACTGAGGTCAATCCTGCTTACTTTTCCAAGGGGAGGGAGCTTTTCTGTCATAAGCTGGTATCTCAGCATCTGTTCTTTCATCACTTTTTGCACCAGGTCGTGTCTACCTTTCTCAGAACCCAACATTGCTGCGAATGCTGGAGGAGAGACTGAAAGCTGAAGACAAGGATTCCCTTACATGGGAGAATGTTCTGGGGGCTCTGCAGAAATTCAGCCTCAGGTGATGAAAGCACAGCATGCGGTGGTGACAGCAGGAGAGGAAATGCAGGCTAGTTAGGCTCTGTTCAGGGAGGAAAGAAGAGCACTTGATTTTCCCATAACAATCATCAGAACCTCTGACGACTGATGAAAGCAGTGTCCTTTATTATGAAGGAGAACTCAGTTTTGCTGACTGAATAAACCTCACTTCCTACCGGCTGTCCAGACTAAAGTAAATGTACATCTGCCATAGCCTTGTGTGCTTTATACATATTCCTGAATTGAACAAAGTGAAAATCTTAATGTAGAAAGTTCTGAAGATCCTACACAGAAAAAAAGAGTTGCATTACATTCCAAAGCATAAGGTTTTCATTATCCTTTCTGCAAACATTTTTCAGGGATTCCATCCTCATCCTGTTGATCCTCTTTCCTGGAGCTGTCTATGCATGGGCTGTCTTGTTTCTTACTTTTGCATTAGCAGTCTGACTGAAATGCCCACCGCAAAAGAAATACCATGCAAAAGCAGTAAAGGGCATGATGTTGCTCCCATTTATCAAATAAATATGATCTAGGAACTCTGTTTTCACAGTACACAGGAGGAATATACAGCCCTGAATAGTTAATTAAATGTGAGGAGGTAGATGGATGTGTTTAGCTCTTATTATTTTCATTAATTTTTCTTCTAAATTAAGACTGCAAGTGTTGGGTTTTTTTCTATTTGTTTGTTTGGGCTTGTTGAAGAATGAGGGCTGCTTTTGGATTTGCCTTATTTAGAACTTGTCTGGATGAAGCACATGTAAATGTGCTTTGGGTAAAATTCTGGACTGCTTCCTGACAGGATACCTGATATATATTTGAGATGAAAGAGAATAAATCTTCATACCTTACTGCTTGAAATCCTAAACCAATCTTAGAGAAAATTATTTTTCTATTAAAGCAGTTGTTGATAGTACAAGTTAATTTGAATTTTGGGGCCTAGGCACTAAGCTACTAAAAATTTGAAAGTTTTTTTACTTTCTAAAAAAATTACAGTTAATCTTATAGAAGGTTAATTCCAGATACTTGACCTGAGGAACTCTTTTAATGTGTGGTCAGATGCTCCCTTATTTTGCTCAGTCCATGCCATAGACCTACTGCAAGATCCAGGACTGAGAAAGTGTATGAGCTTTCAAGTGTAATTCAAATCCCAAGTACAAACACCAGGAAAATATCTGCTTTGATCTTTGTAATTTAGACTTATTGCCCATTGGAAATAATGTGATTAAAAATTGTGTTCTTCAGTAAGACCTCTCTACCAGTATATACTGCTTTTTTTAATTGTAAAGTGAGGAATTTCTCTTGTAGGAGATCACAGTTGACCACCTGGCATTTTATTCCATGTACTTCAAGGGCAACTACAGGTTGAGATAAAAGAATACGTGATTTAATAATCTCTAGAGAAAAGAGCAAATAGATTTAAGCAAAAAATCTCATTTGTCAAATGAACAGTATGAAAGTGCTATAGTGCTATGGCTACCTACAGCAGAAGAATTAATTAATTTGTTTTATGGGTCTGTTGTGTGTAGCTGGCATTTTTTACCAATTTTAAGACAATTGAAAGTGCAATTTTAGGTGGAGTTAGAAGCCTTAGAAAACAAGGAAGAAACTTACCTCAGCAGTTTGCAGGTTTAGAAACAAAACAAAACAGAAAAAAACCCCAACCCACCCAACAACGTTTTAGTTCTCTAACCCTATGGGACTCTGCATCTTCAATTTCTTCAGGCTTTGTTAATTCCTTAGTTTAATTGATTCTGCCAAAATGGGTAGTTCGGGTTTTTTTTCCTGGCAGGCTAGTGTATAGCAGGTAGATGAAGTAGGGTTTTAATGTGCTTATATTAGCTATAAATATATTTGAAAGCTATTTGTGATGTGGTCTGATTATTGTGGGCTTTTTGTTTTTTAACCCTAGGCGTGCACTGCAGTCGGCAATGATCAAAGATGGGCTCATTTTCTGGCTGGTTGATGTTCTAACAGATACAGATTGCCTGTCTGATTACACGCTGGAGTATTCTGTTGCCTTGCTCATGAATCTTTGTCTGCGGAGTGCAGGTGTCTTACATTTTGAATTACAGCCTTATTCCAAGAAATGGATAGGGAAGATTGTGAATTCTTTTTTCTGATCTACCTGGATACTTTCAGTTGACTATAATTAGTAGCAGGGGCTCACATAACCAGAGATATTTGAGTGTTATAACCAGTGCTTTTAAGCAGATCTCTTCCACAAGAATCCCAGACTATGGAGGTTAGCTTGACCAAAATCTAAAGAATTAAGAAAACAGTTAATCAATGGAACCCTCTAAGATTTGATTCTTTTTTTGTATCCGTATGTGAGGACTGCCATTCCTACATTCCAGGCCGACTTTTCAAAGGACACTTTTACTTGTGTAAGAGATTTGTTTGTATAAAAGAAAGTCAGAACTGAGTTGATCAGTAATGGCAAGGAGCTTAACTTTCACCTTGTGGAGTGAAATACTTGCATGCTCCGCTTCTACAACGCAGAGATTCCCCCCAAGAAAATAAGGTCCTGTCTATGTCCAAGAGACTTAAAATAAGCTTAAAGTAAGTTTTCTTTTAAAAAGGAAAGTAAGGTAAGGGTGAAAAATCAACTGCTTGCCATAAGCAAAATAACATCTATGTTAAACTATTTTAAATCCCTTTGTGTTGCATCCTGTCCAAGATTACAACTGTATAAATCCATAGTTACTCCATTGATTTCAGTTCAGTTATGCTGAGCAGCATTTGGCAGGGACAAGGAACAGTATTGCTCTGTGTAAATTATATTTAGTACTGATTTTAAGAAGTAAGCAGCTTGCTCTGATCTGTTATTTTTTTTTAAGCATATTTATGTTTTCTCCCTTTGCAGGGAAGAAAATGTGTGCAAGGATTGCAAACCATATGCTTAAAGTTCTCTCTGATCTTCTTGGCCACGAGAATCATGAGGTATTTGTACCGCAAACTTTGGGTTGAGGAAAAGGTGGAAAGAAAAATTAAAGATAAAAAAAAGCAAGAAAGGAAGAAATGGAAAAAAGTAAATTGGTTTTGTTTCCCTTGTTAGGCCCTCATGTAATTAAATTGTGTGAACTTTTCCTAAAATTCATAATTATGGAAAATTTTTTTCGTTGGGCATTGGTCTTTCTAGACATAATTATGTCTTCTTTTTTAACAAATGTTGGCAGCTAAGAATGAAAGTCTTTTAGATGCGTAGTTATCATGTAGTCCATGTGCCTTCTTGATTGCAGTTTCTGGTGCTGTTTAAATGTCATCTCACACCAAATCATCTCAAGCTTAACTAGTTCATCAGATGAACAATGTGTGGTGCAAGCCATTATGCAAAACATCAGGTGCAAAGAAGCAAATTTGCTGGTATTTTTAAGGAATATTATAAGAAAGCAATACACCTGTGACATTCAAACCCTAATATCTCTTAGTCTACAACTTAATTTAACCTGCCACTTAACCCTTTTGTGGTTCAAGTTTCTTTTCTGTCTCCAGACACACTTGCATCTTAGATGCTAAATTAAACTACCTCAGAGGAAAATGCTAAAAATTACTAGTTATTTCTACCTAATGCTTTTCAACACATCACTCTGATATCTGTTGTCTGCTATATAAAGCATTGCTTCAGCTCTCTCTGCAGAGGGTCACTTCTTTAACCATGGAGTAAAATTTAAGGCAGGAGAAAATGCAGGCAAATATTGTATGAAGTTGAAGTCATAGGGAGGCAGAATTTTTACCAGGGTATTCTAGATTGATTCCTTGATGATTGTGCAAGGTGCAACAAAGTATAAACTCTGGTATCTCATGTTTATATACTATGATTGTATCATCAGGTTTTGTGTTTCTCACTTAAACTGAAAATAGAGAATAAATTTTAATGGAGTGTTTACTCTGCATTTTGTGAATTCATTAGAAGGTGTAGATCAGTTCTTTACTAGCACTGTTTTGATTAAGATGAAACTTGGCATACCTTTATTGAACTGTTTCGCTAGCTGTGTTTTTATGAATCATGAGAGTGAATACAATAGATACTAACACAAAATAACATCCCAGTGACTAGACTGAATGTTTAGAAAATGCTATCATTCTGTTGAAGTCTGCCTTAGAATGGCCTTGAAATTTCTCTCAGAGGGTGCATTCTTACAACCTAGTTTGCACCAGCGCAGCTGATAGAAGTTTTGTTGTCAAAGTCGAAGGTAGAAGGCAATGTTCTTGGGTGCCAGAGGAATTTTCTGAGAAGCTGTGGAATCCTTGTGTAAATCCCAGTCCCTTATCTTTCCTTGCTTCCACTGCTCCCAGCCTAGCTCATTGTTCGTTTTTCCAAGGGTATAGATAGAGGATGACTGAAAATGTTAGAGCTCCAACAGTAACTGGCCAGTACAAAGGGTCACATAAGTGCTGATAAAACTAGTTTGACAGATCTGGTGGCTTTCACTAACCATAATACAGAGCTTTCATGCTAGCTGATTTTTTTTTTTTTTTTCCTCTGCTGAGGGACAGTAACAGGCAGAGTGAGAGGATGTTTGAAGCTGCTACAGTCTTTATCATCCTGCCTCAGGCTACAATGCTTGAAGCCTGTCTTGAGCTCATGCTGACACAGTTTTGTCCCTGCTCTTTGTCCTATTTTTTTTAGGGCTAGGTCAATTTGCAAAAGTACATTTTCAGAAGGGGGGGGGAGATCTATACGCAGCAGTACTGATTTAGATCAACCATATCACAGTATATTTGCATCCTAAAAGTCCACTGCTTCCCAAGTGGGAATTTTTGCAAGAGCAGGCTAGCCTGATTAAACTCTCTGAACATAGTTGTTCTACACCTTCACTCTTAAATTTTGCTTGTAGTTAACTGGGGTGAATGTGGGAGTTTTTCGTAGTGGTATGACTATTTCTTCCTCTTAGATACAACCATATGTGAATGGAGCACTGTATAGCATTCTTGCCATCCCTTCTGTCCGAGAAGAAGCCAGAGCAATGGTAAGAAGTGCTGCTTTGCATAGCACAAAGATCAACACATATGCCAAAGGCACACAGGTACCTTTTGAGCAGTGTGCAGCAGGGTTGTGAGGTAGGAACGATGGCATTTGAGAAGGGAATCCACAAGAGGCCCTCCACCTTTGATATTCGGGCAGGTATGAATGTATGTCTCAAACACTTTTCCCATATTTGCTGGTCTTTTCCCAGAAGTAGAGCCCCAGCAGTGTGAAGGATTCTATCTAAACTATAAATTACTGGTGTTATTTTAGAATAGTGTTGTCCATCTAGCATTTCGTAAACTGGATGTGGCCCAGCTGACTTGCTACTTCTTCCCCTTATTTAACTCATTCTGTACCAGCGAATAGCCACTAAAAGGGTAAGTTCCTCTTGCTGCTTTTGTTTCTGTGGGGTATAGACATGGTTAGCTGGGGAAGGCAGCAGGGGGAAGGTTTTAGCCTAACTAGGAATTGATC
Source organism: Gavia stellata (assembly GCF_030936135.1). NCBI lineage: Eukaryota > Metazoa > Chordata > Aves > Gaviiformes > Gaviidae > Gavia > Gavia stellata. The sequence continues at coordinate 18,912,995 of NC_082604.1, forward strand.
TCCTGTGAAAGTTAGTCTAATGGTAATGAATGTGTTTTGACTTCTGGATTTGAGAAAGCCATTCCTGGGATAGCAGTGTATCTTTATATCTTAAGGATTAACCTAGAGAATTATGCAGACATAATTGTTGTCAGATGTTTTACCTCACAAAGCACAGAGGATTGCCAGTCATCTTAAATTATTAAAAACACAACATCAAGCCTATAAGGACCCACAAAGAGAGAAACTGGGTTTAAAAGAAGGTCAAAGTTGGTCCTGCTTTTTGCTTTCCTTCTCTGAACCTTGCACTGTTGTTATCTGTGCATGCAAATTTGCCCTTTTCTGTTCACTACAGTGTACTGAGTTCAGAAGGCAGAAGCAGCAGATCTATTGTAAAAATTTGCTGTTCATCATGGATACTTCTGTAGTTTAAACCTAGAAGCAATCTAGACAGCATATTTCTTTTGTCTTTGGGAAGCGTATGGACAAAACGGAGTGCTTAGAGCTGGACACAGTGGTTTGTTTCACACTACCTTTGTTTTTCCTGACAAAACAATGACATTTTAGCTAACAAAATTCTGTCACTGTGGTCACATGAAGTACTAATCTAGCAATGTTTTCCACTACATCCAGGGAATGGAAGAAATTCTGCGCTGCTTTATCAAGGAAGGAAATGCAGAGATGATCCGACAGATTGAATTTATTATCAAGCAGCTCAATTCAGGTCAGAAGAACAGATGCAGCTATCTGAGCTGTAAATCTTTCACAAAAGCCATAAGAAAGCTCATGTTTTTACTTGGCATTGAAACTCTCAAAGAATAACAATAGTGTGATGGTCTGAGAGAGGGTGAATAGTGAATGTCAGGATTTGAATGTCAGATGTATTTTAAAATTTCCTTCTGTGTTAAAATTATAAAAGGCTGAGTAGGTCTCAGTTCCAAAGTTTTGGGACTGTAAATAGAATGACCTTGACTGTTTTCTTTCATGCTGGTGGCCTCACAGTAATGAGAGACTGCTGTCAACTGCAAAAATAAACAGGGGATACAATTTGTAAAGCAAGATTTAGGGACTAAGTCTGTCTCTGCTCACCTCTTGCTCTATTGAGGAGTGTAGCTTTGTTAATCTGAAATGGTTTATCCTGAACAGGGGGCAGAAACCATCCTTTTTGGAGAGTATGTTGATGGGTCCTAGGAGTTGTAGATGCTGTGTTAATACAGAGAAGTATGAGGAGGTGGAATATTTATTGTATTTTCTGTTCCCTATGGCTGAAAGGAAGGCTGAAGAAAGGGAAAGCAAATAATGAAATGAGGTGAATTCTGATTAAATCTTTCTGTACTGTAAAAATAGAACAAGTTTGACTGCTTGCTTTGGCTTTTGGAAAGAGCAGAAGCCACAGCATATCTTATGGTCCTGGCTTGTAAAAGAACAAATAAAGGATGTAAGCATTGTGTTGCCACTATGCAATATTTGTTCATCAAGGTTATAGAATCACTCCTCTTCTACCTGTGGATGGTATTTTTAAAAGTTTTTTTCTGACTGGAAAGTAAAAGTTGAGCATATAGATTTCTAGTATAAGCCTGGCTGCTTTTTTCTAAGGAAATGAGTTTGTCCAAAAGTTACAATACATATTTTATGTGAGTACTATCTTTTTATGTGTAAAAGCAGTATAATATTGAAGTGTTTGTAGGGAGAAGTAGAATCTTTTATTAAAAATTAATTCAAAAATAGACAAACTTGCAAGTACACACACTTTTATTCAGGTCTTGTCAGTAAATACACTGAGACGTCATAGTAGGATTTATGAGAAAAGAACTATTCCAGAGTGTTTCTCTTTCTGCCATTTTCTCAATATGAATTGATTTCAGTGATTTCTAGAATGCTTTATAGGAGTAATTCCAATAGTTGTCCTGAAGAGAATAGGATGTCTATATGAGAAGCAAGCTAAATCTTACTGTTGTAAAAGAGGAACAATAACTAGAGATTCTGTTAAGTTGCACAGGTACTCTTACACCATTTTGTTTTGCTTCTTTCCAGAAGAGCCATTAAATGATAGTATTGTGTCTGATGATGAAGAAGAAGAGGAGGATGAGGAAGTAAGTTCAAAGACCTTCAGGCACCTTTTAGAAAAATCCTTAACCTTCTAGACAGAAAATATTTGTGTCAATAAGCCAGATCTCGGGGTTTTTGGGTGGTGGGTTTCTTTGTTTGGTTTGGTTTTTTTACTTTTATTTAATTACCAGGGTGTATTAAGAAGAAAATTGGATCTATTTCCATTACCTTATCTTCATTTGAAGTCCTACTCTTTTATTTTGGCAAGTCACCACCTCTGTGGTAAATAAAGGATTATAGCTTGAAATAAGTAAAGAGATGAGGAGTTACTGTAGCAGTAGAAATCTTGCTTTCAAGCAGACCCATTTCAGCAGTTAAAAATAATGGAAGCAAATGAACGAGTATATCGCCAGAATAGTTTATAAACAGGTTGTTACTGTTTCGTAAGGTATCATGATCTGTTCAGGGTGTGACTTTTGCTGTTTAGAAGCTTTTTAAAATATATTTAATAAACTGTCTAATGAAGGAAAACAGTAATTACAAATTAAGAAATAAGTCCCATAAGAAGAGAAGAGGAAGAAAAAAAAAGAGAAAGTAAGCATGAGAAACTATGTCTTAGTAAATATAAACTCGTTAGCTGTGTATTTCTAGCTCTCCTAATAAACACATTCTATACCAATACTTCAGCATTTTTTAAGAAGCTGTCTGCATAGAATAATGGGATCCCAGGTATTGACAACAGAGCATATTTGATTATCTAAATTAACAAGCAAAGCAAGGTGTAAATGATGCAAGGGAAATGTTAAACCCAGTCTTCAGTGGTGATGTTGCCATTAGTGCAGGGGGGGCGTTGAAAATATATTGTATAGGCAGTTACACATGGGAGTTTTACCTGAAGGAAGTCTACCACATAGCACTTTTCTTTTATTGAAAAGTCTTGCATGAGAAATTTAGAAGAACAGCTACAGTAGATGTCCTTGGAATAGTGTTTGAACACATTTAGATGGTTGTATATGTGCACATGTGTTTGTATCATGTATCTGCCCTGAAGAGGTCAGTGACATTGAGAGTGATCTCTGCAAAACGTTCTTGTATTAGAAATATTACTGGAGAACATATTTACTGAAAACCAAGTTTTTAGACAAAAAGTAAGTTTTTGTCCTGAACCGACAAAGGATAAAACAACACATAAAACTTATCAAGTCAGTTGTGTCCACATCCTATTACCTTGTTGCACATTAACGCAAATGCTAGTGAACAGTGACAACCATGCTACAGTGTAAAACTTGCCTTGTTCCTGCAGGGTGACTGAGTGCATTTTCAAGTGCATGTTGAGCCTTTATGTTTTAAAAGCAGAGAAAAATGTAAGTATCCCGTTTGTAAAAGGTGTGGTGTGCTCTCAGCTCCATGAAGTGCAGCACCTTGCAGGATCCAGCCTTTGCCTGGCTGTGTCCAGGGAAGTTTTGCACTGGTTGAATTATTTTGCTAGTTTCTGTGTTGTGGCACAGTAGGTGGTGAACACGTGAACAAATTGCCCTTGTGACTTTGCCTAAATGTAGAGCTATGTGGAAATTCTAAGTTTAGAGCTACGAGGAAGTTTTATTTAACAATCGGCTCTCCTCCTTTTGTTCTAAGGGGGTACAGTAAACTGGTTTTTTTTTTCCTAATAAGTTTAGATTGTTGTAATTGTTTCACCTTCTGCAGTCCTGAAATGAGTTTTCAGTAATCTTTCCACTCCTCCCACCCAAAATCAGTGCTTGATATGCAAGATGGGCTTTCTGGGGATTAATCACTATAACTTCCCTTTGTTTAATATGCTGCTTAACACCCTTTAACTGATGTTCCAAGGCTTTGAGTGTCTTAGGTGTATCGTGAGAATCCAAGATGGTGACATTTTTGCTTGAACTCTAGTATACTTTTTTGAAGGATACTGTGTTCTGTTGGGAAAGCACAGAGATAAGGAACTCCTTCATGAAAGGTGTGGCATTAAATTGCATGACAGTGTTGAACACTTTCATTACTTTACCTGTTCTTGGGAATGAAAGGAAGGGGATTTTTCCTGTTCAGTCATACCCCCTAGACAAGTTGCTGCTGCTCACAGTCCCAGCCAAGGCTCTAGGTCAAATCATTTTGAAATGCATTTTTACCGCTGAGCTATCATGTGATTAAAACGAACTTCTGTCACTTCTTATTATTTGACTTAAAAGTAACAGTAAGCTTTTGAAACAGAGAAGTATCTGATTCCAGTTTTTCATTAGCTTTGCCATTATACTAAAAAGAAAAAGTCTCATTAAGCCAATTTTAAAACTGTTTCTAGTGTAATATTTATTGTGGCACATGCTAAATCCTTATTGCTGCTGGGAACTATAATTCTGTTCTGCTGCAAGGAGGCCTGGTTTTATAGTCCCTCGGTTTAGAAAATATTGTATACAAACAGCATGGCAGAAAATGCTACGCAAAATGCATAGTGTTGTTACTTTGTTAAATAAGCAAAGGTTTCTGGGCTCACTGCCTCAATGCTTGGAGCCCTTTTGTATTTTGGAAATGCTGTGAGTTATTGTTCTTTGATGGGGTTCTGTGATAACATCTGATGTTGTGATCTGGCAACAGAAAGTTTTGGAAAACTTTGTCAGAAGTCTTGCCTTTATGTAACTTTTAAAAACTGCTACAGACTGAATGTATTTCAGGATATGTCCATATATTGACGATTTAATAACATGCATTCAAACTGCTTACTGATACTATAGTTTGTTGCTGATCTACTTAATATCAATATTTATACCTTCACAACTTAAAAAACAACAAAAAGACTCTTCTATGCAAACTTAGTTTGTAGGTTTTGCCCCAGCTTTTACTGTTTCCAAGAGCATGCGAAGGTTCCCCATGCTGTTACTATTACCTTTCATGTTTTTTTGCTTTTATCTGTGTTTAATTTAGAGTTGTTGAATTTTGTCTTGGCTTTGAGCAGATCTTGTGATGATGACAACTTTCTTCTAGACACTGCCACCAAGATATGGTTTAGCCTGTTGGAGGATAATTCTGGGATTTCTAAGGGCATCATACACTCAGAAATTTAAGATTCTGTAATGTGTGACATTGGAGCATATAAACTGAATTTGAAAAGTCTCTGTCTATACTGTTATTTAGAAATAAATTGGCTTTCAGGTTTGTCTGCTGACAAATTAACCATTGTAGAGCTCAGGATGCACTGGCTTCTGGAGTACATACCCACCTTCATTATGTTAGCCATCTGGGGTGTGTTGACACCCACAGTCACGGTGCATATTTTCTGGTGCTTAATATTCTCTCGACTGTTCTGTTAAATATTGTTTTAATTTATATTCAATATTTGATCTTTACATTTGCTTTTTATTGGACTTGGACCATCTTTAAAAGCTGCTTGTAAAAGTGAATATGTGATATCGTAGCTCTAATTCAAAAGTTTAGTTACAAACTTGAGCTATATTAGATAACTGTACAGTGATGATTTATCAGATACCCTCTGATCCCCTGTCACTCAGCACCTGGCAATAAAATCAGTAAACTGCAGTGTGAAAATACACTTCAGCTAGAGAGTACATCAAAAGAAAGAGAGCTTAATCACAGACCTAATCGCAGGACTTCAGGTCATTGCGTTAAAGGACTTTGCTGCCAATGTCTGCTGCAGCCTGTGAGTAATGGTGAACAGGGCACCAATTGTGTTATTTCAGCAGTGGAATGATGGCACGTCTGTCAAAGCTCTTTTTCTGTACAAGGAGGCAGAGGAGCGACGTGTTCAGGCTCATTTACCTGGTACGTTAAATAACATCAGGGAGCAAGGTTGGCAGGGAGAGGTACTTTCCAGAAACCAGAAACTGGCATTCTCTGTCTGACAAAATGTGTCAACCAGAATATTGGGGAAGCCAAGTCGACCTGTGAGAAGTTAAATACATCATGCATGCAGAGAGCTGGATGAAAGAGCAGGGTGATGTTCTGACTGTAATGTGTAACACTCTACCCAGGCACAGTGTAGGCAGTCTTCTATAAAGCATCCTTGAAGAAAACTGTTAGCTGTTGATGCTGCATTAACATACCATATAAAAAAAAAATTTCCACCAGACTATTTATAAAGCTCATCTTTGCAACTTCTTAGGTTTTTTTCGAAGTACAGTATATTGTGGAGTTTGGAGTGTCTTTTTTTTTTTGCCTGATACAGATGATTGTTGCCTAGTCTACAAGTGTTTATGTGTATACACACATACATATACACAATACAAGTGTATTATCTGAGGTATTTTTCACACCTACTGGGCTTTCCAGATTATTAGGAGCTGATTGTAACTTATCTTGCCTTGGAGATAAAGGCAGATTGAACATCTTCCTGAGGTCCTATACAACCTTATCTTTTATGACTGAGCGTCTAGAGAATACATCTTTAGGAGGATGAACAGGATTAACAATCTGGTATCTTCAAGGCACTTACAGAAGATCTAGGTTTTTTATTAAATCCATGCATGAACAAATACCTTATGGAAAAATTTTACTCTAAACCTTAGAGCATTGTGTGGGTTATTGGCAGTATTTCTGTAACTGCTTCAGTTGTTCACACACAGGCATTTAATGTCTCTTAAGATTAACTACAGCATCAGAAGCACCTGCACAGGGCTGTCGGATATGACTTGGGACCTGTGAGAGGCTTGTGCCCTTTCAGAGCTGCAGTGGAAGACCAGGCAGGGTATTTCAAAGTAGAACTGGCTGGTGCTGTGGGCTACTAAATTGAGCCCTTGTGTCTCTACTTTTTACCTCTGCTTGATGCCTGTGAGTGAGGAGATGATAAGCAATGAGAATAACTAAATCAAAACAAAAATTACGGTTTTTAAGTCATTTGGTACAGAATTCATTGAACTTGAAAAAAGGCAAGCCTGTAGAGCTCTGGGGAAGCCAACACCTACCTGGTCTGAGTGATGGTAGTCTCGTTATTTTGCACCAGACAAAGACTGAAATCAGAGGGCCATTTCCATTGTAGGAAATACCTTCCCTGTACACACTTCCAATGTTTTTTCCCTCGTGCTGTTTTTGTAGAGCACTGTCCAAGCATCCATATTATTGGCTAATCTTTGTGGCAGAGGGTATTTCTTAGTTTGGCTATTTAAAACTATTTGAGTCTAAATCTCACTAAAGCGAAACTGCTTTTCATTTTCTTTGTGCTTTGGGGCTCATGAAAGTTCAGTGGCCATTGTTTTTAACAGAGTTTATGCCAGGGTCTCTATATTACTATTACAATATATCTTGTTAGAATGATTCATTTACTTTTTCTGACAGTCATTTACTGTCAAAACCTGTTTCAAAAGGAAAGCACATTTTCTTCATCTGGGGTGGGTCTTATTTAGAGTCTCTTGGGCAGCACAGAAGACAATTCTTTTCAGTAGCAAAACACAAGCAAAAATACTATCTTGTTCTTGTATTACTACTTTTGGTTTGCTGGAGGAGTCCCTCAAACTTTAAAATTTGCTGGCTTGTAGATCTGTAGAAGCTGCAGAACTTCCATGAAAGATGAATCACCCATAGTTATACTAGAAATAGGCACAGGAGAGTGAATTCTTGATACTTTTCACTTGAGAGGTTAATTACATTTGTTTTTTGTGGAACAAAGTCAACAGAGGATTGTTGCCTTCTTGTATGATATTTGTATCCTGAAGTACTGATTCCAAGAATTTCATACCAGCCCTATATTGTCAGCTTTAAAGCTTCCTTGCTATCCTGAGTAGCTGCTGCTGCTTCACATTGCTCTAAAAACAGCTGCTGTGGACACTCGTGGTCTCACCTTTCAGGAACTACTGCTTGAGGAGGGGTTTTGAATGCCCAGCAATAAGGATTTTTTTTTTGTCTTGAGTGATTAAAAATTATGCCTCTATTTCTTGAAAATGAGTAATAAAATGTTTTGGGTTTTTTCTTTCTTCTTGGGGATAAACAGCAATAAATTACTTCAGTCTTTTTGTCAAGGTAGAGGGACATACCCCAAAGTGCTGAATATGCATATGGGCATTTCAATCTCATGGAATGCTAGCATTTTGTCAGGAAAGATTATGAATTGTTTTAAGGTCTGTTTACTTTATTTTTACTGCTAGTTATTATAGTCTACCTTAAATTTATGCTGTTATTACTGATGATACTGATACATAACAAGATCCAAGTTTTCTATCAAGTTTCCTACCATCCTCTTTGCTTGAATGATAACTTGCTTGTGCGTTTTTCTTTTTCCTTTTTTCTTTTTTTTTAGAATTTTTTTTAGAATTGTTTTTTCTTAAAACAATGGTAGCCTTTTCTCAGCCTCCAGTGTGGCTGAGAAATACCAAGAGGTTGTTGGGTTTTTTTAGTCTGTTCTCTATGACTAGATTGACATGGGCAGATCTGCAAAAACTACAACTCCAAACTTCATACTGGCTGCTTGTTAAGGACAGAGCATTGCAGCTCTTCAGACTAGCATACAGTGTTCTACAAAGGTACTAATGACTGAGATTTTTCCTGAGCCTTTATTAGGTTAAGCAAGGAATAATTGTTTGGGGTTGGAAATTTGAAGAAGAATGACTTCTGAAATGCATATTGTACTTTTTGGCATAGCATTTGTGGAAAAAGGGGTGGTTTTTTTTTTTCCTTCTCTCAGGATTCTTTAGTTTCTGGTTATATCAAAAGTTTAGGTCAATTTGTCTTTAGGTGTCTGCTTTTTTGGTGGAAAATGCTTGTGCATTACCACTTACATGTGCAGTACTAACAGTAAATTATCTGGACAGTACATATCATCCAACTGACTAATGAAGTGAGAACTAAATTTGAAATGACAACTTCTTGGAACCTGGGCTCAAATAACATGCATGATGCTGTTGCAGGAGGACCATGACATCATGGAGGCTGATCTGGACAAAGATGAGGTTTTGCAGCCTCAACTGGGAGAGCTTGCAGGAGAGAAGCTGCTAACAACTGAGTACTTGGGAGTAAGTACCACTCATTAGGATCTTGAAATAAATAAATTTGCTGGATTAAGTGTTTAATTTCAGTAGTTTAATCACTTTCTAAAATCTTTTCTTCAATTTGTTTCTTGAAGAGATGGGTTCTACCTGCATAGCAGTCCAAATCTTTCACAGTCTGTTTTATTAGCCGCTGTTCACAAGAAATAGAGTAAGTTTGAGAAAGGTAGCTACCCTTTCACAGGAGGTGGTCAGGCTGTGGCTTAATAATAAGCTAAAGGCAGCCTTAGGGTTCTACTACTACATCAGTGACTCTGTGGGCACACAAAGCAAAGTGCTGAGCAAGTTAATACTGGAACACTCTGCTGGTCTGAAATTATTTTGAAAAAAAAAAAAAAAAGTTGAAAAGTTAACTGCTCCTGCAGGCGTTATGCCAGATCAAGTATTGTATGTCTTACCTCAAGCAGCAAAAGCCATTAAGTAAAAAAGCATAAAGTTTGCATGAATGCCATTTAGTGTGCTGTGACTAATTTGAGATAAATGCAACTGTGTGCCTTCTGCATCCTGGAGTCCCTAGGTCTTATCAATCCTGACGATGGAAATGTGACCTGAGATAAGATGTCATGGAACAGCCTACAGTGATTCCAGGCAATTCTATCTAGTGACACCAGAATGCAACTTAGTTTCTGATGCAATGTTTCTGTAGAATTTTCTCTATGGCTCCAGTTACCTGTCTTTCCACTGCATTCTTTTTTTTTTTCTCCATTTCTTTGTCCTGTGTATCAGATAATGACTCATACTCCAAAAACCAAGAAGAAGCTGTTTCCTGGTGTCCATCAGAGTATAGATGAGCCCCTCCAGAGACCTGTGACGCCAGGTTATCACAGAACTGTGTACCTAATGTAAGTCCAAACAAATGAGACCAAGTTGGATTTTAAGCTCCTTTTAAAAAACAAAACAACAACAAAAAACCCAACAGTGCCTGATAAATAAACCTTCCCTACCTAAAAGTGCATTGCCATTGTCATTCCTTAAAGATATTTCAAAAAAAGAAAGGAGAGGAATATTGTAGGCAGAGAAAGGTCCACTGGCTGAGGTCACATACTTGGAATAGTTGAGTAAATGTTTACTGATCAGTTTGATTTAAATTTGCATTATATCCTGCGTGTTCATAGTCCTTTCATCTTTTCATAATATATTCTATTGGTAAGTTGCATGGAGTGTCTAAAATGCCTGGGATCTTCCACTTTATAAAGAAGAAAGTATATTGCTCTGGGGAGATTTGCTAGCCACCCATAAGAGGACAGATTAAAAAGAAAATGGGGAAAACGAAAATCTTGTTATGTTGGATTTCCTGCTTTGGAAGAAATACATTTTCCTGCAGGAGGGTCTGTGACACCTTGCTCTTGGTGTAATTGGGGTCAGAGGTAGAAGGCTGCATTGTAAATGGAATAAAGAAGTCTTACAGTATAGAGCTCCTTGAATATGCTCTGCCTTCTGTTAGAACAAGTGTACCTTAATATTTTAATTTCTGAGATGAGACTTCTCCTTTTCACTGTCCTGACTGACGAAGTAAAATACCAATCAGATCTCAAATTTAAATGATTTTTTTACTTTCAGTTGCATACAGTTTTGGATTTGATCAAATCTGGGTAGCTATGATAGAGGCAGCAGTTTATCATGAGGATTTAATGTTTTTATTTCTGCAGATACTTAAGCTGAGAGACTACAAGTCACTCTAATAAAGTATAGATACTACTACTCAAAAGTCACAGTATTGGTGTAGCTAAGTACATTAAAATTAATGAGCAACCTGAAACACAACAGTGTAATGAAGTCAGAATGTAGAGGTGGTTCTTAGCAGAACTTGTCAGTCCTGAAGTCTGAAGACTGTCCCGTGTCACCACCCCTGCCACTGTTTTCTTTCGTGTTCATATTTTCTATTTCTTAAAATACATTTCTTCCCCATTTTAGTGTGGAAGATCCGTACAGAAAACAGTGAGGACTGATTTAGGCTGTAGTTACACAGGTGTAGTTCAATCTGGTCAAAGTCTACTGTTTTGCATAGGGAGTGGTCGCAGCTTTATCTTGTCCACGTTTATTCCCACCCCCACTGTCTTGTGCTGGCACCAGCATTCATACAAGCAGGTGATCTGACTGGGAGCCCTCCTAGGTCATGCAAATATGTCTTTTTGGCAGCTGTACCATTCATACGGGATTATATTGATTATGTTACTGAGGCCTTAGAATGGACAAGTGAAACATACCAGATCTGGGCATGGAAAAAGCCCTGGAAGACATTTCTCTTTTAAAAAAAAAAAAGCAAGATGAATGAAACGGACTTCCAAAGCAGAAGAAGAACCTTTGGCTATCCCAGGGCAGAATTTGTCTTGCACAATCTTGATTTTTCTTCTGAGTACTAGTCTGGAAAAAATGGCATCTGTTTGAACATGGCACCTACTTCTTCTGCCTGGTATAGCCTGAATGCAGATTTGGAGTTTTTACTTTATGTCCTTTCTCACTGTGGGCAACTTTTGCACCATCATAATGTTCACAGCTTTTGCAAGCCCTCTCCCTATATATTAAATGTGTGTGTGTGTTTGTCTGTAAGAAGAAAACAACAACTAATTAATATAAGCTCATATTAGTAGCATAGTGATTATCTAATCATTTTCCTGCAGTCCTCTAAAAGAACTGCAGGCCTTAAAAATCTAAACTGGCTAATACATGACTAAACATACAGTGCCACTTTATTGTGGGGTCAGTGTTACACTGAGTTCAAGGTCCCACTTTTCCCTGCACAGGATTTTGCCTATGGTGGACTAGGAGACCCGGATTGATTCCGTGGAGTTGGTTGTTAGGGTAGCCTTACAGCTTATTTAGAAAGTATTTTTCAGGAATAAATCTTAGTTACCACTGGAGTGTCTAAGCATTACATTCCTGCCTTACAAGTGGAGAGAAAAACAAGCTTGTGAAAATGAAGTGACTTTCCTATAGGAAATCAGAAAAACGGTGGCAAACCCAGGGGAGTGGCTTTTATTTCTTGGTGCCATGTAGCGCGCACTACAATTTATGCATCAGAAATAATCTCTAGAAGTGATCACGTGCCTCTCTTTGCCACCATCTACCCAGGTAGTATGTTTACTTAACAGTATCCCACGATACCAGAGTGATGCTGGTCCATATTTTGACAAAACTTGAATCTCCTTATGAACAGCTGTGCAGCTCATGCCTCCACAAGACAGCTTCAGGTCACTGCTGGATACAAATTAAAAACACCTTTCTACCATACTGCTTCTGGTAGCTTTGGGTCTAAGAGAAGTGTTAGTTTGATGGTGTGAAGCAGTCTTTACAGACTGCCTCACTGTGCAAACTAGGGAGGAAAAATGTAAACAGCAGAAATCTAACATGGTGAAAATTAATTCCCTCCTGCTCTGGCCAAATGGTAGAAATGAGTGTTTGGTGCTCCCATGTTTTAAGTAGGAAGCATGAGATACCACCCTGAATGAGAAGTTTGTATTTTATATCTGATTTGTATGCAAGAAAACTACAGTAAATAGATGAAGACATTCTTGAACTAGATTTTACAACAGAAAAGGACAAGCTTTGATGGCTTTTATGCTGTTCTAATTTTAGTATGAATTCATTTACTAAAATGAGGAAATGCTCTCTTAGAAAGCCTTGGAAGAGGAAGACACTAAATGTGACCAAATCTTAGCTGCCTTAATTTGAAAGCAATATCTGAACTCGATGTATTTCATACTTCAAATAATTTAAATGGCTTGTGTTTGTATCAGATTAAATGGCATGAAAAATGTCAGACTTTTTAGCTTTGTATGCAGCTTGTCTACCCAGGGACAATCCAGGACAATTGATCTGAATTATCTGAAGTTTTGGATTCGGCAGAGAAGTTAAACTACTTTAAAAATTTGTGTAAATGCTTGCATTCAGAATTGAAGTGAATATAACTTATTTGAAGTTCTTCATGTGAGACTCAATGTAACGTACTCCATTTTAAAAACATCGTGAAAGAGGAAGCAGTTGATGGAGATACTGTAACTTATCTCTTTGAGTTGTTGGGTCATACCTCCAAAAGGGGTGGGGGGTGTGGGCTGATTTCTAGTGTTGAATAGAAGTATTCACATAGAAAATTAATGCAGAATAGCCACTGCACATGTAGCAGCTATTCCATGCTAATTTTTCTGTGACTTCCCAGTGCAGACAAGGCTCTAGTTACTTCAGATGAATTGTCATGGGATCCCTACACGGACAAGCTCTTGCTGTATGGAGCTGAGGGAGCCAGGAAATACTGGAAAGCTGCTTTCCTTTCTGCCCCCCGCCCCCCTTTCCCCTTCTCTTTAAAGACGTACTGGCTGAGATCACTCAAGAGGGGCTGAACTACTTAATATTCTGCTGGCTGTTTCCTTAGAAACTGATTTAGCTGTGAAATCATTAACTGCCTCCTTGGACTGCATCCTTTCTAACTAGAAATACAGTCTAGTTCCCTTAACCTGATATTGGGCAGTGAAACTTTCTGTGTCTGCCAACTTCTTTTCACACATTTTTCCCACTCCTCTTGCTTCTGCTGTGTTTTATTGCTTATCTTGTCCCAAGCAATCTTGTCCCTGTTCTGTCCTTCAGTTCCTTCAGTTTCTCATTGATCCACCTCACTTGGGAAATCAACAGTTCTACTTCTTATCTACTTTGTTTTAAGTCTATATTGCATATTGCTCTGTAAAGTGAAATCCTTTTAATATTCAGGAGCAAATCTTAAATCCTTGAAAAAGCTAAGTATTGAAGACCTCTCAGGCCCACTGCTACAGTCCTTAAGTGTTCTGCTGGTATTTTGGGTCTTCAGACTCCAAGGAGTTATGGTTTCCTTTCCTCAGCTCTTTTATTGCAGTAGGAAAAAACGTTAATTTCAAATAAGTCTAACATCAGCTGGTTTGGGGGAGCTACAGTGATGCGGTTAAAATATGTCCTTAGCACTGGTTTTCAATATGAAATATAAAATAATTTCAATATCTTCTATGGCATTACAGGCAATTAGAAGAAATTAGAATTTACTCTCATGCAGCTTTTTATACTGCAAGCGTTCATCACCCTGCATTCTCCTTTCTCCTCCAGGCCAGAAAACGATAACAATTCTTGTCGTGATAGGGATGAGAAGCTGCAGTCTCTGCCAAGTGGTCCTCCTCCCATTTGTGGTGGGAACAGCTCCAGCATTTCTGACCTCTGCATTTCCTCTTCATGTAAGGATATTCTGTGAATGCTGTTGTTAACTGTTGCTGTCTTTCTTGCCTGGGGCAGGTGTTTGGGGCCTAGCTTGTGTGTTGTAGATTTTTTTAAAATGTAGCCTTGGAACTGGCCCTCCATTTGCAGACCCTGGGGCAGTCTGCAAGACCTGGGGGCACACAGTTGGATTTTGGCTCGAGCTGAATGAATGGCTACAAAAGGTAATGCGTGATCAGCAGAGACCAATGGTCTCACTTGCCTCGCTACATCTTGCTTCCTGTGGAAGGGCCAAGGATCATACCCAGGGCTTCTGATGTGCAAAGTATACTGTATTTCACTCCGCAATGTCCTCTGCCTAGGGAAAGAGCTGCAGCCCAGAGACAGTGCACTTCCCAACAGGCAAAGCCCCTCACTTGATCAAATACACCCTTGTTTGGATCTAAATGAATCACTGTCTGCTGGCACCTGCAGGCTCTGTTGGCTAGACCTCTGTATTAAAGCTGAAGGCAGCTGCAGTTATCTGCTTAGATTTGCAACTACATTCAAACCATAAAAGGTTGTGGAGGATGGGAAGCCCTGTGCTGTATAGCTACGTTGTGGGTGATGCTGCTAAAGATTCTGTCCTTGCAACTTAAACTGAGATTAATGCAAACTCACCTGGACCTGAGAGCTCAGAAACATGTGATGGAATTTAAAAGGTTATAGGCTTCTGAAATACTTTATTTCTGAACTTCTGATATCCACAGGATCATGGAACTTCGGATGTGGGAGTTTAAACCTTCTTGCAGGGATTCATTAACATTTCCAATTAGGGATTTAAGGCAAAATGTTCTGCAGTCTTAGATAAAGGATCTTGCAGCACATCCGGTACAGAATTATTAATAAGTTCAGACAAAGCATGCCTTTTCTTTGCAGAAAAATATGCTTTGAAGCAGTAAAGGAATAGCATACTTTTTACTCTCCCTTCTATTTTTTTTAAATTTCCTAGAGGAAATGAAAAGGATTCTGAGAAAAGTAACCAAGGTCTTGCAGACAGGAATTTGCTTGCGTAATGCCTATAGCTGATAAATATAACATGCTGAATGAAAGCTGTGTGACAGAAGCAGATGAAGCTCCTGTTCAAGATGGGCACTTGGGTTCTCGCTGTTGTGTAGAAATGAGAGCTGCTGTCCCCAAGCCTTGCTTTGTGCAGTAGCACCTTCAGTATAGCCAAGCCCATTTTGCAGGGAGTTAAGCTGGCCGGGGCGGCAAATCAGAACAGCAGAGGTTGTAAACTAATCAAAAGCATACTGACTTGACAAATTTCCTATATAGAAGAAAAAAAATGGAGTTTTACATACTCATGCTTCGTATGGGAAATTAAGCCAAGCAGGTATCAGCATTCCTGTTTGTCATTTTAAAGTGTAATTGGATGCAATTTCTAAGGATTTATGCAGCCACCAGGAGCTCAGCATGCCTTCTGAACCACATTTTGATAATATCTTGCCAGTGAAATGCATTCACTCACCTCTGTCACTTTTTCTGTGCTGCTGATGCTGTCTGACAGTTTGCTTGGAGAGATTTGTGGGGAGGTTTAAACAGGGAGCCAGAGTAAGTCAGCAAAGTAAATGTTCATTTTTGATGGAGAATATTGATTTAAAGCCTTCAAGATGAAGAAATTCCTGCCAACTTTAATGTTGCATATTCTCAGAACTTTGCTTGTAGCCTCTGTCTAAAACAGTTTGTTAGCTCTTCTTAGTCAAAATTATATGCAGGTGGATACTAATAAGACTGCTAGATTATACTCTTTTCTTGTAAAAAATCTTGCAAGTCAGAATATAAAGCATATTGCAAGTTTATATGCATTACACTTGTAAAAAGACAAATAACTTTTGTGTGTGGCAGAGAAAATTCTTCCTAGCACTAATCCAGGCTATAAAACAACACTGAGCTACTTGAAGGATTGCCAGAGATTTGTTTCAGGTTTTTGCAAGTAGCCAGCGAAATACATGCTTGTCTTTCTTACCTTTTGGGATTTAGAAATGAGGAGTAGGAGAAGAGAAGAGAAAAGAGAGGCTGCGCTGCTGGATCCCCTGGTTGTTCATATTAGTGACAGGACTTTGATTCTGTGTAATGATAATTGGACTGGGTCTTTGGACATCCCCTGTTTTCCAAAAGGCAGTGAGTTTTGTAATTTTTAAATTGGAAGGGCTTTAATTTAAGACAACAGAAAATAAGCCCTTTTTCTTTTAGTGTCTTCTAAGATATGGCAAGGAACAGTACATAACAGAAAGGTGTAAAAATAATTGTACTGCTTCTAGAGACGCTCATCATGCCTTGCCAAACATCTTTGCTGTGAAATAAAGATGCATTTTATTGAGTTCTGATCTTGGTCTGATGGTCATTATGCAGCACCAGGAACCTGCTCACTTCCGAATATATGTTTTCCAGCATCACATGAATACTTTGGGATTCAGAGTTTCATGCAGTCAGGTTGTGAAATGAATAGTAAGAGAACCAAGAGTGAAAAAACAATAAAAACTTCATGTGAACAGTTATCATCACCAAGGTCATTATCTCAAGAAAGCTAAGTTTAGCCTCAAGAAACCTTGATCCTCTTTTGTTTTCTAAAAATGAGAGCAGTTCTTAATGTCCTCCATGCTTGGATATATTCAGCTGTTCTTGAGTCAGTCTCATTTTTGTCTGGGTCCATCCTCCCTTTTTATCACTTTGGTAAAGAATCAATAATTCTGGTTCTTTTTTCTTTTTTGTCTCCTGTGGCCAGAAAACTTGTGGACTAAAGATGAACTCTGGTCATCTTACTACACTTATGCTGAATGTCAGACAGAACATGCACTGAGCAGCCAAATGCTTGTCTGAAAGTGACCTGATCTGCATCCTTATCAGCATGTGAGAGCAAATCAGGACGGCAACCTGTCCTGAGCATGGGAGGAATGAGCTAGGGATTTTCCCTAAACTCTTATTGAACTTGCACGTCTTGGTAGCCTTGTGTCTCTCAGCAAACTGACTGTCCTTCCCTTCTTCATTAGTGCAAGGCAGAAAGTGAGGTATATTGAACAAATGTAACAGACGTGAAGTCTGACAGAAGTGTAAAATGCTGGTTTTTGTCTGCAGTGGCTGCCTGTTACTATGCATACATACTGACAACTGCACGTGGTTGCATTCCTGTGGCTTTAATGAGATATTGGTCATTAGCTGATATACGTTAACTGATGGTCTGCATGCTCCTAGCCCATTGCAAATGCAGAGTGTAGCTGCTCTGAAAATGATCCAAGCATGTTTTACTTTCCAACTGCAAAGGGCTGGAAGTATGCACACTTGCTGTTGGCTTGGCTCAGCTGATGAGCTGTAATACATTCTGCCACACTAACTCAGTAGCCTGCCGTTATCTCAAGGTTTCCTTCATACAGCAGAAACTGTGAATTGATTATGTTTCTAGTAAAACTGTAAAGAGACAACTCCTCACTGAACTGTGTTTCTTTTTTAAATAGCAGTTGAAACGAAGTCATCTAAAGTATTATCATCAGGCCATAGAACGGACCGAAGCATCCCAGCTGGTGACAATACCTTGTCTTCCCCATCTACTGACTTCACCCAGGACAAAGTAAATGGGCAATCACATAGGTATGATTTATCCAGAGGAGTACCTAAAAGTGCAAAAGGAGTCTGAGGGGACTTACCAGCTAATTCCATGCTGCTGCAAAGACAATCTGTGATGTATGATGTAGTCTGGTCTGAGACAGCTGTGGTGGTGCTTGCCAAACAAAATACCCTTAGCTGTGCCAGAGGCAGCTGTTCAATTTCGAAGCATCTGGTCCAGAATGGGAGAAGTCTCAAGCAAGACATTATTAATGAATTTCACATGTACGCACAACACAGTCTTCTGCAAATAAAACTTCCTGATTGCTTCCTTAGATGACTCGACTCTAACCCATGAAAAATCATTTATTAGTAAAGAAATAGGTAGGAGACTGTGGGAACAGGGCAGGAATTAACTTGCAGAAGGAAGAAAAATTAGGCATTTAAGTGGATTCAGAGTGTTTAAACATGCTGAGTTGCTAGCACTGCTGACCAGAATCCCTGATTTATCCACTAGATGGGTATAGCAAGGGAGGCAATATTATGCATTCTCCCAGCAATGGGTTTCAACTCCTCCTTGAAACAATTTCTGTCAAAAGAAGATGACAGATCTTGCTCTCCTTCTCCTGTTCATATCTTGAGCCCTCTATGAAGCCCTTGTCGTATGTAGGACTGTGATGTTATATCTTGGATGAGAGCTAGGAATTCATTAGCAATTGGACCAAGGTTTACCGAAGTTTTTCAGGGCCTGCATGTGTCCTTCAGACATTAACAGCTTTTTCCTATAGCTAATTTGATTGGGCCAAGTTTTAAACAGTGAGTGTAGAGAAATTTTAAAAGCAAGTACATTTCAGAAGTAGAACACAGAATGGGTGGAGATGTGTTAAAGGAAAGGTTTTACCAACTCCTTATGGATTTGATTTTTCAGAAATGCTTAGTTATTTGTGTCAGTTAAAGCTCTAGCAGTTCTGAAAACTGGACTCTCTGCTTAGAGCTTTGTTTCCTTCTGGCCTACAGATGCCTGTGTGTGGTTTTGGGGGTTTTTTTTGGTGGTTTGGTATGGTTTTCTTTTGTTTTTTCTCCTCAGATGTGCTGTTTCCATGGTGAGATCTGAGAAATTTTATATTGTCAACAAATTATCACTAGTTAGCAGCTCAAGTGCTTAGGTAGTCATACCCCTATCCCAGCATTACTGGTTTTATTTCTGTTGCCTGTCCTAACAGTAGCTAAGCACATACTACAAATACAAACAGAACATGAGAATTTTATGGCCAAATTGCTTGCTTTGTGATGGAGAGAGAGATTATTTTTCAGGCTTTAGCTTGCAAGAAGGAAGCCAAATTGGCAGCATCTTGCCCCCCAACATGGTGAGAGGCTTTGCTTGTCTACAGTCATAATCTATTATTAAAAAGACATGTCCCCAGTAATCTTTAATTTTTCTTCAGAAATGTATGTCTAAATCTCAGTAGTAGATGGATCTCTACCTGAAGGCACAGGTGCAGTATCCTGCAGAAGAAGATAATATCTTTTCATTTCATGCTTTCTTAGCATGCATACAGTAATTTGTATTTACAAATGTAGCCTCGAGTTACGGATATGGGAATGTAGCCATTCACAGTTCAAGCAAACACAGGGTTTTCTATGTCAAGGGTCTTTTGTTAATATGTTGGTGTTGCAATAGCTAGACCTGCCTCTTCATTCTTTCATTCTTGGAAGCATACTTTAATTTGTTTGCAAAACAAACAGAGCGAATAAATCACTGCTTTGGTCATAGTTTTGACCCCTGTAAGAGATGTCTCCTTCCTACTAGGCAAACACCAAGACCTTCCTAGAAGAGGTATGTGTGAGAAAAGGAGGGCTGAGTTGTGGTGATGAAGTGGTCACTGCTATTTCCCCTCTTCCTTAGCAGTATAAATTGGGAATTTAACTGCAGAGATCAGTGAAATTATGCTAAATCAGTCTGAAAGAAGAATGAGGCCCTAGTAGTGACATGTCTATTGCAGTTGTTTTATTTCCACAGGAACAAATGATTGTTCTAGCTGATGCATGTCAGACTGGCAGCTGCCCCTGCATTGCTATTCCCGGCTGCATTTTGATCATATAAGAATATAAATCTGTTGTGCTTTTTAGCTAATCAAGGATAAATTTGTAATAGTCTTGAGTTTACAATTGTGGCTGGCTGAAAAAGCCCTTATTTTTTTATTATGACTATGTCCAGTATCATCATAATACAGAGTTTAAACTCTGCAGAGCCTTCTTAGGTCTCTAATGGTCTTGCTTTTCTGATAATCTGGTAAAAATGGCCAAAAGTCCAAGTGCATTTCTCTTGGAGAAAATGGTGTAACTAATCTTTGTATGTTCAAGTCCTGTCATGTCTCCTGGTTGATTATTCCAATCCCAGTGTCAGTCTGTTATGCACTTTTTTATAGGTAATTAATTCCATTTTTCCAAGTAAACAGTTTTGTTTCTTCTCAATGCAAATGTAGGTTTCTGTGTGAGTTTGTTATGGGTTTGTTTTTTTGTTTGGTTCGTTGGGGTTTTTGTTGGAGTACTTGCTCTCAAATTACCACACCTTGTCGTAAATGACTCCTTTACCAAATACTACAGAACATTTTCCCACAGTAGAGTTTGGTGCTTCTTTCTTAATCTCATCAAGTTCTAAAGGATGCCAAATAGCAGTTTTCTGTGTTATTCTGAGGATTAATTCTATTGCTGAATAAGGGGAAAAAAAGCTTATTTATGGCTCAAAAACTGCTGTGAGGTTGTTGGATCTTCCTTTTTTATCTACATTAGTATATCATAGTACACATAAGATTACTATGAAGAGCACTAGTGAATTGAAAACCCAGCTCTTGAACCAAAGTGAATAAAATGAAAAAAACGCAATAACAATGAGACTGTTTTATGGAGAGAGATCTTTAAATACATCTGTGGTCCACGGCTTAGGGTTTTATCTAGCCAATCTTATTTTTTGGTTTTGTTTTGCTAATATGTTTCTGCTGCCATCTGCCACCTCCCTTCTTTGAAACGAGACAAGTGTAATACTTGTAATACTCAGAGATAGGTAGAGAGCTGCAGAGATGGCTTTTAGCAGACCAGTTAGCATGTCTCTGTCCTTAATAGTTAGCATATACATATGCAAAATACCGACAACTAATGCTATTTAAACTACAAAAGAAACACTTGCTCAAATCTCCCTGCAAGGTGAAGCAGGGGTATGGAAGGGCTAATCAGCACTGACTCAGCAGCATTCCCAGGGAAGGAGGGGAGATTAAATGTCTTGAAAATCCTCCTAATCACCCTTTCTGATGGTCACAAAGGGTTCTTTTGATGGAGCTAATAACACGGGGACTTTCCATTTTAATCGCCTGTCTTTAGATGGCACCTTTTTCCATCTCCTGCCTTTGGCTCTGCTTTTATTTCCTTTTTAAATATGATGAGCTTTTTCACGTAGCTGTTATTTCAGTTTAACCTTTTCTCCTTTTAAGAGAAAATTGACTCACTAGAGCAAACATGAATATAGATTCAGAATTATTTTAGAGACTTGCAGTTTCCTGGTAGCCTCCGTTTTTGTACCCGGGAAAGAATATATTGATGCTGGGGTTAGGAAAGGACAGTGTATCCTCACAGAGTCATGCACTAAATTTTAAAGAATGGTATTCTTGTAGCACATGCAGACTGTGAAATAGCAGTAGCTGGTTTATGTTCTCAGTGTGAACAAGGAACCTGTGTGCTTAGGGAATTTATTTCATAGATGCCATCACAGCTTTTTGCTCTTTTGACAAAGCCTTCAGGGAGTTCTACAAATCTTACTGCAGCTGGGAGCTAGGGAGGCTGCCCTTGTCTGCCAAGACTGTGACCTATACCTAGGAGAAATAATAGTGTCTCTGCCCTAAAAGGATGTATTCCTGTGCTGTAGCATTTCTATATGTTTTTTGCACCTCAGATTGAGTCTGTCTGTGTGATAAATACAATGAAAAACAAGCTAAAGATCTATTACTTGCTTGCAGGGGACTTAACTGAACCTGTTCAATCCTGTTGTCCAAAGAACCAGGTTTGAGTAGGATAGACAGGTCGATAGAGCCAAGTTTAGAGGCTGTGCAGTGAGTACGTGCCCCAGGGCAGTAACTGTGGTGCCATGTTCCTTTCCATGTGCAGCTCCCTGAATTTTGAGCAGTCTGTCATGCTGTCACAGCGTGTACTGCAGGTTTCACTTCGTTGCAGACTTACTATGCATACATATTTCTCCATGCATTGCTAACCCTTTCCATCTCCTCCTACAGCAAGTTTCCTTCAGCCTTCACCAGCAAACCCAAGATTCCTCGCACTCCTGAAGTGCAGAGTACCAGCCCTAGAAAGGGAAAGATCCCAGCCATTGCCCCCCAGTTCTCTCAGTCTGGACCCCAACAAACAAGCCGTCCCAGCTCCTCAGGATCATCCACAAGGAGCAGACAGAGTAAGTGGAAAAAGTCATCATTCTGTTTGTCAGTCCTTGGGGTGGGAAAGGAGGGAGCGCTGTAGTAGCTCTCCAGGAATGAAGTCGTGTGCTACAAATGTGCCAGGAGTATATGACATTGTACTTGTCATCTGCAGGATGTACAACCACGTAATTATATCCTGCTGAACACTGCTCCTATTTCCAGGCTGTCATGTGAGCAGTTAGGAGACATGCTTTTTCCTGTCTCTGGGTGGAGAAAAGTGGCCCAAATTCTCAGAAGTTTTGGGGGAAGCTTCTAGTCTCAGATTAGACTTTGTCTAGATGTCATTAGACTTTTTCCTTTTCTTTAGACACTTGTTCAGTCCGCTGTGTAACTTGTTCAATGTTTCTGAATTTGGATCCCTGGGTGTGTCTACACTGCAACTGAATGTAGACCAGATGTCAGGCAGTTCAGAAGATGGGCTCAGGGCAGCCTAGTAAGCAGATAGTCAAACATGGTGCGCGACTTGTGGCAGTCATCATTCTGCTGGAGACTAGTTTTTAAGAACCATATGGATGTGTTGTTGCCTGAAGAGGTTTAAGCAGAACTAGTTTGCAGCGGGCTCAGAAGAGAGGAGGGCCATGACTTGAGGTTAGAGGGAAAGGATGGACGCTTGCTTTAAGCTAGCCAACACAAGCCCAGTAAAGTGGAAATGTTGATCTCAGATGCTCACAAAACAATAAACACATGTATGGTGTGTAAGCTGTGGGGGGTTTTGGGAGGGAGGGGGAAGAAAGATGCATTCTTCAGTAATGTGTAAGGTTTATCTCTGGAGTGTGGATAGAACTAGCTGGATTCAAATACACCTCTGGGTCCACCATCAATGAAAATGGCAGGAGCTATGTACTGTATATTTTTATTCTAAACATATCGTAAGAAGTTTAGTTATGATTAGTTGATCACAATGTAACATCAGCTCTATTATTTAGCTGTAATTGTTATCTTTAAACATTTCACAAAAACGTGGTAACTCATAATACCTTGCAAACCTTCCCAGGAAATTTGAGGTATGTGTATATCGTTAGCTCCTCATTACAAGTAGGGAAAATGAAACACAGGGAATTGAAATAACCTAGTAAATCAGAAAGAGAGCTGGAAAGAGCTTCCTAAGTCTTCTGTGTTGCTTGCTCACTGTTGTTTCACACAGTTGCATGTGCAGGGAGATGGGGTGGTTTCATTCAGGGAGTACAGGTGAGGCAATGGAAGGGAATGTCCTTGGTGGTTAAGGGAGGTTTTGACCTAGAAAGTACTTGCTTGAACAGTCCTGTGCTTAGGTAACACTGCCAGCTCTTTCACCTTTGCTTTTGCTGCATATGCCCTGTGTTTTACCTCTGACATCGGTGCTTTCTGTTTCCTGTGATAGGAGCACTGTTCTGCCCTGAGTGACTGTGGTATTAACACCCGAGAGAGTCTGTCCCTGGTTCCTGTTTCGGTTCGTTTACAAAAGCACTAACTAGCCCATTGAAAAGGAGAAGCTCAGCTGAAGAAGGGAAAGGCATAGCGTGTGCGCACACGAAAACTCCACCGCATTTTCTAGTTTCTCCAGGGCAGCTTTACACTCCTGGGTGCATGTGCCCTTATGAGAGATGCGACATACATACATTGCTCTCATAGGGTTCTGGAGTAAGTTCCTTTTCCAGTGGCACAGTGTATAATGTATTTTATTTTGAAATTGCATTAAAGCAGAGCATGATCAGAGTTCTGCATCACTTGGGTTACTCTGTTGATTCAGTATATGTAATTTGTAAGTCCAGACTCTTGGGCTCTTCCAACTTTTATTGCATAGGATTTGTCTTACAATATACCTCTTATCTTTGCTGCATCTGTGCATCCCAAAGCTGAATGTATACCAGGCATCACATTTTACTATGTGTCCATTTAGCTTTTCTCCCGAGTTTTCTATTGGGGTTTCAGGTAATTGTTTTCTCTCTGTCCACATGTACCATGAGGCACACTTGGTGTCAGCAACTGAATGTTAAACTCTTATCTTCTTGCTAAAAATAGCAAAGAAATTATTTTGCAAACAAGTAATCTTCCACTCACTTTGTGTATATGTGTCCTGCATTGTTGTCTGCTGTCACAAAGCACTTACTAGTTATTGACCATCTTGCAGGGCCTTTCACACAGGTTTTTATGGTTGGGAAAAGTGAGAGGAAGGTGGTAAGGACCATATTTTTAGAGGACTAAAAAGGGCTTTAAGCACCTATGTCCAAACCTGAGGTTCTCAAAAGTAATTAAATTCCTAGCTGTTACTTAAAAGTGCAGGGAGGCATCTGAATCAGGTGAGCCCCTAATGTTTCCCTAGTAAAGCTCTGTGCTATTGTTCCTTTAATTTCCTAGCTGACTTACCGGTAAGTCAAAAATAGTACCAGATGCACAGATATCAGCAACCAGTAGTTGCTGCCTCCCATTTGCCTGTTGCATAGGTATGTAGGTTTTTACATATCAAGAGACTGTCCCAGTGGAAGACTGTCTCTAGTTTGTGGATTTCTTGGTATTTCTGGAGAAATACAAGTTTTTATAGCTGATGGGCATGATGAGAAAAAGATGAGTTTCTGATTGTACTTAACTTGATATGCTCACTTATTTTAGAGACATATTTTTAGCTTGCTTTTAATGTTCATTAGAGGTGTATTTTCTGGAAATAAGTTGCTTTTACGTAAACCTATTTGAACTAGCTGGACTGCTTTTCTTGGAGCATGGAGTGTGTGGAATGCCTGAGGAATGCAGAGGAAGCACAGGTATTTAGTGCAGCAACCTGGGGCCAGATTCCTGCCTGAGATGTAGCCTGCTGCAGTTAGCCAAGCTCTAAAGCTGTACCTTAAAGCAAAACCAAGCTCCTCCAAATAAAAACAGCCATGCTGGGATTTTCTGTGGATTCCACTTCCTAGCTGGTACAAGGATGACACTGGTAGCATGGCTAGAACATAGGGTGGACCTCCAAATCTAGACTTTTTCAACTGCATGTATGTGCTCCATGTGGACATGGTTGAATGGTTTAATCTATCCTATTCTTTATTCTGCATCTGTTCCAAGCTCCTCTGCATGGTTATGCTCAAGCTGTTTGCAGTGTACCAAGTTCTGTCTGGGGCACAGTGGAGCTAGCATAGTACAAAAATCTCTACCAGATGAATGAGGAATGATTTTTGTCAGGAGTGCAGCTGGGCGCTGGTGACTCCCTGCTCCTCCACAAGCTCTTTCAGTGTCCCCTGGCAAGTGGTTGCCATAAATACATTCTGCATTTTTATGTTGCAACATCAGTGATTAAGGTGCCTTTGTGCATGTTCTTTGTGGTGTTTGTGTCACTGTACAGGTTGAACAAGTGTTGCCCTCAGGCAGCTCCTGTCTTGTAATAAATCCTGCTTTCAGCTAACAGTCCCTTTCTTGCTGTTTTTCTGCAGGCAGCCAGTCCTACAGGAAGTGAGGACAGTTCCTTTCCTCGAGAATCACCTGTCACATTGTTGAAGGACAGAGCCAGCTTCCTGTAATGAGCTTTACTGATGACCTACTGAGAAGAAAGTGAGGTTATTGACATTGCACAGCATACGCATTGCATGGTGATTCAGGGATTATCTGATGGGATGTATCTGTTGTCATCTCTAAAGCTGGCTAAGACAAGGGCCTTGTTATTACAAATCAAGGTCTGAGCAGCAGCCCAGGACTGATACGGGAGATAGATATAGTCCCAATGTCTCCAATAGTTTACTCTAAAGTGACACTTTGAGAAGAAACTCTTGCTCTCTGCCTTCTGTGTCAGAGTAAACGGCCTTTAGAGATCATATGTAGGGCTCAGCACAGGAGTCTGACCAAGCAACTGTCTTGTTTACATACTGCTTGCTGAATTAACCTGCCACTTGCTTTTTTTAAATTACGCCTTTGTGAATGAGTTGGGAGATATCTGTGTTCAAAGGATCTGCACTAGGAGGGAAAATGGATGCCATATGTGCAGGGCCTCAGTGCCTAGAGCAGTCTTGTGTGGAGTGGGATTTGTATTTGGCCACCAGAGACTGGAGAGAAAGTATTTCATCAGCTTCTGATTGACCTGTGGCAGTTGAAAAGCACTGTTCCAGTGCCCAAGGCAGCATCCATGCTCACCTCTGAGGATGTGATCAGCAGCTGTACCTGCAGCAA
This sequence comes from Gavia stellata, assembly GCF_030936135.1. Lineage (NCBI taxonomy): Eukaryota > Metazoa > Chordata > Aves > Gaviiformes > Gaviidae > Gavia > Gavia stellata. The sequence goes on from NC_082604.1 coordinate 18,939,390, forward strand.
TTACTCCTATTCCTTCTTCCTACATTTTTTTCTTAATTCTGCTGTTTAACATTTGTGGAATGAATAATCCATTTTTTCCACTGGAATGAGGAACTTTGGGCCTTCATTCATAGAAGAAACCATGAGAATGTGAACAGATCAGAAGCAACTTTCTCTTTATGTGTGGCTGTGGACCATCTTCTTTGGTCTTTTTTGCTTTTTTTATGTTCTTCGCTTCTGAGCAATGACTGGTTATGTCTTTATGGAATTTGTGCTGGTCTTCAGTGAATATGAAGTGCTGGCTAGGCAAGAGAGATCAGGAAGCCCTCCACTAAATAAAAACCCAGCAGTTAGTTCTGCCAGTGAATTATGAAGCTAGTGCTGTTTGTTGTTCTTTCTCTCAAAAGTAACAGTGACCAGGAAACACCAAAGTCAACACCAATTGGGGGCTGGCTTTTGAGTAGCATCCTCTCATGTGACACAACTGTTAGAACAAGAACAACAACTTTTCCAGAAATTCAGTTTGCCTTGAAACTTGGCTGCCACTGAGGCAGAAATGCACACAAAGCAGGGAGTGCATTTGCAATACGCAGACTTCAAAAGCAAATGCTTTAACAGGTACAAAAAGGGAGAAGGTAAGGCCTTTTTTTTTGCCTTTTTTTTTTTGAGTTTCACCTTGAGAAACAAACAAGTGGAACACAGCCTGAAACGTAAAGCAACTTCAATAGTTGACAGTACCTTCCCCTACAGTAAAGAGTTGTAAAGCCACCAATCATTTCCATAGGACCAGAAGAAAGCTTTACGCTTCTGCTGAGACCTTGAATTGTGCCTTTTGGTATGTGATGACAACTGAATAGCCAAGGCCATTTCCTCGCATGGTGGGTCTCACAGCAACTACATGAAGATCAGTGACACTATCAGATGTTTGCAGAAAGGGATCCCACGCACAAGTTCATGTAATCCCTTTGGAGAATAGACTTTAAATTGGAATCAGGGTCTTTTGTAGGAAAAGACATCCCCCAGTTTAAAATCTAGTCATATTCATATGGAAGTTACAGTTTACCACTCGGTAACTTCAGGCCTAACACAAAGCAGGCAGAGCATGGGTGTTGCGTTAACTTACAATCTACATAGGACATAAAGTGATTCTAGGCACCTGATAGCCCCTTTCCCATAGATCTCCATGCTAGACAAAGAAATCACTGAAAATCTCTGATGTGTGCTTACATTCACACACCTCCTCTCAGAGTTCATAAACCCAATTAATGGAAGAACGTCCTCTGGTTCACAAAATAGCAGTAATGGAAAACAGCCATAAAGACTCACCTAGTGGTTCTCCAGGGTAGGCAGCTTCTCTTTTTCCTCTGAAATGCTGGGGTTTTTTCCAGCACATAATATCAATGGCCAGGTTGTTAACACTGAAGTGCTAAGGATGTTCATTTACATATGCGGATAACACAGAATGCTCCAGCAGTTAAGTTTTATTTATTTTACAGCATTGCTAAGGTTCGTGGTGGAGCAGACCTGGTTCTCTGAGGTGCAGAGCAGCTTTTGAAAAGCACAGACTATTTTTGATGGGGGAGGGCGGGGAACCCCACACCCCAAAACCTCACTGGCTTTACCATTAGTTGATGTCAAAATTGTACCACTCCTTAAAAGTCAGCTGAAGGAGGTGGGTAGGTGCCCTCCAGAAGATGAAGATTAGTGAAAAACAAAGTGCATCTTGCAGAACTGGACTGAAAGGAACCAGCTGAAGTCTATGTGCGGGTGTGTTTGTTTCTTACTCAGGCCTATTGCAACACAGAACTCTGTATGTACATTTTTCCGTGTTCAACTCTGATGTTTTGGAGTGTGAGTATAGACTTGGAAAACCGTGAGACTGTTTTTTATATTAATGCTTGAGAAATTTCATTTTCCAAATACTTGAGAGAGACTATGGATATGCATAGAAATAAATTATCAGCTGAGCAGTAATTTGAGAGGCCGACAAAGTCAGGTGTCCTCCTTTTCTCTGTCTTGTTCACAAAAAGCCCCTGTAATGCCAGTCAGAGGGTTTTGAAGCTAATGAAAAATGTTGATTCTGCCGTTGTTAGTAGGACTCCACTATTCGGGGTTGAAAGGTCCCTGGGTAGACGTCAGTAACACACACATAGCAAATTCTGCACCTCACTCTTAAAAGTTGTTAGGTACTTTTTGTATATGCCGTGCAGAGGCTGCTGCTAGATGCAACACCACTCTGGTAAATTCATAATGGGAGTAGTGGAAATTGCCAGCCTGAATGAGAGGGGTGTGATTGTACTTAAACTGGCTGTGATTTTGTTTACAATAAGCAAATACAGTTATTGCACGACACCCACATCTGCAAGGGAAGTTTTCTGGGACCAAAGTGCTGTGTGGTGCTAGCATGCTTCTTGGATGTAACATCTCTATATTCAGTCTAATTTTGTTCAGGAACAGTGTGATATGAGACATAAACTGCATATGTCTATTTAAATTTGCATGGAGGACTCATTCTGTACAAGTGCTTTAAAATTATCTGGGAGTGACTAGGTGAAAACACTTCTAAAATTATTCTTTTTTCTTTGTCTCTTTGGTATGTTTGTTTGGGGTTTCATGAACTTCTAGGGTGTGCATTTGTTTACATTTCACTGTGTTTTATTATCGACAAATTCTGACTCCAACAGTTTTGCCTCCACCTGAGTGGAAAACACAGCTCCCTTCTGTTCAGCCTGGCCTGCCTCTGCAGAGGAGCATTGTTTACTCAGAAGTGTTGCAAAGCAGGCATGAACCACTCATTGTTCGTGGTCTCTCATGAGGAGAGCCCAGGCATGTGGGATGCCACCAGTGACATTGGTTTGGTGTCAGAAGTATTATTTGTTGGAGGATTTAAGTGTGTAGGGGAAGACAAGCAAGGAAGTTCACTGGAGGCAAAATATTGCCATGATGGGAGGGACAGTGGTTGCTTGGTTTGGCTTTGAGTTGTTTCCTTTAAACAAAGTTCCACTAGTCTTCATAAATCATGGTGGAGGTTACGACGTAGACATAAAAAGTGCTGCGTTGCATTCATGCGTATCTTTGAGTAGTGGTAGCAGAAAAGCGAACAAGCTACCTTCCTTCCAGGTATTTAAGTACAGCCAGACTTACCTTTTAGCCTGGGCTTGAATTCATCTTTGAGCCAGAACTTCCTGGCAGTTTGGACCATCCTCACACTTGCTTGCAGTCTGGCTCAATATTGGAACAAGCCCTTTCCCTGGAGAGGCAGTGTTGGAGAGCTGGGAGGTGCACCTTGCTCAATGACCATAATCTAACCAAGGAGTGTGGGAGCCTTGCAGGCCACCTTGGACACACCTGGCTGTGCTGTGTGGCACGCTGAGCTTGAGGTGTGTGGGCATGGCTAGCAAAGAGGGTATAGATGTAGCCTTGCAAACCTCCACTGACCCTGGTGGGAACTAAGTACCAAAATAGCTCTGTGACTAAGCCATGTGGGCTTCTCCAGGCCATGCTGCGCTTTCCTCACCTCTGCTATTCATATAAATTGTAAAAAGAGTGGAACTCTTGATAATTTATTGACGGGTGAGAAACAGCAAGATGCTTCAAGGCAAACAAAAAAGACTGTTCTGGCCAAGCTGTATGGGAATCTGCTGCTCATAGATTTTAAAAAGAAACTAACTTCTGGGTGCAGAGTGTAGAACATTGTCCTACTGCATTATCAGACCAGTATTTCTTCTAGCCTCGCGTCTTGTCAGTGTTTGGGATCTGATGTTTCAAAGTAAGTTTCTTCCCAACTCCAGGCTGCTTTCTACCCTGCAGTGGAAGGGCATTGTATTCAGTTACAGGATCATAATCCAAATTTCCGTTCTTTAAGGATCTGATGCTCTCCAAACAACAGGCGGAGTGGCACACCCTGGGACATCTAATAACTTTCTGGAACGTGTCCTCCTTTTATTACAAGTTCTGTCAGCGGTACTTGGCATATGGTCCAAGTTTCCAAGGAACTAGGGGAGAAATTTATTGCAGTGAAAGTGAGAACGCTTCACACAAATGGTAAGAAATCCAGGTGACAGCTTTAAATGTTTGTTTTGTTCTTATCTTCTTCAAATATGGGAAATGCTGTTCTGATATGATTTTAAGTCCACAGATTTGGGGAGTGTCAGTTATATTGTTTACTCTGAGTGTGAGTGACCTAGCACTGTATTTAATGTAAAAAATGGTTTCCAGAATGCCTTGCTGGTTTTCATTTTAAAAGTCTTTAAAGTGTTACTTGATTTCATTTGTTTTTCTTTTAATGATGCTGAGAGCTAATTCTGCTAAGTAAAAGAATAAACAGGACAAATAAAAATGAGTGAATACCTGAAACAATAAGGTTTATCCCGCAGATTTTTAAGGTGCATTATATATTAAGCTGTAGCTGATAGCTACGAACACTGGGGCCATCTGAAAATCAAACCACCTACCAAGGGATTTTAGGAGGCAAGGACACCTCCCTCTGCTGATCTCAAGGAAAAATTCTGGCCTTTGTAGATCCAGACTTCATTACAGACACATAGTCTTCCTCCTCTGAAGAGTGAAAAAGTTGAGCAAACGTGAGGATGAGATGTAAGTGCTGGAAATAACAGCTCTGTGCCAAGTGATACAGTTCCTCATTTGGTCTGCCATGTGCCGGTCTGACTGCCCTAGCCCTTGTCTGGATCCGGTTGACTGTTGGCAGAGGTTGAATGCTTCCTGAGAACAAATCACTTTATTGTTCATGTCTGCTCATGCACTGCCTTTTGGGAGCGTGGTTCATGTTGGTAGCAAGAAGCAGGACCATTAGCACCAAATGAATTCTTTGTCAAACAGCATATCTCACTGAAATTTTTACCCTTTTCTCCAGCTGCTTTCCCCCTGGATCAAATTTGCAGTATCCTAATGGACTGGCTCCTATTAAGCAGATGACTTTTTTTTGTTACCTCGGCAGATCATGGCCTACCATGGTTTTCCACAAAACTGGCTCCTTTCTTTTTCCTCCTCTTCCAAGTGAGCAGCTGGGAACTGAAAAGAGGCAGCTCTGGGACTTGAGGAAAACAGTTGTTTCGATTAAGCCCCTTCCATCCTCAAGCCCTGTGGAAACTGGGCTGTTTGAAACAGCCAAAATTTCCATCCTGACTAACTGTATCAAAAGCTCCATGCCAGGGAGCTCCTAGTCATGAGCCACCACCTCCAGGAGTGATCCATAGGCAAAGTACAATGGGAGTTCTCAAGGGTCCCATCACTCCATGCCCCAGTAATACTGGCTACAGCAGCCGTCGCTGTCCTGTTTCTGCCCAGATCCAGGGATCAGGACTGTCCAGAGCGGCTGCGCCAGTGTAGCCACACTGCAACTGGAGGCAAATCATGGATTGTGAGCCAGAACAACTGGTCCCATGGCTTATAGTCAACCTCAGTGCTTATGTGACGTGAAGACATGAGCATCTTGGCCCATTGCTGCTTTTAGGCCCTACCACAACGGACAGTAACATCAAGGAGAATTTGGCTTGCTTCTCCCAAAACTTAAAAATTGGTCTGAGTTTTCAGTATGTGGAGCTGAGCTGAAGTTTAGTGTCATCTTCTCACTCAAATTCAGGACCTGACCATTGCAGTACATGGTTCCCCATTTGTGCAGAATGGGAGAGAAATAATTTACTTTTGATTCGTTTTCCACATAGATGAAAAACTGAGTAGCTAAATGGCTGTTTCCTATACCATAGTTTAGAACCTCAGCATGCTTTGGGCAGGGTCAAGGAGAGACCATCATAAGATTGTATTTCTGTCTAACCCTTGTTATCCTTGTGACTCTGAAGATGCACGTGGTGAGGATGCAGGTTTTCACAAAGCCATGCTGAGCGTTGCAGGAAGGAGGGTCTAAGCGACTGTGAACTTCCACAAATCTTGTTGGGGCTTCCAAGGTTCTCTGAAAACACGTTTACTGCAACTAAAGCAGAAGCCAGTGTCAACAATTGTATGTCACTGCCCAAGTCACCCAGAAATGGCAGCAATGAGAACCAATTTCATCTCGAGTCCCAGCAGGGTGACTTGGCTCCTGGGTCTTGTTGATGCACAGGGCAGAGACCAAGACTTTTTAACCAAAAACCAACCCAGGTGATCTTACACCTTTCTGGTGACAATTACATATTTGTGTCTGTAGAATCCTATCTGAAAAAGAGATATCCTTGCTGTACATCTCATTATTTTCATTACTTGTTGCTGGTGAGGTAGAAATGTCCTGTATTTCAACCCAGTCCAGCTTCCCCCAAACAGCTGTGAGGAGGCAGCTAGTTTTCTATAAGCACTCTCTCCTCGCTGGCAGCAGGGGATGGTTTGAGCCTTCGTGGAAAGCTGATTGTCTTGTTCAGGTGCCTGAAATGAGTTTCAGAAGGAACCTCAGCACATGCATAAAAATCTGGCCCTTTATCCTGCAGCAGTGGCCTCTCTGAAGAGCACCCTTGTAGTTTCCTGTCTCTGCTTCCTTCCCTCGCGGTAACTTTTTGTTTTGTTGGGGGGGGGAGGTTTGCCTTATTTTTTCTGGCAGTGGGAATTATTCCATAGGGCTGGGTCATGTTCGTGCATTACAGAGGCAAAGGAGGCTTTGAAAGGTGCTTGTCCCCAGCTAGATAGAGCTCTCCAAAAATTGGCTGGATGTTTGGTGCTTGCTGGCTGTAGCCCCTTTCTTTTCATCTGTACCACAGCCCCTTCCCGCAGCGCAGACCTGATCCCAAAGGATAGTTTTTCATGTCTCTCATATTATGCAGGAATCTCCTTCCTTTTGTGCTGGAGCTGATTAAAATTTCTCATCAGCTTTACCTTCTGACTTCCAACACCAGTACTTTGTGCAAAACCATTTCCTAATGAGAACAGTTTAGGGCAAGTCAGCCACTGAAGTGTTATGTTGCCAATGGTGAGACTTCTGTGCTTCATCAGATGCCTCTCAAACCATTCCTGGGCAATGGGAATGGGACAGGGGGTTGCTAGATGACCTGGCAGAATATTTTGCCTCTTTCTCACAACACCGGCTGTTGCGCTAGGCAAAGCAGCAGGTTGCAGGCTGCCTTATCTTCTGTGAAGCTGACGGGTCCTGCTGCTTGGCATGGTTACTGGTGTTGCTCACGTGTTTCTTTGAATGACCTTCCTCTGGGCTGTGAGTGTGGTTTGTACTGGGAATACCCTGTCCCTGCTAGAAAATCAGCTCCTGGGGAAATATGTCCTTGCTTAAGCACGTTGGAGATGATGGAGGGGGTGTTATGGCCACGAGCTTAGGGCTGTGTTGTGGGTTAACCCTGGTGGGCAGCTCAGCCCTGCACAGCTGCTTGCTTGCTCCCCCTCAGTGGGATGGGATGAGAAGCAGAAGGGTAAAAGTGAGAAAACTTGTGGATTGAGAGAAAGACAGTTTAATAGGTAAAGCAAAAACTGTGTGTGCCAGCAAAGCAAAATAAGGAATTCATTCACTGCTTCCCACGGGCAGGCAGGTGTTCAGCCATCTCCAGGAAAGCAGGAACATTTACTTCATCATGCATAACCCTCACTTGGGAAGACAGACACCGTAACTCCTTCTTTCCCCCAGTTTTTATTGCTGAGCACAACATCACATGGTCTGGGATATCCCTTTGGTTAGTTGGGGTCAGCTGTCCCAGCTCTGTCCCCTCCCAGCTTCTTGTGCACCCCCAGCCTGCTCGCTGGCGGGGCAACGTAAGAAACAAGAGATGGCCTTCACGCTGTGTAAGCAATAGCTAAAACATCCCTGCCTTATCGGCACTCTTTTGGTCCCAAATTCAAAACATAGCACCATACCAGCTACTACGGAGAAAATTAACTCTGTCCCAGCCGAAGCCAGGACGGGGTGCAAGTGTGCTCATTTGCATGGAAGTGGTGAGGCCGTAACATGCTACAGGTAGAAGCACAGTAAGGCTCAGGAGAGGCTCTTCTGAGCTCGGCTGTGGACTAGAGGAACTGGATGGATGGCAGCAGGGGCTGGTGTTGGGCTGGCACCCAGTTACTGGACACAGGCCAGTTACAGAGAGAGTAGAAATTGGGGTTTTCTTAACACTTTTGGGGGGATCTGAGAGGATGTGGCATACAGCCCTGGGTGGAGTGGGGGCTGTTGTTTGTCTGCTGTATCTCCAGAGAGTTCCCACTCGGCACCTTTAAACCCCCAGTTTGATCCGGAGGAAAGAACACCCAAACGCCTGCAGTACGGGGTACCAGGGATGGGGGTCTTTGTGCTTCCAGCTGTGAGGGACTCCGGGGAAAGCTTTTCCCCCAACATCTCTGCTCTGTCGGTCATTCCTTTGTGCACTGGGGCTGGATCAAAGAGAGCAAAACTGCACTGGAAGGTGATGCTCCGTTTTCACCACTTCAGCAATGGTTCCTGCTACTGCAGCAGCTCTTCCAAGTCAGGCTGTCATTGCCTGACTGTGCCTGAGCTGTTGCACACTCCTTTTCAGCCCTAAGGATTAGGATATCAGTTTTTTAATCACGAAGAGCTTTTCTTCTGTGTCTTGACTTGAATTGATATGATAGAGCAGCAACTGCCCCAAACACCTGGTGTTCTGTGCAGACTTGTGCTCTGAAACAAAAGGAAGGGGAAAGCAAAGAAGCTAAAAGCTCTGGTTTGCTAGTGTAACACCACACCAGCAAGAAAGCTGTGTTTCAGCCTGGTTTGTTACCCAGCACCATTTTAATGCACAGATTCTCTTACAGCAGTTCAAATCTGGAGTTTGACCGGCACACCGTTAAGTGTATATGCACCAATTAGTTTCTGTTAGGTTCTTAACCATGGACAAGTTCATACGATAGTCTAGGGGCAGAAAGGATTGCATCAGTATGAAATTTCAGTTGTTCCTGACAAGGTAAGATTCAGGAAGGGAAACTTTGCCACCACACCCCCTTTCAGACCTCCTTGAACATCACAAAGAAGTTGAGAAATACCTTTGTGGCTCCAGTGCTGGGTGGTTGTCTCAAATGCAAATGTAGTAGCTTAAAAGTGTCTCCTTATTTTAACTCCTTCCAGCCTGATGGAGCTTTGCACCTGCCTCAGGGTAGATAGAGAGATTGCAAGAGACAGAGCAGGGGAGATATGGGGCTGCCTCTGAGCCTTGCTGGAGTGTGGGCAGCTGGGGCTGGGCAGGGTCCTGGGTAGGAGCGCTGCAAAGATGTAGAGGGTGAATTTTGGGGATAGTCCTGCTTTAATCCTTGTTATTTAATCTGAGGTTCCTGTTTGTTACTGGTAGGGGTGACTCCTGTGATCCCTTAGTGTTGCCACATGTGTTCTCACAGCAGGGTAAGATGGTTTGTGCAGGATGAAGGTGCGAGGGTTGCTCTGCACATAGGGAGGGTGCAGCTGGGGTAACCAGAGCTGCTGTGCTGGGAGACCTGCAATGTTGTCCTTAGGGAGATTGCCTGGAAACTTAAAATGTTAACGTGATCAGTACTAGCTTACGCTTTTTTTTTTTTTCCCCAGGCACAGTTTGAAGCTAGTATTTGTGACCCTGAGGGCTAGAAGTAGATTTTGTTTGTCCGGACAACTGCATGTCTTCCCCACTCCTGTGGTTCAGGGGGGAGGTGGGGGGGGGGGGGATAGCTCCTACATCCCGTTAGTTTCACAGTGAAATTGCAAAACTTTTGATCCTGCATCTGCATAAACTTGGCCCATGCTGTACCTGCATCAGCTAAGAGCTGTTACACGGCATCTGGCTTTTCCTCCACATCCACTGAACATGCAACCCACACTGAAGATTGGGGCTGCATAAACCCAGCCCAAGTTTTTGTTTGTTATACCATCCACAGCTAATGGGGTGCAAAGTAATAGTGCAGCACGTCTCCTCCTTGCCTGGACTAATGTACCTCTCTTTTGCTCGCAGCCTGAATTTTACCTGCCGCACTGTTTTAGGCAGGCAGCATCTGGTCAGGTTTCTGTTGCTTCAGTGTGTTTGCTGGGTATTACTCAATTTATTCTGGCACAAAGGAGGAAGGGGGTTAGAGCAGGTTATTGCTGTCCGGCCTGGCTGTGCAGGAACCAGTGACAAATAAAAGCTTCATAAATACAGTGTACATTCTTCTGCCTCTCCCCTTCTTCCACACATATATCAGTTGTTTTCCAGATTATTGAGAAAAGAATCTCTGTATTTCTTGGGTGTGAAATGTATTGGTTCTCCCTTTGCAAGCAATGAAGATAATTTTGTTGGCAGCGCTGCAGCTCAGCCCGAGGCTCTGCCACGGAACAGCTGATGCCAAGGCTCAGGGGAGCAGTGGAGATACTGGCCCCAGCCCTGGGAGTGGGTGGAGGGTGCCTTTGGATTGCTCCAGTGGACTGGGACCCACCTGGGATGCAGGACCAGCCCAGGATAGAGCTGCCTGCAGGGGCAGGGCTACCCTCCTTCCCTGCCCATCCCAGCACCCAGTGCCCTGCAAGGCTGGGGCGTGGGAAATGTGCACCAGCCCTTTCCCCACTTCTGTGACACTGGGCTTGGGCAGCGGGGTCCCTCTGGGTGCTAGGATTCCCAGGGGTCAGTATACATTTAAGCCTTATCCATCAGCTGTTCCCCTGTGGCTGCCATCACCCCAATTCGGCATTGTAACATCTGGTACAGCTGCTCTTGCCCCCCGTGGCAGGTCTTGTCCTCCCCATGCACTCCCTGGGCTGTGCTAAGGGGGTGGTAGGATCCATCCCTCCAGTCTTTAACAAATCAGGTGATGGTGGAAGGACAACTGTGGAGGGAGGGAGTGGAAAAAGTTTTGCCAGGCATTGTTTCTGCCACAGCCTCATGCAGCAGCACTTGCTCTCTGCGCCGAAGCAGCTTGGCCCCGTGGGCTGCGCTCGCTGCTGCGATGTGCAGGGGGCTGTCGAGGAGCCGTGTCCTTCCCCCGCGCTGGGGCTGTGGGACCATTGCCACTGGTTGCAGGGCTCTCTGGCTGTTGGAGGCTGGCAGTAGTGTCCACACACCAGTGGCTTGACCTCATGGCTGGGACTGCAGCTTCTGGGTGACCTTTCCCAGGTTAAGCACAGCTTGCAAAACCCTCACCCCTCTCTCTGGGCTTATAAAACACAACTTTGTTTGTTGTGGCAGTTTCACTGGAGATAGGAGCTGAAGAGGGACTTCATGGCTACCGAAACCTGGCAAACACCCAGAGGGGAGGGCGGCTGCGATGCACATCTCAGCCCTTCAGACACTGCATTCCTCCCACCAAGATTTTGAGATTTTGCCTCTCTGGCCCTAATTCTGGAAGAGAACAAACAAGCCTGGCCTCTGGGCAGTATCCTTCTGCTGTCCCCTCCAAGGAGAGATGCCTGGGTGAGAGCAGAGGCTCATCAGAGAGTCAGCAGCAAACCCCAGGCGGGGATTCCCCTCGAGCCTGGCTGCCTGCCTCTTGCGGTTTTTGACAGTCAGGGTTGTAGGTTTTTCCCCTTTCTCTTAGCCCTGTTTCCTGGCCCGGACTTGGGTTTGATGTGGGTTCATGTGCTCTGCGGGTGTAAATCGGCACAGCTTCGGCAACGTCGGTGACCCTGTGATGCTGCCTGGGGCGTGAGGGTCAGCCCCTTCATTTTGCTGAGAGCTGCAATGATGATGACACACACACATTTTTGCCTCTACTGCAGAGGAGTTTGTGACTGTTTTTTCAGGTAGTTTGGGTATTTTGGCAACCTGAACAGAAAATCACGGGCAAAAAAGGCCGCGAGAGGCAGGAAAGAAAGAGGCAGGAGGTACTCGTGCAGCCTCGTGCACAGAGGCTTCCCCTGGGTTTGTGCACATCTCCGCTGTGCCACCCATGCTCACAAGAGTTCACCTTTGCATCCCTTGGGGTGTGCACACCTTGCTGGAGAGGCTGTAACAGCTGAAAAGCCCTGGTGTTAGGCTGCGGCAGGTGGGTAAGGCTTTTTTTGGGGGTACACCCGAGCCCCACCCTCCCCTGCAACACCACGCATGGACTTTTCCATGCTCCAGCACTTCACCCCAGGCCATGAGGCACAAGTCCCCGGAGAGGGTGACAAGTGCCCTTGCACAAGCAGGACCTGGTGCAGCGCAGGGGATGGTGCTGTCCCGCAGGCGGGATGCCTCCAGCCCACTCTCTGTGCAGCCCCGGTCCTGAGGAACTCCTGCAATGGATTTTCCAGCGGCTCCTCCGATGGAGGATTTTGCAATGTTTCCAGGCAAAGGGGCGGCTTGTACGGCGGTGCCCACCCCGCTGCCAGCTGGGAGCTGGGGAACAGAGGAACCCCTTCTCTGCCCCCATGCCTGCACAAGCAGACAGAGCCCCACTGTGGGTCAGAGAAAGTTTGGTGAAGGTAGAAGGGAGGAAAAGGCTCCTGGCAGGTTTCATCTGTCAGAGCCACGAACGGTCCCGTTAGGAGCTTGTGATCCTTTTTTTTCTTTTCAAATACATCTATTTATTTTTTTTAGACTGCTGGCTCTTGCTCAAAGGGACCTGGGCCGTGAGTCCATCCCAGCCGGTCGACCACTTGATTGCACCTCATCCTGGCCCAGATCGCTCCGGGAAGGGCTTCGGCTCCTCAGCTGTGAAAGCCGCTCTCTTAGCGAAGGCGCGGATGTCTCCCCTTGGCCAGGAGCCTGTGCCGGCAGCGGGCGCTGGGGGGGGGCTCGGTGCGCCAGCGCTGGGAAGACTGGGGCAGTGTTTGGGGCGAGGGCTGCTGAAAGGGCTCAGTGTGTGCTGAGCATGAGTCACGCTGGCTGGAGGGCGGCTGGGAGCCGGCGGAGGAGAGCAGCGGAGAGCTGCTACAGGAGGGGCTGGCGCACCAGGAAAAGGTGGTGAAATTAGTATCATTAATGTGGAGTGGAGGCAGAAGGGTCCGAGGAAAGAGGGAGGCTGGGAGGTAGGGAGGTAGGTTTCCAGGGGCGGAGGGATTTGAGGGACCCTTGAATTGCACCTGGATGTGTGCATGGGGTCAGGGATGGGAACGGGGAGGGGGCAGTGGAGGTTGGGTCTGTCTGCGCCCCAGGTACATCACTTAACCTTCATGTGGCTCTGGGTGTCCAACAAGCGAAGCCTGGGGAAGGTCTGGGAGAGCCCCAGAAAGCTTCGTGGGGTCCTCAAGACAGGGAGCTGCCTTGTGTCACCCTTCAGTGCCCCAAGCACCAGCATGCAGGGTTGGTGCTCCATCCTGGCTGGTGCAAAACAGCCCTGGAGTCGCCGGTTCTCTTTGGCTGTAGCTTGGGCTCAGTTCGGCTGCTCACTTCCCGGTCTGGCTGATACACACCCAGGTGGCTGCTGGGCTGTGCCAGCCCCTTACGCATCCTCAGCATCATCTCCCGGTCCCCAAGGATGTCACCTGCTGTGGCAGGCCCAAGAGGTGGTTTGTCCCCTCCTGGAGCAGGAGTCATTGCTGGTGGCTCAGTGCCAGCCCCTAAAGGGAGCTTGGCTTCCTGGGGACATCCTAGCTAGGACCTCCGCATCTGGCTGCATATGAGATGAGAAGCAGGGAGGTTTTCCTGCTTTAGCTCGAACACAAGCATGCGTGGGAAGGGCTAGGTCCATCTCAAAAGCAAACAGCCCGGCTCACGGGGTTGCTGGCACCTGGAGAGATCCCCCCTACATGTCTGAGGGTTAGCCGTGTCCTGCTGTATTCCAGAGGCATCGTGTGCTCATGTCAGACACCAGTGTGTGTGCAAGAGGAGAGAAGAGGCCCCTTGGGGTTCAGCTTGCCCCCATCCTCAAGCCCACAGCTGCTGGGGCCAGCAAGAGACTGGGAGCGATGTGGAGAGGGTGTGTGCAGAAAGTGCTCCAGTGGTGGTTGATCAGGAGATGCGTTGTACACAGATATGCTTTTTTATGGGGTTTTAGTTGACTGAACTGCAAAGGAGTTGATCTTTGCTGAAAAGTCACGCTAAGACATTTCCCTCTAGCATGAATAACCACAGCCCAAAAGCACCGGGTCTCACCAGCCGAGCAAACAGGGAGGGTGACTGATGGCCATGGGCAGCCCAGCCACATTCAGGTGCCTCCAGACCTACAGAAAACCACTCCAGAGGCTGTAATAAACTTATCGGCTTACTGGCTGTTGTCCCAGGGCCAGTTCCTCCACCAGACCTCTGGTTCGTTGATACATGGGGCCCCACAGCTGAACTCCATGGCCACATGCCAGGCATTGGCACCACAAGCCGCTGGTGCCAGGGAGTGTCCTCGCCACCTTGCTCCGAGGACTGATGGGCTTTCCATCCTGCTCTTCCCATGCTGTCCAGCTCGCCATCCTTCCCTACCTCAGCCTAACATTGGGCAGATCTTCAAGGCTTTGGCCCCACAGGAGTGACCTCTTAGGGTGGTGCTTTTCTGTCCTGTTGTCACCAGTGGCAGCAATAGGATGGAGAAGTAAAACATTACAGGGAGCACAGCGTGATGATACAAATGGGCTGGAAGGACCCATGTGAGCCATCAGTTTGTCCCTCCACCCTGTGGCAGGATCCGATTTCCCACAGTGAGGCAGGGATCAACCCAGCAGCGGTGTCTGGAGCCACCCTGGACCAAGATGCTAGAAACGCCAGAGCCATGGCAGCGCAGCGCGGCAGAACCGTCAGCCCGATGGATGGCACGGGGCTGTAGTTGCGCTTGCTGTGAATCAGGGAAGGAGCTGGATCCATGCATTAACTCACTGGCCACCTCAGCCCACAGCATGACTTCATCGTCGGGTGAACATCCCACCATGGAAACCAAACCTCAGGAATGCAGCTGGGTGTGCCGGCTCTCTTCTCCTCTCCTGAGGGTTCTCGCATGGCTAAAATACTCCCAGGATAGCAAATTGCTGTTGCTACCTCTCCCACCAGCTCTCTGAGCTGGGCTGGGGAGCAAAGCCCATGCAAGGGTCATCCTGGGTGCCTGCCCAGGGGTGGCACCATGGGTGCTGGGTGCTGCCCTCCCTTCTTGCGGATGCAGAAGTAAAGAGCTTTGCCATGGCCTTAATCCAGTAGCTCTAGCCAAGGGGGTGAAAATTCATAGCCGCATGCCCTCTTTCTCTCTCTCTCCATCTCTTGCTGGAGACAGACCCACCAGTGGCTGTAGCAGAGCCCAGGTTTTGGCACAGGTGATGAGCAGCAGTGGAGCGATGATTAACGGCAAGCAGAGCAGCAGGGCCAGGGATGTCTGAGTTGCCTCTGCCTCCCTCCTAAACCGATTTGGCCAAAAAAGGCTAACGTGAGCATTTCTGCATCTGCCAGCCCGGGAGGGGGCCCGGCCGGAGCTCGGGGTCTCAGCAGGCGTGTGCTGCGCTGGGGCCGTATGTTTTTCCACTTGGGCTGGAGAGGGGCCGCGGGCAGGCAGCCGCCGTGCTCAGGTGACTCCTGAGCCGCCCTTTCCATCTGACTCATGAGAGACGTCGCGAGCGCTCTCCTGCCCGACGGAAAACACGTCGCCTTGCAGCTCGTGGCTTCTGGGTCTGTGCCAGCCTCCCAGGCAGCAGGGCTTCCTGGGGCTGCGAGCACAGCATGCCGGCCCCCCGGAGCCCAGCCCTTCCCAGGCTGGAGCTGGGAGAGCAGCTTCTGTGGGCTGACACCCCACCGTAAGTCCGTGTTCAGCCTGTGCCTGGGGCCAGCTTTGCAGGAGAGTCGGGGCAGCAAGGCTGAGCAGGATGGGTCCGTGGTCCCTGTGGCAGGCAGGAGCATCTCTGTGGGCAGGGCTGCCACCTTCAGCACTGGCTGCCTGCATGACATTGCTTCTCCAACCCTCCAGCCTGGGAACTTCTCTCTCCTGGTTCCCTGTCCTCTACCTTTGCTCTTTGGGAGGGTCCGGGATGCGAGTGGTCCTCTTCAGCAGCAGGACGGGTCCTTCCCTTCCTTTCCCTTCCCCTCCCCTCCCCTCCCCTCCCCTCCCCTCCCCTCCCCTCCCCTCCCGGATCCAAGTGCACCAACATCCTCTTCCCTCCTTTCTGGGTCTGGGCAGCATGAATGTGTCTCCCTTCTCAACCCCACATTCCCATCCGTCTTGGCTTTTTCTATCCTGCCATCCTCACGGGCTTGTTGTCTTTGGTGCCTGGCTTGCCATCCTGCCATGGGTTCACGGGACAAACTCAGACCTCGTGGCTTTCTGCATGAGGCTGAACTGAGTGAGTAGAGAGGGGGAAACTGAGGCACACTGGAGTAAGCACTTCTCACAGGGGCACTCTGGGCTGGGAGAGACAAGCCAGGGCCTCTGGCTCGCTGTGTCCAACCGCAAGGCTATTTGCATCACGCTGCAGAGGCAGCCCCGCAAACTGTCTGCTCCCCCTGTGCCCGCTGCCGGAGCCTCAGCATCGGGCTCCCCCTGCTCCTTTGGGAAGGGAAATGTTTTCCCTTTCCCCTCCCCTCCCTACTCGCCAGTGTGAGTCCGGTTTCCCCCACACACTGCCGCCAAGCGCCTCTGGAACCGCTGGAAAATGCATAAAAGGCCTGGGCAAGGCTGCGGTGAGGGTTACTCACAGTCACAGCTGGATCCAGCTGCTGATTTAAAGCAACAGCACGGCCACACCAGGCTCCCCAGGAGACCCAGGCGTCCCAGGGGCACAAATCCCTCAGGGAGAGGAGGCAGCATCCCTGCTGGGCGGCAGCCCCAAGGCTGGAGGGGGCCCTTTTTGCTGGGGAAACTGAGGAAGGAGGAGGCCAGGGAGGAAAACCCTTGGGTGGATCCGGCCCTGGAGGTTTGCTCCCCCAGGTTTGCTGAGTGCTTCCCCCTGTGTCTCCTGGCACAAAGGCTGGGGCAGCACTTCCCTGCCGGCCCCGGCTTGTGTCCCACCTAGGGACATGGCTGCAACAGCATCGCCTCCACCAACACCGTACCACCACCCTGTCCCCTGCCTTTCACTGAGCCCGTGGCACCTGGGTCTCACACCATCATTGCCGCTGTGGGGTCCACGTGTCCCCCCCTGAGCACCATGCTCTCATGGGGTGGCCCAGAGGCGAGGTGGGGCTGCAGAGCACAACAGTGGTTTGGAGACCCCGGAGCAGTGGGGGCTGGCCCGGCCATCGCCCTGCAAAGCAACTTTGCCTCCTCCCCTGTTTTTGGAAGAAATCATGCAAATTCCAGGGGGGGTCATTCCAAGCAGGGCGGTGGGCATTGCTTTCGGCCATGACTCAAGGTGTTTCAGCAGCCTCTGGTGTTTTGGTGTGAGACCGATGGAGCAGGAGGGAGAGTCCGGCTTTGGGAAGGCAGAAACCTCCTCCCAGCTCCGCCTGGGAGCCAGCGTGGCCCCACTCTGGCAGAGGCGCTGGGTTGGAAATGGCCACGGGGCCCGGGGGTTAATGTGTAAAATACCTCCCCGCCACCCCACCCCACCTCCCACGCTCCAGGTCTGCTTTATGGGCAAGCGGAGGGAGCTTTCTGGGGGGAGTGGCTGTCTTTCCTGGCATCCCACGTCAGACCCGGCTGGTACATGACGTCTGTCCCAGCTTCCAAGCTGGTGGTGTTCACTCAGCAATAAGCCGGGGTAATAATTAATCTTAACCCCCTGGGGGGCTTTCTCTGAGCAAGGGCTGGGACCAAGGCAGTGCCGGTCCCTCGTCGTAGCCCCGAGCATCCCACGTGGGAGCAGCAGCGATGGGTGAGCCTCCCTGGGTAACTCTCTACCTGCCAGCACAGCCCAAGCAGCATGACGAAAGGTGCTTAGAAAACAACTGTGCTATGAGAAAGGGATGTTTCCTGTTCTAGCGCATCCAGGACGTTTGCCCATGAGTGTGTGCAAAGTCCTGACAAGGTGATTCAAGTCTGGCTTGGCTAAACAGAGGCCTTGGCCTCCTGTTGCAGGTGAGCACCTTTAACGAAGAAAAACCTAAATGTGGGACCACCCCATGCTGGCGGTCTTGGGTTAGGCTGAGCCCTTGGTCCCGCTCCAGGCCC
The DNA here is from genome assembly GCF_030936135.1 of Gavia stellata. Taxonomy (NCBI): domain Eukaryota; kingdom Metazoa; phylum Chordata; class Aves; order Gaviiformes; family Gaviidae; genus Gavia; species Gavia stellata. Next base: position 18,957,195 of record NC_082604.1, read on the forward strand.
TCAGAGGTTTGGGGAGGAGAGGGCTGGTTTGGGTGTCCCCACAGGTCGCAGGGCGACGGGACCTTGGCTTGTGTGGGAAACCCAGCCCAAGGACCACAGTGCTGGCACAAGTGGCCAGGAGGTGTGTGAGTTGCTGGGAGAAGAGATGAGACTTTTTTCTGTGTATGTATAATTTGCTGGAATGGAAAGAAATCAGAAGACAATACAAAAAAAACCATAACAAAGAAACCGGGGCAGCTTTTCCCAGTAAAACAAAGCCCAAACCATCAGTGGGAAAACATCAGCTGGGTCAACCTGCCACAAGCCAGTCTTCTGGGATTACATAAAGTTCATAAAAAGCTCACTTCTTTCTTTGTACTCATTTTTTTTAATAAAACATTTTAATTCAGGTCCACTTTGAAATGAAAAGAGGCTTCTTGAAACAAAATAAGCATTGTGGTTTGCTTTGAGAACATCTAAATGAGCCACTTTGGCATCACCCCAGTCCTCGCCCTTTCCCTTTGCCCCAGATGATGCCCTGTAGCCCTGTTAGATGCCAGCTCCAAAGCCTCACGTCCCCACAGGTCACTTGGCCCCATCTCCAGCAGTGACACTGGGAGGGATGCTCGGGTGGGAGGTGAGTGTGTGGCACTGGTATCGCTGTCTTCAAATGGGTCCCGGGAGCCAGCGGCCGCAGAGGTGGCTGCTGTCAGGAGGAAGCCGATGTCACGCCAGCCGTGACTGGGGTGTCACCCAGGAAGGTCCGTGCATTACCTTCCCCTTCTGCCTCTCCCTACACGCAATGATAACGTGCCTGAGCGTTGTTTGTCGCAGGTCCCCTGCCAGCTTTCACGGGACCGCAGCAGCTCAGCGTGCCTCAAAATGTCACCGGTGTTGCGCAAGGCGAAGGAGCTTGGCTTTTCCAGGTCCAAGCAGCACCCACCACCCAAGAGCCCTTCTCCAGACACCCGCAGCTCTGCCAACAGTGCTAAACAGGCACTCGGTGCCTCCAAATTTTAGTCTAATGGCTTAGTCCTAAGAAATAAGGGTGCTGCAGCGAAGGAGGGGCAGGGCAACAGATCCAGCCGCTTTGCTGAAGGCAGGGGCAGGCAGGAATGGCAGGGATCTGCTGGTGGCTGGGTCTGCTCGTGATGAAGTGATGCTGCCCTCAGCTCTGGTTTTGGGCAAACAAAAAAATCCAGGTTTCGCTTTTTCAGGTTTCGCTGTCAGCAGGGGGTTGTGGCTGCTGGGGTAAAACTTGTTCTCACCAGGTGCTGGAAAGAGGCAAGCAGAAGATTTGTGGAGGAGGACTTTTAAAGAAAAACCCTTTCAGTTTGGTTTTAGCCTTCCTGACGCCTTTCTGCTTTCCCAGGGTGAATCCGGAGAGCGTGAAAACTTGGGTTTGTCCTAAACTTCTCTATGTAACGATGAAACAAATGTAAAAAATTGCTGCTTCATCTTAAGATTCAGCCCTGAAACAGGAGCTGGCAGTGCCGGGTTGGGGTGCCTAGGACGGTGCTTATCTCTGTCACGAGTAGCCCCAGACCTGACACTATTTGTTTCTTTAATGAACATCAGAAGTAAAGCTTTGCACCGCCATCCCACCCCAGGTCTGCAATGCTCTCACGCAGCAGGACTTGCATCTGTCCCGCACAGGGGGAGGTGGGAGCGGGATCTGCCTGCGCAGAGGGGGTTATTCAAGCCAAAGCCCTGCGCAGCAGCATGGGAGTATCCGGGAAGTCCAGGCGCGCGTGGCCCTGCTGCTTTCCTGCACGGAAGCAGCCGTCGGAGAGGCGGGAGCCTGGGAGCATGGTTGGCAGAGCTCCCTGCCGCAGGCTGCCAGGAGCCCTCCTCGCCCCGTGGCAGCACTGCTTCCATGCTGGAGCGGCACAGCCCTCGGGCATGCTGTACCACCAACAGCCCTGGGCTTGCCGGCTGGACATGCTGGTGATGGGGGATAGAGAGAGCCCCGGCAGCGTGTCACACACTCACAGCACCTGGGCATTCCCTGCGGCTGTAGCAGCTGCTCCAAGGCTGTGTTTTGGGTTTTACTCTGGCTCCCCGTGGCAGGGGTGCTGCTGTCCCAGTCCCCATCATGGTCCCAGGGCACATTGTAGGGAGGAGATGGTGGCTGCGCTTTTGGGGCTTTGCTGTTTGCATCCCTTTGTGCCTGTTTGAGAAGAGAGGGTCTCCAATGGGGTCCCCCTCCACCATGACCCCCTCTGTGCAGAGTGGGGTGAATTCCCAGCCACAGGCTGGTGTGCACCCACCATCCCTGTGCTACGGGGATGAGATGAGTCCTTTTTGCATCCCACTGCAGTCAAGCTGATGCTCAGTGTGGATCCTTAAGGTACCCCTGACACCCTTTCTCTGTACATCTCACAGCCATGATTTTCTTGGGCCATGAGATCAGCAGATACAGACTTTCCTGCGGGCAGTGGGAACAGACTAAAAAGAATCAGAGGAGGTGCGTGGGACCTTTGGTGATGATAAGGTTGTGGGGTGCTGCAGAGCTGGCGCAGCCTGTTTGGGCAATATTTCCTGGGGAGGTTTCACAGCCCCCAGGATGTGGAGCTGCAGGGCATCTGCTGAGCTGCTGTGGTGGGAAAGTGATAAGCTGAGATAAGGAGAGAGAAGCGGGTATGGAGAAAGCAATGCAATTTTCCTCACCAAACTCAGCTGGACGTGGTTTCTTGGAGCAGGGCCAAATGCTGTTAGAGCAGCAGAGGTTGCATAGGTTCCACCGCGTGTCCAGCCTTGGAACAGAAGAACCTTTCCCATGACAAGCGCAGTGTGTCCAGGGGATTGTGAGAGCTGTGGGAGACCCTGACCCTCAGCACTCATGCAAAATGCAGAGGGACTGTGGGGAGAGGGACTGGTATATCTGCTAGGCAGGAAAGGAAATATCCCAAAGGATTTCCTGCAGGCTTCCCAGCCTGGCTTAGTGATTGATACAAGCGGCTGGTGGGGATGGGAGGATGACAACAAGGGAGACATCAGAAATGGTGGCGGCTGATTTTCATGTCTGAAAAATGCCCTCCACTAAAATGCTACATTTAAGAGGAAAGGAAGGTCTTAAATCTGCTTCTCAATGGGCAATGGGATGTCCTATGTGATATGGCTGCAGCAGGGATGCTGGAGAAACACTGCTCTGAACCAGGGCTGAAGGAAGAGTTTGGAAGTACACCTCGCCTGCCTGTGGTGCTGGTGGAAATTTGACTTACGAGATAGGTCCTGGCATGCCAAGCAGGCACCTTCCTGCTGCAGTAACCCTTCCCCTTGACTGCCTGCACCCCCAGGTGCGGTGTGGGTCCCAGATGTGTGGGTCCTCGACAGAGCGTGGGTGCCTGGTGAGGTGGGAGACCTGGGCAGAGTGTTGGGTTCCTGACAAGGTGTCGGGCCTGAGTGAAGGTCCTGGGAGAAATGTGGGTCCCAGACAAGGTGTGGGTCCCAGGAGAGGTGTGGCTCCACTGCTCCAGGGATCCCAAACTGTGCTGTGCCCCCGAGCACAGAGGCAAAGCTGGGATCTCAGTGTCCCTGTGAGAAACTGGGGTTGGGCCCCAGCTCCCTTTTGGGGTTCATCCCAAAGTGACCTGCCCGTGTTGGGGGGGGTGGGGTGGGGTGGGGTGGGCAGAAAAGACCCACATTCCTTTTCCAGAGATAAATCCCAGCTGCCAAAAGCACCTCTCCTGGTGAGCACTGGGATGCCCTTCCCGTAATGGGATCCTTTGCAGTTAACCGCTGTGGAGCAGGGCTAACACACCCCAGAGCGGGCACTGTGCCCCGGGTGCAGAAGACCCTGAGGGGTGCTGGGGAGGGACCCCCAGTCTGCTGATGGGTGGGTGTCCCATCAACAACGTGCCGCGGGGAGGGTCCCCAGAGGGAGGTGTGGGGTGTCACCCTTAAATCCCCGCGTCCCCTTCCCCTGCCAGCACAGGGGAGCTCTCTGCCTGCTGGTGCGGCTGGGGGGGGCCGAGGGGCAGGGCAAGAGTTAACCTACCTGCTCTGCCATCCCTCTTGGCTCCACCTCGGAGAGCGAGGGGAGGGAAAAGGGAAAAAGCAGGGAAAAAAAAAAAAAAAAAGAAGAGGAGGAGGAAGAGGTAGAGGGCAGAGAGAAGCGCCCGGACCGCGGGCAGCCCCGGCCAGCAGCGGAGCGGCCGTCCCGTCCCACTCCCAGCATGTTCCAGTGGTGAGTGACTGCCGGGGAGCGGGGAGCCCGAGCCCCGCTCCTGCCCCGCTCCAGCACCGTCTGAGAGCCGGTGTCCCCCACCCTCCGCTCCCGCCGCCCGGCACTGCCGTCCCGGCGCTGCGCCCTGCCCGGAGCCTGGGGGGCTGCGAGGTTCCCTCCCCGCCGGGTCCCTTCCGAGGGGTCCCCCGGTCCCCACCCCGCCGGCTCCCTCCCGAGGGATGCCCCGGGAGCGGCTGGTTGGGAAAGGGTATCTTAGGTGGGGAGGCTGCGGATGGGGCAGGGACAAAGGACGGCGCCGTGTCCCCTGTCCGTCTGTCCCCATCCCAGGGAGCCTGCCCCAGTTTTGCAGAGGGCTCCCCGGCGGGGTCGTCCCCCATCACTCCCGGGCCGGGGTACCCCGGGGAAGGCTCTCTGGGGTGTCCGCTCCCAGCGCAAACCTCGCGCCATCCCGGGGCACCGGAGCTCCGGCCCGGCGGGAACCGGTACGGGGGCACCGGGCGGGGGCTGGCGGTCAGTCTTTCCCCTTCCCTGGGGATGCCTTTCCCAGCCCTTCCCTGCAAAGGGCCGGTTTGTGTGGCGAGGCCGGGGAGCGCGGGGCCGTGGGGGCAGCCAGACCTGCCCCGTGGGGTCCCTGCCCCACGGCAGCGCCAGCCCGGGGGCAGACCCCCACGGAGGGGAAGCATCCAGGGTTTCGCCTCCTGCCTCTCTTCCCAGCCCTGTGTTTTTACCGCCTTGTATTTAAACCAGACGTCTTTTATAAGAAGGGGACGTGCCCCCGGACACCCCGGGATTGGGGACAGCCGTCGTGAGCTGGAGCCGCGCTTGGCGCTTGCACCCAGCCGGCGTGGGCTGCTTTTGGAGACATTTGGGTGCTTTCTGCCCAGCATCTGCTCCTAGATAAGATCCCCTCTCCCAAGCCTTTGGCACTGCCAACAGAAAGGGCTCTATACTGGCGGTGCCTCCGCCGGCTCAATGACTGGGTCTAATTAAGGGGCCAGAAAAATCCAAATAAATAGATAGTCCTGGCCGATCAAAGAGGTTTTCATGCGGATCAAAAGTGGCTGTGTGCCTCTCCGGGGACAGAGAGCCCCAGTCTCCTGGGGCCTCCCCTGTCCCACAGCATCACCACCTGAAAGGGAAACTGCCCACCCCTAATTTGGGGGGGTTATATTTAACCGCCCGGGGCACAGCTGGTGGTGGCGTGGTCGACTCACAGGGAGGCTTTTCAGCTTTTAGTGGTGGAGAAAAGGGAAGAGGAGGAGCGGGTTGGGACCTTTTCAAAGCTCTCTCGATGGCACCGACCCCGGTGGCTGGGGACGGTGGGAGCCCAGCCGGGATGGGGCGCGGGTTGCTGCTCTCCCCGGGCCCCGCAGTGCCCGGTGCCCCAGGTTCTTGGGGATGCTGCCAGCGACAGGCTGGGGGTTGTGCCCCAGAGCAGGGTGTGGGGGGATCAGCAGGGTGATTTCTCTGTGATGGTAGCGAACCCGAAGCCTCTCCCTCGCCTCCTGCAAAGCGGTGGTTCTTGGGGTCTCCAGGGAGCAGGACCTGGTTTCTCCCCCCTAAAGTACTTCCCAGCTGAAGACATCACAGAGCAGAAAGACTCGAGATCAGAAGACACACACACGTTTGTCACTCTTTTGCCCCCCAAAATCCTTGGTTTGATGTGGGAATCGCCTGTGGTTGTGGCTCAGGGTCCCCCTAGTCCTCCTCGCTTTTCTGCCAGTGGAGGGACGGGGTGGGGGGACACGGGGGACGGGGACCAGGGGGTGGGGGTTCTGCAGGGCAGAAGGTGGCCGCGGGGCTCCCAGCTCCTGCTGGACCCGGTGGTGCCCCCATGGTTTACAGAGTCAGACCTATAGGAAAAATCCCAAATATGTTTTTGTAACAAAGCAAAAATTGCACGTTGCACCAGTGAGAGCTGGGAAACGGTGTCCGCTGAAGGAAGGAGGAATAAGTTTCTATACTGTTGTGCAAGACCTTACCAATACACCTAGACGTATCCAGGCCACCCAACCCTCCACCCCTTACTAAAAGATGGAGCTCTCCCCTCACCCCTAGGACAGTGTCTTCTGCCTGGGCTGAAATAAAAAGGAGTGACTCAAGGAGGGTAATGGAGGTGCGAGCGGCTCCATGTGGCTCCTGTCTATGGCAGACCGAGCCTGCCAAGGGTGGGACCTGTCCATGCCAGTTAGTGACAGCCCTACCTATGCAAATTTTTTTAAATTATATTCAGTAATTCCCTGCCCATGGCTTCTGTGGAACCTCTGGCCATCTGTCAGGCTGGGTGTGTTATCATGTGTTGTCCTTGGGGTGCTGGGGAGTGCAAGGATGGGATGGGATGGGGTGGGATGGAGTGGGGTGGGATGGAGTGGGGTGGGAGAAGGCTGGTGTGTCAGGATGGGATTGGTGCAATTTGGGTTACTATACAGAGTGACGGGGTTTATTTCTGCTGCAGTGCCAGGTATTGATGAGAGGTTTTAAACATTGCTTTGCTGTGCAAGGGTTAAATTTGCCACTGTATCAGACCAAGGGGTTTGAAGAACAACCTCAGAGCTGTGTGGCCAGGGCTGGAGAGGGTTAAGGGAATGGTGAGATCTAATCAGAACTGCTCCCTCATCAGTCGCAGATGAGTGGTCACATATAAAACCAGAGGGGGAATATCTATCTATTTACCCGTAATTACTTATTTCCACGCTTGCTCTCACAGTCCACGCTAGCAATCACGTAAACACAGGGCTGAAAAGTTCTTTGTACTTGGGGGTGAAGCCAGAGACAGGAGCTCCCAAAAGCTCCCAGTTCCCCTGGTTGCCTTTTGGGGCTCCTGCATTTCAGGGTGTCTGGAGTCCCCAAGCGCAGTGCTGTCCCCTGCCCTGGGGAGCCTGAGGGGCATTGGGGTGTCCCACCAAGCAGGTGCTTTGGTGCAGCCTGTGCCCCAAAACCCCAGCAGCTTCCCGGTGGCACTGATCACAATCCGGCCCCCAGGGCCAGGGGAGAATGAAGGCTTTTTTTTTTTTTGGCTATCTGGAAATTGCTTGGGTTAAATGTTTCAGATTTCAGCCCTGAGCTCCTTCTCTGGACTATCCCAAAGTCAAGATGCCATCTGCCTGGTAGAGAAGATCTTGGATCTTTCTGGCTCTAACAGGGAGCGGGAGGCTGAGGGGCTGTCCCCGAGACGTGCTTCTGTCACCAAGAGGACGGGCGCAGGGCGGGCGCAGGGCAGCCATGAGACCGGTGCCACATCCATCTCCTTCGGCTCCCCAGCTGAGGTCCCCTTCACCCACCGGCAGGGAAAGGGGCCCCAGGGGCTGCTGAGCACCTCGCGTGTCCCCTCCGCGTGGGAGCAGCCAGAGATGGGGCCACCCTTGGGAAGCTGTGGGGACCCTGATGGGCAGGTGGAGCCCAGCTGCCACCCCTGTGCCCAGTGCTCATTTGCACAGGGAGATGGCCCGAGGCAGCTGGACCAAGCAGGACTGAGGCGGGAGGATATTGGTGCAGATGTGCCAGCTGTGGAGAGGAGCCGGGTGCTCTGGGGCAACATAGTGCAGATGGGCAGAGTGGGCTGTTCCCCTCCTCCATGGCAGCAGGGCAAGAAACCCACCTTTAACTGTGTGGAAAAGCAGGCTGGGGGCTATTTGGTGCATCAGTAATCTCTGGGTGCAGCCTTCCCACTGTCCCAAGGACTGCGGGAGGGTCCCTCCCAAGCCCCTGCTGAGCTCCATGGTTTGTCCCATGAGCCAGCGGCTTCTCTGGGCAATAGGTCCGCAGCAGAGGGGTGGGATGGCCCTCAAGGGGCTGGGTTTGATCTACCACCCTCAGTCCCCCCAGTCCTCTCTACACACCCTGGACATGCAGATATCTGGTTTGCTGCAGGCTGGGAAAATCTGCTCCCAAACTTGAGATCTGCAGTGGTGCAAATCCCCAGCAGTGTATCCGCCTTCCTTATTCTTATCACCGCAAAGCGAAGTGACGGGTCCCGAGAGCTGGCCAAAGCATCCAGCATTGCCCCCAGGAATGCCGGTCCCCAAGGCGGATGCACAGTTAGGGACGTCTTTTCCCCACTGAACCTTGAAGATTTTCTCTAATGGCAATTTTTTTGTCACAAACTGCCATTTTGAAATGAAACGGTGATGCCCATTTCGTGTCAACTCCCGCGGTCTTCCTGGCTCTGGTTTCTCAGTGTTGTGTAACCTGTGATGCCAGTCTAGGGTGGTACGTCTGTGTTTTGGAGCTAACGTTTCCGTGGAAAAGATAATTTCTTTCTCGTCCTGAACTGCAATTTTCAGATGGGTGAAACAGGGGTTTCCCTTGAGACTTTCCTCCAAAACAGCTGCTTTGCTGAAGCTCGCATCCTGACTTAATCTCTTTCTCTGGACCCATTTTCTTCCTTCCCATGAACACTTCCCAGCTCTTTGCGCAGATGTGGGGTTACCAGATGACATCGCAGCCACCTGCCACATGCTGTGTGCCTGTCCCTGTGGTTGAGTGTGGCTCTAGAGCCACCCCACAAGTGGGATGCAGGTGGGAAAAGCATGTGTGGAGGTGTCCCACAGCTCTTCCCACAACGCTGCTGCCCATCAAAAGGTGATGGGACACAGATTATGAGCAACCTATGACCTCTCCAGGAGGTGCTTTTGCAGATAAGCCTCTCACAGCCTGCAGTTTCCTCTCCTTAACCCCCCCTGTCTCATCCCTTTAGGAAGAAGACCATCTACAAAACGATTTGCCTCTCCTTCTTGCTGGTGATCACAGTGACAGTGCTGCAACGGGGAATGGCCCCCAGCCAGTTCATGCAGGGCCAGCAGCAGAAAGAGCTGCCTCCTCCGGAGCCCCTGAAAACACAGAAGAGAAACAATGCCTTCTCCATCACCAACACTTTCTGGAAGAGCAAGAAAGAGAAAGCTCCTGTGAAGGAGGAGGAGGAGAGCGTAACAGCAAAGCAAGCAAGGTCCTGGGACATCACCACTACCAACTGCTCGGCCAACCAGAACTTCAGCAAGGTGGACTGGTTCAAAGGACTGGAGCCCAACTTCCAGCAGTTCCTGCTCTATCGGCACTGTCGCTACTTCCCCATGCTGATCAACCACCCGGAGAAATGCAGTGAGGATGTTTACCTGCTCATTGTGGTCAAGTCTATCATCACGCAGCATGACCGCCGTGAGGCCATCCGGAAGACCTGGGGCCAGGAGAAGGAGGTGGATGGCAAGAGGATCAGGACGCTGTTCTTGCTGGGCACGGCCTCCAAGGAGGAAGAGAGAGCCAACTACCAGAAACTGCTGGATTATGAGAACCACATCTATGGGGACATCTTGCAGTGGGATTTCCTGGATAGCTTCTTCAACCTCACTCTCAAAGAGGTCCATTTCCTGAAGTGGCTGAACATCTACTGTGACAATGTCCACTTCATCTTCAAAGGTGACGATGATGTGTTTGTGAGTCCCAGCAACATCCTGGAGTTCCTGGAGGACAAGAAGGAGGGAGAGGACCTTTTTGTGGGGGATGTCCTCTACAAGGCCAAGCCGATCCGGAAGAAGGAGAACAAGTACTACATCCCCAGCGCCCTCTACAACAAAAGCAACTACCCACCCTATGCAGGGGGTGGGGGCTTCATCATGGATGGGCCCCTGGCCAAGAGGCTGCACAAGACCTCGGAGACTCTGGAGCTGTACCCCATCGATGATGTCTTCCTAGGGATGTGCTTGGAGGTCCTTAAAGTATCACCTGTTGGGCATGAGGGCTTCAAAACTTTTGGCATTGTGAAGAACAAGAACAGCAAGATGAACAAGGAGCCATGTTTTTTCCGGAGTATGTTGGTGGTTCATAAACTGCTGCCTCCAGAGTTGCTCCAGATGTGGGACTTGGTCCATAGTAACTTGACATGCTCGAGAAAACTCAACGTCCTTTAGCTCAGTCTCTCTGGAGAGCTGGGACTGGAGGGGCTGGGACAACTGATCCCTGCTCCGGGATGGGGTGAGCCTCTGCTGGTGGCACGCAAGTCCTTCGGGGGCATCTCCCTGTGGGGCGAGGAGGGCAGAGACACTGCGCTCGCGGGCAGGGTTTGCGATAGTGTTGGTTCCTGTACTGTAATGTGGTTCACTTATCTCCAGCTGGGTTGGGGTTTGCTGAAAAAGAAGAGAGAAAAAAAAAAAAAAACCCGCAACAAATCTAGCACAAAATGAAGAGAGAGAGAGAGAGAGAGGGCAGAGGGGTTTGTGCTCTGCTTTAGGTACCACCTCCACTGGAGCATGATGAACGGAGGGGTGGGGGGAGGTGGGGAGGGATGTGGCACAGGCATTTTTTGGAGATGTTCAGGGTCTGGCTATCCAGGGAAGCCGCTCCAAGGGAGTTGAGCAGTTTACAAGTGCGTGAGCCCCCCACGACTCAAAAATCAAGGGGATTTTATTTGTTATTTCAAATTTCTCCTCCATGCAAGGTTTTAGTGACATTGACCCTGTGTGCATTGGGTTCACCCACCACAAAGTCCTCTCTGTGTCCCTACTACGCAGCTGTGGAAAGGAGCTCTCCTCTGAGGCCAGACCTCGCCCCCCCCTGAGCCCCCATTAGGGTTTCAGTCAGGCGGTCGGGGGATTGGGGTCTTTGTCCCTGACAGGGGGTCCCAGACGATGGTGGCTCCCAGCACCAGCCTGGGCTGTGCTTGTCTCCCCAGCCCCTCTGCCGGCCTCCCTGTGCGTGCACTTGGAGGAATGCACCCAGCCAAAATTCCTCGGGGATTTGTTCCTCCTGGCAGGAAAGGGAAGGGATGAGGCAGGCTGCCCTTGCCCATGGCCAAGGAAGCGGCAGAGAAACCCACTCAGCCCTGGCTAGAGCAGCCCAGGGGCTTATCACACCTGGGACCCCGGCTCGGGTGCAGGAGTCCCCAGGGCTTGCTGCAGGGAAACCCCCTCCTTGCAGCAGGGCTGCCCTGGTGGGGTTGCCTTGGAGGGGGACAACAGCCCCCAAAGGCCCCATGTGTGCCCGCTTTGGGCTCAGCCCCAGTTTTGCAGCTGCAGGGCAGGTTGGAGAGCATTGGTCCCGCCCCTGCACACAGAGCAGGGTCCAAGCGGACAAGGTGAAGGAGGGCTGGTGTTTTGCACCATGTCTGCTCCTCTCAGGGTTGTTGCAGTGTTTATTCTACAGGATGAGGCCAAGGAGCACGACAGGGAGCAGTATCACGAGACATAGCCCTTTTTCTTTGGGCTGAAAGGGCCACTGGAGCTGTTTTGAGGGGAGCCTCGAGCCAGCTGCCATGATGGAAACCCCCCAACACAGAGACATGTGGCCACGCACGGGGCCACAGATGCTTTCCAGCCACCGACTGCAGGCGTGAGCAAAGCCACAGGCATGTGCAAAGCCACTGGCGTGCCAGCTCCCAGGCATAGGCTCTGCACACACAGGTATCCCTGTGCACAGGGCTTGCACACCCAGACGTCCCTGAGTGCAGGGGGACACGCACAGCCACATCCATGGCCCTGACCACGCACAGTGAAACACAGGCACATGTGCGCTCGCTCTCTCTCTCTCTCCCTCTCTGGTGCCAGACATTGAAAGGAAAAAATTTCGACTACCTCAAAGGTCCCCCTGTGCAGTGCTTTTTTTTTTCTTTCCTTTTCTTAATGTGTTTTGGAAATGGGCTCGTTTTATTTACTCCAAGTCTGCATGTTCCCCAGGTTAGAAAACAAACAAAAAAAGGGCATAAACCAGCCAAAAAAGGCACCCTCACACCAAGCCATGCCACTTCTCAGCAAATGCCCCTTATCTGCTCAGATGAGCTGCAGATTTGAAGAGGAGGAAGAGAAAGAATCCTTTGCTGCCTAGGGCTCGGGCATTGGTACTGGGGCTGGCGGTGATACTGTGAAATTTTATTACTATGCACCAAGCGGCACCATGACCCTGGGGCAAGTGCCGGCAGCGCCCTGAGGGCGTTTTTGGTGCCCACTGGGCTTAGGCAGCACACAACACTCCTTCGCTTTCCCGTCCCCTCCCTCCGTCCCCTCCCTCCTTCCAATGGGAGCGAGTTCAGAAATACTTTCCAAATTGACACCTCTATAATTTATGTCAGGTACAGTACATTAGGCTGTATATTTATCCTATATGCAGAGACACCTCTCGCTCTCTGTAGCAATGCGTACGGAGAGCCAGGGCTGCGTGCAGAAATCTCTCAGTGTTGCTCTTCACCTGGCGGGACCTGTACAGAGAAACCTTGTAGATTCGGTGAATATTCTAGTTTCTAAATAAAGGTTAAAAGAAGGAGAAGAAAAAAACCCCAAGCCCTCACCTCATGTCATTGCTAGCCGGTTTCTGCTGGCCAAGACAGCCTAGCTGGTTGGGAACAAAACCTGGTAATGGGCTACAGTGGCAAAAACGCTGCTTGGAGCGGGCATTTGGGGGCTGTGGCTGCCCTGCTGTGGGTTGGCACGGCTTCCTTGCGGAGCCTGGCATGGTGTTTAACAAGGGCCAGTGGATATTTTCTCTCTTCCGTGCATTCTATCCTCCAGCTGCATTTCAAACCCAGCTAAACTTCAGCTCGTCCTGGCGCCCTGCAGCGAGGAGGCTCACCTCGCCCTTGGTGGGAAGAGCCAGAAGAAGAGCCACTTCAGGTTTGGAAACAGCTGTCCAACACCCTCTCCTCGCGCTGAAGATGGCCACCTTGCTGTCCCCATCACCCTTCCCATGGCAGGACCTTGCTCACTGCCTTTTTTCCCCCAACCAAAGCACCACCACAGGGTGACGCATCCCCTGGCCATAGCGCAATGGGATACACACGCCACGGGTCAGCAGCGACCCCAGAGGAGAGCAAGCCATGTCCACAGGGACAAACCCGCATCAGGTTTGAACCTGGCTGGGGTGAAGGGGAGGAAACCCATGGATGAGCCCGTGGGTCTCACCTCGGTGTTTAGGCACTGGGGGCTTGGTTCCCGGGGCTGGCACCCAGCTCAGCTGCTTGACATGGCGATAGGGAGCGGAGAGGCCAGCAAAGGGGACCAGGACATGCTGGACTTGGCAGGCTGGGCCACCTGCCACTGGGGCCAGCACCCCATGGCACCAAAAACTTCACAGATGGGGACAAAAGGCAAATAAACGCTGAGTGGATGCACTGGTGGATGCTCTTACTCTTCCTGTCTCCAGTGTAAGCCAGGGCTGTCTCCTGCTGTGGGACACCTCCCCAGGGTACAAGCAAATACTCCAGCCAGGGATCCGGGGTTCCCCAGTGGGAGCAGGGCCCATGTTCCAGTATGAAAGTGGGGCCGGCCCCCGTGGGGCAGGGATGGGGTTGACTGCAGGATGAGGCGAGTTACAGCAGGGACGCGGGGGGGGGAAGGATGCTGTTCAGCCTCCTTCACGGAGGAGGAGGTGTCCAAGCCCTGCCTGCTGTTCGCAGGACATCAGCGGCTGCCCAAGGCGGGTGAGGACGCCCCGGGGCCCGCCTCGGCTCCTCACGGCGCGGGGCTGGCAGCAGGTCGGTCCGCTGTGCCGCCCGAGTGCGGGCGGGTGCTGCCCCCTGGCGGCCGGCCCCCGCGCCGCCGCCCTCCGACCATTTGCCGCCGGGGCTCGGGCGCCGGCTCTAAAATGGCTGATGCCCAAAGGGCTGGAGAGGAGCCCGGTGCTCAAGGCAGGGGGAGGAAGGACACACAAAGCTCGGGCCGGGTCTCCAGCAGAAGTAGAACCCTCAAGCCAGAAGCAAGCACTCCTCCACTGCTGTAAATATAAAACATTTTATCTGCAGAAACCACCCTTTTTCTCTTCCAGTGGCTCTATGTTGGGAATCCATCTGCAGAATGAGACGAGCACATCAGCATTTGAGGAACTACAGACCTTGCATGGCAGTAAAAAGGTGTGAGTGTTGCTACACTACAGGAGAGCCATTAAGGTCATTGCCGGCTAGCTGGGATGAAGAGCCCACAGCAGAAGGTGGCAGAGGACCTTTCACCAGGACACAGGCCATTGACGTCTGAGTCTGCAGGTACCTGTGCCCGGGGAGGCCTGAGCCAACAGCTACCCGGCCCTGCAGCCAATGCTGCCCAACTTAAACCAAAACAGCAGCACCCACATGCTGCAGTCACTCAAGAGCAGCCCTGTCCCCTTAACGGCTGCCACTGCAGGACACCAGCCAAGTGCCTGGCTGGAAAAAGAGGCCAGTAACTATCGCAGAGGGACTGGACCACGACTTAGCACCTTCAGGCCCACGCTGCTGGAAGCACTCACCCATACCAAGCCTAAGCAAAACATCAGAAGGCCCAGGTTCGGTCAAGGTGGAAAGCACAATGACTGCCCTGAGCCCGTGTTTCAATATACTTGCTTCACACTGAGGGACAAGTCAAGAGGAGACAAGAGGCAATGTCTGGAAGAGTGTGATTGAGGTGCAGGGCCTTGGTACAAGATCCAATTTACTCATTTGTTTAAAAAAAAAAGTAAAAGAGCAATTGGCCAGCATGCAACATTACATACATCTTCAGTTTAAAAATGTCTGTAGGCACAGGGCTTACCTCAGCTATTGCATTCCCCTCCCCTATTCCTTCTTGCAGGCACTCTTAAGCATAGCATACGTATGTTGCTCGGAGCTGACGCAGGCTAGAGCAGAAGCAGGACACTAGCAGCTGCCTGTGACATTAGTGACCTCAAGAGAGAGAAGGTTCAAGACAATCTCTCACAGCCCTGCTTCATTTAGCGGCACAGGAGTAACACGAACCAGTTTAGGTCCTTTAATCTGTCCAAGACAGGGTGCTGAAGCACAAATGATAAAACATTCTGCATTTTTACAGCAAAAATGCTACAGAAGTTTATAGGAAAAAAAAAATATTTTTGTACATGGGTAAAACATTGTAAATTCAAGACAACTCACAGACAAGGGCTAAACTCCCACACCTATCGCTCATTTTTTAAAAAGTTCGTTTGAATAGGCAAGCAGTCAAAATGGCTTGCTCTCTCTTCCTTGAAATGAAAACTGTATCTTCCAAGTGGCTCACAGTACTGCTTCGCATCTTGGAATGTCCTCCGAAGGCTCCGCCAAGATAAAAGGAGAATAAAAACCCCCGGAGTCCTTTCAGATAGTCTCAGAGAGCAGGAGAAGGGAAAGAAAAGGGGAAGTTTATTCAAACTTTATCTTCTTCCCTTGTGGCTTGTGATCTCCACCTCCTCCTCTGCCTCCTCGGAAGCCACCTCCTCTACCTAGAAAGAAAATCAGGTCAAGAAGCAGAGTTACAGGAATCCCTGCAGATACACCACTGCCCTTCCAAACCCATCCTGATTCACACCACGTGCTCTGTGGCAGCACCACACCATAATCCCAAGAATGGTTTGGGATTAATTTTTAGGCACACCCCCTTTAGGACAGCAGCATTTGTCTCTTCTTACCTCCAAATCCTCTGCCACCACCTCTGCCACCAAATCCACCTCTTCCTCCTCGGCCTCCTCCTCTGCCACCACGACCACCAAATCCACCACCAAATCCGCCGCCACGTTGAAATTCACCCTTTGGCTTGGCAAAATCAAGGATCACTTTGTTTCCATCTATCTCTCCGTCCTCCATGGCTTCTTTAGCTGCTTTGGCATCTTCTGGGGAGCTGAAGTCCACAAACCCAAACCTAGGGAACGGGTTAAGAGAAAGACAGACAAACTCCATGAGCTGTAGCACCACCTGCAGGTACTCGACAGCAATCCCTTTGGAAACAACACCTGCACTTCTGCAACCACACAGGGACCAGGACCATGTTACTTGTAGAACAGCAGTGGCTAATCACAATCGATGGGAGCCCCATTGTGAGTTTGCCAGTACTGAACAGTTAATATGCTTCTCGTGCGAATCCATAGGCTGCCACGGATTTGTTGGCAGGAAGGAGCTCATTGAGAAGTGGGCACATGCTGCCCTCTACAAACAGACCTGAAGCAGGGTAAGCTTGTTCTCTACTTACATGCAATTTACTAGCTTCAAAGAATCACCCACATGAGCATGAAAAACACCCTCCACTGCATAAATCAGTTAAAGTGAGGCTTTTTGTAGTAACTGAACTAATCCCAGGTGATGTTTAACATACCCTTTAGATGATCCAGTGTCTCTGTCTGTGACTATTCTAGCACTTATAGAGCCTTCAAACGACTCTCTTAGCGTCTCCTCTGTGGTGTCCTCAGAAAGGCCTCTGACAAACAATGTTTTACTTTGTTCTGTGGGAAGAGAATACATTCAGAGGTCATTATATCAGAGCAAGGCAACCATCAGTTTCTTAACATCACATCCAGCTTGCACTACTGGCTCCTAGAACAGCTCACAGAGCTAAGGGGTTTGTTTTGAAGTAACAGCTCAGGCACTTAATGAAGTCCTTGAAAAAACTTTTTCAGGAGTGCAGTTAGAACCTGATGTCAAAGTACCTCCATCAGCCAGCCTGGTACTGACAAAATAGTAATTTTTCCTGTTGTTGTGGGTGTTTTTTTATTTTTTCTTAATTTTTAAAAATAGATGCTTGCATCTTATCAATAGGGAATCTAAACAGACAGACACTGCTGGATCAGCACTTGACTATCTAGAGGACTTCGGCAATAGTTTCATCAGCATTTCAGACAGTCAGTCATCATATCCAGCACTCACTTATGATGCAAGTCTTTCACTCCACAACCATGCTTTGTTTTTTTAAAAGCACCCCTAAGTTTGCATGAATGGTGCACTCGTGCCACAGCTGTCTCAAGATCAAACAATCAAACATTTAACACGTACGATTAAAACCTCCTCTTGCATTCATGTTCCCCTTCTGCCACGCTGGTGAACTGAATTCCAGTCTGATTGCTCTGCCTTCGATCTCTGTGTTGTTACAGGAATTCAATGCCTCTTTGGCATCCTCAGTTGTGGGAAATTCTACAAACGCATACCTATTTAGAGAGGAATATTTCAGTCAGCCTGGGAGCACAAGGGATCTGTGGAGGTAAGTCACTTGCAACGCCAATTCATCAGGTGTCAGGAGAGAAGCACAACATACCCTTTAGGCCTGCCCTGGTTGGTCTGTGGCATCTTGATGGAAGAAGCTTTCTTAAACAGTTCTTGAAGAGTCTCTTCTGAAGCAGCGTACGAGAGGTTGTTGACAATTAGGGTCTTTGACTCCCTCTCTCCACCTCCTATGGAGAAAACTCAATGCTGTAAGTGCAAGTTTGGAGGAGAATTCTCCCTTCCTCTAGGCACAACATACTCTCTAGGGTGAGAGTAGTTGTTGCTCCCTCCTCACCTCAAGGTGAGGCACAAGGCTAAGCACAACACTGTTTTGGTCACGTAGACTAGTTGTCTCCCATTGTCAGAAACATGCAGTAGAAACATAAAATGCATAGAATGCAGAGCACAAGTTAGGCAAAAGTTCCCTTCCTGGTATCTTACAGTTTTCCTGCAGTGCTTCAAGGTGCTCTATCCCTAGCAAACTTCTGAAAACAAGTGCAATTAAATACTAAATGTCATTTGCATGTACATTATTGCTCTGAAAAAGTACCTTTCTGATGTTCTTGATGGCTCTTCTCACCAGTGAAGTCAATGACCATGGCACGACCATCAATTTCTGTGCCCTGCTTCTCCTCCAGAGCTTTGTTTGCCTCAGCTTCCGTTTTAAATTCAACATAGGCCATCCTACAGCACAGAAAATAACATAAGCAAGTCATTCCTGGAAGGAGGCATTAAGTTCATGGGGCAGGGGGGGGAAGGATGAGGAAGAAAAATGCTTCAAAAATTAGCATTTTCAGTACACCTAATGCAGCAGGTCCCTTAAGGTAGCGTAAGGACGCAAGCTTATCAAAATAAGCCAAGAGTCTGAGGAACAGCAAACATCTAACAGTCCTCTCAGCTACATACCCTTTGCTGTTCCCTTCCTTGTTCATTACTATTCGGATTTCTAGTGCGTTTTCAAACACTTCTCTTATTTCATCTTCAGTTAAGCGGTAGGGCAGATTCTTCACAAACAGTGTTCTAGCATCTCTCTCTGCAAAGAAAGAAAAAAGTTACTTTCACATTACCAGAAAAAAAAAAATCCCTTCTCATCTACACTGCCAGTTCAGTGAGAACCAGAGTGAGTTGATCCAGCAGAAAATAAGCCACAATAAACATTCACGTTTTCAGAAGCTGAAAAAGCAACTACTACGACAGTTACTTAGGCTACTTCTCTTGAGGTCACTAAGTTCATAAAACAGGTCCTAAAGCTTCAGAAAGAGCCACATTTCCTCCTCAGATCCCCAAATATGCATTATTTTTTGGATCACATTTCCAGATACACTAGTCTGAACTTGCCTATCCACATGTTAGCATTTGAGAAACTGTTTATGATATAGAGCACAAACCAGGAAGAGCTGCCTTAAAAAGAGCAGAATAGAAGCCATCAGTAGTACAGCAAGCCTACTCCAAGGCCCGATTATGACAACTCTTCGTTTATATGCAGTATTCAGAGTGTGGTATTCAGGTATTTGTGTGGTATTCAAAGTTATGGGCCATACCTTTCTTATTTTCTTTCATCGTTTCCTTGCTCTTTGCTTTTTCCAGTTTGATTTCCACACCCATTAACTTCTTCCCGTTCAGTTGGAGACCTTTATCCAGATCTTCAGCAGATGAAAAGTCTACGTAGCCAAATCGCCTGAAAGAAGAGTAACCTTACTATTTAAGCTGATCTATCTCTAGTAGCAGAGAACACAAACAGAAACCCAGAACCAGAGAGGTCCCCACTGGTCAAGTTAAAGTGTTAATAAAACAAATGCTAACTGGCCCACATAACCAAAACAACAGCAGAGAACAGCACCTCCGTACTGAAGTGGCAGCTCTCCCTTTAGGGAAATGCCATCTGAAAAAGCTGCAAGCCAGTCAAGTATTACACCCTTATTTGGACTGCACCTCTTCCAGCTTCCATGCACCATCAAGCAACCCTCCCAGCATCTTGAAGGGAACCAGCATCAGCACAGTTATACCTCTCCAAACAAATTACTGCCAATTAAAAGAAATAAGCAGTAATATTCTACTGATGAACTCACTTGGAAGCACCAATTCTGACATCTAGAACTTCAATATTCTTCTTCCCAAAGAATTCTTTGATGCCAGTTTTCAGTTCTTCATAATCCTTGGTGGGGACCAAATTTCCCACAAAGAGGGAGAAAGCTGAAGTGGGCCCTTTAAATGAAAAGATAATCAAGTTTTTTAAGGCAGTTAAATGAGGTGGAAGTCAGATTCCAGCTTTAGCACATCAGTTTCTGCTCAAAAGTGACATCATACTTCAGTATTAAGTCCCTTATAATCATCATTTGTGCTGGAAAAAAAACCCACTCAGCATCTTCTCCCTTCAGTTATGTAGCTCACCCAACAGTTCAGTAACAATCCATCAAACAAGCATCATTTGATGATCCCACACCACCTACCGTCTGTTTTCTTTTTCTTGGCCTCCGGTGCACTTTTATTGGCCATTTCTTTCTTCCTCTTTCCAGGCGCTTCCTTGACAGGTTCTGTGATAGAGAACAAACAACAACAACACTGAAATAAAAGTACAAACCAACTTTTCCTATACTGGATCAATACAGGAACATTAATCTTTACACAAGACTCTCTTGTCACTACAGCAACTGTTCCTCAGCCCGAAAGACCACGGTAGGACAAAAATTTTGCCCAGGCATCTTTCCTGTTATTAGAATTATGATCTCAAAAACATTTAAACTCACTTTCATCCTCACTTTCCTCCTCAGCATCCTCTTCATCCTCCTCCTCCTCATCCTCATCTTCATCATCATCGTCTTCATCTTCCTCATCTTCAGAGTCTGCCTTGGCTTTCACTGGCGCAACCTTTGCTGGAGTAGGTTTCTTCACTTGGACAGGGGTTGTGTCCATGGCTTCATCTTCAGACTCTGAAACAAGTTGAGCACAAGATTTCAGACACATCAAGAATTAAGCCCCTTCTGAGACTGAGAAAATTTCATGAAGTAAAATAGTGTTTTTCATGCCTCCTTAAGTTTGTATGTTCTCAGGAAATGAGTTTAATATATTTATAAAAGCTGCTTCTCCCTTAAGTTTTACTGCATTAAAAAAACAATACCTGTTCTCCAAGAGTAAAAGAAGTTTTACTAGCAATAGGGAAATCAACACCCACTCAACCACAAGTGATGGACACTAGTAGCCAGCTAAAATCAGATGGGCACTAAATGGAGACACACACACACTCTGCATCGCTCTCGCTAATCCATTAAGTCACCCCCGCCAGCTCCCTGTAAGTGTTTATTAGTTTAACATCTTTTTTTTTTTAATAAGAGTCAGACAAAGTTTTCGTAAATTCCACATACCATCATCTTCTTCCTCATCATCATCCTCATCCTCCTCCTCCTCTTCAGATTCTTGCTTTGCTGGCACAACTGCAGGCTTTTTGGCTGGTACTGCTGCAGGCTTTTTGGCTGCAGGCTTCACAGGCATTGCTGGTTCCTCGTCCTCATCTGCACCAAAAGCACAGCAAGTATTTACCCATACCACTCAGCCTTCAAACGTTACCAGTAAAGTACTTTGTTTCACAAGATTTTGGCAAAGTTCACGAAGAATCATCAGGGAACTAGAAGATACTTCACATGCTGTGTGTAATGCAGCTGCAGCCGAAGTTCTCCTCCAAACATCAGATTCCCCACCTTTCCTTCCTCACCACCTTTTAATCAATGAACCCCCCCTCTCTCAAGTATAAGCCATACTGAACGTTCAATTCTAAAGGTACTCAAATTCAGCAACTTGATCGGACCAGCTTTAGTCAGCTTATACAAAGATAAATACATATTTCAAAAGTAACTTACCAGAATCATCTTCCTCTTCCTCCTCGTCCTCATCATCATCTTCCTCATCATCTTCATCTTCCTCCTCACTCTCTTCCTTCTTGGCATTCTTTCCATTTTTCGCTCCTTTGGTTAGGACAGCAGCCTTTTTAGGTGATGGAGCAACGGCCTTTTTAGCTGGAGTAGCTACAGCCTTCTTGGCAGGTGTAATAGCCTTTTTCGCAGGAGTAGCAGCCTTCTTTGCAGGGGTAGCAGCCTTCTTCGCTGGTGTAACTGCTGCTTTTTGTTGTTTCTTCTGAGGGATCACCTGAAATACACATTAGCGTAAGACTAATGCTGGCCCTTTAAACTACTCTTACTTCAATGTCAGACAATATATAGCAACTGCAATCTAAAGCATATCCTCTGACAAATTTAGTTTGTGTTGAACGACCTTAATTGCCTATTCTGTTGAATTAATAAAGCTCAAAACCAGTTTTTTCATGCTTTTAACAGACTGCTTATGGAACATCAAAGCATCTCCAAACTCCCTGGTCCTGAAGCAAGACCAGAGATGTCTCTAGTAGCATTCAGTAGTTTGAAATTTTTAGTCTTGCAAATTATTTGCGTGTGATAAACCCCTTATTGCTGATGCCCTACTGGAGTAATCCACTTGCTCATCAGCACTAGGAACAGCTGTAAGATCCCAGCAGTCCTTCCAAAGCCTGGAAGGACAGACTTAGCAGCTAAGCAAGTTTTCCTCACATTGCTTTCCTCTTATGAAATCCAGTTGATTTTTTAGCCACAGTTAACTGACAGACGCCCACTGTTTATCAATATTGATTCTCTGTCACACACTATGTACCCCCAACCCTCATGACACTTGTAACACGTGCATTCTTTCGGCTTCATTTCTAGCTTGATCACCTCTTCTCCGCTGCTTTCCTCTAGCTCAGAGGACTCTTCTTCCTCGCTTTCCTCGACCTTTTTGGGGGGAGGAGCCATTTTTTTCTGTTTGATCTGATTCTTGGGAGTCTGAAAGAGAGAGCGAGCTGTTAGGCGGCGTTCGTTTCCCCGCCCGTCAGCGAGCAGCACGTTTACGCCCCGAGGCGCCCCAGCCACCTGCGAGCGCTCGCACCGGCGGACAATTGTCCCAACCACGTGGCCGCCCCGCCTGCCCCCGCGGCGCCCCACGGGCCGGTGCAGCCCCGCCGCGGGGAAGGGGCGGGACACGACCCGGGGGGGGGGGGTGCTCGGGCCGGCGGCGGTGCTCGGCCGCCCGCGCCTCTCGGCGGGGCCCTCCCGGGGCGGGCGGGGGGCGCCCCGCGCGCCCACGTGTTCGCTCTCCCCGGCGCACCACGTGGCCGCGCGGCGGCGTAGCCCCGCCCCCCCGGCTGCGCGCGCTCGCACGCGGCGCGCGCCGAGGTGCCCCCCCCCCCTTCACACACGCACCGCAGCCCCCCTCCCCCCCCCCCCTCGCGGCCGGGCCCCCGCGCGCGACAAGACGGAGGAGAAAGGGACGGGACGCGGGAAGGCCTGAAACCGCTCCCACCAAGTGCGCGGCCCCTCCCCCCGCCGCCATCTTCGTGGTGCGGGAGGGGAGGCCTGGAAGCCGTCGCGCGGCCTGAGGAGACGGCGGCGGGAAGGCGGCCCGGCTCGCCCCGCTCCCCCCACCTCGATCACCATCCGCCCGCCCCGCCACGGCGGCGGCCGCTCGCTTCCCGCCTGGCGGCCGAGCGCGGCCCCGCCCGGCGCCCTCACCTTGGCGATCTTCACCATGATGGCGGCGGTGCCTGGCGGCGCAGGGGCGGCGGCCGAGCTGTCTCAGGAGAGGGGTGGGCACGTCCGGCGGGGCGGCGGCGAGGAGCGGAGCGGGCCCCGGGCGGTCGGCGGGAGCGGTGGCGAGGCGCTGGCGATCCGAACCGGGGACTGAAACGAAAGAGCGAGCGCAGGCCCCTTCCGCTCGCTTGCCTAGCCCTCCGCCACGCCACGCCCCCTACGCCCCCGCTTCAGCCAATCGCCGCGCGCGCCGCGCCGCCCGGCCAATCGCCGCCCCCGCCCCTCGAGCGCCTCCGCCAATCTCCGGCGCTTTGCGATCAGCCAACGGGAAAACGCGTTACAGCCGCCGGCGAGAGCGAGTTTGTGAGGTGGGGGGCAAGAGCGGGGGGACGCGCTGCCCGCCCGGGAGGAATCGGCGTTAGCCAATGAGAAGGCGGCAGCTCGGCGCCTGCGCCCTGATTGGGCGGTGGGGCTTAGCGGAGGGTGGGCGTGGCTGGGGCCGCGGGAGAGCACGTGGCGATCGGCGGGCCACGTGGTGGTGCCGGGCCGGGGCCGGGACAGGGGGTCCGGGCGTCGCGGGGCCGGGAGCGGGGTTCCGGGGGGCCCGGGGCGAGCCTGCCAGCCGCGGTGCGCGGCGCCGGGCCCGGCTTCCCGGGCCGGCTCTACGGCAGCTCGGCTCCGGGGGTGGAACTCTGCCTGAGCATGCTCTTGCCTTTTCCTTTGGTCTTGGTAAAGGGACGGGGCTGGGGCCTCCCCAGAGCTGCCTCTGCCACAGCCTCCGCTCCCCCCGGCATCCCGTCCCCGACCTGGGGCGGCACTAAGCCCCCCGGGACAGCTTGAAGCATCCCCGGGGTCTGGCCGGTGGTGCAGCTGCTGGGGTTGCAGTTGGCACAGGAGCACCGTGCAGCTGCCGCCCTCCGCTGGCTCCCGGCAGGGAGAAAAGGCCCAGCGCTGGAGGAAAAAATAAAACTGTGCTTGCCTCATGAATGCTTTTGAATTCACAGAATCACTATGGTTGGAAAAGACCTGTTAGATCATCAAGTCCAACCATCAACTAACACCAGCATGCCCATTAAACCATGTCCCACAATGCCTCGTCCACACGTTCCTTGAACACCTCCAGCGATGGTGACTCCACTACCTCCCTGGGCAGCCTGTTCCAGTGTCTCACTGCTCTCTCAGTAAAGAAATTTTTCCTAATATCCAGCCTGAACCTCCCCTGGAGCAACTTGAGGTCATTTCCTCTTGTCCTGTCACTCATCACTCTGGAGAACAGACCAACACCCACCTCTCTGCAACCCCCTTTCAGGTAGTTGTAGAGAGCGATAAGGTCTCCCCTCAGCCTCCTCTTCTCCAGGCTAAACAACCCCAGTTCCCTCAGCCGCTCCTCATAAGACTTGTGCTCCAGACCCCTCACCAGCTTCATCGCCCTTCTCTGGACACACTCCAGCACCTCAATGTCCTTCTTGGAGTGAGGGGCCCAAAACTGAACACAGTATTCGAGGTGCGGCCTCACCAGTGCTGAGTACAGGGGCACGATCACCTCCCTACTCCTGCTGCCCACACCATTTCTGATACAGGCCAGGATGCCGTTGGCCTTCTTGGCCACCCAGGCACACTGCTGGCTCATATTTAGCCGGCTGTCAACCAGCACCCCCAGGTCCTTTTCTGCGGTGGAGCTTTCCAGCCATTGAAAGAAGACACCAGCTTTCTTCGTGTGGAGTTTTACCATAGTGGCTATAAAGTCGGGGTAGGAATGACTGGAGGGCTGTGCGCAGCACCCCTGTTTAACTTGCCAGTCTGCTGGCAGGGCTGCGTGCTGCCTTGGCCCTCCCTGACACGGTGTTCCCCAAGGACCTGAGTGGCCTCTGTGGCTGGAGCTTCCCCGCTGCCTTACATCCCCTCCCACTTCAAACTGGGCACCAGCCAGCTCCTGGGGGGCTCCTAACTCATGCACGTGTGGCTATAGCAGTTCGCCCTTCCGAGGCCTGCGTGAGAGAAGCCCCTAACTTGGGGAACAGAAGATCCTGGGGAGCCCTAAAGAAAAAAAACCTACAGTCCTGCAAGGGTCCTGATGTCCTTGAGGAGACACCCCTGGGTTGCCCTGGGTTGCTCTGTGCCACCTGAAAGCAAGGGACATGCTGTGGGTGTGTCCCAATATCCCAGCTACCAGGACATCCTAGTGCCTCTTTCGCCTCTGCTGGGTGAGGAGAGGGAGTTTCCAGGCAGGCAGAGCCATAGCTGAGGGCATCTGCTCACAGAGAGGTGATGGGATCAGTCGGCCTCTCCAGGAGCAAGCCAGCCAGTGGAGAAATTGCCACTGTCAGTCAGTATGGGGAGGGAGGGAGCTGGGATGGGGGGGGGACACACGACATGACACTGCCCATGTCCCAGCCCTGGTCACATCACAGGCAGATGGGGATCCCACCTGGGGAAACCCCTTGCGCAGGACAGCTAGACTTAGCATGTGAAACAGCGTCTGGCTCACATCCCACGGCGTGCTGCAGGAGCTGTCCCCAGGTGCCCAGGGGAAGCAGCAGCACAGACCCAGGGTGACCCATGGGGATGCCGGGTGATGGAGATAGAGGAGTTGGAGGCCTGGCAGGAATTTTTGACTGTCTGAAGCAAGAGCTGATTGCTCCCTCCTTACCGTGCCTGCACAAGGTGCAACAAAAATCCCGTATTATCATTGCTCTTACAGCTCTACGGCCAGTGCCGGGGCTGGCCTTGGTTCCTCTCCATGCTGCGGGAGGGCTGGTTTGCTATGGGAAAGGGACAACTGTTGCTTCAGCCAGGGGCAGTTTTGGCAGCCAGGGCACTGTGTGTGTCTAATAACATAGTGTCAGCGGTGGGATCAGCACAGGGTTGGGCGGGCAGCCGGCCAGCCCTGGTAGGGGCTGTCTCGGTATGGCCTGTGCTCCATCTCTTCTCCCAGCAGCATCCTGAGTGCTGGCAGGTTGTCCTCAGCGCTGGCACCTCTGAGGCTGCAGCTGGACCCACGTGCAGAGGAGTGAGAATCGACGTTGCGTGCAGCGCTGCATTAATCCATGCACCGTGTTAATCCATGCACTGTCGAGCAGGTCTGGATACGGCCCGACCCTGCCAGCTGCAGCCGTGGCCGTAAAGGGCCAGGGATGTCACGGGGAGGAAAGTAGCCGGGAGTCTGCAGGCGCTGGCATTTAGGCTGGGCTGTTCCCTGTATCCCACCTGTGGTCAGAACCTCTGGGCAGCCCTAGCACTGGGCAGGAGGATGCCGGAGCAGCAGCGAGGCCAGCCTTTTTCTGGGGACACACCACGCTGCAAGGCTGTCCCAGCGGCACAGCACAGCCCTGCTCCTCTGCAGGCACCACCAGAAATTTCAGGGCCAGGGGAGGTCTGCAGAGCAGCATCAGTGGGGAGTAATTTGGCCAAAAGAGCAGGTTTAACAGCTCTATTTGTGGAGTAAATGTATTTTAGGTGCTTTTACGTCTGTCTCTTGTTGTAGCATGTCTGCACCTTGGGAGTGTTGATCTAATTCCACAGTTAAAGGGAATTTAGCTGGTTTAATGGAGACTCCAGGAGGGATTTGCCGAGGATTCGCAGTTTCTGGCACAGCAGAGGCTCATCCCCTGTGCTCGTCCCCAGCCTGGCAGCGCTGGGCACACCTTGCCCCGCTGCTGGTGCCCAGGGCTGGGAGGGAGCTGTGCTGTGGGGCAAATGTGGCTCCCCAGAAGCCCGGCAAGATGAGATGGTGCCCAGCCAGAGGGGACACCCCCATAGGGACCGTAGCCGGGGGAGTGAGTGTCCCCAGATGTCCTGTTCAGCCCGTGCCTGGTCGCCGCTGGGTGTTTCCACTAGATGGTGACAAAAGGCTGCAACTCCTGTCCCAAGTGGGAGCCCACGGGGTTACCCTGACTCCCTGACACACACCTCCGTGGGTGCAGCTGAGCAGGACATCCCGCCCTGTCTGCTGCATCTCTCCCAGGAGTTCTCGAGACACGGAGGAGGGTCTGAGACGAGCCCCCACGTTTGATACCCGCCAGGTAAAAGCAGCAGCCAAGCACAGTCGGGAGAGGAAAAGGTTTGCCTGTGGCTTGTGCAGGCATCTGCTGCGAGAAAACCATCAGCAACCTCCAACCAAACACCCTGCGGGTGCCCAGACAGGGGGGAAACGAGCTAGGAAAGCCTGCAAATGTGGCTCTGAGTTCCCCAGCTTTGCTTCCCGGGCATCACAACTCAGCTGCTATGTGGTCCGCGCAGTGGCCTGGTGTGGGCATGGCACAGCAAAGGTGACAGCAAAAAGAAGCAAATTTACCCATCCCAGGTCTAGGTGCTGCTTAAAACCTCTCGAGCATCCCAATGTCCCATCAGCAAAGCCCCTTCCCCTGCCACCGGTGCCCACCTCACGCCATCACGCTGCTCCTCTGCCCATCGCCTGGAGCCACCCCAGCAGGTACTGCAGAGCAGCTGACGGATGGTAACCCAGCGGGGCCAGGCAGGCAAGAGTTGTCCTCTCTCTTCCCAACCACACACCTCACCTAAATACCCAGCGGGTGGAGAAAACTCTTCCCATGCCCTGATTAATGCAGGACATCAAATGAGACAGGTCTGTGTTATACCCTAATTAAGTCTTTTCTTCGTCACCCACTTGGCCATGCTGATAGGAGAGCCCTTGAGGATGATGAGCATGAAGTGGGTGCAAGGTTTGCCGTAACAAATGGCATTTAATTCGAGTGGCCATGTGCCAGCCCACGTCCTGCGCCTTGAAATGAGAACCTCAGGACCTGGTGGGCAGCAGGGATGAAAGTCAATGGTGCCTGGCATGGTAAGGAATTACTTCTCTGGGGAGCATCCTTTCTGGAGGTGGGATACTGCAGGCATCGACATGGGCCCCTGGAGCCAGACACACCCTCTGCCCCTGGCCGATGGTGGGTGATAACCCAGCACATCCCTCCTGGATGAGGCTGTGCGATTTCCTGGGGTTTGTGACAAGTTAAAGTTCTGGTGACTCACATGGGGAGTTTCGTACGTACAGCATTTAGTCTCCCCATGACCTCTGAGGATTCCTCGAAGTGACCATTTCTGGTACCCTGCAGAGCAAAAGGGCTTTTCTATTTCCAGAAGCTGATTCCCCTGAGATGTCCTTTCTGCCAGCCCGGTTCTTCTCCCTAACACCCCTTGCCTGGAGCTGGCAGCAGGACCTTGCTCCCTGCCTGTGAGCTCCGAGCAAGCCCACACAGCCGCCCAGAGCCTCCGGGCCAGGAGGGACTCCCCTCCAGCTCTGCTCAGCAGGAGGAACAAGTGCAGCCCTGGAAAAAATAGCGCGAGGGAGATAAGTGGGACTGAAACAAAGAGGACTTGCATTAGGTGTGAGATAAAGAAGGGAAACCAGGCTAGGGAGCTGTGGAGCAATTCGGGTGGTGAGAAGGGAGCTTGGGAGCGTCCTCCTCTCTCCATTAGGATGGAGAAATGGGAGATGGGAACAGTGAAGCGTTTTGAAGCAATACATGCAAGTGCCTTTATAACCCAAGGGGAAGTCAACCTGGGGAGAAGTTACAGGCAATCCCAGCTCAGCGATCCCAGGCCAGCAACCCCTGTCACCACCCCACGCAATTGCACATCTCCCTGCGCTGCCCCGCAGCGCTTGGGAAGGCTTTGCAGGACTACCGCGGAGACAACCCAGAGGGGGAAGCTCCTCTTTGAGCAAGGCATTTCCGTTCATCCTATTCCTCTCCCAGAGCCGGGACCATAGGTAACGGGATCCAGACAAGCGCCAGGTCCCCGGGGGTGACTGTGTCAAGAGATTCCAGTAAAACATCACCAAACTGCTCATGGCTCAGCACATCTGCCCCTTGGCACAGGCCCACGGTGCAGTGACCCAGGGCTTTGCCTTGGCTCGCTCACATTTTACCTGCTGGAAGGTCCCTCTGCTCACAGGCTTGTGTTGGGCTATCTCCATTTCACAGCAGCTCCTGGGCACAGGGCCAGCAGAAGGCAGATGCTCTGCCTGGAACAAACCCAAACCAGGGGAATTTTTTTTTTTCCCCCTTCTCAAACAAAAAACCCAAATCTTTGTTGAGTCCAAACTGGAAAAGCCGGAGTCTCCTTCTGCTTCCCCCGTTTTTTGTGTTTGTATCTGAGCAAGGGGGTGAGCTCAGCCCTGCCTTGGGAGCCGCATGCACCCACCGCTCAGCGAAGGCAGTCAGCAGCATGGCACAGCAAACCCAGGGCTTCCCCACGTCCTTACCTCTAAAACCAGGACAGAGCCAAATGCCACTGGGGGAGCAGAGCCACAGTGCACTGCTGCTCCTGAGGCCCCCCTCGCAGCCCCCAGGCACACACATACACACGTATGTCCCCAATATAACATGTCCCAGCCTCTGCCAAAGGAGCTGGCAGGTCCCTGCCAGCTGAGTCAAGTCAAAACTGCTGTTGCAAACAGGAATTGATGCTGGTGGAAAGCATGCCGGGTGGCTTCTTTAGCATAGTGGGAAATGGTCTGATGTTTCCCCTGGGAGCTGCTGTGCTGTGTTGCCCCAGCAAAAGTTGCCCACTGAGCCCCATCCATGAGGTTTACAAAGCTCCAGCCCCAACTTACCAGCACGAGGGACCAGCCACCCCAAGGGCTTTCGTGGTTGCATCAGGAGGTCCAGCCAGGAGATGAGGCTTTTTGGAAAGGGTCACTTTGCCCTTGACTGTACCTGCAGAGCTCAAGCGACCCAGGATGGCATCGAGCTGTAACAGACCACCCGAGAGCCCGGGGAAGGTCAGAGCTTGGGAGTCACCAGTGCAGTGTCAGGGATGCTGAGCCCACCCAGCTTTCACCCACTGCCTGCCCCAGCCTCCGCAGCTACCTCCATCAAAAGGAGGTTAAAAATAAGGGCTGAAAGTACTTACCCAGCCCAGACCGCTCTCAAGCTGCTTGTGCCTCATCCCAGCACCATGTTGGGCTGTTTCACTTACCAGCTCTCGCTGCCAGAAATTGCCACTGGCAAGGTGTGAGTTAAAACCACTGCTTTCAAACTTCCTGCCACTGTAGTTAAAAATAAGAATCAGAGCAATAATTTTCCTGCTGTCAGTGTGGTCAGACCCAAAAGCTGGTCCTGAACGACCCAGCACTGTCCCATTAAGCTGGGCAAGTGTGTGACCATGACGTCCACATCCTGGGAGGGAGGTCAGAACATGGTTTCTTGGGGAAAAGTCCTCTCCTTCCTGTCCCTCACAAGTCATCCGCTCATCTCCCTGTGCATGAAACGGCAGAGAAAGCTTAAAGCAGACTGAAAATTACACTGCATCTCTTCTGCTCGGTTTTAATTGTAGAGCAAAGAAAGAAGCCCATAGATTCATCCCGCTGGGTAATTAAATGCTTAATGCTATTGACTATAAAGACATTATGGTTCAGCAGCCCAAAACTAATGCATTAATAACCACTTATATCATGGTGAGGAAGGGGCACGACCTGCTCCCGAGGAACATGATAGTTACGTGGGATGGGAGCTCAACAGCAAAAAACCTTAGGAGCTGAATTAGTGCTGTGAGGACCTGCAGGAGTGAGAGCTTCTCCTGGGGAGCAGAGGGCCAGGGAAGGGCCAGAAGGACTGTGGAGGGGGCAGGCAGTCCCTACCCCAGGGAAGCCCCCCCGGCCACGCGATGTATGGATGGGCAGTGGGGATGGGAGTCTGGGCTCCGAGCATCAGTGCTGCCCCCAGCACAGCTCTGGGATGTTGTCAGCCATGGTATCAGGAAGATAAATCTGAGCAGAGCAACCCTTTTATAACAAGCCGTGGCGCAGGCATGAGCAGGGTCTGCCCACCTCCTGCCAGGCTCTGTATTTCCAATAATTTGCTGGCTACTTCAGCATATGCAGACGATGTGGAGCACAGGGCAGAGCCTGCACACTGCCTGCAATTAACCGCATCAAAACGTGGCTGAGTGGGTGCTAGTCCAAGCCAGAGAGGGCAATTTGCTCACTGGGAAAGCTGGTGTCAACCCTCAGAGCGTGGCATGCACTCCCCGAGGGGTCTCACCTGGTGAAGGATGGAGATTGGTATGGTGGCTGCACAGCATCCCACCTGCGGGGACTTCAGAGCCCAGCATGTGGCAGGAGTCCCATGCCCCATGACCAGGCAGGCTGGATAAGGCCCATTTATAGAAGGTGGAGGAAGGAAGGACCCACAGCAGCATGGGGAGAGGGGACCCTTCTCAAGACCATCCTCTGCTGAGTTTTTCCCACCTCCCCATGAACGAGGCATTGCCCCTCCAGCTATGGCACGCTGAGTTTACCCAGCAGCTCACCTGCAGCCACTTCAAGGGACAGAGCAGACATGGCCCAAAAAGCCACCAGAAGCACAATTTCCATCCAAGCTCTGAAATCCATGTCAGCAACCCCCTGCCCAAGGGTAAGGGGAGACGGTGCAGCTCTTCTTGGCCTCCAGCACAAAGACCAAAAGCGCTTGCAATTTTTTCTGAGCAAATACAAGTGCAGATCATGCTGTCAAACCCTTATTTGATTTGTTTCTCTGGTGGCTCTGCATTATTTGCCTTCATTACTTTCTCTCCCCCATGCCATAGTCCAATAATGTAGCATCTGCCCAATAAAAGGTCCATTAATACAATTTACAAGTAGTTGGCACTTTCTGCCTTGCCCAGGAGAATGGACTCCCTGGGTACCATGTTGCTTGCAAAAAGAGGGGTTTTTTACAGTTATTCTGAGCAGGATAAGTAACCTCCGAGCACTGTTTATTGCCTGATTTATCTTCGTGAAGTTACATTTCTCCCAAAGATTTGATTCACGGCTTGAAATCCAGACTCTTTGAGCATATTTCTTTAAAGAGTCTTGAAAAAAAAAAATATGGCTGGAAAGAAAGAGAAGGGAAGATACTTTCCTACAGCCTCCCAGGATGAGGAAGAAGGTGCCTCCAGCTCTTTGGGAATGGTCGAAGGGGGACACTGAGTCAGGGGAGGAGGAGCGCCTGGTGTTCCCAGTCTCCCACCTTGCCAGGTGAGGCAGCCCTGACTGGGTGAGCTGCCACATTTCCTCTAGAAAAGCCTTTCTGAGACCAAGGTTAGCCTAAATACCTAGCTATGGTGGCATGTATGCGTGAATAAAAGCCTTGCTAAGAGTTTGTTGGGATATTAGGAGTGAAAGTGTTTCCTGAGGAGGCTGGGACGGTAAGGAAAGTGCGTTGCTGTTGCTGGGTCTCTGCACCCCTTTGCTCTGAGACTTCGGGACATGCCCGTGCAGCGATGGGCAGAGGTCGGGGTCTGTGCTGTGGAGCGGTGCTCGCTCTGCACACTTTTTTGGGAGCAGAATGAATCATCACCACTATGGGTGCCAAACCCAGCACCCTCCAGGCTGTAAGCCTCGTAGCCTCGTGCCTGAACTTGCTGAAATTGGTTGGGGCTCCGGCAAGGCGGGTGGCAGTGCCCTGCACCTTTCAGCTGAGGAGCACCCAAACCGGTCCCGCCACCTCGCTGGGGCTTGCCCCGTGCCCGTGTCCTCACCCTGGCTCCAGGTATCGCTCCCGGGGAAACTGAGTTCCTCTGCAGAAGGCACTTCCCGTCGTGGGGCCAGACCTTGAAGATGATGAAACATCCCCAGCAAATGAGCCACAGCCTGGGAGGGACCAAAAGGAGATTGCACTAGGAAAAAGGTCCAGAAGGGAAAGGGAAAGTTTCAGGGAAAGTCCAAACGTCTCCAGCCACAGCGGTGCCAGGTTTCTTTATTTAAATGGGTTTTCCTTGGCCTTCAGTTTTCAAGCAGCTCTGTTGCATTGCGGATGAAGGCTGCCTGCGCACAGAGAAGGGACAGGCGGTTTCTCTACAGGACTGGCCCGAGCCCTCCCGCACACCGGGACAGTGGCAGCGCACAGCTTAACACAGAGCCTGGTCTCACCATCGCACCTTCTGCCAAAGCCTTGGTCAAAAACTGCGTTGGGGCTAACAAAACGATCCTGCAGATTGGCCACGCCGGGGGCTGACTGAGAGCTGCTCCCACCCCCAGCAAAGGCAGGGGAGATGAGCGCATCCCAGGTCCCTGTCCCGGACATCGGCTTTGCTGGAAAACTAGTTAAAGGCAAATCTTAATGGGACTAAAAGAGCACTGTCATTAGTGCAGGATTTGTGCAGTGCTGTATAGCCTAAACCTTCATCCTCTAGGTATTAGAAGGTACATTTAGCACTGAAAGGACCAGAGGGTGCAAGGAGAGTCCCGCTTTGCTCACTCATATTCAGTCCTTTCCTCTTTTCCCCTGGTGCCTTGGACCCAAGTGGGTATTTGCATAAAATCAGGATCTGTTTTTCTACCTCTGCTTCTGCCCTTGCTCTCAGCTGGAGAAAGGAGAGCCTCCTCCTGCCACCGCTGAGGCTGGAGCGAAGGCAGCAAACCGGGAGTGTTCAGAGGGGACAGTAGCAATGTGGTGGCTTGCGGCAAAGTGCCTGGCTGTTTTCTGCAAAAAACATTAAATCCTTCTCTTGGGGGATAAGCCTGTTTTTGCAGGGCTGGCACCGGCCACAGAGCAGCCTCTTGGGTGAGGGAAAATTAGACCAGAAGGTCCTGAAGGTGCCAGCAAGTGCCCGTCAGCCACAGCACACCCGCGAGCATCCCAGCTGCCAAAACCAGTTACCCTCGCTGACCCACTGGTGCTGTGGCATAGGAGAGGACCCGTCCTCACCAGCAAGGAGGGGACGCAGCTGAAGCAAGCCCCTCGGCAGAGACCATCTGTGGTGGGACCACATCTCCCTCCAGCTTGCTCTTGGAGATGCTCTGGCTCCCTCCAGGTGCTAAATTGAAAGGGTACCAGATTGCTTGGCTTGGTCTTTCCTATTGTTTTAAATTGTTCTCCCAAATCCTGGCTGGAGCATAGTCAGGCTTTGTGACCAAAATTACCACTGGCACAAAAAAGGCGGGTGTTGGGACAATCTGAATGGGGCTGGAGGTCCCCAAACCTTTTTCTAGAAGGCGTTGGGGGAAAACCATGAGCCACGCACCACTGACCCCAGCCTCTCCCAACCCACATGTGCAGAATAAAATTGCACAAGTGTTGGCCAAAGGCCCTGTTCAGCTCTGGAGCTGTCGCGCTGGGGGTATATTAAACTTTTGGGGCAAGGAAGCAGGCCAGGAGCAGGGAGGAAGAGCAAGCGGATGCAGAGACCTCTCAAAGGCTGGCGCTCCCAGCAAGGGAGGAGATGCTTGCAGATATGACCTGTCAGACCAATCTCAGCTCCAAGGATGGGTGGTTTCCTACCGCAACGCGTAGCTTCTGGAATAGGGTTGAACTCCGTTACATCACTCAGTTACATCTGCACAGGGACAATCAGCAGAGAGACACAAATCCTCTTTCCAGGAGGAAAAAAACCTTTAAACACTTCAATTGCCACACTCACCCACCCTGACTGGGTGCAAACGGGTGCTTTTCAGTCCCATTCTCACCATTTACTGTGTTTTCTTTCCTTTAGGTTTTTTCTGCTGTATATTTAATTCAACCACCCACCACGCAATCAGTAGAAATCACTCTCATCTATCTCTCTTCTTCCATGGCAGGGGCCTGAAGAAGTCCTCACCCAGCCCTCATCTTGCCGGGCTCCCGGCTCACACAGATGATGCTTTTGCATGGCACTTGCTGCTGTTGTGTTTCGGGCTCCTGCCAGATGGACTCACCGCCTGCGAGCCGGGATTGCCGCAGAAAAATGGAAATGAAACCCAGCTCGAACCATTTGCTTTTCCATCTGTGCAAGGCGGTTGTTTAAATAAGCCCCAGCAGAGAGGTTTGGAGCTGGGGCCAGGATTACTTTGGACAACTGAAGAGCTGGAGAGAGATGTGGATCTTCCTTTAACTGGAGCAGAAATCGCTTGAAGACACCAGGAAGAGCAAAGAGCTCTTAAACAGAGGGGCCCAGACCATAATGCAAATACAAGGCAGTACCTGGAAGAAGGCAGCTTGAGCTTTGGATAGCTAACAGGCCCCCAGAATGGCTAGGAGCTGTAGGTGTGGGAAAGAAGAGCAGAGCAGGGCAGGCAGTAGCAATACCCTCCCCTGTTCCTCATTAATACAGCAGGGAGGCTTGATGGGTCTCCTAAATTATAATGACTTTCTTGTCATTAACTTGATTTCTTTCTGGTGACGGCAGCACTGAATTGGTCCCAGATGTTCTGAGCACGGGATGAGAAATTAAAAGGCATTAAACCAAGCCAAGTGCTGGAGGGGTTGGTGTGCAGGGGAGGGGGTGCTTTAGGCCAGTGATAATCCAAGGGCTGCAGTAATGGGGGCACAGTGGGAGATGCCAGGAAGGGAGAAGTGGGGTCAGGGCTTATGTTTCTCCCTGCAAGCAGGACACTGAATAGCAGGTGCCTGCCACAGTGGGGTCTGGCCAGGGAGGGGACACTCATGTGTGTGCCGAGGCCACCGCCATGAGAAAGGCCATGTATGGGGTCTGGCCCCTCCAAGAGAGACAGGTAACCTGTAGGGATGCTTTCTGGGGTGGAAGTTGCCTGAAAGCAACTTGGACCAACAAGCCAAAAGCCTGCCCTGAGGAAAGCAGGACTTGCCACCACTTGCCATAGAACTGCAGCCCCCCGGGGATTTCCCCCTCCCAGGAGCATCC
Organism: Gavia stellata; assembly: GCF_030936135.1. Lineage (NCBI taxonomy): Eukaryota > Metazoa > Chordata > Aves > Gaviiformes > Gaviidae > Gavia > Gavia stellata. The sequence goes on from NC_082604.1 coordinate 18,992,446, forward strand.
CCTGGCTGGGCGACAAAGGAGGACAGTGCTGCTGAGCTTCTTTCTGAGCCTGCGCAGGCAAGTGTAAAGCAGCAAAGAGTTTTTATCAGCTGTCCCTGCAGAGGCCAGGCACAGGAGCTGAGGAAAAACAGATTTATTTCTGTGTGTCTATTTTCTGCTGCCTGTTGGCAGCTCCCAAGCTGGGGGTCCCTCTCCGTCACCTGCCCAGGGATGATGCTCAGGGACGATTTGGGGGCCTTGAGCTGAGCCCGATACCCCCAGCCCTGCCAGCAATCACAGCCAGTTGTTAGCAGTCCCCGCTTGCCCCGGAGCTCTGCCATCCAGCCAGCTTTAATCCGCTTACTGCCGTGCTAATTACGCATCACTTTAATTTCTTAACCAAAGTGTCTCCATGAACCAAATTAAGCATCACACGGGCTCCTCTGACATCAATTCTATCATCTTTAGCAACAACGCGTTGCGACGGGAGAAGGTGTGGGCTAACCAGACAGTCTGTCTCTTCTAACCCATTGCAGTGAGGTTTTAACCCTGCTCCAGATGATGCTTGTGAAGGTACCCGGTGGCTTTATTGGGCCACTTTGCCCCTGAAATCGTCCCTGCGTGTTGCTGCTAGGCTGTGGGGAAGGGCACTGTGCATTGCACCTCTGTCCTTCCTGTCACCCTGCCATGAGGACAGTGGGATTTCAGGCAGGGGGGTACTTAAATAACCCAGAGACCTTCATGTCTTGGAGATACCCTTTGCCCATCTAGCTCCAGTGTGTCCCCTCCCTGCATGCCCTAAGCGGGGAGAGGTGGGGTACGGGGAGCCCATCCCTTCCCTGCGCTTGGCCCGGCACCTCCAGGGCTGTTGGGTTTGCTGTGACATGGAGAAAACCATCCCCAGCGCAGGTGACAGTCACACCGCAACATGGCTGTAAGTCAGCCCGAGCGTCCGGAGCCACGGCTGAGCTCGTCCATCCAGTGCCCTTGAGGTAGGCTGTGCTTCCCATGCTACCTCTTCCCAGCCTCCCCACAGCACATGTTTGCCTGGAAAGCTGCTTCCTACCTGAGTCCTGGCTCTTTGGGAAGCCACCGAGGAGCCAAGTGGGAAGATGGGCTGCCCTCAGCACGGGACTAAAAACTGATCCCACGGGTGTCCCCGAGGAGCAGAATCAAACCCTACATATATTATATTTCCCTCGCCTGTCTGTTTGGCCTCCGACTTACCTCTATGCTGCCCATCACCAGTCTGTAGGCACTAGGTGTTAGCTTTTCACTGCCACCACTATCCTGGAGTAAGAAGAATAATTGAAATATGGTTCAAAAAGCAGCCTAATTCAGTGCTGAACTCAAACCCAGCACATCCCTGTGGTTTCCTGGCATATTTTCCTGCTTCCCTGCTCCCCTCACAAAGGCTGGGGGCTTGGTGGGAAAGGCTGCCGTGCCACATCCATGGCCAGGCAGCCTGAATCTGCCCCACCGCCTGGCCCCAGCCAGGGACCGCTCGCTCACAGGCATGCGAGAGGTTTGCCAAAATCACGCTGTATGAATTTTCCCCATACCATGGCTGTGCGAAGGAAGCAAAAAACAACCTTCCCCTCAGCTTATTGAGAAGGGGCAGCAAAAAAATCTGCTGATGTTCTCCAGAGCAATCTATCATGGCTCCAAATATATGAGGCAGTCACTGTAAAACTTGAGTTTGGCTCTGTAAAGGAAAAAAAATATCAACCCATGCCTGTTGCAAACAACCACAGCACAAAAAAAAGCCTTACAAGGCTGGGGCAGCCTCATAGATGGATTGCTTTTTAATCCCCAAAGCTGTGGTGATAAATCTTTTTATTGGAAGCTCCAGAGATACTGTGTCACTCAGGGCGTTTGGCAGCACAGGGGGGAAAACAGCTCCACGAGCTGCTGGGAGTCTCCCGGGGGTGGACCAGGGGTGTTTGTGGGGTGATGCAGGGGGGATGGGTGTTCGTCGTGGGGGTGCTGAGCGGGCACGGGGGGCAGGAGGGTTCCCCCAGGGCTTGAGCAGGTAGTTACACAAGAACTGACCATTGGACAGGCACTGCTGTGAATCTGGGAGGACAGATGGACAACTTTTGGGGAACGGCTCTTTGGAAACAAAGCATTTGGAGAGGAGGTGGTGGTGCGGAGTCCAACCCAGCCACATCCCCCGTGTTGCAGGGACAGAGAGATGCTTCCACAGCTCTGAGCAAAGAGCCGGAGCAACAGCATCCGCACACTCGCCCACCCCAGGTACTGGCCCCGCTATGTCCCTCTGCTCTGTCCTCTCCAGGCTCCCTTAGGACCTGAAAGGATCAATTAGTTGATGAGAACTCCCAGGCAGTGTTTTGGGATCCTCCTTCCCCCACAGCCATCCTGAAGCACCAGCCAATCCCCCTGGCCAGTTACATGGGTGGGAGCAGCGGGAGCAACTCACCCCATCCCTGGCTTCTGCTGCCTCCCCCCAGCAGGGCTCTTTGCTTCTATACCATCTCCCTGGCAGGAATAATCCCTCTAATTTATACCAGGAAGGTGGCAGGGGACCAGGCTGACCCCGAGGGCACAGGGGAGCATCATCCCTGGAGCAATCAGGCTCTGTAATTCCCTTCCAGGGGGCTGCAACGAGCCCGAGGCAGGCAGGAGCGGGCAACCACTGCCTTCCTGGTGATGGAGAGGTGTAAAACCTTCCCCATGAAACCATTTTCCCCTGGGAGATTAGTTCCTTTTTTATTAGGTTTCATGCCCTGACTGTAGCTTTTACTAAAATTAATTATGGGATTAAAGGACTTGCCTGGGAGCCTTCAATTGCAGCATCTCTCATGAGCCTGGCTGGCATGCCGTACCCAGGGACTTGGGTTGTCTCCACACACCGTCGCAAAACCCCAGCCAGGGGAGCAAAGCTTGCCTACACATCTCCACCCAGGAGGTGCCACCAGCCGTGCTGCAGCTGTGGCTTTGGCAAGCCTTCGGGATACTTTTCAGGGTGATCCCTGGCCCAGCTGTGCGTGGGGGGCAGCTGGTGGGGCAGCCCCCAGCATTGCCGCCTGACATGCTGGGGCCTCAGCAGCACGTTCCCCTCCTTCATCTCAGAGAGAGGAATTTGGGGTAGCCGAGGAGGATGGGGAGTCCAAGATCAGGGGACAGCAGGGCAGCTGTGGACACGAGGCTGGACAAAGGCAAAGCCAGTGCCTCACCTTTCTGGCTGCTCTGAACTCTACTCCACCTGTGCTGAGCCCCAAGACCCACCAAAAAAACCCCAGGGACATACACACTGTCCTCTGGCACTGACTAAGGAGCTCAAGCTGCAGCAGCCGCAGCCGTATCCTCGCACAGCCCGGCTGCTCACGAGCAAGGGGACGCATCCTCCCAACTCGTGGCACGAGGGACCCCGAAGCTCCACGCAGGCAGCTGTCACTGCGTAATAAAATGCTATCGACTGCCTATTAAAAAGCCATTCCCTGGAGATTTGCGGCCAGGGGGGAAGCGGCCAGGTGAAGTGAGATGGGGCAATAATGGCTATCAAGGAGGCATCAGTCACATCCACCTGCACAGCAGTGACGAGGGGCCCCGTGCAGCTGCCAGGGGGCTGTCCCCTGCCAGGACCATCACCGATGGGAGCCAGAGAGGGAAAGAAATAGATGGATCTCCATGCCCTTGGCCATGCTGACACCCTCCGGAGAGAGGCTGTGAGCAGCCGGCAGGACCCTGAAGCGTAAAATTACTGCAGCCCCATGCCCACCCTCAGCCAGCAGCTAACTGCAGGACCCCACAAGGGCTGAGGAAAGGCTTTGCCCACGGCAGACCCTGCTGTGGGGATGGGGAGTGGGGGAAGAGCTGGCTGAACTGCCCCCGAGTCGGGGGCTGACTTAATGGGGGCAGAAGGGAATTTGCAAACCCCAAATCCTGCCCATTCTTGGTCGCTGGCCTGGCCATGGCCCTGTGTGATGTGCCTAGGAGGGGCTGGAAGCAGAGCAGCCGCAGGCAGTGATGCCCCTGCCAGCCATCTGCCTGGGGCTCACTCCTCCGGTATTTCTGCTGGGGTCCCCAGGCAAGCCCCGCTGGCACACCCATGCTGCCCAGAGGCATGGCCATGGGACCCCGAGCCCGGGGAGCCTCCCCGGCTGGCCAGGGGGGAACTGGGGCTGGGGAAGTCATGTGAAGCAAGAGCTCAAGCTGCTTGGACAGCCCCTCAGGTAGCATTTTGGAGCCTCGATATTTCATCCTGTGGGAGGACCTGGTGTACGCTGGGAAGTCAGTGGCATCGATCTCGGACAGTAAATCGATGGGTCCTTCCAAGCCCAGGGGAGCACAACCAGCCAGCCCGCACTCCCTGGCATTTTCGTGACATTTCCTGAGCTGTATGTCTGGGGACAGATTGATTGCCACCGCTCCGGAGGCAGCAATGGCCCCAGCTCAGCCAGAACATCCTGGAGCCTGGGAAGGGTGTGTGCATCCCGCTCACGCCTTCCCTGACGTGCCGTGCCCTGAGCCTGCCTGGCCCCACAGACCCACTGCAGCAGCAGAGCCTGCAGGCAGAGCCAGTGGGACACCCCTGGTGCCCATCACCCTGGCACATGGCCTGCCCATCACCTCCCAGGAGGATGGCCTGGGTTCAGTCCTGTGCTGGGAGCAGAGCTGGATCCTGGGGGATTCAACCAGAGCACAAATCAGGCCAATGGCTTTTTTTAATTCTCAGTGAGGCTCAGCCTGTACAGGGCAGGGATGGAGAAGTGCTCCCCGCATTCCCCAGGAATGCAGGGGGCCACGGCGGACTGAAGAAGAGGAGAGTGGCATCTGCCACATACACGTTGGAGAGGGGAGAGTGAGGTGCATTTGTGGGGCACAGGGAAGCCGCAGAACTGTGCCTCGGCGCTGCAGGCAGCCTGGGGCTCCCGTTGTCCTGTATTTCCCCCTGCAGACTCTGGCTCTAGAGGGAGCGGCTGTGCTCCTTCCCTTGCCCTCGGGGGGCCTGGGGCAGGAGGAAGGTTGGGAGCAAAGAGCCATACGGCACCTTGCAGCCAGACGCTGGCTGGCACCACCGAAGGGATGTGCAAGAAAATCAGGGGCATGTCGGTGCCAAAGGGCCCTGGGGAGGTCTTCAGGGCCCTGGCACCCACAGACCTTTTTTTAGCCCACTTCATCCCGTGCAAACCTCTCCTGCCCCCATAGGTGTCAGCCCAGGTGTGAGCACCTCTCAGGGCACCCATCCAGCACAGCGTCCCGAAACAGCCCAGTGTGCCTGACACCCCTGACACCTGCCCCTGTGGGCTCACCCCGCTGGGCTGGGAGGGATGGGATGTTTTGGGGGATTGCTGGCATATCCCTGACATAGAAGCCAGCCATCTCCACACCACGAGGGATGCCCTGGCCTTGGTCAGCCCCAGTGCTGAGCACAGCAGGTGCAATGCATCCAGGGCACAGCATGGCCTCTGCCACCGTGTCCCCGGAGCAGCGCTGCCAAGAAAACCAGCCTTCACATCCCAGCGGGTTGATACAGAGAGGCTGGGACCCCTCCATTGCTCCTGCCCTGCTCCCCACCATGGGATGGGTGCCACGGTCAGATGGATGTTGATGGTGGGGAAAGCTGGTCCCAGTCCCCCTCCGTCCTCTCACTCTTCAGCACAGGGACGTTGTGTGGGTGGTGGCCTGGCCACCCTCCACCTCCTCCAGCTCGTACTCGTCGGCATTGGAGAGGGGCAGCCCGTTGGCACTGGGTATGGGCTCGCACTCGGTGCTGCGGGTGGTGGCGCGGGTGACGCTGGGTGAGTATTTCCGTGACCACGGCAGGCGGCGGCTGTGGTGGCACATCACCTCCTTGAACATCTCCCGGAAGCGGGTGGACATCAGGTTGTAGAGGATGGGGTTGGCTGCCGAGCTTAGGTAGAAGAAGACGCCTGAGATGATGTGGACGTACTGGAACATGTGGAGCATGTGGCTGGTCCAGGTGGACACGAAGCTCCAGACAAGGCGGTCGGTGTGGAAGGGGGCCCAGCAGATCCCAAACACGACCACCAGCACAACTGTGGGGAGCCGAGGAGCCGGTGTTACCGGGAGGATGGGGCTCACCCTCCCGGAGACCTCCAGTCCCTGGCCAAGCACTACCCCGTTTTGGCTTTGGCCATAGCAAAGAACACCCAAAAAAGCACAGGAGAGAGGAAGGGGGAGAGGAGAAGGGCCCCCCAGTGCCTTTTTGACTTGCCGGAGAGGGGCTGGAGGTCTGGACAGATCTCCCTCCCTCCATCTCCTGCCAGGGCTGCTCCAGGCGCTGCTGCGCCACGTGTCTCTGCTCCCCATCGGCGGGTGGCTGGCCCTGCCACAGCACTGGGGCCATGCAGCACGGCTGGGGGACGCCCCTGTGGGCATCCAGCCTCCGGGAACCCTGCCACCTTCTCCAGCAAACTCCAAGGAGCAAGAGCTATTTGCACCCTTTCCTTGTGCTCTGTTTTTGAGGGTTTTTTTATAACCCAGCTCTGCTGATGGAAAGGAAAGGGGGTGATGTATAGGTTGTCCTTGGGTCCCCTGCCCTGCCATACCCATGCCACACTGCATTTCCGTGGCACACAGGGACAGGTCCCCCTTTGTCCCCCTCCCAGCCCTGGTGGCAGGGGAAGCAGAGTTACCACTTGTCTGGGATGCAGCGGAGAAGTGGCCCTGGCCATGCTGATGGACTGGGCTGGGCAACCCGCCATCACTGTGCCGTCACGGGGCTGGGAGCACGCGGAGGTCAGCGTGCCGGGGAGAGACGGCTACCCAAGGGCAGCCAGCTCCTGCTGCTGGGAAGGGGGCCAGAGGCTGCAGGGATGGGGCTTGGAAGGGGAGCAAGGGCGCAGAGCAGTGGGACGGAGGGATGCTCCAGTCCAGCCTTGGGTCAGTGCATCATTGCCCCAGGTCGGTTGCAGAGGCTGTGGGGCTGGGTAGGAAGCGGTCCCTCTCTGGGAATCCCACCACCACCACAGCATGCGAGGTCTGGGCTGGGGGACAGGGGGTAGGCTCCCCATCCCATCCCAGGAGGGAGCTGCCACGAGCAATTCCCACCATGACCAGAGCCACCAGATCTGCCTTTGCCCCGACACCCCACAAGCCAGCCCCGCAGCCTTCCTCTGGGATGACCTAGCAGCCCTGGACTGGCTGTGCCTCAGTTTCCACCCAGCAGCCTCCCAACACAGCCTTGGGAGATACTCCCTGGCTCTGCCCATCCCCAGCATCGGACTCCCCAGCATTGGACTCACACAGCATCTTTGTGACCTGTCTCCTCTTGACTTTCTTCTGCCCCCGGGTGTTGTGGCAGTTGTGGCCGCCACCGGACTTGGCTCCCAAGGCCTCCAGCATCTTTTCTTTTTTGAGCTGCAAGCCAATGAGCAGGTAGAGGATGCTTATGGTCCCCATGGGCAAGAAGAAGAAGACGATGGTGGTGATCTGGATGATGAGGTTGTAGGTCAAGCGTGGCTTCACCAGGGTGCAGATCTCCGAATCGGGCACCCGCCCTCGGCCGGGCACGTAGAGAGGCTGCAGCCCATGGAGACTGGTGTTGGGGATGGAGCAGATGACCGACAAGACCCAGATGGTGACGATGACCCTCTTGGCGTGATTCCTGGTCACCACATACTTGGCCTTGAGTGGGTGCACCACAGCGATGTAGCGCTCCACGCTCAGGGCTGTGACGTTGAGGATGGAGGCGAAGCAGACAGCCTCAAAGAGCAACGTCTTGAAATAGCAGCCACTGGCGCCCAGCAGGAAGGGGTAGTTGCTCCACATGTCGTACAGCTCCAGCGGCATCCCCAGCAGCAGCACCAGCAGGTCAGACACAGCCAGGCTGAACAGGTAGTAGTTGGTGGGCGTCCTCATGAAGCGGTGCCGGAGGATGACAATGCAGGTGAGCGTGTTGCCCACAGCCCCCACCACAAAGATCAGCAGGTAGATGACACAGACAGGGACAAAGAAGCTGGACCGTCGAGGTCCCAGGTACTTATACCGCAGCTGCTGCTCCGTCAGGTTGGCATCCTTGGGGTCAAACAAGGTCTCTGGGTGAGTCCTGTTGCAGAGATCAGGGCTGATGGGCTCCACAGGGAAGTCTTGCTGGGGCAGGGGGAACTCGGGGCCAGAGCAGCTGATGTAGGGATTCATTGCTGCAGAGAGACGGGGAGGTTTTCAGGATAGTTTCCCAACCCCTCTGCTGCTCCCGCTCCCTCTGCCCTTCTTCCCATTGGTGTCAGGGTGCCAGGATGCTCCTGATCACCACGGCTCTGCACCCTCACAGCCACAGCCTTTCCTTTGGGAAACCACCCAAAATCTCCCACCAACCTCTCTCCAGCGTTCCCAAGTGCTCCTTGCCCCATTTCCTATCCACAAACAACTCTGGCAGCTCCCCAGCCCACCTTGGCCCCTTTGCCCCATCGTCAGGGGCATGTCAGCAGGACTGTCCCCTCTCCCTGCTCCCAAAGCAGAGCAGGATACAGCCCCAAAGCCGACCCCAAAAATTTGATCCCAGCTCCAACTCTACCGGCCATGCAGAGGGGCTGATGGGGTGACCCTAAAACAGCCAAAAGGAAAATTGATTTTCCAGACCAAGAAGGACTTACGTCTTGTTGGGAAGCTCCAGATGAAGGCTGAGGTCCCACCACCCCTGCACCAGACGGGGTCAGGCTGGGAAGGGAGCGTGGGAGGGGATGGAGACTTCACTGCCTTAAGAGGCAGGCTAATGAAATCCTGCCGCTGCTCTCCCCTCGGAGCTCAGCTTGGAGAAGCTGCCTGCCCTTATCCACCTTCTCCCTCTTGTCCTCCGTCAGCAGAGAGGCTGTCGGGCGAGCCGGAGGGGGTACCGGGGGCTTCTTCTCCCACCGCTGGGAAGCAAAGCCTGGTGCTGAGACCCTACCTACCCCTGCCGTGGGCTGGCTCCTCGTTTGCCAAGCAGCACTGCCGAAAAGATGCTCTTCAGAGAGAGGAAATAACGTTGAAGTAGTAAACTCCACTGACTCTAAGACAGTCCCAGGGGAGGGCGGCGCGGCCGTCTGCGGCCCCACCAGCAGCCTTCGCAACACAGGGATTTGCCATTTGTGTGGCCTCCGTGGTGAGTAAAGCATCGATCAGCCCCGCTGCCGTCCTGACGCTGCCAGGCGCGGGGGCCCACACACCGCCCAGCTGTCCGGCCTCATCTGGGGGAGATGCAGACGGACCCAGTGGCTTCCTGGGGTCTCCCCACTTCCAGATGTGCAACCCCTGGGTCACCCGAATCACTCCGCCGTGGAGCAGGTGGCTCCAGCTGGCTCCCGTCACACTTAGCTGCGAGGAAGCTGCTGGGCTTGCAGCGTCACCCCTCGCTCCGCACCGGGGTCTGCTCCCTCCCTGCGCCCAGTGTCTGTCTGTCTGTCTGTGCTCCTGCCTGTCCTCTACGCTGGCACCCCGTCCTGCTGATAACCCCCGGTCGCAGGGCAACGCTCCTGCTCTGTATCCGCGCGCAGACCCATGCACACACGCGTACGCGCAGGGACGCACACAAACATGCACACGGACATGCACACACATGCATACACACACGCACGCATGCACGCACACATATACATGCACACACATGCATGTACACACAGACGCGCGCACGCACACACACACGCGCGCGCGTTTCTGCGCCCCACGTACGCGTGGCACGGCTGCGTGTCCCCGTTCCACCCGCGGCTCCTCTCTCCTCCAACACGTGCTTTACCGGTCCGAGCCCAACCGGGAGCCAGCGCAGCCCACGGGCGCCCGCTCCCGCCCCCGAGCCCGCATCCCGCGGCCGGCCCCTCCTCACCGCCCCGGCCCGCCCCGGTGCCCGCCCGGCCCCGCGCTGCGCTCTGCCACCGGCGGCATCGCTCCGGGCTCCGCCGCTGCCGCCCGCTCCTGCCTGCGGAGAAGGGCTGGAGGCTGCGGAGCGGGGCGGGGGCTCCCCGGCTCCGCCACGACCGAGGTCTCCAGCCCGCCCCGGCCCCCGGAGGTGGGGAGGAGGCGGCGGGGGGGGACGTGTCGGGGTAAGGGGGTGACACCGGGAGGGCTGTTCCTGGCGGGGAGGGGGTCGGAGTAAGGGGGGAGGCGGCTGCGCATCGCCTCGCCGCTCCGTGCGACGGCGGAGAGCTCTGCCGCCCCAGGGGAGGGGCAGGCACCCGTGGGCACAGGTACACGCATCGGTCCCCTCATCCCCTCCGAGGGTGGCAGGGCCCAGGGGGACCCGGTCCCCCCCCGGGGATGACACCTTGAATGGCTCTGGCATCCCGGGGACCCTCCTCGACTTAGCCTGTCCCAGCACCACCCTCACTGTGCGCAGAGGTGTTTGGCTGAGCCGGGTGGGATGGAGCTGGAACAGCCTCCGGCGGGGCTGGATTCAAGCAGGTGGGACAGGGATCTTGGAGAAAGAGCCTGGAGAGACCTGCCTCTAGCCCTGTGCCCCCACTCCCCCCCAGGCTGAGCCCCAGCACAGCTCACTGTGCCGCTGAGACCAGCACCTGCGGCCAGGCCGTGAGAAGCTGCCTGGATCCGGTGGCCACAAGCACCAGGACACAACCCCTGGGGTCCTGCACTCCCAAATCCCTCTGCTGATGCCAGAGCACACAGCAGATGGGAGCAGCATCTCTCACCCCTCTTCACTCCTGCAGCGCAAGGGGGAAACTGAGGCACCAAGTTCCCACTGGTGCCCTCCTTCCCAGGAGGCTCGGTGCCTGCGGGAATGCTCTGCCTCACTGCTGTTGTGGAGCGAAGCAAATAGAGCCTGCTTGAAACCAGAGATGGTTGGCAGCACGCGGGTGGACACAAATGTCCCCAAGGCCACCGGGCACAGCCTGGCACTGAGGCAGAGCACCCAGCACAGCCCCTGCTCGGGAGCCACCCATGTGGACCACACGCCCTGGCACACTGCTCCGAGCACCCTTGGGCTGCGGGGTGCCGGTTGCATTCTGGGGGGGATGCAGCACCCCATTTTCCCACTGGCTGGTGAAATAAAGCCAAAGGAGAGCAGCAGGGGACAGCACCCGGGGGGAAAGGGAGTGGGAGGTGGGGACAGTGTGCTCGCACCAGCCCAAGGGGGTGATGCACACAGTGGGGACTGATCCTCCAAAGCCCTGGAAACGTTTTTCCTCCCCATTTTAATAAGACACAAAGATCCTGAAAGCCTTGAGAGTGCCTGGCCTGGCCTCTGCATGCCCTGCCCCTCCGCATGGGCTGGCAGCAAAGGCAAAATCAGCCCATGGCCTCCCTGGCCTGCAGCCTGCTGTGCTGGAGCGATGGATCTGTGCCAGGCTCTGTCCCTGCTGGGTGACAATGACAGGGGGGAGGATGGCCACGGGGACACCAACTGAGCCATCACTGTGGCACTACATGCTGGTGCCAGCCCCGAAGGGCTCCGTGTCCAGGTCTGTAGCAGAGCTCAATGCTTAAAGAAGTTTCAGAGCAGGTGAGGGGTGACAGGAAAAGACTAGCAAAGCTCTGGGCTGGCTTGGTGGCCCTAAGCTGGCCCTGCCTCTGCTCCCGGCAGCAAACAGGCTGCAAACAGAAGGGAGCTGGCAGAGCAAACACACAGAGGGCAGGAAGGGTGCAGGGCTGCCCTGAGACATGACTTTCCTCGGGACATCATCTCTCACAGCAAAGGAGAGGAGGCCAGAGGGTAAATGGGTGTAAACAAAACATTACGCAAGGGAAAAGAACAACAAGCTGTAAATAGTGTCTGAAACTGGGAGGGAGAAGAGGTGTTGCCCGGTCCTATGGGAGTGATGAAGGCAGAGAAACCCCATCCCCTCTAGGGTTGGAGACATGCCAAAACCCAGGGGTTTATGTCACAGGGCTGGTGATGGCAGGGACAGGACACAGGGAGAGCAACCGGGCGATGCTGGCAGGGGCTCAGTGGGGCTGGCTTGGCAGATGCTGAGGTAGGTGACAGTGCCTGGGAGCTGGTACATTGCAGGCTGCAGCTCCTGGGTGGCAGATCCAGAAGCGGTAGCTGATGGGCACAGGTTTCTGTCCCTGCCTCCGGATGGAGCGCAGGCTGCTTTTTCCCCAGGGGATGCCCAAGGCAGGGGATGGATCCGTGCTGGTGCAGAGGCAGGTAGTGCTGTACCACTGAGGCGCCAGGAGTCTGAGCAAAAGCCCACTTGAGAGATTGCATCAGGGGATGAAACATTCCTGGAAATCTCTTTCTCTCATTCTCCGTTCTTTCTCTCTCCCTTCCATCCCTCATCTGCCTCCCCCTGTTTTCTGGCCACCCTGCTGAGCACGCACACACGCAGCTGGCTCCCAGCACAGTCCCAGCTGCTCCCTGGGCTCCGTGAACCGTGGCACAGCCATCTCCCCCATCTGTGGGGCAGAGGCTGTTCCCTGCCTGCAGCCGCAATGCCTCCCACCCCTCTCCCCTTCCTCGCCCCTGCCTGGGCTTTGCTGCAGGGCAGCCCCTGGGGAGCACCCTGAGCTCTGCACCTGTGTTCTTGTCCTTGCAGGGACCCCCAAGGCTCATTTGTCCTGCACCCCCATGGAGATGAGGTCATGTCTGCTGGGACTGGGGTGTTTGGAGGTTGCTTGGGTTGGAGCAAAGCAATGGAGATGCTGCTGAGCTCTTACCAAACATGAAGTCTCCTTTCCTAGCTGAAGACAACAAGCACATGGCAAGGAGCAAGGACCAGACACAGCTTGGTTCACTTAGAGCTGAACCATGGGTCCATCCTTCCCCCCCAAGTTGCCAGACCCTGGCTTCCAGGTAGCAACAGACCTCTCTGTCCTGCTCACCCATAGCCCAGCTCTCCCAGCCCTGGTTTTGCTGGGACACCAGAACCACTGGACCAGGGGCCCTTCTTCCTTTGCCTCCCCTTTTCCTCTACCATTCACATCAGCCTGCTGGAACATCCCCCGTAACCGGGGGCCTCAACAGCTGCTCCCACCCTACCTGCTGTCATATCTCTTTGGGAAGAGTTGGTAGCTCTCAGGGACTGCACATCACTTCTTTCCCTCAGTATCTCTGTTTCTTGCTACTCCCCCCAAGTCCCCGCAGGTCTGACAGTGCTTCAGAGTAATCCACTCTGGTTTTCAATTTTCTGGTAAACCAAATAATCAGGAGGTGGCAACCCCTCTTCCACTACCGCTCCCCCACTGCTTAAAGAGGGTGAACTGCACATGGGAGCATGACCCTTCAGCCTATTCCCCTTATCAGGTACTTTATTATATTAACCCTGCCCAGGGAGGCAGTAGGGGATGGCCAGCAGCACACCAAAACCCAGTCCTCACCACGACCTGTCAGCCAGAGCCCGGCTGTCTCCATGGCCAGAGCATCTCTGGCCTGGGCTGGAAATTTCAGAAGCAACTAGGCAAGCCACGGGCACCCATAAGGCTCCCTACATAAACCCAGCCTGAGGGATCTCTCCAATCTTCCTCCCCCTGGTCTTCCTCCGGCTCCCTGCCATGCACCCATCTCTCCCAGCAAGCCGGCCAGTGCAGAGGTTGTCCCTGCCGATAGCTGGGTCCCTCCACGTGCAGGTTAAGGCTGGCACACAGAGGTTGAGCGAGGCTGGCTCTGCAGCATTGCCAGGAGAATTAAGAGGCTGAAAGAGAAGACAAACAGTGGCTTTGAAGCTTGAGAGCTGCAGCCCTAATAACCAACTGCATGCACTCCTGGCTCTTTTCAAGGGCACATCACTCCCAGTAATTGCAGGGCAGACCAGCACAACCTTTTACAGAGCTGTCTGTGCTCTGTTGCCTTGTTTCTTCCCCTGCTTTGCAGTTTTAACTAACACCCTCTGGTCCTAAGCACAAAAAGCCACCAAGCCACAGAGTGACACTGCATCTGAGAGGGAAACTGAGGTACAGACAGTTGCTTGTCCCCTCTGTGCCATCCTGCAGCAGGCAAGAGCCCCCAGGGTGCATACCTCACTGCCACTGAAGCAAGCGGATGAGCAGCCCCTTTGCAGGGTATTGCTGCAGCAAATCTTCCTGGGCAGGGATAGCCAGCACGTATAGAATGGGGTTATGAAGCCTTGGGACAAGAATGAACCCTATCCCCTTGGAGAACAAGCAAATCTCTTGGCCATGGGGATGTAAAAGGGGCTTCTCTCCCTGCTGGGAGCTGCCTGCTCAAAAGTGCCCCTCTTCAGTCACCTGGAGGTGATGTGTCCAGAGGATGAATCTCACAGAGCAGGAGGATGTTCGTTTCAGTCCACAAGGCCGGGAAGGGCCACTCAGACCTGCAGGGCACCAAACAGACCTGGGTCTGCATAATTTTGCAGTAACATAGCTGGGGGTGAATGCAGGTCAGTGGGGTGGCCTTTCCAAAGCAGCGCTGCTGTCATTTACCCAGCAGAACCCACCCACACATACTTGTCCGGTGTGGGACATCCTCCTCCAGCAATTTTTTGGCCATCATCACCCTGTGCATTTCCAGACACTAACTCTCCAGAGGCCTTTTTCCACCGTGTAAAAGCTGTACCCACTCCCCAAATCTTATCTCAGCATTGTTACCTCCTCATCCCCTCTCACACAGCCCAAGCAGGTGACATCTTAACCTCTCCCAGTAGTGTCAGCTCTTTCTAGATCTCCAAATCCCTGTTTCTGAGTTGCTCATAACTTGCCAGCACCCTTTCCAGGGTGCAGGCACCCAGCAAAGGAGCCAGCAATGAGCCCTTGCTCCCCTGGGACAGCTAACCGCATCCCTGTGGGATGCAGAGCTAGCACCCTGCTCACAGCCTGGAGTTTCTCCCTGCAGCAGCTGCTGCACCTAAAGCCTCACAGCTCATCTGAGAACTTGCTGGGAAGGGGAGTTTCTCCTCCACCCCAAACTGGACTGAAAGGAGAAAGAAGGGAAAAAAAAAAAAGGACCATTTCAATGTTCACTGGGATAAAAGCAATCAGCTTTTTAAGGAACAGCAAAATTGGCCTCTACTCCACGGCATGTGTTCCCCAGGTCTGCTGGGGGGACAGGGAAGGCAGGTATTTGGGCTCCATGGCAACCATAATTTTGCTAATCAGAGCTGGCACAGACTTGAAATGCTTTTTCACCTGGCAGGAACACTGGGCTTTTGCAGGTCTCCATCAGGCCGAGTTGCCCAGGGGTGCTGCCTTGGCCATGCCCCCCATGCAGTGATGGAGCAGGATGAGGGCTGGCTGCAGCCAGGGCATCCCAACGAGAAGCCACACAGCTGCAACACTGCGTCCCCCATCCAGCACAAGGCTGGAGACCATGTTTTTCTACCAAGGCCAGGATGAATCACCCAAGATCAAAGAAGCATCAGGTTATTTCTCCCTGAGCTGCAGATGTGTCTGTCAGCCAGGGCTTTGCTAATAACATGCCGTTTTCCTGCCTCCCCCTTGCCACCTCCTTCAGCTCCTGTCTGACACTGTCCCGTGGCTCTGTGCGGGGTCGGCAGAGGTGGTGGAGCAGATGCTGGCACCAGAAACAGCAATAGAGATGGCATCTCATACCCCTTTCCAGCGTCCCTGGGGAGGAGAGGTGCAGCTGCAAGCAGAGGGAGGTCTCGCATCCCCCAGCCCCATGCTCAGGGCATGGCTACTGCACATTTTCCTTAACCTGGAAAATCCCAGCTTGGAGAAGATGAGAGGCAGCCCGCAGCAGGTCCCAGGGCTGTGGCAAAGTGCTCTGTGGGCCCAAGGAGCAGCAAACAAGCCATGATGGAAATCCCTTGTTCTGACTGAAAGCTGCTCCATGGCAAAGGCTGTGACATGCTCGGTGGGCAGAAGGGGCTTGGTGCCTGGCCAAACCATCCCTGCCTTCACCCAGCAGTGCAGCCAAGCCAGGGGACACCCAAAGGAGCATTTCACGAGCTGAAAATATCCCAGCCAACCCATATTGAGCTTGGGATCACCTCAGCTACAGCAAAGCCTTCTCTGGAGCATGGTTAAATGGAGCACGGATCCAGGGCATCTTCCCAAGCATCAAGGAGTCACTTTATGGGCTCTATTTATTCCGTTCCAAACTTCCTCCTTTGTAAGTTATCAAAAATACATAGCACAGCGCAGGGACGGCCTCTCTCTCCTACCCTTGCTTCAGAGCCACTTTGCATTCACAGGTTGATTTAAGGTTCCCCCCAGGTCTCCCAGGGTTGATTGCCAGGACTTTTATTAGCTCTCCCACCTGGCCCATGGTAGATATTCATTCCCTCCCTATGCATGTCTCTCAGCACCTGATTCATAAGCCTTTAAATGGGACTGGGCAGAGGCTTTCAGCTGGAAGGAAAAACAGCCACTCAAGTTCTGCAAAACCTTGTTTGCAAAGAACACCGGGTAAGGAAATAATGTCTGTGATGGGATCCCATTTGCCACATAATGACTCACCCTCCAAGTCAAGATCAAACCCTCCAGCCATAAAAAAAAACCCCAACCAGCTACAACAACATCCCAACGAAACACAAACATGGCAGCGAATAGAGATGTAGGCTAGAGAGAGGGAAACTCATCACAGGGTCTGCAGTGCTTGCCCCTGAAGTAATTTGCAAACGATCATCTCCCAGGTCTGGCACGGGGCAGGGCCATGGATACGGGTGGCTGGGATGGGGTCTGCTGCGAGCACCTTGTTCTTCATGCCACGACCCCAGGCACAGATTTAATCATCACATTAATGGCACTGCAGTTTTCCTTATTGCTTCGTGCCTTTGCGGTGTGACGGTTGGTGACTGGGGAGGGTGGGAGTATCTTACACTGGTTGCTGGCACCTTTACTGGTTTACTGGGAGAAAAAAGGGCTGGGTGTAAAAGGGTAGCTGCTTTGGGGAGAAAGGCAGGGACCCCTCCCCACATCTGCAGCATCCTCTCTCAGGGCACAGGAAAAGTTGCATGGGGTATGTGGGAGAGGCAAGAAGGCTTTGGAGAGGGTCACACTGACCTGATAGCCACCCTGTCGCCTGAAACATCACAGCAGTCCCAGACACAGCATTTCAACCAAGTATGGACCCTGGTGCTGATGATAAAGTGGGGGGATCTCCTGGCAGAGCTGGACTCAGGGTGCCTGGTGAGGCCCCAGCACCTCCCTACCCAACTGGCAGCCAAGGGTGCTGCCAATCCTCTATACACACCTGCCTGTCCCACATGCCACATTCAAAGCCCTTTTCACACAGCCACAGAGCCTGACTGCCGGGCGTGGTACAGGATGCTCTCCCTGCCTCTTCTCTATGGAAGAAGTACCAGGCTCTGATCCAGGTCCTGTGACAGGTTTTTGCTCTAAGCCTCACTTTCCAGGCACTGATAAACTTCAGAGCTGGACTTTTCCAGGCTTGTTCTGCATCCAAAAGATTAATTTAACTCAAAAAAAAGTGGGACAGGTGCACAGACTTTCATTTTTTCCAGCAGAAGGTTTGTGCTTGAGCTAGAGAGAATCAAAACTCAAGGCACACCACAAGCTCAGGGATGCCAATGTGGCAACTTCAGCATGAATGAAAGTGGCCTGAGCCCCAGGAGGAAAAAAAGCACAAATGTGAGCAAACAGCCTGAAACACTCCTGCCTGCCTAGAAGAAGAAATCTAGCAAATTGGGGGAGCTGGCAGGGTTCGCCTCTGAGCACAGGCAGCAAACAGCACCTCAATTAGCAAGATGACTGCTAGCAGTGCTGCCGTGCTAGGGAGTGGGGATGCTCAGGCTCCACCGGGGAGGAGGGTGGATCCAGCCCCTTCAGAAACTTGTAGTGTTTTGCTGCTAGCAAATTGGAGCTGGGTACAAGGAGAGCTCCAGGGCAAGCTCCCAGCTCCTTGTATAATCTGCAAGACTGTCACCTTGGTTCAGGGAGAAGGGACCATCACAGAGGCCAGGAAGACTGAAGCATCTAGGAAATCTGATTTCTGCTCTGGAATGGGTCAGATATATCACAGCAGGATGGGCAAGAAGCAGAAATGGGAGAAATGCCATGGCCTGGGCTTTGCAGAGGGGTCATCTGTTCTTCCCAGAGCTGTTGGCATCACCTCACCCCCTCCAGCAGCAAGCAGAGGTCACTGAGGTGGGCAGGCAGGAGTTGCCTCTGTCGATGGCCCCCAAGAGTGACAGCTCACCATGTCTCAGGCCAGCTGGTCATCCCTCTGAGATGAAACTGCCTTTGGCCAGTGCTGCTTTCTATGGCTTGGCCACCCCACCAAACCCATCAGTGCTGCAACACACCTTCCTTAGCCCAAAGCCACAACCCCAGCACCCACCTCCTCTTCCCTGCCTCTGCAACCCTCACCAGCCCCTCTTTCACTGCATTCATGCAGGATGGGGCACAGGGTGAAGATCCAACCTGTGTCTACCATCACCATAAAACACATATTAACCATACCCAGGGATGCTGGCAAGTGCACCCACTCAGTGTGGCACAGGATGGGCTGAACGAGAAGCCACAGGGCCAAGTCACAGCAGCTTGATTATGGTGTGACATGTACAGTGATAGAGTGAAGCCAGAGGTGGGGACACAGGCAGTAACAGGTTAAGCAGACACATGCAGGGTGGCAGGTCCAGGTGACACCCACACTGAGGGACCACAGCAAGACACCAAAGTCACCCTGCCATTAGTTGAGACCTTGGGGACATCCAGGGGACAGAAGAAGATTAGGTATGATAATTCACTCTAAGTGGAGGGATAGAGATGAGAGACTCTCAGCCTGATTTCCACACTCAGAAAGAAAACAGAATGAATAATTAAGCATCCCACCTGCAAGCACTGAGGATAACCCCAAACCCACATCTTACAAGCACAGCAGATCCAACCAGTCCGGTTCCTCCCTCCAGCAGGACAGTGGTCAGTGGGTGAAAGCCATCAGGCTGGCACAGCCTCACTACTCTACCGTGCCTCAGTTTCCCCCTGTGTTCCCGCCTGCTGCTGCCGTTCTAAGGAAATTCCTGTTTTCTCCTCTCTTCCCTCCTTGAGGTGTTTCCCCAACAGGCAGGCATCTTTCCCTATCCCAGCTGGCCCACCACAAGACTTGGGGTATGCACACCCTGCTTCCAGCATTGCTGGGACCAGTGGGAAGGGTCCGGGGCACAAATGCAGCCCCTAAAAGGGTTTCCCTCCCACTGGCCCTGCAGCTCTCGGATGGGGCTTCCCAGCCAGGCTTGTGGCCTCCCAGGAGCCTCTTCGCCCCTGGTTGCTTTCCGTGCCCCAAAGTTCCCAGGAGCTGGGCATTTCTAGCCTCTCCACCAGGAAGACAGGGTTAAATGCCGGAGCTGGCTGGGATTTCCTCTCCCCAGCTGTGCCAGGCTGCTCTGACAGCAGTGCCAAGTGGCAGCCTGGTGCTGCCTGGCTGGATTTGGCCCAGATCCCATTTATCCCATGACTTGCCCTGGCCCATGGCTTCTCTCCTTCTTGCTGACACCATGGCAGACCCCTGCTCTCAGCCTCTGATGTGCCCAAAATCGTCCTCATGCAGGTGGGGGGCTGGGACCCCCAGACCTCCTGGCCGCTGCAGAAAGCGTCAGTTTTCAGTGGAAAGCAGGAATTTGGAGAGGACTTTGGTGGATTAGACACACGGCCAAAATGTGGTACCTGATTCACTCTGGACTGGTGTGAATCCCATCCCACGTGGCTGCCACTAATGATGGGCTTTAAATAAACAAGCAAATGCTGGGCAAATGGAAGAGATTTTCCTCTGGCACCATGTAGCATTGCCTGCGATATTTCTTCTCTGACTCTGCCTCCGCCTACCTCCTGTCCCCATCTGGCAGGTTATTTCCATCCCGCTCCTTTTTCCCCACCAATAATGTGTCCGACACTATGCAAACCCAGGGAACAGCAAGACGTGAACAGGAAAGATCTTCTGGTGCGACGCCATGAGCTGCCGTTCCAAGAGCACCAGGAGCATCATTTCAAACCCTCCCTTTCTGGTGCTTTACATCTGCATTAATTTAGAATAAAGTGACCAGAGCAGAGTTTCTTCATCCCCGCTCTGGGTTTGGACGTGGTGCTGGGTGATCATTTGAACTGGGAGAAACCCACTTGTCAGAGAGGCTATTCAGGGACACCCCAAGGTGTGGGGAACACCCTCTTCGCTGCTGCAGCCGCTGTTTCCAGACTCGAGCAGCCTCAAAGTCACTGCACAGGCAGCTGGGCGGGGGGAGAGCGCTGGCAGCAGGGTACAGCCGCCCGGGACAGGGGCTGCAACAGAAGCCCCCCAGACGGTCCACAAAGGGACAGACACGCAGGTTTTCTCCCCAGGGTGTGTGGTGGCTGGAAGGAGGTTTCCTGACAGGTTGCCTTTGCAAGCCACATGGACGGGTGACAGTCCCCGTTTGGCCTCCCGGGGGCTGTGGCATGGCCCGGCGCCCCGAGGCAGCAATGATGGGCTGCCCTGACCGTGCCGTGGCCACGATTCATGGCATTTTGGCTCCCTCTGGTGGAAACACGTGGGAGCTCCGGCGTGTCCCACGGCCACGGGCCACCACGGGCCACCACGGGCCACCACCGGCCACCAGCTGGCCCCGCTGGTGTGAGGCTCCTGGGCAGGGCAGGCATTTGCCTGCATCCCCGCTGCACGGCCACGGTGGGCTGGGGGGGGGGTCGCGCTGTGCCCGCTCATTGCAGCCCCCAGGGTCCAGGGTAGCAATATCCACATGGTTGAACACGGGTGCAGCCGGTGATGAGGGCACCCTGGGGACATGCTGGCATGGTGACCCCCTGGGGAAAGGGGGGCCTGGAGCAGGTTTTCCTTGACCATGGAGGGGTTTGGTGGGTTTGGTGGAAAATGGGAAAGAAGGGGTGTGAAACAGGGGGAGAAGGGGTGTGAAATGGGGGGCAGAAGGATGGCATGCAGGGGAGAACCTGTCTCAGGGCTGGAGGGGGGCAGAGCCAGTCCCCCCCAGCCCCATCACATCCTTCCGCATCTAGTCACTTGTGGTCATTTATTGTCCCCCTTTCCCTTGCCCAGGGGGCTTCAGGGGATCCTCACCAGATCAGCAAGAGCTTGACCCATTAATAGAGTCATGGTTTGGGGGTGGCCAGAGCAGGTGGGGTACAGCAGTGGGTGTGATGGAATGGGGAGGGAGGGCACGGCACTGGTGGCTGAGGGGGAAAGGCAGGCAGTGGGCAAGGGTTTGGGGGACATGGGGTGGTGGGAGGGGGACACAAACCCCCTTGGTGTTCAGGACAGCCTGGGAAAGCAACGCTGCCAAGCCCCGTCCCTCCGGCCGCGGAAGGCTGTGGAGCGCAGGGACGGGGACGAGGGGTTTGTGGAAGTGTCGTGTGTCCACACGATGGCACCAGACCCGGTGCGGTGTCCCCAGCAGGACCCTGTCGTCCGGCCTCAGGGCTGTGTGACCCCGCTCCTGGGAGAGACGATGACTTTTTTGGCAGTGTCCCGCTCGTGGAGGGGGTTTAGGGTAAGAGCTGTGCAACAGCTCCCTGCCAGCAGCTCCTCTCAACATCCCTGCAGCTTTGGGGGCTCCCGCTTTGGCTCCGGGTGTAAAAAAGGAGGGAAGTGTCTAAAATCTGGTCCTTGTTTCTCTGCTCCATCCCCTGCTCTCATCTGCTGTCCCCTCTCTCTACAAACCTCACCTGGCTCAGGTGTGCACAGAGCCACCCTGCCTGGCCCACACCTCCCCATGGCAGGGGCAGAGCCTCCCACCTCCCCACCCTACCAGACAAACCAGAGCCCCCTGCCCTGGGAAGGAGGGAGGCAGCGGGTGGGGGAGGCAGAGGCAAGGGAGTGGGGGGCAGTGGGATGGATCCCGCCTTGTCCTCGAGCAGCTGGCAGGGCAGATGGGGGCTGCTCAGCGGGGACCAGGATCCGTTGCTCGAGGTCTGCCAGGTGAGGGCTTTGACCATCCTGTCCCATCCCACAGTAGCCTGGGTGAGGAGAAGAGGCCAGGCTGGAGGTCACCACAGAGGGCTTGGAGCATAATGACTGTGATAAGGGCATCCCTACAAATCACCTGGATTAAACTACATGCTATGCAAGGGTCCCAGCTGATCCTGCATGGGCTCAGCACCAGCAGGATTAGACCCCAAACCTCTCAGCAGGCAGCCAGGCTCTCCTCCATCCCCAGCACAGCCCTGTGCCATGGGCTGGCAGTTGTGGGCCAGGATCCCCCTGCTCCTCCACCTGCTGAACTCTTCCCATAGGATATGGGGTCCTTCCTCTGCCCCCGCTGCAGCCAGATTTTCCCCTGAGCCTCTCCCCATAAGGCACCATGCATTACTAAAGGATGAGGCCTCCAGAGGGGACTTCAGGGAGGCCAGAGCAGTTTTGGGGTCCCTCTGAAGGAGCTCCCCCTTCACCCACGTGCTTCAGCAGAGTGGGGGCTTTCTGCTGCTCACAGCTTCACCTGCTGCAGTTTGCATAGGCTGGGTGGGGAGTTTTCCTTGTTGGTCTCTGCAGCGGTCCAGGGGGTCCAACAGAGCAGCAATGCGCACAGTGCTCCGCATGCCATCAGTGGGACAGGCATATGTCCTGGACGGGGCTGTAAGCCCCGTTCACGCCCTGCTCCATCCCCCAGCCACAGCTCCAGCCAGACCCCTCATCTCCGCGATTTTAGCAGACGAGCCCTTTCCTGCTCTCTCCCCATCTGCCCCACACGCTGGGGAGTCACCCGAGCTCCCTGTCCCCATCCCCATCCCCTTCCTCCCCCAGGAAGCTCCCCCAGCCCCAATGAGCTCAGCAGCTGTTTAACCAGCAGCGAGCCAAGATCCCGTCACAGCAAACAGCATCTCGGCGCAGCCTTGAGCTCCTCCGTCTGCCCACCTCCATCTGCCAGCTCTTGTCCTACATCTCAACTGGCAGTGCCCCACGAGTGGCATCTGTCCGTTCCCTGCCCCTCTGTCCCACCTGCACCGGGTGGAGATGTGGCTCAAAAGTCTCTACAAGACGTTGGAAGTAACACAGAGACTGGGGGCTCGCTGGAGTGAAGGAAGACACTGCGGGACACACGGCTTGGCTGAACCTTCACCGAGATGCTGAGCTATTAACCTCAGGCAACCCCTTTCCCACTGAACATCCTTAGGAGGGCTCAGGCTGCATATCCCGGCTTTCCCTGTATCCTTTATCCAACCAAGCTGGCCGCTGCTCGCCCTGTGCGGCTCTCACTAAGTAGCTTTGGCTAAATCCCCGGCTGGAGGAAGCTGCTAATCCCCATGGCTTTGTGGCCAGTGGGATTGTGGGCAGCGCTGGGGTGGCGGGCAGCTTCAGGGACGGTGTGGCAGAGGGACAGAGCAGGTCCCCAGGGAAAAGGGGCAGCAAGCGGGAATGCCTGCAGGCCCACCGCTGCCAGCCTGGCGGAGCAAAGCCATCCGGCTGTGACGCTGCCCGGCCCAGCCAGAGTCCCAAAGCCAGCGGCAGGAGCGGAGCAGGGATTTGTGCCTCGGAAGGAGCAGCTCCATTGCTTTCCACCGAGCAGATGTCAGGGCTTAGCAATAAATCGCCTCCAGCGGGAATGCAAGCTGTGGGAAACGTAAAACCCGCAGCCTCCCAGCAGCCATGGGGACTGGGACCAGCGCAGAAACCGGGCTGCTGCTTTAGAACCGGTGCGTGGCCGAGGTCACCCCGGTGGGTCCCGTCACCTCCAGCCCACCGCGGCCCACCCGTGGCCTGCTCCCCACGGAGCCCAACCCCACCGCTGCCTGTTTCCACGGGGAACGGCGTTGCCTCGCGGAATGAGAGGATGTTCCCGACGAGGTCAGCTTTTCCGCCAGGGTTTCTAAAAATAACAACTCAGGCCGAGCCAAAAAAAGCTTTATTTTTCCTTTTTTCACTGTTTTAATGCGAAGCTTTTGCTGTTCCCCCGGGAGGACACACCCCCCCGCCGGTGCCTGCCCCCCGCCCGGGCTGGGGGGAACGCCGGGGCCGGGGAGGGGGGGGCCGGGGGGGGGGGGGGGGGGGCAGCGGCTCCCCCCGCCGAGCGGCGCCGGCTCCGGCCCCGGGGACCGCCCTCCCGCCGCAGACCGCCCCGCCCGGCCCCCGGCCCCGCGGGAGGCCCCGCATCCCCCCCCGCCCGCCGCACCGGCCCGTCGCCATGGCGACAGTGACCTCACGCAGGGACGGGCTAGCAGACCGGTCGCGTAGCAACCGTCCCGGTGACATCAGAAGCCCGGTCCGGTTCCCACGGCAACCCGCGGGGCAGGGAGGGAGGTGGGGGCTGTTCGCGGGGGGACCCCAAGCCGGGGGCGGGGGGGCCGGGGCAGCGTCGGGCTCCCCCAGCCCCGCAGCCACCGCCTTCCCCAGGAGCCCCCGAGCCCCGCGAGAAAAGGGTTAACGCGCATAAATCAGCATATCTTAGTGACGTCAGCCGCGGGGCCCCGCTGCAGCCAACCGCAGGGTGGTCGGATAAGGAAATGAGCCTGGCCGGCCCTCACAGGGGTTTGGGGGGTGTGTGTGAAAAGGAACAGTGCATTCCCCCCCCCAAACCCCCAGCATCGCTCAGCCGCACTGCTCAGGCGGGGGGCACTAACCCCACACAGCTGCCCCCGCCCTGCTGGGGAGGGGGACGGGGGTTGGTGCGCCGTGGGGGACACTGCGGCGGTGGCTCCTGCGGGAGAAGCACGGAAAGGTTGATGGCGGGTGCTCCTCGGGGTGCAGCCAGGTGCCAGCGTGTCCCGGACGAAGCATCTGGTGTGCTCCCCGCCCCCCAAGCAAACTCGTGCGCGCCATTGATCCCCCGTGACGAGCATCCTTCCCCCCACATAATGTGGGCACCCCGGCAAACGCGCTCCCAGGCCCTGCGCACCCTCTCCCACGGCTCCGAGCCCTGGATGTGCCTCCGGCCTCAAGTGAGGCCAGGGAAAACGGCAGCTTTTTTGGATCCCGGATAAACCTCCCACCACCTCGGGCTACCAGTCCCCGAACCGGGACGGTAAGGCCATGCTGGCAGAGCTGACCGGTGCCAGCGGCGGCCTTTGCAGGAGTTCATCCCCAGCATCACTGGTGTCCCCAGTGGGATTAGCCACTAGATAGCACTCTTGCTTTACACGCGGGAGAGGGAGCTGGCAGGTATTTGGCAGCGGGGAGAGGGGATGCTGAAGGCAGCCTGTTCACCCAAGCGCTACCCACCACGCAAGACGTAATCCCAAACAGGGTGCGCTGCAGCGGCTGGGAGAGAGCCAGCTCCTCCGGCCCTGCCGCCAGCCAAAAATAACCATGGCTGGGTGACTTTCAGCAGGGAAGCAATCTGCATGGCTGCAGGGGCAGGGTGCTGCGCGCTGAAACGCAGCCGACGCCGGGGCGGTGACTGGTCATCCCTTGGGATGAAAGCGGGAAGGATCAGGGGATGCTTTTGGTGGGGGAGAGGGCTGGATCTCCGTTTTGCAGCTCACCGGACACAGTCCCATCAGCGGGATAACAACCCCTTCCTGGGACAGCTGGCTCTGCAGAGGAGCACCTACATGTGAGACACTCACCATCGCTGGGAGAGGCTGGGCTCATCCCCATGACCCAACGCACGCTGCAAATTCCCCGCGTGCATTTATTTCCCTCTCGGCCGCTGTGACTCACACTCTCCGGCAGCCTGTTTACAGGCTGTTTTCCCAAGGCCCCTGCGGAGGCAATGACCGGTCAGGAGGAACTGGGCTGCTCACCCAGGTCCTGGAGGGAAACCCCCCCTGAGGTCTGGGAGCAGGAGTAAAGAGGCAGGAGTTGGACACCTGCACGCTGGGACCTCTCCGAAGGGACGGATGCCACTGTGAATCCCACAGACTGGCTACACCCAGGATCCCAGGGCGATGCCGGGGCTGGCACCACCAGCCTGCCAGGCATTGCTTTGGCAGCCAGGCGCCTGCGAGGCAGAGGCGGGTACCACCCACATGGCTCCATCTCCAAAAGGTCAAGCGTCGCCAGCCTGGAAATGGTCCCTGCGCTGCCTCCCTTCGTCTCCCATCAGTGGGTGTCCAGCACACCAAACCCCCTTGGGCCAGCGATAGGGAGGAAAAGGACTCCAAGAGGCTCCCAAAAGGATGGGAGGGCTGATGGCAGGAGAAGGGCAGGAGGGTGGACAGAGTCCTAAGGGCTGGCAGGTCACCCTTGAAATAGTCCCAGAAGGAGGTTCCTGGAGCATGCATCCCAGCCCTGCCTCCCTGGGGATACTGAGGCGCTGGGGAGGGGGAGCCAGTGCTTTGTGGTTTCATGGCGCATCTGTGCCCTTTGAATCCCCATGTGAATGTGGAGGTGGTAAAATGTCACCAGCTGGGCCGCGGGGAAGGGGGCCGGGCGCGTAAAACCCCAACAAAGGGTGGCCATTGTCTGGGGAGAGGCAGCGGGGGGGAGCCTGCTGCGTGCCCCTCGGCCCCCCGGCCCCCGCCACCCCACAGCTCAGGTGCCCGATGAAAAGGCGGCTTTATCCCCCACCCCGAGCCCTCCGTGGGAGGTGATGCAGATCCCCAGCATCTCGGGGCATGGTCCAAATGTGTCCCTCCAGGAAGCAGGGGAAAGCGGATGGGAGCATAGTGTGCCCCAGTCCCCTGACTCCTCTCCGGGCTGCTGGGGCTGCTCTCCCCCCTCCAGCCCCCCATTCCCACGTCCTGGCAAGCCTTGCCCGCGTGGGCAGATCTGACGATCCCGCTTGGGCTCAAGAAGCAGCCCGGCCCCCCGTCCAGCTCCTCCATTTCAGGGCCTTTTATGGCCATCGGCTCTGGCAGGGTGGCAGCCGGGGTGGCTTCCCAGCCTGCCGGGTCCCTGCCAGGCAGCGGGGAAGGGACTCTGGTGGGGTCACCCCGGGATGCCCCGAAGGCAGCTCACCCTCTACAACCCCAGGAATGAGGTCCTGCCATGGAACAGCAGCATTGTGGGGGCACCACGTCTGGCATGCTGCCATGTGTTGAGATGGATGGAGCAAGGGATACTCCCAAATATTTGACAAGGGTGTTGTGAACTCCATGGGGTCCCAAATTGTGGCACTAAAATGCCCTCGCCATGGAGCAGGGCTGAACACCCCAGTCCAGCTTTGGGGTGAGGTGCCGGGGAGCTGGTGGGCACCAGGGTTAGGGTGGGTGGAGGGAGGCGAGAGCCACCCCAAGCCCTCACCTCCATCCCCAGGCTGATGAGCTCCCGTGCTCCACCCTGGAGACGGCTGCAGGCAGGCGGAGGCGAAGCAGTCCCCCAGCCCTGGGATGAAAGTTGCTGCCACAAACAGCACCCGTCATTTCCTCCTCTGTGGCGGGAGCTATGGAACAGGTTCTTCAGCAACCCCCTGGCACTGCGACAGGATGGGAAGAGGCCGGGAAAGGCACCAGCCGAGACTTGGCACCGCCAGCCAGAGCCGCCCTGTGTGCCACTGGGAGAGGGGCCCCGTGGACCCCAGCCATGCCGGTGGGAAGCCGAGTCGGATGGGTGCTGGTGGATGCCATGTGGGCCACTAACCTTGGCCAAACCCCCCTGGGAAGCAGTTGTAGGGGAAAACGTGGATTTAGTGTGCTGACAGGATTGGAACCCAAATCCACCCACAGGCTCCAGCCGAGGGGCAG
The DNA here is from genome assembly GCF_030936135.1 of Gavia stellata. NCBI lineage: Eukaryota > Metazoa > Chordata > Aves > Gaviiformes > Gaviidae > Gavia > Gavia stellata. The sequence goes on from NC_082604.1 coordinate 19,019,782, forward strand.
GGACAGAGGTGCCCACTGCAGCTGAGCAAGGTGGCCAAGGGTGCATGGCTGCATCCTGCCTCACTGAGGTCGGCAGTGAGATCCCCTCTCCCAGCCGCAAACCAGGGTCCCATATGGGGTCCTCATCCCCGTTCCTGGGCCAGGGGCTGCCGGGGTGGGGTGGGGCAGACGTGCTGGCAGCTCTGCAGCACACATATCCCAGTGTGAGCCCAAGTGTGGGAGTTTACGGGGCTTTGACGCAGGAGACGTGTGATGGGAGAATTGTTGCCAGGCTCGGGGAGGGATCCAATCGCACCAGGGCGCTCTCGGCAGATTAAGGATTGGAAAGCTCTGGTAATTATTTTGCAGTATAAAAATAGGCCCAGCTTTATCCCTTGCCCTGATCTCCCGCTCCTGCCTCACCCTGCCCCACTCCTCCCCCCCACCCAAGGGTGAGCAGATGCCACCCACCCGGCGAGCGTGGCAGGAGGGTGGAAAACAGCTGCCAGCCCGGTGACGGTGCTTCTAGGGCAGAGTGGGTAAAAAAGAGGGAGAGGGGGTCCGGGATGTGGCAGCGATGGCAGCACAGTGACAGCATCTGGCTGGCACGTGCTCACCGTGCAGATCGGGGGGCTGGGAGAGGAGCCAGGGCATGCACAGGGGCGTCGCCGTGTACTGTGAGGCGTCGTGCCAGGGAAGGGAAGAGCCCGGGGACAGCAGCAGAGCAGATGCCTGGTCAGTTGAGGACCACGTCTGTAGGACCATCTGACACAAAGACAGAGCATGGCTCTGGCTCTGGCTGTCACCACGTGCTGGTGGCTCTGGGAGGACTGAAGAGAATGCTGCTGCAGACAGAGAGCATGGAGCAGCATGTATTGACTTGGGGCAGTTCCCAGACCTCCCATTTCCCTTTGCTGGGGCCTGGGGACACACGGTGGTTGGAGCCACAGGGACAAAGCATGTGGCAAACACTCTTGGACACGTAGTCCAGCCTGTCTTCTCACCTCCTCCCGCAGGCTGCAATAGCTCTGGCCAACCTGTATCTCATGGCAAAGCCAAGACGCAGCCTCTCCCTCCTGTCCCCATCCTTGCATGGCACCGTCCTCCTTTACCAAAGCCTCTCTGGCCCAGGCCAAAGGCAAAGCTGCTCCCTGCGCCCTCCCTGTGAGGCCTCTGCAGCACGCAGCAGAGCAGGCAGCAGAGCACGCCGGGACCTGTAGTCTGGCAGCAAGCCCCAGCGTGTTGCAGGCAACCCGTTTAACCCTGCAGGCTCCCACCCACCCCAGCCCCGCCGGGGAAACGGCTCAGCTGCATCCAGAGGCTTCTGGGTGGGGGGGCTGCAGCTGCCAGCCCCGTTCCAGGCCGTGCAAACCTCAGGCTAGTGGAGCAGCACTATAAATATCTCCTTTTGCGAGACTCGGTCACGCAGCCGAGATCACGTAAGGGGAAGCACTGCCCTAGTGCAAGTCCTCTGCAGCCTTGGTGCCTGCGCAGCACAGCCCGCTCTCCCGGAGTCCCCCCATCTGCAGGTTCACAGCGAGGGCACTGGGGTGCAGAGCGGAGAGGTGCCTGGCAGAGTGATGGGCGGATCGTTCGGGCAAGCGCAGGTGGCATTTCTGCCACCAGCACGGAGAGGGGGCAATGCCAGCCCCATGAATCCCCCATCTACCCCCCCCAGCCGCCCTTTTTCCCCACTGCCACTCCCACTTTCCTTTACAAGCACAGCACCCCTAAAACCACCTCGTACAGAGCCACAAAGCCCTTGCTGGGCACCCCCATGCCCACACATATATTCACACACACCCATCCGCTGCACTGTGGGTACTCTGCACCCCCTAATTCACGTGCAAATCCTGCAGCCCCCTCTGTACCCCAAAACATGCAGTAGGATGGCTGGGGGGGGCAGAGCCCCCTCACCCCCACCCGTGGGGATGGTGCAAACCCTGTCCCCTGCAGAGCCCCCAGCTCCGAGCAGCCCCCCAGCCCGGTGGGGTGCTGGAGGCAGGGTGCCCTGACACCCCCCAGCCCTCGCACGATGCACCGTCGCCCCCAGCCCGGTTTGCAGCCGAACAACCCTCCTCTCCCGCCGGTATTTTTCCATCCCCCCCCACCCCCCAGGTCCTTTGTTCTTTGCATATCCCGGATCCGGCCTCCTCCCGGCAAGGGGGCTGCATGCACCCCCCTGGCCCCCGGGCAGTCACCCCCCCGGCGAATCCCTCCGGGGTGCCCCGTTGCCCTCCGTGGGGGCACGGACGGGGGGTGCCGCGGCGGGGGGGGGAGCTGAGCCCCGGCCCGGCCGTCCCCGCCCGCTTGCCTGGCTGCGGCCGCTGCTTCCTTCGCCTCTGCCCTGCGCCGGGGCCGCCGGAGCCGCCGGGGTGCGGAGCCGCCATGGGGCACCGGAGCCGCCGCGGTACCGGAGCCTCCCAGGGGTACCGGAACCTCCCAGGGGTACCGAAGGTACCGAGCTGCCCGGGTAAGGAGCGGCGCGGAGGTACCGGAGCGGCCGCGGTGCCGGAGCCGCCGGACCCCCGCAGCCCGCCGGGTACCGACCCAGCGCGGTGCCGCAGCCGGCCGGGTGCCGGGGCCGCCGGAACCGGTCTCGGCGCCGCCGCTCTCCGCTCCTCCCCGCCCTGCGCCGCTGCCTCCCGCTCCCCCGGGCCGCCAGCGCGGGGCCCGGCCGGGGGGGGGCTGCGTGCTCCCCGCCCCGCTGCCGGGGGGACGGGGACCGGGACTGCGGCTGGGGAAGGACCCCGATCCCCCCCCCCCCCCCCCCCCGCCCCCCAAATCCCTGCTGCAGTGCGGGATGCGGTCTCATCCCCCCCTCGCTGCAATCCTCCCCCACCCGCCCCAAATCTCTGCTCCTGCAAGGTTTGTCCCCCCCATCTTTTCTCCCCTGCGTGCTGCTGTCTTCTGTATCCCGGGTCTCGGCTGCGCAGCACCCCCCGCACCTACGTGCACCGCTCTGCTCTTACCGGACCCCTTTCTTCCACCCGCCCTTCAGTCTCTGCTTCCAGGGGTGCTGCTGGCGGGGTGGCCCCCAGATCTCCCCTCTCCGGGGTGTAGATGACCCCCCCACCGCCACGGATGCCCCATCAGCAGCATTCAGTCCCACTGCAGAGACACAGCCCCATCCGGGGAAGGGGGACTCCTAGCCCCTCCGAAGCAGATTTCACCCCCTCTTTCCCCTTGCAGTAGAGACACCCCCCCCCCCCCGGCCATCTGTGCTGCGGGGAGAGGTTGCTCTGCCACGGGGATGCAGCTGGAGCAAGCAGGACCCCAAACTTGAGAGGGGGGCAGGATGCCAAGGGAGCACAGCACAAGGGAGAGGGGCACAGAGCCACCCCCCCTGTGCAAACCAGAAGGGTCTCCCAGTGTGCGGTAAGGGACATGCTGGAACTGTCCCAAGGACAGGGGGGAACAGCAGGTACTTGAGGAGCAGAGGGAAGGGGTGACCAGTCCCTCCTGTTTGGCCTTGGGTGAGTTATTAATTGCCCTGTGGTGTTCTGAAAGCGGTCCCCTGGTCCCGAGCTTCCTACGCGGGTGATGGGGGGGGGGGGGGGAAGCCGGCTGGTTGGGGAGGGATCACAGTGGGGCCGCAGCAGCCCCAGCTTAGGGCTGTGCTGTGAAATCCAAGTGCGACCAGACGGGCTCATTGCTTGCCTTGGCTGTGCCCCCTGCCCGGCAAAGCGCTCGTGGGCAGACGTGCTGGCAGCCGCAGACCACCCGCGGATCCAACCTGTCTCCGGCCACCCACCTCCCAAGCCCAGCTCTGGGTCATCACCACCACCCCGTCCCTGCCCCAGAGCTGCTGCGGATGAGCTGCTCCGATCTGCTCTCTCCGTGGCAGAGAAGGACTCGCCAGAAGGACAGAAAGCTGAGCTGCTCTGGCAGGGAAAAGGCAAGTTAAACCTCCCTCCCTCCCTGCTTTGGTGGGGCAATCTGCACAAATCCAGTGTTATCCCGGTGCTTTGGGGCTGGGGCTGTACCCAGCTGGTGGCAGAGCCCGCACAGCCTGGTACAGTCCTCCCTGCTGCCTCCCTGGCTGCCCGGCTGCTGTGCTGAGACCGCGCCAACTCGTTTCACCCAGGGCGAGCAAAGACAGCTCCCTGCTGAGAGGGGCTGGATGAGGCGGCTTAGCAGCCTCCTTGGCTTTGCCTGCTGGAATGAGCAGAGGAGGAGGAGGGATGGTGCCCCGGCAGGGAGGAGGGACCGCCACTGGTCTCCTGGTGAGAGTCAGCCAACTCATTGCGTCCGGTCTCTGCCCTCCCCTTCCAGCTGCCTGGGCTGAACTGGAGCTGCCCAGATGGAGATGGCTTCTTTGCAAGCCACATGTCCCCAGGCACTCGTTAGGGGCAGGGGACACCATGGACATGCAGGGGACAAATGTGGCAGCTCTGGGCCATTTGTGGGGTGGAGGGAATTGGATGACAGCAGCAGGATGGGGGGTGGCACCATAGCACAGTGTGCAGGAGGGAAACTGAGGCACAGCAGCTGCAGGGGCTGTGCCTAGGGGCAGGTGGGAGGCTCTGCCCGGCTCTCTGGAGGGCAGTGGTGGGGTGGAGCGGGCACAGCACTTCCCGGGAGGGCGGCAGAGCCGATGGTGGCGAAGATAACGCTAAAAATACGCCAGCCGCTTTGTTGCCGGCGACAATAGCCCGCAGTATTTTTAGCTGTTCTGGCGTTAGCAGCAGAGTGGCTTCTCCGGTCCCACTGCTGCCCCATCCCACCCTCGGTGCTGCCGGGCCCCCCACGGCCCCCCGGGGATGCTTCCCGGTGCTGTGGAAACCGTAACGTTAGAAACTAAACACAAACACCTCACTCGCTGCCACCCCCGGCTGAGTCACGGTGCTGCCTGCTCCACTCACCCCTGCCTCCCCCTCCCTCCCTCCCACCCCCAGCCCCAAAAGCAGTAGCTGGTATCCCCTGAGCCAGCCCCGCTCCCGTTTATGGGGGATTGCCTCTCCCAGGGCCAGGTTTGGGGTTGGCTTCACTTTCCCCCATCCCGGGACTCCAGTAGGTGGGGATTTATGGAGCAAACTCCGCAGGGTGGCATCGCTGTCCCCAACCCCATGACACCGGGATGTCCCCTTGCTTCCCCACTGCAGAGAGACAGACCCTGAGCGGTGCCCGGCTTCCCAGGACAGCCCCCGCTCTCACCCCCAGACCTGCCGGCAGCTGTGGCTCCGACACAGCCCCTGTCTGCTGCCAGGGATAAAAATAGCCAGGCAGGAGCAGGCAGAGGCAGAAAGAGCTGCTTCGCACCCCATGGCGAGGGCCAGGCTGGGGTGCTGTGCCCGGCCCCCTCATCCCATCGAAGGGGAACGGGGTGTATGAGCAGGGGAAGGGGGCTTTGGGGGTAACAGCGGTGGTGGGACATGGGGAAATGAAGCAGCTCTGCTCTGCCCTCGAGGGAGGTGTCGGCGCCGGGTGCCGGCCAGACCCATCACATCGGTGCCCTCATTCCACCTAATGGAGAGGACAAGGGATGAACAGGACCCCATCCCACCTCCTGGGGTGATGGGATGTCCCACCACCACTGTGCTGCCCCAGCCCCTGCAGGGTTTTTGGGGTGGTTTTTGGGGAGCTGGCAGGCTGCCATAGGGCAAGCAGGGCTCTAACCCCATAACCAGGGCTGTAGCCCCATAGCCGAGGCCGTGCACACTGGGACGGCTGCCCTCCCTCCACCACCCACATCCCAAAGCCCTGGGCACCCACCGGAAACCTGCCTGATGGGAAGCAGCAGCAATTTGTGTTCAGGGGCTGGGAGAGCGGCCACACCGTCTCCTCCCTAAAATAAGGCAGTGGCTAGCAGGCAGGCTGGGGCGGGCGGCCGTGGCCGTGACTATGTTAGGATGTTCTCGGGCTGAGGGCAGATCACGTCGCGGGTATGAATTAATTAATGCTAAGCAGTTTTGGATGGCGTCCCAGGCTTTTTTTTTTATTTTCATTTTAGCCAGCTCCAAGCCCGCCAGCATCTGCCGGGTCCTGGGTCTGGCGGGGAAGGAGGGTGGGAGCACCCATGTAGCTGCTCCAGCACCTGTGGGTGCTGGGCTGGCATCACGGGCACCCCAATATCTCGATGCCTCCCTGCTCCCCAAAACGTGTGTGCTCCCGCTGACCCTGGGGGCTTCCTGGCTTTCCAGGCCAGTGTGCCCAAAGGCAACTTTCAGGGCCCAATGTGGCCTCCAATTTTTGGCTGTATGGGTTTTTTTTTACCCCTGCTCTGTGCCGGTGAGAGATTCGCACACACGCTTCGTGCCTGGCTCGCAGCCCTGAAAATTATCTTGGAAAGGGATTTTTAAATAAAAGTTGTAAGCACCCCCAAATGGTACTTTTATTACGCCAAAACATTGGGCATGTGTGAAGGACCGAGGCTGGGGGGGGGCATGGTGGGGTGCGTGTGCACCCAGCACCTGCAATGGGAGGGGGGCTGGCCCTGGGTGAGGGGGTCTGGGATGTGTGTGTGTCCAGCTGTGTGCGTGTGTCCAGTTGTGCACATGCACACACATCTGGCTGTGTGTGAGCGCGGCTGGGTGTGCGCAGCAGGGCTGCTGGAGGGTGCGGGCGTCTGGGTGCGTGCTGTGAACAGGCTGGGCCATGCAGGGGAAGGGATGTCCCCACTGGGGCGCACGGCACTGCTCGAGCTTGGCCCCCAGCGTCGTTTCCCGCTGATGAAACAGGCGCTTCTCCCTGCCAGGCCTGTAACTTCCCAGTGAGAAGGAGGGTGCGGCGGCCGAAAACATGCCTGCGCCCCAAGCCTCACACGCAGGCGGCCAGAGAGAAGCCCTGCGCCAGCTGCCCCCCCCGGCCCCCACCCCAGACGCCTTTAAATTTAGCTCTTCTTCCATCTCCGGTTGTGCGAGTCAGGCCGGCAGCCAAAACCTCCACAGCCGTACGCACCCCTTGGAGAGCGGCTGCCTGCCCCACAAGGCTTCGGGGTCCTGGGAAGGACCGATGCCCTGTCCTTGCTCCCCGTGGCTGCCCCCCCAGCACGATGATGCCCAGCACTTGCGGCCACCCCAGCCCCAGCCCCCACGCTGGGCAAGTGGGAAGGGATGGGAAGGGTTAAGTAACATGCCCAAGGTCCCCCAGGGAAGCTGTGGCAGAGGTAAAAATGACCGCCAAGCTCGAGGAGGAAAGCAGGGAAATCCCTGCTGGGCGCAAGAAATAGAAGCCCTGTCCACCTCTGCTGCCCCAGAGGAGCGGGGAATTTGGCAGGCGTGCTCTGCACATGTGCTGACCCCATCAGCACTGCCCACCTGGCTGAAAATCGGAGAGTGGGGCACCATTTACCTGTGTGCACACACCATCACCCCGCGTGTTTATGCATGCTCACACGCGCAGCCCACGCGTGGGTCCGGGTGTCCCGCTGAGCCTCGTGCTTGTCCTGTGCCTGTGTGTGCAACCGTGGGCTCGCCTGTGTGCCCACCTGTGTATGCCTACAGCCGTGCGCACCCGTGTGTAGGTGAACGTATGTGCACCGTGGGTGTGGGTGAACGTATGTGCACCGTGGGTGTGGGCAACTGGGTGTGCAAACACGGAGGTGCGTGTTTCTCTGTGGTGGGGTGTGTATGTGTGCTCATGCTCAGTGCATGTGTGTGCACACGCACACGAGCGTGTGGGCAGTGGGGTGCGCACACATAGGCGTGCACAGGCGCACGGGGGCCCCACTGCACGAGTGGGCACAGGAGCACGTGGGTGGGCAGCGTGCGTGTGGGCTGGCGTGTGCTGAGCCCAGGCACCACCAGATGGTGCCCTGCCACCATGTCACCTTTTGGGGACCCAAACCTGCACCCTGCGGAGGGACATGGGGGGGACATGGGGAGTCCGTGGGGAGGGGATGTTGCCCTCTGTGGGGCGATGACATTGTCTGGTGCTGGCCCATGGGTGCTTGGCGTCTCCAGCCAGGCGGAGCCCCCCCAACATAGCCTGGGGAGGGTGACAGACACGGTGACACCTACCAGTGCCAGCGCTGTCTATGGAGGTGATCAGGGTGGCAGATCAGCCCCTTGGTGGTACTGGAGGAAGGGGCTTTGCTGCAGAGGGTGCCCTCATTGCCGGGAAGCAAGCAGAGCGTGGGGATGCCACGGGGTCTGTACATGGTTTGGGTGGGTAGGCAGCTCCCCCATCCCCTGCTGTGTCCAGCCCTGCTGGTGACATGGGCACACATGGCATTTTTGGGTGTCATGGCCCCCACCCTGCAGCAACTCCAAACCCGTCCAGAGCTGGAGATGCTCGACTTAACACCAGTGTCCGTGGGGTGGGGGCTGCAGCCTGGCCCATGTCCTCATTTCCATGAGGCTGAGACCTGAACAAACTCATCACATGGGGGCACAGCAGAGATGATGGGGATGACTGGGGCGGGAGTCGCAATTTCTGGTACATCCCCCTCCCAGCTCTATGGGCTGCAGTCCCCACACCCCCTGCCAGTCTGCGCCACACGTGTGGGTCACTCTCAACCACCCCACCTGCTGTGGGTGCTGTGGGCCCCAGGGAGCCGCCATCGGGCCAGGCAGGAGGCTCAGGGCCGCCCAGGAGGCACCCCGGCCCCGCAGCTCCTCTGAACCGGCCCGACCTGCCAAGGAGGCCAGACCTGCTGGGGGACCCAGGCTTCCCTGCTCGGCGGGTCCCCTCCCTCCCCGCCGCCAGCCTCTCCCCCAGGAAGGCCCCATCCCAAAAAGCAAAGGGACCAGCCCCTGCAGCAACATGCATCCTCCTTACCTGGGGCTGGGAGGGGGCAACACTGCCCGTGGGGTACCAGCCGTGGGGTGTTTTCTGGCCACCCAGGAAAGAGCCATTGCGCCCCTTCAGACAAAGAGCCCAGCACAAAGCTGCTTTGTGCCCGGACTTGCCGAGTTTTCCCTGCCTGCCGGAGCACGGCTTTGTCCCGGGAGAGGCCGGGGCATGTACGGGCACGAGCGTCTCCCGCCGCCCGCTGGCGCCCGCTCGACGGCTGTGCCGCCACGGCGCGCCGGTGCTGGGCCCGCAGCCCTCCCCGGCGGGACGGACCCGTGGGCAGGGGAACGGCGGTGCCCGCCGGGACGGGGTGCAGGACCGGCGGAGGTGGCCAGACCCTGCTCCCCATGGCGCTCGCCCAGCCGCCGCACCAGGCGTGGGACGGCAGCCAGCCGGGCACCCCTCTTTCCCCCTTGGGGGGCCGAGGGATGTGCCCAGAGATGAGGGCCGTGGGGGCACCCTGCCAGCACCCGTGGGGCAATGGAGCAACCTCCCCATCCTTCCCTCCCTCCCGTCCCGTCCCGTCCCCCCCCCCCCCCCCCCCGCGAGCCGCCCTGCCCCAGCCCCGATTCACGCCCCCCCATCCTTCACTCGGGGCTGTCCCGGGCGGGGGCTCACCCCCCCACGGGTGTGCGTGCCGCGGGGGGGGGGGGGGTGCGCCACACCTGTGCAGGAAGGCGCGTCCCCGGGTTGGGGGGCAGCCCCGTGCTGGGGGGGGGGGGGGCCGGGAAGACCGCTCCGCACGACGCCCCGATGCCCTCCGTGTTTTCCCTGCAGCCTTTTGTGTGCGCAGCGGCGTGCGCGGGGAGGGCGCCCGGCCTTCCCCTCCTCCTCCTCCTCCCGCCCCCCCCCGATCCCCGCCCCCCCCGGCCGCCATTTCGCAGCACCGGCCTCGCCCGCGCCCTCTCCACATCATGGAGGACCGGCGGCGGGAGGAACAAAGAGCCCCCACCCGCCCCGTGGCCGCGGACCCGCGTGTCCCCCCGGCCCCTCCCGCGCCACGGCCACCCCCCCGCCATGCCCGAGTTGTATTTGAGGAGGCACGTTATTTCAGGCGTGGCTCACGCCCATGTGTGATGAGTTTGTTCCGGCCTCAGCCTGGTGGAAGCAACACCGGGGCTGTGCTGCCATCCCTCCTCATCCCAGCCCTCCTATCCCTCCCGGGTCTTATCCTGCCCCCGCACCGCAGCCCAGCACAGGGTGCTGCCCTTGGGCCACGGTGGTCCCTGAGGGACACGGCACGGGTGCAAGGGAGGCACGGAGAGATGCTGCGTGTGCTGCACAGGAGAGAGGTGCATAGGTGATGTGTGGATGCGTGACTGTGTGCGCACATGACTTGGGCACTTGTGTGACAGTGTGTGCACATGTGATGGTGCACATGAGAGAGTGCATGCACACGTGAGTTGGGTGTACGGGTGCGTGATGACATGTGACAGTCGGCACACGCAACCATGTGCTCATGTGTGGCAGTGCACATGTGTCTGTGCACACACGGCAGTCTGCACATGTGACACTGCACACATGTGACACTGTGTGTGCACATTCTACATGAGACACTGCTGACATGTGACAGTGCACATGGGTGCATGCACACATGACAGCTTGCACACATGGCACTGTGTATGCTCACGTGTGACAGTGCACGTGTGTCTGTGCACATGGCATTGTGTGTGCTCACATGGCTGTGTGTGCCTGTGTGTGCCAGGCTGCGGGGGTACGACAGTAAGAGCGTGTGTGAGTGTGCACATGCGTGCACATGAGCATCGGGGGGGCGTACACAGCAGTCTGTGTATGGCTGGGGGGGGGGGTGTGAGTGTGCATGCGGGGACACATGTTTGGCTCCCACGCTGTGTGTTCAGGCTGTGCCCCACATTTCCTCCCCAGGGTGCAAGCGAGGGCTCGGTGCGAGGGCACAGCGGGGGGGGTGTGTGAGTGCGTGTGTGCAGCCCCAAGGGGAGCCGGCTGATGGAAGGACACCCCAGGCACGGCTCAGGGTGCTGCAAAGGCTGCTCCGACCCCCCGCCCCCTCCAGCCTCCCCGGGGCAGCAGACCTGAGCCCCCCAGTCCCCCCCCCGCGGTGCTGACCCGGGGGCACCCAGCGGCGGCAGTGTGCTGGGGGGCAACCAGTGGGGGGCGCTGTTTTAGGGGAGCAACCAGCGCGGGGCGCAGTGCCCCCCCTCCGGAGGGGAAGGTGCACGGGGGAGAGAACAGCCCCGGCCCGCGGGCGGGCTGGCCCCGTCACCCCGGGGGGGTCAGGCAGCAGGGTCCCTGGGCAGAGCGGGGTGCTAAGGGCGCTGCGTCCCTCCCACTGCCGTCCCCTCCCGGCTGGCGGGAGCGGCAGCCCGATCCCCGCCGTGCCCCCCGTTGCTGATCCCACAAAAAGCAGCGTCAGGAACGGGGGAGCCGGGAGGGGAGCCCGGGGTCTGCGCTGCCCCGTCCTGCTTCCCCGTGCCCGCGGGGGGACGGCGGGCAGCGGGGCCGGGCAGGAGGCCGCTCCCTGCCGCTGCCGGGAAGAGGAAGAGGAGGGAGCGGGAGGCGCTGGAGGGCGTGCGAGGCCGGGGAATGAGGGGAGGCGGGTGGGATGCTGCTCCCGGTCCCGGCCCCTGCCCAGTCCTCCCCGCCCCGGCCCAGGGACCTGCCTGCAAGGGCCTCATCCTGCCCGCCGAAACCCCGCTGCAGGCGCTGTTCCCGCCTCCTTTGCTCATCTTCCACCCGCTTTTGAGTCCATTCCCCCATGCAGATTTATCATGTCCAGGCAATGACAGCCCCGTCTCTTCTGCATCCCACTGCACCCAGCCTTTCCCAGCCTTCCCTGGCTTTTGACACCACCCAACCTTTAAGCTGGATGCGACCAAAACCTCTCCCCCCACACACAGGGCTTGTATTGCCCCCACCCCCGTAGCCCTCCAAGGAGAAATCAAGCCAAGCAGCAGTGCAGGGCACAGCTCACCCGCAAACAGGCTTGGGCCAGAGCTCGGTGCCATCCTCAGCCCCACAGCCCCTGCTTTTGCGTGCACGAGCCCCCAGCTCCTGTTCTGCCCCCCCATTTCTACTCCATGGTGCTCTTGCTGGGTGTCAAGCAGGGCTGGTGACACATCCCTTCATCAGCAGAGGGGCCAAAAAGCCAGGGTAGAGGACACAGTGGGTGCACCAGTGCCACCCTGCCCTGGGCGGCTGCCGGCTGCCCCACGTGAGCTGTCTGCGGTCAGCAGTACTCCGAGCACAGCTCCCGTTCCCTCCCCGGTGCCTTCCAGCCACCACCATGAATGCTGGCATTAAATATTCAGCTCCCTTCTCCATCCCCTCCCTGGGAAGGAGTTCAGCATCACAATGAACCCACTGGCCTGCCCATGCCCTGCGCTGGAGGGATGCGTCTGGGAGGATGCTGCACGCCAGCCTCCTGCAGAGGCAGCTGGGAGCAGAGGAGAGGAGAGCCACATCTCCCAGCACAGGGCCGAGTGATGGCCCTGGGGACCAGGGTCACCTTCCCCCCTCCAGCTGCTCTCCTGTGCATCTGCCTGCTGCAATGCGGGGTTCACCTCTCCCCACATCTCACCCCCCGGCTTGGATCTGGCCAGGAGCTGCTCCCTCTTCCCTGCTCTCATTCCCCTCCGCACATCAAGTACCAGCTGGCCTGTTCACCAAGAGGAGTTGCCTGTTGAGGTCAGATTAATAATCATCGGGCCCCAAACAAGGCCACATGGTGGGGTGGGGGCTCCCGGTGTGCCACAGCGGGAGCGGGCTGTGTGGTGGTTGGTTGTGCCCCTGCTGAGATCCTGCAGGATGGCTGTCAGGAGCAGAGAGCAGAGCTAATGGGGGTCTGCAAGGAGAGAAATATTATTTAGGGGGTCATCCTTGAGTGCTAGACAAGCGCTGGGGCTTGAGGTCTCTTCTCTGGAGCAGAGCAGCAGCAAACCCTGACCCAGAGCCAAGGCTGGAAAGAGAAACAGGGAGTGCGTGTCCATGGATGGAGTGAGACGGGGTGTGAACATCCCCAGCCTCGGGAGCCTGAGCTAGCACCTCGGGCTGCGAGGGAGGGAAGCTGGCCAAGAGCCACAATCCCAGTATGCACCAGTGCAACTGGGAGCCCAGGGCATCAGTGCTGAGCAGGGAGAGAGGGAGGGCGGTGGGAAGAAGCAGCTGTTGCAGTGGGGCAGGGACTGCGTCCTGCTGCCTGGGTGCATGGCGGAGCCAAGGGTGACAATGGCAGCAGGGTTGTTTTTCAGAGAGAAATAAATGTTATAGCTGGGGAAAGAGAAGTGAATTCTGGTAAAAGAGAGGCTGGAAAGCGCCACGCTAGGTCCCACCACCACGGCTGTCTTCAAACCCCTGGGAGAAAGCACCAGCCCAAGGGGCTCCTTTTCTTTTCGCCTTCAGGTCCATTTTCAAGTTTCCCTCTGCAACCAGAGACCCGGAATGTGCTGTGCGTGGTCAAAAGGAGAGCCCAAACCCTGCTTGCGGGCCCAAAGCATGCCAGAGACCAGGACATCAGGTCATGGGAACGTCCCCACAGGGTGCACCCCACGTACCTGCTTACTGCAAGGCAGAAGTGCCCCATTTGCAGCTGGAAGGGGGCAGCAACCAGGGCAGCAGCAGGCTGGGGGGGGGGGGGGTGTCACAGCTGGGAAGATTCAGGAGCCCCCACGAGGGCTGGGATGACCCGAAGCAGGGCACAGTTAGATGAGCCCCATCCCAGCCTGGCGGCTCCCGCAAGCTCCAGGAGCAGAGGCGAGCCACCCCTGCCATTCCTGCAGCGTGGCATCATCCCTGTGCACGATGCCGCTGGAGTAATTGCCGCTGGGCTGGGTGCCAGAGCAGCGCCTGCCTTCAGCCCCCCCCCAGCAGAGGAGATAACTCAATCTGCCCCCTCCTGCCTCCATGCAATGGGGGGGGGGGCCGCCAAGCCCCCCCTTGCTCAGCCCAGGGGACCCCCCCAGGCTGGGGCGAGCAGGGAAGGAGGCACTGGGGGGCACTGGGGCAGCCTTGCAGTGCTCAAAGGCCACTTCCCTGCATCCCACTACCCTAATTTCAGGCGGGTGTTTGGCGAAGCCCTCAGGCTTCCCACTGCAAAGGCCAATGGAGCATTTTAAGAGCATGCTTTAACCCGGCTTCCTTCCTGGGAATAAACCACGTCCTGGTGATACTGCGTGTAAAAAAAAGCAGTGTTAACGGTCAGCAGCCAAAGCTGGCAGGCGGCAGAGCTGCAGCCTCCCCTCCCACCCCGGCTCAGCCCCATCCTGCTGAGGTTGGGGGGACACAACTTGCCAGAGCCCCACGATGGGCACGGCCCCGCCACCGTTGCAAAACAGGATGCAATAAAACCCCATTTGGAGCTCGTGTGACGGCAGGGAAGGGCGGAGGGACGGCTGGCTCGCGCTGGGCGGCTGCTGTGTGGCAGCCGTGCCACGGAGGGAGGCGTGGGGCAATGCGGCAGCTGCCTGCAACATGGAGTGGTGGGTTTGGGGGGGCTGAGGGCCAGGGTTCGGCACACGGCTGCCCCGTCTCCCTGTGCCCGGCAGCCCTCGTTCACCCAGGAATGGGGGGCACAACCCCGGAGGAGCTGTGTCCCGGGAAGAGGAGCCTGGCCCCCTTCAAGTGCCTCCCCCTGAGCACCAGCTGCAGCCTGGGGACAGAAAGGGACAAACGTCCCACGCCATGCCCAGGACTCACAGCTCCACCGAGCAGCGAGGGTGCTTTGATCCTCCAGACTCACCATGCGGCCTGGGAGGGTTTTGTCCTTGACTGCTCAATCTAAAGCTCTTCCCAAAGTGTATTTTAATAATTAAACTACGTTTTAGACTGAACCAGGAGAAGGAAGCATGGCCCACAGGGCATCGCAGGTTGCCCGCTCGTTGTCCCCCAGCCACGGGCAGCCCTGGCACTGCCGCGAGCTCTGCCGAGCATGGTGAAGGCTGAAGCCACCGTCCCCACGGGCACCCCACTGGCGAGACAGCACGGAAGCACTGCAGTAACTCCAAGTCCAGAGTGGAAGTTTCTGGAAAACTACAGCAGATCCCTGCGCTCTCAACCTGAATACCAAGGGGTGGATTTTGCAGTGGATTTTGGGTAGTTGGGGCTTTTTCAGAGGGAAGACGGAGCGGGGAGCTGCAGAATGAGCGCATTTGGTGGCAGCTTGCTGCCTCTGGGTTGGTGGAGCTCGGCCTCCCCCCGGCAGCATCTATGGGGTGCGTGGGGTGCGGCTTGGGGCTGCCGGGGGTTCAGGAACCGGGCTGCAGCATTGGCACAGAGCTTGGAGCCAGGGCTTGTGCCCCATTTCTCCATCGCCTGCCCAAGTTCAATGTGAGGATTTTCTGAATCAGGTTGGACATGGGCATGGCCCCCCAGCACTCCTGCACTGCCACCACTTAAAACATATCCGAGGAGATGTGGGGAGAGGACAGGCTCTTGGCACAGACAGGGAGGGCACAGGTGGTGGCCGGGGAGTGAAGAGGGACACATTCCTATTCCGCACAAAAGAAAACCAGTATTTTTAGATACCAGCAGATGCCCCTCAGAGAAAAAAGCATCTTTTTTATACCTATATCCAGCACCTCAGTTCCTCCCCAGCTGTGGAATGAGTCTGTCGGGGCTCAGCCCGGGCGAGTGGGCTGACAGTCATGCCGTTGGCCCCCACGGAGCTCCCACAGCAGCACGGCTCACATGTGAACCCAGATGTAAGCCCTTCCTGCAGGTGGGGCGCACTGGGTGCCCTACATGTGGCTTTTCCACTAATAGGGGGTTGAGCTGCAGAGCAGCCCACCTCTGTGCTAAAGGAAAGTCTCTCTCCCTCCCTCCCCCAGTTGCTCATTTCTGCCAGCCCCGTTGACCTAAGCATATTTGCAGATTGCCGCCCCTCTGTCCACCGGGATGGAAATGTGGTCAAAGTTTAGTAGAAGGGCGCCAGCCGCACGTACATGTGTGTGTGTGTGTACAGGCAAAGCGTGACAGCGCGACCTTTGTTTTCTTAGGAAGCCACACTGAAAAGCAAGGCCAGGAGGGGAGGAAGCAAACAGGCAGGAAGGGGGGACGCTGTTGGTCTATTTTCAGCTGTTCTCTGCCTCCCTGCAGCGTGGGAAGGAGGGCACAGGGGCAAATGGCTGCAGCAGGAGCCAGAGCCTGGAGAGCAGCACGAGGGCTCACCCTGCACACCACACCTTGGGGTGGCAAAACCAGTCACCATGGCCCACTGCAGCAATGGTGCCAGTCTGCAGGCAGTGTTACAGGACCACACAGTGCCTGGCCTCTGTCACCCAAGGGTGCTTTCAGGATCATTATAGGGCATTTTTCCTGCAGAGAACAGCCCGGGGGCCATGCACACCCCACCCTCTTGGGACACCCCTCTCCTTTAGCACAAGGGCATTTCCCTACTGGTGTTTCACTCATCCCAGAGGAAATTTGCCTGCCAGGGCACTTCCAGCTGGCACTGGGGCACAGTGTGTAGTGATGGAGACCTTCAGCTACCATGAAATAATTTTTTTCCTCATGCCAGGCCAGGCTCTGGGCAAGGTTTTCCCCTCCCAACATACCAGGGCTGCTCCGAGGTCTGGGCTCTGCTCCTGTGTTAGGCAGGTGACATCCCATGTGCTCACCTGTGGCTTGGTCTGCAGGGAGGAGGGATGCTGCCCAGCTGGCCACACCAGGGTGGTGTGCGTGGTGGTGGCCGTCACTTGGAGCCAGGTTACCGTGTCCCTCCTGTGGGGCAAGGAAGTGGCAGAAACCTGGGTGTGCTCTGCCCCAGGTGCTGGCAGCTCATGTTTACATGCACAAACACACACACTCTTCCTCCTTCGTGGCAGGCAAAGCAATTCCTTTTGTATCTGACAGGAGGCAGCTGCTTCCAGCCCAGCCACCATTTGCATGTGAAATCACAGGGTCCCCAACATCTGATTCCCAGGGGACAGCCACTGCCTGTGCCCATCACTTGGGCCACCATGGTGCAAACAGCAGGGCAGAGTATGGCAGCACTGCCATGATGGTACCTGGGGATGTGCGGGGCTGTGGGGTTTCTCTGGCAAGCCTGGGCAGGCAAGGACATCATCCCCTACTGTTGCCAAGGAGGCTGGGACAAAAGACACAGGGCAAGAGGACTGTCCTGGGGCAGAGAAGAGGGGAACCAGCCCCTGCCCCCTTGGGGGATGGCAGCCTTCCCAAACCCACTGCTAACCCCCGGTACCCCTAGGGATGTGCCACAAGGAAGGGACCAGGGGGACTTTCAGGAGACCATACCAAGGGCAAATCCTTGGACATTTCATGTTTGCAGGCACCAGTGCCCCTTTTCCAGCCTCTCTGTTCCCAAAGAGCTTATCTGCCCGTCTGCATCCCATGGCAGAGGTGCCACAGTGGGGTCCCCTCCAGCAGAATCCTGCAGCAGTCCTGCTGTCCCCGGAGGCAGTTATGGAGCCATGCGTGGAAGGACCCCAGGAGCAAAGATTGAGCTGCAAATAGCCAGAATTGGTCCTTTCCCTAAACTGCTCCCACTCTGCCCCACCACCAGCCACCCAGCCAGTCACCACCCCACATCCTTCCCAGTCTCTTCCCAAAACAGCTGTAGCTCCTAGCCATGGTTGCAGCAGCCACAGAACCAGTGTGGAGACTATGGGGCTGTGCTGTACATGGGGACCAAGCCTGGGAGCAGGGGAACCCTCAGTGCCCAGCCCTGCCCAGCCACAGGGACAAGGACCAGTTGGTGCCCAGGTGCAAGAGTGATGCTGTGCTGGAAAGAACCTGGCCAAGGCTCTCAGCAGGCACTGCCACAGCATCTTGGAGCCAGGGAAGTCAGCCCCAGTGACTCAGAGGCAAGAAGGGAAATTCAGACTCACTCCTCTGCCCTCTGCAGCCCTTCGACCGGTTTCCTGGCTCCTCTCGATTTGCGTAACAGCCCCCAGGCTGCTCCCTGGGGCCACTGGGTCCCATGCAGCAACTGGGCCCCCCCCAGCCACTGCAGGCTCCTGCGGTCAGCCCCAGCTCTCGCTCTTGCTCATGCAAACAGCCGCACCAACGGCTGCCTGCACGTGGGGGGCTTGCGAGTGCCTGCCCTTGGTCCCCAGCCGGGTCTCATACCCATCCCCAGTGCCACAGGGGAGACTGCAAGCCCCACTGGGGTGCACTGAGCTGCATAGGTGCTCCAGCCAGCAATCAGGGCGGTCACATCCCTGTAACAACGGGGGCGAGGAGAGGTGGCTCTGTGGGGTGGCTGTGACCGATGTCTCCTCCATCCTCTGCTCACACAAGGCCGGTGGCTTTGGCACAGAAGTACCGCTCTGGCATCCACGTTCACCACAGTTCGCTGGGTGACTTCCCATGGTGCAAATGTTGGGGCCCCTTGTGCTTCCCAGCCAAGCCTGCCTCTTCCCCACCACTCCTGGGTCCCCACCAGGACTGGGGCTCCCTCAGGAGCAAAGAGCAAACCCAGGTGGGATGGCTAACTACCACATAGCCAACCCCTCTCTTGTCTCCCAGCTCCAGCCTGGGCCACCAGCATGTCCCCTCCCAGCCCAGCACAGAGGTCAGGGACATGGAGGAAAGAGTGACACAGGCCAGATCCGGTGCCCATGGTGCTATCGGCCAGCTTCAACCGACACCGCTCAGCCCAGGAGGGAGCTTTTCCACTTTCAAGGACACAGCGCAGCTCTGGGATGGAGCCGGGCTTTGGCCAAAATGGGAGGGGGGGGGGGCAGGGCTGAGCTGGGGGCTGAGGGGGATGCAGGCAGGTCCCCCTGCAGCAGGGCTGGCTGGGGACAGAGCAATGCTGCATCCACTGCCCAGGGCTACCACTCATGGCACTACCTGGTGACAAGGCAGCTGCAGGGACACCCCAGGTTAGATTTGAGCCTCCCCAAAGCTGGTGGGCTGCAGGTCTGTTCAGAGCCAAATTTCAAAGGGTTTGAGGGGGGGTCTGGCCATGGGCAGTGGGAGGAAAGCCTGGAGGTGCACCTACAGCACCTGGCCTGGGGCAGCAGCTATGGACAGTGCTGATCCCACCCCCTCAAGCAACCCTACAATAACAGGCAGGCCCCGGGGAGCCACTCTACACTCACCCAGTCCCCACAAGCAGCCAGTGACACCAAGCTGTCCCCAACGAGCCCTGACACCTCCACCAGCAGGCAGCATGCCCAGCTCCACCACCCCTGCCTGCTCAGCCCCCCGTGCCACCAGCACAATACACACAGCCCCACCGAGTAGACCCTACCATAACACACCAGCACGTGCAAAGGAGGAAGGAAACAAGACGGTTAAAGAAAAAAAAAAAAAAACCAAAAAAACCAAAACACCCCAGACCCGGCAAAACGGTGAGTGGGGCAAGCCGGGCTGCCACACGTTTATTTGGGTGCAAGGAAGGGGGAAGAAATACCTGCCGAGGGGGGAAGCTGGGGTCCGGAGGCCGCCGGTGCAGCGTGGTCCAGGGCTCCTCCCGGCGGCGACTGCGGGCGGCCCCGCATCCCGGCCCCGCATCCCGGCCCCGCCGGCTGCCGGTGCGGGAGCCCCGCCGGGCTCCAGCGCACAAAGGGCTCCGCTTTTAAAGCCCACGGCCCGATTCCCCCAACCCCACAGGGCCCTGATTGGTCGGGCCGGGGCAGCGCTGCCGGCGAGGCCCCCCCACGCCGGGGGGGTGGAAAGGAAAAAGAATTAAAAAAAAAATCAAAAAAAGGAAAAAAAAAAAAAAAAAGGCAAACACCGGAGGGGAAAGTGCAAACCAACCCCAAGCACCGGAAAAACCAACCCCGGGGATGCCCCAGGCAGGGGACCGCCGGGCACCCCCCGCCTGAGGGACCTGGGGGGGGGCTCGCAGGGGGCCCCGTGTGTTGCGCGGGGGGGCCGGCGGGGAAAGGCTGGAAACCGCAAACCTCCCGTGGAAAAAACTTGCTAACGCCGGGACGGGCGACACGGGGGTGGGCGGGTGTTCACGCGTGTTGCCGGCGGCGCCCGGCTCCAGCCCCTTGCCTGCGCCCGGCCCCTTTCCAGCCGGGGGCCTTCGCCCCGGGGCTACCCCGGCCCCCCCGGTTTTGTCCCGCGGTTTTAGGGTGGGTTTTTTTTGGGGTGTCTGTCCGGGGAGCTGTGTTTTTCCAGCTCGTCGGCAGGGGGTATGCTTGTACCGAATAATCCAGCCCTTTTGTCCAGGATGCTGGCCCCCATCCCGGACCCCGTCCCCATCCCTGTCCCCCTCGGGGCTGCGGGCAGGCGGGAGCCCTGCGAGCTGCCAGACCCCGGGTCCGGCGGGGAACCTGCCCTTGCCGACCCCAGCACCGGCACGGCGGAGCTGAGCTGTCGCTGGGTGCACCCCACGGGGTGAGAGTGAGCAGAGCAGCCCTGCTCACCCCGTCCCCCCGTGGGACGGTGCCTCTGGCCCTGCCAGAGCTGCTGGGAAGGGCACTGGGTGCGAGGGGGATCTTTTGGGGCGCGGTGGCCTGGCTGGAGCACGTTTAGTTTTTTGGGGTGGCAGGACAGCCCTGCCTGCTGCAGAGAGGCAAAGCGCAGTCCTGGGCTGCACTGGGTACCGTCAGGGATGCTCGTACTGGTGTGTCACGCCTTTTCAGCAGCCATGTGTTTGGCCAAGGGTTATTTTGGCTTCACAGGCCGTTGGGCACGTGTTTGACCCAGCTACAGAGAGGGAAACTGAGGCACGGGGAAAATGTTGCACAGAGAGAGCCCAGGACAGCCCCAGGCCCCTGTTGCCATCCCTGTCCCCAGCCCAGAGCCCCTCGGAGCAGAGCTGTGCTCCTCGCAGACCTCCCACGCTGCGTTCCCTGCTTTAACCAGCCTCTTACTGCCAAGCCTCTGGGGCTAGCGCACATTCAGTCCCCAGCAGTGCTGGCCACCAGCCTCAGCTCTCCAGGGATGCACCAAAGGGTTTTGGGGTGTTCCTCCCAGCAGCAGGGTTGGGGCTGTTTTCAGCCCTCCTGTCCCCTGGGCCTCGAGCTGTGACCATGCAGAGAGGAAGAGCAGGAGTGGAAAAACAAATGGGTCTCTTCTGGTGTCTAAAACCTTGCAAAATCCTACCCTGATGGGAAAAGTTTCCTGCCCCATCATCCTTCAGCCTGGGTGCTTTAAAAGGTGTCCCAGGCTTGAGTCTGAAGTGTTCATGACCTGTTTTCTTTCAATAATTTCTGGGGTTTGCGTGTGAAGCATCACCCCTCAGCACTGGGCACCTTCTGGCAGGAGCAAAGCTACGGGGGAAGCACCAAGCAGTGTCCACATGCGGCTGGGAAGCATGTGCACACGAGTGTGTGTGTATGTGTGTGTGCGTGCACGTGTGCATGCATGCTGGGCAGAGCAACTCCGAGGCCCTGCTCAGGCAGGATGGATGCTCTGGGGGTGGCCGCAGGAAGGGGAGGGCTCGCCGGAGAAGTGAGGGGTCCCAGCGCAGGCAGGAGGGCAGGCGCCACCAGGAATGCCAATCCCAAGCCCCTCTTTTGCTTTGAATTTCTGCAACGGCAGCACTTGCACTGGGCTTTTTTCATGGGGCAGAGGGTGATTGCCTCACCAGGGCCCCCAACCCATCCTCTTTGCTCTGTTGTTGAGCTCTGCTCCCCTCCCTGGGCCCTGGGCAGCAATGCGCTTGGATGGAGAGCCATGAGCCATTCAGTAATGACTCCCCTTGTTGTTAATTGGGTAGCCAAATTAACTCAGTGACTCCTCTCTCGATGCCGTGCTGTGTGGCTGTCATCTCATGTCCTCGTGAAGAATTCCCCCTGGCAATGCCAACGGAGATGGAGTTGGATGCTGTGGCCTCTTACCCTCTCTGTGCACCTTCTGTCGGACTCATGGGTAGCTCTGCCTGAGCAGCTGGTATCCTCGGAGGGGGGAAACTGAGGCACAGAAGCCAGACTGGCACCAACCAACCTGTGTTGAGCCTGCTCACCTACCAAAACCAACCAGATTTTAATGCAAAGCAGTGACCAGGAGCCCTCCCCACTGCTCTTCCCCTCCAGCCCCTGTACCAGTTCCCAAAGCAGGGCTCATCCCCACACTGTGAGACCCACACTAAGGGCAAGCTGACTCCTGTGGCTGCTGACAGAGGGGCAGACCCATCTGCGTTGAGTCCACCTTAAAGATCAGTGGGTATACAAAAAAAAAAAAAGGCCACACCGTACACAGGCTATATTCAGGCTCTGTTTCTTTGATTTCTTTTTTTCTTTTCCTATAGGGAACCTGACCCAGCTCTGGATTTCTGCTGCTACTTTGCAGGCAGGTAAAACCATAGAGGGATTTTGATCAGGATGGCTTCTCGGGAACAGGAATTAACCCCGGAGCTGAACTGTCTGGGTTAGCAGTGCTCGGGGCTCCCCAACAGACAGCACTAATGATGACACAGCATCGCCCTCAAGACTTGTTAAAACCCACACTTTAATGAGATTGCTGTGTATATAAAACCACGCAGCCATGTCACAGCGCCCATGTGTGAAACCAGACCTGCTCAGAAGCGCATCTGAAAACCTCCGTGGTGGCTACGTCAGGTCTCCAGGCTGCCGGCACTGGCACAAACGGGACAAGGCAAGGTGGGTACCGGGGGTTTGAAGGGTCCTGGGCTCTGCTTGGGTAGGGATGCAGGCAGGGAGGGGCAGCAGGGTGCTTCAGGATGCCCCGTCCATCTCCAGGACTCACCTTGCTGGTTAAACCCTCCTGAGGCTGATGGAAGTCGCTGCCCAGTCCAGGCCATGCACATTAAGTTCACCCTCATCCACGCATGGCCCAAAATGGGCTGGAGCCTGAAGGAAAGGGATGCCACCAAACCCAGCTGCCTTTTCTCTCCTGAAGATAAATCTCTCACAATAGCCCAGGCAACGGGGAGAAAACAAACACAAATACAGGGCAGGGAAAGTTTGGCTGGAGCTGGCTAGAGCATCCTGGCAAAGCAAACACTCCCGCTATCATTTGTTCCAGCTTTTGTGCAAAGCCCCCTTTTTTATTAAATGGGGTCCTGGCGAGTTTGCTTCGCCGCCCATTGGAGCATCCCTGTGGGGCCAGGCTGGCTGAGGGAGGGAGACGCAGAGCCAGAAAGGCCCGACCCCACCCAGGACCTTAGTGCTTCTTTCAGCAAGAAGTGTAACAGCATTGTGACCCTTGGTGACATCGAGGGACTATTTGTCATCAGGAAAAATGCACATGATGTCACTGGCACGAGGCAGGAGGAGAGCCAAAGGCTGCAGAAAAGCACAAGGTGGCCAGTCCTGTGCTTGCTGGCAAGCAGGCAGGCGTGAGTGCGGGCAGGACTCCAGCATCCCAGCACTGCATGCTGCCTGCGTTCGGGCTCCTGCCTTCACTGCTCTCGTGCAATTTGGGCGTGCGTGGGGTGAGGCTCTGCCTGCACGTGGTGACATGCACACACGTGCACCACCTCCATTGGGACACCACGGGTGAATTTGTCAGTCCAGCTGCTTATCTTCGTCCAGCTGAGAGCAGGAACTAAACCAGAGCTGGTTTGGCCATGGGAACGCGGTGACCCAGCGAGTAGCTGGGGCTGGCATCGTGTTTGGGACAGACTCCTCTGTAGTATCAGCTCAGCTCTTCCTCTGCTTGCAGCAATGTCTTCCCAAGGACTGCAGCTTTGCATTTGTTGCACTGATGGAGAGGGATTCCTCCCGTTCAACATGCCACAACCGGGTGGCTGGGCCACGCAGTGCTGGCTTCCAGCAAATCTGAGTCAAGCATTCAAGGCTGAAATGGCTCTTTTGAAATCCTCTAAAGCAATGGGGGAAAGAGTCAGGTCTGCTCAGGGGTCTTCAGGCAGACCCTGGGCCAGCGCCCAACTCCACCCATGATTCTGCAGGGTTGCAAGGCTGAGGCAGCCAGGAAATCAGTTTGGAGATGGTCTTTCATGTCCCATGCACTTCTGTGACTGAGTTCAAGCCAGCCATGATAAAACTTCAATAGAAAATGCTTGGCTTGAAGTTTGGGGTGGGAGACAAGCAAGGCGATGCTCCAGCCAGGAGCTGGGAACCCGAGAGGGAGCCTGACCACCAGCCCTGGACATGCTCATCCCTACCACATCGCCTCCAGGATGAACTCTCTTCTTTCCTCTCGTTAACCTAATAGCTGTCTCACAAATCACTTAGGAGCATGTGTATGAGAAGCACGCATTGCTTCATACATGCGTGTCCAGGTCTGGACAGTAGGTCCAGTCTCGGCTCCCGCTTCTTCCCTGGCATCACTCCCCTCCTGTTCTCCTGTTGTTTTTGAAGCAGCCCATCTGGATAAGGCCCCTCACCAGCCTCTCTGTAACATGTACACATGTTCCTGTGCCTTCAGCAGCTTCTCCTGGGCTTTCCTCCTGTTCGATTTAATTAGGCACCAAGGGAGAGGGACAGTAACCAACAACTAGGTGAGCTGGAGAAGTGCCCTGGTTTCCTGGCCTCGCTGCCCTGAGCACCTTGGGATCCACTTTCCCCCGAGACAAGAGGAGGAGAGGGAGGGAGCCAAGGCTCTCAGAAAGATGGAGCAAAACAGTGTCAGCCAGGAAAAGCAGGTGGTGGGTTAAATTGTACAGGCACAGTGGGACGAGGCAGGTTAACTCCCCGGGAAGGGGTGTACGCATGGGGTTTGCTCCTGGCTCTGAATCAGTGGGGCTACGGGACCATCATCAGACAGCATCATCTGGATGGAGGAACACTTTGTGATCGTCAGCAGCTGCCTTCCCCATGGCCACAGGGTCACTGGCACCCCTGGGGAGGGATTACCTCCACTGCCAACTGTGTGCCTGGCCCAGTTGGAAACAGCCCCAAGCAGCCTCTGCCTCTCTTTCCCAACTCAAGGCCTTAGAGCTAATATCCAGTGTCGCCAAGAGATCAGGTCTTGGCCCTGCTGGTAATGGTGTGATCCCAAACATTTTGGGAACAGAGAACTTGAGATGCTGAGCCAGAGGCTGAGCTCCTGGAGAAGACAGGATGGAGCAGGGGACAGGGGTCTGAGTCCAGGCGAGGCTGGAGGCTGCGATTCAGCCGGTGAAGACGGTGACTGGATGGGTGATAGCCAGAGGTGACCCTGACCCAAAACAATCTAGAAATGCTATGGGAACCAGCCAAATCGCAGCAGTCCAAGGCTTGGGAGCATCCCTCTGCCCTCCTCACTGGCAAGGTGCTGCATGAGCCCCACGAATGGACTGCTGCAGAGGAGGAGGATGCTTGGGCACAGCCCAGTTAACGGGGACGACTGGAGCCCTGGTACCTGCATCCCACTGGAAGCCTAAGGCGATCAGAGACTTTCTTGGTCCTGGCCTCTCTGAAAGGTTCAACACTGGCCTTGCCAAGGCCAGAGCTGTCTCTGTGTCTGGCCAAGAAATTCCTGCCAAGACGTTATTTGGCCAAAGTCCTGGAGGCAGGATAAATCCGTCTGGATTTGCAAACCCCAGGCAAGTGGCTGTGCGTGTGCTCAGACACACACCTCTATGAGAGGCCATTCATTATCCACATCTGACTCTGCTGATCCCCCTTCGCTCAAGGTTGTCTCAGCCCTTGCTCCTGCTCCTGGCTCAGCTCCCTTAGCTTCAAATCCCACTAGGCTTCAGCAGCATCCTCTCAGAAGGCTTTTCAGAAGGGTTGTGCCCTGTTCCCCCTCACCTGGGGAGGTCTGGCTGGTGACACAGCATCCAAGGGGGACGTGCGATAGCAATTACCCATTTGTACCCATAGCAAAAGGCCTGGCAGTGGCAAGAGGCTGCTCTCCCATTCACATGCACATGCAGCTCCTCAGGGGTTGATCCTGCTTTCTCTGTCTCCTGATGGAGCTGGTCCTGCATCCTCAGGTCCATGTTCTCCTTCGGCTGAGGCCACTGGATATGAATCTCCCATCCCCGCTGCTGTGGATCGGAGAGTTACCTACTGCTGCCGCTCAGCTCTGTTTCACAGGGAAGCCCCTGGTGGGGTGGAAGATCCTGGATCTGCCAAATTTCCCATGGGAAACAGGATATGAAATGATCCATGGAGCCGGTCCCCTGCTTGGCCATGGCTCCTAGCACCTACGACTTCACTCATCGACTGGCTGTGAGTCCCAACCATCCTTGCATGATGCCACCAGCGAACAAGTGACAAGTAGCGGCGGGTCCAGCCATGCAGAATGAGAAAGGCGTTGGGGGAAGGCTGGCGGAGAGGAGGTGAGTCTGTCTGGGTGAGGCGCATCGATTGGAGTCATCCGATACATTATTCATGACCAGCCTGGGCTGCAGCTCAGGAGAAAGTGGTGAGCACGCACTTCTCCTTGGGAAATACGCCTGTGAGAGCTGAAGAGCCCCCGTCTGAGGCTGGCGGCGTTTTGAGGGAGAAGCCAAGATGCTGAATGTCTCACTCTTCTGCAACACCTCCTCAGGCCAGCTGCCCTGGTGTGGTGGCCAGGTCTGTCCATGGCAAGGAAGGGGAGACAGCCTCAGCACTGCAAAGCATTCCAGCCAAATGGGCTCCAGCTCATCAAACACCCTGGTAGGCAGTCATGATGTACCAGCTTCTTTTTGGCTTGCTGTGCCCAAATCCACTGATGCTCATGGCACCTAAGACTGGCTGGTGAGTCCCAGCACCCAAGTGTGCGTTGCACTAGGGAGTGTTTCTCTCCAGCGTTGCTCTCTCTAAGGGCAGAGCAGATTCTCCTTGCTGGGACACCCCAGTCCTTGTCACAAGCACATGTGGCTCATTTGAAAGTGATGCTCCACCTTGACCAGCAAGTTAAGGATGCTCTACTTCCCAGGCCGAATGTGAGCACAGTGCTCAGCAGCAAGGGATGCGGGCCATGTTGGACTTTCCCAAGAGAAGGGAAGGGTGACAGAGAGGAAGACAAGGGCACACGATGAGGACATCTGCACGGCTTCACATCAGGTGTGATTCAGTGTAGGAGTCACAGCCCGAGATGGGTGCAGTCCTCAGGGCTGATCGCATCTGGAAGACTTTGGGGAGGATACTAAGAAGGGGACCTGCTTCCCAAAATGTCCAAGCAACCAAAGCACCTGGAGAGCCCATCCCTGGGCAGCTGGGGTTTCTCCAAGAGCCAGGTCCTCTTCCAGCGGGGTGTGACATTCACACTGACTTCAGCCCAGCTGTCCAGGGGAGCTGCAGTCAGGGCAGCGAGGGGCAGTGGTGTGACAGCAGCATCACCTGTGGAACCTGTTCCCCACCGCTGCAGGCATCCCTTGGGACAGGAGGCAGCTGGGTGACCCATGGGACATCCGCTCGCTGTGGCACTTGGTATGATGCCACCACACTGCGGAGGGACTGGGGCTGGGAAGAGACACTGGGCTGGGGCTTGTTGGGCTGGAAGTGCTCTGGTGTTGGGGCTGAGGGGGGTCCTAATGGGGGCAAAACGAGGCTGAGAGAGGCATCAAGGGCAGTCATACCCTACATTTTGAGGAGGGCCCTTAGAGATGCCTGGCTCTGGGTTTTATACCCTCTGCCTGCGGCAGCAGCCCCACGGGGCTGGGGGGGGCTCACACCCACACTTTCAACCCCACAAGCATCCTCTGTGATGCTGCTTCTCTTCCTGAACCCATTTCCTCTCCTTCCCTGCACCCGGGGAAGCGTGGCCTCTCTGGAGGCTGCAAACAAACCCGTCAGGCCTGGGACACCAGCTTCCTCCCTAGAAACATCACTGCTGTAATTCCCAGCAGAGCTGAGGTTGGCTCCATATGGCCACGGGCTTCCCTCCGCGCTGCTCACAGCCTGCCCCGGCTCAGCTGCCTCGCTGCTCCTCCCCGGTGCAATATGGTACCTCACTGCCCAGCACCAGCGCTGGGGGATTAGCTCTTTTTTTGTTGTTGTTGTTGCTTTATTAGCTAAACCTAACAAGGCAGCGTTTATGCTGGCCCTTGAGGGCAGGTGGCTGGGATTTATGACTGCAGTGCTGCTGGGTGACCTGGAGTAGAGGCAGGCATTTAGTGCAGGGGAAAAGAGACCAGCACCCGCATCCCTGGGGATGCTGGGAGGTCTGGGCAGCTGGGATGCCCAGCGACCTTTGCCGATGCCGTGTTTGCACCGAGCAAGAGCAGGCTCCCACAGTCCAGGGTTATTCACTGGCATCGCTCAGGCCGGAGCTGGCAAGGACACTGTGCCATGCTGAGAGAGCACCCGCATTGCGAGAGTCACAGCTGGCACGGGCACGGCGCTGCTCTGAAGGGGCATTTCACTGCTCAGTCGGCTGCTGCGCATGAAAAGGGCATTGTAGGGGAGCGTGTGTGGCTGGGGAGCAGCTGGCATTGGCAAAGCATCGCCACATCTTGAAGGCACACAAAGACCATCGCCTCCTTCCCCAAAGGGCAGTTTTGCAGCTGGGGTGGGGAGGGGAAGAGGGTAGGACATTGCTGGGGTGGCAGCAGACATCACTTTGTGGATGTGAGCATGAAGGGGACAGTCACACAGGTCCCAGCTGCAATTTGGGGCCAGCCAGGTCCCTGCCCTAAGCACCCAGTGTGTGGCATGAGCGGAGTAGTTGCTGCCGTATGCCCCGTGCCGCTTCCTACTGGGTGCTGTGGGATGCTGCGCCTCTAGAGCGGTGACACCCAGATCCACCTTGATGAAGGGGACTTGGGGACTTAGTAAAAGCATCTTTGCTCCCTTTCTTCTAAGCCGGCCATGGGGAGCCTCTGCCTGTGGTCCCTTGCGGAATCAGGGCATCTGTCCCTGTAGCTGCCTGCATCCCTGCTGTGCCCCTGCTGTGAACAGCCCTCCCATGCCCTGCCCGGGGGGTGCAGCATGCCCCCATACCTGTCTGCATAGGCCTGGTTCACACCAAGGGATCACAGAAGTTTCCTCCTGAAACTGGTTTTTGAACGGGCTTGGCTCACCCAGCGTGAAGAGCAGGACGAGCAACACTTTACTTCAGGCGGCAGCATAAATCAGCCCATGGCTGGTGTCGGGCTCTGCCAGACATTCCCCTGGGGAAACGGAGGCAGCCGCAGGGGATGTTTCTCTAAGCCCGAGTTTGCAGCTCGGGGCCTAAGTACAAATCCATGGCCACGTTCAGGTTCAAAAAAGGGACCGGGGACATGCAAGGGACACGCAGGGCCCTCTGGCAGTGCAGGAGAGGAGCCAGCTGGATGCTGTGATGTCTCAGCTCACCGCTGCCAGCTTTGCTGGAGTCGGTTTGCCAAACCAGGGTGCATAAAGCAGCTTGGGGATGCTTGGAAGGATGCATGGTTCCCTCTGAGGAGGGATCCGAGCGAGATGGACTGTGCGGGGAGTGTTGGGAGGCAGCAGGGTGTGAGGGAAGGAGCCACATGAGACAAAAAGCACTCAGAAAAGTCCTCAGCAGCCAAACTCACTAGCCCAGACATGCCGCAAAGCACCTCTCACGGGGAGCCGCAGCTTGAAAAGAGCCTTTGAGGAAAAGCTGGGGAGCACAAACACGTTTCTCCTCCTTCCCGTGGGTGGGAAGGTTCCGCTCCATGGCAAGATGATGCACCCCACGTGGAGGAGGACACTCGTGGGGGGCTTGTCACAGCATCCTTCGTTGGGAATGGGGGACCAGGGTTGAGCATGAGGAGGGGGCTAAGTGGGATCCAGCCTCTCCCTGTGGTTGCTGCGCTGGAGGGAAGGGAGGCTCTGCCTTCCCTTGTACGATGCCACTTATATCGTAACGGGGCTGCCGGGAGCGGGGCGAGCGGTTTTGGGACTGCGGGGAGGAGAACTCGCCCTCCCGGCCGCCCCAAAACCGCTCGCCCCGTTCCCGGCGGCCCCGCTCTCCCACGGCAGAGGGCGCCCTGCTCCACGCTTGCGAGTCGTGGCGCGGCGGGGCGGGCGCGGGGGGAAGGGGCTGGCCGGTTCCCAAAGCCCCGAGCAAACCCCACTGCCTCCAGAAACAGGGACCCCGGCCTGGCCTCAGCCCCCGCTCCGAGGAGGGCGAGGTGGTTTGCAGCCTGCATGCCTGCATCCTTGCATCCCTGCATCCCTGCATTCCTGCTCCACGGAGGGCAAGGTGGTTTGCAGCCTGCATCCCTGCATCCCTGCCCCGTGAAGAGTGAGGTGGTTTGCAGCCTGCATCCCTGCATCCCTGCATCCCTGCATCCCTGCATCCCTGCCCCGTGAAGAGTGAGGTGGTTTGCAGCCTGCATGCCTGCATCCTTGCATCCCTGCATCCCTGCTCCGCGGAGGGCAAGGTGGTTTGCAGCCTGCATCCCTGCATCCCTGCCCCGTCAAGAGTGAGGTGGTTTGCAGCCTGCATCCCTGCCCATGGCAGGTCCTGCCCCTGCTGCTTCGGTCCTCCCATTTCCTAAGGATTCCCTAGAGCTGGACGAGGCTCGGAGTGGTGCTTCGGGGATGTTCTGTGCAGGGAACTGCTGCGACACCCACATGGATGAAGAGACACCAAGGGGAGATGGTAGAAGGTTAAAATATCCCAAAAGTGACAAGGAAAAGATGAGGAGGGGTGACTGTTCCTGCCACCTCCAACAGAAGAGTGATTGGGGCAGCAAATGGAGACTGAAGGTGGAGATGCGAAACAGGCAGCGTAGGTCACACAAGAACTCCCCACCAGACTCCCCGCTGCAGGAGGCCCTAGGTGCTCGGAGGTTTGCACATGGCCAATAAAAAAGTGGACGAAGTCACGGAAGAAAAATCCATAGAATTCTGTTAGATACAAAAGCTCCGATGTCCCTGTGCTGCCAGTGGCCAAAGGCTAGAGGACCACCTGGTCAATCCCACCCTGCGGTTCCTGCTCCTGCACTGCTCCCTGCACATCTGGGAGACATCGAAGCTGGCTACCATGGGGCAGTGGTGGAGATGGACCTCTGGGCTGCCCCGGTCTACCTCTCCTCCCTTCTCGCACGGTCTGGATTTTATGCTGCACTATGTCCTATCAAGCCTCCCTCCATATTAAAAGCTAATGTGATTTTCTCAGCTTTTTATTTTGCCCCTAAAAGAGGCCAGTTGCTCCTACCTGGGAATCCCTGTCCCATCTGGCTTCTGGGTTGCTCGTTTTCATTGCATGAGCAAAGGACCAAGAAATAGACCATAAAAATAACTGCCTGCAGCTGAACCTCTCTAGGAAGCTGGGATACACAAAGGAGGTGGCTTTAGGGGAAACCGGTGTCATAGGATCTAGACTATAAACCACCTCCTTCCGTTGCAGGGACAGAGGCCTGCGTTCCTGCAGAGGAAGGGTCAGTGTTGTAATTCAGATGCTCTTGCAATTGCAGTGTGTGTCAGCGCTGGGAAATCCCCGAAGCTCATCGCCAGATTAAGAATTAGCTCCAGATTGTAGCGAGATGCATCGGTGTCCTGGCATGGTACCCTCCAGCAGCCTGTCGTAGCTGCTGCTGGTGCTATGTGATGCGATCAGTCCCCGCTGCCTAAAGGAAGGAAGAGTTGGGGAAGCAACTGAAACAAGTGGCCAAGGAACCAGCACCGTGCCCTTGGAGTCTGGCCTGATCCTGACAGCCCGAGCCCTGAGCTGATTACCAGCAGCTTGATCTTTCCTTTAACACCGCAGCCTGGTGCCCGCACAGGGCTGGCCGGGGGGAGCCGGCTGTACCCAGCTGCCTGCTTGCATGGATGCAGTTGTTTCCAGCTTGGCTTTGCTGGCCGTGTGTTGTGTTTCTCACCTTCCCTGGCAATGAAGTGCACAGGGCAGGGAGAGAGAAAGCTTCATGCTAAGCACCCTCCCTTGCCAGCCCGTGCTGCCCAGGCACCCCAGCAAGCCTTTGGCCGTCAGCCTGGAAGCCAGGAGTTACCAGCACGGCTCAGGAGTGAGAAAGGTCCCCTGGGGACAGGACTGGGGTGACAGAGGACACCACGGGAAAAGTCACTTTGCAGAAGGCAGCACTTGGGAGGACAACTGCTGGCGTCACGGCAAGGGAGCAGACAGACTTGAACAGAGGCTGCGTGTCCCCACCGAGCAAGAGCCCTCTCTGCTCTGAGATCCCTGCCGTCCTACTGTCACCCTCTGGGGCTGGGACACAGAAGATTTGTTGCAGTTTTCCGTGCAGGACTGTTCGCAGAAAATTTTGCTGGGTGGGAAACTTTGCAACAGCCCATGGGGACACACCAGAGGGGGCAGAGAGGGGTGAGGGACATCCCTCCTGGGGGCTGTTTGGCCCTGAAGAGGAGGGAGCCCACAGAAAGCCAAGCAGACCGCCCTGCCTGTGGGCTCTGGTAGCCCGAGCTGCTGTCTCCTATTTGTAGAAGACAGCCCACTGCCCTGGGGCCGCCGTCGTCTCTCGTCTCCCGACAAGCCAAGGCACACAGAGCCTGGCCAGGCTGTGATCTGAATCACAACAGCCTCCCGGCTGCCTGCATACACGGGGAGAGTGGAGGACGCTGCTCTGCTCTCCTCTGGTCTCCCTGAGCTTCCAGGAGATGCTCCGGGCTTTTTCTCTCCCTTGTCTCTTCCCCAGCTGACTGCCGCTCCAGGCGAGAGCCCATCCTCTTGGCTGCAGGGCTGGGATGTTCCCACACACCCTTTGCCAGCCTGGGGCTGAGGGATTTGTTCTGGAAATGACCCCCTGCCCTTTTTCTTGCCCCATTTCTTGCCCCACAGTCCACCCAGGTGGCAGTTAAATACCACACACACCCTGTGCTCGTTATGCCATGAGGTGCCCATGGTGTCTGGTCCAGCGCTGAGACACCCCAGGGAGCTCATGAATTTGAGAATCCCCCAAACAGCCCAGGGAACGGGGAATAAGCTCCAGGCTGGGAGGTACCTGTGCCCCAGCGATGCCCCAGCCCAGCAGATACAGCTTCAGGGAGCGGCCGGAGACACCACGGAGACCCTCTGGGCACCCAGAAAAGTGGTGCTGCAGGCATTTGGAGGAGGAGGATTATACACTGAAGAAGGAGAATTCAAGTCTGGGACTGAGAGGTGAAAAGTAAACGGAGATGTTTAAATAGCCCAGGAGCTATAGGACATGCTGTGCTTTCTCCTGGAAGAAAGAATGGGAGATGTAGTGGTGAGGCCGGGTGGGATTTTGAAGTCATCTGACAAGTCTTTGCTAGTCTTTGCTGGTGTTAATACACACCAGTATAGTGAACATCCTATGGAAGAAAGTCTAAGGGGGATTTGTAGAGACTCTTCCAGCCCTAAAAGAAAAGAAGAAGGTGTCAGACCTAACCGGCTGCATTGGTTTTGTCAGATGAAGCCCTGGGCTGTGCAGGAGGCAGAGCTACATGTAGACTGGGGCTCTGCTGGTGACTGCCGTGGCTTTGAGATGAGCTGGTGACAGTCTGGGGAAGGACTGGGCTGACAGTGCAAGGCAAAGACGCCGAGGAGATAAAAGCAGTTGAAACACAATGTGCTAGCAACAGAATGAGCCCATGTGGCAGAGGACATGGCTGGAAGAGATCTTGGTCACATATATGCCAGGGTTAGATGTGTGCTTACCGAGCCAAAGGAATGAGAAGCCCTCCCTGATGAGGAAAAGCTTGATGCCGTTGGTAGGAATGAAAGCCACTGGTACGGTTCACGTGAGGGGAATGATGCACTCCGTGGCTGTAGCCTGTTTAAGAAGGACAGTCTGCGTGAGAGCTGTGTGGGAGGGAGTGCCTTATGAACGGGCTGTTTCCTCGGTTTAGAATTATTGATAACTGCAAAGTGCAAGGTCTGGACTGCACATGGAGCGACGTGCTAACGCCAACACCCGAGAGCAGTCCTGCCTGCCAGGCTCTGCACCAGGCAGCTGAACCAGAGAGCAAGAGCTGTTCATTACTCCTTGGCCTGCCATTGGGGGAACCGGGATAAAACACTGGGTTGTTCGGAGAAATTACACCTGGGTGAAGACCATCCTGAAGGTCTGACACATCCACTAGTAAAAAAACAAAGAATGAAGGTTGCGGAAACTGTAGGTAATAATCTGACATGAAAGGAACCACGCAGGACACAAAATAACGTGACTCCAGACCTCGTTATGACAGATACAGATGAATTAATTGCTAGGCTGGAAGGCAGTGGTTGCCTGGGGACTAGTCAGCATGACCTGATTCTGCTTGTTCCCGGCAAAAAAGGGCTGCTGTGGCTCACTTATGTGTGATGCTCCATAGGGTTAATTTTTCCAAAGCTGAGAGAAAGTAGGAAAGAAACCAGTTGGGAGGAATAATTTAGAAAAAATGTGAGAAAATATTGTGGGTCTTCAGAAAGAGTTTTTGATATCTGGCAGGTCACAGTGCAAACAGAGAGGAAACGGGTTTGGCTACAAGCCCATTCTGATTCAGTGGCAAACTGGAAACCAAAGAGCTACACATCACAACTGGAGGGGAGGGAGGACACTAAAAATCAGTCAATAAAATGGAAACTTAAGGTATTGACTAGGAAAACTAAAAAATAACAAGGAAAAAATCCATGTTGGGCAGGGGTGAGGATGACAGGAGAGACTTGCAGGTAGAAGGACAGCAAAAGAAGTGACAGCGTTGATACAGTCTCCATCTAACACCATGAAGATGATAAAATTAACAGTGATACGTAAAAGTTGTGCTCTGTAAGTAATTCCATTTGGAGAGCAGGAGGGGGATATACTTGTATCAGACGAGATATCATACAGACCACTGGAATCTTGGAAAGATATTAGAGCACATACAAGAGTAAACTCACAAGCCCGGAAGAGTCCTTAGAGAGCTGGCAGAGGTGTCCCGCCTTACTAATCTTTATTTGCAAGAACATCAGAGAAATGCTAATGTTTTGCCAGAATTTCTAAAAAAGGCAAATGAGATCACTGGATAAATCAGACCTATTAACCTGGCATCACGCAAAAGAGTGGAAGAGAATCTGAGCTTTAACCAACACAGAACTAACAGGCAAGAATATAAATAATGAATTGTCCTGGTTTTGTGGCAACAAGGTTTGCTACACAAAAACGATCCTGGGTTTGGTAAGTGAAGGTCACTGCATGACTACAACGTTGTTCTTGTGAATGTTTTGACTGAGAACTCTGCGATACAACATGATAAAGTATTTCCCACAGGAGCCAGCTACAGGTGGGCTTCAGAAATAGTTGACCTTTCCTGACACACAGGAGTCTTCACCAGGGGCTTCTCCTGGAGGGTGGATGCTCCTGAATCCTTCTCACTGCTGATAACGCTGGCACATGGCAGAAGGACGGGTAATGAGATAAGGGCATCACAGTCCTGCTCAGTGGTTTGCTCCTTTGGTGAACTCAACCCACTCAAACCAAACACCTTAGCAAGTCAAATGCAAGGAGCAAGTAGCAGATTATGGACTTCACATACTGAGTGGGAGGACGGAAAGGTTCAGAGCAATCAACTCAACCAGAGCTCCTACTGCGATATAGGAGTAAAAGGAGTAGCACAATCTTTGGATGTTTAAATAGAGAGCAATGACACGGCTGATGCGGAAGTCCTGCCTATGCCTTTCAGTTCTGTTTTGTTTTGTCTTGTTTTGTTTTTAATGGGGATGAAACATGGGAGAAGGTGTAGAAAAGAATCACTGCAAGGAAGCCCGAGCATGGGAGAGAACGAGAGCACACATGCCTAGTCTGGTTATCTTAATGAAACGGAGATTAAGAGTGTATGAGTGTTTTCCTAAGGCCACAGGAAAGCTAATTTCAGTTGTTGTAGGTAACACAGAACATTTACAGAGGAGAAACCAACAAGACACAAACTCTACAGCCTGTTGCTGACATGAAGGACGCGTTCTAACAAAGTAAAACCTCCAGCCGTTTCTCATCATGTTCCCAATCTCTCTGGCTTGGCAGAAGGAAGATGCACCACAGGTGTCGGAGACCTCACCCTGGGAAACAAAACCCTCAGACACGCCCTTTGATCCCCTACAGCAATCCAAACGTACATATTCATCTCAACATACCCCAAGCAGGTATCCCACAGCACATACCTGGGATACCTACCTCTGCTGGCTAACATCACATTCATATCAGTTCCGCATTAGTCGCAGCATTAGGGCCACTTAATGTATCATTATCGGTGCTTGATCTCACAAGTGTCTTAAAGAAGGTGGTGTTCATACAGTCTGACTTTGTTAATGTCTTGTGAGGATAGCCGATGCTAAAATATCCTTATTGCTCTGTCTACACTCATTTTAGTCTAGCACCTTTACGCATCAAGAGATTTATCGTTTTATTGCTCCATTAACAAAACCATCCGCCTTAGTCTTCATCTGAGGTCCTATGACTCTTTTCCTTATACTAACTGACAAAAACTTTAACTAGGAGTTAAAGATTTTTAAGTTAAAACTCTCTCAGGAGCCTAACTGCCTCCATTTCAATGCTAAATGCTTTAATATAGGCAACAAACCAATGGCTAAATTCCAAAGCCAGGGTAAACCCACATTAGAAATGATCAGGCTTCCTCAACAAGAAGCATGATTAATCATCAGAACAAACCAGCTAATGAGAGACCGAGACTCTATGGATTTATCTCCAGATCAAGACTTGGTTCCCTTCTGGAAGAGGTGTTTGATTTCACATTGATTGTAGGAGCAAGTGGGCAAAATACAATGGCCTGTGGTGTAAAAGAAGCCACATGGGAGGGGTGGCCATTCTTTCTGGTCTGATCCTCCCAAATGCACTGCATCTCCGTCTGCTTCACCAAGACCTGGAGGTGAGCAAATGGGCTCCCTGAAATCAAGGTTGGGCAGACAGCTCATCCAGCCTGCCCTCCTCTCTACCTTCAAGGGATCCCTTAATATGCAGTGTAAAACAGTCAAGGGTGGAGAGCCAAAGCGTGGCTAACCCCAGCCTGGAGTCAGCAAAGGCCTGGGAGCCTCTCTGATACGTAAATCTTCGGCACGTGTCTGGAACTGTCATCAACCCCAAAGACCGAACAGGGCCTTTCTTGGAGGTCTCAACTTGGGGAACTTGTTCCTTCTCAAAATCCTAGCCCCCAGCCTGAAGCTGAGCCTCTAGGTCATGGTGCTCAAGGGAAGTCCCATTAGATCAGAGCTGCTCATGTGCCTTACGGCAGCTATGCCAGGATTGTCTTCTCACAAGCAACCCAACATGTTGTTTTGTGATGGCAGAAGGAAGGACTCTGCTGAAGTCGGAGCAATCAAAGGAAAAGACATATAAAGGGAGACGAGAGTCAGACTGGTTGGCCTTGCATCATGTTTGCAGGTGGTAGTGAAAGGCTGTTTCATAGAGGGAGCAGTCAGGCCATGACGTGAGGACACATGCCTCAGAAGGGGAGAAGTATTTTCCTTGCCTTCTTGGTGGAAGGCCACTAACACAACAGGATGGGTGAAAGGTGGGAGGAAGAGGAGGATAAACTGTGCACTGAAGGTGCTTCTCCGTCCTGCTTGATGAGAGTGGGCATCCCAGTCTTAGATGGTTATATTAGGGGTGGTAAAATCTCACCTTCAGCTATCATCTTGAAGCATCCCTCAGTAAAGCTTTGCTCCATCTGGCTGACTTCATCTAGTCCCTCTGGATGTGGCCACATCTCTGACACCTCCTCCCTTTCTCACCACCATTCCTGGCTGCTCCACAGCAACACAGTACCTTAGACATAAGGACTTTTGCCCTGACAAGACAGGTGAGCACGCGGTGTTGCCATGTTTAGAATCATAGAATCGTTTAGGTTGGAAAAGACCTTTAAGATCATCAAGTCACACCGTAAACCTAACCCTGCTAAGTCCACCACTAAACTATGTCCCTAAGCGCCTCATCCACACCTCTTTTAAATACCTCCAGGGATGGTGACTCAACCACCTCCCTGGGCAGCCTGTTCCAATGTCTCACAACCCTTTCAGTGAAGAAACTTTTCCCTAATATCCAGGCTAAGCTTCCCCTGGCGCAACTTGTGGCCATTTCCTCTTGTCCTATCACTTGTCACTTGCGAGAAGAGACCAGCACCCACCTCTATACAACCTCCTCTCAGAAGGAGTTACCTGCGGCAACTCATGCGAAGTACGTCAAACCTGTCCTATGCTTTCCATGTCAGCATCGCAGGGTTGGAGGCCACATGGGCTGATGAAGGCGAATGCTTTGCCCTTGATGCTGTTATGGAAATGATTGTTGCATCTTTGAAATGGAAGCAAGCCCTTGGTTTCCAAAAGGATGGACTTAAGACATCTTTACTGTGGTAAGTTCAAGCTCTCCTTGTCTCTGTGTGCTCCATGGTGTGAGGCTGTGGTAGAGCCTGAAAGCCAAGGTCAGGGCCATTATCTGTTCCTCTGACACAAAACATTCAAGGGCAACCACAGTGCTCAACTGAGGTGGAGGCTAGGACCTCCTCAAGAGCTCAAAACAGTGGAATGGACTTCTCCAAGAGGCACAGGCTGCTCCCAATCTCCCTGCAACCCCCTGTGTTTCCTGGGCCATTCATTTCCTGCTGCACGAGCTCAGAGCAAAGGGTATGGCTGTGAAACACGTGCAGGCATTGACTATCAAAACATGATTCTCTTCCATGGACTTCCATTCCCGGGGAGCACGTGGGAGAGCAACCAATGCCGTGGCACTTTGGGGAGGGTCTCCCAGACCCTGGCTGACTGCTGGGAAGGAGAACCTGGATGGGAGCAGGCGTGCGGGGTGGGTGTGGGTGCATCTGCGGGTGCTTGGGAGCAGAGCTGCCCCACACACTTGGAGCTGCAGTCCCACACACTTAATCAGCACCAAATGTGCATGTGCATAAAGTGAACAGAGGGAAAGCCTTTGTCAGGCAACAGCGACCGCTGCTGCGGAAACAGTCAGAGAACCCTTTTCCCCTTAAAGTTTACTACTTTTACTACTGGCCTGGCCTGGAAGCCTTTATTGCTCCCAACGAAGCCAGGACTTTGCTCTAAAGCCAACCAATGAGAAGCACTTGAAAACCTGCGCCTATATATATAAGCGTGTGTGCACCTTTGTGTATGCATTCCTCCGTGTGTGGGTGCCTCTGTGTGTGTGAGCATGCCAAGGGGTGTGAGCGTGGGTTTGGGTGGAGCAGGAGCGCACCTCGCCCTCCCCGGGTGCCGGCGCGGGAGCCAGGCGGGGGGCTGCTGCTGGTGGCTGCAGGCTCCCTCCCGCTTCTGGGAGGCTCCGGGGGGAAGTTCAGCACTTCTGCAAACAGAGGCCTCTCTTAGAAACGCCGGCAGCCACTTCAGGGGCAGGTTTGCAAAGGAGCTCAGTGCTCCATTGCAGAGCTGGAAAGAAGCAGGCGGCTTCTGCAGGGAGCCTGTCGTCTTGAGCTCCCCTCCAAGCTCTTTGGAGGGTCTGCTCTTCCAGCATGCCCCCACCGTGCCACACACCCGTGCAACTCAGAAACACAGCTGGGAGCTCTTTGGAGAGCCCAGGTGAAGCTGTTTGGCATTGACATCTGCATATGGATGCGGATCCGGTGGGTGCGGAGTGGCTCAGTGGGGCAGGGTCGGTGCTTGAGCTGTCCCCAGCAAACACCCAGCGGAAACCCTGCTTTTGGTCTCCAGTGAGCACCAGCCAGGATTGGGATGTCCCAACAACAGGGAGGTATGAAAAGTGCTGAGGCTGTCTGGAAGGGACATTGTCTTTGTTGATGCAGGTGGCAAACGTCCACAGGAGCCGCCAGCAGCCTGCGGCAGCCAGAGCATCATGACCGTCCTCCTCCCTGCTCTGGCTGTCAGACCTCTGCCCGGCGGCTCTTGGTCAAAGGGTCACTACTGCAGCTCGAGACCTCAGCCCTGCCGCGCATCCTGTGTGCTCAGTGGGAGACTCAAAGCTGGAGCATCCTGTGGGTCTGTGCTGCCTGATGGGCACTTCTGCATCACCTGACTCCCGTCCTCGGGGTGCTTTTCCCGGGACTGACACCAACCCGCTTGTGCCGCGGCAGGCAGGGGCACTCATCTACATTTCATCTGCTGGTCCAGGCTGGCAACAGAAGGCTGAAACCTGGCCTCCTCTGCTGCTTGCGGCCCTCCCATGGCCCGCAGCGTCTGGGAGCCGTGGCAGGCATGCCTGCCGCACCATGCAGTGTTTCTGGAAGTGAGGAGGCCTTTGAGAGGCCGGGATAATGGCTAATAGTGCTGTTTTCCTCTGCTCTGCTTTCCTTCAAGTGAATTACCAGGGTCTTGCTGGGAATTATCCTGCCATTACCCAGCGCTCTGGGGAGCTGCCAGTGATTTACTTAACAGCAAACAACACAAAGAGCCGGACACGGCAGGAGCTACGCAACCGAACAAGCTGGGGAACGTGCAAGTGGAAGAAAAGTGCTGTAACAGCAGCTGGGGCACAGGGATCTCACTGGGGCTGCTGGCCAGAGATGGGCACAAGCATGTCCCCAAGAGCCGCCCTCTGTTTGCACATGGAGTAACGGAGCTGTTCTCCCCCAAGGGAAGATTTAGTCCATGGTGTAGCTGAGTGCAATGGAAATGTCAAAGGGTGGTGGCCCCACGGTGCTGTGCCTGGCTGGCCAGGGGGGTGCCCAGGGCTGCGGCATGGGAGGAAGATCCAGTCCTCCCTGCTTCTGGAGAGCCATGGGACTCGGGGATGGTCAGGAGGCCATGAATGGGTCAGCAGCAGAGCCCTGCTCTCCCGCCGAGACCCACCCAGTGCCTGCACAGGGGGTCTGGCAGGGACAAAGACTCCCGACCCCCCCTCAAAGCCATTTTACCTCCTTGCCTCTTTGCACCTTCCAGACTTTGTCCTTGTCACCCTGTATTGTCCCATGGGTGAGCACAGCCCTCGAACACCCATGGCCTGCCTTGTGCCAGCCACACTACTCCCTCTGACAGCCTCTGCTCCAGGGGCCCACCACAGTGCGAGTCTGCCCAGGGCTGCTCCCTCCTCCCTTTGGGAACTGCCCTCTGCATGCAACGAGGCACCCCTGGACCCTGCAGGATCCGCACAGCCCGCCTTGTCCTCCGGCCCCGTGCCTGCTCCAGCACGGCTCTGCACACACACACACTCTCCTCTTGACACTTTACAGGCGCCCAGCGAAGGAGGGGCTCTGTCGAGTGCTAGAAAGTTGTTCCTACTTTGCGCTGGGAGCAACCACATTACTCACGAGTCCCTTTTTAGTGCGGGTATGTGTTTCCCCCTTCCATCTCCAGTCCATTAGCTACTATGGAAACAACATGTCATTGCCTGGAGGTGGAGTTCAGCCACAGCCAAAACAGCCGCGGATAAATTCCAGCACCCAAATTCACATCCTGGGGCAAAGCCCGCGCAGCTCAGCTGGGGAAAGGGAGCAGAGTCCCGGCCGTGCTGAGGGAGCAGATCTCAGCCCGGGCTTGCTGGCTGCGGGATGCATGGGGTGTGGGAAGTGCTGGAGGGGACCCCACTGTCCCAGCTGGTGTGGAAATGGCATGGCTGGGGAAGGCTGGGGTGATTTACTCTTCCGGAGCCCGACCGAGGGCGTGCAAGCAGCGTGGAGATAAACAGCAGATCCGCAGGGCCTCGGCTGCCTCATTTCCGCTCCGTCCTGCTGCGCCCACTGCCCAGCCTGTGACTGATCTGCCAGGGGCGGCCGCAGAGGGGAGGAGGCAGCTCAGCGGCGTAGCCAGGGGGGCCGCATGGGGACCCCGCTACCCCCGGCACGGGCAGAGCCTGTTTGACACAGGGACATCTGGCACAAGGATGCAGTGGAAGGGCTTAGCATCCCTTGAATTCATCCGTACGGGCTGACCTTCAAGCACTCAGAGCCATCCTACTCCCCTGCCTCCCCCCATCCCCTCCTGCTGATGGGTTTTCAGAGCGTTGTGTGTGCCAAAGCCTCCCCGGCTTGTGTGCACGGGGTACTGAGTCCTTGCTGCTGTGGCCTTGGGAAGGTTTTTCCCCTGTGGGGAGATGGCACGCGTCAGAGTTGAGAGGTGGCAGAGCAAGGGCTGCACCAGGTTCAGCATGTGCTGAGCAGTCTCGTCCCCCAGCAGTGCCTTTTAGTCCTGCTTGCTCCTGGCTCCCCCCATGTTCTTTCAAAGCAAACGCCCATCGCAGCTCTCAGCTGTGGATTTTGGCTGGTGCAAGGTGTCCAGCCTGAGCGATTGTGTGTCCCACTCAGGCCCCCATTGCAGGGGGACAAGGAGGTGCTGGTCCCTGTTGCACCAGGGCAGCTGAGGTGCGTGCTTGAGCTAAGCTGCTGGGTCCCACTGCAGGCAAGCAGTGGAGGAGGGAGCACTGCAGGGTGACCAAACCATGTCCCTATACCCAGAGTCACTCGGATCTGGGGAGTGACCATCAGTGTCCCAATGCCTACCTGGCTCACTGCATGGGGATCCATCCCCATAGCAGGGCAGGAGCTGTAGGGACCCAAGGGAGTCACATTTTGAGCGTGGCTGCTCCTTGCCACATCTCCTAGGGACCCTGAGGAGAAGGAGGGCAAGCAGGGATGGTGGCACATCCTGCCTGGAGGCTTTCATAGCAGGGGTGACTCCTGGCCCCGGTCTCCCCTGGCAGATGGAAAATGCTGGAGATAGGAAGCAAAGCCCTTGGAAGGAGGAACTTTCCTTGGTGGCAGCCAGCAGTCCATGACGGGGCTGTCCCACCCAGCACTGGGGCTGCTCAGCTGCCTGCCTCTGCTCGCAGGCACCCTTCCAGCCCGGACTGCCCAGGAGGTGCCATGTCCCACCCCGGTGGTTTTGCCACCCTGCAGTGCCACTGCCTAGGGACAGCAGTGTCACATAGGGTAGGGAAGAACTACCCCAGCGCCTCCGATAGCTCACCCAGAGATGGGGACTGGAGCCAGCTCTGGCCCTAGCTCAGACACCCCTCCCTTCCCCAGCTTCTCCGGGAGATGGAGCAGGAAAACCTGTTAGTCCCCAGGGCAACCTCGGGGTGATCCCCTGGCTTCTGAGTTGGAGCAGTGACCTGCGTAAGTGCCTGCCTGGATAGGGGCCAGCGGGAGCAAACTCTGGACATGAGGCTCCCTCGAAGGAGGGAGGGAGAGACCAGAGGCGAGCAGGGATGCCTTTCCAAAGCAGGCAGAGAAATTGTCCATCAACAAGGCTTCTCTGCAAAGAGGCAAGCACCGTCTCTGAGAAATAACGGAACAAATGTTGGGAGGAGGAAAAAAGTAATGCAGGTTTCTAGAGCAGGGATTTTCAACCCATTCTGCTTTGCTGATCTACAAAAATATCCCACCAGAGATGCGAGTTCCTTTGTAGCAAACCGACACCACCTGGCAAGACGCTTGCTGGCCTCGGTTACCCTTCCTTAAAAGCAGTCCACGGAGGATCCCCCAGCCACAAAAGCTGCAGCTTTTGAGAGGACTGGAAACATGTAACAAACCAGGCTGGTTTACCCGTGTGGGAGCCCAGTGGAGTGGATTGCAGCCCCGAAACCCCAGGCCTGCCAGAGCACAGCCTTTGCAAGAGTGATGTTGGCCCCACGCCCACTAAGAAAGGGCCAGGAGGGCATCCAGTGAAGCTGGGAGAAGCTGAGGTGCACCCCCGGGGATGAGCAGTGCTGGGGAAATTGCAGCTTCAAAACCATGCTTCAGCCATGGTGCTTGGTGTGGATTCTCCAGTGACTAATAAAAAGCCTGTGTTTGCAGTGGCCAGTCTGTCTGGGGGGGTGCTAGTGAGCGTCCCCGCTCTGCTTAGCCACTTGTTTCCAGGACACTTGCAAGAAGATCTGGCATCTCCCTCCTCAACTCCCCATCAAATCTGTTTAAAATTGGTTTAATGGGTTTGCAATGATTGGAAAAAAAAATAGGAGGAAGGCTCCCTTGCTTTGGAAAGCAATGTGGAAAGTAGACAGAAAAAATGCTGGGGGACATGGGACAGTGGAAAGGAGAGAAGAAGTAGGAAGACAGTGGTCCTGCTCCCAAAAGAGGAGGTTGAAATATCCCTCCTCTCCGAGATCCTGTGTATCACGGGTGTCTCCACT
The DNA here is from genome assembly GCF_030936135.1 of Gavia stellata. Classification (NCBI taxonomy): domain Eukaryota; kingdom Metazoa; phylum Chordata; class Aves; order Gaviiformes; family Gaviidae; genus Gavia; species Gavia stellata. Next base: position 19,063,139 of record NC_082604.1, read on the forward strand.
GAAGTAGGATGCCTGAGCATCCTGGCCTAGCTGAGGACGGTCCAGAGATACAGATTGGTCCCAACGTCCCAAGTCATGTCCTTGTCCTGGATCTGAGAAATGGTACCCAAGAAGATCCCTTCCAGGCAGGGATCCTCCCCATGTTCCCATGCTGAGCTGTTGGCTCTGCAGGTGAGCTGTGTGACACAGGGGACACACACCCATCTGTGACCCCACAGGCATGGCATTTCCCCCCACATCCCCTTTGCCTCTGCCTTTGGTCACTCTGGTGTAAGGAGCATCCTTACAACACACCTCTCAGATCAGAAAAGCCTCCTCTCCTATCGAGTCTGCACAGCCATGAGACAAGTCGGACAAATGATTTGGTTGAAAATCGACCTCCTCCTAACCGCACACCCCCCCCCCCCCAGCAGGATTTGTTTTCAGCCCGATCCATTCCCTAATCAGACTCTCGTTGCACAAGGAGGGAGCAAGGCCGCTCACCGAGCAGGGCTGGATGGCTGCTTTTGGCAGCAGCACAGATTTTGATCGGCTTGAAGCAATCGTGAAACTGCAGCCTGAACTTCCAGTGACTCACCCAGAGAAGGGAAACTTCCTGGCTTGTGTGTTCGAGCATTTCTGGAAAAACTGCTATATTTGGCATGGAAAATAGGAAGGATTCCTCCAGCCGCTTGAAATGGGAGCAACAGAAATGACTCAATGGGCAGTTTAAGAGAGACGAAGAAGGATGCTCTCTAAATTATTCATTGCGATTCTCCACGTTGTGTGTTTTGCCCACAACAGGCTCAACTGTGCCTGCACACAGGATGTCCCGGGCTCTGCCAGGAAGATGGGCGATTTATTGCTCCGACAGCAACCCCGCCAATGCACATTTGCTGTATATTATGGACTATGGACATTATAGGCTGCTTCCCATCTGTTTACCAACAAATACTGCTCCTAAAGGTATGGCATTGTGCTTATCGCTACATGTTGACCCAGCGTGAAAAATCTGCCAATTTATATTTTCATGACATCAGTAGCTAGAAATGCATTTCTTGCCAGCTTCAAACACTTTCAACTGTTTCATCTAGTACGCTGGGGAAAAAAATGAAGAAACTGCTCTTCTGCAAATTACTGAAGTTGGTGGAGGGGGGGCTATTTCTGAGGATTTGAAATGGATTCTTTTTCTCTCCTCTTTCTTTTTTAATACTTGTCCAAATGGTTATTCAAAGATCTTGTTCATTAAACTCCTGAGCCGCTAAATGAAAATTGTCATTTTCAGATCATAACAGCAGCACCTAAAAGAAAAAGAGATGTGAATAAATCCCAAGAAAAAAAAAATCAACAACTTTTCATGAAAAATCAGTTAAAAAGAGAGAGAGGGCTGCAAACATTTTCCATTGGGTGAAATGCCAACCAGCTCCGGGTTAGCATATATTAAATTAAATATTCAATTTGGTCATGCACCGCTTTTATTGGCAGATTAAATATCGACAAATATGTCTAGCGCAGGGAGATGCTTCACGCTGCAGCCTGACAAACCCCGTGGCAGCTCTGCATCAGCGCTTCAGGTAGGAAAACCTCTTCCTCCGGCCGCTGAGACCCTGTGAGGCTGATGCCCGAGATCCACGTGGCCACAGCCATTGCACACATTTTTCCTCCTCTTCGCTCAGCCCGCTCCTTCCAAAGGTGCTGCTTAGTGGGAACCATCCCATGCAGGAGCGTTTCAGCCTGGAAGTGGCAGCCTCCTTCCCCCCAGCTCCTCCCTGCCTGGCTGGAAGGCGGCCAGCCCCTCCAGTGTTCCAGCAGCGCGGGGGGTGAGCTGGGAGGCAAGGCGAGCAGAGGAGCGCTCCCATCCTCGGCACCCCACATCTTCAGCTCACCAGAAGCCCCAGGAAGGAGTGAGACACACTGGCATCGTATCAGAGGGAAGGGGCTTGTCCAGGGCTCTGCTTTGCCTCTCAAATGCTGCCCCTGGAGATTCAGTAGCTGCTCAAGACTTCTGGTCCATCAATTATTTAATTCCCTCCAGCCATATGGTCTTCAGCCCCACGTGCTCGTCTCCTCCGAATGGGGCTAGCGGGGTTGGGCAGGGGGATGCGGAGCTGGGGCTGGGCAGAGGACACCCGCTGGGAAGCAATGCAGAGGCATGGGGAACAGGTCCCGCCAGCCAAAGCATTGAGCCAAGCGCTATGGCAGGCATCTTCTCACCCAGCCACACATCGGCTGGAGGACTGGGTTTTTCTTCCGATCTCCCGCGATGACCCCGGGCAAATCACCTCCCTGCTCCATGCCTCGCTTTCCCCACCTGTAAAGTGGGGCCAAAGATTTCACAACCGATTTGAGCTTTGGTGGCATCCACCACCTGCCATAGCAGTACACAAACGTGTGTGCAAGGTGTTGTTTTGCAATAAAACAAGAGTGTGGTTCTCGCCCCTGCTCACAGGAGCTGTACCACCATGGATGTGTCTTTAGTGAATTGCTTAAGGCTGGTGGCCCCCATTTGCTGCTACTGCTTGCGCCGTCTCGAGCTAAAGCAGCAAGGCACAGCATGGCACGGCATGGCGGGCGCTGGTGGGTAGGCAGGACAAGCCACGACACGCGGGCAGGCAGGCGGCTGGAGCCGGGTAGGTGTGTCGCTGTTACCCAATAAATAACTCAAGCCCTAAAGCAGCCCATTGTAATTACAGGGGCCCCGCGCAGATTGAAAACGAAGAAGAAAGAGGAAAAAAAGGAAATCAAGGTTCAGTCTTCCCCAGGAGGTAGTGCTCCATGGGGGAAGCGATAGAGGGGAGCCGTGATTTATATCTCTCCAGAGGAATTCTCCTTTCCAGGGCCGCCCCAGGCGCCGAACTGCCGCCAGGTTCAGCTGAGTTTCTCATCTGAATATGCATGAGGCAGTAATTAATTCTCTCTGATACTGATCCAGATTTGGGGTTGGTTTTTTGAGTTTGTGAGTGTGTGTTGTGTGTCCGTCTTCTCCCAGGTGTGCCGACACGGCAAGGAGGGACGAGACGAAGGAGAGGTAGCTTTCCACGCAGTTGTCCCTGCAGGATGATGGCCATCGGTGCCCCGTGGCCGGATTGGGGCAGGAGGGTGACCCCAGTTGGGTGGGGAGCCCCGTGCGGTGGCTCTGGGGGGTGTCCTGCTGGGGACAGCGGGAGGAAGTGGGACAGAGAGCAGGACACGATTGGGGTCGTGTGTCTGGGGCTGGCCACAGTGCGCAGCAATCCCTGCCCCAACATGCATCCAGCCTTGGGCGGGTGCAGGGGGGTGTCTTCCCTCCTCCTGAGGACATTACGAAGACCTCGTGTTTGCAAAGTATTGGGAGAGGCAGGGAGGGAAGAGAATCAGGCCTCGCCGCCTCCCTCCCACCTTCCTCTCTTGCTCTTCTACGCATCACTTTGAGCAGTGGGACGGGAGCCCCGTGGAGTGAAACCACGTCTCTGGCCCAAGGCCCAGGCCCGGGGCAGGGTGTGGGTGTGTAATCTCCGTGTCATAGGCCCTTGCCCGAGTCTGATCCGCAGCGTTGTTCACTTGGGCTCGTAGTCACAACCAACCTTCAAACCGGGGGAAAAACAGAAAACTCATTAACTCTTTTCCAACTTTACCAAGCCCACACCCTGCGGCACAGGTCTCTTCCCCCTGCCTCTGGGACAGGTTGCCCCGATGCCCTCCTCACCCTTCACTTGAGAAAGGCAATAATCAGCTTTACTGCCTTTAAACCCACCTGTGGGGCCCTAGCAGCCTGCCAGGAACAAGCCAGGGTCGTCCTGGCATGCAGGCAGGGAAGGACAGGGATTTGAGCTCTGGCTTCCGGGCCACGGCATTACCGGCACAGGCCCTTGGCAGCCAGGAGGTGATACTGGGTCCCCTCCTGCTTTTGTGGGCTCCCTGGAAAAGCCAGTGTCCCAAAACAGAGGCATCCCTTGTCCCTCCCATCTCGTCCCCACCTTGTCTGTAGGCAGGAGCAGGATTAGCAGCAGCGCTGGGGTGTATTGCTGCCCTCAACCCGGCCCTTGCTCCTGCCAGCACCCAGCCAAGGGAGGCAGAAAAGGGTGCTCTCTTGCCACCAGCTCTCAGACAGCTGGGGTGGTGACTTCCCGGAAACATGGAGAAGCCAGCGAGTGTCTTGGACCACAGTGTCATTGCCTGCTGGGGTCAGGGGCCCTGGAGAGGTCACACTCACTTTCCCATATCTTCCCATCACAGGGGAATAACCTGCCTAGAAAACTATCCTCACCACGGGACTCCATGCGGCAGCCAAAGGACGACATCGGTGGGACAATGTCCTGCCTGCCGTGTCCCGCTCTGGGTGCCGGCAGTGGGGTGCAGAGCAGCCAGACTCCCTACATCCCTCTGACGGATCCCTGCAAATGTCTCCAGGCTCCGTGAGCAGTGGGCTGGGAAAGGTCGGTGAGTCAGAGCCTTGTTTTGTAATGCAGGGGGCAGAGCGCGTGTCGGAGCAGGGATGGCCGTGAGCTGAAGTGTGGGACCCGCCTGGGCCTTTTGCAATCCTCTGGGGAAAGGCGAAGTCGGTGTCTCCATCCCTTAATTAAAGCGCGCCACAAGGACCTGCTCCCTCCTGTTTACGTGGTTCGTGGGGATGGATGGAGGAGCAGCAGCCCAGGACGTGGGGAGGAGGGCAGCCTCATCGGCCCTTCCCTGGGCTGGGGCGGCTGGTGGTCTCCGAGCGCAGTCTCTCCCTCCTAAGGTGAGGCCTCAGCCTTGGTCCCACGGCCTCACGAAGACGTTTGTTGGACCTGTGGCCTGGCTCCAGTGCTGTACACACCTCCACTCCGACCTGTGAGTGCACATGAAGCTCCTTCCCACCTCCCCATCGCCCTCCAGCCCCCCCAGTGGTACTCCTTCCCCACCGGCTCCTCCAAGCCCTGCAGAGACAAATGTCCACAAAGCCACGGCCCCCACATGCAACCTTGGCCATCAAAGGACAGAAGTTGACACAGCCAGGTTGTCACCTCTGTCGGCTTCACGTCCCGCATCACCAGCCTGACCTAGAAACACTACCACATCTCGTGTGCCGGAGCCCAGGGATGCTGCAGGCTCATCCCTCTGTTTTTTCCAAAGCGTCTGAGTGACAGTCGCCCCTCCCCTGCCTCTCCGAAGAGCGTAATGAGAATTTCCTCCGAGGAGCAGCTTGCCGCGATGAAATAATCGCCCGAGCAGCAGGATCTTCGCCGGGGATTAGAGAGGCTGCTACTTGCTGAGCTAGGTAAACGGCCGACGAGGAGGGAAAACTCCTACCACCTCCTCCAGCACCTCGATTCCTTTGCCAAAGCAATCGCCTGCTGCAGACGGAGCGAGGTCCCAGGCAGAGCTCAGCCACGGAAACTTCTGTCCCTGATGCTGGGGCACTTTTGCAAAGTCCCCTTCCACCCTCCTCCTCCTCTTGCTGCTCCCTGCGGAGCCGCTCCTGAGCCCCGGCTGGCAGGAGGGGTGGAGAAGAGGTAAAGCAGCAGCTGCCTTTTACAGGCAACAGTTTTTTTGTTGCTGTTTCTTTTTGGACTGCTGAGGCATAAAATGCCGAGCTGAGTCTATTCCTCTCTGCCTTACGTGCAGGGGCACTCACCAGCCGGGTTATCCCGCTGCACGGAGGGACGGCAGCAAGGGCTATACATGGATTTCCGATGCAGAGTGGTTTAAGGCAGTTTTGCTTCCACTCCGGGCTTGGTTGGTTTGTTTTTTTTTTTTTCTCCCCCCTCTCTCTGTCTTCTGTGGGACCCTGGTGTGACCATCCCTTGAGGATTCCTAATTTTCTTCCCCAAATATCCCACGTCTTTTTCTTTTTTTAACTGTTTGTGAAACGTGGGAACCCCCAGCCCAAAGGAACATCTCTGGTTTGAGGAGAAGGCACACATTAAAGCTAAGTTATAGCAGAAGTGCTTTCTTTTAGGGCTGGGCTTGGGTGGTTGGTTTTTTTTCCCCTTCCCTCTTTCGGACGCATTCAGAGACTCACCGTCCGCCAGCCCCCGGCTCGGCGGTGGCAGAGGGCGCTCCTGCCTCCAGCCCTGTTACCAACCTGCCCCAAACCCACAGCCGCTGTTGAGCGCCGGCTCCGGGAACAGACAGCCGCTGCCCTTGTCTTGAACACGCCAAGCGAGAGGCGCAGCCAGCAGCGACCAGAAATCCCGGTTTCCACAGCCCTGTCCTGTCCCCGAGCGCGTGGAGAGGCTCTCGCCCCGCTCCCACCCAGCCCCGCCACCGGGTCAGAGTGGGATATCCAACGTGAGAAATTCGTTGTCCCTAGAAGGCCCCTCCTGGCTCAACACCGGCTCGCCAGCGGCGCCCGAAAGCCGCGAGCGGGGCACGGTTGTGCCGAGAGCGGCTCTGACGCAAAGTGAGAGTTTCGCGTGGCAGCGCTCGGCTCGCGGGCTCGCAGCCAGCACGGTGGCCCCCGGGCTGGGGCAGGGGACGGCCAGCCCTAGTGCAAGGTCAGCCGGAGGGTCAGCGGCCGACACGAGGCCACAGCCACCACAGTACTTCCCGCTCCCGCCACAGCCCTGGGCCCCGAGCCCCCCATCATCACCTCAGGGCTGCACCCACGACGGGGAGGATACCGAGGCTGAGGAGAAAAGTCCTCTGTGGTGCAACTGGGCACCGACCAGCCTGTTTGTGGTGCTATCATATTTGGGGGGGGGGGACACGACAACGTTTTGTCCTGGAAACAGGGCCCTGTGGCCTCGGTGTCCAGCTGCCGGGCGCGTGTGGGCACGGCGCAAGGGAGGCTGGCGCCATGACGCCTCGTGCTGCGACGCCTGGTGCCAGGCGGCGCATGGGCTGCTATGGTTTCTCTGCAGCTCTCCTGAAGCTGTGGTGGGAGCCAAGGGGCAGCCCGGGAGAAGCGCACCCTCTGCCCGCCGCAGCCACCCCGGGGTGGGGGGGCGCGCCCCTGCAGGGTGCCCCGCACCCCCCAGCCAGGTGGCCCCAGCTCCGCTCCAGCGCTCCGCCCCGAGCCCGCTCCGGGTTTTCAAAACCACTCCGATTTAGACAGACAGGCGGTTCAGCCAATAAGAAGCCGCAAAGCGTCAGCACAGCGTTCGCTCAAGGCTGCCGGCCAATCCGCATCGCTCGATCCCTATATCCCGCCCTCCGAGGACAGTCGCTGCCGATTATTGCCTCGGCCCGGCGGCCATATTGAGTGTGGCAGAGGCGCTGCTCCGTCTAGGGGTACCTTTCCTCACCCCCTCGCCCCTTCTTTCGCGCTTTCCGCACCGGGGAGCGCTGAGGCGCGGCGTTGCGTCACCCACGGGGCCGTTGCGGGATGCGGAGCGGCTCCCGGGAGGTGGCAAAGCCGTGTGGCTACCCCACGAAAGGCTCTCGGCGCCATCTTGAGTGTGGCAGAGCCCCCTCACTCGCCGCGCCGGTGCCCCGTTACCCCGAGGTGGGGTGAGGCGGGGGGGGACAGGGGTAGCCCCGGTGCCCGCGGGCGGAAGGCGTCGCGGCCCGGTGTAAGGGTGGGCTGCGGAGGGGGGAGTGCGGGGAAGCTCCCGGTGCGTGCCAAGCCTTGAGCTCACGAAAGGGGGGTGTGTGTGGAGAGGAGCAGTGAGGCAACCTAAGTTGGGTTGTTTTTATTGTAAAATAAGGAAATGGGTGGGAATCCCGCATTTCTGCGCGGCGGCCGGCACCCCCGGCGGGCTCGGCTGGCCGCCCCTCCCCCGCTCCCCCCGGGGGCGGCGGTTGTTGTTGTGGCAAAAGTTTCCGCGGCGCGGAAAGCGCTGCGCAGGTTGCGCGGGGGAGGAGGGGGACGGGTTACCCCGGCGGCGGCCGAGGGGACGGGGCTCCGCGCTACCACCCCCCTTGCACCGGCATCACCGGGCGCCCCGGGCGGGCACCGTTTCCCGGGCGAGGGAAGGCCTCGGGGGAGCGGGGGGGGGGTGGGCAGCGCCGGTTCTCCCGCATTACTATTATTATTAACTCTTACTGTTTTTCCTCCCTCCGCGGGCGGGCGCGCACGCCTCCCGCCTCTCCGCAGGCATGCGGGATGGCTGCGGTGGGGGACGGGGGTGGGGGGGGGGGAAGCTACCTCCCGCCCGCCGCCTCGCACGGTGCGGCGGGGCGGGGCGGGCGGAGGCGGCGGGGGCGGAGGCAGTCGGAAGGGGAGGGGATGAAAGGGGGCGGGGCTCTGCCGCCCACCGCCCCGCGCCTCGCCCACGCTGAGACCGGGCCCGAACTCATCGCCGCAGTGTCGGCGGCGCCGGCTCCTGCCGCTTTAAGCGGCCGTGCCCATTGTTTGCGCCGCGGCCAATGGGCGCCGGCGGCCGCGGCGCGCGCGGCCAATGGGCGCGGCGCGGGGCAGCGCGCGCGCCGCCCCCGGCTCTATAAGAGGGCCCGTGGCGCCGCGTGAGTCCCCACTGGCTCGCGCAAAGCCATCTTGGCATTGTTCTGCTCGCGCCGCCGCCCGCGCCGCCACAGCCCCGCCACAGCCCCGCACGCCCCCGCCATGTCCGACACGGCCGTGGACACCAGCGCCGAGATCTCCGCCAAGGTGAGCCGCCGCCCCGCGTCTCGCCCACCGCTCGCCGCTTTCTTCGGCTTTATTTTTTTTTCCAAGCGAATTTTTGTATTTTTTATCTTTTTTTTTTTTTAATTTTTTTTTAACCCCCCCGCCTTCCCGCTCGCCCCCCTCTCCCCCCCCCCCCCCCCTCCGTTGAAGTTCGCCGCCCCCCGCGGCGGGGCTCGGTGCGGGGCCGCCGCGCTCGCCGTGCGGAGCAGCCTGCGCCGTTTCTTTGTCTACAGCGTGCGGGAAACGTGCTCGCCGCCCTCGCCGGTGCTGCGAGCCCCGCCGCGCTGGGCTCCGCGGCCCGCTCCTTCCCGCCGGCGGCGGCGGGGCCGTCCGCCGCGGAGGGGCTCGGGGATTGTGTGTGTGGTGGGGGGGGGAGCACGGTTGCGCCTCGGCACCCGTCTCCGGCGGGGGGATGGCGGCGGCGGGCCGCGCTCGCCTCATTCAATCTGCTGCGGGAGCTTGACAGCCCCGTCAAACTTGGGTCCCGCTCGGCCCCGTCCCTGCGGGGCGGGGGGGAGCGCTCCGGAGCGTGCACCGGAGGGTTGGTGGGGGCAGTGACTGTTGTGGAGTTGCTCCCGAAAAGGAGGGGGGCTGGCGTTGCTGTTTCGGAGTTGCACCCGGTTGGGGGGGGGGCAATTGCTGTGTCGGTGTTACCCCCGGAGGAAGGGGGGGGGAGTTGCTATTTCGGAGTTCCCCCCCGGAAGGGGGGGGGGCAGTTGCTGTGTCGGAGCTGCCCCGGATGGTGGGGGTTGCTACTTCGGAGTCGCCCCCGAGGAGCGGGGGGGGTAGTTGCTATTTTCGGAGTTGCCCTGGCGGGGGCATTCCCCACGGCGGAGCTGCGCTGGGGCGGCGGGTCTGGGGTCTCTGGGCCGAGTCCCCCGCAGCGGGATAACTTTGCGAGTCGGTGCCGGTGGTGATGGGGAGCAGTTGGGGAGCGCCGGTACCGGCCGGGAGAGGCTTTCCCGGGGGTCCCCGCTGCGGCTCCCGGCGCCCGCCTTTGTCTGCGAGCCGCGGCGGAGCGTCCCCCGGGGGCGCCGGGCACCCGGTGGGCTGCGCTCCCCGCTGGGCTGTGAGCGGCGATGCGCCCCGTCGAGCCCGGGGCCGCGGCCGAGTCCTCCGGCCGCTGCCGGGAGAGTTGCGGGGGGACCCGACCCGGGCCCCGGGCGGGTGCGTGGGAAGGCGGCGGGCGATGGGGCGGCCGTGCCCGGGGGCCTCCTCACTCTGCGCCCCGGCCGGCACCGGGTCGTGCCGCTCCCGGGGAAAGCGGGGCTGGAGGGAAAAAACCCGACAGCGAGGAGGGTTTACAGAAAACAACCAACAAAACGCCGTTTCTGGCAGATTTCGATTTCACTTCTGTTTCCCGCTCCCGCAGCCGTATCTTCCCCCCCCCCCCACCCCCTCCCGCCCTGCCTCCGCTCCGGGGCTGCGGCTCGGTCCCCGCTGCCCCCGGCTCTCCCGGAGCGGGAAGCGGCGAGGCGGGTCGATCGCCATCCCTCCCCGGGGGAACGGGGCCAAGTTCGCCGTTAACCTTCCCCTGCCCTTTACAGCGTGGGGGAAGGGGGCCTCGTCCCCGGCTCGCCCTCCCGGGGCGGGGGGGGGGACGGGACGGAGGGTCCGTGCTGCGGGGCGGGCGGAGGCACGCACGGCGGCGGCGAGGTGACAACCCCCCGGTGGCGGGGGGGAAGCGCGGAGGCACCGGGGCCGTTCGCCCTCATCCCGCCTTGCCGTCCGGAGCGCTCCCGGGAGGCGGGGAGTGTGTGTGTGGGGGGGGTGTCCCGCCCCGCCCGGGCGGTGGCTCCGCGCCGAGCGCCGCCCCCGGCCGCCGCCGTGCGGCGGGGCGCCCACCACGTGCGGCCCTACCCGCGCCGCCCCCTGGGAGCCGGAGTCCGCCGCGCCGCCCCCGCCGGGACTACACTTCCCGGCAGCCCGCGGGGCGCCGGGCCGGCGCGCTGGCGGGCGGCCAATGAGAGGGGCGCGGAGAGTGGCGCGCGGTTTGAACGGCGGCCGGGCGCGTGGCGGCGCGGGGGGGGCCCCCTGCCGGCGGGAGGCGCGGGCTGCGGCGCGGCGGCGGCTCCTCCGCCATCCCGCGGGGTGGACGCGGGTCCTTGCTGTGGCGGTGGGCAGCGGGGCAGGGGCAATCCCGGCCCTTTCCACCGGGATCCGGCCCTCCCCGCCGGCAGCCGCGGCTGCAGGGCCCGTTGCTGGCGCTCGCGCCCCGGGAGCAGAGCGGGAGCGAAGGTAGAGCTTCCCGGGCAGTTGGTGTATGACTAAACACCGCTGCTATTTTATGGACAAACAGCCTCGCCACACCTATAATTAGAGGCTCTGTCAAAGCTTTGGAGCGAAAGCAGTCCTGCTGCACGGACTGCGGGGTTGAAGGCTGCTGTACAGATCTGTCTGTTTGTGTTGGACTGGGCCTGGGGAAAGGGAGAAGCTGTGGTCCTTTCTGCCACCCTGTTGCTAGCACAGGCTTCGTGACCTGGCATCCCGACGGTCGTTAAACTGAGAGCGTCTTCAGTGGTGTGGGGAAGGTCAGGGCTGGAGATCTGTCTAGCTAAAATCCCCAAGAATGAGTCCCCAATTCACCGGGAGAATTGCTTACGTCTCGTAAACGACTCTTTTTGAAAAGAACGCTCAGGCATAGTGAGGCGTGGAAACTCTGACTGCTTGATTTGCTCAGTGTTGAACTTTGGAAAAGCTTTGTCGCTCTCCTGCCCGTTTGCCTGATGTGAGGCAGTGGCTGCAGAACCACAATGGTGCGCGAGAGGTTAAATGGTTGTGATCAGCCTCCAGGGAACAGGGGAGCAGGAGCCGCTGACAGTGTAAAACTGTGGCGGAATTGGGCAGTGTGGAGGAGATAGTCTGGGATTCGTACGTGAGCAGCGAAAGGAGGAGGGAGCTTGTGTTGTTGTTTTACTCCAGACTCCTGGGATGCTGGTCTGATTAGGTGAGGTCCGATCAACAGGTGTAGTCGCCCCAAAGCTTACTTCCGAATAAAGTCTTTCTTCGGTGCGCTGGCAGCCTGGGTGCCTCTGGTAACAGCGTCTGCGTTTGCCTAAGTGGCTTAAATAATCTGGTGGTCTAAAGCCCCTGCGCTGTCTCACCTAAGCAGCCTGCAGGGTAGTAGAAACCCTCCCAAAACAGAGCAACGGTCACACTAGCAGGGCCAGGGCCATGCTCTTACCTGCCGACGTTCCCACGAGGAAGTGACAGTGGCTCAGCGGGAGTGAAAGTGCCTGTTCGCTGCGGGCTGTGAGGCAGCCGCAAAGGGCAGGCGGGAGGGGGGCAAAGCCGCTTGCTGCTGCAGCAGCGAAGTAGGGAGCTGCCAGCAACTTCTAAACACCTCGTGGTCGCTGCCGAAGCCGGCTGTGTGGCTGTGCTGCTGGCCCCAGGGAAGGGCCTCTCTGCTTTCCTTGGCTGGGGTAACGCTCCTTGTGCTGAAGGATCTCACTCCAGCTGATGGAGGAACAGAAGGGGAGGAGGATGCAAGCAGAGATGCCAGTGTTAAATCCAAGTGTTCTTTATGCGGGAACATAAAGTTGGATCCTCTCAGCCTGTTTGCCGAGTGACTTGGCATGACATTTTGACAGTGATCAATAGCAAAAACACACAAGCTCCCGCTCTCCTCTTTGCTCGCGGTGGAGACTTGAACTGAACTAGCCAGGCACGGCTCTTGGAGCAGTGTAAAAATAGACTTCTTCCCCCACCCCATCCTGTTACACTTAAAGCTGTGAGCTGGATCCTGGAATCTCCTCTCTGCTGCTGCGAGAAAGACCAGGCATGTAATACTTGCCGTATGATTTTCCCCAGGCAGGGCAAAGACTGCAGTCTCTGCTAATGAGTCCCTGGGATTTATTCCTGCTGTGAAGGTACCGAGCAGCCGTGGACGTCCGCAGCCCTGGGGCAGCGGAACCCGTACCTTGGATGGGGCTGCCGGCTCTTGCGTGGACTGTGCTAAGATGGGCAATCAGCCAGCTCTGCTGCTGTTGAGCATGTGCAGGCGGCCAGCTCTGTGTGTTTGGGAGCTCGGAGGTGAAACAGAGCAGTTTCTTTTTTAGATAGCTGCTCTCTGGCAAGGCTGACTTGGATTGAGATTCGCCCCCGCGCTCTCCCGTTCCCAAGGAGGAGCCAGAATGTGGCGACCAAATTGCAGAGCAAATCAGTGTGAAGAGAAACCAGCTCCTGCTCTCTCTTGGACTGTGTTTTTCACACCTGATCTGCAGCTTCTCTGACCCAGGCACCTGGAATCGGGGTGACTTCTCTGCTTTTCTGCTCCTTCCAGGATCTAAAAGAGAAGAAGGAAGTTGTTGAAGAAACAGAAAATGGCAGAGATGCACCGGCCAACGGCAACGCTGTGAGTATGGCTAAGATCTCCAGGGAGAGGCAGCCCTTACACCAGCGCCTTTTTATTTTCCTCCCCCTTCTTGCTTTTGCTGCGAGCTCGTCCCCAGCCCTGCTGAGAGGGGACCCCTCCAAGTGGCAGCACTGCGCTGTGCAAAGCCCTTGAGCCTTTGGGGCTTCAGGTTCAACAGATTCTCCCGAGCCTGTGGGCAGTTCATGTGTGTACAGAAAGGAAGGACTGGGCTTGGATCCCCCCCCCCCCCCCGAAAGCTGTGTGAGGTTGTGTCCAGTGCCTCCTCCTTCTTAGGCACTGGAAAAGGAGAGGAAAAAAAAAAAAAACCCCAAGCACTAGATTTACAGTGTTACAATCAGTTGAGCGGGGAAATACATTGTGTACAAGTAAACCCCTTAGTTTTCTATTTTTAACATGCCAGGGGAAATTCACTCTGCTGCATTTCAGTGTGTCACAGAGCCTTTGCAGTCTTTGTCTTGGCCTCAAAGCTGCAGCCCTAAGTTACTCTAGACTTGATCCTTTGTGCCTGGTCTGCCTGTGTTGTGTGCATGCAGGAAGCGGGACACACGCCTGGGGCTCCGGTGGGCTGGTGCTTTGCTTTAGGCAGGAAAGGTGGGGACGCGCACTGCTGCTGAACATCTTTTCCCCCTTCTCCCTTCCCCAGTGCATTTTTTTAAGTGATATTTTGTCTTGCCAAGGAGAACGAGGAAAATGGAGAGCAGGAGGCTGACAACGAAGTAGACGAAGAGGAAGAGGAAGGTGGTGAGGAAGAGGACGAGGAGGAAGAGGGTGATGGTAACTTTCTTTGTTCCCCCTGCCCCCAGCCCACGGCTGCATCCTGCCCCGGACAGCAGACTCCTGGGAAGCAGAGGAGAGCGGAGAGCAGCATCTCCCCCTCGCGGCTGTGGCTGGGCAGCTCTTGCCAGCCGGGCTCCGTCCTTCCTCGCTCGCCTGGGCCACCAGTGCTGGGAGTGAAGTCAGCCTTGAATCCCTTCCAGCAGGTTGAGGGCAGATTCCCTCCTCCCTCCCTCCTCTGGCCAGACGGCACCGTACTGTGGTGCTGAATAAGCGCATTAGCCCTTCCGTGCGAGTAGTAAAACCTGCCCTTGACTCTTGTGATCGCAGCAGCCGCTGCACACACGAGTGCCGGCTTGTGGGACGGGGACAGCCCTGGATGGCCGTGCCTTGGCACAAGGGATAAGGTCACCATCCTTGTTCATGGAGCAGCATGCTCAGAGGCTGATGTGGTCCCCTCTCCCAGCCCTTTCCTGGGCTGGATGCCATGTGGAAGTGGGCAGAGGAACGTGCAGCTCTTCCCTGCTCCTCCCACAGGAGCGGGCGGCAGGCTTGCTTTGAACCTTCCCTTTCTGCAGTGTCCCACATCTCCTTGCCCTCCCCTCTTTCCTGACCTGATCCAGCCTAGAAGTGGGTTTTGGCAGCAGTGACCAGAAATCCAGCAGTGACTTGCCAAATCACTTCTCACCCTCCCTGCTATTTATTTTTTCCCCAAGATCTACTTGGAGGAATAACATTGTTTATTTTTATCACTCCTTAAGGCTGGGAGAAAACCATTCTTGTTATGCTGAAATGAACTTGGGGCCCTTGATTAGCTGTCACTAGGTTAATCCCCTGTGAATTTTCAGTTTACGTGCTGACCTACTAACCTGTTGGTTAGTTTTGGGAGACAGGGACAGGGCTGGAAACTCAATGACTTGTTAGGGCAGTGCCTATTCAGACAGTGTAAGCAGGGCGAGCTGCCTCCTTTGGGGTAGCGCTCGGCTCTCAGCAGCCTGCTGTCTGCCATACCTTTTGGTAGGAAAAAAGGGGAATTGTGGCCTAGGGGGAAAAAAAGGGAATTGTGGCCCTGTTCATACTCAGGTTTTTAACCCTTGGGGACGGAGCACAGCGCTGCCATGTGCTGTCATGAGCCTATTGACCTCCAACCCTGCTTAGGGGTGGAAGAGGGGGGAATACTTGTCTCTCCCTGCTCCCCTCAGGCAGGAGGAGGATGCGTGTGCTGCAGGCGCGCGTGTGCGGGGTGGAAGTGTTGCTTGGATACTGCTGTAACAAGCCCAGGGAGCTTTGGTCCCGCAGTGCCAGCCCCACTTCCCAGCTTGCTGAGCGCAAGCATGATTTGGCACACAGTGCTTGGAGGCACAAAACACCTCGCTGGGATCCTGCTCCGGCTCTCTCTGTCCGGCTCTCTGTCTGTCCCTGCTGCCCTCGGGTGATCCCTGCCTGAGAGCTGCACCTGAGCAGCTGAATGCTGCAGGAGAGAGATTTAAAGGCAGCGAGTGCAGCTTGCATCAGCTTTTTTTCCCCAACACTTGCAGCCAAACTCCATCCCAGAGTTTGACAGCAGAGGGGAGCTTGAGGGTGTATTTTTCTTGCCCATCTTCCCATTCCATCTCATTATTTGCTTTGCTTAAAGCAGCTCAAAGAACTAAAAATGCTCCCAATCAGCTTGGCACTGTCACCTGACTTGCCGGCCGGCCCGGTGCATGTGATGGCTGCTGGGGTGTTGATCCATTGCTGGGAGTTAATCTTGGCCCTTCCCACCACATCGGCCACGCCGCTGTGGAGAGGAGAGGGGAAGGGGGGAGCATGGGCTGACCTTAATCCTCCTGGCTGTCTATACGTGTGGCTTGTGGCAGTGGTTTAAAGCCAGCTTACTGGCCTTGACGCTCCTAAGTTTTAGTAGGGTCTCCTGTTACACAAGAGACTCCTTGGCAGCTGAGAGGCTGTTCCTCCTCTGGGGCCTCTGGTCTTGCCCCCGACCCCCCAAAACTGGACGAAAGCGATGGATTTGGTCGTTCTGATCCACTGGCCTATTTGAGCTCAAAGTGGGTCAAAGCCCAGAGCGCTCTGCTCATCCTCCTCTTTGGCTGTCAGATAAGTTGGTAGCATTTGTTTGCTGTTCTGATAATTAGAAAGTGTTCTGACTCAGAACTAATGCGTTCTGGCTCTCTTAACTCATTAAAGATGGACTAATAGCTGCGAAGGGAAGCAGAAGTAATCTGGAGCGGTTAGGCGGAGCAGCCACTAGAAAGAGTTTTTTCCTCTCCCTTTTTTTCTCCCCTTTTTGCCGTGATTTCAGTGCTCGTGGTAGGTGCTGGTTTTGCTGTCCCGTTGCCTGTGCTACAAATGCGGTGCGAGCCAGATGTGATGCTGCCAATCCTTATTTCCCCTTTGGTGGGTCAAGTCAGTTGGGTTTGCCCCAAAAGCCCCCGTGTCCTCAGGCACCTGCTGTCCTGAGCAGGGGCTGTGCCAGCTGGGGAGATGGGACCGTGGGCACAGCAGTGTGGGGCTGAGGCAGAATTAAACTCGGAGCTGAGGTGCATGGTGCTGCAACCCTCTGAAAGGATCTCATGTTCCTCCCCTTCTCCTCTGTGCAGGTGAGGAAGAGGACGGTGATGAAGATGATGAAGCTGAGGGAGCCACAGGCAAACGGGCAGCTGAGGATGATGAGGTAGGAAGAGCAATCAGCCCCTCAGAGCCAACTGTGTCCCTAGAGGGTTTGTGGGGGGAGCATCAGTGGGGCCAGAGAGGCTGGGCTGGGCTCTGGGGCTGCAACGCCCTGCCTGTGCCTCTCTGGGGACGCAGCCCAGTTCCATTTATAACACTGGCCTGGTTAGCGAGGTGTCAGCTCTGGCTGTGCGGAGCCGCTGGCCCTGGGTTGGGAAGCCCCAGGGTGCTCATGGTGGGCGAGGGCGGGGGTGCTCCGGGGCTCCCCGAGCTGGCTGCGAGAGAGGATTTTGCACAACGGGGGAAAACACTTGTGTTGCTCTGTCCTTGTCCCTGAGGCAGGAGAAGGACCTGAAACCCTCTCCTGCCTCGCTGCTGCCCACCTTGGGGCTGGCGAGAGCCACATCCCTGGCAGCCCCGCTCCCCGTCCTCTCTCCTGATGGCTTTGCTTTCCCTCCAGGATGACGACGTCGATCCCAAGAAGCAGAAAACTGATGAAGATGACTAGGCAGCAAATTATTATTATTTTTTTTTAAATAAGGAGGAAAACAAACCAACAAAAAAGGCCAGCGCGTCCTCTTCACCCTTGGGACCCCCCCCTTCCCTCCCGTTGCAACCCTCTTCCCCCCCACACACACCCCCCCCTTCCTCCCCCCTCCGCCGTGGTCATCCTCACCAAGTAGAGTGAACCCCGTTCCTGGCCCCCCAGCGCGGCGCTGCCACTCAACGAACATACGAAACGATTCGCCCGTTAGCGGGGAGAGAAACCCCCCCTTCTCCCACAGACCCCCTACCCCCCAAGCACCAAAACTTCAAGGCCCTGCTTTCTTTCTTAAAAGTACTTTAAAGGAGAATTTGTTTGTATTTTTTATTTACATTTTATATTTTTGTACATATTGTTAGGAGGTCCGCCATTTTTAAGTGATCTCGGATTGACCAAAAGGGGGGCTTTGAAGTGTATATCTCTCTTGTTACCTATCTCTGACTTTACTTGTGGTGTGACCAGGCCCAAACCATTATCTCAAAGGAGAATAAAACAAAACCTTGTAAAAAAAATTAAAAAAAAAAAGACAAAAATGCAAAAAAAAAATTTACAATCTTATTCTGAGCATTCCAGTAACTTTTTTTTGTGTATGTACTTTAGCTGTACCATAGATCGTGGTTTGTATGAGGTGGCAAGGCCAAAGATAAAAAGGTTTTCTTTTTTTTTTTCTGTCTATGAAGTTGCTGTTTATTTTTATTTTTTCTTTTTTTGGCCTGTTTGATGTATGTGTGAAACAATGTTGTCCAACAATAAACCGGAATTTTATTTTGCTGAGTTGTCCTAACAAGGCTGCCTCCCAACTGCTGCTTTTTGTTTTTGTTTTCATTTGTTTTAGTTTTTCTTTCTTTCTCTCCTTCCTTTCTTTCTTTGCTTTGGACTTGGGATGGGAAGAGAGTTGGAGAGAGGGTAGAGGGATACAGGGTGTTGATGGGGAGGGTCTGGGGGCTGTGGTCCCAGGCAGTGTCTTCAGTGCAGGGCTGTGCCATCCCCCTGCTGCTGTTGTCAGGGCAGGTGAGGCCGCGTGTTCTCATGGCTGTACCCTGGAGAGCTGCAACTGTGCCCCCGGCATGGCCTCTGCATGATCCCACGGGGTCTGGTTGCTCTCGTGGATCAGTAGTGACAGGTTAGACTGGGAAACCAGAGATACAGGTTCAATGAGAGTGAGCTGGGGTGTGTGGGTATGGGGTGCTCAGCAATCCTGCTGTCCCTCTGCAATCAGACTTGTTGGGAATTGTGTTTGGCTGGTGTAGTGGGGATGAGAAACGCCTCCCAAAAATCCTTTGCAATGTCTGCTGTGAGTGGGTGACCCTCCAGTTGTGGGATGGTGGGTGCTGAAGCCATGCAAATGCCTTCCCTTTCTTTGGGCTGTGTGAGGCAGCGCAGGGCTTGTTTACAGCATCTCTGGCAGCGAGGTAGGATGTGTGCTGGAGGAGGCAGCATTCAGTAGGGCTTGAATGAGCCAGAACTGCTCCCTGAGGGATGCTTCAGCCTGCATTGGCCACCCAGCAATTTCTGGGGTGCCAGGTTAGCAGAGGGTTGGTGGTGGGACCCCAGGAGGCAGGCTGGGGTTTGTCTGTCAGCTTTAACCGAAACAAAAATGCTGTAGCTTAGCCTAGATCTCTGCTGCTTTGCTCCTAACCTTCCTCCAACTCATTTTTCCTCCTTCCTCTAGGGTGTTGGAACTCAGAATAGCTCAGCCTGCTCTGCCAGGTGTGTGGAGACCCGTTTGCAGGAACCCACCTTGTACCTGTGCCTCCCAAACCCTCGCCCCGGCTCTGGCAGGTCCCCTTTCCCCCGCTGACCCAGCCCCATGCCGAAGCCCTGCCAGATGGTCTCATTTCCTCTTCTTGCCCTGCAATCCTGGTAATTAGCATTGAGATGCTGGGGAGTGATCTTCATACTATTTTTTTAAAAAGAAGAGGGACTGTTGTGCATTTAATGCGCTGGCTGTGAGGGTCACAGCTCCTCCTGATCCCTGGGAGCAGCCAGGTCACATAGTGCCACTTACACCGGTGGCAGATAAGTTCAAAATCTGGCTCCTTGTCCTTAATTATCCAGCTAATCGTGGTGCTAGCCGATAGCTTATCAGATTTACTGCCTTGATTCACGGGCCATATCCAGTCCTGCCTTTCGCCTGCCTGGGTGATGGGGTGCTCGTGGCAGGGCTGGAGGCTAGCACTAGATTTGATTAGTGGGTGCTCTGATGTCTCCGATGGGACGTGACAACACGTGAGCGGCAAACAGCGCTGCTGAGTGTCACCATACAGCTGGATGGTGCTTTGTTGTGCAGCGCCGGGAGCTGTGCCTGTGTCCCTGCCACGGCTGCCCCGCGCACGGCTCGGACGATGTGGGACTCTGTGGGACTCTGTGGGACTCTGTGGGACTCGAGCTAGTGCTTGCAGATTTGCAAGGCAAATTATTCAAATAAGTTTCTGCAGCTGAGGAGCCGGTGAGACCAGGCTCTGTGTGTCACCGAAACATGGGGACACTGCACGCACAGCTGGCGCGAGGCCCCCGAGGGGGAAATTTTGGGGGAGCAGTGCCCTCCACTTCAGCGCAGCACCTGTCCTATGGCCTGCATCTCCCCAAAATCTGGGGTTCTTGGGTAGTAGGGACCTTTTCAGTCTGGGATGTGGGGTGTGGGGTAAAAATGGAGGCTGGCCCCAGCCTCCTAGCCGGACAGGCTATTGATGGGTAGGGCACAGAGCAGACAGGGGTGAGGAGAGGGCAGGCCAGGGGGAACCTCCAGCCCCACCGCTCCTGGTCCTCAACTGGCTGCCGTGAGTCCGGCGGCCGCTGGGGACGGAGAGGCCAAGCCCCGCTCCCTCGCCTCCAGCTGCGCAGGGCAGCCCCATGGTTTCTGCAGCCTGTTTCTACCCCTCTCGGTACCAACCTGCAGTCACAGCTGGGCTCTGGGGGCTCTGGCAGCCCCCGCCACCCCGTGCTCCCTGGACGTGCTCCCACGTCTTCAGTGCAGAGAGGGCAGACGCTGCCCCGGGTGCAGAGTGGGGCAGGGACAGGCTGGTCCTGGCACTGGGGGCTGAGACTGGTCACAGCTCAGTGCATGGGCCACGGCAGGGAGCCCCTCCCCAGCCCCACTGCTCAGCCACCTGGCCCCAGCCAATCTCCACGCACCAGCACAGCCTATCAGCCAATCCTACACTGCCACTTGTCCCTACTCCCCCCCCCCACCTCCCTCCCTCCCTCATTCTGCCTCCACCAACCACAATCAAGCAACACCCAGTTCTGACCAATCCTGGTCCGCCACCTGGTGCTTCCCCCAGCCAACCACGTGCCGCCACCTGTCTCTGCTGCTGTCTCGCCCTTCGCAGCAGCAGCTTACCAATCACAGGGTGAGGGAGACTGCTCCGAGCCAATCCGGAGCTGCCACCTGTCATCTGTCCCAGCCAATCAGAGGCAGCCACACCCCACCAAGAGGTATAAAGGCCCCTCAGTGCCGGGGCTCTGCCTGTGTTCGGGGCTGCCCTAAGGTGGAGCATTGATGGTCCTTTGAAAAAGCCTCCTGCTTGTAAGGTCCCAGAGGGGATGTAGGCTTGAAGGTGGCTCTTCATCTCATTTGGTGCCTGATGCCACCCAGGGCCTTCTGGGTGAAGCCAAAATGCTACAGGGATTGCTCGTCTGGATGATGTCTTGGGATGGGGACCAGGAGCAGCAGGTCCCCCTCAGCAGGAGAGGCCTTGCAGGAGTCGTGCCAGCTGAAAGCACCCCCGAGGATGTCTTAGAAATGGTCTCCCTGGTGAGACGGCCTTGTGCTAGGGGCTGCCCACTGGGACCTGGGGAGTCCCACCTGCCTCTGGTGCGCAGAAGATGATCTCCACCACTGCCTGGTGACCAGAGCCAGGCTTCGTGGGGGGCTCCTGCCCCGGGACTGGAGGCGAAGAGCACGTGGCCATTGGGTGCCACGGTGCTGGGTCCCTCACCCAGGGCTTCAAAGGTCGCAGCTGCAACCTGCAGAGCAGAAGTACTGCTTGTGCTGCCCTTTGCCTGCAGACGTGACCCATGCGTAATGGGCAACTTGATTCCTGGTTGGACTGCTGATTGTGCTGGTCCTGGAGACCACACAGGTGAATGTCTGAAGCTGTTCCGAGGTGCGCTAGCTGGCTGCTGACCACTGAAGATAGCCCAGGTAGCTCCCAAGCATACCTGTTGGGAGAGCTGCAGGGTGCCTCGTACAAGCCTGGAAGGACTTGGGCTGTGCCAATGTGTACAGGTGGCCGCTTGGACCAAGGGCAGCCTTTCCCAAGGAGCCTCTGCTGTGGCTGGGCCTCATCTGGCATGCCGGTGTCCTGTGTGTGGCTGAACAACCAGTTGAATTGGGAGCAACTTCCATGTGGTTGGGCTGAAATGCAATGCACTGGTGGAGCCATGCTACCAAAGGCCACAGCCAGTGTATCTAGTGGGGCTGAGCCCATGCCCTGCAGGCAATGGGGCTGGGTATGGACCAGCAGACTTATCTCCAGTCCTGACCTCCTGCCTGTGGTAGGTTAGGACCTGTTTCATCAGCTCAAGCCTGTCCTGCACCAGCTGTAGCTTTCAGTCAGCCTCATCCAAAGCTCTTCTTGTTGTATCTTGACAACCTTCATGAAATTTGGAGCACCTTGAGGGCTTGACGGAGAACCTGCCTGTGGACAATGCAGGACTTGGACTCCAAACTAGACATGGGCTGGGGCTACTAGTGTGGTTTGTGTCTGGGCAAATAATTGGCATCTACTTAAGAGTCTGACGAGTGAAACTGCTTTCCAGGCACAACTCCTCAAGATGACAAACATGGAAGAGGCGTTGCTGTTGAAAATAAGACACGAAGAGCTGTTCCTCTGGCAGAGCAATTGCCATCCAGCTCAGGGTGCGAGGCATCCTGGGGGAACAGGCCCCAAGGAGTGGGCTGGGGAAGCCTGGGAATATTGGCTGGTCTTGGCCCATCCTGCATAGTGAATACGTGCCTCCTAAGTGGCGTAGGGATGTTTGTGTGCTTGCCCCGAGAGCTGTCTGGGCTCTGGTAGGAAAGCCCAGCCCATGCTGAAGAACAGATGTGGGAGATCTGGTTTCCTGTCTCGTCCCTGGCTGCCACGTGCCCCATGGCCTGTCCCCCTTGGTGTGCTGGGGCAGCTCTGGTCCTGGACCTTGACTTGGCAGTTGCAGGGACCTGGCAGTCCCCAGACCAACGGAGGTCCTCGAGATCTGAAACCCAAATGCATGCTAATCCCTGCTGCCTGCTCTCCTTGGGGCTGCCACCCTTCTCCTTCCCCACTCCAGGGTGGCAGCCTTGGAGAGGGAGCAGCACTCAAGTGCTTGTGGCTCCTCCTGCACAGAGGAGGAATCCTTCATCCTTCCCTGTGCCGATGGCTGCTCCCTCTCGTCCAGCCAACCTGATCCTCTCCGGAGGGTGGGAGAAAAGGATGAAGGGCTCTGGGGGACCCACGGCTTTGCATGCCCTTAGGAGGGCCATGGCTCCTATTCATGGCTGGCTGGGGACCCCCTGTGCTAGTGGGGAGCCCCAGAGGGAGCGGTGGGGGACAGCCGGAGGTGGTGGGGCTTGGAGGGCCCCCCTGTAGTGCTATACTACGTGCGATCCAGGAAGAGACCTGGGAGGAAGCAGTGAGCACTATGCTTCAGAGCAGATGGGGACGTGGAGAGGCTCTTGTGTTCCTTTCCTAAGAATGCAGTGTAAGTGGGGCAGCTGCGGGACATGAAAGTTCAACCCTATTAGCCCCTGGAGAATCCACAGGGATGGAAACCTCAGACTGTAAATCTGCAGGGATGGAGTCCTTCCCTGCCCAGGAGGGAGGCCTGAGGGCAAGGGGCTCTGCTGCTCCCTGCATGCCAGCTGGGTGTCAGGCAGAGATGTGGGTCCTCCCGCTCGCTTTGGGCATAGGGGTGCCCCAGGCTGTGGGCACCTCTCTGGCCCCCTCCCCTTGGCTGCAGGCAGAGCAAGCTCCCAGCCTCTGTCTTTCAGGGAGCTGGAAACCAGCACCCGTCTTTCATGACTTGGGCAGGGGGGCCAAGGGGTGATGCAGCTTGTGCCCAAAGTGGGATACCTAGATGCTTGGCTGGTGCATGACCCATGGGCAATGCTGAGGAGGACACCCCATAGCAAGTGTGAGCTACCTACTCCCCAGCCGGCAGCCCCAGCACAGGCAGGGAAGGGACGTGGCTCCAAATTGCCTGGCTGGGGTGGCAGGGGGTGTGGTCCTATGTGGGGCTGGGGAGCCCACTGAGCCTGCCTGGGGTTGGCTCCACCACCATGCAAGGCCCCAAAGGCAACATGAGGGCTCAGAGTGGCTCCCAGCTGCTGTGGGATGCACCCAGGAGGCAGGGGTGGGTGCAGAGCCAGCAGCCCAGACTCCTGGCAAGCCAAACCCCGGCCAGCATAGGGGCTGGCTCTCTATCCTGGGGCAAATGCCCCTTAGCCCTGCTTATCCCCCCCAAGGCAAAGATGTGCTGCTTCCCTGGGGACACCCACCAGCACAAAGGCCTGTCCCCAGGACAGACTGTGGGAGCAAGGCTGCAGCTCTGGGGCGATGCCCTTGGGGGGGGTGAGCAGCAGGCAGGAGCAGGGCTGTGGGGCTCTGCCGTGGGATGGGGCAAGTGCAGGGGCACCTACCCCCAAGCAGGCACTGGAGCTGCTTCTCCCTGCCCTGTGCTGCGCCATGGGGCACCCCACAGAGCAGGCTGGTCCCCAGTAAGGTCTGGGCACTGTGTTTGGCTGTGGGGAGCCCCACTGGGCTGTTAGACATGGCCTTGGGCTATCAAGGCTTCTGCATCCCCCAGCTTAGCAGGGGTAGGGCTGAAAGAGGGATAAAGGCAGGTGTGAAGCACAGAGGTGTCGGTGCCTGCGGGAGGTGCTGGGACACCTCACCCAGCAGTGGGAGCAGCCCTGGTCCTAACCATGTGCCCGCTGGTATCCCCGGAGGGGCTCCGGGCTGGCACAGGACTTGGTATGTCCAGCCCAGTGCAAGGGCTGCTCTTCTCTTGGGGCGGAGCGGGTGGCACGTCCCATCCTGGGTGGCCCACCACCTACCTGGCATGGGGCTGGCTGGCCCTAGCTGGGCATCAGTGGCTCTCCCGGGGTCCCTGCCCGACGCGGTGACCCAAGGCAGCGTCCTTCCTGCTCAGCTGCAGGCGCTGTGCAGGCGCTGTGCAGTCCAGAGCAATATTGCTGTATTGCAGCACCATCTAGTGCTGTGGGATGGGGAAGCCCAGGACC
The DNA here is from genome assembly GCF_030936135.1 of Gavia stellata. Classification (NCBI taxonomy): domain Eukaryota; kingdom Metazoa; phylum Chordata; class Aves; order Gaviiformes; family Gaviidae; genus Gavia; species Gavia stellata. Next base: position 19,087,233 of record NC_082604.1, read on the forward strand.
CCAACGCTCCCTGCCCCGAGAGCTATGGCAGTACCGTGGGGACAGGCCATGGCTGTCCCGTGTCCATGGGTTATGCCGCCAAGGCCACCCTGCCAGGAAGCCCAAACAGGTTGTTGGTGATGGGGATGAATGGGAAGCACTGTGTGCCGGCTGGCCTGGTGCAGCCAGCGCTATCCCTCCTGTGCCCCTGCTCTGTGCCAGGGAGTTTCCTGCAAGGATCCTGGGAAGCATCGAGGGGTGCAGATGTTCCCATTCCTGATTCAAAGGGGTGCAGACGTTCCCATTCCTGATTCAAATGTACCTGGCCTCAGCTGCTGGTTTTGCCACCTCCTCCCACGGAAGGTGGGCTTCTACACTCTCCTCTGACCACTTTTGCTTTTCTATCAGCCAGATGATCCTGGCTCCTTAAGTCCCCCGCCGTCAGGGTCTTCACATCACTCCTGTGGCTTCCTCCTGCATCCCTGGCAGTTTATTGGTGTCTGTCTTCCACAGCCAGGATGAGTGTGATCCCCTCCCACAACTTGTTGCTGTTCCCCTTTTGCACTCCCAGGGCAATGCAAGCCCTTTCCAGTCCAGCTTTTGGACACTGGGAGAGCGTTCCACAGCCCCATCCTGCCATCTGCTCCTCCCCTTTCTCCGTGTTCCCAACTCATCCCCTCTCAGCTCATCGTTGTTCCTGGGTGCCTGCCACACTCCCCACCTTGCCAAGCCCCTGGGTGCTGGGAGAGCAGGCAGGATTTTGGCACAGAGCTGGATCCCATGGGAACGGGATGCTCTGCAAGAGGGGCTATGGCGATGACTGGCCCTGCTCCCCTCCCTCAGCTGAGCATGCCGATGGGGAAAACCACCATGGATGTAGATGTCATGGGTGCAGTGGGGAGAGGCGGGTGCTGAGCCACAGCAGGGATTGTACCCACATCCCACGGCACTGAGGGCTGGTGGGCAGGGGGGTCCCTAGGGCAGGTGGAGTTAGGCACCTTGGATTGAAAAGGGGCCTTTTGGGGCCTGTCTCTGCCCTGGCTGCCCTCCTGTCTTCGGGGATGGATGGGACTGTACCAAAGTCACCTGGCAGCCCCAAGGCCCCCATGTCTGAGTGGCTCGACACCTGGTTTGGGCTCTGCCCACACTATCCCGATGACCCAGGAGCGGGATCTCTGCCCCCAAAAGGGGACAGAGGAACCCGAATCTCCCCAGCCCTCCTGTCCCTCTCCCAGTGCTGGCAGGGGAGAATGGAGCTGGGTAAGGTGGGACAAGATGGCGCTGACCCCGCAGGCTGCCCGCGGCTGCCACGCGCTGCTTGCTGCCATGCACTGCCTGCACCCGCAGGAAGGTAAGAGTAGCAAAGCAGGCACCGAACGTAATGTGGCCCTGGGCTGTTTGTGCGCCTTTTGTTCGCCGGTAACCTTCGTGAATCAGCTAATTAACCGCATTAGGACGGCTCTGCTTCCCCGCCTGAGCGTTATCGAGCAGGGCAGATCTGGGGCAGCGCGCCAGCTGGAGCCCCAGTTGGCTTTGCTGTGTGGTCGGGCAGCTGGGAGCCCCCGCGGAGGCTGGGGAAGGCGCCCGGGCAGCAGCCGGGGTAGGTAACACCCTGGTGGGGTGCCAGCGATGGGCAGTGAGGGTGTGAAAGCCCGGTGCTTGCTGTCTGGGGAGAAAGGAGCTGGCCCTGTCCCCCATCTCCCCCTTCGCAGCACGGAGGTGAGAGCCTGATGCACCTGGGGTTGCATTCCTGCTTCACAGCCAGCCCTGAGTCCCGTCAATGGGTGTTTTCCATTGCCATAAGGCATGCCTGTGCCACAGGGAGCCTGTACAGATGGCTGGAGAGGGGGTGGGTGCGATGGACCCCAAAACCAAGCGGAGAGCTCCCCTAAAACCAAAAGCGTGTTGTGCATCACCCTCCTGTGCTGCCTTGCTGCTTCTACCCAGCAGCTCTGCAACACCCCGTCTTGGAGGGCTTCCAGACAAAGACGTGGCTGAAGGGCAGTGAGGATGAAGTTTTCGTTTTACAAGCTTCACCCCAAATCTCTCCGTGCCAGCCCCCCAGGCTGTGCGTGGCCCCAGCTCTGGCCTGCTTCTCCCTGCCTCCTTCCTCCGCTTCCCAATGTGCCTCTGTGGACTCTGGCCGTGTGTCCGCGCTCTGCAGGGCCGCCCTGCTCTTGCCGCCAGGTTTCCGCAGGCTGCCAGGGCGGCTCGCAGTTCTCCCAATGTGGGGGGCGAGCTGCGTGGCAGCCGTCCGGCTGGTGGGGAGCATCCTCCCGAGCATGTTCCCTGCCCCGAGGCTCTTGCAGAAACCAATGCCCTCTGCGTGCTGGCAGCTGGAAGGCACTCGCGCCCGCCACAGGAGCTGCGGAGGCCAAAACATCCGTTGAGGCCAAAACACCCCGGCTGAGAACAATGAGCCAGGGAAAGTCACAGCTGTCGGCTGGGATTCACCCACTGCGGCTGCTGCTGCTGAATCCAGCCGGTTCCCTCTCCCGGGCACCACTCGGCGGCAGCTCCAGATGAGCCAGGGTTTTTGTGAGCATCTGGGCTCTGGGAAGGGCCCTGTGTGGCAAAAGGCTCCTCGCCTGGCCCAGCCAGGTTTCACCCCCACCAAAACTGCCCATCTCGCCACCATGCAGAGCCTGGCATGTGGACCAGGCTGGGGGGGAGGGTTTCCCTCCCCTGGAGATGCCTGCCAGGCATCTGTGAGTTTCCAGGTGGGAACTTTTTTGGTAAATAAAAGGAGGAATCACTGTATTGCTCCCTGTTCCCACTGCTCCCCCCACCTGACTTTCCACAGAGGGTAGTACGGGGCTGCCCTCGGGCCCCGGCCAGAACCTCCCCTGGGCACACGGACGGGTGGTGGCACACACATCCCAGACCTCCTGCTCCGCTCTCACCCTTTCCAGCCCCACTCTTCTCTTTGCTGGGGCCTTTGCTGCCCCGGTGCCAAGGGCCACATGCCAGGGAAGTGACTGCTGCCCACGCCATGCTCAGACCCTGGGGACAAGACACGCTGAGGGCACCGTGTTGGCAGTGTCTCCTGCCCCTTCTCCCAGGGGTCCCAGATCCCCATCAGCCCCGCAGGGAGGGGACACGCAGCTCCTCCTGCCTTGGCCAAGCACAGGCTCCTGCTCCAAGCACCCGGGGGCCCTTCACCTGGATTTTGAGTGGTGTCTGGTCAGGCCACGCTGGTCCCCCCTGCCCTACCGGGGCCTTTCTGCCGCCTGGATCCGGCCCCCTGCTCTCCCCCGGCCCCGGCATTTGCTCCATCGGTTCTTTAAGGGAGGCTGAGCGCGGCACTGGGGGATGCTGGGGGATGCTGGGGAGGACTGGGAGAGTGCTGGTCCAGGGACAGGAGCGGGTGAGCTGCCAGCTATTTCCCACGGAGCCACTTGAGGGCGGCAATGACCCGCCGCAGAGCCGCCAACGAGGGACCGGCCCGCTCCAACTGGGTGAACTGGGCGAACTGGCGCAGCCGGGGCCAGGCGCGTGCGGGTGGGGAGGGAAGGGGCTCCGGAGGGTCCCCTCGGGCCGTTTCGGGACCCGCGTCCCCTCCAGTGCCCTCTGCCAGGGCAGCTCACCCCGCGGGAGCCGCAGCCACGCGTGTCGGTGGCCGCCTAACTCCCCGCGGAGACCTCCATCGTGTGCGGCTCTGCAGGGAGGGCATCCCCGCAGGCGCCTGCCTCGCCGGTAAGGTTAAGTGGGTGCGGGAGTCCAAAGCTTGTTTTCCATTAAAGAAGGCGGCATCCAGGTCAGACTCAGCCCCGCTGGGAGCATCCCCCTGCTACGGGGGCAGGGGCTCCCCGGCACTCGGTTGTAGCTCAGCTTGGCAAGAGGAGACGCCTTCTCCCTGTCTCTGCCAGAGCCATGCTGCGTGTGTCTAGCCAAGCATCTATCCTAGAACACGGAGGTACCTGCTCTCAAGACCCTCGACCTGTCATGGTTTTCCTTTTTGGATGCCTTTTGTCTCTCCTCTTTGACAGAGATACCACCATTGCTGGGCGTCGTTCACGCTGGGTGCAGAAGGCAGTTTTCATTGATGTCTTCGTATGAAGGCTGGCCTAGCATAGGTCACGCTGCTGAGAAGACTCTGCCCTGTGACTCCAGCAGGCTGAAATCCATCAGGGAGGTCTCATGAGAAAGCTGCTACAACGGATAACGCTCTTCTCATGGGGATTAATGGTCCAACTTCAATTCACCTAAAAAAAAATTGTGCTATATCCCTCCCACATACACCCAGTGGCTGAATTCAGGATCTGAAATGAAGCATTTCATTTCCCTGTGCCTCTCCTGAGAATCTCAAGCCCAGCCACGGGACAGGCTGACCAAGGTGTCAAGCGATCATAAAGCTGTCCGTGATGTTTAACAGCAGAAGCTGGAGATGCCCCCTTCCCAAGATTTACACGTCCTAGAGCTAGAGGACAAGGGCAAAGAGTAGCAGCAGGGCTCAAGGAGCCTGTTGTAGCAAAACTGCCACCATGTGTCATTAAAGCTGCACATGCACAGGGATTGTTGGTATCAGCAACCGCAGCCCCAGCTGTGCTTCAGGGAGCTCAGCCCAGCACAGGACTGATGCTGGTGGGCTCAGGGGAACACAAATTTTCCGAAGGGGTTTGAGCATCCTCAGGAACTTAGAAAAGCAGAACAGTGTGCAGTGCTGCTCAAGAAATTGGTGACTGGGCAAACAGGACAAACTGCCCTGAGGGATTAACGAACAGAAATGAGGCCAAGGAGAAACCTTGGTCAGAGCAGTCAGGAAACCTTTCCTACGTGGTCAGCTGGAGGAAGAGAAATTTAACAAGGATATGGGGGCTGTGGAAGAAGCAGGACTGTGGAAAGCCCTGTTCTGCTGCTGACTTGAGTGACAGGAGCTTGTGCCCACTGTGAGGCATTTTTATACCAGAAAAGAAAACGCACAGAACTAACATTTCTTCCCTTCTTTGGACGGTAGGAATGTTTTAATTGAGAAATTTGTTTTAATTACATTAGGTGATATCACAGTCTATTTTACAAGTGCAGGGTTAGAGGATATGTGGACCAGTTGCACAGAAATCCAGTGAAAGGATAAAAACCTACAACATGAGAAAAATGAGAAGGTTAACTTAATCCCCCCAAAATGAAACGCATTGAGAGTTTGGTGTGAGTGGAAATGGGAGATTATACCAGGAAGTACAAAGGATGAGACTAACATAATTTACAGTATTGGTTCTGCACGACCATCGTTTGCCTGTGTTCAGAGACAGCCTCTATTCCCCAGTGCGTCGCTGAGCAGATGGTCCTGTCTCTGAGGGTTTGGTCTGGTCTTGTCAGAGGAGAAAGCAAAATAACCGATGGGCAAAGGTCACAACCCACGTTGAGTTGGTCCCCAGGGTCACCGCCTACAGGAGTGTCTTCCACTGGATAGTCGGGGGGTTCTGCACCAAGAACTGTATGGAGGAAAACTAAAACAGCTCCAAAAAGCCCCATCTCAAATGTAGAAAAGTCTCACTCTGGAAGTGCTTACGAGAAGGTCGTCATCATAGAATTTGGTTTCTATAATAACATTACCACTGTGGAAGGAAAAGAGAAAGAAGAGGTATTAGAAGAACGCATGAACAGTAGAAAATGGCTGCTCCTCCCAATGCTCTCACAAGCCTGGGCTGACGTCTTACCCCCCACAACATAAGCTTTGGTTTGGAGCCACGTGCAGTGAACATTGTGTCCTGATCCAGGGGCCATCAGGGCTGAAGGATGTCTCCACTGCATTCCTACCTGGAACAGTTCCCCCCATCCCACTCTTGTGGCCCCGCTTCTGGGCTCAGTACCATGCAGGCTGCAGAGAGCACTCACAAACAGCAAAGTTCTGCCCACTTCTATTGCTAAAAATAAACTAGCAGTCCCAGCACCTTCAGGCCCCTCTCTCTTGCAGTGAATTGTGAAAACTGATGGGAATTCTTTTTATATTCCCCATCTCTGTCCTCTAGTGCTGAGCAAGCTACTTCAACCAACTTGACATGTCATTTCCCTCAAGAAGTGCTTAAATGCAAACGCACAAGCATATTTTATACAAACTGCAATGGAAATGTAGATTTCAGTGTGACAAAAGCTCTGATGATGTAAGTTGCCGACTTTGAGATTTCGGTAGACAAAGGTAAGAACTTCAGGGTCACTACAACACCTGGGCGCCTGAGCAGTGTGATCTGACCATGTCTAAATAACCTGGCTCTTGAAAATCAAAGCAGCAGTCCCATCTCCACTGTGGCTCTGGTATGTGTAACACTGGCAAAGCTAAAGCTGGCAAGAGCGTAAGGTTTTTGCTGTGGCGTGCACAATGCTTGAACTCAAATGTCAGGGAATGTTCTCAGTCTGATATGCAGTCATCCTGGGAATCCTTTGCGCAGAGTGCCTTGGTTAGCACCAAATACCCCATCTCCGTTCTTTCCTGCTATGGAAACACCAAGACAAACATGAGGTCTTTGGGAATATCAGAAAGTGGGTGGCTCTCCAAGTCTTGGCAGCTGAAAAAAGCTGATTTCTTTGGGCCACAAACCCCCTTTGGATTTTTTTGGGCTGGTGATTCTACTGAAAAGCCTCAAGAATGACTTTATGACACCTCCATGAATAGGAGAGAGATCTGGGCTGCCCACTACAAGTGGACAGACTCTAGGGAAAGAATGGGACACTGGAAAATCCTCAAGGTCACTTGAGAACTGGACTCTCACAACCTCCAGCCCTGAAAATGCCTTGATTTCCCAAGATGGTCAAAACCAACTTGTCAGATGTCTTTGTTTCTTTACTCTGATTCCCAAATCTGACTCCTCCTGTACTGACTGAAAGCCACCAGCTCTGGGAGCCGAGGACATGTGTAGCACTTACAAGGTTCTGAGCAGACTGTGCCAGGGAGCACTATTCGAACACTGATGCTCTCTTCTAAGTCCGCTCTCTCTTTGAAACGTGCTGTAAATAGAAATCAGTGACGGTACCTTCCATCCCGGTGCCTTCTCTATGCAACTGGCTTTCCTCCAGACAGGGAACGAGAGGGAAAACGCTCGAGAGGAAGGTCTTCCAGAGGACACAGTGACCTTGCAGTGAGACTGGCTGCTCCCTGTCTGCCTCTTGTTGGCAGGAGGATTCCCATACCCTTCTGTCTCTGCTGGCAACGTGCTCCTCATGGCTTGCCAGCACCCATCTAGCACTGCAGGGAGGGTGGCTTTTTGTCAGTGATTATAGCTTCCCAGGGGCCTCCCTCAAGGAGCCTTTTCCAACATCCCACCAAAGCTTGTGCCTTGTTGTCCACACTCAGAGCAATGCCAGCATGCATTATTCTGGCACAAGTCCTAGGGATCGTTGACCTACTCAGAAGTCAATGTGCAAACAGCGGCCAGGACTAGACGTTTCTGAGGAAGGTGTGTGAATCCCATTACAGGTGACTGTAAAATGACTGTTTCCTATCTGTTAAGGGTATTTTATCCTCAGATACAATTCCATATGACTAAACACATAGTTTATAGTCCAATGTAAAAGACACAAAGCTTGGCAAAATGGTACAGTGATGAAATAAACGCTAGAGCAGCTCCTACGGGTGATACATTGCATGAAAAACAGCCACCTTGGACAAGAGTCAGTGATCAATAGCTGGATTTGAAAATGGCCCAAACATCTCTTTTTTTTCCCTGGATGTAAGGGGTATTAAGCTACAAAGCATTTTAAAAACCTTCCATGGTTCACCTTTCAAAAAAATTAAGCAACTCTAATAAAGGATCAGTTCCACTTTCTCCAAACTTTCACTGCTATATTAATGCAAATTGGACCTCTGGGAAAGAAGGTAATGCGGTTGGCTTATCCCCTTTTATCTCTCAACAGCTAACAGTAGTGAGGGTGATTCAGAGTTGGTAACAGCTCCCTCTCTTCATTCCCACTGTGGCCCCCAAGGAAATGCCACACACTGGTTTTTCTTTGCCTGCTCTCAGATTCTGTAAGCCCAAGGCACTCACGTTAAAACGTTAGCTGGCATCATCTGTGATTCAGGTGCTGCCTCTATCAAGGACTGCCAAGTGTTTGTGGAGTTAGGAATCACAAAACCGAATTCAAAGAACCATTCTGCAAAGTAAAAAGAAGATCCAGAGGCATTTGAAAGAAGATAAAATCCACAAATGGTCCTCTTGCTTTTCACCTGACAGGCTGGGGAACTCCCTAAACTGTCCTGCTGTGCTGCCAACATTTTACATTTAAATTACTTTGTACAGCTTAAACTGCACTGAACCCTGCCCTCCTCTTAAAGCAGATACTCCCTTTCTAAAACAGCTGATGGTAATGATGAAGTCACACCACTTCCTTAACATTCAGTGGAAATTTCATCACACCTAATTGGGAACAGGGAAACCACACTCCCCCTCTTGCAGACGTCCCCAGATCCAGTTGAGACTACGTGTACAACTGGTTGCCTAAAAGACAAGGAGCTCAATGTTTTAGCTCTCCCCTCCTCCACCCCAGATTAAGAGTAATACTGCAGTGAGGGAGATCACATGTGCAGCTATGGAGTCACACGGACAACACTCGGTGGCACTGCTGTAACCAAAGTAAACCAGAGGCTCCTTTCGTCTGGCCTCCAGTCTGGCAGTGGCCAGCACTAGGTGCTTCTGAGGAAGATGCATGAATCCCCCTAATGGGTGACTCTAAAATAACCTGTTTCCTTGTCTCAGGCAGCCTGCGGTGGGTTTATGCCCTGAAGCATGATTACCCAGATTTTTTGCTTACATAACAAAGTGTTAATACACTTATGAAATGCTATCCCTAATACTGTGGCCCATTAGTCCTGACAAGATGAGTGCTTCAGTGCCACTCTGAAAAATTAAAATCACCATGTTCAGCCCATTTTAGTTTCTCTAATCCCCTCCACACTGGGGGTCACTCTCTGCACTGCAGCAGGACTGCACACAGAGCAGATGCGTACCTTCTAGACACTGTCCTTTGAAATAAACTTTCTGTTCCAGTCGGAATTTTTCCATTTGTTCTGCTGAGGAAAAGTTTAACTCCCGAGACACTGCTTTGCATTTCAGGATTTTTTTAGGAACTCGAGCTGTGAAACAGGTAAAGAAGCATTATTTGGACACAATAAAACAAACGCAGCTGCTTCAGGTGCTATTATAATATAGTTTGAAATAATGGTTAGTGTTAGTACAATATCATAGTACCAGGAGAAATGCAAACCCAAAAGACTTTGTTTTTACATTTGCAGGAGTGAAATCCAAGATGCAAATAGGTTAAGTACCTTGCCCAGAGCCAGGAATGAAACTTGTGACAGAACCAGGGGTACAACACTGATCTCTCAGACTCCTGGTTCTTAGCTGTTTATTACTAAAAACCACAATTCTTCAAGTCAAAATATGAGATTTTTACTTTAGGAAGTGTGCTGAAGATCACAAGCAGCCGAAGGGCTGCTTAGTACACCAAGCGTGTTAGCCCTTCATACTTCTCCTTCCCTTTCAGACTATGCATCCCCAGCAAAACACAAACAGCCATTTCTCAGCCCAGCAGGACTGTTTCAGCCATCTCACATAGCTCTGGGAAGTAGTCCTGTAACAGTATGCAAAATGTCTGTTCCCCAATCATTGAAACTCACACAGACAGTAAAGTCAGTACCAAACTAGAGACTTAACAGAGAGAGTAATAATTTGGCAATCCAAGGTATCTGGGGTCTTGCAATGGGTGAGATACCAACAGCAAGTGGCAAACTTTACCTGGTAGACATTTCATAAGGCTTTTTTTAGAGGTGGAGGAGTAAGAGAAGGGACAGTTTGGAAGCATTGATTAATATGCTGAAAGGTCCTAATCAGGAGAATACGGGGGTGAGTCAATATACTAAAAATCTCCCAAGCCTGTCATACTTCAGTGGTGTGATTGTACATAATCCTTCCTGCTTCTTAGAAAACGTTTCATGTAAATTTATTAGAAATAAAGAGGGGAGGGAATACAGCTGGCACGTGCTTTATGAGCCAAACTGTTCCTACATGGAAAGTGTATCAAAACATCCCTGAGCAGACAGCAGGCTGCTGTTTAATAAAAGGAAGAGTCTACCAAACCCAGGCAAATCCATCTAATGTAGAACAGTTTAATGGGGTAGGACCTTGACATGAAACCAATCTAGAGAGCCGGAGGGTTAGGGAATGTAAGCTACCATCCTATCCCATGGAGAAGGACACAGCCCATGGTTTGGTGGTTTTTTTAAAAAAAAAAAGTAAAAAAGAAAGTTAAAAGTGTAAGGGAAGAGTTTTAAATGTAAAAGCTCTCTAATTATTTTTAGTCTTTTTTTCAGCATAGAAAGCTGCATGGCACCATCCTTTACTGCCCTCACAAGTACAGACTACAGCCTGTTGTGAATAAACATCCCTTCGCAGTTAAGTGTAAAATGACTTGTTAAAACTATTCTGCAATTTACTAATTACATTTCTTTCATCCCCAAGACAGACTGCTGAGAATGTTTGGTTTAATGTTGTAAAACTACAAAATAAAAGGTTACTTTTAATAAAAGCAGGACTGTGTAGTCTTTAAACCCCTGATCTAAGAGATTTTAATTGCTATTTATACCATCAAGCAGAAAATTTTAATTGAAATTATTTACTTCAAATTCATTTTACTTTTATACCTCTTTTTTCCATTAAAAAGATAGAAGAGAAAGAAGTTTGATTCTCCTCAGTTAGGACCATTTTAAAACATGCTGAAATGCAGGTACGCATAGACTTTATCTTAAATTTAGTCTGCCTGTTGTTAACTTGGGGATATACTATACCTGCACATTTATTTAAGCACTTATATAGCTAACATACATTTAGTTAGATACTTAATTCTGATTAGATTAGAAAGTGATGAGACACATTTCTTATTTACCAAGCAAGTTATTTTGGGTCCCACTGCATTTAGTTAGAAATGGGAATTCAATTAAAATATCCATATCATGTTTTCATACGGTTTACTAAAACTACCCTAAATATTTGGGACAAGTAAGAAAGCAAGCTATCTCAGCCAAAATTATTTTATATTTCAAACTACATACTTTCTTAGATAATGAAAAGATTATTTGTATTTCCTGAATGAAAGCTGGCTGTGGTGACTGGGAACAACACTGGGGATTCTACAAGTGCTAGGCCTCAGCAGCTTACTCCAAGATCTGCTTGTATATTGGAAGAAACCAAACTTTACGGATTTGCATCTCCCAGATTGCCTCCCAGTTTTGAATGCACTGTCACTGAATTGAGCTGACTGGGTACATGGGAAAGCTGTCAAAAGCTGGTTTACATGCTTAATTACAGTTTCAGGTGCTCAGTCAGTGATTTTCACTACTTTCAGCAGTTTAATGTTAAGGCTTCGTCAGCAATCCAATACCACATTAATATTCTTTTTATTTAATCTAAGAAGTAAGTTTAGGTAGTAATACAGTATCATGATTTGAAACTTAAAAGAGTTCATTTTTTTAAAGAAACCTGCACTTAAATCAAATAGAAGTCCTGTTTAAAAGGCAAATAGAAGTCCTGTTTAAAGGCAATATATTTTAGTCACTCTGCTATGTATTTGATTCTTTGTTTGCTATGTCTAGAATGTGATTTGCCCTGAATGGCCACAGAACACACACACATAAGTACTATATAATAACCTCAAGACATACATGGCCTTCATTTTAAAACAATTATTCTGACTGTTCACTGTTTCTGTTGCAGGACTGTACCAGAATCACATTTCCCCAGACCTTTTAATTCAGTCAGATTATCCTCCTTTGTTGGACACCTCTCCCCTTTCTTAACCTATTTATTGAGAATAACCTACCCATCTCAGCCTTCTTTTCTTGCTAAGCCATACAAGAACGGCTTTTTTTCTCTCTTCTCCTAAGGAAGACCATCCTCCCACCTGTAATCTTTTCAGTGGCTTCTCCTAATAGCTCTTCTCTGCACCTGTTCCAGTTTGCAGTCATCCATCTTCTAGATGGATGACTGAACTGCACACCAGATAAGGTCTTAACAATTCCTTGTACAATGGGCATTAATCTCATGCCAGAGTATGCTTTAATTAATTCCCCAAGCTCCTCTGATGGAGGTGAGGGTTCCTGTTTTATATGTGAGGAAAATCTGAGACACAGCGAGGTGATACGATTTGCCAGACTGAGAAAGATGGCAGGAGGGAAATGGGGCAACCCAACAAACCCTCACGAGACACAGGTCCAGCGGTCCTCTCTGCCCCAAAGCACTCCCTTCTGTAGTTTGCATTGAACCAAGGCAGTGCAAGAGTCGAGACAGGGTGAAGAGCATTCAAAGACTAGCCATGCGTCCAAGGAGAAGCTTTTGCAGCACAAAATCTGGGAAGACTGGAAATACTTTTGTCTGATTTTCTTCTGCTTTCAAAAGCCCGATTCCTCATTTCTCCTAGGTCTCCTGTTACAGTTATTTCAAGAAGGCAAAGCATCACTAACCTGCAGTTTAAGAAATAATGACTTACCACATTTCTTTTGAAAGTTGTATTTCAATTGCTTTCCTACAGTTGTATATGAAGGTGCTGGAATGTTTAACACAGGAATCTTGTACAATAGGCATGAGTAAATATCTGTTAAGGCCTATCGGCAGTACTGTTTGCTCTTAGCACTGGTATGAGAATGGGAGTACAGGTTAGCAAGGCTGAAGGAGACAAAGCTTGGAAAATGCTCTTAGTAATCAATGAATCACAGCTTTGCTTTCCTCTAGCTCAGACCTGCATCCTCTATTCCTGGCATCAGGCCCCTCTTAAGCTGACACAACCTATTACTGGTCCTATTAATGAACTATTGTCATAAAGCAGATGAATGTTGACTGGGGACCAAATGTGGAGAAGGCAACTTGTTTCCCGGGTGCCTTAAGCTGGCTTTGAAACAGGTATATTGCTAGAAGACTACTGGACTCACAGTATTTTGCCGCAGATCTTCTGTACGCTATCTGGGCAGAGAAGGATCTTTATACGCTGGTTGTCTCCTTCAGACACAACAGATTTTCTAATTTATGGGAGAGGTAAGTCCTGGTAGTGACAGGCAGAACTCAGTCCTCGATATTTCACCAAAAATACATCAATGTCACCAGCATAATTAAATTATCAAGTTCATTCCACTTACTGGAGATCAGCTGTGGTACTCACGTAATAGAAAAGCCTTCAAAATCAATTCAGTGAGGTCAGACTCTTCACAGAGCCAAAGCAAAGCTCTTGGCAAGGGATGTTACCTATCACAGTGCTTTGTCACAAATGAGGAAGATTAAGGGACAGTGAAGTCCTCTGCTATTGAGCGAGGACAGAAGTGGAAGGGCAACAGGCCTTTCTAGCAATGGTAAAGGGACAGGAGAGCAGAGCAAATGTGTCATGTATGCCATTTTAAAGCAGAGGTCAAATTTAGCACAGGAGAACATTAGGACAGTTGTGGCTAGGCAAGGTAATAACTGTGTATGCTTCTTCCCCACTGGTTCTCCATTTGACCTCTACCTTGACTAAACCCTGTTGTTACACTGAGAAAAGTCAATATATTTTTATACTTTTCATTTTGGAACCAACACTTGGTCTAGCAAAGGTAGGCCACTCATTCCTTACCCAGCTGAGCTCCCTGCTTAACACTGTTTAACTTCTCCCTTTTGCCAGCCACTGATCCACTCTCACCTGTCTTGACGTGTCCCTAGGTTATTGTGGTGGAAGCCTGTGATGGTGTGAAGTCACAGCCAGGACATCTGTCCTTCAAAGCAGGGGTACGCTCACAGCTCCGGTGACCCACACATACAGCACCACCCAGCCCCAAAATGCACAGTAAGGCCACACAGTACCTTCATGCTCCACTCCAGGTACAGACAGATCTTCTGTTCCTTGCCAGAGGATTTTCCCTGTTTCTGCATCCCGAAGGTTCATCCAATTTCTGATTGGGAAGCAGTTAAGGAAAACAAGCTATCTACATCCCTAAATGCTGCATCTACTATTCTTTGCTAAGCCCTGAAATAGGCTACTCCAGCTGAGTTTCAATCATGTTTTCTGATTCTCAGGAGGCCAAGGAAGAGAGACGCTTTTTCCCAGAAAATAAATGAACAAACCAACCCTTGACCAGAATGAATGCAACAAGAGTTGTATAGTCACAGATTCGGTTTTCACTTTAGGCTGAAGCTTGTTAACCTCATTTATCATTTTCCATTGCTTCTAAAGGGTAAAGGCAATGTCACTGTGCTGCAGAGAAGAACAAACATTACTAACAATAACAGATAATTCTACACAAACAATTGCTGTTCTCCAACATTTGAAAAACGCTAGAAAAAGAAATACTTCCTATATAACATTGGAAAAAGAAGTGTATCCAATCGAGCTTGTTTTCCTAGTTTACAAAATATTAATATCAAGTGTTGTTCTATTGCTGTTGACCTGGTAACTGCCACTCATGGGAATTCTTCAGCTGCTGAGTGCTAAGCAAAGAGAGATCCTCTCTTTTCACTCTCAGCAAGTGAGGCTGTGCTAGCTTTCAAAGAGCCCAGACCAGTGAATTAGTCATTAAATTTATAGGCAAGTATAAAATCCTCACATTTTCAAAGCGACAATTAATAATGATCTTAAGAACACCCTTGAAAAATCTCACCCATACCATAACTCAAACATTGACACAACAGAACAAGGAGCCTGCACACCTGCCTGATGCCATTTTGAACGGGGATATAGCTGTCAGTGAGCCCAAGGCCCTGCAGCAGCCTCCTGCTCCACAGCTCATCAGGATGCCTCCGAGGAGTGACTGGCATAAATGCAAACAGCCTGAACAGCGCAGGGTTTGTGAGATAAGGCCACCCAAACCAACACCTTTCCAGGTGTTTCCTTTTGCTGGTTTATGGCAGCGTACCCTTTGTACTCGGTATTTCCTAGACAAGATACTGGAAACTATCTGGGAGAAGGGGAGAGACCAACTGCTCAAGGAACTGACTGGGGAGGTAGGATAACAGAAGAGAGACAATATGGACCTTGACATAGATATAAATAGGAGCTGTCAGAGATATGCATATTGAACTCATCCTCTAACATACATAGTTTCCAGGCAGACTCACACAAACTTGTCACATTGATCAAATTTTTCCAGAGCTCCAGGGAAAAAACAGATGCTTTAGCAAATTTTGCATTACAGGGTAACATTTGTTTTAAAATTACATGTGTGGAGGAGGGAAGGGAAGATGGCTGCTTCAGCACAGCTGTGAGGAGCCTTTCCCTTCCTGAAGGCTGGCCAGACTTCCCATGTCCCACTGAATGCGCAAGGGGGAGCAGAAAGGTGGGAATGCATGCACAGGGTCCATTTACACAGGCATGGCCTTAGAGCTTCCAAAACTTAGCAACAACTTGGAGCACGGGAAGAGAGAGCGTAGGGCAGCCTGCTCATGTCCTTCTAGACTTGTTCTATAACACACACTATCTACCACTTGTTCTGGGATTAAGGCAGGAGGGAAAGGGGGAGAAGATGGAAAACATCATCCCTGGAGGGCCCCGTGTGCCACCTCCATATCCTGGCAGAAAGCTGGAAAGTGGAGATCTCTCCCCAGCTACCAAACCAAGGGAGATGGGGGCTGTAGGCTGGCAAGTCAGACAGAGAAAATGAGCAGCAGCATGGCAAGAAGAACGTGCAGCAGGGCTGGGCACTTCACGTGGTGCTGGCTGGAAAACTGAAAGTCCCCAGCCAATGCAACCCGCAGGATGGAACTGCCCCAACCGTAATTTAAAATGTCAAAAAAAATCCACCATTTTTAGATACATCTTCCCACAGACAAACATACAAACTAGCTAGGGTGAAGCTATTTGCATAGAAAGCAGAGTGCCATCTATCACATGCCATGTATGACGGAAAAATGAGACAATCTGAGCATCTCACTGACAAATTCATTTATCTTCACAACACCTTGCGATGCAAACACTCTTGACTATTAGCAATACAGTAATTCAATAAATTGGGCACTTGATTATCAAAAACCTGTATTACCTTTAAAAAATTATCCTCTTCAGAAGTATTTACTTGTTATTTGTTCACTATCAATATCAGTGGGAATTATGAGCTCACAGGTCTGGCCATAGGCTATGTAGTGCCAAACTGAGCAGTAGACAAGGACCTCTGAAATGGAGATGAAACACTAACCAGAACAGCAAACCCAGCATTGTACAGGAACTGATCCAGCCTCTCAAGTGCTATACCAGTACTCTAACTAATAGACCATCTTCCTTTTTCCTTGCCATGCCTTGCCTTACCTTCTTGTCCCTCTTCCCTTATCAATTTTTGGAGTACTTTGAAATCACATTTGCCATTTTCAAAAGTATTACATCAGTAGCGCCCTTCAAAAAGTATATGTAGCCTCACAGCTTAATTATTATCCTTACTTGAAATACATTGTTATAGAGTGATAGTGACCTACTATTTCTGGTGAGAGAAAACACTACTATAGACTACTGACCCCTGTTGCTTCTCCCTATAAGGATTTATGTCTCATTCCAGTCCAAGAGAGATGATACAAGTTATGTTGCCATGCTGAACAATGCTAGATATGTTAACATTTGGGGCGTTAGACTTCTATAAAGTGCTATCAGACTTTATTCTGTATTGATGTTCCACTCTAAGAGTAAATCCATGCAGGACAGCCTGCCCCATGCGTCGTATTTTGACTGTCAAATTAAAGATGAAGAATAAATAAAAAGCTCAAGACTACATCCCTGCTGATGAGGGCGTGCAGGTCAGCAATGCATGCCACAGTTCTTAGAAAATATCTTGTATTTAAAGGTTTAGTGTCAGTGCAGCCAAAGGCTTTCTGGCCTAGACAGAACCATGTGCAGGTTAGAACATGCTTTTCCAACTTCTGCAAACAAAAAAATGAAATCAACCTGCTTCAGAGTGTATACACAGATTTAAAATATGTGGATCCAGAAATATTTTAAGGGATCAGAATACTCTAGCCAGTTCACAAGTTTTTTCCCAGTAACTAAAATTATTAAAAGGGAAGAACAAATCATCAAATCTTAAAATTGCACACACACAATCCTCTTCTATAGAAAAAACTACTTCACGTTCAAGAGATTCATTCTTTAAAAAAAAATGTTTAAAAAGAAACGGGCATCCAAAAAAAACCTTCCTAAGTCAAAATCGAGATAATTTATAAAACTTAACTGTAATGGAATTAAAAAAAAAAAAGGCAAAACCCATCACAAGTGATTTTTTGGCAAGGAAATACCTGACAAAGCAGCAGCTGTACTGCTTACCTAGTTAGCAGCTTATCACACTATTTCTGTCATCTTGGATAGAAAGGCTGGTACTAGGACATACCCCAGAGTGAAGAAAATGGAGATCTTGAACCAAACCCACACACACTGTTATCTTCTAATGTGTTTAATTGGTTTAAGATTCTTCCATCCCAGCATGAGAGATATTGTTACTAAAAATAACAAGTGCTCCATCTTCTGAGCAGCAGTGGAGACCTGCAGGCAGGATGAAGAGGGCATTTTAAGTATTATTGAGAAGGAGAAAGTAAATTAATATAGGTTTAACACAATTACTCTTTTTGAAGAGGCTCATGTCAAGCCACCTGACAGAGGTAGCTAAGGAGAGCAAGTAGAGAGCCAGGCAGTCACAGCTTTGAGAAGTTAATATATGAAAAAAAAAGGAAGAACAATAGTATATTCCTAATTCAGCTTCTCATTCTAAAATCACAAGAATACTCTTACAAGATTAAATTTTCATTCTCCTGGATTTTGTTTTTTTTTTTTTTTGTAGGAAACAATGTCTGATTTAAGACTCAATAGATCAAATACTCTTCAATCCTGAAGGCAAGGAAGGATTAGGTAGAACAGCAGAAGGAAGGGTGTAGTGTTGATCTATTTATATTCCCCCCACCTATTGGGTCAGCAAAGTCTTACATAAAAGCTTTGTAGTAGCTGGAATTTGACTTGCTTTATATACATGACATGAATTAGCTTCCTCACAGACCTACTTTGCTTAGCCTGATAAAGGGAAATGGTTTGTGCATTTCTAAATCCAAGTTTTGTTGTCTTGAATATCTCTGATCTCAGAACAGAAATTCTTTCTTTTTTGTATCTGTCATAGACATCACTTCGTTCAAACAAATCAAAATATACATACTTATCTTTAAGTAAGTGCTTTAGCATTGCAAAAGATTCCCATGTATTAACCACAGTGGTAATTAAGAATTACCTCGAAGGAAGAGAATGAGTACAAACAAAATTAATTATTAAGGTAGTATGGAGTTAAAGAAGTTCTGCCCCAGTCTCCCTGACTATTATTTGTATGTTGTAATGTTTAGCGCTTTTTGAATATCTCAAAGGCTGCAGCAAACAGTAAGTGTCATTTCTTCCATTAAAATCGTCCATTTCTCATTTTATTCCCTGCTGTCTACACCATTCTAAAACTGCACTCCTACCTTTCATAATAAAAGCAAGCCTAATGTTCATAACCACTCCTGGAAGGGAAGGTCTTTCATCATCTTTGCCAGCATTTTTTTGTGTGTGTGCATGAAATGCAACATTAAGAACAGTTCACTACATGCCAGGTGCAAACAGGATCTCAACAATTAAGTGTAATAAGAATTGTCCTATGGGATGAATGACAGAGACAAGGTGGAGAAGGTGGAACTTAAAGCCCTGAACAATTCAGACTTACATCTCAGTTGCAGATCCAGAGAAGCTTCTGATCTGGACTGCCCAACTTTCACTCCCGATTTTACATTGTTTTTCGTGAAAAGCAGACACAACCAAGCACTCATGACATGGGTGAGCATGTTACTTTAAAGAATGTTACAGGTAAGTAAAGATCAACCTTTAAGGATTATATTTTTATCAGACGTATTTTCCCAGAAGAATATTTGCATCTCAGTTGTTTCAATCCAGTCTGAGGAGTAAGGACCAAAGTAAGTTAGGCAAAATAACTGCCAAACTACAGGGTTATGAAGCAGACCACCCAAATGGCCTTATGCTTCTACTCCACTCATGCCATTCATCCTCTAATCTTTCCAATCTCTAATCTCACTTTTTATTACAACTCCCAACCCCCTTTTCCACAGAACTCTTAATCGTGTGCTTAAATTTAAACGTATACACAGACATTCTGCTGAATCAGGTCCTTCTGTTCACTCTGTTTGCGCTCAAAAGAAATGCTGCTGTCTTTGGTGTTTAATAAATCACAAGTATATATGTTGGCAGTGTGTTAAGAGAAAAGGAATCCTTCCTCCTAGCCTAAGGCTGAAATTCAGTGCAAAATCATATATGAAGGAACTGAATGAGTGTCCATCCATTCTGTCTAGTAACAGAAGTACCAAAACAAACACATAAAATGGAAGCTATTTCTCAAACATTACTGGAGCCTTTGGGTATAGGACTGTCAACTTCTCCTGCTTTCAGGCAGCAGCACACTCTCTTGGGTTCCAGATTAGTCAGAAAGTGTGCTATGAGAGCTCTTACAGGAGCAGGTATTTTTTAAAACTCTGCTATTACAAACCAACTTTCCTGGACTGATGCACAATATATGGGTTACTGTGCTTCTCCAAATGACGGGAGATGCTGGGTACTGGAAAGGTGCTCTATTAAATCCTCAAATGGAAGGAAGCCAATTATCCCTTCAAAGCACTCCTGACACTCCTGTACTCACTGTAGAAGAGCCTGCTTTTAAAGTCTCCTGCACAGAACAAATTGCCGTGCAACAGAAGCCAGGGAGATCCACAGATTAATGATGTGAACCACATGACAAAATGCAGCAAAAGTCCTCAACAACCAACAAAGTCATTTCACAGCAAATTATGTAATCAGAGGGATATATTTAACAGCTATAGCATCACAGCAAAAAAACCCCCACAATATCATATATTTGTATACTTTGTGCTTCCCTTTTTACTTTCCCCCTTACATCTTTGCTTGCAGATGCCGTCTATATGGATCTTGTATCACCACATATTTTTATCTAACATCAGACAATCCTGGATTAAGCTGTTCTTAGCCTGTACTTGGAAAGACAGTCACACATATTAGTGAATACCATGTCAACCTTACCTTGATTGTAATAGAAAATTATGCTAATAGGGCAGTAGCTAATATTGCTACATTATATTATATTAAGTAGACCTCAGATCATTTCTGCTATGTAGTAAGGTTGGTCCTGTTGTCAAGCTACAGTATTCATTGCTACATGTCACATTCCCCCTGTAAGAACTTAACAAAGACACTCTCTGCACCTTGGGTGACCATTTTGAAAACGAGCTATGTTCCCACCGTGAAAGTATTTCCTGCTTGAACCTCTTAATATATATATTACCTTAGCATGGCTCAAGTTGAGGCACACTGCAAAAGTCTACAACAAAAATGCAGCATAGGTCAATTCGTAGTCAGATCAGCTGCAAAGAGATGCTAATCAAACTAGAGAAATACAGAAGCCATTTAACTTGGCATAATTTGGAAATGCAGTAAACCCATGTCCAACATTTGCTAATAATTTTATGCAGACTATCCAGTTTAACATCTGTGCCTTTCAAACAATTTAAGTTGAATAATACAATTACTCACTATTTTCATCAAAATGGACATAACATACATCTCTACTTCCTAGCATCCTGGTGACGTCATGTAGCAGAATTAGGCACAGCGTTTGCTTTCAGTTAGTTTACATTTAATTTTCACTCTTGTCAATTTACTGTCTGAAAGTATTCAGGGTGAGATATCACCAAATCTTAAGTTTTTAAATCAGAATTGGTGACACCTGTAGTAGGCTTAACAAAAGCAGGTACTTGTACAAAACCAATGAAGATGGAGAGCTCCTAGATTCTGGAAAGAGAAATGTCCAGCATGGCCAGGCAGGGTGGGAGAATGTGTTTTGTTTCTTCAGTAATACACAGCAATATTGCAAACTAAGCCAGGCTTCCATTTCCCTGACTTTTCCTCTCTTCCTCAAACCAAAGGAGCAAGAAACAAATGGATGTACATTTTGAAGAAGAGTTACAGACCTACTGAGATGACGCTAAGGGTCATCAGGGGGAAAAAGGTAAAAAAAGAATAAATTACAGTGGTTTGCAAATAGCTGAACTAGGGACAGATGTAGACACTATTGTTACAAGATCTACCTCTCTTTTGAGATGAGTCTGATGTTGTAGAAGCTTAACTCTCTTACAAATTCAGGAAATTTTTGTCACTGCTGAGCAGTAAGAACCAACTTAGGCATTTGCAAGCAACCTTTGATTTCCTCAGACAAAAGCAACAATATGTGACATTCCCCAGCAGCTCCTGCCTGCAGCAGATGAGAGGTCTGGCTTGTTACCCCAACGTACCAGCAAAGGCCAGGTAGACAATGCTGCTGGAGCGCGTGCTAGGTACTTCTCTAGGAACTAAGCTCAACCTAAAAAGACAACCACTTCTAAGCTCCGAAAGAAAATACCTAAGATTTGAGATCCCTAACAATGGAAGTTAAAGCAAAAAACAAAATCCACTTGTGGAACATAGAATACAATGTTGTTTAAAGTGGGAATAAGCTCCAAATTAAATCTACACACACAAATCGCCAGCTTAAGGGGCAGGTTCTCCCATCCGAGGGAGCAAGCTGCTTTCTGTACCAGATCCGTGGAAGTGCTTTGTTTGCTGCTATTAGAAATGTGTTTTGTTTCTTCTAGAAACAGATGTTAAAATGGTTCATAGAACCAGATAACAGTGCCAAAATAAAAGCAAGCTGAAGCAATGTAATGGTTTTACCCTGCTTTCTGCTGCCTCTGTTTTTTAGGCTATTCTTTGGCTTCTCTGAATAGGCTTGACAGAATTCCTTTATATCAATGCCTCAGCAGGGAAAACAACATGCAATCACATCTGAAGATTGCTTTACATCTTAGGTAATAAAACAATCAATAACTTAGAAAAACTCATCATTGCTTGCAGGACCATCTCAGAAGCATGGATTGCACAAAGAAAATTATTTTCTCTTTTCCAGTGCGATAGCTCTCAACTCCTCCCCACCTTCCCTGCATTTTAAATGGATCTCAAAAATTAGCATGTTAGAAAAGCTTAGGCTCATGCTAAGAACCCTTTGAATATTAACATAATTAATGTCATCAGTAATACTCTGAGTTTGCAGAAACAGCAGGTGAATCAATGGGAATAATGTATTCATCCAAGAAAAGCATGTGACGTTTAAAATCCACAGGGCTTTATCAGAACACAGTTTTAAAGTGGGTTGCTTGTAGTTCAGTGGAACAAGCAAAACTGAATTTAACTAAGGAGAAAGCTAATAGAGACACCAAGGGAAACTAAAAATGCAACTGAAACATAAAACACCGGGACCTCCTTACGAAAGATGCCCCAACTATATCAAAAGGTGAGGCAGCTCACAGGACAGCTTGAGAACCCACCCCAAGGAACGCTATGACGAGGGAGAGGCAATTAAAAGAAGAACATTCCTGCAATTTAAATCTGGCTGGAGAGAGATTTTTTAATCCAGAATGCTTAAAATTAAGTTAAAAGCTTTAAACCCCAAAACAATTTGGAATAAAAAGAGCGTGTCATTCAGTTTGCCCACTTTTTAATTTTAGCACATCAAACAATTTTCCTTTCTGCAAGTGAATGCTGAAAGTGATTCAGCGATTGAAACAACTTCATTTTGTCTTAACTACTTCAGAGCATTCAATCATTTCAACACAGCTGAACTATTATGATAATATTTCAAGGTTCTCAGCAATAAGTGAACTAGAGGGACTTTCATGGAAATAATCTATGAAGGGGTTCTGGTGAATAACTTCATTTTCATAGATGAGGTTGTAACCAGAAGCCCTCAGAGGAATTTACCTCCCTGTAAATCATTATGGCCTATTGTTCTTTACAGACTTGAAACGCAGGATGTCACGACAGTCATGCAATGAAATTAGCTTTAATGGAATGAGGTATTTTGAACCTTGATATTTTATACCATTATTCAATTGTTTTAAAACATGCATTATGTTGATTTGCTTATAAAGGAAAGCTTGGCTTGATTTCATGTCATTTTTTGCAACACTGTAGGAGTGGATTTTTTTTACACGTCTATAAGGATCTTCACACTTCCCCATACTGACAGGACCTCAGCAGAAGAACAAAGACTTCTTTGACCAAATTTTTAAATGGGATAAACATGGCTGCTTAGCTGGCGTTTTCATATAGTTCCACTTGAATGACCTGTACCCTTGTCTGAAGCGTGGAAAAAGACACCCTAAAAGGCTTTAAAAAGGCAGTCTTATATAGCACTGTTTGTGGCCAGTTGATGCCTTTGTTTCTTGAAGGCCTCTGCAATAATTTCTCTATTGAGCGAAGCAATGTTTATTGAAAATGGCATAGCTGAGCATCAGCAGGTTCCCCTGCTGTTCGGTTTATCTATCCTCTGAGCTCCAAGCAACATCTCGGTCTGAAAGTTCCCCCTGGTAAAATAAGCAACTGACAACACAAAAAGCCTAGATGACTTCCAACTGCCAGTGCTTATGTTGTGACTACATGCTTTTCGCCCATTAATGTTTAATTTCTTTTTTTTCTCCTTCGCTTCATGTCTCTTCTTACAGAGCTCTCTAACACACGAGCCTATTGAGCTCCAAAGTCTAATTCTGATCATCCATACATTCAGATTCATGTATTTTAGAAGAATATGTGATTTACTGGAGGTATTAATATATCATCTACTTCTAAGAACAGATCTGCAGATTGGAAGTTGATGGGAGACGGGGCTTTGGCAT
This sequence comes from Gavia stellata, assembly GCF_030936135.1. Taxonomy (NCBI): domain Eukaryota; kingdom Metazoa; phylum Chordata; class Aves; order Gaviiformes; family Gaviidae; genus Gavia; species Gavia stellata. Next base: position 19,110,935 of record NC_082604.1, read on the forward strand.
GACGTCATTCACTGTGCTACCAGTTTGCACAGCTTCGTATTGTCATTATCATCTACCCTGGGCTACCCCAGATGGGAGCCAAATCCTATAATTTAACTAGAAAGATAGGATGTCCCACTGAATAGGCAATACACTACAGCTCAGTGACTAATAACTTAAACAATTCCTAGTACTACGCTGTGCTACAAAAACTTCGAATCATGTTCTCAAAGTAGCTTTTTAATAACTGCATATTGTAGAGCCTGGAAGATAAGCATGAAGACTTGCCCATAGCCACACAATGAATCAGTAAGAGAAAAGGATAGAGATCCCAGGAGATGTTTGACTTCAAATCTCGTGCTTCAATAGACAATACTGCCTCTCTCTTTAGACAGCCAGGAACTGTGCTCTCTAGCTAATGGAAAGTCTAACTTGGAGTGACTCTGCAGTAGCACAGATTGCTGCAATCATTCTACGGAGTAGGTGCCAGTGGTTCTGTTCACGCCATGTTTTTCTTGCTTTTGGTGGTTTCTCATTCACCCTAACTAGAGAGCAGGGTGGTTCTGAATCACTGCCAAGTATTACTAATGGAAGTGGGGGGCAGGAAGGAAATAAAGATGACTGGTTGCAGAATTGAAAGTACTTTTTAGTGTCTAAAATGGCATATTAAAGCAGGACAAAAAATAGATGTATTAGCTCTGACAATAGAAGCAAAATGCTTCTAGCTAGAAAAATGAGTAAACCTCTGAAACTTATAAATAATATTCTCGTTCATTAAGACAACTTAAAAACACCAGAAATATGAAAGAGGAGAGTCATGGGGGAAAGTACCAAATTTGTTCCTTTCTTGGTTCATTTTAATTCAAACAGAGTTCCCATGAAAACGCTTAATTTCCTTTTCTTTTTCCTTTTTAACTCTGGACACTCAAAGCATATTTTGAGCGCAGATGAAGTGCTTCAGTGAAGTCCATATATGGGTCATGCTTAATACCATAGGTTGTTTCTTTGTTCATTTAAGACTAGTAGTCAGCTAAGTTAAAAAATCTCCCCTACTCTAAAAATTAGAGATGCCCCTGATACGTGGTTTCTAACATGCTTTTATGTACAAGGCTTCCTTCTACAAAAATTCATTAGGTATAAAAGGGAGCCCAATGAATGAGTGGAAACACAGCACTTTTTCATGTATTCAAATTGTCCTCAAAATTGCCAGCTCCGGGAACTGTAGCAATAATTTTGCAAAACATAGTCAACAGTTAATCTGAAAGGACAAATGCTATGGCTGTTCATTGCTGGCAGGGATAGGCAGGCACCATTTTCTACAAAGTGACCATCCATTTTGTGCAGAATGACATTCAGAGATTACCGACTAAGGGACTCTTAAGAGCTGAAGCAATATAAACATACTTTGTTTAAGTCCAAACAGCCTCATACCACCTTCATTACATCAGCACTCTCAGCATCAGACTCGAACACGGGCAGTCAGTGGTTGAACCGTTAGTCTAAATTTCAGAATAAATGCCAAGTCCTGAAGCTTTTTGGTTAAAATGCTAAAAATAAGCTCTCCATGACAGGCAGAGTTGTGCTTCCAAAATGAATGCCACCCAACCAGCCCTATCACAAGGATCCACGAATGGACCTGTAACGTTGAGATGCTCCCTTACACTGTTTTGTAATGGAACTGTATTTTAGGACTAGCTGTTTCCACATCCAGTGAAGCTTCCCAGAGCTGGATTGCAAGCAGGCAGTCACTACGGGGAAGTGTCCACCCTGCTGCATCTTGCCTTGCTTCCTTTTTTCATTACATTCTTTCAGAATCTGTTGGGGTCAGAGCAGAACGTGGTCTGAGCAGTCTTGGAATAAAAAAACTTCTGGAAAAAAGCAGTAAGTTCCAGCAGCAAGCTTTTCCCAACTTAACTTTCCTTTAAAAAGTTTCCAGTAGTTCCAGCCTCACCAGATGCAGCTGGGAATGGGCAAGAACTTGTTTTCTCACTCATATTGTTTTTATGCAATCTATTAACACATACGGTTTAACATTTTAGTGGGAAATCTTTCAAATCTTAGATATCTACCTGTAGTTGCATTCTTAAACATTGGGCTGCCATTTTTCCTTTCACAAAATCCCATGCAGAAAATTTATATTTGTCTTGATGAATCTCCTCTATTTGTGAAGGATGTCTGAACCTAACTGATCAGCTTGCTCCACATAGGCCAATTATAAGGAGAAACAGCAGACCTGTTAGCAAAGATGCACATTGTGACTATACAGCTGGCACCCAGATGGAGATAATCAACCTGGATGGGTCTGGCAGCCCCTACCCAGAACAACTCCGGTGTTTTAGCACTGCACACCTCAGCACCATAGGCCAGGAATACTGGCTAATGATAACGAGACAGGTCTGCACACAGCCAGCCCAGGTCTAGCAGACCTTCAAGGGTTCAAGCTCCCTGCTGAGCCTCACCTGCGAAATTTTGAGCTTCTTCGCCCTTTGGGAGCCATGGCCCTTGTCTGCTCTCTCTACCATAGGAATAACAAAAATACTTACTACTTAGTTGCACAAATAGAGCTAGACACCCTGCAAAATGGTAACTGAATCTTACTGAAAGTTAGAAGAAACAAACTTACAGGGAAGCAAGTTTGTGTGAAGTGCTTTTTAGTTCAACCAAAATGAGCTGCTTGGCTTCCTAACACTTGTTCTATTTATTCCTCTACTACAATCTTCTCAGTGTGATGTCTTTAACGAGGAGATCACAACATCCTCTATACTGGTCGGGGAGATTAAGCAACACACACGCACACACACACACAACGAGAAAGCAAGAGTCTTTGAGATTTAACTCAAAATCTATGCTGGTTTGCCATAAAGATTTGACATTTAAATGACTGAATAATGTTAATCTTCCACTAATACTAGACTGTTGTTATGAGTAGGTATTACAGGATAAAACCAAACCGCTTCCTTTTGAAAATATATTCCTTTATCACTATATAAAAGATGTCTGCTGGTTTTCCCTAGGGTATCTTATGTTCCTGGGAAATTTGAACTTAATGGTGGATTTGCCCATGCCTACCTGGCACTTAGACCACAAGCTAGGGAACAAGGAGTTTGTTTTTGATTTTCATAAAGCTCAATAAATACACTATTCCCTACTAGAATGTCTACTGATATACAATCAGACCAAAGTCCATCTATTTTTGAACTGACCAGTAACAGATTTTGTGGCATTTATTTACAAGACTCATTGGTATAACAAGGATCCCCAGAATATAATGGAAGTAATTAACCTCTCATTTCTATGTTCACATTCATAAGAGACTGCTTTAGGTGAGAAGCGGGACGAGAGAAAAGCAGATCACAGTTGAAACAAAAAGAGAATTTATCTCTTGTCAGTAGTCTGTCCATACTACAAAGCAAGTACACACAGCAGCAATAAATTAGGGATTTTTTAACAGAAAACCTAACCAACAATCTTAGGTACAACTGCAAAGCCGAATGCTCAGATGTGTGGCATCCGAACAGCCTTTCATTTAAATAAGTCTCCTTTAATTGCTTATTTTCTATCTTTTTCCATTGTAAGACAAACAAAGATGCCATTGAGGATGCATCTCCCCTGATAAGGCAATCAGAACATGAGCCTGCAATTACAGTAATATTTTGCATAAAGGCTTCCCTTATATTTATGAATCCAAAAGAGCTCTAATTTCAAAAAACCACTATTTTACTATGCTGCCATCCTCAACACTGCAAAAATTCTTCTGGATTCTTTGTGCCTGTACTCTAAGCTGCTCAACTGGGCTTCATCTCTTTAGAGAACCTTTATTTATTCCATTTACAAGGATAAAAAAGGCACTGTATGGTAGCATTACTGAATGTCTAGCAGTTCAACAACATCTGGTTCTTCATACTACCATTCCTTTGGAGTGCTGCCCATGTCAAAGATCAGCGCCACGTAGTTCACACATACAAGATGCACATACTACCTACAAATCGATGTTTGTAAAGTCTCCTATTAATCATTCCCGTACCGTCACAAATTAACATTTAGTAGGCAATCAGTGTTCACAAAGGAAACAGTCCTGCTAGCTTGGTTACCTCTCTCAGATGAATACTGTTTATTCAAAAATCTTACTGTAAACTCTGTTGGTAAAAAATATTCCACATAGAACAAATATATATTCCATCTTTTAGTGGAATCCTTTTTCTCAGTCTTCTTTAAGAAAAAAAACAACAAACCAAAATCTTGTAGCAGCTGCAGACCCAGAAATTCTGCAAAATAAGGGGGAGATGTGAGTCCTCCTAGACTGAACTGTATGCCCATTAAATATCCCTTGGAGAAACACTGTTCTGTGAAGAACTATCGGCAAGAGAAGTGAGGTGCCTTCTGTGAAAATGTTCTCACACAGATGTACGTACTAAGAGAAGAGAGGAGAAACAGGTTATTTACCACAGAAGCAGCCGTCTCCCTCCTCTCTAGCAAAGTACCCCTATTGATATAGAGCAGAGAAGAGAGGAACACAGTAACATGTGAGAGAGTGGAAATCTGGATAAGAAAATCAGCAGTTGTCTACAATAGTTTAGTCCCAGTTTTCTTTTCAGCTGAACTAAACACCTTGGCCATTCAAACTCTAAATCATTAAAAGGAACTAATTTCAAGACCAAATCTCTTTACAATCCTACTTTAGTTCAATGATGAAAAAGGTGCAACAAGTATGTCAAGTGACAGACTCACATAATTTGTCGACGTATCTACATGTTGAACATGTCTGAAAGGAGACGGGTCTTGAAAACGGAACCCATTTTTTAACCCTAGTTAACTACACTTTAAGTCTGAAACCCTCTTAGTTTCCAGGATAACTGTTACCTAGTGTTACCTATAAATTTCAGATTAAATTTTACACTTAATCTTTATTCAAGGTATCAGTAGGAACATTGCTTTCTGTTAAATTTTTTTGGTGTAACACAGTAAATTGATTGACCCCATTAAAATGATAAGAAAAGGATTCTACTTGTTGGAGCTATAACTAAAACGATAAAACCTTAACAAGAAGCAGTATTTCCACCTGTGAAGAAAAACAACAGATCTTGAAAGCAATCTCGGAAGCCTCCGGCAGAAGTCCTGAGATTCCAGAGTTCCTTAAATGTAAATTCCAGAATCTCATAGCTTCAATAATAAGATTATTCTATGTATGTCACCTGTTATAAGCAAAGCTTTCTTCAGTCATCCTCTCTGGACTAAAATTAAAGCACTTCTTCAGATCGACAGGGAAAACTAGATCCCATTTGCGCATCTACGAAGACTATTGGGATACTTTTTCTTCTGAAGTTTGGCACTATGTCCACAAACATTTGCATAGCTGATAAAAACTACTATACACAAAATAAATAATACTAACTTCTTGTCAAAGCAATCCTGATCAATGTTGCTGAACACTAATTTCTTCTCTCAGTAGCAAGCAGCATGAAGAAATCTAAACCCAGGGCAGTGAATACAGAGGCTCAGAGATCTACTGTATGGGATCAGGTCTGTTAAGGCCTCCCTGGGACTTATAAGAACATTTACTCTGCTGGGTCAATCCTCCTTGATTCCGACACTGATTAGATCCCAACAGAAAGAGATGAGAAAGCGATACCTGCCTGCTTCTGCACAGCAATTCACTCAACACCTGTGATTTTGTTTGAACGCAACAAAGTCTGTTAACTTGATGGCTTATCTGTAAAAGATGGCACTGATGATGTTAGTTTGAAGAACTGCTTCTGTATATCCTAAGACCTCTGATAAGCATGTTTGCCTTCACCTTCTCTTTTAGAGGATACTAGATGGATCTCTTAATGAATGTGGCATACATACAGTTTTGTGTCTTCTTGAAACACACTCCTTTCTTCTCTACAGTGTGTGGGAAAGGTGCAGTCTGTGGGTACTTCCTACATAGAACAAATGGTCCACAACTTTTCTCTTACTTCCAAAAGACTCAGACTCCCTGGACTTGGACTCCTAGATATTCCAAAATACCTGCCTTGGCAAGGAGAACCCCACACCAAAACGGTGCTGTCAGTGGACAATAAGATGTTAGGAGAAAAAAGGAGCAAATTAGAATTTGTGTATATGATATGACATGACAAGTCAACATCTAGAGCATTATTAGCAAGGCCTGTGACACAGGTCCTTGAACATCAAATCTGGCAACTGGGAGAGACTGTAATTTTTTAAAATCTTCTACAGAAGAAAGACTGGCCAGGGCAGAGCCTAGGAGTACAGATTTTGTACATTTGAAAGATTTTTTACTTCTGGTTAACTGCCCAAAGACTTGAAGAGGCTACAAGCACACTGCATTATTACTGGGGAGAGGTCCTGTTCTGAGCTGGCCCTTAAAACTCCCCTCCATGCACAGGAGGGCAGAAATCCTTAACTTTGGGTATCCAAGCAACAGCAGCTACTAGAAAAGTCTTCAAAAGCCATAAGTTTAAAAACTCTCAGGTGGTAGTTTGTTATTCTCCAGCAATCTTATATATTTGGTGAATGTTTGGTACATGAAAGTAGGCATCTTCCATATCAAGAGCTGTTCACCCACCTCTTTTGCATGAGGGACAGAGAGTTGTCCCTAGAGAGAAAGTCCTGCCCTTGACTTTTTATATTTCTGATAAAGTTGATGTTGCTTAGCCTCCTACTCTTCCAGGGAATCAGGAAAGAGCAGAAATAAAACTGTCTTCAAGAGCATACTTTAACTTGTGCTGCTGAGAACAGAAACTAGGCCAGAGGAGATTTCAGAGTTACTGTCAGGTGAAGTATCCACCTATACAGAACAAAGCAAAAATTCACCATTGAAAAACACTGTTTGTAAAAACTCCTTTTAGGGAAAATCTGTAGCTCAGTCTTCACAGAGACATGTCTTGATTTCAGAGAGGTCTGTAAAAGAGGAAGAATTCATTTGTGCAAAGGACTTCAGGGACTCAGGGATTTTTATTTGGCCATGGAACCTTTAGGCTGTCTGTTAGCACTCCAAATCCCCATCAGATCAATAAAGCCTGCAGTCATTACATCTGATAGCTCCTGCCTTCCAGGAAATGAGCTTGTGAGTTTTATTGTAATTGCTAATAGGCAGGTGTTCACACCACCAAAATCAACGGGTAACGGGGAGCACTTAGAAATTCTCGGTGGCAGTCTCACAGAAGGTACGAATAAAAGGTCAAGCATTGAATTTCTCTTGCATTCACACACTGTTGCTGTCTAAACTCCCTGTGCTCTACCAAATGAGAATTTGTTCCTCAATACCTTATCAACATAATGTTAATTTTTAAACAGTACCCTTCACCAGCAATTGAATTAATTAGGAGTTTGTCAATGCATAGGAGCCAATCCAGATTAAGGCATGGAGTGAATTTAGAGTTGAGCTAACTATCTCTCATTTAACCCTTGCCTGGATGTTCTTATTCTGAATCAAGAGACACCAATTCCAAAGCTTTGAAGTGACTTCTGTGATTCAGAACTGGACACACTCATCCTGGGATAAAGGTATGCACAGTGGAGAAATCAAGCAGAAATAGTTAAGATGGAGTAAATTTTAAGCATATAAGCCCTATGGTTTTATCTAGATTTAAGCTTTTTGCAACAGCATAGCCACCTCTTATTTGACCCTGGGGAAGAAAAGTATAGACACTGCTTTATCTCAGTGCAGTACATTTACATAGTGTAGCTACATCGGTTCAAAAACTCCTGGCACTGACAAGCTCCATATTGCCCAAGCCAGCTGGCATAAAGATGGTGTGTATTCCCTCAGGGTGGGATTACAGCTCTGCATGCTATTCAGGAAAATAGGCCAGACAATTGAACTTCCTCTTCCAGGTGTGCCCATATGCCCTCTCTCACGAGTAATGCTAAAAACTGACAAAAATGAATGAAATCCTGAAAAGGAACTCTTCACATAACTTTCAAAGCAAATGCCAATTGCAGCCTTCAGGGAGAAGGTCAAACAAGTGCTGTTGCTGCAGTACATCTGTTAATTAGTCTATAAGGATTTGTGTTTATGACAAGAGCGAAAACTATTGCAACGGAAGTAATACCAGCTGAACACAGTCCTACTGTTTTGTTCAATCTCATAGCAATACTCAGCATATCCACACTGGTGTGAATGTGACACTGGAGTTAGTAGGGCAGAAGTCACTCAGCTCTACTAAAGGCGGTTTACTCAAAGGACTTCAGGCTTTTTTGAACTTCTGCACCTCTAACACTGCCCCAAAATACATCACACACAGTGTATCCCTCACTGTTTCAATCCAGTGTTGTTCTGTAACAAGGGATACATGTAGAGATCACCACAAGTTCTCTGGGAAAAAAGTCAGTATCCCTGAAATGTAATTAGAGAATCACAAGGGGATTTAATCTTATTGAGATTTTATAGTAAAACAGTTTTTAGCCCTGGCACTAACACTCTTCACTTAATAAACAAAATAAAAATTCAAATCAGCCAGAGAAACAGCTATGACAAGCACTTTCATGAAGTCCACAATGACAAATGCCAATCTCCTATTTGCCGATGCGGCACAGCAGGGAACAAGCCACCCTTTTCCTGGCATTAGTTTAAATGGTTCCTCGGATATACAATCCATGGGGACAGTACTGGCCTGAATTTCACTGGACCTACAAATACTTCAGTTTTGGTGGGTTTTTTTAAGTTGTGCTATGTGCACATGAGAAATGGGCATGCTTTAGCCTTGCAAACTGTACAACACTTACAGCCAGGGCCTGCATGACTAAACACAAAGAGCATCTTCGCTGCCAGCTACCCTATTTTTCCAGGGGCGAACTGGCAAAAAATGATTATGAACACTCTCAACACCAAGCTGAGGGAGTAAGTAAGGATGTGAATACTTAGGTGGATGTCAGTGGCCCTCTAAACTCACAGGACAAGACAACAGTGAGAATCAGGTGTAGTTCTCAAAGGGACAAGAGAAAAATAGGTCATGGATCTGAGCCACTAAAGTAGTTATATCTCCGGAGCACTATGCAAGTTGTTGAAAGAACCATTGTATAGTATCTTTTAAAAAGCTGTCTTTCCTCTGCTGACATGGCACTGTTATTTTTTCAGAGCCAGGAACAATTTCCACTGATGTGATAGGAGGCTGCTATACAAACAAGAAGTTGACAACTCATTTTGGGATACGTGGTATTAAAAACATAGGATACAAAAGTCAATAGCTGCTACATGGGACATGAGTAAGTTATTTAACAAAGTGAAAGCAGTAAATTAGCTTAATGGCAGGACCACATGCTGCAATATAGATCAAACAATTTTTGGTTTTCCACTTACAACTGACAGGACTAAGATTATTCAAGGAAAACAAGTTCATTATCTTGTCTCTTCCGAGGAAGGGAGGAAAACTTAGATCATACAGACCAAGTGAAGAATCAAAACAAAATTGAAAATACAGTCAGGAGGGAATGATTGGCAGTTGCATGAGGAAACTAATCTTGTAAATGGACCAGAGGCTGCTGAAAGCAGAGGCAGAGAGGAGGAATAAAGGGGGATTTACGCAAATTGAGGCAGAACTCTCAAAAAACAAGAGCTCCATATCAGAATTGCTGTGCTTTTTTAGGAACCTGCTAGAATATGAGATGTGCTTAAATTTGCAGTGTGGATTAGTGATTTGACAGTTTAACCATCCCAACATTTTACACAGTGTTAGACAGTATGGCAGTCTGAAAAGAGAGTAAGCTGTTTGGAAAAGCACTACAGCAACACACTGAAATTACAAGTAAAAAAATCACCTCCAAACGAGTTTAGAATAGGTAAAATACTAATATTTGGTTCTGAATGTTGTACTTTAATCAGCCTCTACAGATATACTACTGTGAACTATACTGATGTGAACCCCTGAGCATGTCATTAAGGGAGTCTCTCAAAGATGGAGGGTCTGTGCCCAAACCAGCATCTCTCTGCTTCAACATGCACTGAATGTTTCAGATGAAAAACATTACTATGGGGATACAACAATGAAATTTCCACTGAAATGACAAAAAAGTGATGACCTCTATTAGTTCCAAGCAGCTCCTATAGCTTTCATTGTCAATTAATCTATAGTAACTTTTACACTAAGATTTTAATTTTATTAACAACTTTCTAGCTATATGTTAAATTTTCAGAGTATTTAAAATCTGTTTTTTAAGTTTTAATCAAGATCTATGAATATATTTTTCAGCTGAAGCAATGGAGTATCTTATTCCTGCTGTGAAAAAGAACAGCATGTATAAATAATACAATCAGCTCTAGTTCACAAGTGGATTCTTTCAGTTTAGTTATTAATAATAAAAAAATAATAACAATTTCATTATTGAAAAGCCAGACTTACACAGCTGATACAAATATTATGTTTTTAAAATATTATTTTGTTGTTTCAAACTGTGTATCTTCATAAGCATTTATGTTAAGGTGACTGTCAATGCTGTGAAGTTATACACACAAAGCTCAAAAAATGCCATAATTAGCATTCTCTGGAACCTTTACAGGTGTGTCTATGTTAAAATATAGTCTTTATTTATTTGAATTTGCACCTTTTCAAACATTCCTCTACCTCATTCACTGCATTTACTATTTCAGAACTGGCAAAACTGGGACTTGTACAATGTTATTAAGCAGGAAAATAAGGAACTGCTGTTTTATCAGTGAAACAAATGCAAGAGACCATCATGAACCGTGAAACATTTTCACCTGGCCACTGGCAGGGCTGTATTTAAATGAGAAAAAGGGTCTTGATGAGGGCAGTATGGTTAGAGGTTCTAGAGGAGTAGAGGCTTGTTCTGTAGCTGCCTGGTTAATGCTTCATCTTTGGTTTGCATAGACAGGGAGAAGGAGGTCATGGTGGGACTGCCAGTAGCCAGAAGGGAGCTTTGATCTTCTCTGAGGAACAGACCAGAGCCTTGAAGAGGTAAGCTTACAACCTTCCTTGGGGAATCTTTGTTTTTATTTTGCAACTAGTACTTCAGTTCAGGCTACTTTAAAATACATATATAGGTTTGTGGGGTTTTTTTGTTTAAAACTCTGAGGAACTTATTCTAATGGCAGAATGGAAGATGCTAGGAGAACTAGGGAACCAGTTTTTTCTTTCTTTCTATGAAGCTAAATGCTTCTCTCTAGAAGCTGAGCTCAAAGGTCAGTGTTATGCTAATAAGATGCAGTTCCCTTTGAAGGAATTACAGGGAGAAGCACATTAAACAGCTCCAGGAAGCAATTGTTTTAATACTGCATTTTTATGGCAACAGTGTAACTGCAATGATTCCTTGTGGATTAGTGAGGGTGCCATAAATGAACAGACTGGATTGAGAAACTTATTGGCTTCTCTCTCTCTTTCTGGAAAGAGTATATTAAAAATAACACGCATTTGCTTTCCAAGGCTGCATGGGATTTTCAGCCAATGATTTCCTATGTCTGGCTCATTATGAGAGCTGCTGGAGAAGAGAGTCTTTAATGGCACTTGCTACATGGTCCCAGACCCTGTTTGTGACTTTGCCTGGTGACTGGGCAGTAACTTGTCACACAGCACAGTAATGCTAAAGCCTTCTCACACAGAACAAGATGAAAGAGAAGATGACTACCTCACCACAGTAATCTCAAATGCATTTCTCTTAAGAGAAGTGACCAGAGGCATAGCAATGTGAAGTTCAAATGCTCGACTAACAGTGCTAAGCTAGGATGTTAGAATTGGTGCTGCAAGGGTAACTAAGCATGGTAATGTGAGAAACCTCTTCAGGTAAGTTGGTGCTGACTGCTGGAGAAGATAGCATGAAGTTGCCCTGAGAACAAGCTCATCTGATCTGAGGCTGTGGGCATGACACCTGACAGACAGAAGCAGTAGTTAAAGGGAGCACTGCTGTTCACAGCCCTCCCCAGCTGCTTCTTACTTTCTCCCTTAAATCTAACAGCTGAGCTGTTTGTAAAACCACTAACCTGATCTACTTGACCGGAACACATCTCTGCTCCTTAACCTACTGTTTAAACTGTTCAAGCTAGCTTGCATCATTCTGACTGAAACAGCAGGTTGCAGTGCTCCCCTGAGCACCTCAGCTAGTAAATCTGAAAATGAGGTAACAAGTAGCTGGGAATGGTAATCTGTGCAGTTGCTGTGACAGAAGCACACGCCAAGAAGAATGTAAGGGTGGATATCTTTCTGATACTGTCTTTCAGATGCATCAGAAGCAACAAACCCATACCACTTCCTGGACTGAGCTCTTTTAAACATCACTTTGAGGCTAATGTTCAAATGAAATAACAATCAGAAGGACTTTTTTTTCCCCTCCTTATCTCAAGTTACGGGAAAGAAAGTAACTTTATTAGAGAAACAATCAAGTCAAGTTGGACTGTGACTGCTAGGCAAGTATTCTAATGCACTAGAGAGTCTACCCTGAAGACTTAAAACTGGCAGTCAAATGTCTAAAGTATCTCTAGAAGATACCCCTGTATTAAAGGTCAGTAGGTATTTCTTGGTGTCCAATTTCCAGATGGGTTGGTCAGTGTACCACCATGTGGTAAAATAATTGGGGATGATGGTTCTTCTACCTTCTCTCTGCAAACTTCTTCGTGCAAGAGGGGTTGGAGGTGCTGCAGAACTCCCTTTAATTACAGAGCTAGCAACAGTCCATGCTAACAGATGAACAGAAAATGGGTTCCTCCTTAGTGAGGGTCTCTATAAGCATTTTCCCAGACACACAAAGGATTTTTATTTAGGGCCATGCAAATAGTCAGTTTTTCTGTCTCTTAAAATAGAATTTCCTTTGACTTTCCAAACCAAAGCGACACGACGTTAACTCTCTACTTGCCCAGCAGGCTGTCCCCGATTAGAAGTTTCTGACACTCTTAAAACAGCAGATGGATTTCTTGGTTCCAAGCATGGGTAACCTTCCTTTTGGAAAGGCTTAAATGAAGTAATCTGAAGTGAGGAGGAGAAGAGGCATGCAGGCAGTCTGCTTAGGGAGGGTATACATTCACTGGTGATTAAAGTGTAAGATTCCCCCCCTTCCTTGATACAATAAATAGGAAAAGATGGATATAATCAGCTGTCCCAAGGACCAGATAAGCTTCTGACTCATTACAGAGCAGGTGAAACTTATGTACACAGTGTAGCATACAGACTGACCCATATAAATACTCTTCTATAGAATTACTAAGAGTAAAATTATATTTTAATTTTAATCAAATTAATTCTCTCTAATGGAAGACAATATTGCTCCTAGTTAAGCAATCCTTTTGATACAGGAGTGGATAAATTTAATAACATGATGCTTTTGTGCACTGTTATTCCAAAGGCTGACTGAAAATAAAAAATACTTTTCTTGCTTTTTACCTAAGCCTGCCACTCTTCTGGAAGAACGTTGTCTGATATTCGAGTCATGAATATAATAAACTCAAAGGTTCACTCATGGCTGAATTAATCTGATATTGTTTCCCTTAAGTATCTTCTGTAACATTTCTGTCACAGTGAAGACTTGGTTCAGGGGAAAAATGATAATGGAATTTGAAGTTCATCACCACAACTGAAACTGTTGGCTGTTAATCAGGGTTTAGTAATATGCAGCTGAGATGTGATTCCTACTGTCATTCATGAGAACCTCAGTTACTGTCAGGTGTTTTCTGGACAGAGCCTCCCAACAGTCCTACTGTGTCTACTTGCGTGTGATGTCAAATGGCTTTGGAAACTTCATAGTGTATGAAGTATATGTGGGTGGGGGTGTTCCCTCAAAAACTGTCACCTATTCTTTAATACTGCTCTGGGAGTGATGCTACATATGCCAAACCTCTTGCTTCTGTGGTTGTTCCCGATTCAGTCTCAGGATGAAAAGGCAGCCCCTGAGAACGTGTGGGTGTTTTGTATTCAGTACTTGCTGCTGTAGTTTCTTGCACATCAACTGTAAATCTGATCCTTAAGGTGTGTGAGCAACAGATGTGCAAAAGTGACCTTTCATGTGCTTACAGAACTAACTTTTGTTAAATTTTGCTATACTAATAAGCAGAAAAAGACAAAATTCAATATTGCCAGGTGGACATTAATAGATCATGGTATTTTCTGCTTGTTATCAGTATCTGGAAACTGAGCATACCCTGTATTTCTATACAAACTTTGACTATCTAGATTAAGCCAATGCTTTGTTAGTCTTTAATGGAGGGTCTGAGCTCAAATTTGAAACTGTCTTAATTTCCCAGCTTAGAGAGAGAGAAATAGAAGAGGCTTATATATTACATAAATTGCAGAAGTCCAAGTACAGTGGCCTGTTATCTTACTAACATCATGTAAAATTTTCACTTTTAACATTCTTTCCAGATCAACTTGAATTCAGGGTTAAACATATAAGAGCAAGTTGAATCAGCTTCCATGCTAAGACTGCTTTAGCTAACAGAAAACTGTTATTCAGAGACACAGGAGACACATCAGATGTCTGTATAAAAAAAACCCCACCACTTACTCTGAACAGAATCTGTTTAATCCTCAGATTTTTAGATGCCTTCCCTGCTTGTCTACATCTGTGTAAGCTTGGCTTTTTTCCTACATGTTGGCTGTGAAGATGCATGGGGCCAGGGGGTGGGAAGAGAAAAAGCTCTATCAATTATCAGTTGATGGATTAAATAACTATCTTCTGCTGTGTGGAAATTCAAATACTGTAATAATGGCTGAAGCATAAGGCACCACTGACTTCCAAGGATGCAAAGAGTTGCTGATATTATTTTTATATGATATAAAGGAAATAAGGGGAAATAATTTTGCTAGTGACAACTGCATTATTTTAGGTACCTTATTAGGTCGGTACTAAGCAAGCAATTAAAAATACTGAAACCATAATTCCAGTGACATGCTGGATGGGTAAACTTTGGACAGATGAAAGGATAAATCTTAGAAATAAAATTCTGACTACAAGGTGCCAAAATAATATTGCTGTCTAAAAAGAAAACCCTGAACTTCAGTGTTAACTTACACTTTCAAATCAGTGTTAGTTAAGTTAGTAGCACCTGGCGATTCATTTGTTTCCTGTGATGGTGGAGCTCTCAATGCCCCTTCCACTGTCAAGGGTACAAAGCACCACTTCCAACATTAAGAGTGGATTACATTAAATCTGAAATGCAGAAAACTGACTGTAGCTCATTCAGATATAAAATTAATGTAAATCATTGTTTAAGCATAATAAAATATTTATAATTTTTTCAGTGAAAGTTGACAAGTGGAGGACATGAAATTTTTGGTGTTCACTGAAGAACCAGGCAGGTAAAACAAAACCTGGTAAAATTGCTCTTGCTTTGTTTGCAGGTATGCCTCATGACTTATGCATCAGAAACATGATGAGTCTGTGTTTAGCATGCCAGAACTATATACATCATTGCATACTGCAGAACTTCTGTCAATGCTGGAAACAATCCTGATATGGTGAAGGTACCTTGACCATAGTGACACTTACTTAACTACCAAGTACAACCTGGCTAAAGCTTCTATGTGAAACTCTGGCCTCTTTGAAACAAAGATCTCTCGATGCTGCCAGGGCTGTTCTGCAGTCAGACTAACTGAGAATGGGGGGGGAACAAACTCATATTTTCTACCATGTTTTAAAATTGCATTGGTGTAAGCTACATGCAAGTTCTGCTTTGGCTCTCTACAGAGCACATTTCCCAGCTTCTGGGCAGCCCTGTTCCCTCTCTTAGCTGACCAGTGTCTCCTCTTAACCCATGAATTTGGTGATTCATCTTTCTATTCAACTGCAAGAAGTCTAAACAAACTGATATCTGAGGAAGCCACAGAGGAAACCTCAAAACAAAGGGGAATTTTTAAGCCAATTAAAGCTGCTACCTTGTTAGTTTTGTAAACACTGCAACAGATAAGCATTTTAAGTGAATAAGCAGCTAAAGATCTACTGGCCTAACAAACAAATAGGAAACTCAATTTGATGGAGCTTCTGTTTAGATTTCTCAACTTCTGAATGCTGCATCAAACTAGTTCAAAACTTCAGTGACTAATCTAGGAATTGATAGGCAAGATTGCAATTAACTAAGTTTCTGTGTGTACAGCAGAAACCAAACAGAAGTTGGAAATAGAAGTCTATCTGTAGAGTAATATAAATTCACAGAAGCTCTTAATGGTTTCTGGTATAACTGTATTTTTGTTACAGCTTTATCCATCTAAGAGGTTAATGCTCTGCTAGAATGACTTCCTAGACAGAAAAACAATGGTGAGAGGAGGATTGGAAGAAGCTCTGGGAGCTAGGAGGATGTTGCACAGGGAACTTTGAGAATTCCAGAAAGTAGAACAATCTTTGACATACAAAGTTCTACCTACAAATGTTGGAGTGCCTGAGCTACAGTATATGTTTATACTGACAACAAATCCTAGTTTCATAACTCCATCATTACTCTGACCTACAGTTAACATTGTCTCTTCATGCTTATGTTCACCATATTAACTTGTTTCAGGAGACTTCTGAAGTACAGTAAGATATACTGCATAGCTTTAAATGGAAGTTCATGGAGAAACTTATCCTAAACTGATAAATATCTATATGGCAATTAACACTATGGAGATACAATTCTGATGAGACTCCTCTGTACAGAAGCAAATAAAACAGGTGATATCTTGTTTGACTTGTAAGATTTAAAATAGAGAAGGGATGTGCTTACTCATATGTTGAGAGGCTAGACTTACACCTTAACTATGCTATGAGACACAACTGACTTGTTTGGGTTTTTTTCTTCCTTGCTGTTCTGGATGAAACATTGCAGGAAGAAGTGCATAAAGAAGTTGAACTGTGGTCCCTCAAGAGTTGGATGTGAATATGTTGTTGCAAACCATGACTGGATATTTCTAATCTATAGCATGAATGCTGTATAAGAAAGCAAAGCATGTATGCTTTCCAAATGTTGGCAGACAAAATTAAACAGGATAACTGTCTACAGTGTCCTCATTCTAGTGAACATAGTACCTAAAAAAAAAAGTATAATTCTGTGCTAGTTTGTACCAGAACAAAGATAAATAGGCAACCCACAAATTATCAAGGGGGCTGGGGTGGGGGGAAGCCATCAGAAAAAACACTGGGTTAAGGAAATACATTATCAGTGTTACTTTTCTATGAAAAAGGATGCTAAATACATACATTTGATAGTATGCACTAACTCTAAAGATAAAATGACAGAATGAAGCCTGAAGGATGTGTTGAAAGGGTAAGTGAGGGTCAAGTAAAAAGCTATTCTGTCGCTTGACAGAGTAACTGTCCCATCTTCTGGAGAAAAGCCATAATCAAATTTCATGCATTTGAGATTATAAGACCAGCTGTGCATAAGTACTTGCACAAATAAGACTTGGCTAATATTCTAGAGGAATAAATCTTCAGTTACCAACTGAACTGATATTGCTTATAGTCAAACAACCAGTCTGCATTTTCATAATAATGTCTATAGATAGTCTAGTACTATGTGTAACTACTGTTGTTAAGGCAAGTGCCTTCAAAACAGGGAGTTAATGAATGTACTTACAAGCCCTATTAACAAGTATTGTCTCTGAAGAAGTGAGAAGCTATAAAAAACATATTTGCTGGCTGCTTTCAATCTTTTTAGTGCAACTGACAGTCCAGTAAGTATGTGTTCAATTTTTAACTGGTGCCATAAAAATTCTTAGGACAAGTGTAATAAAGTATGAATATCCTCATTTGCCTCAAATATTTCTTACAGAATCATCAAGGTTGGAAAAGACCTGTTCTCCTTCGGTTTTAATAGCTTTAAAATAGCAAAATCCATGAGAAGAGGGAGTAAATGTTTCTGGCTTGAATTTCAGGATACTAACCACAGCATGCTTCTGCACTAGTGTCATAGAGGAAGAAAAACATATCTCTGCATTAAAGTTAGAGGGTGGATTTGGGCTATAATTTAATCTCCATAGCAGCATGTCCCAATCAGTTGGAAAGCTTGTAATTAACTTCTTAGGAACAACAAGTAAACAAACTTGTTTGAGGGAACTTTGATTACTCAGTGTGAACTGCACTTCCAGCTGGAGTGCCTGTTGCTGTGTTAAAGTAAGCAAGTATTTTGGAAGCCTGCTTCCTCAATGATGCTTTCTGCCCTATCAAATGAGCTTGCCACAAAAGGAATCCAAAGCAGCTGTACCCTAGGTGTAATACTGTGCTGGTTTCTTGTGCTAAAAGCAAGTTCAGATTGAAGTGCCAAGTTTGCAGGGTGTGCTTAAGTTGGTGGAATTGAACTCCCTCCTGGGAGGGGAGGAAAAAATTTTCAAGTACTCCAAGTATACACTTAACAGCTTTTTGGAATGTATTTCTCTCTTCCTTTCTATTACATAAATTAGCACATACAGCAGTAGAGTGGGCAGGAGATAAAGCATCTCTTTAAAATGTAATGCTGTCTAGGACACACACTTGCTCTTAGAAAAGGAAGTGGAAGTCTGAGCTGATGGCTGCCTTACAGAGAGCATGGTCACATCTGGGCACGAGTCATTTCCTGTGTGGATGGTGCAGTGTCTCAAGGCTTCCTCTCATAAATGAGGAATGCCTGTTCAGCCACTCTTCTGGTTTACTAAAGGAATATATAGATGTTTTTCATCTATTTTAGCATGTTAAAAGTTCCAGTTATTAAATGTTTGGAGAAACTTTCCTGTTTCTCGGATATTATACTAGCTGGCCCCTACGGCAACAGTGACCTGAGCTGTCGAAGTACTCTAACATGTTTTTGGAGAAGCACAGTTAAACTTTTTGCCTAAAACCATCCTGTCAGAAGTAAAATTTGATATCTGTGTTTTGCAAGGACAAGCAAAGGAATACTAAACTATAGGTACTTCAACCTGGAACTGCAGTGTATTTCTGCTAAAGCTTCTTGCCTCTGCTATGGATGCTTGAGATAATAGAAGTTTACCTTAGGTTTGTCTAACATCCTTTCTCTCAAAGGACAAAAAGCACTTTCTACTTAAGCCAACAAACAACAAAATGAGTTACTTCATCCAAAGTTGGACAAAGGCCTTCATGTAAATTCTGCTATACAGGAAAGACTATATACAAATGCATGCAAAAAGCACTTAAAAGTTTGTTCCTTTGGCTTAACTTTCTGAGCACTCCTCATGTCTACCAACAGCTTAGACTAGTCTTGTCAGGAAGCTTATTCTTTTTCTAATTGCTGGCACAAAAGGTTCTTAAATAATGTTTTGACAGCTGAAATACTACATCCTCATAAATAAAAAGAACTGTCAATATTGCTATTGCAGAAGCAAAGGAACCAGATGCAGTACTAAAAGCTGGGGGGAGGGAGCAATGATTCAAAAGCTGAGAAAAGCATCTGCTTATAGTTTGATAGCAGCTATCTGTTTAAATCCAACCTAGAAAATTAGATCCTGCTACAGCTGGCATAGATATTATTAACATCTTGCTGGATGAAAAAACTGTGTAGAAATAATATTAGATCAAAAGGGTGTTCTGTTCACTTCTGTCCTTTTCATTGTAAAAGAAGAAAACAAACCAACCCATAACAATTTTCTGGTGTCTAAAGGTCAAGTCAGCAAGCTTGTATTTGTCTTCCAAGCTCTGAAGAATCTGCTATAGTAAAATATAGTAGCTTTATTTACATCCAGCATATTTCTCCCACCCTTAGTTTGCACGTGGGCCTTTAGGTTGACCCTTTCTCTACTTCACTGAAATTCTGGGTTGGATGGGTGCACACAGGATCTCGCTTCTCTTCCAAGCTCACATCTATCTCATTTCATCAGCATTAAATTCATATTCAGATAACACAGACATGAAATGAGAATGCTTTTTGAAAGCCACAACATGAAAAGTTTTAAAATTAACTGCACACAATGGTATTAACACCTAGAGTATGTCAGCGTTAGTAATAAAAGACATTGTATGACCAACACAACGTGTGCCAGTACCTCACAGTATGAAAAGGAACAAGATACTTGGTTGCTTCTGGACCTGAAGACCAGGTATTTCCTCGCCAAGTTAAGAGGTGCCTAAGCGCAGGCCGGTGGGGAAGGGCTCAGTTCCTCCCGGGACCGAGGGCACCGAGCTACTTCACCTGCCCTCTGTAAGCTGTCCTCCCTGCCGAGGCGGGGGGCTCCCGCTGCTCCAGGGCCGCTGCCTTCCTCCGCAGACCCTCTCCTCCAGCCGCCCATCAGCAGCTGCCCAGCGGACAGCTCCGGCGCGGCGGGACGCCGGGGTGGGGGCCGGGGAGGCGGCCGCCCCGGGGGTTTTGGCCATCTGCCACCGGCCCGATAGGGACACCCCCCCCCCGCGCACCTCACAGGAGCCCCCAGCGCTGCGGGGGCTCATTAACCCCCCCCGCCTCCCCAGCCGGCTCAGGGCCCGTCCCAGCCCCGTGGGGTCCGGCCGCTTCCAGGGGGAGGGACACCCCCCTCTACCCCCCCGCCACCGGAGGGGGAGGACGCCATTGGGAACAGCCCAGCCGGGGAGGCGTTTCCATGACAACCCCCTTCCCGCCCCGGGGGCCTTGCACCCGCTCTCGCCACAGGGGGGCGACGATCCCCGTACCCCCGCCCCCTCATTCTTCCTGACCGGGTCCCGCCCGCCCGCCTCACGGCCCCTGTCGGGAGGATACAGCTTGAAGCCCCGGAGGATCTCCTTGGCCCGCTCGTCCGTGGCCGACATGGTCCTGCCGCGCCGCGGGCGGACGGGGCTGGGCCGGGCTGGCCTGGCTGCGCGGGCCTGGGCGGGAAGGCGGCGGTGACAGCGGCGCCTCAGGACCCCCCCACCCCTCCCCCCTCACTCCCTCGCACCCGCCACTGGCCGGCGCAACCAACCCGAGCGGCCTCCCGCCGTCCCGCCCCCCGGCCCGCCGCCCCGGCCAATCATTCGCTGCCGCCGCATCGCCGCCCCGCCTTCTGGCGCACGAAGGACGGCGCGGCTGGCCAATCGGAGGGCGCATCGGCCCGCCCGCCCCCCCTCCCCTATTCAAGGGCGGCTGCGCAGCGGTCGTTAAGGCGTACGCCCCGGCCGAGTCTGACGTCGCCAGGGGACGGGAGTCGCCGCAGGACAAACCTTTCGCCGTCGCTCCGCTCCGCCGTTGTGAGGCGGGACCGGGACCGGGACCGGGACCGGGCGCCCCTGCAGGCAGCGGCGGCCGGGGCGAAGAGAGGCCTCGTGGGGGATGTAGTCGAGGGGGCGAGAAGCCGCCAGAGGCCTGGTCACACCCGCCCTACGCCAGCCCGAACGCCGCCTGGGCTGTGCCCGAGCCCCTGGAGCTCGGTTGGCGCCTCTCCTCACGGGGTGGGCAGGTCTGTCTGGAAATTCGTCCCTCGGGCTCCTCGACGGCAGCTCAGCCGAGCTCCAGCCGTGAATTTGGGTGGTACTGGGGACCTGGGTGCTTGCTGTGTTCAGACCCAGAGCGATGCCTGCGTGTGCTAACAGGGCCAGCGTTATGGAGGTGGTTTAAAATAAATAGTTTGTTTTCCCTGGAACAAAAGCAGCCTTCTTTATACTGCAGAAATTTGGCTGTTGTGTTTCCGTAGCAAAGTAAATTGTGGGGAAAAGTCTCTGGTTCATTAGCGCATCCCCGAAACCAGGCTATTCTTTAATATGAACACAACAAATTAACTCCTCCATTAACAATCTGAGCACAACTAATACAAAGCATTAATAAGTCATGAGAAAAATAAAGGCAGCAGTTGTAATCCAGGCTCAGAACAGGACCAGCGAACAATCGGGGTGCCATCAATACATTCCTGGTAACGCTTGCCTCCAAATCAGCCACTGTACAAATGGGGAGAACATGAACATTAATAAAGGTGGTGGTTAATGCATAAGGACAAGGCCACTGCCAGTGTAACCAATAAGAGATCTTAATAATAAAAATAGGTAGCATTTATTTCCCTGATGTATGTGATCCATGCTCAGTTCCACACCATCAGTTTAAAAGTGTATGAACAGATCATTTTGAATCTGGGCAGAGCGCCAGGGGTACACTATGCTAATATATATATATCTTTTATTAAGAGTCCTTCCTGGGTTTTAGATAGCATGCAATTACACAGCCTATCTAAGGAAGCGGGACTAAAGATCACGGAGGAGAAAAGACTGACGGGGAGAAAAGGCAAGCAAGAAGAAAAGCAGACCTGAAGAAGGCAGAAACAAATGGTCCTGTGTGGGGGAAAAGCCTGCCAGGTGGAAGTATGACATGCTGGTTTACATAATAAGGAACTCAATCCTGCCTCTATTCAGGCTCCTCAGAGATGAAAGAGCCAGCGACTAAATGGATCTTGCAGCGAGGAACTCTTGCAGTGTTGACGGGCTTCTCTAACACAGGGCTGGGAGTGTTTCCAGAATTTAGAGTTGAAACCTTTGTGTTTTCTGGCCAAATCCCAGAGTTCCAAAATTCACTTTGCTGTGCAGGGGGGCACATCTCTCATTGCTGAACTCCTGAAAATGACAAAAGAGCTCATGGCTGAAGTGTGAAGTTCTTGTGACTGCTCTGGGCACGAGCAGCAGTGGAACATGTGACACTGTGACTCAGAGAGTGACAGAAGCCCTGGGATCTCTCTCATCTCAAAATCCTTTGGCTGCATTAACACAAACGACACCCTTGAGCAAATAGTCTTTCCAATCCACTTGCAAGAAAGTTGCTGCAAGTCTCACTACCCCTTGGTACCAATTTGTTCTGAAAACTTCACCTTTGGTTTCACATCTCTGGCAGGTGTGACAGTTTCTGAGCTGCCATTGCAAGTGAGAAGGTGCCTCCAGCCCGCTTTCTGCTTCCCCGAAAGCTGTTCTCTCAAGGTGCATATAAACGAGCTGGTGTTTCTCCAGATCAGCGTAACTGGGAGATGGTTTCATAAGCTGGGGCTTCGTCCCACCCCACACTTGATAGAAGGGGTTGTACAACTGCATATCTGCAATCACGCAGACACACATCTCTCCTGGCCTGGCCAAGGTGCGAGATGAGAGTCCAGTGAGCAGCTTAGTCTCTGGATCCTGTGAAATGTGGAGAGCTTGACAACTTCTTCAGCAGAGCATGGGAGCTCCCATCACCCCATGCTCTGGAGATGTGTGCTGGCAGCTGGGGGGTCAGAAGCCTGGAAGCAGAGAGGATAAACGGATGAAGCATGGTGAAAGCACACACAAATGAGAAACGAAACTGCCTCCAGGACCGTGTTAGCATTTACACAGCTCAGCTTACCCCTAGAGCTACTGGCCATGTGGTCATGTGCAGATGCACCTGCTCCTGCTCTAACATGGCCATGGTGCCAACAGTTGATTTTATTTCGCTTTAAGTTGGTTGGGAAGTGAAATTATTACAGACACTTTAGGAACCAGATCCTAACCCTGGTAGCTAAATCTAGCCTAGCGTATGATTTCTGAATATAGTGTGTATTATGTGGGTTATTGCTAAGGTCCTGTGTTGTCCTAACATACCTCTTTTCACAAGAGTTTTTGATTTAAACCACCTTATTTATGAAAGGTAAGGAAAAAGATAAGAAACACAAAAGTACCCACTTTCACTGTTGGCCCCCTCCTTGGTGAGGCCAGGTGGTAATTTTCTTGCCAATGACACATCAGAATTGGAACTTTAGGAGGGGAAGAACCAGCTCCAGAATCGTATCCTGGGGCACCAGGAGGTGCACACCTACAGGGGGTGAAGCTGGTGCCACTGGCCTGGCAGGCAGGAGGCAGACACAGGCAGGGTGCAGATGCTGGCAGGATGAGCAGCTGGAGGCACAGGGCACTCGAGATCCTGAAGAACTGGATACTGAACTCGGTGTGATGGAAGCTGCAGGACAGCTCCACACCCCCACTGCTTGGGGAGATTACTCTGGATTTATGGTTTTTTTTTCTCAGGCAATGCAGGGAAATAAGGTGAATTATCTGTTGCCTAAAAGGGACCTGGATTGCAGAATCACAAGGGGAAGAGATGGGGTGAGTCAAGAGATAATGCCAACATTAAAAGATAAAATGGATTAAGATCTCCCTGCTTGCCGAAAGCTGCGTGGGTGGAGCAAGAGGTCGCAATAGCAGTTTAAAAGGGGACGAGACAGCTGGGCATTCTCGTATTTTTCTCCCCCCCCCAAAAAAAAAAATCCATCCCAAAAGCTGAGCTTAGCTGATGCTATCCTCCAAAGTCCACCTCAGTCAGCCAGGCTGGCTGTCTGCAGTCGGGAGGTCTCAGGACAGCCTGACTAACAGACCCTCCTGGCTGACCTACACGGGGCTTTAACGCAGCTGATTTTCCCCTGCAGGCTCCAGCAAGAGGTTGCAAAAATGATCCATGGGAAATAGCTCACAATCATATATTTCCATTTCTATTTCAGCGTAGGATTTCAGCTTTAACAACTCTTGAGACAAAAGAGGCCACGCACTGCTTGCCCAAGGCAACTGTTCCAGCATGTCTGCAGGGTGACACGAACCGTGGTGGAGGGCCTGTTTAGGATGTGATTAAAGAGGTAATTCTCCTTCCCCATGCAGATGAGATCTAAGCGTGGCTTAAGTAAATTACTGAATGGCTTGTTATAGCCCTGGCTGAGTTCCCTTGCTGCACAAGGCCTAGTTTTTACATCCAATTTGCTGTGAAGCCCATTGTGTCATAACAGCATCCCAACACCTGCATCTCTGCGCTTGTCTGACACCCCTTCTCTGGAAGATGGGACCCTGGGGACCCGCTGCGGATGGCTCTGAGGCGCAGGCTAAGCCCCATCAGTTTTCCTAATAGTTTCTGATGTTCATTCCCTGAAAGCCCCCCTCTCCTGATGATGCCGGTCCACAGCTTGATCTTCTGGGACTAGCTGACTGAAAGCCAGAAGCACTTTGCTTTTGGCTAAAGGATTTTTAACAGAAGCATGCTTTATTCACAGCATGGCACAGATAAGTGTACAGACCTCAGGAAGGGTAACAACCCCAAAAGCCTTCTTGTTCCTACCCCTGCTCTTCTACCCTCTTGAGAGTCTTTTGGCTCCTGGTCTCTGTCCTGGGGAGGATCTCAACCCCTCCAGCTCCCTCCCTGCTCCCCCACATCACAGACCGAGCTCTGCTCCTTGGTTTGTCATTTGTACGGGCCACTTTTCTGTGGAGATTAAATTCACTTCTAGCACATTGTGATTTTTCACCCCATGTCTTGGCATTTTTCCATTCGCACCCCAGGAGGCCTGGCCAGAGGCCGGCAGCCTCCATCACCCTGCCCCACGCAACGCCGTTAATAGCCCCACTTCAGCTTCTGAGGCATTGCCCCGTTCTTGCCATAAAATGGAAGATTTAATCCCCTCGGAAGGCTGTAGCGAATGCAAGGATTCAAAAGAGGAATGGGACTTGTTCGTGCCAAACAGACCCGCGCCGCCATGCCCTGAGAACAAAGAACGCGCTAAAACGTGGCCTGACAACGGTGGCCCTTCGCACAGGTCCTTTTGGAGTACAAAACCCCGCGACGCTGCCACAGCACCTCACATCCCCGAACGAGAGAAGCAAAAACTTCACTTGCTTGTAATTAAACAGCTTCTCGGGACACGGTGAGGCGGTATTCTGCTCTGGGGGCTGCTGTGCCACAGCTCAGCGGGAGCCGCCGCCAGCACAGCCAGCCCGCCGTCCTCGGCTCCGGGGGGCCCAGCCAGCCTCACCCGCGCCGCGAACGGGCGTGCACCGGCCCCAGCGGCCCCGTTGCCGAGGGATGCCGGGGCGCGGTGCTCGGGCCCTGCGGCCGCCCTGGGGTGGAACGTTCCGCGCGCGGTCGCGCGTTCCGGGGGAAGGAGTCGGGCGCGGGACACCGGCGCCGCCATCATGGCGGCCTGAGGCGCGGCGGGGAGGGCGCCGGGAGCCGCAGGGCGGGAGGCCAGGCGGAGAGGTAACGCCGGGGAAGGGAGGAGCCGCTCCTCCGCGCACCGACCCTTTCCCTTCTCCGCTCCGCGGCTGCGTCTCGGCGCTGCCGGACGTGCGGCTCCCCGAGCCCTGAGAAGCGAGCGGGGACCGGGGCGGCGGTGAGGGGCGAGAGGGCCCCGCGGCGGGACCCCGGTAAATCGCCCCCTGCGGCGGGGCTCGGCCCGCCCGGTGGGGCACGGCTCCCGGCCTGGCGGGGCCCGGGGGCCCTCCCGGGGGTCTGTGGGGATCGGAGGGCCTGGCTGCCTCCGTGCCCTGCAGCCCGGCTCCCTCCTGCGGGGTCTGCCTGCCGCTTCCCGCCGTGAAGCCCCTTCAGGTACCTTAGAAAGGCTGCAGCAAGGCGTGACTGGGGGGAAGAGCCCGGTTTGTCCCCGTGTATGGGTTATTGTAGCCTTTGGGCAAGCTCCGTTAAAGGGTCTTCCATTTGTATTTCGGTCACTTCTCACCAGGGTAAGTCGGTTGTGGAAAGAGCAGCGCGGTAGTCCCGCTGACACGGTTGTGCAGACAGGTTGCAATCGCAATGCAGTTGCCTGAACGTTAACTTGGAAGGGAGCAAAGAATTGGCATTCCTTTCCTAGCAGGGCATGGATACAGCTAAGCAGTCTTTTGTAACCTCATACACCAGCGTGTGTTTTGATTACCTGTGAGGGAGGACAGCGGCTTGGGAACTGTGAAATCTGGATTTCATTCGCAGCTCAGTCATTTCATGCACTCTCCTGAGAAAATTGTCTGTCCTCTGTGTCTGTTTCCTTATCTGTGAGTGGGGAGAGTAGTACTGATGTACCCTCAGGTGTATTAGGAAGCCACATTGAGAGTTATTGTGTTGCAGGGATTTCTTAGCTGAAACTGAGGTACTATTCAGTCAGGCTGTACGTGAGCCTCTGATGAAAAGAATCCCAAAGAGACTTTACACCGAGAACCGAGAAGTTTTTGTGTGGAGAGTGCAAAAGATTGCCCGCTCAGGTTGTGACCGTTTGTACCTGCAGGTGTAATGGCATGGAGTAAAGCATGTTTTTAGAAGCTGACTAATAAAGGAAGCTGGCTGCCTTTCCTTCACAAGGGTTAATTTGGTTAGGCATGGCAAAACAGTGCTAACACCTGTGTCACTGCACCACCCCGATGAGGGCAGATTTGGTCCCAGCGGTCACAAAGAATGAGACAGGTTCTCTGGTGTCTGGTTTTCTTTACCAGAGTAAAGATTGCCTGCTGTACTTGAGAATTATCCGATACAAACATAACACAAAAGCCCTCTTATCTGCTAAGTTCTTTGTTTGGTATCTGAATAATATGCTTTGCAAGTTTTTTCTTAGTTGTTTGTAAACAAATAACTTATTTTGTTGAACTTGTTAATAAATAGTGTTTTACATTTCAAAAAGCAACATGTTGTGCTGGGAGACAACATGCACACCAGAAATGTCAGGCAGCAGCTGAAGACAAAGACCTCTCTTTACAGAGACTTAAATAGAGCCTTTGTAGAAAGGGTATTTTTATCACCTAAGCTTTCCAGTTAACCCAAAACACTTCAACTGTACAATGTAGATTGATAAGCTACTTACAGGCCACAGTTCTTTTTGCCTTTTAGGCTCAGAAAGCAATAGGAATTACGTACAGATGCTTTATCTGTCGCTGATGTGAAAGGAAAAAGTGCAGTGGTGCAGGCCTTCGAGGTGTATAAATTCTTCACAGAGAATTAAGTGAGTTTTGGGAAGGAGGAAGTTTCAGCTGGCCTCTAGCAGACATGATAATAAAAATCTTTGCAGTTAGCGTTATTCGGCAGCATCAGTAGAAGAAAAAGTCTGACAACAGCACGGAATCTAAACTCCTTTCCTACTAGCAGGCATGGATTCTTTTAGGGAACTGACCAGACATTCTGCAGAAATTTTGCTCAGATATTGTCTGAATTGTTTTTGCTCCCCAGATAAATCGGCCTCAGAGCCTGCAGGGCTCCTGGCCTGCCCACTGAGTGCTGAAGAAAAACCTGGCTCTGCTGACACGGAAACATTACTATGCTGAGTGTACCTTCTGATCCACTGCCAGACAAAATTCAGCAGAGGAGAAAGGATGTATTAATATTGTCTTCTTTTATTGACAGATTGAAAACCTAGAATGGCAGGAGAACAGAAACCGTCCTGCAATCTCCTAGAGCAGTTTATTTTACTAGCCAAAGGTACAAGTGGCTCAGCTCTGACTACTCTTATAAATCAAGTGCTGGAGGCCCCTGGGGTTTATGTCTTCGGAGAGCTATTGGAGTTAACAAATGTGCAAGAGGTAAGAGATGAGTTTCTATCCTAATGCCCCTTCTGCACTCCCAATATAAGGGATCCCCAGAAGTTTCCACAGACAGCCTGTACATGAAATTTCTGTGCCAGGAAGGGTCTGGTGTGACTTATCTTGGTTCTGAGGTGTTTGTGTATGAGAGACTGAGGTTGCTTTTGCCTGTATATATCAGATGTTAAAAAATACCTGTATAAAGCTTTGCTACCTTAATGTGATTGCTAATACGGCAAAAACCTGGCAGCAGCACAGTAACAATTTGAAGAAGGCACCTAGCCAGCCAATGGTGAAAAAACTTCTTTCTACTCCTTCGTTGTCCTGGACAGCATAACTTCAATGCTTTCCAAAAGTCTTTGTGAACAGATGTCTAGTGTATCAGGCCTGGGTGGTAACCAAATCCAAACCATTTCAAACCAAGGTGGAAAGTAAGTTCCAGAGCTTTTACTGAGAATGACTCGCCAACACCCCCCTCTACTATAATGAGGGAATTTAGGTTGATGTCTCTGCAGCTGGGGTAATGTGGCGTACAGCAAGTTTGTCTTTCCAAACGGGCTCTTAGATATGCCGAAAAATGCCTCTATGGTTATTCAGCATCAAATCACAAGTATTTTTTTTTCCTGGGTCTGTGTGCAGCAAATGGTATTAAAAAAAACACTCAATAAAAATCACTGCTTGGTGCTGCAGTTATTCCAGTGAAGTGTTTGCATGTGAGAGGAGTGCTATTACTTTCAAACGCACTCAACTTAAAATGTTCTAGCTTGCTTTGCTTTGAAGTTTTGTGGGTCTGCAGGTAAGCTGTCCTAGCTTTCCCAGTAATAGCAAGGATGCTTAACCAACCAATGCCATTGCCTGCTTGCTTCTCACATGATGAGAAGAGCTGGCCCTGTAGTATGTCAGCTGACATTAAGTTGCCTTTTTCTTTTACGTCCTAAGGTGCCGCACAAAGCAGTTGACAGTCCAAACTGTCGTTAAGTTCTGGTGCATAGAAATGGCTAGATCATCTTGACTCTGAAACAGCTGAAACTTGCTGCTGCTCGTGAGGCCTTAGAAAGGGTCCAGCTCTTTAAGCTGGGGACATAATTGCTTTTCTGGGTACTGCTTGTCCTATGTAGACTTAAAACATTCTCTGGAGTAGTTGCCTACCAGTATCGTGTTGGCTGTTAACCATGTTACATGGAATTTATCCACCCAAGGGTACTGAGGGAGCTGGCGGAGGAGCTTGCCAAGCCCCTCTCCATCATTTATCAACAGTCCTGGTTAACAGGGGAGGTCCCTGATGACTGGAGGCTTGCCAACGTGACGCCCATCTACAAGAAGGGCCGGAAGGAGGATCTGGGGAACTACAGGCCTGTCAGCCTAACCTCGGTGCCAGGGAAGATTATGGAGAGGTTCATCTTGAGGGTGCTCACAGGGGCACGTGCAGGATAACCAAGGGATCAGGCCCAGCCAGGACAGGTTCATGAAAGGCAGGTCCTGCTTGACCAACCTGATCTCCTTCTATGACCAGGTGACCTGCCTAGGGGATGAGGAAAAGGCTGTCAATGTTGTTTACCTGGACTTTAGTAAAGGACTTCAACACTGTTTCTCATAGTACTCTCCTGGAGAAGCTGGCGACTCGTGGCTTAGGCAGGTGCACTCTTTGCTGGGTAAAAAACTGGCTGCACGGCTGAGCCCAGACAGTCGTGGTGAATGGAGTGAAATCCAGTTGGTGGCTGGTCACAAGCAGAGTCCCCCAGTGCTCAGTTTTGGGGCCGGTCTTGTTTAATATCTTATCGACGATCTGGATGAGGGGATTGAGTGCTCCCTCAGCAAGTTTGCAGATGATACCAAGTTGGGCAGGAGTGCTGATCAGCTTGAGGGTAGGAGGGCTCTGCAGAGGGATCTGGAAAGGCTGGATTGATGGGCTGAGGCCAATTGTATGAGGTTCAACAAGGCCAAGTGCCGGGTCCTGCACTTGGGTCACAATAACCCCATGCAACGCTACAGGCTTGGGGACGGGTGGCTGGAAAGCTGCCTGGCGGAAAAGGACCTGGGGGTGTTGATTGACAGCTGGCTGAAGATGAGCCAGCAGTGTGCCCAGGTGGCCAAGAAGGCCAACGGCATCCTGGCCTGTATCAGAAACAGTGTGGCCAGCAGGAGTAGGGAGGTGATCGTGCCCCTGTACTCGGCGTTGGTGAGGCTGCACCTCGAATAATGTAATCGTTTTTGGTCCCCTCCCTACAAGAAGGACATTGAGGTGCTGGAGTGTGTTCAGAGAAGGGCGACGAAGCTGGTGAGGGGTCTGGAACACAAGTCTTATGAGGAGCGGCTGAGGGAACTGGGGTTGTTCAGTCTGGAGAGGAGGAGGCTGAGGGGAGACCTCATCGCTCTCTACAACTACCTGAAAGGGGGTTGCAGAGAGGTGGGTGTTGGTCTGTTCTCCAGAGTGATGAGTGACAGGACAAGAGGAAATGGCCTCAAGCTGTGCCAGGGGAGGTTCAGGCTGGATATTAGGAAAAATTTCTTTAATGAAAGGGTGGTGAAACACTGGAACAAGCTGCCCAGGGAAGTGGTGGAGTCACCATCCCTGGAGGTGTTCAAGGAACATGTGGATGTGGCATTGTGGGACATGGTTTAATGGGCATGGTGGTGTTGGGTTGATGGTTGGACTTGATCTTACAGGTCTTTTCCAACCATAGTGATTCTGTGAATTTCTTTTGTTTTCTTCCCATCCAGCTTGCTGAAGGATCTAATGCTGCTTATTTCCAGTTGCTGAACCTGTTTGCGTACGGAACATACCCAGACTATGTAGGTAAGAGACTGCTGCCTGTTTGCAGAGTATGAGACTGGGTTGCCCTTTAGAATTGTCAGAGGCAGTTCTTTGCTTACTGTGGTACCTGGTGTAGTATGGTTGGGTGAAAGTGTCCAAGAACAGAGTTTACTTGGGAGGAGCTTTTTAATTGCTAAAATGTGGAGGAAGGCCTAGAGACGATGGTGTTTTACTGATTTGGATTGGACCACAGCACTGAATTGAATTGGTCTGTAGCAGTATTCATTGATGTTCACAGGCCGCTTACCTCTGCGGAGTGCAATTTCAGACATCGGTTTTGAAATTTAGATGACACCAGTTATGGAAGCTGCAGAAAACTTAGACAAAATTGTTCTGCATTATTTATAAAAACCTATATGGTTTATGGAATAACCTTATATTCTGTGACGGCATTGCTGAAACAAAATGAAGCATTTCTTAGGTAGAATACAAATTGAAATAATGACTTTCATACAGCTTCAGAAGGACTATGTGTGAATCATCTTAGTATCTGTTGGGATGTGCTTTTATCTCTGGTGCTTATGCGCTTCCATTCTGCTACAATTTAATACTTCATTTGTGGGTAGCAGCCTAATGTAGACCATTACAGAGGGTGACAAATAATTCTGTCATAGTGCTGGCTGTCACTGTGGTGGATGAACTATCTAGTTCCTGTAAGGAGAAGTGGCATCCATAAGTGCAAGGACTGGCAATTCCAGTGGCTGTGGAGCAACACCAGCCTCATGACTTCTGTGACTGATTAGAGGATGTGTTTGCTGTGCATGGGTCTTGTGTCCCAGTATGTGACAGTGCAGATTGTTCTTCCTTTTCTAATGAAGAAAGGGGGAAAAGTAGTCAAAGTGTAGAGTATTGAATGAGGTGGGATGGATGGGAGAACTTGAGTGCCCCTGAAACACTAATTTCCATTAAAGGAGATATTTTAAAGAGTTTCTTTGCTTTGGAAAGCCGCCAGTTTCCTTTCTGTTTTTAAATATTCATGAAGCACATGGATATAATACAATGATAGTGAGGCCATCTAGATTAATAATTTCTCCTCTCTTCCTCAGCCTGGTACTTTATGCTTTCACCCTAAATTCTGCAGCTCTTCAGAGAAATAAAACCAGCTGTATTTACAACCAGATCGGCGAAGGGGGAAGATTTTATTCTGTCAGCTCATTAGTGAAATAAAGATGACTGGGTGGTGGAAACAAAGCATTGACCAACCATTTTAGCAGGACACCACTTGTGTAGATGTGAATTACATTCTAATTCCAAAACCAGAATTACTGGAAGAATGGAATTGCCAACTTGTTTTTTAACTTTTCCTGTCTCTGCCTGGATGTGCTAATCTGTCATCAGCAGCAGCTTTCTCTGCTCATCAGTACCCACAGTAGCTGGAGGAGTTAATAATTTCGGGGTTTAGTGTAGTGTAACTAGCCTGCAGTTCTGCAGCCTGGATTATATAATTCTTGAAGGGAAGTCCTGAGTCTTGTCTTTTTAACATTAACAGCAAACAAAGATAACCTGCCTGAATTAACAGTGACTCAGAAAAACAAGCTGAAACACTTGACGATTGTAAGCCTGGCTTCCAGAATGAAGGTAAAATACACTGTATATGATAGCAGTTGTCTTTTTGTCTGTTTTTGTTTCTGAAATGGCATCAATTCCATAGCATTGAAGCTCTATCGGACTGCATGAGTAACTCACAAAAAATCCTGCAACTAGGAAAGTACCTGTAATGTACAGTGTTCTCTTGTGGTGCTTTGGGACATTAACTTAGTGGACTTCCATGGATGAGATGTGGGGGTGTCTGAACTGCCATACAGATTGGTCAGTAAGGGCTGTGAAACTTTGTATGGCTTCTTTCACTGCTGGAGTTGGAGAATCATTCTTAAAAACACTGACTTTTTGTTCTAGAGAAAACTAAGCAACACTTTAAATTTCTTTTACAATCCCATCACCTTTTTTACTTCAGAAGATGCTATGCCAAAGCTTCAGGAATTACCGAAGTTGTGTCAGAATATTATGTAGCCTAGTAGCAGGTGTTTGTTCTGCCACAATCAGTCACTGCTGTACTTGTAGGTTAAAGTGTAGGATACAATAAATGCTTGGATCTTGAGTTTCTGAGACTTAGCTGTTCATTTTGGCTCTAGGACTGTTAACTTACTCTTGGACTTGCTGTTTTTAGTGCATTCCCTATTCTGTGTTGCTGAAGGACCTGGATATGAGGAATCTGAGGGAGTTGGAAGATCTGATTATTGAAGCGGTTTATACAGATATTATCCAGGGGAAGCTGGATCAACGAAACCAGGTTCTAGAGGTGGATTTTTGTATTGGCAGAGATATTCAGAAGAAGGACATCAGTAACATTGTCAAAACACTCCAGGAATGGTGAGGCAGTCTCTCCACCTTCCTTGTTCCTTGTATGTAGCTTGCCCTGTTGTCTTCTTATTCCTCAAAGTTTTAAGTCTGGCTCAATTTCACCATGTTCCATTAATCAGGAGTCTTTACACTGTAAGTAGGCACTTGAAGGAGGAGTCTATTGGGCAAGTATTCCAAGATCCCATCTAGGATTCAATATGTGTTATGTATCAAGCCAAAGTATACTAGGTCTTGAGATTCTGCTTTCACTGTAGCTTTTACGTGGCAAAACCCTAGCGAGGAGTCAAGGGTCTTTTCAAACAGGCATGACAAACTGGACTCATGGTCTTATGGTGGGAGCTACTCCCCTTTCTGCTGTTACATTTGATAACAAAAAGAGAACTGTCCATTACTTTTCAGCCTTTTTCACTGTGATGAGAACTGCATGAGCAAATTCTAGAGAATCACAGTTCTTTGGAGGGGATGTCTTCAGGTTTGAAGTTTCAGATGCCTTTGTTTGCCTTCTCTTTGTTCCTGCAAATGCAGGCTTCATGCAACCATATTGGGACTGTGGTACTATCTTTATGTACCTTTGCCAGGAAGCTGCTTCTCATTTTTTTGTAGGATTGCCTTCCCACCCAAAGAAATTCCCCTGTAGGTTGTGGAGCCTGTGGCAGGTTCTGAGCTGACTGGGAATTGCTTCCTAGTTGCTATGGTAATGGGTGCATGAAAAGTAATTAAACTGCTGTGCAAATACGCTGTCCTGAGGTGGGGGCAGGTTTTTTGCTTCTCTACTCCAACTCCCTCAATCCCTTCTCAGCAGGAGGGCTTTGGCAGCTTCCAGGACCTTACAGCATTGTTTGGAAGGTAACAGTGAACCCACTGCCAATTCCCTTTCTGTCCTCTCCAGTTATAGTTCTGTGTTGGAGGAATGCTCTTGTCTTTTGAACACTTAACAGGCAGGGGGATTCTCTCAATCTGACTTTTTTGTTTAATTTTAAAATTTTACTTACTTTTGAAAAATCTGTTGCATCCCCATTTAAGCAGTAATTCTGATTGAAAAGGGAGTTGAAAGTGCATTGAACCTGCACTTACTTTTTGATGGTCAGGTAAGAGTAACATGGACTCTCTAAAGAACGCTGTGAAATACATTGAGTAAACAGCAAAGCTTTTTGGAACGCTAGTCTTCAAGCAGGAAGTAGAAATTTAATAATCTGCTAGACTTTTAGGCAAGCATGACTTTTCAGATTGCCTGACTGAGCTGCTCCAGAGAGAACTCGTAAACACTGTTTGATATTGTATCTTGCAGGTGTGATGGTTGTGAAGCGGTTCTTTTAGGAATTGAGCAGCAAGTACTTAGAGCCAACCAATACAAAGAGAACCATCACAGAACTCAGCAGCAGGTAGAGATGGAGGTGAGTACAGAGTTACTTCAGACTGCTCTATGTTTTTTGATAAATGTTGTTTACTGAAGAAAATAATCTGGTAGCACCTGGTTAATGGTCATGGCTTCTCTGAAGTAGGCTAGCAATCATGCAAATCAGATATGGTGGTTTGGGTAGGAAGAAAACACATCTGCTTCCAGGTGCTAGTAACACCACAAACATCAAATCTGCACGCTCTGAGCAGGTTGGAAC
Source organism: Gavia stellata (assembly GCF_030936135.1). Lineage (NCBI taxonomy): Eukaryota > Metazoa > Chordata > Aves > Gaviiformes > Gaviidae > Gavia > Gavia stellata. The sequence goes on from NC_082604.1 coordinate 19,145,804, forward strand.
TTTTCTTTATAAACTTCTATAAATTTAGGCTAGGTGGCTGCACTAGCTATGGTTTCCTGAATTGATTTGTTAGAAAAAGTGTGCTTTTAACACAGAGCTTGGATACAATTCTGTTCCTTTTGTGCAAGGCAGGAAGGAAGGAAAAAAACATTCACTTTGTTTTAAACCTGAAAGTGTAATGAACAGAAGTCTCTCGAGTCTCATTGCTTTTGCAAAACATGCCCTCAGCAGCTTCCTTTGGGGTCTTTCTCTTGGGGTCAGGTTGAGCACCCAGGCAGGCCTCTGACATGCTCTCCTCAGCAGCCTGACCTGGGAGCACTCCTACGCCTGTTGCATGCGCAGCTAGGCGGTAGATGGCAGCATGGGTACGCGATTTTAGCCCCTGCTGATGTGTATTTACTTATGAGAACAAATCTTGGCTAATACAGCTGTAAAGGTGAAAATGGTCCTCCCGAGACACTTGCTCAGGGTTTATTTCTTGCAGAGTGCTGCATCCCTGCAGGTTTACGTTTGCCTTCTGAAGCAGCATATGCTTGGCAGCTTGATTGGCATCCAGAGTACATTTGGTTTGCCAGATGCCTTTAGCTTGGACTTGGCACACCTGACTCCCAAACTTGTTTTCACCTGTGGGTTTTTTTAAGGTTTGCTCATTGTATTTCTGGTGAGCCCTACAGGGTTCCAGGGGGACAGACTATGGTGCCTGGTGCTGTATCTCTCCTTTTCAGCCAGAGTAGCAGAAGCACTACTGCTGCCTCCCATTTCTGTTCCTGCTTCTAGCAAATAACTGTGGCTCAGACAGCCAGCTAGGCCAAATGGCATTTTCCCTTTTCAAGTGCTGTCCTAAGTGTAAGTTTATTTCTTTCACAGTTTCCTTTGTCCTTCCTGCTTCTGGCCAACTTAACGGTAGCATGGCTGTCTTCTGCACCAAGGCAGTAGCAGGTTCCTCCAGCCAGCCAGAAAGGTGGTACAATATTGTGCCATTGTCTCTTAGGAAAAAAAAATAATCTCTAGTTATTCTGTATTGGACCCAGACTGGAAATATTAACAACTCTGGCTGTAAACGAGGATAAAACATTACCTTTAATAAATGCAAGTGCAGAGCGTGTTTCTGATGGGAGAGTTTATTTTATAATCTCCACTCTACTCCAGGGGTTTTTCAATATGTTTACGAAGAGTTTCTACTGCAAGGGGAGGAAGAAGCAAGTGCTGATTCACTGTCTCTTCTTGGCCAGGTCACAAACATAAAGAAAACATTAAAAGCTACAGCCTCGTCGTCGGCACAGGAGATGGAACAGCAGCTGGTAGAGCGAGAGTGCCCTCCACACACAGAGCAAAGGCAGCCCACAAAGAAGATGTCCAAAGTCAAAGGGCTGGTCTCCAGCCGTCACTAGAACATACCATCTAAATGTCATTCAGCTAGGAATGACAACAGGAGGAGCAAAAAAGGGCCTGCGTCTCCTTTTTCAGTGGGTTCTGGGCCAGTCCCTTCCAGGCTGGCAAATAAAAGCCCTGTTTGAATACAGCTCCCAGTTAGCAGCACCTGGCTAAGTTACACTGTGCAGCCCTTATTAATTTCCAGGGTGTCCCTGTTCTGGTCCTGTAAAGAGGGACTTCTAAAGAGAGGGACTAAGCAAAAGGGGCAGGAAAAAGAAATATCTGTGGACAGTTTTGCTCCCTCCCAGCCAGTCTCATTGCTGCTTAACCTTGAGGAAGCTGCTGTACTAAATCAGATCTTGGGAGAACTTCTGTAGCAAGTGTCTGAATCCCAGGGTTGAAGTGTGGCTACCAAAGCCAGGCTGGGAGCGAGGAAGCATCAACACAGATCTTTTCATTCCCAAAGGGAGCACAGAAAGGTTTCTAGGCCAGGAACTGCTTTACATGGAAGTCGTCAGCCTTTCCGCTACCCCATCTATTTTAAACTGGGGTGAAATTCACACTACCTCGCTCTGTGAAGATGAGATCCAGTGCTGGGCTGTTTACTTAACTGTCTGTTTACTGCCCTTACTAAGCCCTTTAATCTGTCACAGATTTAAAGCACTGTTCTGCATCTCTGAGGCATGAATACAATAAGGAGGAAGCAGGCTGCTCTTCCAAGCCTTCCTTCTTGCAGGTGGCTAGGGGCGTACTAGAAACTGTTCCTTCTGAAGGTGACTTGACCTCCCAGAGCTGCTTGTGAGTTGTTTCCCCCATTGACACCTTCAAAGGGTAATGCATTCGCTCTTCCTTGGATGCTAGCGACAGAGGTCTGCATGGGAGAAGAGTCCATTTAGCATCGTGGCAGGCTGGTGGCCCAGGACCCACTGGCAGGGGTCGCAGCAGCATCCCCTTGCTGAAGCAATGGACTTGACTAGTCTTTCTGAATTTTGAACACTTTCAGGTTATATTTTTCTCCCTTTTTTTGTATATTGTTGTGATTCTAAAGCATTTCAGCCTTTGTTTTGTGGGGTTTTTTTATTTGTTACAGACTAACTTCAGGTGATTTGCACCTAGTTTGGCAAGGTGTGGGGTTTTTTTTTTAAGGGGGAGGATGGGGTTGGCATTGAAACAGCAATTCACAAAAAGCACATTTTAGAAAAAAATTAAAAATGCTGATTTAATGTCAGAGTGTGGAGTCTTGGCTTTGAGGCTGCTTTAGGCTTGTAGTCCAACCGCACTTGTTCACTTGAACATTTACTTGATTCTTGATGTTACATTATCAGAAGGTCTGACTAATCTCCCTGATGCATCCGGGAGGCAGGGAAGTGCTCTTCCCATTTTGTCAGTAGTTCATCTTTGTCCAAATTTGTGCATAAGGATCTGTGGCAAAGCCAGTAGCTGAGCCCAGTGTCCTGAGCCTAAACACCTTTGATGCCTGATTGTGGAAGGTTTGTAGTTGTGCTGTCTTAGGCCAGTCGATTCCTTCCTGTGGGTCTAGCGGGGTACTGCTTTTTAGTTTGGCCCCTGCATTTCACTTCGCTCCATGCTGTAAAGAGATGGGCTTTGCGTGAGCAGGCAGGGGACCTGTTCAAACAGAGGACTGTGACAATGCTCCAGTCCTTCAGCCAGCTGTCACCTGCACTTGTGCAATGCACGTGCCTTCCTCTTATTGCTACCAGAATTCTTTGCTGCCGGTGTTTTCAGTCCTCAGTCACAGGACTTGTTGTACATTTGTGAAAGTAAATTCCCCTCCTTTTCCTCTCCTGCAGTGCAGGAACACCAGCTTTTAATCTTGAGAGGTGGATCTAAATACCTCCTATCCAGCTGCTTCTGGGTCAAGTCCCTTGGTTTCTGATTCTTTTCTAGGGGGAGAGAGAGCTGGCAATGCTAGCCAAAAATTCCCAGTGAAGGATGTTAAGTGAATAAGCCCAGAGCACAAAGCCTTCCCTATATCTCAAGGGAACTGTTTCCCAAACAGTGGCAGTAAGAGTTTCTGTACTAGGTTCTCCTGGTGTTCAGCTGACAGCTTCTCAGGAGGTGTAGGTGGACTTTGTGTACCCAAGTATAACAGATCTGTGTGACGGAGATGGACTGAGTCTGTTTCTGGCTTCCTGCGTGGGCAGCTACAGTGTACTGGTCATCCAGTTCCTCACTAGATTAGACTAGTGAGGAGAGGTTCTGTGGTCCTCACTAGCTGTTTTCTTTCCTTCCCAATTTTAATATCAGTCCTGCAGAGAGGCAGGAGGAATACAAATGCCTTTGGAAATCATTTAAGCTCCTCGGCAAGCCACAGTCTGCTGGGGAAATAGATGTGAATTTGGCATCCTTGGTGTTTATTCCCTGCCAGTTATAGGAGTCACATTAGTTTGCTGAAGCTTCTTTAGTGTGTTGGAAGTTTTTGAGTTTGTTCTTGTGTTTTTGCTCTTCTCAAAGCCTGGCTGGGGGTGAAGATCTTATTTATGCTTTGGTACACATTGCCTTTGATCAGCAAAGAAGCAAGGGAGGAAATAGCACTTTGAATGTGCTATTTTCTGAGCTGTCCCATGCTTGACAGCAAGAGAGGACGGAGAAGGGAATGGGGTATTGAAGGGAACTGAGCTGTTTGCATGTTTGGCTTTCCTGGTGTTCCAGAGATGCGCTTGGTGCTGCAAAAGGAGGGGGCCGTCTTTGCAATGAGCCCAGTCTGAGATGAGTCATTAACAAATGACATGCACAGAGTACCTGGGGGAGGCAAACAGCTCTGCAGCAGCTGGTTAATGAATCTGGCTTGAAGGAAAGAGTTAGAAGCTATTCTAGGAATGAAGCAGAAGGCATAGTTGTTAACAGGGAAGGATGCAGGAGGTGCTATGCTGTTTGAGAAGGACAACAGATAAAAGACTGCATTGGCTCCCTGTGACTGCAGGAAGGGCAGCCACTCGAAGTGGAATTGTGTGAATTAGGGGCTGGTGGGGGCTGAATTCTGGACAGTTTTGAGGGGGGAGTGCCTGGGGAGTTTAATTGTCCTGTGGGGACAAGAGGGAGATAGAAGCAGAGGTGGATTTAATGCAAACTCCCATGTATTGCACGTGCCTGCTGGAGGCAGCTAACCCAGCTTGTCTGAGCGCTGCTGGACACTGCTCCCTGATGCAGGGAGAGCATCCTGCCCTACTTTGTTTTATGGCAGCAATGGGCTCCTCCAGCTGCAGCTCACTTCAAGATTGCAGCAGGACAGAGTTTGAGCTATTGAACTTCTGTTTGCCTCTTCCACCCGGAGGGAGACAAAGTAGATGGAGCTGCTTTTCAGGGCTTTATTGTCTAGCTTCATGTTCTGCAGCTCCACTTGTACTAGTGCTTGTTTAATATGGAATTGAGCACTGAGCTGGAAAATGGAAGAGAGGATCTCAGCTGATTGCAGTGCTGGTAGACTGCCCTAGTCCTAAAGCTGTGCCACGTGCTAACAAATGTCCCTGGCATTCCTGCTGTGACTCAGTTGATACCAGATAACATCAGGCAGTTCTGGGACATGATAAAGCAATGCTAATGTCAGTCCTTTTACAGAAAAAAGTTTTGGCTCAAAATCTATTGTTCTTTTACTTCCCTCCTCACCTCCTTAGATAAGTTGAATGCTAGCTTAGGCTTCTGTTGAGGGCAGGAGGGAAAATCAGTGATGCTGACAGACACTTCTTTGTTCAGATTTGAGACCCATCCTGCAATCAGTCTTATCCAGACTTCTGAAATCCCATGGGTGCTTGTGGAGCTGTATGCAGGCTTGCAGGTCTCTCTCCATGGATCGGAAACAGGAGTAGGACCTGCAGAGCTGTTCTCCAGAGTGAAGCTGGGGAAAGTGAAGCTTTTGTTCCCATAGAAGAGAGTGGTGGAAAGAGATGGCCATTCTTCCATCAGCCCTGCAAAGTGAGTTTTGCTGAACAGTTTTCTGTTCCTGGAAGAATGGAAAATGATACAGAACCCAGTGGGTGTTTTTGTTTTTGCTTTTCGTGTTCTGTTTATCCTTTGAGGAGAAAATGCATTGGTCCATGTGCGCAAAAAGGAAGTTAGGCTTATTAATTGCGGGGGAGGCAGAAGTGAGAGTGCCATGAACTTCGATAGCTGTATTAGAATGTAACAAATCACATGGGTAAATCAGACTTTTCCTAAACTTTCAGGTCTGTACAGGTTTATGTGAGTGCATCTAAGCTGTTCAGAGAGGCCTCTGATTTTGAAAACTAAATAAAGTTGCCCACCTGCTGGGGTAAAACAGTCAACGCTTATGCATTCCTAGGCCTGTTGGTACTGCTGTTTGTTACTTCAGTATCTGAGCCTGTTGCAAACTTTTCAATGGAGAGAAACAATGTTGCCCTTTATTATTCCAAATAATGGGGAAATGGAAAAGTCCTCTATAGCATCTGACCTAATGCAAGGGAACCAAAAAGTGAAACTGTCCAGCTTTTTTTGTGTAATCTGAGAGAGAGTAACCCAGGGGCATCAAGAAAGGTAAATTAAAGTTTAGAGTGATTTCAGTTCCTTCTTGTATCCTCAACCTTGTATTTTTATTACGGAATTTTAACCTGACAGTCTGATTGAATTTCTCAGCCGAGTTTTTAGAAATACGTCGTTGTTTCATTCTGCTCTGTGGCAAAGGTCGGTGTCTTTCAGGGATTGTTGACTTTTTACTGATATTTCATCAAGTTTGGCCCTACCACAGAGCTACCAGAGGTAAGTGATTGAAGCTAGAGAGGTGTACTATAAGGAGAGTGCATATTTACCCCCTAGCCTGATTGGCTGCACCCTGCTTCTTAGTGGCACTGTGGTGGTACCCCCATCTCTGATCAGTGAACCAGGCCAAAGATTAGACAGGGCAGCACTTTGCTCCCTGTCTCCAAATGCACAGGCATGCACAATTCTTTTTCCCACAGTGTGCAGGCCTCGTGAGATGCCCTGATTTATTTGCTACAGGTTGCAAATTGCATGAGTGTGATAGCTGTGACCATGGCTTTTTCTTGTTAAGAAGATGTCCCTACTCTAGCGAACGAACATGCACACTGGAAATTCTAGGTGGTAAGGGGATGACATAATGTCATTTAACAGTCCTGAAATGTGTATTTCCCCACAGAGTGCAAAAGAATTTGTGCCAGTAGTTCTCGCTCAGTGTAGTTTTTAGTAGAAGGTAAGACACCTTTCCACAACTCTAGGTCTCCTATATAGAAGCTTGTGAATCTCGGTATCATTAGGGCATTTTTCAAATGCTTGTGCACACAATACCTCTGTGTTTCCAGGTGGGTAAGTGAAGCCTCACTCCATCAGAGATCAGCCTTTTTGCAAGTATTTTGACCTTCTCTGACCATAGGGCCATATCTGAGTATGAAGTTTGGAAGTAGTGCTGTCTAGCCCTCCAGACTCTTCCTGAAGATGCTGTTTATATCACCAGCCGTGATGTTTCAGTTGCTGTTTCATGATCAGCTCTGTCCTAAGGCTGCCTTGCGCTGATGCAGTGTGTAACGTCTTGGTGTTTCATTGTCACCTTCGCAGCTGTTAGAGAGCACCAGTTCCTACAGGATCACCTGCCAGCTGTGATGCTATTCCTTTTACATCATGACTGTGAGATGACACCTCTCCTTGCTGGCAGACAAGCCAGGTGGGTAGGCATTACTCCTCAGAGCTGTTCTGCATCTAGGGAGGTGCAGGCTGTTGCCTGGTTTAGTGTAATGGAAATCAAGGACAGTGTTACAAATAAGGGGCAAAGCACAGAGTTATATCCTATTCCAGCTCTGCTACAGCTGCAGAAAGCAACCTTGGGCAAATCAGCTTCTCCGCAGCTGCGTTTCTCAGGACAGCCTCTGCTTGCATGTTGACTTTGTGACAGAGATTTGTGAAGTGCTTTGGTCTCCTGGCTGGGCAGAGGTTCATTGCTGATGGAATTGAAGAAGATGTGTGTGTATGGGAGGGGGGAATCGTAAACCTTTTTAAGCTTTTCTAGAAGTCATCTTCTTACCTTCTTTTCCCCTGATGCAAATAAGGTGGTCCACTGTGGGAATATCGGCGTGGAGTGTTATGGGTAATATGCCAGGTTAATTACGGAGGGGGCAGGAAAAATAGCCTGTGCCGTTTTCAACAATATCAAAGGGAAGCTACCTAATGATTTTTCCTATTAGCTCTTTTCCCAGCCTGCCAGAGTGACTGCAGAAGTGTCATTTACAAAGGCAGTTTGCAACTCATTACCCTGGATCTTGACTGTAGTTCTGCTCCAGAGAGCTGGGCTTTTGCTGTGTGCCCCAACCTAATGAATTGCCTGATTCGGTTAGTGCTGCCATCCCTTCTGACAAGGTTAGTTGCTGACTGACAGGAAGGGGCCCAAATTCAATTCCCTTCTTGTTTTCGACTTGCACTTGTGTCAAGCACAGGCTCCCTCTAGAAGCTGCCCTGTTATCCCTTCCCTTTGTTTTTCTGCATTCTGAGGGAAGCAGCCCATGCTTGGAGAAGTCCTAGAGCAAGTGGCGGGGGCATCTGTGCTGTTGCCCCCGGCAGTCCCTGCTCAATGCCTCGAGTCCCTTTCCAGCTGGAAAGTTCCACTGCTGTCCTGCTCTGGGGCTCTGGGCTTTTCTTTCTCTTCATTGGTTTGGGATTTGTTGTCAGCTGAGCTGGGCTTTGTAACCCTTCAGCAATAAATACCTTGGAAAAGCTGTATTAATGGTAGCAGGGAAAAACATGCAATGCGGGCTAGGGGAACAGAACTGATTTCCCGCACATTAGACGGCAACTGTGTCCCTGTTGTGGGAGTTCCAAGGTCTGCTTTGGCCTATTTGGGCTTTGCAAGGCACTTGTACAACAGTGCTGGAGAAAACTCTTGTCCTTTTTCACTAGAGACCAGTGTGCTTTTTCAGGCTGGGGCTCATCTCATGCTGGGAATAGCTCCTGGAGAGGGGAAATTAAGGCTGTTCCTATGTCACGTCACAAGTGCTCCCACTTGGAAGCTGCATGTGGCTACTGCTCGTTCAGCTGGTAAGCAGGAAACATGTAGGTCCTGTGGGTGATAGTCTGACCTGAGTGTCAACAGAGGAGCTTGGGACTCCTGGCACTCTCAATTCCAGGTGTGTGTATCCACCTCTGCTAAATGCCATTCTCTGAGTCCACCGTTGAGATGTCAGATGCCACCCCACTCTCCCTGCCCCCTCCCAAGGCTGCAGCTTGCATCCAGGACAGCTCTTGCCGTTCAGTTATGCTGTCTCCAGGCTGGGATGTGGCAAGGGAGTTTTCCAGTGCTGGCCCTGGATCCTTTTACTGGATGTCATGAGGATTTGACCTAGCTGGCCCACAAGGGACACAGTGATGTGAGATCAATTTGTTTCTACTGCATGTGAGGCCTCCTCCCCTCTTAATTAGATTCCTGTGCCCCCTCTCTTTCCTGCTGGCCTTGTTTCCTACTGAGCCCCTGTCAGGGAGACCCAGTTGTGGCCTTATCAGGTGCTTGCTGTGCTCTAATGATCCATTTCCGTTTCCTGTTCTGGCCTGTCCACCAAACTGAGGGAGGTGCTTGTCAGCGCTCTGAAAACTCGCCTCTGCTCACAATGCCACTCTCAGCCCATCAGACCCAACGGTCTGGCTATGCGGCATGGGTGCTAAGGTTGAGTGTATCTGAAAGTTTTCCCAAGTGCTCTTTCACCCCAGAGTGCTGCCTTCTCTCTCGCATGTCAGGTCACAGCCCCATGTGGGCACGATGTTCCCGTCCTGCAGGTGGGAAACCAGCATGCTGAGGGACTGGGTGACTTACCCCTGGTCAGAGCGGAAGCAGCAAAGCGAGGAGCCAAGCTGTTATCCCCTCCCTTTGCACAGGGAGCTCTCGCTCTGATCACTCTCCTTCTGCCAAACTAGTGTCGTTTTGCAGTGCAGCTTTGTCCTTTTCCTTGGGCTTGCTCTTTTCCAGGAAGCCCAGTGGGTGGAAGAAACCCATGCTGTAGGGCTGCACTTTACCCCTTGGACTACGCCGCAGAGGAGAAATGGGAATCCAGACCATATGTGACCCCAGACTGTGATCTCTGGGATCTCCCCCAGCCTGAGCTTGGGTTGTGCCTCGCATAAGTTGTCAAGTTTTGGGGACTGAATTCCTGAGACCAAGTTCCCTCTGCTCTGTTGAGGAGAGGTCCTCTGTCACCAGGCAGATGGTTTTATTCCAGCTCTGGCTTTGCAGCAAAAAGCCAAAGCTGGAAGGGGAATTGGCCCCGCCTTGGTCCCAGCCTGGCACTCTGTTGTGGTCACTACTCTGGCTTCATGCTCGAGGACCAGGACCCTGAGGAGGATCAGTAGTACCATCTCTTTACACTGCTATTCAGACCTGGTGTGCAAGGTCTGGACAGTAAGTGATTCTTTATTGTCCCTTAGGTTTGCTGGGTGACAGTGGACAGTCCCCTCAGATGGACATCTCTTTAGGAGCTCCTGGCAGAGCCCCTCCTTCCCTCTAAAGGTGTGCAGAGCCGGTAGGGTGACCTTCACGGGTGCTGTATTTGCCTTACAGAGCCCTGACAGTGGGTTGTCTTTACCTACAGACATCTCTGGAGGGCTCTAGCTGACCCTGAGGCAGGGCACCGAGCTGTCAGCTGCCTGTCCTGCCTCCCTCCCTCCCAGCCCAGCCTCCCAAGGTCTTGATTTTGTTCCCCATAGGCAACGTCTTACGTGGTCCATCAGCTGCTGCTCCCCATCCAGCCGGACTCTGTGGGCACCGCGAGGTGGGTACCTGTCTCTGACTGAGGCTTTGCTCATACAAAGCTAAAACATCACGTGCGTGCTCCTAACCTGGTGATTGAGCTGTCGGGTGTCTGGATGAATCCTCTTGTTCTGTAAACCTAATGTTCTCTAACATTTGGGGAGAATGTGGCTGGAGGTTTCTATGGTTTCCTGGTGGTTGCTAAGGACAAGGATCTCTTTGCCTCTAGGTCTTGATGACTTTCTTTTTGCCCTGTCCTAGGCACTGGAGCCCAGCAGAACATAATGCTCGTTGTTTCCCAGCCCACTACAATGGTCAGGGCATAATTTGTGACTCCCGTCACGGCTGGGCTGGGTGCCTGCCACTCTTTTTTTCTAAGGCCTCTTTGAAGAATGAGACCAAAGAGCCTTCATGCAGGAGTTTGCGTGTTTGCTGTGCTCCCCACCCCCTCGCTTGCTGTTTCCTTTAGAGCTCTGAGTCATTTTAACGATTTATTTCATGCACTTTACATAGCAAGAAGCTGTAGCAACAGCTGTGTCCGTGAATCCTTACCAGGCAGCCCTCATTATATTTTGGTCTGTCTGTGTATTGTCCCAGGCACAGTTAAATAAATCTCTGCTGGAGGAAGGGACTTTACAGCTTAGCGGCGAAGGTTTGGCGAATGGGAATATCAACAAGATACTTAGTAAGCTGCTGGATCCTAGAATAACAGCGCCTCCGGCATAAAGCTCTGTTCCCACTGGTGCAGCCGGGGGCCAGATCCAGTGCGATCTCTTTGTTGCTGTCGGCAGGGACTGCATCTCCGTACGGCGCCCAGTGGTACAGCTTTATTTACGGGATGAAATTTGGACCTGCAGACTGGAAGCGGTTAAAACACATCTAGGCCAAACGCTGCTCTTGTGGCACTGCTATCTATCAATCCGGATCTAGACTGTTGAACATGATGGGCTTATTTCCACGGGTGCCATTCAGGATCTGGGCGATAGATGAGTTGCCCGAGGCTGGGTGCTCTCCCGGGAAGCTCAGTTGGGTTCTGCAGAGGCTTGCAGCTGCACGCAGCGCCGGGCAGGATTTGGTCCGTCAGAGCATTGCAGGATTGGGCACAAGTTTACTTTTGCATACGGGATCAAAGCTTAAAATATCAGCTGGCCTTTCTCTCGCTCCTGATTTTTCTAAAACATCTGAACAATTTCTTCTTTAACTGTTCAAATCAATCAATCTGACACTTAAATTGTATGTGAATTTGATAAATAAAGACAGGTTGCAAAATGCCACACGGAATTATTTTTTTTAAAGTTTTTCAACTACTTAGGACAAAAAATGTTACAATGCTTGACTTTTCATTTAGTTACATAAATAATTTTTTTATAAATATCTCTTTATAAACAATATATAAATAGCTTTACAACATAAATACATTTATGCATGACATGAATTTACAAACAGCAATGTTATACAGCTGGCTTCATCAGTCTCTTGGAAAAGCACTGTCCCTTGTCTTGGTGAGTGTTTGTATATATAATATATATATATAAGATAGAGAGCACTTTTTAAAAAAATAACAAAACCAAAACAGCTGGTGCCATGACTCCTCGTACCAAAAAGAAAAACACAGCCACATCTTTTGTCCGTTCTGGGGGGGGGTCTCTGGTCTTCTAGACGTTGCCTGGGGGATGGCCCTGCCTGGCCACGGTAGGAGAAAATGGACTACGGATTCAAAGCCCTGTGAGGAACGAGAACAAAGCGCCTGTTAGTACTTGCCATACAACACCCCTTACCCGTCCCAAGCTGAAACCCCTGTGAGAATAATCTGGGCTGGGGGATGCTGAAGTCAACAGAAAACCCTCTCGGAGCTTTTTGCTTGTGCTAAATCAAGGAAGAAGGTCACCCTTTGCTTTCTGGCTATCTGGTATTTCGCGGAGAGGCGGAGGGAAGTGTGCTGCTCCTCCTCGCCCTGGGTCTAGCAGAAATCTTTTCTTCCTGATGAGAATTCAAAAAGAGGGGATGGGTGCGAACTGGCTGCGCGGTATGCGTGCGCTTCTCAGAGCACTGAGCTGGGCCATTCCTTGGGAATACTGAGGGAGCTGCTACATGAGAGAGCAGAGGAGCAGCACCCGTCCCTCGGGGCAGGGCCATGGACCAGCGCTGGCATCCTGTGGGCACTGTTGGGCCCTGTTCTTCCCATTGCTCTGCAGAGCAGCAGGATGCCTGGATCTGGTCCCCTCTGTGCCTGATCATGTTACTGCAGGGCCAAGGCGTGTCCCTTTGAGTGGGGCACTGCTGTGGGAAGCAGAGTGAGAGGCCTGGGCTGCAGCAGGCAAGCGCTTCCCCGGGTGTGAGTTCAGCTGTGTGCGACCTGCTGGCAGGGAACAGGCCAGAGTGGTGCCTCACTGCGCCCCCGAACCCTCAGGGAGAGCTGGCAGGGGAGGAGCTGCTGTGCTTCTTCCAAACTGGTCACTGCGGGGAAGTGACAGTTGTCTTGCCCATCGGTCCCTAAGCACAGTGGCCGTGGAGTGCTGTGGGAAGAACTTCTCCCGGCTTCCCGTAACTTGCTCAGATGCAAAGCCCAGGTTAGGACAGCCCTACCCTTGGCTGTCTCCACAACTAGGAGACACCTGGGGAACTTGTGTATTGTTTTTCCTTAAATTAAAAGAACTGGAGCATGGCTGAGACAGGTGCCTCCCCAATCCTCCCATCACGGGCACGTGTGGGGTACCCTGCCCTCCTAACACATGTCCGTAGGTCACCTATGTCTGTCAAGCATAGGGAGCAGCTGGGAATGTATGACTGCACCGGAGCTTTTTCTGCATCCTCCCCAGAGCCTGCGGGTCTACCTCACACCGGGGGGAACCCAGTCTGAGCTGCTGCGGGAGCGATGAAGTACGGCCGGGATCTCTGGTACTCTGCAGAGGCAGGTGGGCAGCAGGAGGCTCGTTGGAAGGGTGGGAGCGCAATTAAAGCCAACTTTGGGGTCCTTCTCTTTACCCACCAGCAACACCAGCGTTCGCAGATGGCTCAGCGGCCTAACTGCCTGCAATCCTGCCCGCTGGCATCTCCCCCCCGGCAGCGTGCGGAGCGGCAGCACCGCATCCCCGAAGCCCCGGCCCGGCCCGGCCGCGCACTCACCGCCAGGGGTCCCTCAGCAGCCGAGGCCGCTCATGGCGCCGATGCGGTCCAGCTTGAGGCCGAAGCAGCCCTTGCCCAGGCCCTTCTTATGGAGGCCCTTGTGGCGGCGGCCCGGCGGGTCCTGCAGCAGCCGCGCCCAGCCCGCCCGCGGCCGCGCTTCGGCTCGCGCCTCCCGCGCCTCCCGCGGGCCCGATCCGCCGCCGCCGCCGCCGCTGCTGCTGCGCTCCTTGTCCCGCTCCTTCTCCCGCTCCGCCGCCGCCGCCTCGGGCGGACCCGCCGCCGCTGCCGAGCCGCGGGAGGCCTGGGGGGGGGGGGGGGGGAGAGGGTCAGAACGCCGCCGCCCCCCCAGCATCAGGGTTGGGGACCCCCCCGTTAGGGACCCGCAGCGGGGTCGGTGTATCCCCGCTGCGATGCATACCCGGGACTGGGGTCTGTGCACACACACACACCCCCCCAGCAGTGCAGCCCATCACCCCGCGCCCAAGGCATCCTCCCCGCTCCCCAAACCCGTGCTCCCTGCCCCGGGGTCAGAGCGTCCCCCTACCACGCACCATAGCGGTGCCTTCCTGCACACCCCACACCCCCCCCCCAGCATTGCCCCGGTCACTGCATGCCCCCCCCCCTCGGCTGGGGTCACTGCATCCCCCCAAAAAAGGACTGGTGGTGCTGCACGCCCAGCCGTGCTGCTGTCACGGCACCCCCCCCCCATACCCCCCCATAACCTGAAGGGACCTGAAAGCTGGCAGGGGACGCAGTGACCCCAATGGGGTCACTGCGTCCCCTGCCAGCTTTCAGGTCCCTTCAGGTTATGGGGGGGGTGTCACTGCCCCACAGCCCAGCTCCAGGGGGGTCACGCTACTCTGAGCAGCCCTCCCTGCACCCCTGCCTCGCAGAGTGTCCCCAGCAGCAGTGGGGAGATCAGGGCTCCCCTTCCCCGCTGCCCCCGCCCCTAGTTAATGCTCTCTGGGTCCCCCCACTCCTCCAGTTCTGACTCACAATTATGGGGGGCACACCCCCTTCCTTACCCCCCCCCCCAATCTCCCAGGCCCCCCGTCTCTCTCCCTGCTTGGGGCTGCTGCCCACCAAGCCTTGGTGTTGCTCACCCCCATTCACCTCCTCAACCTCCCCATATCACCCCTTTCTCTGCAGCCTGCACCCCAGTTCCTTACAGGGACACCCCCAGTCCTGTCCCACCACTGCCCTGGGGCACCCCTCAGTCTCTGTACCCAGCCCTCGGGGCAGTGCCACCCAGTGTCGGTGGCCTCCGGTGCATCCCTCCTCCTCAGCACCGAGGGACACCCAGCTCCCTGGGACACCCCCATTTGGGGCGCCCCTTCCCCAGGGGATGCCCTGGGTGTCCTTGCCTGGCCTGTTTGGGCAGGGCTGCTTGGAGGGCTCTGGCCTCGCACCCTGCCCGCCATGCACCTGCTGCCCACCCCGCTCCAGGTCTGCTCCCCTTCCCCAGTGCCTGGGGATGCGGGGGGCCCTGGCGTGACACCGGGGAGCAGACTGACGCCCTCCCTGGCCCTGATCCCACAGCGTATGGGGCACAGAGCATCCCCCTCCAGCCCCTCGTTTGGGGCTGACGTCCCTGGGACAAACATGCTTGGGACAGGCTGGAGAAGCAGAGGGTCCCCTAGCACTCAAAAAGCCTATGGGGAAGGAGGACCCCACTTTGCACTGACTCTGCAGCCCCAAACTCACCCCACGTCTCCCCCCTGTGCCGTTAGGACCCTCAGCCTCAGCGGGACGGGGAGCGGAGGGAGAGCTGGGGGGCAGCTCCAGCCGTACCTTCTGTGGGAGCTGAGACGCCGGCTTCGCTTCCAGGCTGACGGAGAGCAGAACGAATAAAAGTCCACCAGCCAGCAAGGGTGAGATCTGCATCCTGCGAGGCTGAGCGAGAGGGGGGCCGGGGGGGCAGCCGGGAGCCTACGGGAGCCCCGGAGAGAGGCCGGGACCGACGGGAGTCAAAGTTCAGAGCGGAGCCCCGAGGTCCCTCCTGCCGCCTGCGAAGTGCCGAGCTAGTGAACTTGGGCTTTCTGCTTCATTCATTTTATAACCCAACCTGCTCGGTGATGTCATCTAAACAACCAGGTCCAACCCGGCCTCCCACTCCACAATAGCAGGAATTTAAAGGGGGGGGGGGGAGGTGTCCCCTCTCCCCTGGCAGGAGTAAATGACACATCAGCCCAAGGCAACCAGCTCAGGGAGTTGGAGAGGAGAAAGGGAAAGCAGGGGGCATTTGGCTTCATGCTCCCCCCAACCACTCCCGGACCCCCCTGCAAGCTGTCTGTCCTCCTCTTGCCTGCTGCCCCATGGCCCCTCTGCTCCCCCCCTACTTCCCTGGTGACCCCCTGCAGAAGAACATGCACCAGCCTGGGGTGGCTGTCACAGGCTGGGGGGGGTCCCGGGGGGGGGTATGGTTAAGCCCAAAAGACAGGAATGAGTGCAAAAAGCACTTTTTTTTTTCACATCCAGGATTAAATCAGAACCTGTTAGTCCCCCAACTTCTCTCCCAGGTCCCTGCTCAGCAGGAGGGGGGACACTGTGCTCCCTGGCAGGGACGCTGGGGACACAGGGGGATGTGGGGGGCAGTGGCACTGCTTGAGGGCACCTAGATGTGTCCCTCAGTTTGGAGGGGATGACCTGCTCCCTCCAGTCTCCTGGGGGGGCTGGATGGTGTCCCTGGCCCTGGAGATGGGGCTTTACACACTCTGGGGATGTCCTCTGCAGTACACAGTCAGCATCACAGGGTCCCTGCTGGGGACGGACCCCAAGGGCTGACCCATCGCAGGGCTGTGCAGCCTGGCCTCCTCTAGAGCTTGAGGATGCGGGAGAAGGATGTGATCCCGGGATTAACCCCAGCAGCTCGCAAGGGCTCTGGGGACACGGTGGGGGCTCCCCTCTGCCCTCACCCTTCCCCTTCAGCAGCCGGGAGGGCAGGATTTATGCCGCTGCTGCTGTTGTGCCTGGCACCTGGCAGCTCGGAAGCTCCGGCTGCTTTTTGCCGATGGAGCTGGGCACCATCCCTGGCACCCCAGCTGGGGGGGATGTTGTTACTGGGATCAGTCCAGAGGAAAGACACCCCCCCCCTTTGCAGAAGCATGCAGGGCTGGATTGCACCAGGCTGGATTTGCACCCCAAATCCTTTCCCTGGGACCAGGAAAATGCTCTCTGCTCTTCCTCCTTTCCCTGAGGTCAGCTCCAGGCTTGTCCCTTCCTCCTCCTCCTTTTCATGGTCTTTCTGGGCTCTGCTGCTCCCCAGATCCCTGAGGAGCTGATCCTGCTGGGGGGGCCATGGCTCTTTGGGGGTCCATGGTTTCCCTGCTCAGGATCAGGGAGATGTTTCCTCCTCCACAGCCCGGGCTACTGGGCACGGGACACTTCAAAGGAGATTGGCTTCTCAGCTCCATGAGAACGGGAGCTGGAAGGAGAAGGTCTCAGTGGTTTTTCCATCGTGCCTGCCAGGTGGAGACAACTTGGACTTTTCGGAGTGTAAAGTTGTGCTTGGGCATTTGTCTGCGTTGCAGGCAGAGCGAGGCAATGGAGTCGGGATTAGAGCCAACCCCGGGTGCCAGGGAGCTGTGGGTGCAGGCGAGGAGCAGAGAGGGCCCCTTCTCTCGGGGCTCAGCTCTCATTCCCCCCAAAGGGTACCTGAGATGTGACATGCAGCCTCTCTGGGGTGCAAGGAGGGGGGTTCTGCAGCACTACCCCCTTCAGCAGGGCTTGTGCAGGGGAAAGGGGAGCAGCAGGCAGCTGCACCCTGGGTCTCAGCAACCTGGGGCTGTCGGGGTGCCCAGGGTCACCAGCGGGATGGCAGCCGACACAGGATCCTGCCATCACCGTCCTGGTTGTGTTGGCTCCTGCCCTGATGCTGCAGGCAGCCCTGCCCCACAGCTTCTTCCAGGGGGAGCCAGGATGGGGAAGGAGATGGGGTGGATGGCTGGGGAGAAATGTCACAGTGTGGGGAGGAAGGGCTGCCTTGCTTGCCACCAGCCCCCCGCATGCAGCAGGATGTGGGGTCTGGAGCCAGCTTGGAGCTTCTCCACCAGCCCCTCGCCCCAGAGTATTAGAGCGTTGCCACAAATGCCACAACGTGGTCAGGTCTCAGCCAGTGCCTGCCCGCAGGAGGCTCATCCCGTGCCCTTGGCTTTCACCAGCGTGGTTTTCATTAGCGTGTTTTCTTTGTCACACTGGGCAGAGCCTCGGGTTTGGGGGGGGCTGTGCTTTATAAATCCAATTAGTGTTGTTATTCAAATTACTCTGCCTTTTCTGCTGAAAGTCGCTGGAGTCAGAGCCGGTTGCACACAAAGCCTTTCCCTTAACTCAAACCAGATCGGATCCACCAGGGTGGCAGAAAACTTAGAGGGGGGAGAAGGGGTGGGCAGGAATGGGTTAAGAGCATGAAACCCTTTTGCTTAGTGGGATGGGGGCCTGAAAGCTTTTAACCCTTGAAGGTTGTGCCTGTGTTAGCCCACGGCCCTGGAGGATGCTCACACAAGCTGAGAACTGGCAGACTTGGGGTATGTGTGGAAGCTGGGGCGGAGAGGGCTGTGCTCGCTGGGGGCTTCCCTCGGGGGCTGGAGAGCAAAGGGGATCCTGCACAGCGGGACAAGAAGGGATGGAGACCAGCGGGGTGGGCTGGAGGGGGTGACGCCCCTCCCCATTGCACCCAGGGGCGCAAAGAGAGCTGGGGGGGAGAGAGGGGCTCCGGGACTGCTCTGCTCCGTAGGAAAACCAGGATTCAACCAGGGGTTATGGGGAGACAGGCTGTGGCGTGTTTGGTGAGAGGGTGGCTCAGCATGACCTAAGAAAGGTGTGAAAAACCTTATCTGCTCTTCATGTCACATAGTGTCTCCAGCACCCCTTCCCGTGTGACAACAGACTAAGGGCTGTTCAGAGGTGTCCGTATGGTGGCAGCAGTGCTGGTTCCATCCAGCCTGGATTCAAGCTTCTTGCCCCTTTGGATCCTGCTGGGCATCACCCAAAGCCAGGACGTATCCTGCCCTCTGGAAAGCCCCGCTCCTGGGGTGGGGTGGGAAGCTGCATGTGCTGGGAACTGCCTGAAAGCAGAGAACATCGCTGCTATAGGGCTAAAAATGGGGAGATACTGCTGAGTCTTACCAAAGTGGGGGTGACCCTTGAGAAGGGGGACTAGGGAGGACTGTCGGTGTGTAGGGAGCAAGGAGGGGAGTGGAGCGTGTGTGTGTGTGAGAGGGCACACGGGTCCTCATGCCTGAGGATGAGGAGGGATTCATCCAAGCGTGACTGGTGCCAGCATGATTTGGAGGGTGGGAGTAGATGGGTCATGGGGGTACGTGTGACAGCTGCATGGGGTGTTTCGGCCCCATCACAAGGAAGGGGTGAGCGATGCCTGTGGGTGAGGCTGGATCCTGCTGGGCAGTGCTGGAGCCCCAGATCTCTTGGCTGAAGTCAGAAGCCAGGTTTCAGGCACCTTCCAGAGGATGACCCCGGGAAGGTTTAAAACCTGATCGAGGTCTGCCCACTTACAAGCTGGAACGGAAACGTGGACTCTAGCCTGAAGAAAGCCATGCCACCGCAGCAGCGAACAACCAGCTATCCAGCCCTTTTTCTTCCACTCACTCTTCATTAGGAAGTGTGTTTCTGTATTGATTTGGGGAAATCACTGCCCAGATTTATGTCTCTCCCGCTGCCGTGGGCCAGGGAGCATTTCCTGACGGAGTGATGGATAACTGTAGTGTGAGGCTTTCAAGCCGATGTCATGCGAGGGCTGGTTGTCCCTTTGCAAAAAAGAGACATCAGAAAGCTGCATGTGTGATGGAGATGCCAGAGCGGCCGACTTTTTCCCGCAACCAGTGGCCAACCCAAGGAGCTGTTGGTTAAGCACCATCCCAAAGTCCATTGGTGGCTTTGGAACAAGCCCCAAAACGTTGCTGCACTCTGCTTGTCCTGCCTGCGTTGCTCCGTACCTGCCTGGGGCAGGGCTAGGGGAGCGGAGC
Organism: Gavia stellata; assembly: GCF_030936135.1. Taxonomy (NCBI): domain Eukaryota; kingdom Metazoa; phylum Chordata; class Aves; order Gaviiformes; family Gaviidae; genus Gavia; species Gavia stellata. The sequence goes on from NC_082604.1 coordinate 19,165,001, forward strand.
AGGTACAAGGATGGAGCAGGTACAAGCATGGAGCAGGCACAAGCATGGAGCAGGCACAAGGATGGAGGAGCTACTTCCCCTCCAGTGCAACCACCAACAACCAGTCCCCAGGAGCAAGATGTGTGCTGGTGTTCACCAAGTGAATGTCACTGAGTGTTTGGGGTGCCGCAACAGGAGCTTTTTACAGTTTATGGGTTTTTTACAGGTTTTATAGTACTTCTCTATACATCTGGTGATAGCAGGCTCAGTGAGAAGCAGTTTGGGGGGGCATTTCAATTTTGGCTGCAGGGACTGATGAGCAGCCACCAGCACATGTGGTGACAGGGGACGGTCTGGTCCCAGCACTGTGGCAGGATACAGCAGGCGATGTGCCTCCTGAGGATGCTCTGCAGCAAGCTTTTCTGGGGAATAACCCTATAGCCCCCGAGGGCAGGAGCACTGGCCGGGGGGGCTCAGACATGGTTGCCAAGAGCCCCAGGGCCCGAGCAGCCATCAAACTGTCTTAGGGACGGCGTGGCTCCACACACCGGGGTGCAATGCTCCTGGGGTGCTGTGGCAGCACGGGTGCCTGCTTCACCTCCGGGTCTCCGTGTCTGAAACGCTGATGGAGCTTTCAGGCTGTTTGAACATCCCTGGTGCTTATTTTGGATGTTGCTGCTGAATGAGGCATTCCAGGAAACACTACACGATTTTACATTTTCCCCTGTCTCCTTTGGGTCTGGAAGAGGGCTCTGGCCCAGGACACATGCATGGCCAACATCCCCTCTTCCCAAACCGTGACCGTGATGGGGAGAGGCTCCCCAGAGCTGCCCTGATGGGGCAGGTGAGGACAGGGCTGCAGATGCAGCAAGGGCACAGAGACAGAGAGGGCATCTCGGTCCCTTCCTGAACCTCCCAGGGCAGCAAGGGCAAGGAGACAAGGGAAAGCACCAGGAAGAGACTCCTAGGTCTTTGCTAGTGAAGTGCTGGCATCCTGGCAGGCACAGTGTGGTTCCCCCCCCAGGGGCTTGGTTTGGGGTTTGCCTGTTGGGGTTTGCCATTTTCCCTGAGCTCCCTAAGATGCTCCAGTCTCCTCCTGACTGTCTGAGTGTTTCTTTTCCCTGGGGCTGCACTGGGATGTCCGTGCTCCAGGGTTGGGCTACCTTGCCAGGCTGGCGGGAGCGGGAACATGACGTCTCAGACTTTCATTGAATGTCGAGAAAATGAAGGAATTCTAATGCATAGGTGAGTCCAAGCTGTGAGCCTCCCACTGTGTCAGTCCTCAGAGGATACGAATTGCATTGCCTCCAGCTGCCAGCAGCCTCCGCTCTGCAGCTAACGTAGGGGCAGGTTGTTGGGATTTTCCAAGCTAAACGCCATGGTTGTCTTTGTTCTCCCTTTCTCAGACACCTTGCCCCCAGAAATGGGAGTCTGGCAGTGTTTCACCCACAGCCTGGAGGTCCCAATATTAGCCAAGGCTTGTTGGTTTTGGTGCTGAGCATCCCTTTGGGAAGAGGTATTGCCCAAAGAGGTGATGGCCCGGAAAGGCCAAAGGATGAGTTATCATCACCACATTTGTCCCCATGGGAAGCTGTGTCTTGTGCAGATCCTGGGCAGGGACCAGAAGGTCAGTGGGACGGACCCCCAGCCTGTATGCAGGGGGGACCCTATCGCTGTGCTAGAGCCGGATGCCACCGCTGCACCGCGTCACCCCACGCAGCCCCGGGGAGGGTCCGTGCCCTAACGTGCTACGTGCGCATCTGGGCCGGATGAGCAGGTACTCACTAGCCCCGTGCAGCGCATGCCCCGGCTTGGCAGGAGCCTCTTCCACCTGGCTTGGCTGGGCGAAACCCTGTCACCCTTGAAGATGTCGTCAGCAGCTCCCTTGCAGTGTCCCCCGTCAGCCCCAAACGGTCCCCAGCCCCTCTGAGCTGGCTTCCTGGGAACCCAGCATCCGGTGGTGGGAAGTCCCTTTTGGCATCGGTCCTTTGGAGCAAAACCTTTGGGGTTCCTGGGCCTTTCCCCGGTGCATCCCAGACGTGGGAAACCCCAGGGGAGCGCTGGGATGAAGGAAGCTGAATCTATGCTGGTTTCGGGGGTGCTGGTCTCAGGGATGCTGGTGGTCAAGACCTTGACTTTCTGCCAGGGTTGTGATCCCATTGAAGCCAGATTTGGGCTTTCTGCCCCTTTTTTTCCATTTTGGGAGGGAGTCTGGCTGTCTCCCATGGCAGGGTTTGTGTAGGTGCCAGGCTGAGCAGCATGGGGTGGCCCTGGCCAGGGCAAGAGGCTGGTGAGGGAAGGGGCGGATTTTGCTGCCATGGATGGTGGGGCAGCCTTGCAGAGTAGATAACAGCCTGGCCAGGCCTTGGCCGTGCCTGGGAACAGCCCGGGCTGCTGCTTCTGTGGCCAGGGAGCGCTGCTGACTGCGGGGCGTCGCGGCGGCCCCGCTGCCACCCCACGGGCAGCCGGTGTGGACGTGCGGGGCTCCACAGCCCTAACCTTTTGCAACCAGACAGAATAACAATGCCGGCCCGCTGGGGTATAATGGCCGGTGTTTGCCTGAGATACAAAGGCACAGGGCTTTCACATGAGGTAATACTGATAAGTTACGCTCTCATTCACCGCTTCGCCTGCCAGCCGGCAGTGGGGCCGGCAGTGGCCCCCACTCGCCTTTGCCGAGCTGCCGGGACGTGCCCGCCAGCCCCTTGGTCCTGTGGTCTCCGCTGGAGCGTCGCCCCCCGCTCACCCCTGGCGTGCTGTCCCCACCCTGCCTGCATCCCCAAAGCAGCGCCCGTGGGGGCTGTTCAGATTCCACCCTGCGTGTGTGGGGCGGGGGACGGGGTGGCAGTGACAGGAGGTTGTGGGGTGAGTCCCCAACCCCAGGACTGCGGAGCAGCATGGTGCTTTAGTCCCTGCCTGCTTCGAAGGCGCCTCTTCTGCCTCCCTGGGGGCATCAAGCAGGGCTTGAACTCACTGTACGTCCCCTGCCCTGTACGCCCTGTTCCCCCTGTCCCCCGGTCCCGCTGCCCACAAGCTTGGTAGGTGCAGGACAGCTGCCTGCCTGGGTTTCCTGATGGGACCCGTGGTGCTGTGTCCCATCATATGCCTCAGCACTCTGGGACCTCAGAGCTTTATCATCCGAAACCACTTTGAGCATCTTTGGGAGGCTCAGTCCTGCCACTGGCAGGGCAGGAGGGTGCAGTGAAACCAGGGGCTGGGTTTTAAAAGAGATTTGGTTATCTATAACTAGGGAGGAAGAGACTTGAAGGTATCCAGGAGACGAATCCAGGAGACCCCAGCTAAATCAGGAGCAAGGCACTAACCCTGCTGCTTTGACCTACCCTGGCACCCCACCTCTTTCCTCTGCTGCCTCCTTCACCTCTTTCTTAGCTGCCTGTCCTTCTTTGCTGGGGTCTGGTTCTCCCTTTCCTTTGCTGGACACACACAGCCAAACCAGACCTCCCTCCACCCAGGAGGAGCTTCAGGCGTTCCTCCAGGTGCTGCTGCATTTGAAGGAGATGGGAACCCATCAGTCCTGATCTTGGGTGGTGTGTTTCCCAACCAGAGGTATGGAAGGCACAGGGGAAGACTGGAGAAGCTGAAGGACGGGTGGGGCAAGACCACATGTGTTGTGACACAGTTAGCAGATGGGTATCTACTATTGAGAGAGATGTTTTTTACCTTAATTATTGTAATAAATCTGTCTCCCTCCCCTCTATCCCCCCTAAGCATGGCTTGTGTCCTCAGGTCAAGTGCCCAGACGGCTCCCAGTGCCTGAGCAATGTCAAAGCGAGTGAGACTCTGGCCTAACTCTGGGTGCTGCTGCTGCAATTGACACTTGCAAGGGTGCTCAGAGGCTCCAGAGCAAACCCGCGGCCCCGCTCTGCCTTCGAGCATATCCTTGTGCCATGTGTGTCTATCCTCTGGACAACAGCAGGGAGGCAGAGGCAGAGCACCCTGCTGTCCTCCATCCTCCTGCCATGGCCTGCAACCTGAAATATTCAGTATCAACGAGCGCTGACATCTGGGCTGGCAGGGGTGACATTTCCATGCGCAGTGTCGGTTCATGCCGGGTGGGCTGCAGGAAGCGGACGAGGCCATTGGAGGAACCGCTCTGCTCCCATCCAGTGTTCCCCTCATCGAGTCATCTTGGGGCGGCTCCAGCCCTTTAGCCAGTTTCTCCTGATAAACACTGATGTAAACGAGTGCCGGGCGGGCCCTTACTCCTTGCTGAAACCACAAGCAGAGGAGCCAAAGCCTTCGTAAGCGGGGTGCTCCCGGCCAAGGAGCCATGCAGTGCTCTCACCTCGGCCGAGGTGCCGCAACACGTTCCAGCCTCCAACATCGGGAGCAGCTACCAGTTACTGCCTGGGGGAAGATGGTGAGATAATCCTGCGCTGTGGGAAAGCAAGCTGGGACACTGGGCTGGGCTTGCTGCTACAGGACCCCAAGAAATGAGAGTGCAGGAGAAAAACCTGCCCGTGGACCTGCTCCCTTTTAAAAAGTGCATGAGTTGCCACTGAGGGTCATGGAAGCAGCAGCGAGGCAACTGCTCCTTTCTGCTCAGCAGCCATGAGGACAGTGTGGATAGAAGATGAAGCCAAAGGCAAGGCTGAAGCAGTCCAGCCTTTCCCCGGGAGGGACTGCGTTTGAGATCCTGCATGAGGCACCGGCTTGCTGCCATGTTTGCACATGGCCTCTTTCAAAGAGTGTGAAGGATGGGCACGCAGCTGGTCCCAGCCACACAGGCATCTGCTGCGCGCCTGCGGGGCACCAGGAGGGTGACACACATTTGCTGCATCTCTTGTTTGTCTGGGCCAGTGATGGGGCAGAGCAAAAGGGGGTACAAACGCAGGCTCTGCCCCATGGATCAGACCAGATTTCTGGATCCTTGGCTGCTACTGGGAGAGGAGGGCTGAGAAGCGCTCTGCCAGGGGCTTGCAGCCCCTTGTGCAGCAGGGGCCCAGCTGGAGGCAGGAGGTGAGGATGACGGAAGCGTCCAGCCATGGAGCCGTATCCCTCTTGCCACGGATGATATCCCTGTGAAACCGCAGGCCCCAACACTGTCAGCGGTGCTAAAAAACACCGAATCCTCTCCACTTCCTCCCCCATCTATAGTCTCCTGTGGAAGGAACCAGTACGCTGAAGCTGCTGCAGCTGGTGGCACCACCTGGTGCAGGAGGGAGCCCGGCCAAGCTCCAGGCTCGGCTTCATCCCCACGGGGGTGAAGAAGAGCAGAGACACAGTGTGACTCAGCGGCATGGAGAAAAGCTGCTGTTCCCACCTGGCTGGCACAGGGAGGGGGACAGCGGGGCTGGGGGCTCCTGTGTCCCCCCGCCCCATCTCCCACTCTTCCAGGTGGGTGAGCTCCTTGCTTGTTTGAGCAACAAGAGCAGCCCGAAGGGACAGGGTGGGACAGCCCTGCACAGCTGGGTTCGTCCCATCCGCCATGCCTTAGCAGAGCAGATGCCAACCGCCTCGCTTTGGCAGCAGCCGGGAGAGTGGGGGGAAGCAGAGGGAACGCACCCTTCCAACGAAGGGTGATCCCAAGTGGCCGTGCTCCCCCTGGGGCCAGCTCCAGTGGGAACAGCATCCACCCTCGGTCTTTGGGGCCGGGGGGGACCAGCTGCTGTGCTTTGTTCCCACGGAGGAGGGCTGCTTGCTTGCTCGCTGTCTGGCTGTGTGGTGGCTTCATGGCTGATGTGGGGCAGCTTGCTGCCTCCCAGCCGTGCCAGTGCAGAGCTGAGTCCTTGCTCCTCTCCTTGAGGTGGCCAGAGCTGCCAGGGTAGGGGCAGGTGAATGAGTTGGCAGCAGTGCCAGCAGATCACAGGCAGAGCCTGTTGGCTCTGCATGGTTCATGTGAATGAGACACTGCCTTTGCCAGTGGCATCCCAGCGCTCAGGGAGATGTGGCTGTCCTTGCGCAGGTAGGTCTGTGCTTGCTGCTTTTGGTCCCACAGCAAAAGCCTGCTGCTTTCTCAGGGCAGCTCCCTCGATTGACCCCAGGGCCAGAGCTGGAGCGGTCTGTGCCTGCCTCGGCTGCCATGGGGTGCTTCACCTTCAGCAGCTCCACCTCAGAGGGCTCGCCATGGCTTTGTGGAGGCTCAGCAGCACTGGCTGGGAACACGGCCATGGGGCTGGTTTGTGCCTAGGAGGGGCTGGCAGTCACAGGTGATGCTACACACCGAGCAGATGCGGCCTCATGGCCTCTACAGGTGACCAATGCCAGGCGCTGTGGACACTGACCTGCAGGGTGCAGGATGAGGAACAAGCACCATGGGGCAGGTGTCTTCCCCATCCTAAGTGAAGGGGCAGCATGGACAGCCTGCTTAGACCCATGTTCCTGCCAAACTCAAGACTGAACAGAGCCTTTCCCTACCAGAAGCCCGCTTGGAGACACTAGCTGAGGTCCCTTTGGACCCTTTCTCCACCCCCCAAGGGGCTGCTCCAGGCAGACAGCTCAAATGGGGTTGACTGGGGGTGCCATGAGGCCAGTTTATTGCTCTCCAGTTTTTCTTCTGGCTGAAGTTCTTCGGCAAACCTGGCACGAGTTTGCAGGTAACACCAGGGTGACCAAACCACCTACTCCCAGCCAGGCAGTCCCTGGATCTGACTCTGCTGTAAAGCTCCGTGGGAGGTCTGCAGCCACAGAAAGAGCAGGGAGTAAAAGTCCCAGCTCCTGACTCTGGTGTCATGCTTTAATGTCACCCTCTGATGCAAAGGCTCTGACTTATCCTGGTGGAGATCAGGCCACTGCCACTCAACACCATGAGCTGGTCATTACTTGGATGCTGTGGCGTGGGTGGGCTGGAGGATCGGCAGGTTGCCTGGTGCCCAACCTCCGGTGCTAGGGGAGCATGAAGAGCTCAGGGAACAGGAGCCCAGGAGCCTGCTCTCCTCTGCAGTGAAGGTGAGGCCATGTAGGTCTCGAAGGAGGCTTCCCCGCATTGCAGGTGTCTGCAAAGCTCTGAGGGTTTCCAATGGGGCAATACCAGCCTCAGCTCTTTACAATATTAAATCAGCTAAACTATGCTTTTTTCACCTATCTGGACAGAAACTTTGGCCGAAGCAGGAGTGCTGGCAGTGAACTGGACCAAACCATCCCACAGGCCTCAGCTGGCACTGGCTGGAAGGGGCTGTCTACAAACCTTGCAGGCTGGGGACAGCCTGCGTTGGCTCCCTTCTGTGGTGAAAGCACCTCCTGTCTCCCACCTCCCTGCAGCACCCCGGCCCTGCAGGGACCCCGTTCGATGCCCTGGCTCAGCCTCCCACAGGAGAAGCCCCGGCCTGGGTGGCCTCCCACCCTCGCTGGCTGTGACTGACCGAGGTGGGCACAGGCCCAGCCTCAACCCTGCCCGGTGGCTCCCCGTCTCCTGGCAGGCTGTGGAGACCCACGGGCCCTGCCGCCGGGGCACACCCTCCCCTCCAGAGAGCGGGGCTGGGGCACCCTCCCCTCCCGGGTCACCCTGTCCCCTCCAGGACACCCGGACTGCCCTCCCCACGATGCCTTCCTCACAGGGCCCTTCCTGAGGTCAGCCTCCAGGCCCGAGCGGCAAAGGGGCCCACAGGATGGCGGCCCGCCCCATGTCACTAGAGGCCGCCCGGGGGTCCTGCCCCGGCGATGCGAGGGGCCACGGCTACCCCGGCGGGGAGGGGAGCGAGCGCTTCGCGCGTGAGGGCTTCTGGGCCCTGCCGCGGCTCGTAGGCCGCCTCTGACCCGGAAGTGGACGGTGGGGGCGTCGGGACATTTAAACGGCGCGGAGCGGCGCGGCGGGGGGAGCGGCTCGGCCGGTGAGTGGTGGGGCCGGGCCGGGCGCGGTGCCCACTCCGCGGGCCCGTTCGCGGAGGTCCCGGGCGGGGGGAGGGAGCAGCTCCCCGGCCGGTCCCGGCGGTGGTCAGGCCCTGTCAGCCCCGTGGCAGCGCCGCCGCTGTGACGGGGCGCCGCGCCCGGCGGTTTGCTGGCTCGTCCCGGGGCGAGGGCTCGTCCGGCCGGCGCAGCGCCGTCAGCTCGTGCTTCGGGCTCCGCAGAAGAGCGGTGGTAGCCCGGGCTGCGTTCCCGAGGGGGTCGCGGGCGCTCCGGGCGAGAGCGGTGGCGTTGGCGCCCGGCAGGGGAGGCGGCGGGCGAGGGGCTGCCCCGGGGGTGCGGGGGGAGGCCCTGCAGCCCCACTCCCGGTCGTGCTTCTGGCGCTGTAGCGGGTGCGCCCACCGTCGCTGCCGTGCGCTGGCTGGGGCGTTTGGGCACCCCCAGAGCGCCGTGTCCAGCGTGGCGACAGGCGGGTGATGAAGGGCAGTGCCGCTCCTCAGAAACAGCCGGGTAAAAATAACAGGGGCAGTTCTCATCCTGGGCCTGGCTAAGCGAGCAGCTTCCCTCGGTGCTTCCTTCCCGGCGTTTCACTCATCCGCATCGCTCTCCCGTCTGGGGGTGAGGCAGGGTACCTCACTCGTACCCACCTCTGCCTTCCCTCTGTTCCCCGGCTGTTAGGGAGTTGTAAATTCCTGGTTGCCCACGAAGAACTAATAATGAAACTGTAACGCGTGGGGGCTTGTAAGCCTGTTTTTGTCTGTACTCCAATTGTTAACTGCCAACGTCATTAAAGTTGCAGAAATTATAGTGGTGGTGAGGTGCAAATGTCTATTCTTTACTTGTAAATAAAAATGGCAAACTCCTGTATCCCAGAACCAGTGTTTGGAGAGTAGTCTCGCTGGCTTTTATAAATGTTATCTACTTCTATTGAATTGGCAATGGGAGAAGGTGACGTTAAAAGAAAGCTTGCTGTAGACCTACCCGTGTGAGGGTTTTGTAATAGCTCTGTAGCAGGTCAGTCTATTAGAGTTTAGCTATTGGCCAGCACCAATGGAAAATCTTAGGAACAAGAATCACAAACCACACAGGGAATTTTTCCTATTTATTCAGGGATTTTTAATTTTTGCTTTGTATTGTGAAGCCTATTCACATCTGTGCTCAATTACTTAAGTAAATCTCGCTGCAACACGCATTGTTTCTCTAAAAGGACCAGAGCAGGCACTCTGAGGAGGAGTCGGCGCTGCAGTCCTTGGTCCCTGCCGGATGATGCCCTGTTCCCAGGCAGCGTGTGCACGGACGAGTCTCCCTGGGTGCTTATCCTCTGTGCAACTGCAGCAAGAGGGAGAAGAGGGCTGGGTAAGGGCAAAGAAAAATTCCAGGCATGGTGGGACTAGGGAAGGGAATATAAATTTCTCTTCTGCTGAGCTCTGTATTCAGTCCTGCCAACACCCCTGCGCTTAGAGAAATGAAGAGAGAGAAGTTTAATGGACAGTATCCTTTATTTTAGCTTAGAGTCCAGTGTCCCTCATAGTTCTGGCATAGAAGAGGTAAGAGTGAGCCCTGAAGTTCTCAATGTACCAGCTGGGGTGAAATTCAGCTGTTCAGCTTCAAACATGTCTTGAAGGAAAAAAGAGGCATTTTTATGAAAACCCGCAGAAGACAGCAGTTGCACTGGCCTCCATTATCAATATATTTTTATTTTACTCTTTGATGTTAGATAGAGCGAAAATCATTGCTATGTCCTGTCCATCCCTATAATTTACCTTAATAGTAGCCGAGGACAATTTACTAGATTGTTTCATTCCAAAAACTTAAAAGCTAGAGCAGCTGAAATGGGATTGAAAGATGTTTGATGTACTTAAGTTCCACACTCGTGTAGCAAAGGTAGAGGCATAATACATCTACAGAAACTGGCGCTGGATGGAGTTGCAGCCAGTGTGTCTCAATCACTAAAAATTATGAACTCTTGCAAGGCAGTTAGTTGTGGTGGGGAATTTATTCTATGTGAGTCACACTGGGAGTGAGTTTATGGCTAGAAAGACAAGCTGAAATGGTTAGTCTTTGTATTTGAAGCAAATGTCCTATATAATCCAGAAGTGTCAGTCACAGTGGGGAGGAGGTAACAGGCAATGTATGCTTTTTACTGCAACATTGAAGCGCTTCAGTAAGGATGCAGTTATTTTTGAAGACTCCAGGTTGGACATGACAAGATTTTGCTTCTGATAACCGCTAAACTGATACATCTGATACAGTCTATCAGTTACTGCCTTAATTTACCTGTCTTTTTCAAAGGCAAGGAAGAGCGGATTAAAGGAATCCCTTATATTTGGGGTGTCAGCCTTGGGACAAAAATCACCATTTTGTGTGGCATATGGGCAGGTATGGCTTATGGGCCACGGTCACTCCTAGGTCACTGACGGTCATTCGGTGCAGGGCAAATGTTGAGTACGTCGTGAAACCCCTTCCCCCCAGTGGAGTGACATATCAACCCAGAATTTCTGTAAGGGTCAATATATTCTCATTTAGTACATTCTTGTGTCTTCTAGCGTAATCAATTATTTGACGCTTTGTTTCAAGAAAATAACCCTTTTTTCCCCTGTGTCTATTTATAACTCTTTGAAGTTTGGGCCTTTTACTGCACTATGGATCAGCTGGGGTATGTGAGAAGTACTACTTCTGCCCAAGGTGCCAAAGAGGGATTGAGCAAGCCTGCTGCTCCCCAGAAGAACGCTTACGCGAGGCTTGTGCAAAAGCACCACAGTGGCCGATTCCGGTCCTATTTGAATCATATTGCACAGAAGATGCAGCTAGAAGAGAGCACCTCCAATGACCCCAGCTTGGATCTGGACCCACCTCTGAGGAAAGGCCTGGTGAAGGATAATCCAGCCAGGAATGGGTTGAATTTGCACAGCTATTCACCAGTCAGAACATCTCACCTGGAACAGCCCATGCCTGGAGAATTTGAGAATGATAAACCCCAAACCACTCTGAACAGATGTCCTCATAAAAAAAATGCCATTGCTAGCCCAGAAGGAGACTTGGAAGTGGAGGAAGACTACTATGTACATCAGCGTGGAGCTGCAGCTGACTTGTTAAATATGAGTGATGCTCTGGGTGGGAAAGTATCGAACAGCCTGAGACATCGTGCAGCTCTGCAGAAGTCTTCTGGTTCTGATGAAAAGGACGAGGAGGACATGTGGAGGAAGAAACATAAGAAACGAGGCAGGTGTCCTGCCAACATAGATACAGCAACCGGACACTTGTTGACTGAGCAGTTTAGTGAGGATGTGCTGGCAATAAATGCCAGGAAAAACAGTCACTTGTCTCCAGGTCAAGTCCAAGGTGAGTTCACACTAATGAGCTGTTTGGTCCATTTGCTACAATTACTGTGGAATTGAATGTGATATTTTAGTCATGAGTGAGTTAACATGAGCCAGTTCTACTCTGTCAAAGTTAGTCAGCCCTTAGTTACCTGTGGGTGGCTTTGTCCTGGTTTACAAGTAAGCCATCCGGCATGTGCAAATGGCTTCATGTGGAGCCAGCTTGGTGCTGGCAGGACCTAATCCCCTGGCCTAGGCTCTGTGAATGTGGCTGCGCTGCTTCCAGGATCAGCTCAAGACGAGGAGAGCCCAATTCCTGTGGCGTAGAGTCCAAATTAATAAGACTGCTGGATCTGAGCTTACTCAGGGCAGAGTCATGCTTTCCTCTGCATTGCCTCTTTGGACCTGGAGTGCTGGTTTGCCTTTGTGGAGGGGCCAAGTTCATCTAATACTCAGGGGCTAATATGCCTGTGTAATATCTAATTCCTGATACAGTGTGTTGACTCTGATAAATTTTGCTGTTGGTAACAAAGAGACCACATCTTGCAATAGTAAAGTGAATGTGTCTCTCAAATGCAATGTTTAAGGCAAAAAGCCCATTTATGGAAATAAATAAAATTATTTATTAAAAAAACCCAAAACACAGCATCAAGAAGCAACCAAAGCCAGGCAATTTAAATTGGAGCTATGTCTAATGGGTTAAAACTTCCTCTGAATGTTATTTATGGTGAAATACTTGGATAGCCTGATCTTATGAGCTACTACTGGAGGAACTCATAAATGTCACCGTATTAAATTCTCTGTAACAAGTAGAAAAGAGATTGATTTCTCAGCTGGGTAAGATGGGCCTGAGGCCTATCACAACTCTTGGATTGGAAATCAAGTAAATGTTTAACTAAATCCATATTACAAAACTATGCCCTATCACTCAAGAGTGGCAAGTAATATGCTTTTTACAGGGTTTGCGGTATTTTTGAGGCAGTGACAGTAGATTATGTGCTAAAGTTGGTAAACTTTCATGAGTTCTTGCAAGACAAATCATAGAGGTTTAACACAAGCAGATTGTGCTAAAATTTGTTGATGAGCTTGATTTTTGGGAGGGTTTTTTTTTTGCATGCCTCATTGTAACACTATTTAGTATGCTAGCCTGTTAAATAGGCTTGGCTACCTTTCACCCTTCAGCTTTTGGAGAGTAGGGAAGAGCAGCTAACAGATGGATAGTCTAGAAGGCTTACAGTTTGCAGCCATGAAAACAATAGCTGCCTATGTGGATTTTAATCTAAAATAAAAATAACCTGGCTTTCAAAAGCAAGCGCCCGCAGTTCCCAGCTGCTCTAGTTGGGAGTGGGGTTGCACAAACCCTTTGAAAACTAGTTGTTTGTTTAGTGTAAAGACCTACAGCAGAAAATTTTGACCCTCATGTTTGACCGCCCAGGTGGAAAATTCACACTGTGAGGAAGATTATTGGAAAATTATTTGCTTAAGAGTGACACCCTCCCTCCTCTTCCCCTTGCATGCGTCCCCAGCCGCCCTCCTGTGTAGCTGAGACTGGTTACTCTCCAGAACACTTGCAGGGACATGAAAACAGTTTTTTGGGGAGGGAAGAAATAGGAAAAAAATGTCATTGATTCGGAGAAATGTATTTTCTGCTGTTCAGATGAGTGTATTTTAGCACTCTTGTTTAAAGTGAAATGAAGGTTTTACAGTATGGAAGTGCTTAGGTATAAGAACTCGCACATCACAGTCCCAGATTAATATTTTCTCACTTCAAAGCTTGTCTTTCTCTCTTGATGCCGATATAAGTCATACTACTTTGCATAGGCAGGTGTCTGGTTTGATCAGTTTAAATCAAGGCTTGTGAAACTGTGATGGCAAGAATTGCTTCTATCATAGCGGTGAGGCATATCATCTTTTCAGTAGTGACATTTCCTCACAAATTAACTCTGTTCAGGCTGTTGTAGGCTTTCCAAAAGGCTCTTTGAGCTAATCTCAAAGCCAGGCATCTCTCTTTATATCGCTTTGTTTCATTGTCCTCTTCTTAACAGCTCTTCAGCTCAGGCTTAGCCATGGTCAGGTTTGCAACGGCCCTAAAACTGACAGTACTAAAACTGAAGGCAAACATGGAGGACTGAGAAAACCCTTTGAGCACCTTGAGGCAGGCTGTGGGCAACGAGGGGCTGGTCCTTGTTAATGTCCTTCCAGTGGCCTTGGGGGGAAAGCAGAGTGGTTTGTGGAGCCCCAAGCAAGCATCGCTGAGCCCCGGAGCTCACTGCTGCTGATGCGTTGCTGTCTCTGAGAAGCACTGAGGATTACCTTTGTCATTCCGTAATGTAAGGCCGCAAGACGAGGCTTGGGGGATAGAAATAGCAGATAATTAGGAGACTGACCATGACAGTCTCTTCTGGTGTTCCATGTAGTAACTGCTTTTCCTAAGTATTGGAAACTTTGCAGTTGAGAGCTGTGTGTGAGCAAAACTCCATTGTCCCTAGTCTGAAACATGTGACACAGTCATGAAACTGCACCTTGGAGTCACTCTACGGTATCAGCGCTCTTGGATTTGGGAAGACGAAGCTGCACGTGGATGCATTCCACAGATTGTTGCGTCTTTCTGTGCAGCTATAACCTCTGTGAGGAGAATTGCCATAAAGCCTCCTGTTCTGAAGTTTCTTCTCAAACAAACACGAATAAACCAGAAAATAATTCTATAATGCCACTTCAAATTGTGATGCTTATAGTTTTTCATCTCATACAATTTCCCTGCTGGTATTTTTCCCTAAATCTCCAATCCTCTAGGTTTTTTGGGTGCTAAAATTTGGTTAAACGTCCTTAACAGAAAGTATTTTATGAAGTCCTCTGGGTTGTTTTCTGGTTTTTATCAAAGGCTTTAAGGGTTTTCCCACTTCAATCCAGAGTTAGTCATCAAAATCTCTTTTCAGACTGACGGATGTTTCTGTTGTAAAAGGGCTTAAAACCCCCTTTTCCTTGAGGACAGAAGTACTGACTCTCTCTGCAGCATCTGTCTGTCACATGCTAGTAGTTGAGATTTGCGTGGCTGCTAAGTGGAAATTCATCTTAAATATCTGTGATGCATAGCTTTATCAGTAAGTAGTTTAGACCAAGCTGCATGTTTTATTCAGGAGAGCAAGGTTTCAGTTATTTTTTGTGTACGTGCACTTCTCAGCCTGTTTTTGAGGGAACATTGCTGTTTGATAGCATGTTCCTGAGTCTGCTGGAAAGCCTAAAAACCAAACATCTGTAGAAGACAACTGTCCTCCAAACATGGAGTGCAGCATGGTCTTTGGGAACACCATCTCCTGGCCACACTTGATTTCAGAGGATCTCAGGAGCTAGAGTACCTGGGAGTGAGGTGGCTTTATTGATGCTGAAAGCTTGGGTAGAACAGGATGCTCGTGAAGGCTGATTGCTATGAAATAGATTCAGATTTTGCAGGGCTGGAAATACAGTCTCAGTTTATATCTGCAGACATCCTTCTCGAGAAGGACACCACCACTGGCTTCTCTAGGTAGCCTCCTGAGGCTCCTCTCGCTAAAAGCTTCACGAGTTTATGATGTGATGGAGGTATCTTGCCCATCTGTCAGGGTCAGCATGCCCCCTGGGTAACATGCCTCATCTGAAATGGTGTAAGATTTCCACGGCCTTTTCTGATTTATCATCTGTCTGACACTTGGCATTTATTTTCCCAGCCTGTGGTACTTAACCAACTTGGGCAGCTTCCACGGAGCAGTGTCACTGGCAAGCAGGCTGGTGTTTAACATCATAGCTTTAAAAACAATTGTTGCTGTTGGATAGTGGTGTTGTGTTTGTGGCTGCAACCCTGACATTTAAAAGGTTTAGGATAGGTAAAGGAAATGTCGTGGAACGGCTTTCTTGCATGTTTGATGGGCACAGCTGGTCAAGAAATACCAGCCGTAACAAGATGGTAAAACCTTGTCTTTCCACCATACACTGCAGTAAATTTTATATTTGCCTTTGTTTCTCTGGGGGAACTTTGGAGGAAGAACCACAGCTTCTTCTTTTCCCTTCTTGTAAGGCAAATTTAAGATAATGCTACTTTTTAGTGGTGAGCCTTCCAGTTCTTGTGTGGTGAAATTCAGTACTTAAGAATGCTGTTATCTCCCTATCTGGCACCAGTAAATATGAGCCAGAGATCTAGTAAAGGCCACAGAATCAGGTCAATAAATGGAGAATGTTGGTTGCTGTGGAAATCTTTAAAACGTAGCTAATCTTGCCAGGTCCAATGTAATGTTCCTTAGATGACGTTAATCATAGTCATAAGATATGGGAGAGGAGGGAAAACTGGATTTACTGTATGGCCCCGTCTGAGAAACACATGAAAAATAGAATGCTCCTTTCTCTAATGGTTTAGCAACGTCATCACAAACATAAATTTCTCTCTTGCTTTTGATAGAAAAAAATGTTGCATTCCTGAATCTTGTGCAACTAGTGTTTTTGGCTAACATCAGCTATAGTATGTGAGTTAATATCTGATGTATCCTCTCTTGGGGAGATGAGATCCTACCCTTGCAGGGACTGTGGTTTTTGTATGTGATCTAATAACTGTCTTCCATGCCCTTTACCAGAGTCCTGAGCATGCCGTGGTGCAGTGGGACTGAGTTCTGAAGCAGGAGCCCTTGCATTTGGCAGCAAAGCTTTAATCTCTGTGAAGTAGCTTCCTTCACCTGCTAGAGCTCATGTGAAAATGTTCATCAGCGGAAAAGACTTGTTGCTGTTAACCTGCTATTCTTTTTTAAAACTATGTTTTTTCTTCTCTTTAACTCCAATCTCTGAAATTAGGCCCCAGTTATGTAGCTCAGGTAACTGTACTTGTCAGAGTGATGTTGGTCCCAGGAAAATGATAGGCTAATAGAAGAATTCAATTAATTTTTAAATAGTTTTAAATATTTTCTTTAATGTGACTTGTCATCAAATTATGCAGCAAAGGTCCTGTTAAGCTCCCTCAGTGTCAGTTTCTTATGAGATTAGGAGTTTGATAAAGGTGTGAGTATGGATGGTAGCATAATAAAATCACAGCACATGTGTAATGTTTTAAAAGCTGTTTAGCTGAACTAATTAAATGCAGCAATAAATTGAGAATCGTTACCAACAGGTGTGTCTGGTTCCTGCAGTGTCATGTTCTGACCCTGTGCTGTTTAAATCTTCTGTCAATCATCAGGAAGAAAACATACAAGTAGGATTGAAAGGTTTTTTGGATGACTTGGAGACCGCAGGGAGTATTGAAATATGAGGGCAGTTACTGGCAGCTGTCTGGATTGCTTGGTGGACTGGGAGCAGGCAAAACAAAATCCATTTATCGGGCCAGCATAGAGCCATGCTAGCGGTATGAGGAACCCAGTGTGGGAAGCAACAGCTTGGAAAAAAGTTTTGAGCTTTTGATGGATTAATCAGCTGAACATCCCCCTCCTGTGAAATGTGGCCAAAAGGGTAATGTATGAGCAAGGGAATTGGAAGATGGAGTATGGACTGCGTGTATCTGGCACGGCAGCAGCAGCAGCAGCAGCTTCTGGAGTATTGTATCCTGTGGTGATGCCCTCTGTTCGGGGCGGATGGTGATGAATTGATGAGTACTCAGAGGACGGCCACAAGGAAGATTAAACTGCTGGGATCATGAGTGAATGATTTGAGGAACCCTGCTTTACTTATCAAAGAGATGCTTGGGGGAAGGGAGCTTTCAGTAAATTGCCTACATGGGGAACAGATGTTCACTAATAGGCTACTCCGTTGAGTAGATTATGATATAATGCATTTGAGGCTAAACAAATCCAGGCTTGAAACACAGCACAATTTAGCAGTGAGGGTGAATGACCATTGGAACAGTTTTACCAAGGCTTGTGGTATGTGGGCTGTCACTGGCACATTTAAAAGTCCTGATAACAAATTCTGCTCCAGAAATATGCTGTAGTTCCAAAAGGAATTAATTTGGAAAAGCCCTCTGTCCTCTGCTATCCATGAGGTCAGCCAGCCCGCACACCCCAATCAGCTCTGGCCCGTTTCAGATAATCTCTGAAGTGTCTCCTTCACCGTGGGTACCCAGGTAGGTAGGACAGATGCTTTGTAGCTGGCTTCAGTGGCTAATTGCGATTCCTTTCCAGGCCATGGCTGCTGCAAGGCTTTCACCGCTGCCCCACTCTTTAGCCTCTGCTTCTGCCTCTCTTGTCCTATGTGCTGGTGTCCATCTCTTGCCCTCCCACCTCAAGCCCCCTGCTAACTAGCTCCATGAAATGCTGTGGGCTGTATGTTCCGAACTCCCTCTTGTGGGGAAATCCGAGCTATGGAGAGTTGAATCTTGGCTGGGGCAGGATGGAAAACAAAATATTGGGATCTCTTGCATAAAATAATGTCTTCTGTGACAAAAATAAAAATTTCCAGGGTGCTGAAGGAAAATGTCAACACTAGCAGCTGCAGCCCACAGATGTATGGGGCAGGTCATGCCTTGGAGAGTATTTCAGGCTCTCTACAGATAAAGCCTGCAGCGATAATGTGTGTTTGTTCAGTTTGTATGTTTTTAGGCATTTTTTCCCCCACAGTACTAAGGGTTGTGAATTATGTGCCTACTACACTGAATGGGCAGTATGGGGAACGGTTCATCAGCAAATTGTCTTATTCTGCAGCGCATGTGGTAACCTCGGGATATGTATGAATCTGAAAGCCGTTCTTCCATTTCTTCAGCTGTTAATGTCTTCTAGTACGTTAGCACCTCCCGTCAGGTATTTTGCCTTTCAAAGCCTCTTGACTTCCTCTGATCTTCGAGTGACTTGCTTCCCTCAAACTACTGAAGCCCAGGGAAATCAAAGAGAGAACTTCTGCAATATTATGCTTTTAAAGTTTTTCTTGAAGCGTTGAAGAAGCATTTTCACAGTGTAGTTGCTGGATAAAACAACGAGCAAAAGGTATTGTGAAATATGGTTTGGGAGGATGGAAGGACGAGGGGGCAGTGGAAGCAGCCCTGACCCACATCCCAAGGCAGGAGTGGAAGCCTGGAGGAGTGCAGTCATCAGGCGGAGTAGGTAGTTAGGAGGTCACGAGCAGGGTGGAGCAGGTTCACAGAGAGTCCTGAAAACCAGAAGAGCTGTATCCCCTCCCTGACAACGCTGCTGTGCTGCTGCACGCAGCTGGAGCACAGTAACTATTTTGATAAACTTTTAGTCTATTGCTACTAAATGAGTTTCGTCACCATCCCTTAGTTCAGACCATGGAATGGTATCTTTGGCTCTTGTACTCATGTAGTATTCCTACAACACAAACCCTGCTGAGGAATTGAATAAAACTGCAATTACTGTCTGAGTTACTGAAGTCAAAATCCTGCAAGCATCAGGATGCTTGGAAGTGTTTTGGAAGAGGAATTCATGGTGTTGTGGGCACATGATCTTGGCTGTTGGGAGCAGTTTCCACAGCATTGTTTTCTGCAGCAGAAAGAATCCATTGTGCGTTTTTCTTCATTTCAGTTTTTCAAAGCATAGGCCCTTTCAGAAAGCCAAAGTTAGCAAGAACATTTTCATTTTCCCTAGTTCCATATTGAAATCTAGGGGCATGCAGCATGAGTTTTAAATAAGTATGTGCAGCTTAAAGCAAAAGAACGGTGGCAACATGTGCTTCCCACCATGTACATGCTTCCCACCCTATTTCCATGGGTCTGGAAATGAGCATCTGTCTCTGCTCCTGGCTTTCCTGGGTATCCATGGACATTCCACTTCATTTTTTTTTGCTACCCCCATCTCTAAGTGGGGATGTTTCTTCCTCAGTGGCATGTTGTAAGAACGCTGAATGTCTGAATCTATTACAACCAGCTATAGTGGCACAGTCGCCTCCCAAAGCAGCTCATGGCCCTATGAACTCACTCACAAACCATGACAGCCTGTGTTTCCCCATCCAGCAGTCACCGGCTGGGGGCCAGGCTGCCTTTCTGCAGCCAGCTTGTCCCTCACGTGGCAAGGATTCCCTTTGTGCTTTTTTTCTTGGACTTTCAACTCTTCTGTGCAAATTTTGGCAGACTTTCTGCCAAAAATGTTTAGAGAATCACCTTCTCCAAAGAGGCAGGGCGAGAGAGAGCAATGAATTTGTTCCTGGATGCACAGATGGCTCACAGCCGGACCGTGTCCTGGTGCATGAACACAGTCGCGCTGGTAGACAAGCTGCTGGCTGGTGCAGGCAGAGGAGCTGTGTTATGTTGTGCAGGGTTGCTCATAACCAGTTGGGCTGCTGCGAGAGGAACCGGTTGCTTTGAATCACTATTGAAATCACATTTAAGAGCTGTGCAGACAGGCCGTCACTTCAAGCATTGTCTTATTTGTCTAGACGGCGGAAAGTTCCAGCTCAGGTTTACGCTGTGGCTGGGCCCTGGTGGCCCGTCATAATTGGTCGATTAGTGGAGACTGGTGGGCATGGGAGGTAGTTCTGGCAGCTGGATTTCAATACATCATCCACTCGGTTCAGGACATTTGCATAGAATTTACATTTTGGCTGAGCCCATGCATGTAAATGTTGGTCTGCATTGTTTCTCTTCTTTGAATGACTGTTTAATTAACTTTAAACTTAATCATGCAATCTGCCACCTGCCTAAATCCCTACAGTGCTGTCATATCACTGTCCTTTTCTACTTCCACCAAGATACTCCCTTTCCCAGAAGTTTGCCCTACTTTTCAATCATTAAGATAATTTCAAATCATTCCCATCCTTAGTTATTTTTGAGGAGGACTCACAGCAGCGTTGGAGGATCTCCCTTTAGCTCTGTGGCCAGGCTTGGACTGAGGACTGTGCTGCAGAACCTCCAGTTTAGGATTCTTTGAGTTTACATTTCATCAGAGAAGAAGGATCTCTTTTTTATTTGCTCGTGATAAGGAGAATGTGCTCTCAGGCTTTCTCTTATACCCCAGACTGAGCATCTGAAATACTGCCTACCAGGTTTATCTCCTAAAAGTCTCTTTGCTGCAATGAAACCTCACTGAACTGATAATGTATCTCAAAGTCTTGCCTTTCCACTCCTACATCTCTAAT
The DNA here is from genome assembly GCF_030936135.1 of Gavia stellata. NCBI lineage: Eukaryota > Metazoa > Chordata > Aves > Gaviiformes > Gaviidae > Gavia > Gavia stellata. The sequence continues at coordinate 19,185,136 of NC_082604.1, forward strand.
GAATTCTTTCCCATGACATCCTCATTTCTCTCTATTGCTTTGTCTTTAATCTTGAGCCATCTACTTTATTTAACTGGTTTGCTTCAAGATACTGTAGAATGCATGGAGGTGGTTCTGTCCCAAGGCTATCGGAAAACTCTGAACTCATTTAATTCATGTTGAGAGCAGTGCTGAAGCACGGCTGTTCCTAGCACAGGCTGGAGCAGAGCTGAGCTCATGGGGAGCATAGCAGATGGGTTTTGGTCCTGTTTGTGTTATTGGGGCTCTAGCACAAAGTTTTGCTTGAGATATCTTCCAAGGAGTGTCTTTTTTCTTCCTGGTACAGAACTCTTTCCCTGAGCAGCTATACCAACAGCTGTCTTTGTGTATTTCCTTTTAAAAGAAAATAAAACAAAAAAGTACTTGGCTGTGACCATTAGTGGGACATTTAATCTCTTAAATCTGCAAAATATTTTGCAAAACATAAATAGCTAGTTACTTCTGGCCTGTCTATGACCAGTGTTTCTTGTTGACATAACTTGCATTTGAGATCACTTCAGTGGTGTTTGTTGGTCTTGCCTGTTGTTTTTGCCCGTGTGTGGTAATTTGATCCTGGATATTGTAGTAGTCTTCTAAGTGCTTGGAGTTTTTGAGTCAGTCACTTATATCATATGGCATATACTGGATGTTACTGGTGCATTAGAAATTAAAACCAAATCTAACAAACTTATTTTGGCTTTTAAAATTTGACAGCAAATTATTTTAGGGGCTTCTTTGAGCAGCAGAAAATATCAAATAGCTTTTAAATTGCCTGTTTAAGCAAGGGAAAGACATGGGGATCCTAGCAAAACCACCCTGATGTTAACGCAGTTTGTGCTGGCAAAGCATGCTTTTGCTTGTAGGGTTTATTTGACTTTGGAGAATGAAACAAATAGTTGCCTGGTACAACAGTGTCAACACTAGGCCTGTGCCTATCTGGAGTTACCAGCCAGAAACTGTGTCCCCCCCAGCTCATCAGAGGTGGCAGAGTTAGATACACAGAAGTACCTGGGATGGGTTGTTCAGGGGCTATGTAGGATTTGGGATTTTTTGGATCCTAGTCATCTTTGCAAAACAAGGCAGAGTTTTTATTGGCTAAACTCTTGTATTGGGACTATTAATATGCCCTGTTACACATCAGCATCCGTAGTGGCTCATAAGGTTGCAGGTAGGACTTCTTGGCAGGTCATGGAGAGTATTTGTTTGCTGAAAGACCAAATCTGATGATTTCTAAAACTTGCTTTGCCAACTCTGCCAGGAACCAAGGGCCAACTTGAACTTGCAGATCTGTGATGTGATGCCTTGGGCTGCCACATGGTTGGACTCTAATTCCTTGAGTCTCTAGTAAGGATGAGCAGGAACATGATTTATTTAGCTTTCTTGCCATGCTTAACCTAGCCTGACTTAAATGGGAGTGTAGGACTAAGCAGGGGTTGGCATCAGAGTAGTTTTTGTTGTCTTTAGTTGGTTAATTCCTGCTTTTGGAGGTAGGGCAATGTTGGGTAACCCTTCATTTGGTAGCTGCTGTGCCTTCTAGCTCATGAGGGTATCCTTACAGTGTTTTTCTAAGTGCATAGCTGGGTTGCCTTGAAGAATGAAATGTCAGGGAACCTCTTGGAAGGTTTGAAGGAAATTGGTTTAAGTCATTGAAATGTGTCAGCAATGAAATTAAACACTGTAGAAATACGGACAAATATTTAGTAACCATGTGTTGAGAGTGTCTTATTAACTGATAACAAATTGTTCTATTGCATGTTATCAGTTCTGGAGATGTGCTTCTGTTTCTCCTCATGCTTATGCTAACTGTAAAGCGGGGGTATTTGAAAGATTCCTTTGCATATCTAGATCATGATCTAAGGCTGGGAAGCAATGGAAAATCCTCTTAGCAATAGCAGAGTTAGTGGAGGTGTTGATGCCCAGTCATGGACTGATAAAGGTAAGTAGTAGATGGAAGTATTTTGTGTTGGAAAAGTTTGTAACAATATTGTTCCATCCGATGCTTTCAACAAAATTCCTTTTTCTTAAACGTAAAAGGAACCATTCTGTGTCGAGATAGCTGTCAGTGGGGGGAGAGTCCTAAAGCTGTAGAGGTGTTACCAGCACAATTGTTGTGATGCTCTCACAGTCCTGCCCACCCCAGGGAGCTGGGTTGAATATAAATAATGTAGATGGCAACAAAACTGGAGGTTTAGTTAGAGGTGAAAGTGCCTAGTGACAAGGTAGATGCCCTTTGACAGGAAAGGGGAAAGCGATACCAAGATGTCCATATCTTGGAATTCACTTAGATCTCTCAAGTAAAACTAGTTCTTGCTGGATCCTGGATGGGAGGAATCCAAGGAGTCATGGATGTGCTGATGAAAATTCAGTGAGGAATACTTTCTTTCTGTGCTGATAGAAATCAAATAGCTTGTCAGATGTTAGAGGGCCGTTGGAAATGTTTTATTTTTGGTAAATAAAATTGAGGTTCTTGGTTCTTTCTTGTGTAAAGCAATATGCAAATTTTAATATAAAATTAAAAACTTTCTGGCCTTGCTAACTTCATGTTTAGTTGAACATTTTAGTTGATTTAGTTGACCATCTAGTTGATCAACTGACTAATAGATGTAAATTTAATTAAATGCAGTACTTTTCATAACCTAAACTATAGAGTGATTTTGCATAAATTATGTCAAAATAAGCTGATTTAAAACATCTAGCCTCCTCTCTTACTGTAAGCCAGATCAATTACTCTGGGAAGCTGCCTGCATGCATTTTTTTCCAAAATAAGAAAAGATTAATAGGTACTTAGGTTTAAAGACCAAAATGTGCCATTGCGTGGTGTCATTGTTGTTGTGACAGAGATGAAGTGTGATGGTTTGGATTGTAGATTGAGCTCCAGAGCCCAGCTCCATCCTTTCCGCTCCTTTTCCTGGTTGTGTGTTTCTGCTTCCCACAGGTGCTCCTCCTTGGCTAGTTTGAGGCGGTTCACTGCTGCGTGTGTAAAATACCTGGTCCTATTTAGATGTCCCTCTGTCACCTTTCTAGGCAGCCTCCTTGCCTGATGCAGGTGTTGGGGTTATTTCAACCTATCTCCTTCCAGAGGACTTCAGGTAATGAACAGTCAACCACCTTTCCTCAGATTGTTACTCCTGTATTATTTCCCACTGGAAATGGCAGAACGTCTAGAAATCCCAGGCAAGTGGTGGCTGCATCCACGGAGAGCAGCTCTACAACATCTGTGCAGTCAGATAAACATACCTGAACATGTTGCATTTGCTGTGTGTTGTGAATACATCTGTCTTGCATTAGAATTGCTCTGCGTTCAAGCTTGAGTGGTTCTGCACATGCAGACATGTTTGGTGCATTGTGGTTGCTTCAATCCTCCTGTTAGGATGTATCAACCAACCTCAGCTCTCAATCACTGCACTTTAGTCTCCCTTCTACTGAAGTTATTTTTAATTTTTTATTGTATTTATTTACTTATTAATTTATTTAGTCATTGATTATTTTAATGCCTAGAATGTGTTATTACTTTGTGTGACATCTTACCTTAAAAGATTCTGTTATATCTTCCAAATCACACACTGTAACACCACAGAAGAAGTCAGACTGCTGACACACCTGGTGCTGGAATAGAGTTTAACTAAGTTAGTTATTTCAGAAAGAATAATCTCAATATATCCCCTGCTATCTATAGAGTTGTCAAGTTACAATTTGCTTTGTGGAATGGTGTCTGTTTATCCATCAGAATATTAATGCTGGGCAGCAGGGACAGCAGGAAAGCCCATCATGAGAAGTATTTCTAACTTCCAGTTTTAGGGGACAGGTGCATTGTAGAAGCAAATATTGAATCTAGATGAAACAGATGGCAACCTGTAGTTAGTTCTCTTTCTTTTAAAAGGAGAAGTACAAGAAATCAGAGTCAGGCAGAAATCAATGTGTTCCAGTTGAATGCTAATTGTGACAGTTGTCTGTGGCTTTGTAACAGGGGTGGTTTTGTTTAGCCATAAACATCACGGCCAACAGGGTCAAATACTTACTCAAAGTGGCTGTGTGTAAACTGGCTTGCAAGCCAGCTGTGTCGAAGCAGAGTTTGTTCATTTGAGTAGATTTGTTTCTTTGACTTTGTGTCTGAGTCCGAGTGGACCAAAAATCCCACTGGAAAGCAAGCCAAAGGCTTAAGTGTTGAAAAGCTGCAAGTGCCTCTCTGTATGTTTACCTTTCGGCACGGAAAGGTGCTTCTCCACCCTTTGCTGTGCATTATTTTTGGCAGTAGTGGCCCCAGACTTTCTGAACCTATGGCCATGGTAAGTCCTGGGGCAGCTCTGCTCTGCAGTGGCTAATTCTGGCTCTCAGCTCACTTCCCAACTCGTGAGATTTTTTTTTCTCTTTTTCCCCTTGCATTTTAATTTTCTGTTCTCTTTTTTTCAGCTCCTTCTTAATTACATGCTAAGATTTAGCCTCCTTTTTATCCAAAGTTCTTTAATTCATAGTAGTATTTTCTGTGACTTGCTGTCATAGAAACGAGGGCTTGTGTAATCCATTTCACTACCTCAAGGAAAAAACTACTCTTTTTAGACCAACTCTGGCAGATGTCTGTCTCACCTATTTTTAAGAACCTCCAACGAATCAGATTGCATGTCCTCTCTGGGTGATCAGCCTAGTGCCTTGCTTTTTTAATAGTGTTCCTAAGATCCCTCTTCTTGCAGTTTAAGTCAGATTCCTTCACCAAAATGTCTCTGAAAACCCTATCCAGAGCAAACTGTGTTGCCAATTCAAAAGCTATTCTGCTCGGTTCTCTCTACTCCATACTTTTACTTTCAGTGTCTGTTTTGAAACTTAATTTTTTGACCCTTAGGGCATTTGCAAATCAGTTCATTAGGCATTTGTAAATCAGTTAATTTTAGTTCCGTCTCGTCATGTGGTCCATACAGGTAGTATTGCCTCATTTGCATCAGTTGAAACCTAAATTTTTGTCTGTTCTTGCCGTGTTACTGCTGCCATCTCCCTCGGACAGTCTCCTTCCTGAAAGCACGTGCCGAATATGAAAAGCTTGATCGTGTAGAAAGAGGGCAAACCACGTTGCCCTTATCCTTACCATCACTGAACACAAAGGCCCCCTCTTCATTTCAGCATCCCGTTTGGAGACACCGCTGTGGCATTTAATTTCTTCCTAGGCTGGTCTGAACTGGCACCTTGAGCTGTCCCTCTGCTTCTTTTGGTGTCTCCTCTGCTGAATTAGGAGGATCCCTCCCTCCTCCTGCTGATTTGCCTGTTATTATATATGGAAGTTGCTTTTTGTCTGTGACTGGGTAAAGTAGCAGTTTTCTCTTATTGTACCATATTTTTAAGGATCTTTGCTTAAGTACAGCTTTTTAAACATTTTTTTTCTTGCTGCTTCAGTTTAATTCTATGAAGCAATCTGCGATTTTGTTTGTGAAGGATACCACATGTAAAAAATTTGCCTTGTAACTTGGATAGCCCCATAGCAAATAAGTTGGCATTACACATTTTCTGACTTGCAGGTACAAGCTTGGACCCAGGGAGCGTAGCCAGGAGGGGCTGGAAGGCAAAGCTGTGATGACATGTTCAGTATCCAGGTGGAGGGCCAAGAGGGCAGCTGCGCGGCGCTGGGTTGCATTCCAATGTGCTGATCCGTGGAACAGCGTTGGCATACACTTTGGAAGCTGCTGCTTGCTCTCCTGGCTGTAGGGAAGGGGCTGAGGTGATGGCAGGGAAGGAAGGGGTGAGTCTTTGCAGAGTATTTCTGTATGATCGTGGCCTATTCTGAGCAGGCTGGACATTTGGAACCTTGGCATTTCTTTGGGGTGTCGTTGTGTACCGTGCTGCCTCTGGTAGCTCAAAAGTTAATTACTTCAGAGTGGGTTGTTGAGAAGCTTTTTTTTTTCTCCTTGATTCCTGAACTACTTAATTAAGTTGTAGGGAAATTATATTTTCTCTCTACTTGGGGGCTTAATGGGGTGGAGGCTTAGGAAACAGTTTAACAATTTCACATTTTATATGCTCTAATGAATTTCCCAGGATTTTGGAAGGGTTGTATCCAACTTTAGTATCGTAATTTCCAGAGTTTTATTTATGCTAAAATAAATTAGTGGTGGATTAAGAGGCACAAAGAGCCAACAGATTACAAATAAACTAATGAAGACATCATTTCTTTTGGATAAAGAGCATGACTCACAGTTGTGACTTGTACTGAAGTACTGCAGACCACGAGTTTCACCAGGACCACAAGCTGGCAATGGGGTTCCTCTTCCCTCCCCTGTTATTTCAAACCTGTGTTTGATTTCAGGTGCGGAAAAGAGAGGGTTTGCAAGGACCAGAAACAACTCTGAATCTGCAAGAACTCCCCAGAACTTCGATAGGAAGAGGCAACTCTCTGAATCGCAGACAGAAACAATGAACAATTCAGACAGCAGAATAAATCCTAGACAACTGGGAACTCCCAGAGGTATTAAAGCAGAGTGCGTACACGCTTCAGGAATAAGCTGCCATGAAGCATGTGCTCAGCACTATTAAAAGATGGGCTGGGGTGAATGCTCTTAACTCTAAAATGAGCAGTGAAAGACTGTTGATTATTTGTAAAATATGATTATTCCAGGCTTTTCGGTGCTCTGAAGTCCGGTGCCAGTATTTCTAAGCATGTTCTCAGAAGTTCAACTTTGAATACAAAGCCTCTGTACAGCTGCTGTTAAGATACATAGACAAGTTTGGTGGGCAAGATAAAACTTACAAATTTTTGTTTGCAGGAGGATCCTATGCTGCTGTCCCAACATCAGGTGATAGAAAGAATCGAAATAAACCCGCTCGAGGGAGGAAGAAGAGTATATTTGAAGCCTACATGTCAAAAGAAGATGTTTCAGCAGGACTGAAAAGGGGAGAGCTAATTCAGGTGCCTGGAACATACAATATCCATGCTCTTGTGTTAAGTCTGTGGAAATCACAGGCAGTTGTTGGAAATCACTGTCAGTTAGTCGCATGGCAGGGAATTGATGTACCACTTGTAGATGCTAGAGGAAGATTTTTCTTCCTTTCTCAGAAGGTTCTAGAAGTTGAATGAAATCTTTTATGTTCAGTGGAAGTATAGTTTTTGGTTTGATTGCATGTTCTGTAAAATTCCTGATCCACACTCGTGATGAATTGCAGAGTTCTAGTTGGATGGTCTGCTAGCCATGATAGTCATTATTGCAGAGACAGTTGCTTTTACAAATGGTGCTCAAAAACACAGCAGGTGCTGGCAGCCTCTGTCTTTGTCAGTGTAAGTGAAAATTAATGCCCTTAGCAAGATAATTCTTGTTGAAATTCCTCACAAAGGTGTTCATTAGTCCTCAGTAACGAGGTGCAGACGTGTCCACTTCCAGATGTTCTCTTCTTTTTTCAATCTATCAACTCTTCCCAGAAGTCTCCCTCCCACAAAAACAAAGGGACAGTGATGGTGCAGGTAATGCCGTGGTCCCTGGGTCTCATAGGGCTGTGCCTACCGGGGCATTGCAATAACTTGTTATAAACTATGGTGCAACTGGTTAAATTGATATCAAATGGCCAGGCAGTGGTACTGGACCCTTGGTTTGCTTGCATAAATTTCTTTGCACTCCCCTAAGGTCATAGGGCTGACCCAGCCACTGATGACAGTGTATGGCTTACTGAAGTAAGGCAGAGATAGTAGATGGAGCTGAAGAGCCCATCAAGATACAGAGAATCGTTTGCATATGTGTATGGTTATTTGCCTTGAACAGCTAGGAATAAGCATGTCTCGTTTTACAGATTCTAAAGATCAAAGATTGGACTTTGTGCTTCCATTTGGAGCAGCAAAACTGCAGCCATAATTAGGCAGCAATTCTTCTCTGAATATCTAGCAAAATATGGGGGTGGACCTGCCGTTTGTGTGGGTAGCTGGATCTCAGAAGGAATTTTGTATAAAGGCAGGCAGGGCTGAGGTTCACTGAGGAGTAGAGAATAGCATCCTAGAACCACTTGTTGTAGTACAGTCCTCAACATGGTATAATGTTCTTCAGGACACGCGGGGTGTCCCAGTGAGATCAGACTGGCTGGGGAAAAAAGGCAGGTGGAAGTCAGTGAGGGCATGACAGACACTCAAGCTGAGGCATCATTTACCCAAACACATGGTGGTGCATTGCCATTTAATTAATTTTGTCATGCTGGTGAGGTTGTGCTACTTTCATCAATACATCAAAGTTGCAAATGGGATCACCTCACTTTTTGTGTGATTTCTTGTTGTAATAGTATAGTAATTCTTGTATAATAATATAATGACATAAATTCTGGAGGTGTGGTGAGGATTCCACATACAGGATTGCGTGATTCTGTTCTGAAGACCAGTCTGATGAGCTTTCAGAAAAATGGCTATGCGGCATATCCCTGCTGATGATCAGAGTGGTCCACTGGGCTACCCAGACGTTAGGCCAGTGCCTTTTTAAAGACCGTCATAGACATCCACAGTGGGAAGCAAATGGTGAGGGAAGAAATGGGAGCGTCAAGCTGTGACTTCCCCTCATGGCAGCAGTGGCATATGACAGCAGCTAAAGCTTCTGCCTTACCTTCAGGAGTGTTTTTGGCACCCATTTTTGGTAACGCAGCCTGATAGCATTAAGTGCAGCGTGTGTAGACTGCCTGTGAGGTCGAGCGCAGCTGTAGATGAGGCATATCAGACTATGACTACTACCTGAGAATCCCATTGAAATGCAGCGTCCCGGAGGACCTGTGATTGCATGCTCTCTGGCAAAAGAATCCCTAATTCTTGTAAATGCGTAGTGTCTACTCCAGGTCATGTGCTGCGTAACTGGAAGAGTCATACGTGCTTTCTTAGGCTGTATCTGTTTTCCTTTCATCCAGTTCCACATCTCAGGGAAACAGTTGAGGCTGTAGAAGCTGGATTTAATCATTTAGGGCTGAGTGTCAGATCATGGGCATCCCAGCTCAGTATCTCATCTTCAGCTCATTCATCCTTATGATCTCATCAAGACCATTCATCATTGCAGTCTCAACCAGGATAGGTGAGATCCTGAAAGCAACTTTAGTGAATGGACAAATATTCAGCACTGTTCTGTACAATTGCAAAAGACATAGTGAACAAATACCTGTTGCCTTAATCCCCAAAAGCAGGGCATTGGTCTGGCGTGGTAACCTGCCAAAATGCTCCACAAGAGCCTGTGGAAGAGGAGAACAAACCTATTGGTCTGAATCTGATGGTCCTGAGCAAACTTGAGTGTTAGCCAGACAGAAGTATGACTCTGAGCAGGGGCCGTCCCCTGGAGCATCCAGAAAACGTTGGATCTGCATGTATTTGTGTGAGAACTTGATCTGTTAGAGAGAAAAGACCCTACCATGAGCTCTGAGGATGTGGCTGGACCCTGGCAATGCAGCTACGCAACTAAATGCTCCTGGAAGCCCAACCCAGGGAAATTACTGGCAGACGTGGAGATCACTCAGATAATACATGAATGCCGTGAAGATTAAGCAGTCCTAGATCAGGAAGAACAAAAGTGTTATCCTTATGGGTGCTGACGTCTGTCAATAATATTAGTCTTAATGGCTTCTGGTACTGTATCTGACATAACTCAGTTTTTGATAAGTAGCATGGAGAAGCGTGCCCTGCAGGATTCCTGGATTCATTTAATCATGCGACGTGTGTGAAAGTGTCCTTCCACAAGAAAGGGGATCTGAGCTCAGGCGCTTAAAAGTGCGTAGACTTCCCACTTCCTCGCCTGTAAAACTGTCTGCCATGAGCAAACACCAAGCGTATCAGGTTGGTTGGAATCACATCAGCTGGTCTGAAGGCAAACAAGATTGAGTAACTTCTGCGTAGTTACGTAAGCGGATGGTGTTGGCTATACACAACAGATGAAGTCAGGTTATGTATTAAGGAACATTGACCCAAAGGACCATGATCATCCTGTGAAGCACCAGCCAGAAACTCATGTCTGCTCCACGCCTCCAGCGTCTCCCAGACCCTCCCTTCAGGGCTGCTGGGGCCAGGCAGAGCAAAAGTGCGCAGCACACAGAGGTGCAGAGCCTACTTTGCCATCAAGAGGGTGGTTTTCCTTGGAAAGCTGTTCTTTTGTGGGTATGAAGGCTGGGGTTTCCCTGATTTCCATGGATTGTTTTTTCAAAGGTGGCCTTGGTAGCAAGCAGATACTTGAACCCAGACCTTTTTTGGTGTTCCGTATGCACAAACAAATCTAGGCATATGTGTTATGATAGCTGTTATAAACTGCTTGATTTGAGATGCTTGAAGTTTAGTCTGAGTATTGCCTGCCCTGGTTCTAGTAGAGCGACTTGAGAAGTCATGACCCTTCTGTATCTTGCTGGGGAAGCTCAATAAGGTTTTGGCAAGTATGTGTGAAGCTGACTTGAATCATCAGAAAGTGTTTTAGAAACCTTCCTGCAAACTTTACTCTTCCCTTTCAAAACAAAGGCCCTACTGACATAAAAACACTGATAAATATAGCAGCTATTATTTGCAAGCTATTGTAAAATAATACAACATTAGTGTGACATCATGAGGCTCCGCAGCCAGATCCTCACCCCCTAATACACATATGAGAACAGTTGTTCATTGCAGATGGGGAGAGTGACTGGTGCCAGATATGATATCACAGCGTGAAATGTACAACATTGTAAATAGGATTTTCGTAGGCACAGATAATAGGGCCCATCTGCTTTCTAAGATAAATTTTGGGAGTTCCTTGCTTAAAGAAAAGAGCTGAAGTATTTTAATGCTACTTGACGTAAGAATTGTAATGCTAATCACAGTTAGGTAGTGCATATAAAATGTAGAGAAACCCGCTGCACGGTCAACATGGTAATGCTTTGCTCCTCTGTGTGTTTGCTGGAGCTGGGCATCCATGTGCACATAGCCGCTCTGGCGCCTTCTGGGCCATGGACACAAAACCTGATTTTTCACGCACATAATGGGCATTTGCACCTGGCTGATTGACAGCTGTCCCAAACTATTCAAGGGGATTCTGGAGAGTAACACGGGATATCCCCTGATCTGCCTTGTGCTGGTGGGTAGGTGCTGGTATGGGAATTGTTTGACTTGTCGTCAGGCAGAGCAACCATCCCTTTTCATTTTTTCCTTTCTCTCCATAGCAGGTTCCTTTACTAACAGCATATTGTTTTTGATGGCTGATTCTGGGAAATAAGGGGAGAAAAAAGACCATTGAGAGTTTTCCGTCAGTGGGTACCAGTGCTAACAGAGGCTGATGACAGCGAGTTAGCGCTTACTTTGCCTAAGCATCAAGTATCCCCAGGGTTGCTCCCAGTGGGTTGTCTTTGTTTTTGTGCCGTTGTCCTGGGTTGTGCCTGCCATGTGGCTAGTGTGTTTGTTAATACTAGTTACATAAGGCACAAAATAAGACATTGCAGAAAAGTATTCAAATAATGCCTAAAGAATATAGACTATATGGTGCTGGTACTTCCAAACTTAAGCAAATAAAAACAATGTAAAACCTTCATAAATCTGCAAATTCTTCTTCAAGGCAGCAAAACTTTCACATGTAATCAGCTTTACTTTCCTGTCATCTGAGTGTTTCCCAGAATACATAAAAAAATTATATGCTGCAGTAAATTTTTAAGGAAGCAATTCCTGTGAGAGGTTCCTATGATTGCTTAACACAGAAGTGCAAACAGATGGAATCTGTTCATATAACAAATTGGCCAACGTTGTTTCAAATACACAAGTGGAGAAAGTTTTAAAGTTTTAGCCCAAAGCAGAAGCCTGTCTGAAGGCAGATCCCTAGCTGTATTTCCATAAGAATCAAATGCTGTCAGTTTTAACTGCAGTCACCTGAATCACAATTTCCAGGACCCTCTTGGGATGGGAACGGCACTGCTGTGTAGCATGTCAGTCCTTGGTTGGCTCTTCCTTTCTCTTAGATGGACCTTTCCTTTCTCTTAGATGGACCTGAGTGCAAGCAGCAAAGCTGGTTGGTTTACTTTGGAGGGGTGATATCAATTTGTTGCAGGTGACTTGAGCTTTGAGTTGGCAGATAACAAAGCAGAAATAGATAGACCATGGAGTTTCAAATGTATTTAAGATAGTTTGACTTTAAACATGTTTAAACAGAATTTAATCCTGTAGACTTTCAATGTTTGTTTTTGGAAAATCCTTTTGATTCTTCTTTGGAAATGTTCTTTATCACACAGTTACTGCTACTGTCTGTTTGCAGGAACAGCCTAAGCAGCCAGAGCCACATAAGGCTGATACCTGCTGCCATGCAAGCTCAGCAGGTCAGCTTTTTCTCTTTCCTTCCGTCCTCCAAAATAAGCAGAACCAACATTCTGCGTTTCCAAAACAAAGCAAAACAAAATGTTTCTATTTTCTGTTTGTTAACGAAGTTGGTGGATGCTCAGTAGGAAATGTGTGAAGGGAACAGGAGGGCTTGGATCCTCAGTTCACCCAGTAGCAGCAACAACTAATGATTCAACATCTCTTCAACAACAGACTGCAGTAGATCAGCTTAAGCCTATCATGAAACTGCCTTTTGGCTTGAAATTGCTCAGATGCTAAGTTGTCAAGACTTGAAATGTATAATCGAAATTTAGATGTATCTCTCATGTTTCACAGTATATATATTACCCACAGCTCTCTAACTTAACTGATGTTATATAAAATTAATAAGATTCCGGCATAATCTTTCTTCTTCTTCTTCTCTTTTTTTTAAGGGACCCTTGAGAATAAATCCTAAGAAGTACCATGAAGCCTTCATTCCATCTCCAGTAAGTGTAATTTTATAATGCTTTAAAGTTCACAAGTAAAGGTGCATTAAGATAGGAGTTACGCTGTGCATGGAAGGTCACTCAGAGGTGAATGAGTTGGAATAAATGAACATGATCTGGATTTTCTTTTAAATCAAATATTTCCAAACAAAACCTGCTTTTTCATACCTCAGAGAACTACTTACTTAGCTTGTGCTGAAATTGGGGATACTGCTGGATCCCACAGAAGCCAGCTGAAGTCAGGTTTGAGGACCACCACCAGGTAGCATAATCAGAAACCCTTGGTTTATGGTTGCAGAGGTTTTATAGATTTTCCGCTGATTTAAGTTAATCTTCCCTAAACAAATATGCTCTTCATTTTCGATCTGCTGCATGAGCTAATTTGAAAAGTCATTCCAGAAATAATATGCGTGATTCCTTTTCATGTGCCCGCTTTTGTGTGAACTGTATCTTGGTTGGCTGGGGATGTGCTTCTGTCCATGGGACTGGCTTGAGCCTCTTCTCTCTTCTTTCCTTATTTTGACAGAAAAGAAGATCTTTTGCAATTTCAGGGACTTCCAGGGGGGAAGGTGACCTCACAGCTGGCACAGCAAAGGCTTTTTATCTGGAACTGACTTGGTCAAAATGTTACTGTCAATGAGAGACAGAGTTTCATATTGAAACGTTTTGTTGGTAGCAGGGGGAGAAGGCAGAGCCTGCCTTGAGAGTGTGAAACACTGACTCTGTTGTTGTCCCTGCTACTGACAGCGCTATTGTTTTGGGGCTTGGATTGAAGGCCTTGAAATTTGTGCTGTTGTCAGTTCACGTTGTTGATTTGGGATAATGTTTTGGAGCCCACTTTGTTAGAGAAGGCTGGCATTACAGGGGTGGAGGAAGTTCGGGAGTGCACGAAGTAGATTAAGATTAACTAGAGGAAGAAGTACAGAGCAGCTCTCCGGTACATCAGTAGAGCAGCACTGTGTGTGTAAGTGGGAAAAGAACTGTGATCCTTCCTCTACAGGTGTCCTTGTAGGTGTGGTAAATGTAAGCTGTTAAACATATTTTCTGAAATTACAAAATGCAAGGTTAAATGAGAAATCCAGCTACTCACATGAGTTTAATTGGATGTGAAGCTTTACCCCTAATCACCCCTAGTGTCCAGCTGTTGCCTTGTGTAGCTGTTCTGCATGCAGGAATACATACATTAAGGAGAGTTAGCCGACATTGTTACCTCAGCTCTCTTTCTACTTTTCTGCCCTTTGTGGAGCTGAATGCCAGAACCAGCCTTGTCCTGATAACAAGCAGAATCAACACCTGGATGAAGATGACTCTGGCTGGTGTAGACACAGTCCTCACTTGAAGACAGATGCTTTAGGAAGCTTATCCTTCATGTAACATTATTTGCCATAATGGAGGGTTTGCAGCCTTCGTGTTCTGCAGGAATTCCCATCATTGCCAGATGCTGCAAGAGCTGCAGCTGTGAAAAATCACCCTTTCTCTCTTACTGTTGACTAGGGCACTGTACCCTTTTCTCTACAGCTCTGAGTTGACTATGGTTCATGGAGTTCAAATGCAACCGCTGTTCACCTTCTAACACCAGAAGTCCCAGGGTGTTTCTTGCTGCAAGTGTGCTCCGTCTGCTTGTCTCATTGTTGCATGAAGAATTGAGAGGAAGGCCCAGGGCCTTTCTCTTGAAAGCTACCCAGAGAATGGACCTAAGCATTTAAATTTCTGCCTCGCATCTCGTATCTTCCCTGCATGCAGTAGTGTGGCTTGAAATTACAGCATTGTCAATGTGAAGAATGAAACTGCTGAGCATGAGTGACTGTGGCTGTGCTGTGCTTGTGGAAGACACTTCCAGAGTAGATGAAAGCACTGCAGATCTCCCTCGTGTCAGAGGGGGATAGAGAGCACTGCCAGTGATATTCACAGGTGGCCACGGAGCAGTAAAAGCTCTGTGCTCCCTGGAGTGGGCTGCAGAAGTCTTGAAGCCATTGCAGCCAGTACGGTATATGCACTCTGGGGACAGCTGAGACTTTGCAAGTGATTGTGCTCTGTTGTGATTCGGTGCCATTTTAATTGCATTAGTAATCCGAAGCGCCAGCTGTGCAGAGTAGGGGATGCTGAAGGAAAAAGTGGTATGCGCAAGTGTTCTTGGAAGTGTGTAAGTTTGCCCAGCAATCATGAGCATGGAGCTCAGGATATAGAAACGTTTCTTTTTGGATGCAAAACCAAAACTGATGGCAATTTCCTAATTACAGCTTTGTTGCAGACATTGAAATTAACTGCTCTCAAATAGGCATGCATACACATATATAAGTGCGTGTGTGTATATATAGGGGTATGTTGTTTAGCATGAGAGTGACTGGCTGCAATTCAAGACAAGGCTCTTGCAGAGTATGGAGATGCAGCTTTACGTGGTGTGACACATCAGTCACCTTTACAGGCAGTGGGGGAAAGGGTCTGCCTCGCATTTTCTTGGACATAGGAGAGAAGGAAAAAAAGTGTAGAACAAACAAATTATCATGAATGCCAGCCTGTGTCCTGCAGCGTAGAGCAGCTGCAGGTACAGACAGAAAAAAAGCAGGCATTTTCCTTAAAAAGTGACTTTGAACTTTTATTTTTATGTATGTGGTGGATTTAGGTAAAGAATTGGGGCAGAAGGGAGAGGGTGGGGAGAAATGAGGAATAAGACCATGTGTAAAAAATCTGGCTTTTTGAAAAGAACAGTTTCCAATTTGAATTATGTTGGTCCAAGAGGCTTTGCAATTTTTCTGCATCTTGTCATGGGAGGCAGCTTTCACACAGCTGTTGAGCTGCTGCTTTTCTTTCTAAGAGTAATTTGGTCTCTTGGAGGATGGCCTTAGTTTCACATCATGGCAGGGTTCTGCCGTTCTATTGTTTTGGTATCTAAGCAGAGTAAGATATTTATGTGATATTAGGGCTTCGTGTTTTCAGGTTATAAAAGAAGTTTTTCTTGGAGACTAAGCACACTGGTAGTTCTGATTGGATATACTCAAGCATATGAGACTCAGGAGTGTGTATCTGAGAAGTGACTAAAGTTGTGATTAAGATTTTAATTCTTGTGAGGCTGTTTTTTTCATTGAAAGGCAATGAAGTACTAATCTAAAGAAACTCATCATCTTTTTTTGTGCCTCAAGACTATGCAAAGATAGCTCTCTCTAGAAAAACTACGTTGACTGCTCATGTTGATACTAAATGCTCACGTTGTTTGACACGTCCATGGCACTGTAAATAGACACATGGAATTTTTCATGTACTGAATTACGGGGAAACAGAAATGAAAGCAGCAAGAGCACTGTCAATAATGAGCCAAAAAAAGGACAAAACTGGCAATCCTTTAAAAATTAAAACCTTTGTGTTGGCATCGTCAGGAAACTTCATCTTTATTCACCTCATGAAGAAAATCTTCCAAACTAAATCTAGATTAGTCGAATGCCAAACATGTCTGGGGAGGATAATCATAATGCGTACAATTAGTAGAGGCTCTTGTGCAAGGATGTTAACCCAGAGTATTGCGAGAAGGTGTCCTAACATGTCTGTTACAATAAAAGATCTTCTGGCTTGCATTTGGTATCCGCAGTCATCATTTTTTGGAATCTCTTTTAACATTAGTTGTGCCAAATGCAGAATATATGGAACTCATTTGAAAAAAAGAGACTGCATCCCCAGCCACTCTCCAGGCCACCTTCACAGACTGACCTGCTGATCCTGGAGCTGTGTGTTCCTGCCTTCCCATCTCACCAGGAAAGCAGCAGGCAGTTCTGCACAGGGCACTTTGCAGAGACTGTCTTGTAAACATATTCTGAACAATAGCTTTGAGTGCTTGAGTTGGGAACTTAATGTGTGAAGAGCTGTGACTGCAGAAAACTCTCTAACCATTCCCAAGAGTAACTGTAGAGGAACTGAGCAGAGCTTGCAGACAATACGTCTTGAGGGCTTGGCTCTGTCTTGAATAAATAGAGTGGAACTACTGTGCTGGCACATACGTACAAAGGAGCTTATTTGCTGAAAGATATTGCATGTTGAAGGGCATATGGTGAATCCATTTCATTTCTGTGCACAACTGCAGGATGTTTGTCTCACCAGGGTGTGTGTCTTTTTTGATGACAGTGTTTTAAACCTCATAACAACTGTAATTTAATATGTTTTGGTCTGGCATTTATTTTTCTTCCTCTTTGACTAGGATGGGACTCGCGATATCTTTATTGATGGAGTGGTTGCTCGCAACAGAGCCCTGAATGGTGACATCGTGGTAGTGAAACTGCTTCCAAAGGAGCAATGGAAGGTCAGTTCAGTATATTTTTCTGTGATTTGACAGAAAGAGCTTATTACTGTTTTCTTCACTAAACTTAGGGCCTGAGACAGAGAATAGAGAATTTCCTACAAATCAGATTAACTAAATTGCCATTTATGCTGCTGTAGATTAAAACACACTATCCATTACAGCATTTGGAAGAAGTGATACCTAAAGTGTTGAAACCTCACTCTTTGCATGGAGAGGCCTTCTTTATCACTGTATGGAGAAGTCTGACAACAAGGCTGGTTCAGAATGGTTGTCAGAGGTGACTTTTGATGTCTGTTATTTAGCTGTCTTCAGGCTGTGGCATTGGATAGCTCTGTGTAGGTGTTTGCAATTGCTCATGTATTTGACAAGTGCTGTTCACAAAGCTTTAGTAATGATTAACTCTCTCTAATTTGTGGGTCCTCAGTCCGTGGAAAGCTTATCTTGTCACAGCTCCAAATTTTGTGGTAATACCCTTCTTTACATGAATGAAGAATGTGTGAAATGATTGGAGCAATGCAATGTGGGACAATCCGTTTTTCATTTTCACGTCTGAGAATTTCACTAAGATTACTCTCTCTGGGTTTTTTTTTTCTTTCCCTGATCAAACAGTCCTTTCAAACATCTGGATGATTTTATCTTGTTCGCAGGTTTATCTTTTAACACTGCTATGCAAGGGAAGTTCTTACTCCTTTTCTCTAGTTGCTGGGAGATGTAAGCTACAGTTAACGATTTTAACATAGGTTTTCACATGTAAGTATGACAGAACTGCCACAAATTGTGTTTCAAACATGGTTTTTGAACTGTTCTTGAGAATGTAAAGACTGTTGTGTATCTTTTGGACAAAAGTAATAGTGAGGGGTGATTTCAGCAGGGTGAGGACTGCTCTGAACTACTTTGGTTTGGTGCTTTTTACTCATTCTAGCTACCTTCTCTGCCTGTCTTTGTTTGAAGGTATGTGTTTTTAGGCTTGCAAATGCAAGGTCTTCAGTCTGGTCATTTGCCGAACCTTCTACTTTCTCTTTTTAAATCTAATAGCAATGGAAATGATGGTTTGAAATAGTAGAACTTGTCTCTTCCTTTTAAGTATGCATAAAATGAGTGAACGATGTAAGTATTTATTGACACATGGAAATGTAAAACTCCCTTATGCAAAAGGCACTCATAAGTGGGATCTAAGATATTACAGGTATTTCTATATACAGATATAGGAAAGAGGTCTGCTGCTCTCTATGTAACCTCTGAAATTCAATTTTGAGGGTCAAAGCAAAATTTCTTTGATAGCTAGTCAAGAGTCCAAATCAGAGTTCACTAAAGCTGTGATGATTACTGTATGTTTGGATCACCAAATATATATATAAAAATTATCTTTTTTATTAGACCATTTCATATAGTTGGAAGAATGGAATAGTTTGGGTGCTTAGATCCTTTGCCAGGACCTGCCAGCACAAGGGCTTCTTTGTAGGCTTGATAGAGGTTGCCTGAGCTGGCGGCTTTGTCTGCAGTTTCCCATTTATATCTGGCTCTAAACAAAGATAACACTCTCTCTCTCTCTCTCTCTCTCTCTCTCTCTCTCTCTCTCTCTCTTATATCCTCATACCTTCATATGTTCAACAGTAACGTTCTTTTAGAAATACAGGAGGAAGGGTTCAGAATATTCTCCCTGTCCTGGGCAAATGCTGGAATAAATAGAACTGGTGTAGAAGTGGTATCTGACTGCAAGGAGGCAATTCGGAAGACTTCAGTGTTTTGTAGTATGATTACGATTCTTCTGTGGTGAATTTAACCTTGCCAAATGAAGTAGCTGGAACATGCCAGTCATGTTTTTCAGCCACACAGGTGCTGCCCTATGTAGTCTCATTTTTTGTTTCTTGCCATCAGCAATTTAATCAGTGATGACATCCCTTTTCCCCTGCTCCCTGAATGTCTTGCTATGTGCTTGTGTTTGTATTAGTTCTTTGGCAAAGGTGCCACTAAGTTGCACTGAAAGATACTGTATTCTGCCAAGTAATTCATACTGATTAATGATAAATTGTCGCAACCTATTTTAGGTTTTTCCATTCGTTTAGTTTCATGCTGCTGCAAAGCTGCCGCATAGGTGTCTTGAGGGTTTTCTCCTTCCCGTTGGGCCTTTGGAACAAGCTGAATAGCTTCAATTATTTCCTTGAAAAATGTAAATCAGATGTATGGTATAACTGATGCTCTCAGAGGAGACTTTACAGGCTCTGTACACATTGGTTTGTTAGGATTAAGATGTGCGTACTGATTATTTTTGTGGTTTACTATTCTCAACCCATTAGTCTGTGCTCCACCAAGAACTGAGCTGCGTTTTTTGCTGGTAAACCAGTGTCTTACACAAGGTAAGGTTGCTGTTACAGCAGCATGGCAGGTCTGCCTTTTGAGTTTCAAGCACCCTGGATGGCCTCTGGATGCTTGGGGGGAAGATCTTCCCGTTGCTAGTGCAGGTGATTCCTGACATGGACCTCTTTGTGCAAAGTCACAGTGTAATGCTGCATCCCAGTAATGGCAGGACATGACTTAGCTGGAACCTTGGTTCGATTTATGTGTGTAAATGGGAGGAAGGGAGAAAACCTGTGACTGGTAAAACTATGGATTTTGGATAGGGAGATCTGTGTGTTTGCTTGAAAAGTTGAGAAAGTTAGGAGCTGCCCTGTACCCAGTGAGTCAGTCTTTGTGGGTCAAATGCCTGTGCGAGAAAAACACCAGCTGGAGAGAAGTTTCTCCAGGGATATACTGTATTCTGCTGAGCCTGTAATGGTGATACCTTACACACAGGTATAAATGCCACAGTGAAATGTAAGGGGATGGTGAAATACTCTAGATGCATGGTTATACTTTATGTAATACCTTCTTGAAAGCGACAGCGATATTTTCTTCTTCCAGCCCTCCACTTCCTGCCTCAGTGCTAGGAAATTTAGCAGGCTTGAATTTCTCAACATCGTGTCCTTCCCAGCATGTGCATCAAGTGCTTGGATGAGCTACCGTGGTCCTCCCTGTGCTTATTCTGACTAGTCTTAAAGCTCTGTTTGTTCATACATCCTCTGGGAGAGCTGCTTGCTGTTCAACAATGATCAGTTGGTCAATTCATATTTTTGTGCTTACTGTTAGTTCTGATCAAGAGCCAACAATTTCAGTGTGGCACCACTGGCTTGCGGGAGAGACATTTTGTCCCCGAAATTTGTTGTCTTGCACTCCTGAAGAAGGTGGCCCTTGGCTTCCTGCCAGGGTCAGGTCACATGCATTGCGGTGACCACGTTTGGAGGCTGTATTTCAGAAGTTCCTCTCCTGTCCTGTTGTGTTACATCTTGGGAATATTGAGGTGCTATGGTAACTTTCAAATATTTAGCCTTGCAAAGTTAAGGTATTTGACTTAGACTGTTTTTCCAGGTACTTAACTGACTCTTAGCGAATGAAGTCAGAATATCGTTGCGGTTAGCTGGAGTGTCCCCTTCTTACTTCAAGCTGTAGGGCTTCCATGAATCTGTGCCTTTATCTTCTGGAAGAACGTCATGATAAAAGATAGCCAGTGACAGAGGATTTACCTTAGTCCTTGTCAATTATTCTGATAAAGAAGAAAAATGATGCTTTATTTCTTGACTGATTTTCATGACTTTAACTTCCACTCGTGGGTTCTTGATATATTTTATGGAGTTGTGCTTACATCAATTTCAGGAGCTTCAATTATGCAGTGGCATAATTACTGGAAGGCAAAAAAATGTTGATATGATGATTTCAGCAATATTTCTCAGGCTCATCAAGGAGGGAAGCAGCGTGTCAGTATAAAGGATAAACCTCACCCATCTTTCCTCACAGCTTCTTTTTGCTCTTTTACTGTCTGCTTAATTGCCAGACAGAATTTGTTTAATTTCAGATATCTGTTTTGGTTTTTCTTGCAAGATGTAATTTCTTTGGTGGAGGGAAATAGCATAATAAGTCATTTGATATCACTTGGGGCTTGGATTCCTGGCCCAGTCTCTGGTGCTTTTAGAGTAGTAGTTTATAACGTGGAATGTTTTTCATGACAACCGTCTCACGCGTTGCATGCTATGGCTGAAATTTTAGAGTCTTAGTCTGAAAATAGTACCCAGGCAAGGACTTTCTGCTGCTCAAAACTGCCTCAAAGGAATTTTGGGGTCCAAGCCCTATTGCTTGCTACAATATGCAGGAGAGATCTCCAGTTCTGCATCTCCTTGCAGCAGTGGTGTATTAAAACTATAACAACATATACTATATATGTACATAAAATAATTTACATAAAATAATGACAGATTAACCTGCCAGTTTCTCAGAAATCAGTGCCTGCAAGTGGTATCTTTTGTTGTTGTTGCTTCATGAATCATTACCTTCTCAGCTTAAAGTGCTCCTTTGCACTATTTTCAGCTGGTTCTTTTGATCTCATCAGAAGGTCTCCAAGGCCAAGAATGTAGAACTGTTCATTTATGTACAATATGTGTTGCTGGATAATAGAATAATGGATCCAGCATTTTACTTGTGAACTGTCCGAAAGTGATAGAAATAGTAATTCTTTATAGCTCATGAAAGCACAAGTTCTGTTCAACATTGAGGTGTCAGATACAATACAGTGCAGCAGGAGATCTTAGAGCTGCCTCTTCTAGAGCCATACATCAGAGATAAATATTTAAACACTTTCTGTATAGAAGGCGTAAACTACAATTCACTTTTCCCAGCTGTGTCTGTTGTTGGCATAATTACGAACAAATGCAGAGAAGGAACAATTTGATTCAGGCAGACATCACAAATATAACCGTGTATAGTTTGAACAGAACTATGTATCCTGGCAAGTCACTGCCTCCAACTGTTGGTGAAAACCTATGAACTGTTAGTTGTCCAGAGAGGATGCTAGCTTTGGATTTGCTCTGGTGAATAATGATTCATTTCAACCAAATTCTTCTGAGAGTCAGTTTCTTCTCAAAATCTCCCAGCTAATGTCAGGATAACAGTAACTCAGGAGGAGATGGGGTTCTTACAGGGTTATCACAGCAATACTCTTTGAGTCTAACAATCAAGAATGTTGTCTGGAAACATTACATTAATAATAATAATAAAAAAAGTTCTGGAGAAGTCATTATTGAAATAGTAAGTGTTCTGGCACGCTAAAAACGTTCAAGTGTAATTCATGATGTCCAGGAGTAAAGTGGGAAGCCTAAGAAGCCAGCTAGGAAGATGTCCAGAAAAGCAGAGCTGTAGCAAATCTGAAAGGTTGATGGATGCTGTAGGGAGGAAGGGTTGTTGTTTTTTTTTTTTTATTTGTTTTGCAGTAGGCTTTACAGTGAGGGCTGTGAGTTGATGGTTGCACACATGTGCATGCATACCCCTCCCCATCTCAGCAAATCCCCAAACCACAAATTGGTGGAATCTGGAGAAGCTTCACTGCATGCTTACTTTCTGATTGTGCCATTCTCTGGATGGCCACATGTTGTTCCACACTGCTGGGCCTGATGGACCTTCGGTGTGAGCTGGCATGGCTCTTTCCAGGCTTTGCTTAGCTCCAAACTGGCTGGGTATGGAATAGCAGTACAGTAGATTGATAGCAAAAAAGCTGAGAAAATAGGAGACGTTGCTCACCGAGACATACGTGGCATTAAATTTGCTCTTCCTGTAGATGTTGTTTTCACTTTTTGTTAATCAAATATCACTTGAAGTGAATCGACCAATGTCTTAACACTGAGTTTTAACAGCAAGACCTGGCATGCTTTTTATGGTATATAATGATAAAATTACTATAACGATCTGGTTTATGCGAGATTGCTGTGACCCAGTGCTGCATTCAGTCTTGCCTTCCCCTGGATGTGTAAAACAAGGAGGCAGAAATACCAGCTTTTTGGATGTTGCAAGCAACCTTACCTTCCTGAGAAGGACCTTTCTTGCCAATACCTGCCTCTATCTCTCTGATGGGAAAGCCAAAACCAGGATCCCAAATAATAAAATCACAAGAAAGGTACAGAGTTTTTGAACAATCTAACGTCCTTTTTATTCTTCCTCCTTCTGTGCTGGGTAAGAGTGATACTAAAAGGCAAATTGTTTAGTTCGGTAGGAAGGCAAACTTCTTTTTATTGACTGCCTGCATCCTGTCTTATCAGCGCAGAATTACATTGCAGATGTGGTTTGGCTGCACAGATGCAGAATAAGATAAAAACATTACCCTTAGGTGAACAGTCAAGCATTAAATAATCTCACACGTGGTCAGTTGTTATGTCCCCAGTGGAATAATGGCAGATAAGTCCCTTGTGATGGGGGTGACTTCAGGCTGTGTGAGATACCACTAGATTTTGCTGCGTGTTGCTAGAAGAGCTTCATCTTGAACGGAAGGAAGTGCTCGTGGGGGCATCTGATCTTACTTTAGAATAGGAGTCAAGCCAACACTGAATACCTGATCTCTGTTCCTGCTCACTTTTTTTTTCTTGGTCACATGAAAATAATCTAGTACAGCAAATTGTTTCCTTTAACAACTAACTTCTCTTCAAGTGATTGTTTTAAACTCTATTCTTCCAAGTCTTCTGTAAATACGCACACATCACAGTAGATTATTCTTAATCCAATCTCTTATATAACCACTATCATTTTGGACTTTTCTTAGTTCTTGGTTCCTGTGGAATTAGTATTTCTTAGAACTGTTTGGTTTTTGCCAGTTTGGAGACTTATTTGATGATATCACATGCATATTTGGAGCCCGCACCTCATAAGAGAGAGTCAGGATACCTGTTGTTGCGATGGGATTGGTTTTTGGAATGTCAAGCACATTAAACTCACTTAACTTTTTATAAACGCTTTCTTGAAAGACTGTCCAGATTTTCAATAGTCTGGGTTTCTTTCACATCCACATAATTAGGCATAAGTTTAAATAACGTGTACTGATGATAAAAGTCCCATCTGGCCCAAAATTTGTACAATGAATGTTATACTCTGTTTTTTTTAAGGAGATTGTACCCCTAATTTAGCTTGATAGCTGGAGAAACGAAGAGCTGCTATGTCACCAAAAATCTTTAAAGTCTCTAGGTGAGGTGGTTTTGGATCGTATCCTAAGTTCTGAAGAAAAGGAAAAGTGCTACATATCTATTTGCATGTTTTTTCTTGTTATCAGCTGGCAGAGAAACAACAGTTGGCTGCAGTATTCACATGTGGTCAAAGCTACTAAGGTTGGCTCATTAACTCTTCTCCCTTATTTTCTTAACTCATGTTTATTTTCCTTAAAGCTGTAAATCCGAGGGACAACGAATCTAAAATAGAGGCGATTTATGTAAATGAAGAATTGCAGCAGCTGGAGGAGTGACAGGGATTTTTCTACAACAGGTTCTTTGGGGCAAGATGTGGGACCTCATTTATAACCACGTGGTTCTTGGAGATAAGGAAGATATTTGTCATCAGGGATGGGATGCCTTAAATTTGTTGTTGGCACAGGGTAATTTGTAACTATCTAAGATAAAGGTGTCTGAAGTCTAATAGTTAGGTTTTGAATCAGCGTGCCACTAGCTTCGAAGAGCTGGGATGGTTGTGCCTTCTCCCAAACTCTGTTCCTGTGTCTTCCTCCAGATGAGGCAAAGTGTGGCCAGGTTGAGGAGATCCTCCTCGTCTCCCACTCCCTCCTGTCCTAGCTTGGTGACATTATTTGCTATGAGGGGATTCCCTTCTCCTCAAATTTCTGAAGCTAATGTCCTAACTGCTAGGCACATCACAAGAACTGGGAACGAGTCTATTCTTGGTGCATATCACACAGTGTAAGGTGGCCAGTGATTTATATCCATCAATAGCAGTTTTCTTAACACTGCTAACATAGGAAGTCTTAGTTGCTTGCTACTTGGTATTATCCATCACCCAATTAACGTACAAATTAATGCCCTAGAATCTGTAACTGTGGCAGCATATCTTTCTGCAACAACTTGAAGAATTGCAAGTGATGCTTTCAATCAAGTTTCTTATTTAAGAGATGCCACTCAAAACACTGAAAGATAAATTAAAATTCCTCCTGATGATTTTTTCCAAAAAATTCCTCACTGCTTCAGTAGTTGTGTACTTGACATCATTTCTCAGCATGTACTCACTGATAAGACAACTAGTGGGGTTTTTTGAAGGTCCCAGATTCTATTTGCACTTTCCAGTTTTTGTCCCAACCTTAAGTACCTGGAGGCTTTTAAAAAAGTGTTGGTAATGACTACAGGAAAATACTCCAGGACAGACTGCTGATCTACTAACTCTGCTGAAAAAGGCAGTCACTTTTGTATGTTTCCTTGATTTCTCACTGTTTCTGTTGGTTTATTTTTGTTTTCTGTGTTCTGTCACATTAAGCAAGAACTGTTTCATGAAAGTAGGTCTGTCTATGTCTCTTGCGAGTTTTTTAGGTTTCCAGTATGCTAATGATTCATCCATCTTCAGCTGTATCATCCCCTGGGGCTGAAGTATTTCTTTGTTTTTAGCTTTGTCTAAATTATTTTAAAATAGAGAGCAGTGCCAAAACACATACTTTTAATTGAGCAGCTTTGGAAGTGTGAAAATGAAGACTTGGCATGATCTAATTAGCACTTGTGTATTTTGGTTGCAAATAGTGACTGGCGAAGAATTCCCCAGACATCATTCTCTGTTCTGTCTGAAAAAAATCCTGCATAAAGGTGTATATCCTGCTTAGTTCTTGTTGGTGCTTGGAAGTCCTGACTGTAATGCTTTTGCAAATTAGCTGGCTGCCAGGACATCCTTCTGTTCTTGTTCTCCTTGCTTTTTGCTTGTTTGTTGGAATGAGACTTGGCCACTTTTGTTTGTAAGCTCTGTAGAAATTGGCATCTCTTTTCCTGTGGTCTCTTTAAATCCTGTGTGGCATCGTGTTTGCCAGGTTGGTGCTGTCTGGGGAAAGTCCCAAGGCGCTGTGTGAAGTGGGAGGGTTATCTCAACAGCTTCTCTTTCTTCCTGACGTAATGACTGTTCAGGGGAGTGGGGTGGGGAGTTCTGGTAAAAACCTTTGGTACAGTAGCTGGGTAACTCACCTCTATGTCCTCCTTGATTTTTTTTTTTTTTTTTTTTCCTGTGAAGTGAATTTCCTCCAGGATTTTATCATCCCTTTTGGTGTCAGATTGCCTGACTTTTTTTTTATTTTCTGTGGACACCAGGTCTGCAGCTGTAGCCCCTTGCAGTAACTATGACTTCTGTGATTGTCTGGCTTAGGTCTGGACTTGTAGCTCTTCTCCCTTCAGCATGAGGATGAGAGCTTGTCCGGTGACAAGCATCCTCTGTAAAGGGTCCCATCCACAACAAATCTGGGAAGAGCCCAGCTATGTCTAACGATGCTACGGGACCCATGCCCTGCACAGCCGCATTGCCTTGGGAATGGCTCGCTGCCCATTTCAGCACAGTCTCTTTCTAACCAAGTACCATCCCCTGACCTTTAGGCTCGCGCTCTTGGCAAAGCAGCCTGGCAAGTGTGGAGCTTTGCGAATGCCCTTCCATTCAGCCATTGCCTCGTAGCTGTCCCTTAAATATATAATTGGCTTGCTGGTGTTAGAGAGCCAGCGTATGGCCTCCTTGCTTTCAGGATCTCCATATTAGAGCAGTACCCAGAGGGAACGTACTAACGACCTTTCTGGTGACTGCACCCTGCTGCGTCACCCAGCCGGGAGCGGAGTTGCTACCTCTTGTACTGAAGAGCTGCGCAGCGTCACCACCCTGCTGCCCCTGGGTGAGAATAAATGGCTCGTCTGCCTCTAGCTTATTTATCTAGCTGAGCAGGGGGTCTAATGCTGTGGGTGAGTGCTGCTGGCAAGCCATCTGGTGCTTGAGCTCACCTCTTCGGTTCTCTGTTGCACCATGTAGACATACCCAAGGTTAGTGGATGGCCATTAGTTTAATCTGATTTAGTTCGGTAGCTATGCTTCATGCATAGTCAGAGCAGTGTTTTGACAGCATGGTATTACTTTATCTACTCTTCCTGGTTTTTTCCCCCCATATTCCCAAAGCTTTCCCTAAAACTGTTTATTCTTTTTTCTCTTCTGCACAGTTGTTGAACTGTGGATGTAATATGTTTATCAGCTCAGATTCGCGTCTTGGAAACTTAATTTACCTTTTTATGTAATGCTTTATCGCTAATGCATGGTAACGTTTCCTGGCAGGATATGCATTGTTAAAATTCGTTGGTAGGAAAAAAAAAAAAGCATAGAAGCGGATGGCTCCCTGCTTGTAAGGTTCAAAAGTTTGTAAAGCAAAAAAGGAAAATGTTCTTCATGGTACCTGACATCATTTTAGTCCCACCATCCTACTTTCCCATGGGGTGACTCCTATCAGTGGCTAAGATATAACGGAGCCCAAAGACTAGGTGTGGTGGCAGCCGTCACTGTCAAGTAAAGGAAAGGCTGGGAGGGGAAGGCTGGCCTTGTCAGGGCAGTGTCTCCATCTATACAGTAATTTCCTATGAGCTGACTGAGACCTTGGGCAGACTTTTTGCTAACAAAACCACTACCACATGTCAAAATTATTTTTTTTCCCTCCATTGTCTTTTTGTCATGGAAGGACTCAGCATTATCCAGTGGTCAGTTATTCAGATGCCCACCCTCCTGCGCCAGCAAAGCCACTTAAGCAAGTTAACAACACTGCTTTCTTGGGGATGAGTGGCACATCAGTGCAGCAGCCAACGTCAGTGACATGGGAATGGTCCTGGGGCCTGAGGCTTGTCTTTGAGCAATTAGTTGCTATGATCATAAATAAACTGTTAGACTGTTGCTTCAGAGCTCCAGTTCCCAAGCACTGATTTCTGTTAAGTGCGATGTGAATGAAAGAAAAAAATAATAAAAAAAAATCTGCAGCTAAACTAATCTCCTCTAACAATGTATAATGCATTCAGAGGACCAGCGCTTGAGGGAAGGGTGTTGTACAAAATGACAGACAACAAAATATACATAACCCCTTGTGCAGGGCTTTTGTGGTATTAGGAAATAGAGCTCCCAACACCTGCCTATCACCCTCTCTGATTAAACACTGTGGTTTCACCAGCTAAGGATCGATTACTTTAGAAAGCGCTAAGTATTTATCAAATACTCTTCTTGCAGATATTTCACATCCGGATCCTTTTGTCTTCATCGACTTGCCTCAACACCTCTGCTGCTCAGGAGGCTGTGTGTGCTCCCTCCTACCCCTCCTCGTGGCCTGAATGCCGTGCCCTGCACCTTGCCTCAGCCTTAACTTTGTATGGGAAAGTAGCTGGTTACATAGCATCCATGTCAGTTGGGTGGGGTGAGGGACCAGGGTGAGAGCAAATACTTGTCTCTAATAAGCAGCTCTATGCCCTTGTGTCTATTAAAGAAAATCTCTTCCCCTTTGCAGATGTGAGGAAGTGTATAGCATGGTTCCTATGTACTGGCTAGCAACAAAACCAAGGAAATGCTCTTTGTTTAAACTGCGTTGACCATTTTTAGTGTAAAGTGTTTTTCCAACTGAGTCCATGGCTGGATATACTGTACTTTATAGGATTATGATATAAAAAAGTGATGAAAAACACAACATCGAATTTTAAATTTGCCACAGGTGCTGCTTTATTAGTTGCTGCCACCTTTGAAAAATTTTCAAGTCTCTTTATTTTCCAGGGTGGTCAGAACAGCATCAGAACAAATATCTTCCTGTCTGCGTTGCATCCCCTCAGCTCTGAAATGAAAAATAATGTGGGCTTAGCAAAACCTCAGCTCTTTCCCAAGATATACCAGGGGAAGCTTGCTTTATTTCTTTATCAGGTATACACAACCTTTTTTTCACAATAAAAATAAAAAAGCCCTCCCCCCGCCATTAATTATCTTTGATTCATGGTTGTGAAAAAATTTTACCCAAAACCTGTGAGATTTTCCCAGCACAGTCTTCCTGATATTCTCACTGTGTGGAAGTAAATACAGAATAAATGAGTGAGTTTAGAACAGAAAAGCCCAGTTCATGGGTCTTTGATAAATGACAGTGAATACAGACAGACAAGGATGATTTTTTAAAACTTGCAGTGAAGAAGGTTTAAATTGTGCCTTAATACATTACACATTACAGGATATTTATACTGGTGGAAACACTATAGTTAAAGTTGAGGTTAGTCAAACTTTCTGTGTTACAAGCTTAGAGAATTGAGTGCAAGTCTACAGTAAAACTTGTTCTGGGCAGAAAACTGACTTCAGAGGTTTGTTTGGAAGTTGGTGTTTTATGGACAAAATTTGGTAACTCTGTTAAATGATTCTTTTCAAATTCAGGTAAAATGCTGTTGGTTGAAACGGTTTCATTTCATGTTGTTGTACCTGTGGAAGGACTTATCTGAAGAATTTTCTCTTAGGATGAAGCTTTGCAGCTGATGACTCCAGGATGAAAACGTGACACATGTGCTTCGACTTGGCTACGAGGGGAGAGAAAAAAAGGAAAGACCCAGAGTGTTTAGGATGTGTTTAAACTTTCGGGGGTGGCTTTAGAAAAGCTAATATTCATTAGAAGTGAATATCTTTAGAATCTAGTAAATCATACAAGTGCACGTGACAGTTTTGATATGATAGATGAGTGTGTTAGGCCAGTGATGGGGAAACTTCATCTTAAGTGGTTGTTGGCATGTTAGACAGGAATGAGCCACTCCCTGTGGAGGTCAAGAGTACATTGGTATTTGTGTGGCAATTTTTGACTGTTCAAAAGGAACAAGAGCGGTTTAAATTCCCGAGTAATGCATAGTTACGTGAACTGTAGCTTGCAAGGTTTCAAGCTAATATGCTGGAGTAACTTATGCTTCTAGAAGTTCTGTGTTTTATCATTAAAGAAAAGTAAGACAGACTACTTTTTGTATTGGGGGGCCATAGCATGCTTGTTTCACTGTACCTTTGTTGCAATATCCATATGTTTTATATGACTTGCTGCGAAATATTTTTGTAGGTCAGAACAGTGTCTATAGTGAGACTGATTTGTGTGTTAATTTAGCTTGACCCCTAAGTTCAAAGCACCATATCAACTTTCTGTTTTTCTTTTAGGTCAGGTCTCAGTGCTTTTAGAGCTTGCTGATCCTGGCTCATTGTTTAAGTTGCATCTTTCAGTCACAAATTCATAGCTTGCTTCAGTGTCATTTGAAGTGGAATTTGGTGGGAGCAGCTCATAAAGTCATGATGAGAGGATAAAATAAGAGGCATACGGTTGAATGGTGTGAGAATTGAAACTGGTTTTCATCCAGTTTTTGAAGTATTGGCTTTATTTTTAACTAGCCTAGACTAAGGGTTTGATAAATTGGGGGTGTATGGACTATGCTGGGCAAAGAAAGCAATAGTCTGTTAAGAAATTATGAAAACTATTCATATTGTAGAGCTTGGGTAGAACACTTTAATTGTACTTGCAGGACTGTGCATAGTGCAGTAAAATAACTTCTGGGAGGTTTTAAGACAACTTTACAATGTGGTCAAATTAGAAAGAAAATTATTTGTTAAGAATTGAATAGCTTGCTTAGTTTTATTATGGTGGAGTTCTATTAAGATTTTACAAGGAAGCAGATTTGATCATGTACTTGGTTTGAAGTCAAGTTTGCATTGCAGATAGCCTTTGTTCTTCAGAAGCCTTTCTCAGTTGGTTTGAATGTGCTCCTTAGAGGAAGGATGCCTTTGGTGGAGGTGACTGGCTGTATCTGCTCATGGCTGGCAGCACAGGTGCATTGTTATGGGGTGGGAACTGGTCCCTCCCTGGATCTGGAAGACATGGTGTGAACTGGTAGGTTATCGATAACCTTTTGTATGTTTAACGAGACAAATCGTTCCGTTTAATTGTTTCACTGTGAACAAACGCTTATCACCGGATGTTTTTGGATCGTATCCCTTTTCATTTGTTTTGGATCAGGGATTGTAAAAGCCATTTAATCATCTGCAACATGCAGCAAAAGTGTTAAGTTCAGAAAATGGCAGTGAAGGGGGCTGGGGTTTTTGGGGGGTGCTGCCCCAGTTGAGTGCCCGTGGAGCTGCTGATGTCACCGAGCAGCTCGTGTGTGCAGGGGGGTGTTGCAGGGTATGGAGCCAGTATTCCCCAGCTTGTTATAACTGCTTAAGCAAGAACTGCAGTTACTCCCTGTGCCTAATGTGCAACCTCCTGGTGTCATTTGAGTTCTTCCAGTGCTGTATAATTCGGGAGCTAGGGGCTATAAAGTACTTGATTCAGTAGTCCGGGGGCGAAAACGGGTAGACTGATGTGGGAGAGTGTATGCACACTTCAACACTTCACATGGCCAATCTCTACTCCTATGTCACCTTCATTTACCATAGAATCATAGAATAGTTTGGGTTGGAAGGGACCTTTAAAGGTCAGCTAGTCCAACCCCCCTGCAATGAGCAGGGACATCTTCAACTAGATCAGGTTCCTCAGAGCCTCGTCCAACCTGACCTTGAATGTTTCCAGGGATGGGGCATCTACCACCTCTCTGGGCAACCTGTGTTTCACCACCCTCATCGTAAAAAATTTCTGCCTTGAGAAGAAACCTTCTCTCTACGCATTCTCCATCCCCCCCATGCCAGGACCCAGCGTAGCCAAACTGGAGGTGGAAGTGATGACTTTAGGTCCCAAATGGAGAAGTGGGATTTGAATTTGGATCCCCAGCAGCCTGAGAACAAACTGCTATGTGAAGTGGTTTCTTCTGATAGTGGTGTTATGGCATAGGCGTAGCATGGTACATGGTAGAATGGCAAATTAGCTTGAAGGGTGAACAGACATTTCAAAACAAGGCAGAGAATTTGAGGAGATATTAAGCAAAAAGGAGGTGGAGGGCTTAGTGTTTTACTTGAGAGGGCATTAACTTGCTTTTCACATGTCTCCAGCTCTCCAGGCAACATAGATGCTTTGGGTACTGATGGTCTTTGATGTGGTAGCCCTCATCTATGGGTGAAATGGGAGTAGGCAAGTGGGAAGTTTGCCATGTCAAAGCCAACAAATACACTGGTTTTGCTGGTGAGAAGGCAAATGGAAGGGGTTTCCTAAAGCTGTGGGCTGCCTGGGTAGGATCTGAGAACTTAGCCTGTCTTCCTTTTCTGTTTTATCAGCTTAAGATGAATGGTGAGTCATTGTTAGCTACATAGCGTGTTTCATTATTGGAGACCTGTCAGAAGAGTTGATTAATAATCCAGAGCATTTGGATTCATTGTGATAAGACTAATCATAACAAAGTACTTCAGTGCGTAACTTGAAGCTGTGAAGAAAATCCTGTTATCTTAAAAGTGTGTGTATATGAAAGGGCTAACTTTTTCTTTTTTTACAAGATAAACATAAACTCAGTTGGTGAGTTGCAGAGCGGCGGTACTGTTTCCAGAGGCTGCTTTCCAAACCTCCCTGTGATGAAAAGGAGCTGAGATTTAGTCCTGTCACTTGTGGAGTTTCAAGAATATACTTCTCAAGACCCCTTAAGTTACATGACAGAAGTTGTTATGGAAACAGCTTAATTAAATGATACATAAATAATTGTAATGAACACAAATTTACTTTCTTTTCACTTTTCCGGAATAGCCTCCCTTTTTGCTGGGTGCGAATTTGCCTTTTTTTTTTTTTTTTTTTTTGTCAAGTTGCTTAAACAATTTATCATTAACACATTTACTGTATTACAGTTTACCTTTGTAGATATTCTTGAAATAACTTCTTCCAGTTAAGGAAAATTGTTAAATGTCATCCCATACTTTTACCCAGAGGGGAAGATTGAACAAGTGAAACTTGCTTTGAGTTCAGCAGATCTGAATGAAGCAGCTTTGCATTTACTGGGCATGTTTAATGAGCATATTGAAAGCCCAGCATAGCTACCTGTCTCAGAGTCCGATAATTGTACACAGTGTTCTACAAGGGAGAGATATTCCCTTCCTTTCTGGTAAAAAGGACTAGCTATCTGTAATTTTAAGCAATGAATGTTTGCAGGTAGAACAGTCCAGACTTAGCATTTGAGCTGGCTACCTTGTAAAGGTTTGATTTTATTTCCTTGTTCTGTAATTTTCAGTGTTGAAGTGAGAGTTCTTGTTGGATGACTAATACATTTCAGTGCTGGTTAAGGCACTTTTGGAGACCCAGTGTTATTCATATATTAAATATTTTATTAATGACCTAAGCAGGCTCATTCACAGTCACATGTTTTTGAGCCGTGCTTCTGAATTTTGCCATTCTCAGATTCATTTTGCAAGAGTGTTGAATGTGGTTAACACTTGACGCTGTGGTCCTTCCCCACGTGGCCTGTTAGCACTTTGGCTTTGTACCTTTTAACACAACCAAGCGCATAATTTTTCTTGTATTTCTACTTTGCATTATGATGTTTACTGCATATTTGTTAAGAAAATTTGAAGTGTGTTCAGAATTTTAAGAGGAATTTATTGCTACAGGTAGACACTGATTCTTTCTGTTTGAGGTGTAACTCTTCCAGGCAATGTTGCAGGTAGCTCATTATTGCTTTTGCATAGCCTGCGAGATTCAGTTTGTTACAGCGTGCAGCCATCCCTTTCTTACTGGAACACAAAGTTTGTCCTGAGGCAGAGGGGAGAGAGAACTCATGGCAAGTTGTAGGGCAGAGCTTTAGTCTGTCAGCAGGGAATAGCTGGCTTTTGTGTGATTGTCTGAGCTGCACACGTATAGTGGTGGGCTTCATCAGACTGAGCCAAGAGATTAAATTGACAAAACTGAATATAAATCAGGATATTAATAATTTCTGGGAATGGCCTAGTTATGAGGATTTGGAAGCACGATTCAAAGATTTGCCAAGTTAGCCTGTGATGACCACTAGGAGAAGAGTTTGCCCAGGAGAAATGAGTTATAAAGTAATTCGAGGCTTTAAAAAAACCAAAACTCTTGCACAGTCAGAATTTAATGACCAAGGTGATGGCTTTATGCTGCCATCATCAGTGTTTAAATCCCCAGTAGTTTTTGTTTGCACCTGTTTTACTGATCTCATAACTGGCTATTGTTACAGAATGAAGGTGGAATTTGGTTGTGAGAGCAACTTTTCTTTTCTTTTTGGATGAGATACGAACTATCTATGGCAATAATGTTTCTGCACTTGTGATTATGGGCACTGTCAGTATTTCCAGTATAAATTTTTGGACTTTTTTAAAGGAGCTTAAAACTCAGTTGTAAAAATTTGTTCTTGGCAGAGGACTTGTATACAAAATCTCAGCTCAAATAAGTCTTTTTAATAAATTTTGAGAGAGGGAAGGAAAACCCGGGCTGCTCTGTAAGTTGAGGTTGCAGAGGAGAAGTATACACTGAAATTTCTTGTTAGTGGTACTCAGCTTGTAGAGAAGTAGGACAACAGAAATCTCCCTGTGTTAGTCCCTTGCCCTGCATTAAATTTTAAATTGAGTTATAACAATTGAGCTTAACTTTTGATTCATTCTGTAGAAAAGCTTTTGATAAAACGGCATTGATTGCCAGGCAGGAAAAACAGACAAGAGCGTACCTGGCATCAAGAAGCCAGGGGACTCTGGTGGCCAGTCCTTCCTAGTGCTCACTGCAAGGAGAGGCTTTTAAAATTGCTGCTTGCAAAGGTGAGATATACCTTGTTTATGGTAATGGTAAATCTTATTCTGAAGGAAAGAAGTAAAAATATGCCATTCCTATTTACTGCATTTTTCAGTGCTGCAGGAGATGCTCTGAGACCACATTTAATCAATGTATATTTTCACTGAATTAAATAAACCTGAATATTGACGTCATGAAGATAAGCTGAGAAGCCTGGTGAAGGATGCTGATGCGTTTTACTCTTCTAATAAACACTGCTTCGAAATTTAATGAAGCATACCATGTTGCTAAAGGTAAACGCAAGCAAACTGAGCTATAGACATTTCGCTTGAGGTGCTTGCTTTTTAATAAGATTCGTCACTAAGTAACGTGAGCAGATCCATATGACGCAAATGCCAGCAGTTGTTTCCCTGACACCATTTCAAGAGGAAACCTGGTGATACTGATTGTTTTCACTAGAAGGAGAGAAAACACTGCAGCAGTATAAGTCCTCATCAAAATGCTGAGCATTACTCATGTATTTCAAGAAGCATCTTTACTACACCTTGAGCCTCTGTCTTAACTTCCATTAAGATGGGCTCCTTGCAAAGGCAATCTGTCTGTAACCTTCTTCTCATCTATTCCCTCCTGTTAATGCATTTTGTCTTTAACAAAATCTTCCTAAAAGTTTTGTTGAGCATTAACAATGTTGTATGTGTTTTGGTGCAGCACTCGGCATGGTGTGTCCCTGGTTCTGACTGGGGCAACTGAGCAGAACTAGAAAACAAATAACCCCGGGAAGGATACATCTTGCCAGAGATAGCAGTGTGTGGAACCTGTGCCTTCAATGGGCATTTTATTGCCTTCCAGCAGGAAGAGAAAGACATACCAGTTCCCTGGAGACAGACCAGTTACCATGCTCTTGTGCCTTTCCGTCTAGCATGTGTTCTTTTGTGGCAGGTTTGTGACTCGCTTATAGAAAGAGAATAGTTCTTCAGTACTGTTGCTGTTGTGTGTGTATAGATGAAGCTACATAACAAGAAAAAGTCACAGTGGAAAGGTAGTTACGGAGAGCACCTTGGTGCTCAGTGAAGAAGTTCAGGGAAGAAGTTTTAATAAAAACTTTAGTTTTGTGTTATTATAATAGACAATTACCTAAACATTTCAGAATTAGATAATTCGGTCCTAAACTAGTTGAAATTTCAGTTTTAGATGTTTTGACTAATGTGTGAATTGATTTTGGATAGGCATGGATAACCAAATTGTCAAAAATTCTTCTTAGTAAGTGCCTGAAACTTATGAAGAGGTAGCTATACTATGGTTATAACTTTGGAGTCATTCATGATTTTGCTTCTGTTTTGCTGTTCTAATGATATTCCTAAGTGTGATACAACTGAATGATGTCTCAGTTCATCTTTAAATAGGGATTCAGTAATTGCTCTGATTCGTGATAAGCCTGTTAGCTTTGTGTGTAGAAGTAAGAATTTGTTTTCTCCCAACAACAAAAAAAGAAGTGGTGCTTTGTTTTTGGAACCGTGGGACATTTGTTTCCATCCTGTCTTAATTTCAACCAGCAGCTGTAAATAAGTTAATGCTGCCCTTTGGTTATGTGAGTACCTGCTGTGAAAGTCAGATCTATGGTTGTGAAACCCTGAACATGGTCTGTGTTGTTAAGCCTTAGTCCCTGGGTGGGAAGAAGAGAGAAAACCTCCCTCTGTTCATAGAAAGCTGACTGTGTTAGTGTTTCTGATAAGCCCCCAAGAGTTAAGTAATGCTTTGAACCTAGGTGAATATTTGGAAACATTAATCCTCGCATCTGCATGTAAACCAAGTATCATACTCATTTTCTGAGAGGAGAAATACCTCACTCACTTCATCCTGCAACACCTGCCTCCCCCAGCTGCCTTACTGTTTTTTTTTTTTGATGTGCTCTTGCTTTGATACCCATGAAGCAGAGCAACACAAGGTACTTAATTTATGAAAACTGTCGGGTATTTGTGTGTATGGCTTTACCACAGCTGCTTTGCTATTTTCAGCCATCTTTTCACACTCGGACTCTGCATTGCTAGCCGTGTGGAATTCAGCTGTAATGTCTTCAGCACAGAATATACAGATCTGCCTAGCACAGTGTCAAGTAGGCAAGATGGTTTGAATGACTTACCAAAAGTTATGGGTGATTGAGAGCAGGATTATTTTCCTTATGCACTTTGTAAAGAACCTGCTGGGAGTCTAAGATAGATATGGAAGTCTGGGATTTCCTGGCTGCAATAGCGATCTAATATGAAGGCAGTCCCACCTGCACTTTCTAACTGGGCATTCAAGGACTCCTCCGTGCATTTGAGTGAAACGGTCTCTAAGTCAGGAAGCCCAAATAAATGGATTTGTAGCAGGGTTAGGTCACAGATGGGGAACCTTACCGGTCTGAAAACCCAGCCTGTGTATTTGCAGGAATCTTTGAGCAGAATGTGCTGCTGTCATCTCCCTCCTCTCCTCCACAGGCACTTGGTGCTTTATGTTGCAGTGAAATGCCATCCAGAGTCAGATTTTCTGATATCAAGTGTGAAGGAGTACGTTTCGCTCACAGCTTGTGTTCTCTTCAGAAATGACTTTAAGGGACACAGAAAGCTCTCAAGAGTAGAGGAAGTTCTTATCTTTTATCCCCAGTGAAACATCTCTTTTTCTTTTCCCCCACTTACTATGCTTGCAGGGATTATCTCTTCCAATTCCTTGCCTCTGCGGATGGTGCTCTTCAGCCGTCGCTGTCCCTGTTCTGCCACAGCTGCCCCTGAGCACAGACCCTTTTCAGTGCCTGTCCCAGGGTGATGGGGAAGGTACTGAATTCACAGTGGTCTTGGTGTGCATGACTGGAACTGGCAGAAGTGCAGGATGCCAAAATACAGCTAACCTGGTGGTCAGTTGATGTCTCAACCCATTTCCTAGAGGATGGAGCTGCTTGTAGTGAGAAACCACTCTGCCAGATGGTACCTGCTGGCTCCTGTATGGAAAATGTAGTGTGAAGGTGGACTTCCAGTCTTCTGTTGCTAAAAGTCTCTAAGTTTCCTGGGATGTGTCTCCAGCAGCTGTTATGAAATCCCTTTACCTGCACACCAAAACATGACTATCTGCAAGGGAAGCACTGGCTGGTTTTGTGCAGTTTACTTTAATAGTATCATGCTGGCACTGGGAGAGGCTGTTGTTCTTGGTTGTAGCCATATTTTAATACAATTGAAATCTGATTTAGGAATTAATGTAGGTGCCAGTTTCCCTGGTGTGACAGGGTAGAGAATGTACGAGTAGGATCTAATTTTTCTGAGCTCATTTGGTGGGATTGAGGCAGGCATAGTGGGATGCACTCAGCCCAGAGCAG
Organism: Gavia stellata; assembly: GCF_030936135.1. Classification (NCBI taxonomy): domain Eukaryota; kingdom Metazoa; phylum Chordata; class Aves; order Gaviiformes; family Gaviidae; genus Gavia; species Gavia stellata. The sequence goes on from NC_082604.1 coordinate 19,223,004, forward strand.
CTGCATTTTGCCTTCTGTGTCCTCAAAGGAGCAGTTGATCACAATGTAAGTGCAAGAATGTTCCTGCAGAAAATAAAATGAAATAACGATAGGGCAGCCCAGCTGTTGACTGGATGCAGCCATAAAGACGGATGACTGGAAAGACTAAGGAGCTAAGAACTATTTGAAGCACTGCTAGAGTGGGAGTCTCGGTGACGCTTCAGCAATGACTCGTTTATGTTCCTGATGCTTTTCTCCCACTGTGTGAATAAATAAGCAAACCTGGGCTGATGGAACACACCAGTCAAAGGAAGTTCCCACTGGGGCATATATACTCTGAAAACTTCCATAAATTGTTCTGTAATATGACAGTTTCCAATTATGGGTTTTCATAATAAGAGGCTTATTGGCAACCAGTAATGCAAGTTAACTGTGGAAATTTCTATTGCTTTTCTTGGCCCCTGTGCACTTCCTGAACAGTGTGTGCTTTGTCCCAGGTGTACCATTCTGGGCTTTGAAAGTGTGTCAAAACATGCGTAGGGCTGAGACCCCTGGGAACTGGCACTCGGAGCCCAATCAAAAGGAACAAAAAAAGAAAGTGAGGGGCTTAAAGTATGAGCCCCAACGTGTTAACTCTTGGTTGATTTGTTTGTTTCCTGCCTTGCTGAGTTAAAGTGCTGATCACCAGTAAGAGATTTTCGTAGACACTTGGGAAATCAGTTTTACACAGTTCTGAACAAAGCTTCAAACCTATATAGCCTTGGGAGGTATAGGTATGCAAATATCTTGGATAGCCCTTCCAGTACATTTCGATTAGTTTGCATTGTCAACACACTTTCCTCTTACGGGCACGTGCGGGTGCAGGCTTGTTCGGTTTATGAAATGTTGAATAAGTCTTCAAAGAGTATCATTGTTTCCAGGAAATATGTTTTTCATACATACTTGTATTGTTAAAAAAAAAAAAGGCAGGCAGTAATGGATAACACTTTGGGTTTGTGTGAGCCAGCGGTGTGGATTTGCTTGGCATTGCAGCTTTCAAATGATACACACTCAGCACAAGTAGATTCTTTTCTGATTACATGCAAGTACTGTGTAATAATTACATCTTTTAAAATCCATATTGATTCATGGTATTGTCTTGAAGTTGCAAATAATCCAAAAGCCTGTCTGCTTCTTTAGATGAGATACAAACTGGATAACAAACTGGATATCTTTCTGCAGTAGTTTGCTGAAAATGCAGTGATTTCAGAGAATCATACCTTTGAAGACGTAACCTTACGTTGCTTTCTTCCTCTAATCCACCCCTCTTGAGTGATTTATTCTAGGGACTGTGCATCGTAGGTTCTGTCCTGGCACCCATTCCTGTAGTGTTGCAGTGCCTGTCCACATTACCAGAAAAAGATGGCTGGGAGTCAGTTTAAAAAAAAAAACATGTTAAACCAAAAAGAAAAGAACACACATGCAAAGAAAAGAAAACCAGTTCCAGTTAGTAGAGAGGGTTTTGCTGCCAGTGTGGATGGGGCATAATTTGATTTAAATGACTTTTGAAAAACAGTTCTCAAAATTGTTCCATGCATTTTCTTCCTGGCTACTGTTGAAAATATGGAGCCGAATATTTTCTGTGATGTTTCAAACCAATATGTTCTGGCAACCTCATAGCTGGGCCCTGTGCATTACACTCTTGTTTCCAGTTCACTGTGGCCTGGAGTGCAACACACAGCTCATGAGATGCACCAAAGTGGGAGGTCTTGCGAGGAGCAGGCAATACAAAGACCCAAGGTACAAGGAACATTTCACTGGGGTCCAGCAGGGAGGCTGCCAGTTTTAAGGGCCTCTTTTATGAAAAGAGTTTGCTTGTAGGAGATGGAGGAACTGTGTGTGCCTCGTCGGATTTTGTGAGTGTGTAGGAAAAGGTTGATTCCTGGGTGTTGTTAAAGGCTGGATGCTGAACTAGATCTTTTGCACCTCTCCAGGGTCAAACTTTTCTCATTAGAGAGATTTGCTGTACAGATGATGGGCTATGGCTAAGTATTCATCACTGCTTTAAGTGTGACAACGTATAGCTGCATAAAACAACAGCATGTGGGTTGGGAAGCCGTGGGTGGGACGTGAGGTGTTTGCTGTATCGCTTCTGCTCCAGGGAATCCTGTGTTTTGGGGAATGTGTGTGGGAAGGTCAGTGCAATAGCAGTAGGTATTCTGAAAATAGAGGCTTTTTTTTTAGCACCAAATCAAATCCTGGGGGTGGCAGCAGGAGTGGAAAGTGTGGAACACGTTTGTTGATCTGGCTATAATAATACACAGCTCTTTGTAGTGTTGTTGGGAGTCCTTAACAGGTTGGCTTGTCTACAGAGGAGATCGTACAGTGTTCCTTGCAAGTGGGCACAGGGACACTGTGCTTCCCCATGTCTCCTTGACACTGTTACCCTCAACATGTCTAAATATCACAGAGCAGCTCTGAAGTGTGAAACCCCTCAAGCCCAGAGAGAAATCTCTCATGGGTATCCTCAACTAATCCTTGGGAAAGGTTGTACGGACCTACCAGGGACCTATTTATGAGCCTTTACCAGCTTTGCTTTCAAAGCAGCTTGGGGTAAGAGCTCAGATATTTCCTCTGTAGGCTGCAGAGTGGCTCCCTTTTGGAGTTTTGGAGTGGTGTGATCTACGCCACTGGTGCAACAGCAGCGTGGCGTACCTGTGCTGCGCAGGGAGCAGCTGCTTCTGAAAACTTTTTTTTCCCGTGCTTTTTAGCAGCTGTTAGAGGGTACAAAAGGGCAGGAGCATACAAATAGAGATGTTTAATTTATCCTGCTAGAAGAACCCGAGGGAACGTGGTGCTGATCCTAGGACTGTGCATCCTACAAGCAGTGGTGTGAGAGCCAGACTTGGGAGACATGAGTCCAAGGAGACCACAGAGAGGTGGCAGGAAGGGGATGAAGGCAGGAGTAGACTTGGGGAGAGACAGGGACAGAGGCAACTGTCTCCTGCCTGGTGATAATGAAGTGTTGATAAGTATGTTTGGAAGCAGACTTTAGTTGTGGGACAAGGGCCAGGGCAACGTGAGCGGGAAGCTTTCAGAGGCAAATGATAGGTCAGAGACCAGATCGGGAGTGGAGATACATGGTGAGGAGACAGTTCTTGTTTTGGCTTTAGGATTCAGAAAGGTCAGTCTTGAGGCTTTTCCCTGTTGATGCTTTTCCACTTGTTATTCTGGTTATTTGTGCAAGGTTGTAGGAGAAGAACTTGAGCTGCACTTGGAGGGGACACGCTGTAACTGGTGATGTTTAAGTACAGCCTGAAGGACAGAGAGAAGATGAATGAACTATTCAGGAATCAGGTTTATCGGTGGAAGCAGGATGAAGTAGTGAGAAAAGGTGACTCTTTGGAGATATGTTTTTTTTTTTTCCCCCTGCAGTTAATTCTGTTACTTGTGCATCTGCCTGACAAGCCTGGATGTAGGGCTGTCTGCTCTGTCTGCTTGGGCTGGACTAAACCTGGATGCTCAGTCTGATTATTTGAATTAACTCTGCAATAAAAACTCACTTTGCTGCAGGTTAATCTGAGCAGAGGGGATGCAGGATGCTGGTGAGGGCAGCTGGAGATTCAATAGGTTTGATGCGCGTGTTGCAAATGTGTCTCTGTATTTTGTTTTCAAAACATATGCATTACATTTCATTTGTTTCTCTCCCACCTCTCACCTCCTGCAGTGGGAGTGAGTCAGAGAAGAGCTCTGAAAAGTTGCTGTTGCCAAGAAGCCTTTGAGTGCTCAGATAGTTTACCCCTTTGAATCCACAGGCAGGATGGCTTTCAAGCGACTGCCATGACAAAACTGCGTGTGACATCTGAGAACAACAGAGCCCACTGGGGAGGAGCAAGTAGCCTTTTCCTAATGAAGAGAGAGAGACTTTAGTTGGGATGTTTGTATGATTATTGCATCCAATGTGATGCCTGGAATCTAAACTATAATTTGCTGTTTAGTATAAAATAGCTATCCTGCAGGCTGTTAGCAAGTGTTTGCAGTGATTTAGAATTAAAAGATTGTAAAAAAACCCAAACCACAACAAAAAACCCCACTCTAACCTTATTGCTATTTTAAAAGTAATGCCATAACTGCCTTGATTGAGACTAGTCACCTTTACTGAGTTGCCATCTTTTCCAGAGCTGTTTGGTATATGTGGTGTACAAAGAGAAGGAAGGGTGATTGGGACAAGTGTTTTTTCTCTTATTGGAAGTACCATCCTTTCTTTAGCCAAGAAGGAGCTAGAGTGAACCAGCCTTTGTTTTGTTGCTCTTTTCAGAAAAGCATAGCTCGTCCTTGCAATATTTATAGTAGCTTGGCTGTAGTGTGTATGTATGAGCTGTGACAGCATCCTCATGTTAGCCAGGCTCATTCCTACTCCCTCGTGAGTGAACATTTGGGAACCAGCTTTTAAGTGAAGCCTGTTTAATACGGCAAAAGCTGGGAGACTAATAGATGCAGGTGTTCGCAGTATTGGTATGAAATGTGGTGTTTGTATTAGTGTTGTGGTAGCAACGGTCTTTTTAATGGTGAGATGGTAATTTGGTCCAAAGTCCCTGTTTTCAGCTGTCTTCCTTTTGAAATAACCACTTTCAACCTGTTTCTGTTTCTCAAACTCGTTGCTTAACTAAGGCTCAACTGCAGAGAGGACCAACAACTGACCTAAACTTTGTCTCTCTACTAGTATTGAGCATAATAACTTGTCTATAGCTAAAGCAGAACTTGCGTTTGACCAAAGTATTTTTTGGAAGAAAGGCATCTTACCTTGGTTTGCAGACCTCAAGAGGTAGGCTTGAGCTGAAGACCCTTTTTCCCTTATAGCTGTTCCCATGTTTAGTCCTCCCTGTTTAATGTGAGCTCCCTGCCTGCTACGAATCTGTCTTCAGTTTCCACTTGCTGGAGAATCTACGGCACCTTTCTGGAGCAGCGTGAGGAGCCTCTTTGTGCATCGTCTGTATGTCCCAGTGAAGAGTGTTACAATTAATGGCTTGTCACTTCTAAAATCTTTTGGATAAGTTACACATTTTGGGTTTGATTACTCATTTTGAGGCATTTTGCTGGGTTTTGACTGACTTAGAGCACAATACCTCTTCTCCCTATCTTCTCCATTCTTCTGCAGTATCCTTCTGAAAATACATGTTGCACAAGTCTGGCATCTCTCACCAGTGGAGTGTTACAGAGCTAAGCTTGCTTTTGCTGTTTGTAATACTAAAGATCCTATTGCCGAGATTTTTGTTCATTAGAAATCTTTCACATTCTTTTCAGAGTCAGCGATTTCCAAGGCAGACCCATTCACAGGCATGTGTTGCATATTCTTAGGTATTTGAGTTTACTTTTGGCTATTCTCAAACATTCTGGATTCAGATCAGCCTTGTTCACCAATTGGACTTGACTGCTCTGTAAGTCTTTGTCATACGCGAGTTTTATTACCAGTGACTTAATATTTAGTTTCAGATTATTGGGAATGCTTGGCCTACTGCAGCCCTCTGTGGAATCCCACCAAAAACCTAATTCCCAGTGGACTGTTCTGAGTACTTGTGGATTTCCTACTGCGTGTTCATTGCAAGACCTCCTTTGGGGGCTTTGGTGATTTCTGGGGCGGCAAGAAGGATACCTTGCAAGGAGTTTAGCTGACTAAATTTGGTTAATGTGATAAATGGCATAAGCATACGCCTTCATTATCAAATCTAAACACTTTTTTTTTTTTTTAGAATGAGTCATGTATCTATTTGTTGTTTCTTTTTTAAGTGGAAGCAAATGCTGTCTTTGAATTTCTGAAGCAGTTCTGCTGTGGGAAAAAAGGACGGTGAAAACTGAGCACAAGTAGTTGGACGTTTAAAGAAGAATTTAAGATGCTCTCTGCTTGAAGTAATAGTGATGTCCTGGAGCGTGGTGGGCAAGTTTGACCTGAAGAATCCTAAGAATAGTGTGCTCTAGTGGCAATGTCTAAAACTGAGTATTTTAGTTCCTCTTTTTAATACCAGCATTTTGAGTGAGATGAAGAATTTCACTTTTATTGAATCTTTGTCCAAAACACCTGTAGGGAAGTTGATCCTGCTTCCTTACCTGCAAGATGCTTTCAGTCAAGGAGGTCTCTCTGCACAAGCTTCTGTTGTTGAAAACAGTGACCTTAGCCATGCAGGGTGCATCCATCCAACTGTGTCTAGTCCAGTAGCCATCCATGTCTCATCTTCAGATCTATGAGGATTCATGGATTGCTTGTAAGGATCAGAGATGAATAAGGAAGAAAAGCAAACCTGTTAGTATCAGGCTTAAACACTTTGGGGGCTTGGTGCATTTATTGGAAAAAGCCTAGGGGTTAATAGCTCAAAGATGAGTGAAAATCACTGGTCTGGTGCAGTAGTTTGAGATTATAGACTAATGGATGAGTTGTTAACTGTTGCCATTGAGGACACAGCAGCAAAACCACCATACCTGATCCGAGAATAAACAGGCCTGGGCTTTGTCCACATGTGGGTGTGAGGCTTAGGTGGAAAGTCTGTGGAAAGCTTGGAACTAACAGGGCAAGTATAAGATTGCTTGTGGCAGAGAAAGCAGTTTCTCCTGAAGCTCAGGAGGTAACCCTTGTGCTTTCAGATGCACAGACTCCTGGTTCAGTTTTCTGTTGGAACAAATTCCTCCCGAGTAAGGACAATTGTTCGTTTGATGGCTACTTCAAGACTGGGCTGGATGCAGCGAAGTAATCACTCTGTTGTCCAGATTGTTTGTATCCATGCCAGGATGTACGTGCCCAGTAGCTGTTTTTTATTATATTTATGGTTGAAATGGGATTTTCATTCAAAGATCTTCTGTTCAGTCAGCTATGACTTTACAAACTAATCACTGTGGGGCAGAAACTTGATGCTTGTTCAGTGATAGATGTTTGTTTGAAGTTGGAAGAAAACTTATTCAGCCACTATCTTAAGGATCAGACATTCAAATAAGCAACTCACTTCTATCAAAATGCTTATTAAAAGATTTTTTTTTGTTTAAAAGCATATGAAAAATATTAAATATAAGGATGACATTTGAATTCCCAGGTTGGAAAGTTAAGGTCCTTTAAGGGACTTTAACCATGCATCCTGGGATGTTTGCGTGGTAGTAGGGTCATGCATTTCATGCATATGCAGCACAGGGGAATCCCCTCCTTCTGGGTCCATGCAGAGTCAGCTGCGCTGGCAAAGAATCATGCTCTGTACTGCACATATGACTACGTGATAGACTTAGCCAATTGTGTATTTGATTTATTCTGCATCTCTGATAAGTACCAATATGTTCTAACTGTATGTATTATGTCATGTATGAGCTTCAATAGCATAATAAGAAACAGGAGAGTGCAATATCATCAGTTTATGGTTTCCGAGATGTTGCACGTAAGAAATGCTTATTCTGTCATGGTCAGATTTGCTGCTGCTCATATACAGAAGGATCCTGCTTTTTGGAATCTGTGTGATGAGCTTATGTTGGCCAGCAACTCTGATCATCTTAAATGGAGTAATTGTGTCCATTGAGTTCCTGATTTTGTAAAGTCTTATGCAGATTTCTGGTCTTGTTATGTACAGCTTCCCTAAATTTTTGGTGTGATGTAAGAAATCTTGGGTGAAATTCCCTGCTCTGTTATGTATGAGGTCAGCCTAAATGATCTATCTTGGCCTTAAAAAGAAGACAAATCCTATCACCCATGCTTGCCAGCATCTGGACATTTTGCTGCTCTACGCTGTATGGAGGTCGTGATTTTGTGGACTCTGGAAAACTTTACTTAAAAATCCATTTGCAAATCAATAAGAAATGTGTGACTGGGGGCTTAGGTAGTCACAGCTGGAGTATGATGCTAGCTAGCGACAGCAGTGTGTATTCTCTAGTTTGGGGGAATTTTAGTGTATAGCATTTAAAAAGAAATCCATATCTGCTGCCTTCTTTAATGCAACATAAACTCTTCAAGCATAAGCTTTTCAGTGCTGCATCTTTAGAGAAGCACTTCCTATCATTCAGATATATTTGACGTTGTTCGCTGCATTACATATAGAAAGCTTTGTAATTTAGCACCTGAAACACATCTCTTACTCTCCAAAGAACGACCTGGAGAGAGAGAAATTCAGGCTAAGCCTGAAGGGGTTGAAGAAAATGAACTCCTGCTGCAGTTGCACACTTGCACACATCTGGTGCAATTGAAATTTAAGAGCTGAATACATCCACATCTGCCCATGGTAGGGTCCAAACATTACTGTTGACACTGGTTTTCTTTTTGGATAGACACACTGGCAGAGTCACTAGCGTGTGGAGCCTTGTCAGCTCCCTAATCTAATAGACTGTTCTTGCCCAGACCATTGTGTGTCAGTATTTTATGTACCAAATGTAGCCAGGTTTAATAATCAGCCATTTTCCCACCTTCTGCCAAACTTTCTCCCTTTCTGTCATAATTTAATGTTTGAGTCAAAATCTGCTATGGTAACAAATTATATACATATTAAAAAGTGAAAATAAAGATGGAAAGCAGAGTCACAAAAGGTAACAAGAGTTCAAAGTAATGTCAACTGACTTTTTTTTTTTTAGAGACTTGAATTCAACCCTGTTTTAAAATTGATTTTATTTCTGTTATGTATTGTGCAAAGATTACAAAGAAATGGGTACTGCTTGAAAGCATGGCTGTAGTTCTGTATATGTAAAATTGTGAAAGTCTTCCCTGTGCAGCTCTGATTTGATCTAGTTGTTTTTCAGTTGCTAAACAATAATTTGTGCAGCTTTTTGGATTGTATTTTTCTTACTTGGAATGGTTGTCTTCAGCTAGGACCTGTTGAGGCTATTTATGCTTATTTCTAGTGACTACATCTGTCATATAAAGTTATGTTACCAGAAGGGGTTTTTGTATTGCATTTTTTAAAGGGCCCTTCACTTGCCTTGCTGGTGGTGTGAGTTGCTGCTATCATGTACTGGGTTAGCGATACTGAGGACTGGGGACCTTGGAGGAGCATCTCCAGGGAGTTACCTGCCTGGCAAACACCAGCACAAGCTGTAGAGGAGCTCAGTCGCTGGGAGGGCATTGGAATGGGGTCATCCAGTTTCTTGGTGATTTTAATGTTTAGTAGGTTATTTCTTATTCCACGCTGATTTGAATCTCACACTGAAGTACCACAGCTTGAGTGAAAAACACTTTTGAAACTAAAACCTGGATCTAGGTTCCAGGGCCAGGTAGGTACTTGCAATTCACTGTTGGTTGCATGAAGGATGCTGATAAAGGCATATCTATCCAAGGTATGAACCATTTTGATCTTTATAACCTGAGATGGAGTAGTTCCTGCCTCTGTCACATGCAATGCAGGTCTAGTGCCTGCTTTACTGGGGTAAGTGTTCTTCGTGATTTTGTTTGACATGGTTACACATAGGGTTTCTCTTCCCCATGTGCCATTGCTGTACTAAAGTGGGGACAAATCTGTAGCAATGGTCAGAGTTACTTATCTGAATTATCAGTTAGTTAATGGTTAAGTAATTTGTACTCTAATTGAGTTCATTCTTCTTGGTAATTTAATTAGGAGATTTGTATAAGTAACAGCAATAATTGAGTGCCTTCAACAAAAAGACTGGAGCCTAAAATAAATGTGAAGCTTGTTGCCTTACCAAGCTGCCACAGTCCAGTTCCTCCGCAGGTTGCAGGGCACCGTGTTCTCTGGTCTGTATTTTTTCAGCCTGTTCCTAATTGTGCGTTGGGGAGCTCTCCTGGAGATGTGCTTTGACATGATCCCAGCATTCACTGGAACTGCTTGAGTTCTGAGGCTTCCCAGGATGATTAGTGTATCTTGGTGAACAATGGTCTAAGCAACTCATTAAATTGTAGTGTAACCTCCTCCCTCTCTGTGCTTACTCCCAACTTCTGGAGAGCCGCTTAGATGCTTGGCAGGAACTGTATGGTTATGCTCTAGATATGCTTTGGATACATTATTGTCACAGTTGAGGTATTGCAAAAGCCATGCTGTTCCCATCTTTATCCTAGTGAGGTACCTCCTTTGCTTGTGCAATATCTGGCTAATTACACGGCAACTGCAGTGTGCCACCAGCCACCCACAATTCATTGTCAGCTCCCTGGGGATGCAGATGAAAAAGGAAAGATAATGTTTTTTTCTTCAGTCCAGTCATTTAGCTTGCCTCTTTTATTTTTAATCCCCTGTTCCTCCAGGTAATAAAGCCAGATGGTAGTGACAAAGAAACAGAAGCCACACATGAATCAGATGTCCCCGAGGATATGTTGGGGACTTGCGTTCCTCGAGAGACAGCAAAAGGCGATGCTAAAAGTCCGGATGTCATTATAGAAGCTCAGTTTGATGATAATGCTGCAGAGCATGGACAAGACCACTTGCAAGATACGTGGGCTGATGACATTAAGAGACTTTCCCTGGATACCAGTGAGAAGGGTGAGTAGATCAGATTGCTGATTTAAACCTTTATTTGATCAAACTGGTGAAGTATTACTTTGTTGCCTTGCTTTGCTGCAAGATATAAAATACAGGCATAAAAGCTTAATGCCTTATCACTTCTATCCCTTTCTGCTAAACTGCCTTCATAGTTTTGAATGGATATTAAGGACTGAGTTTTATGTAGTTTTGATTGATGCTAAGTAAAGCTGTGATACAGAAGTCACACCTTTAGATTTGCAATTCTCTGGGCTGTCTGGGGACTGCTGGTTGCTGTTTAATTCAAGATGCTGCTGTAGCAGTTTCCTTCATTGCAGTTTGGCTGGCCAATCTCTGTGTCTCAGTTTGGGGATAGGAATATATTTCCTTGGGGGCAGTTACGTTTGTTGCTGTTTTCAAACAGTTGAGTTATGAGCAACTTAAAGATTTGGTCCATTTAAAAAGAAAATTGCACTAAAACCTAAAGCCAATTATGCGATCTGCTTTGAAGGCAAAGCTATTTTATTCTGAATCTGAATTCCATCCAAACCATCAAGTGTTGCTAAGGGCAAAATAAAATAGGCTCCCCTGTCCCAAACTATGCTTATGCTGCTCTTTGCATGTCCTTTCTAGTACTAAATCCCTTCCTGAAGAGCTCTGTGTTGAAAGGATTCTGACAATTGGCACATTTAACATGTGCCTTCAGCTGCTGGTGAAAAATTTGCCAGGACAGATATTCTGGTACGTTCCTGATGCATGCCCCAGTTGTCCAGAAAAGATAGCAGTAACTTAGGACATAAGTAGTTGTTGGTCTCTGACAAATCTTGGTGGTGGTTGTAAAGCTGTTCTATTTAATACCTCGTGTTTTCCTGAGAGATTGCTTTGGAAGGTGCACAAACATCTGCATATACTGTTGGTAGACTTCCATTTTTCACAGCCATCTGTTAATAAAACTGGAAATAACATTTGAGTGGAAGTGTTGTAGTTTTTATGACAAAACATTGGTTTCAGCTCATGAATGGAGCTGCCACCTCACCAGTTCGTGACGCTATTTCCTTCTGGGTACCTCCAGTGTCTTTGAGTTACTGCCAAGGTATGTGAACCAACTTCTGTCTTGTTCCATTTCCAGCATAGGGCTTCAGTTGGGAGTTACTTGTCTTGTCTGCCGATATTTTACGCAACTAGTTATTAACGCCATCTTTTTTGTAGTCTTGGACACTGTGTTACAGCTGCATGCTGTCAAGCTGCCACTTTGACTTAGCAATTCTAAATCTCCTAATGTGTTATTGAGTCACGTGTCTGTTGCATCTCTGATTTTGCTTCTGATAGCAATACCAAATGAAAATTCAGAGAAATACATTCTAGTTTGACACCAGCATCTAAAATACAGACTTGAGCCAATATTTTACTTTACCTGTATAACTGTGCTTTAGTGTAAAGGCTTGATGAGAGTTATTTTTCTTGATGCATCATAGTTCCTGGAGATGCTCTGGAGTGACCTGTGTTGGAGATTATGAAGTCATCTCTTAAAATCTGTGCCATCTGAGTGGTTTTTGCTATTTAATTCTGTCTTTGGAGAATACTTGTAGGACAAATGTTAGATCAGCTTATTGTCTACACAGTTGAAATCCAACCTACTTTTCCATTGCAGTTGCCTAAGCCAGCTGTTTTCTTTTGTTTTCAGGGCCTTTCCGTGTTCATCCTTAACAAGCCTTGTGGCTGGTGTGTATGTGCCAGTTAGATTTCTGCTGAGTTTGCATGTTGCTATCACCTCTTTTAATAGTTGCTTCAGCTTCTTTGGCCATATAATCCATGCGGATTTTTCTCTAGTTTCTTCTTGCTCTGCTTTTTAATGCCCTCCTTTTTTTATACATATGAAGTTTACAATGCTGCTTTTTCTGAAGGTGTTTTTGAGCAGTTGATGATTGATTTGGCTTGTTTCCTGTCTTTCATGCAATTTCTCATATCATCACTTATCCAGATTTTAAGTCTTGCCTGGAAAACAGCTATAGTTATTCTAGCATCAGTGATAACTGTCATGAAAAAAGAAAAGATGCTGCCAAATTCAGCCTTCACAGGTGTGGCTCAAAATGCTTTTTTAAAACGACCAAACATACACTTTTTCAAGGCAGAACTTAGTTAAGGCCATCCACTAGAACGTGGGACCAGCATCGGAGGCAGAGTGCTTTGCAGGGTTGGACCGTAGTGAGTGGAAGTGCCCTTCCCCGTGTAACATGGGCTTCCCCTGGAAGGGCTGCTGGGCTGATGCTGCCCGTTGAACTTTCCTTTCAAGCTAACTGCATATGAGTCTTTTCTTTTATTTTATATCCCTTCTGCTGGAAACAACTACTGCAGCAAAACACGGAGAGGTGGATGGGAGTTGAGATCCCATGGGGGAATTTCTTGCTGACACCAAAACTGGTGCTTTATTTACTTTCCATGAGAGCATTGCTTTGTAGGGTTTGTTACACAGACTCATTACATGGCCTTGTGCACAGGAGGGACGAGGAGAAATAATTCGTGGCCAGTGCAACTCTTAAATGAATAGTTGTAGCGGTCTTCTTTTTTTCCCTAACATAGGGCAGTCTGCAGGTTTCAAGTTGGAGAAAGATGCCATCAAGTGTATCATGTTTAATAAAATAAAATTAAGAAACAGTCTATCACGTTCATGTGTGCAATTTATGTATGCATAGGCATATATATGTGTGTGTATATGGATCTTTTTATATATAATATACATATATATAAAAAAGACCTAAACAAAATCCAAACTAAACAAAAAACCCACCATATTTCTGGGGGTGAAAAATATCTATAGCTACTCTAATAAAATCAAAAGTAAATTTTACTCATTCAGGGGCAAAAAAACAGAGCCATGTTGCTCTAGACATTACCAGACAGTGCTCAAATCTTTGTGCATATACAAAAGCTCTGCAGATTGCTGCCTCTCAGTTGCAAGATAGCTTTTGTCCATTCTGACAGAGGAGTAGAATTATGCAATATCTCTGTTGCTTGCTCATTTGTTCTGCTGCTGATGGTCAGAATGAACCATGAAGAATAAAAGTAGATCTGTCATTCGAGTAAGAGCACTGTGGGTCATGCTGGGAGTACAGGCTGTTTTGATATCTTTTCTACCCTGGCCTGTGTCCCATCCCTCATTGTGGCTCTGTTCCTCTTCAGAGCACCAGTCACCCCCTCCATATCTAGTTACACGCTCGGGCAGAGAATTTGGGGTTGGCCCTTGCTGTGAGAAGCTCTGAAGCATGAAACATTGTGTACGCTCATTATGGCCCAGACTTGGGTGGACTGAATTTCCCTAAAGTCATTGTACGTTGGGCTTCCTATGCCTCTGTGGGGCTTAAAGCAAACTGGTAGAAATTGTTATGCATGGGGCTGCAGGCTGAGGCTCAGATGTTGAATTTGTCTTCACTAAGTGCTGCAGTTATGAGAGCTGTGCTTCATGCCCTTCTCTTCCTAAAACCGCCGAAGGGATGTGATAAGTAAGAGGGAAGTCCACAGAAGTTAAGAGACCATCACATTCAGCCTAATTCTCAGCCCATGTACTTCCTGAAAGTTCTTGTGTTCATAAAAGTGCGTCAGTCTTGCTTTGCTCAAGGATATTTAAATAAAAGTTCATAACTGTTGTCACTATGCCAGAAGCTGTCCTGGTCAAATGAGTTTGCTCTGCTTTTCTGAACTCTTCTTGCAAAGAAGCTGGGTTAAAGATTATCTTCAGAAAAGTCTCTGATCTAGGAAACGATGAGCCATTTTCCACTCCAGCATGCTGTTCTACACAAAGAGCAATATTATCCTGTTCCAAAGTTAGATTTTTTTTTTTAGTGTTAAGTTTTGGTCATTGGAGGTAGATCTTTTTCAGCAAAGTTGGAAATCTCTTTCCTCTTGCATTTTCAGCTGTATTTCCAAGGTGTAAATATTTCTACACACTGAACAAACTTTCTCTCTGTTTTTTTTCTTCACAAAGACAATAAGCATAAGCACCCTGAAGAAAGTTTCTCAGCTCCCTTACTAGTGTCCTTCAAACCCTCTCTGGGGTTTCTGTGCCCTGTTGAAATGCAGGCAAGGAGGAAGGCAATAGCATCCTGGTGCTAGTCTGAACAATAATGCGTACACAGAAAAGATTAGTTCTCTGTAGTTCTTGGTATTGACATGCAAGTCCTCTGTGTTTTACCCTGAGACCTCAACTTACTCTGTGTCACTGCTATCCAAAGGAGTCGTCTGCCAGTCGACACAACCTTTGCCAGGTCTGTAATTCTTTTCCTTAATCCTCATTCACGTTGACTACTGCAACAGAGGTAATGTAACTTTTATCTTATCACTTAGTACTGAGCTGGAATACATTATTTCTGTGACTTGTCACTGCGGTAGAAGGATTTTCCTTATGCTCCGTTTCAATATGTAATAAAAAATAGAAACTTCTCTGTATCCTCCCAACCCAGGAAAAGTGCAAAATGTTCTGTACAGAATACTTTACGATGCTGTATCCCTACACAGACTTGTGTGTCACATGAGTTTCGTACAAACGTGAGCTGTCTCTTGTTAAATATTGGAATCGGATTACTCTGATAAACATCAGCGATCGAACAGTAGCAGCTACTTGTATGCTTGAGAATGGCAGCTGTGCTCATAAAAGTGCCTCAGCCTTTCTTAGAGAAAAGATATTCAAATAAAAGTTTGTAAAACTGTGTCACCATGCTAAAAGCTACCCTTGTCAAACTAGTTTGCTCAGCTTTTTTCAACTCTTGTCACAAGAGATCTTACTTTACCAGATAGGCAGAAGAATATCCTGCTTCCCACAGGGTGGCTCACAGAAGTCATCAAGTTGGTGGACTGGCTGCCCTGGCAGCAATCAGATTGCTGTGTGTGTTCAGGATTTCCACTTACACCTACACTTCTGCAAATCAGAGTTTGAATATGTGAATGTCCAAGGCTTGCTCACTGCCTTGACGTGATGAAGTTTGAGTAGAAACAGCTCACTTACAGGCAGAGTAAACTGACAGCTAACTCAGCCAATTGTGTGATGGAAAATTGAATTGAATAGCTGATTAGCTGATGGTTTATAAGTAGAGTCAACAGGATTTGGGTTGCAGCTGCTGCAGAACTTGCTCGTGTCTGCCTGTCTGTTCAGCATTGGCCAGGTGGACACTGGTCAGTCTCTTTTCAAGTCAAATGTGACCATCAGTCTCTAATAGCCCTGGTAAGCTCAGAAATTATAACCTAAAATTGCTTGGTGTCCACACTACTACCGACTGGAGGCTGTTACTGAGTATTTCAGGATTACTTGGCTCAACAGAAGTGGTGGCATTTGGTGCCATCACAGTATGGTTGTGTGATAATGCGCCAAGCCATTCTTTTCTCAAGGAGAAAAGGCTCTCTGGAGTCAGTGCTTAGAAAGGTTTTTGGATCCTTCTAGCAAAGGAGAAAAATGTATTTATAATCTAGAGTTTAATATCTGTTTTGCACTTCTGCGCCTTCTCATGCGCTTCCATGCCCCATCTTGAGCTTTTGTGTCCTCTCTCTCTGTCCTCTCTCTCTTCTTTTAAGCTTGACTAGGTGCCTACCTGCCTTTCGTGTCTTCCTCTGGCACCTGGAGCCCTTCTGCAGTTAGTAGTGTCTCATATTGGCGTAGGCAGAATTTAGGGAGATACTACTATTCCTCTCCTTAGCCGAGGCTGGTAGGGAAAGGATGATGGTGATGAGAATCCGGACCACGTGCTGTTCCTCTGCTCTGCTCTATTCAGGTGTCCCCTTCTTTCAGTTTAGCTGCTATGAAACCTCTGACAAATTGGAGCCTACCACCATCACTGGCTGCTGGAAGGAATAAGTGTTCTTCTCCCTCCTTCACAGGCTCCCGTTCATTCTGAGTGCTTTTAAGGAATCTTCACGCTTCTTTCCTAGCCTGCAGCTTTCTGGAGATGGATCACCTCCACTGCATAGCTCTTAACATTTCTAGGCCACAGCAGAGTGAAAGCTCACCAGGAAATCTTCTCAGTTACATGGCTTTTAATAGAAATCCTTGAGGTGGAACTGTCAAAAATGAGATCGGTTTCACTGTGCTGAAGCCTGGAAAACCAACAGAGAAGCTGGAGCTGTTTCAGCTGCTCGAGACAGCTCTGTATTAGTTTATACTAAGTTCATGTTTGCGGGTCTCTGGATCTAGGTCTTTTGGTCGTTGCTATAACTTTTCTTAAATGAGAGCATAGATTTCTTGAAGAATAAACAGTGTAGCAACTTAAGAAGAGTGTTCTACTGGTATTGAACAAATTGGGCTTCACAGTTGCATTGATTAAATGCTATGGGCTGAATAAGCTCTTGTTATTCTTTTGTTGCACAGCTGAAGCCTGCAATGGAAGTTAATGTTGGGAAAGCTTCTTATGCTGTTCTTCTCTAGTAAGTTATCTTGACCCTGAAATGACTTCTTAAGTAAGGAAAAAAAAAATACAAATTACTTATGCAGTTAGGTAATAGGAATTAATTAAGTTCAGCATGTTACCATATGTTCCTGAATTCACCTGTGTTTCTCCTTTGAGTTACAAGCTCAGGTCAAGTAAGTGAGAGGGCACGATACTGAGACTGAATGGTGGGTGTGGAGATAAACATATTAGAGTATGGTCATTGTTAGCAGCAAGGTTTCCAGGATGAATCAGATTAGGATTCATTCAGCTACCGTATTTTCCATGCAATAGTAAAATTGGACATACACACTTTAGGAACAAATGCACATGCAGGAAGGGAGAACATTAAGTAGACAGGCAAAATACTCAATGGAAATGTTTTTATAACATTTTAATTTTACTTGCCATTAATGTAATAAAACTGTATTTATGTAGACTGCAATACTACCTGATTTTTTGGAGGTTTAATTCTGTTGCAATAAAGCTTCCGTTGTCTGGCAGCTTCTCAAGGATGTGAGAGGGCTGGGAGGCCTGAGTACCCATGCTGTGGTTGTAGTAATGTTATGTGGTCACTGAGACAGCTACGATTTGATCTGTTGGGCTAGATGGCAGCATCCCAAAATGATGCTGAATCTTTGTTGTGGATCAGGCTTGGAGGATTCTAAGGAAAAGTGACACTCCTGTCTCATCATTCTGCCATCTCCTCCATCCTTTCCTGTGGAGGTGGCTAAATATAAGTAAATAATTATATGCTTGGCTGCGTTGCATGTGTGAGAAAGCCAGCTATACTCACCTCTTCATATTGCCTTTGCTCTGTGTTATTGCAGATGCTTGTCTCTCTGCTGTACGCATCCGTTATTATGCCTTTCCTCTCCGTCTCTGAGGGTCTCCTCCCACCTGTGCATCTTCAAAAATCTTCTTGCTAATCATCTGAGTCTCCTGGTCCTCGTCTTCAGTGTGCCCTTGGGCATGCAGGTGTGTGAGTTCAGGTGTCTAGACATGAGCAGCTGTGGCAGGGTGAGTCTGCTTAAATGAGTGTTCAAAATAAACATCTCTAAGGAAGTTAGTCCTGTTCAGTAGACACACAGCTCTGTGATGAGACAACTCGGGAGTGTTGCATGGTTTGGAGCTGCTTTGCTGCTTACCTGCAGAGCCCTCTTGCATTGCATGCGGGAGCTGTTAGGCTGATTTTGGACCGGCTGCAGGCGTTAAATTCCAAAGCTGTTGGCTTAACAGTCTCATCACAGTGAACTATCTGTCTTCCCTCCATCATGGGTGGAAACCTTTGTGTGTGGAGATAACTCGCAAAATACTGCTTCTTGCACGGTATTTTCCCAAGCGAGCCTTCTTATAGCCTGTTTAAAATAAATTCCAGTTTTGGATAGTACCTGGTGCAAGTGAAATGGCACTTTCCTTCCTCCCTACCTTTTGGGTAGGGAGGAGAGGCTCTTCAGCCTGCTGGGTGATGCTTCAGAGAGAGCTCACTTGGACCTCTGTACTGCGGAGTCCAGGGGGGAGAAATCTGCCAAGGCCAGGAGGAGCTCAGATCTCCTACCTCTGTAGGTACTGAAATAACTTCGTAGGAACTGCAGTCAGCCAGCTAAGGACAGGTGTTTCTATGAAACCAGATCCCTTTGCCTTAGTCCTCAAAAAATTACATTTATGTTTACTTGGTGAAGGGAGGACCGAGTATGATGTGAACCACTGGTTCCTACCATCAGTTTTGTGTTCTTGAGGAAGAACCTGTTCTGTGCCAATAAACATCAATGACAGAACATGAAGAGCCCTTGTACTGTCTTCTAAATAGCAACATGCTTCCTTCTCGTCCCTAAAAGTGAAGATTGTAGCTAAGTAGTGTAATCCAGGGCAAATCTGTGTATGCATTTGAATGTATCGCTTTTTGGTTGAAGGCAGTTTTCATTTCCATATGTCTTTTGGGTTGATATAGACAACTTCCAAAAACACATCCTTTTTGAGTTTGACACTCAATCCTTGAAATATTTATTACAAAATTGGTTTGTTTTACACCACTTCCCTTATGTATTTGGTACTAAAACATAATATGCTGAAAACTGCTTATTGAAGCAGACATCACAGAACCTAAGTGTTATTACTTCATTAGTAAGTAGTAGACTTTTCTACTGAAAGGTTTACAGATGTGCTGGTATCTGAGCACTAAGCTGAAAAGCAGTATTTTCTTTTTTAAAAGCTTCATATCAATAATGCCTTCTGATGGGATTCTTAGACATGCCCATGTAGAGTAAGCCAAATAACTTCTCAAGTAGATTTTTTTTTTTTCTAGCTGAAGTAGCAAACATTGAACTATTTTTTTTTTTAAATTTGTTTCTTTCCATCCAGGGAGAGAGTTGTTTTTTTTTTTTTTTCCAGTGAGTGTTTTTGAGATCTGAAACTGTGATATATTTTCATTTGCAAGTGGATATTGCATCTTTAATTGTATTCTTTTTGGACAGAATTGCAAATTTCCACAGTGACCAATGCAAACCTAGTGAAAATAATTTTGGATCTGTCACAACTAATCAGAATTCTAGTCTGATGACTTTTAGTCCACTTTGGCTACCTTTTAATGTCATGGTAATTTAATTGTAAAAGGAAATTTGGGGGGCTTTAAAAATATAGTGTTTGACCTAGGAATGCCTGTCAGGCAAATCTAAGTGTGTATTGAAGCTGCCTAAACTGATCTCGTACAGAGGGAGGCAAATTCCAAGTGTCCTGGATCTACTTTGTTGGTAATAACATAACTAATTTGAGTTGCTTTTTGTACCTAGTGCCTAATTTTTTTTTAAGTAGGACTATTACAGTTTTGGTTTGTCAGATAATAGCTGAAAGGAAAACACTGAGATTATAATGCAGTTTCACTGGATCCTAGTTGCTAAAGTGTGTTTTCACTGTAAGATAAGCTTATGAAGTACTGCCCAAGCTAACATAGTAAATCTCTCTCAGAAAACATGTCTTTGCCCAGGGTGGAAATATTGAATGGTCATTGGATAACCACTGCAGTAAAGGGGTCAGAATAATTCATTTTTAGTTTGGCATAATGCAAGGAGTTTCTTCCCACCTCCTCTGCTCAAAATCCTGCTCCTCTCACAAGTTAACTCTCCTTTAGGATTGCCTCCGGGGCTCTGCCCTTTTGTGGGAGATGTTTGTGTCTCCCAGCTCAGACCTTCTAGACCACCAGTCTCCGGTGGGGCCATGATACCTCCCCTTTCTGCCCACCCACCAAGTTTCAGCTTCACTGGAGGGAAGGAGGATGTGCAGTGAAGGAGAGGGACTGTCAGAAGTGTATTTAGGGGACTCAGGTACCAGACTCTTGTGGCAGCTTATTGCTGTCTTGATACTTCAGTTGGGACTGAGGTCGCTGTGCAGTAATTTCACAACTGAGGCAGGTCGACATTGAACCTGAAAGTTGTCCTTTCTGAGCAGAGGGGTTTGTCACAGGAAGCCCTCATTGCTGGTGCTCTGCTAATGTAGACCTCCAAGCATTAGATGCAGCCCTCGTACTTACAGAATTTTGACTTCAAAAGGAGCAGCTACAAGCTATAGAGAAGTCCACATTTCTTGGCCCCAAGAGCGTGGAGTTCCTTGTGTGTCTTCGTCCCTGTCCCTTGTTTCAGGAGCATTGCCCATCACTAAATGTACTTTATGACCTTTCAGATACTGAAGTTGATTAAGAAATATGGGTAGGAATAAGTAGATGGCTGGGATTTACTTCTTTCTTTCTGTTGATGGTAAATCCCAGCCTCTCTCTGCTGAGTCTCTAATAATCCTAGGATTTTTTGGGAGGGATACTGAAATTGGAGAGACCCCTGAGGAAGAAGGTACTCTTCAGCCAGCCAAAGGCCACTGGTTGATTTTGGCAGTGAAGGAGAAAGGCAGGTTCTACCATGTGCTACAGTGAGAATTTAGATGCTTTCTGGTACTTGTACTGGGTTCATGTGGGGCTCAGCTTTCAGCAGGATGGGGGGCGATGCCTCAGGCCTGCGTGTTCTTCATCCCAGGCAAAGGAAGCTGTGGTGACCCCATTTGTTGTGCTCTCTGTGACAGCTTTTTCCTCGTGCTTCTGTGCTTTTGCATGTGTGTATGTGATACCTCCCAAGGACACCACTGCTGGCTCCTTTTTTGACAGGGAAAGCTGCTTCTTTGAAAAAATGCGAGCAACTTTTTTGAGAAATGGGAGTTGGAAGAAGTGGAAAGAAGGCAGTGCTAACGTTCAGAGGGCACGTTCCTCCTGTGGCTCCTGGTGCTCTTCTCATTCTTGCCCATTGTGCCTTGAGTTGGTACTATTATTCTGCTGCACTGGGAAAGCAGCGAGTGCAGCTCTTGCTTTTTTCCAGACACGTGGATCTGGTTTCTCTTCCAACCAATATGTGCCGTTCAGTGGGGGAGAGTTCGCTCCAGTAAAGCCCTGGGCTTGTGGCAGGTGTGCCTGAAGGCATGGCCTTTGGAAGGCTACCAACCTCCCCTTGTCCTCCGCACCTGCCAACGTTTCTGTCTTCCAGATCCTCCTGTTCTTTGTCTTAGCTGTCTTTATGGTTGGCACGCCATAAAACCATGACTATTAACTGATGGCTTGAACATTTTTAAGAAAACAAAACGGCTCCTTGGTTTTATTCTTTACTAACTGATTGCTTGGTATGATTGCTGGCAGAGATCTTAGAGGAGGCAAGCGAATGAGATATGTAACTTGGGTATCCCCACTTTTTAAACTGTTTATAATTATCCAAGCCATTTTTTTCCTCAGCTTGTTTGTCACCATGAAACACTGGGCGGTTTTATCCCTTAGTAACCCTGGTTGTGGCACATCTGAGTTCATTTCAGTAGAAGTAAAAGAGAAAGGGGGTTGCTGCTGCTACTACTGCTGCTTTTTTTAAGGGAAGTCGATCTTTATTTCAACCCTTGAATATCTCTCTGTTCTCCTCTTGGCCTTGTTAGCAAGTGACTAAAGATAAAATAAAATTAAAGTCACTTAGATTCTTATGGAGAAGATGATCTCTGGGGAGAGGCGAAGTCTGAAGAGCTTTTTATCAGAAGGCAAAGCTGGGGATAATTAGCAGCATATGAGAACCAGAGTTTGTCATGAGAGCAATAGCCGTCATTGTCAAACGACTGCTGGGGTGACGTTGCCCGAAGGCAACCCAGGCTGTCCGCAGCGGCAGGACCATCTGTGAACGTGCCCTCGTGATGGTGGTGCACAGCCGTTCCCCTCAGGGCAAGCTGCTGCGCCCCGCTGCCACCCCCGCTCCCCCGAGCGCCAGCCCCCGGCGCCCCGGCACTGCTGGGTGCTGCCGGCAGCTGCAGCCTCCCCTCCCGCAGCCTGGCCCTCTTCATCCGTCATGTCACCAGCAGCCTCCGTCGAAGGTCCCTGCGAGACAGATGGGTGTTATCTGGGGACCAGGGTCTGCGTGTCACCACTGTTCTCCTTGAGGCTTTCTGGTGTGCGTGAGCGCCGTTGGCCTGCTGGAGCAGTCTTCAGCGAAACATTGCTTTATCTCATGTCTTCTAAGGGAAACAGTGACAGCTACGTCCCTTGAAACTTGCAGTTAGTGCCACCGTCTCTCTTGAAGAAAGCAAAATTTCTTTTGAATGCTCAGGGCTTGATTTTAGCACATGTGCTTGAGATGGATGCAATTGCCATACAAGTGGAAACAGGCATCCATCCTCCCTGAGCCCTCCAGAGAAGAGCACATGGATGTTTCCATCTGAAAAATGCTATCAGAGCAGTAATCACGGGCTCTCAGCAGGGATGCAACTCAAGAAGGGGCAGACCCAGCCTTCTCCATGGCAAAGATCACTTTGGATGTTTGTAAACATTAAATGCATTTGGTGTGCCAGCCACCCATAGCAGATACTTTCAAATTCAGATCCCTGAATATTTGAAAATTGCAAACTAGAAATTAGATTATTTAAATATTCTCCATATCTGGTGAAGAAATTTCAAGGGGAGGGAGCTGTTTGTCATATGTAGCAATTACTTTCACAAGACTTTTTCATAATTCTGGTCCACAGCTGAAGAGGGTCAACTTAGTAGATATGGTTCCAGTTTCAAAGATAAACATGCATTTTATAACCTTGCATAACATTTTTAAAGAAAATATTAAATTAATATATGTATTTAACGGACTATTTATATAATGTTAATGACTCCAACTAAGAAATGCCAGGAAATTCATGTAGTTCTTAGTATTTAATAAACAGAATGTGTTTTCCACCATTTTGTTTATTACGGCTGGTATAGTTGTACTTGTAAAATTTGGATTTATTTTGATTTTTGTTGGTTTTCAGCAGATCTGCATGGTAAGTGAACATATATCTGCTCTCTGTGGTAGTCTGGAAAAATAATAACTGCTTCATGCTTGGCTATTTTAACATTTAAGAGATCTTTTTCCTTTCAAATAAGTCTACTACACGCACCTTGTATTGTAGTTTACAGCAAAGGCCCAATGTGACTTCGTGATAGAAATGTGCTGCGGTAACTGTTGTGTTTGTCTTGTTTGATGCAGTGAAGGCTGTTGGGATCGGTGGTGTGCACAGAACAAAGCAAGATGATGGACCTAAGGTGAATGATCCCAGGCTCCTCCCAGATATGTTTCTTCAAAGGACAGCCAAGGTAACTCTGTGGAGAGTGGCAAGCGAGCACGTGTGCACTCCCAAAGGCTGAAGGAGACCAGCCCTGGCCTCCTCGTAGTCTCCATCTGTTGATCTTTGAATCTCATCCCCCCCTTTCAAAGAGAGTAATTGTCCGATCTGATAAAAATCAAGTGTCTTGTTATTTTTACCAATTATCCTAGTTTAAATTCCCTTTGTTTGTTATGCAAAATTACTTAGCAAGGTTCAGAAAAAAGATTGGATACTAATATGAGTGTCAGGATATCCAAAGTTGTCAGAATTAATTCTTACAAACTTTGGAAAGGCTGTTAAGGCTGTTGGTTCAAGATTTGAGTCAATCTCTGAACGTTAAGAGACCAGAAAAGGACTACTGGGTCAGGCTGGGTCAGGTCTCTTCCACGTCTTGTGCTTTCCTTTGCAGCCTCTGATTCTGGTCCCTCTTCTGGGCTGGGCTGCCCTCTGGTCTCATCCAGCGTGGCAATTCCAGTGCTCAGAATCGCACAGAGGTGCAGCTCCTGAAACCTTCTGGAAGGACTCTTCTGCATAAGCTTAGGAAATCAGCTATAATATTTCTGTTATCCAGTGATTTATTATAGTCTACAAAAATATAGCCTGGATGAACACCTCTCTGGAACAATTATTTCGTGATATTGTAATTTATTATTCTTTTCAAAGCCATCTTGTATAAAGGTAAAATAACCCCTAACTTCAGAAGGCACAGAAAGGAGGAGAGAACTGCCAAATTCCCCACAGCACATCCTTTCCTGTGGTTAGCGTTGGATCCGCCAGTGGCACTGTTTTTGGACTGGCCTGTTCTGCGCTGAATGTCAAAATCACAGGCCGAGGATACAAATGAAAGATTTTACAGGAGTTGCTTGTATGTTGTGGCTAATTCCCTGCATTTGGAAGCATCTGCTTCTTGTCTGGTTTTGTTCTGTAATCAAGAAAATTGCTGTAGAGAGCTAGCACTTGGAAGGCACTTAGCTCTTCTATAGCCATGAGCAAGATGGCAAGGAAAATACATTGTAAATAGGTACTCAGTTAAAAAACGCACACACACATATACACACACAGGGAAAACATGATATAGGGCTTGTGATTTTTCCAGATATTTTGTTAAGCCTCTGTGTGTCCCTGTTCTGTTAAAGAAAATAAGTTCTTCTGAAGGTATTAACTGTAGAAACCTTTTCCTCTTCCAGGTGGTCTATATTTTGGAAAAGAAACATTCCCGAGCAGCTACAGGCTTTATCAAGCTTCTGGCAGACAAGAACAGTGAACTCTTCAGGAGGTGTGCCATGTTCTCACCTGTGGACCACAGAGTGCCCAGGGCCTACGTGTCCTTGGCTGATTGCCCTCCAGACTTTGTGACCAGGCCTGAGGACTATTCAAATATGCTCTTCATCTGTCGCATAGTGGACTGGAAAGAAGACAGCAACTTTGCAACAGGGTATGTGGCTGCCGTTGGAAGTAGAGATGACTCAGATTTCTAGTCAGAGTTCTTGGTTTCACTTAGTTTGATACATGCAATAGACACAGGAATCTGTTAACAAGATACTTGTCTTGTATCCCTCTGCTATTTGGTGGATAAACTGCGATGAGGCTAAGGATAGCTCGTCGCTAGTTAATCTCATGGCTACATAATGTTAGTTTCTTTTGGTGCTTGCTTCAGTGTGCTGGCACTTCATAGCATTAATGAGCATATGGTCTTTGCTCAAAAGAGCTTGCAGTCTAGAGGGAACACACACAGGTACTTAGCCTGACCAGCACAAGCACCGTAGGGTGCTGGCAGCCTTTCAATCTTTCCTCCCTTTGTGTAAGAAGAGTACAAAGTGTGTAGGCATTTCACTTCTGCCAGAGGAAGAAGATCAGGAATTGTGAGGCTCATCTTTGGATTTTATGCCTTTGTTGGTAAGAAGTAGAATAGTGTCACAGATCTTTTTGTTTTTAAATTTGCCTTGCTTCAAGAAAGGATACTAGAAATCAAGATAAGATTCACTCACTCCTGAAGCAGATGAGAAGCATGGTGCACTCTGTGCTTTTCAGGAGGCACTGTAAAGCTGTTGCTGTCCGGAGTTCAAATTGCAGGCACCCACTGTGAAGGAGATTTTAAGCCAGGGCTACTCAAATGGACTATGCTGGACTGGATCCAGATTGCAAGTTCATTTTGCCCCTCCTTGAGGAAAACCCTGTAGTTTTCAGCATTTTCGCTCTTTCTTGGGAGTAGCTGCAGGGTGCCAAGCACCTACCTGGAGTGGCCATGCTGTTTCCTATTGAGTGGCTCTCAATAAGAAATGGTGGACATTGATAAATCCATTCAGTTATTTTGGCAAAAACTGAGTAGTCCTGGTTTAGTTGGTGATCCAGACTAGGTAGCTCTGACCTATGGCAATGCTGTGGTCAAATTTTACAGGTGATGAAGATTTGGATGTAATCTGGAGCACGTGCAATAGTGGGAGTTGAGCATAAAGCCCAGCTTTTCTCTCCCCCTTGCAAAGCTGTTCTGATGAGGTAGCACAACTGATGTACGGTGTCAGCACCATGGGTTTTGGAGTCCTCAGCTCAAACTCCTGGTAAAGCTTAAAACTTACATAAAACTCTTCTTTCTTTTTTTTTTTTTTTTTAAGAGTAAGTATGTTGGCACAGATCTATCAGCCCTAGAACTAAAAGTAAACTAAACTGAAGTCCCTGTTTCCCTGAGTTTAAGTTCGTTATCAGTTGTGGCTGTTTTGTGTGCCCAGTAATAGCAAGTTTCACGTGTACTCCTTGAGAGCCACATGAGCTATTAAGTCACTCAGTATTTCCTAGCTAAACTGCAGTGCATGAACTGAAGTGGCCTCCCTTTGAGCCCCACTTAACTAGGGGCTGGCTGTGCTGTGAACTTCACTATGACTAAGCTTCTTATTGGCAGAGATTTTCTTCGTCTTCTTTGACTCCAACAAAGAAAAGACTGGAGGGTGATTGTACTGCTTGGCTTCTTGTCATGAACAACCCCCCTTTTCAGCAGAAACGGGGGAAATTAGGAGGATGGGCTAATGTCTTTTTTCATTGGCTAATGTGTGTGTCTTTAATCTGTGCTTCTGACAACACTGTATATTCTCATCTGGCTGTTCTGGTAGTTCGCAAGGTGTAAAGGGTGTTGTCAGGAAAGAAAACATCCATGATTGTCTTCATACATAGCTGTTTCCTCTGGGACTTGGTTGCGCTTCAGTAAGTGCCTTGTGGAGATGGGAGCATAAAACCTCAATAAACCATTTTGCTTTTAACTATAAATACATGCTTGCTTAAACACTGAAAGACAAGGAAACCTCTTGAAGGTCCCAAAAGTTCCTGTTTGCTTTTGAGCTGGTTTATAAGCTTGTTTATAAGCTGTGTTGCTAGTCGTGGCCCACTTGAGGGAGAGAAGAGCAGGTGACCTGCAGCTCATTGCATGCTTGGTTTTTTGAACTTTCTTGTGCATCCCTTACTTCTGCCCACATGCTTCATGATACCCCTTTGGCAGCACCACCATGGTTTTGAAGACGTCTGGACTAAAGAGCCTGTAGGTCATCACTCTGCACTGTCTAGATCTGCTGGAAGTATGACAAGGGAAACTCCCTCCGTAGTTGGCAGTCATTTCCCCTGGATACCTTGGGTGTTTCCAGGTACTGTACATCCTGCAGCTGAACTCCCTCGGGCTGGTCATACACCTTCCTCAGCTTTCCTTTTCCCTTGGGAAGTTAAGTGCTCAGTTGGTTTCCAAACGCAGTTCACAGCATATTCTTCACAGTGACTGTGTGTGGCTGGAGCAGTGGGATGCCCTGACCAAGAGTTTGGCTGTGGTACTGGCCACCCAAGGTGGTCACCTGCACAGGGGCAACCTGACGGTCCCTGGAGGTCCTCTTGGGGAGGGGGGTGCGTTTCTGTGTCATTATTGCCACCTGGTGGTCACCAGTGAGACACTGTCCCCTCTGAAGGCCACCCTGTGACCCCGACTGTGCTGGGAAGCAGAGGGAGGAACTAGTGTCTCCATGTCCGGCTGGTGATGCCCTGAGTGTCTGCTGCTGTGCTCCCTCCAGCACGTGAAGTGATTTTACCGTGGCAGTGAAATGCCATTTAACTGTACCTGCTTCAGGTAGCAGGTAAAGTAAAATAGCTTCAAAACACTCTCCTTTTCCAGATAAATAAGTACTGCCACATACAGTTATTTTCTGAGGACCTTTTTTCAGTGTTGGAGTCCAAGGCTGTTTGGAGAATTAGTCCAGATGTCTCTGCACTTTTGGAGATGGTTAAGGCAGAATCTTTTTTTTTTTTTTGCCCCCACATATGATGATGGATGAGACTGTTAAAAAACCCCCAGACAAACTAGTAGTAAAATGTCGAATCACTGATTCCCTCCATGTCACACAGGGCTTGTGGCTGTTCTAGCTCAGGGTCTTAGATATAGGTCTCCCAAGGTGACAAGATTTGTCACAGCATTTGCAATAAAATGAAACGTCGCAGGATGTTCTTGATGCTCTTTCCAAAGCCTTCCAAGTTGCTTGAATTCCTTTAATCTCTGGCATTTTATTCTGGTTTTTTAATTCACAAATGTATTTGGTGTGAGGGGAAATGACTAGGTACCTTGTGTAGCTCACTTGGGTAACGCTTGAGGGAAGGTCTGATCCCCGAGCAGTGTAGCTCTGTTGGAAAAACATCTTCTTACAGATGGGACTGTCTCTCAGTAAAGCTGCATTCCCTCAGCACAGCTAACCACCGTACCGCTCTGAAGCGTGGGATGGCCCCACCTGCATGGGGAGCACCAGCCTGCTCCTGCGCTCCGATGGCGGGTGGCCTGGCAGCTGAAGGGGAGGCAACTCCATGGTTGGAGTGGGGCTGGACTGCGCTCTTGGGTGCTGGGGCTTGCTGTGAATCAGCTTTCTGTCTCCGTGATGCTCAGCTCTGCAGACATCTCACAATCTCCACTGGGACCTTTGGGCTTTACTGGGCCTGTGCAGCTCTGCCTGCGAGCTCCGGGCCTCGGGTGGCAGGAGGAGCCTTGCTGTCCTTGCTGTCCCTTCTCCTGCTCCTGTACAAGTTTCCTATAGGAGCGGTGGCTTGTTGATGTGTAGGATGTTCTGCTGCTGAAAGAAACTCTCTGTGTAGGATGACTGTGGGCAAGTCTGCTCCAGGAGAGACTGAGTAAGGTTGTTAAGTCCCCATGGAAGTTATTCACTCCCATTTGGGAGCCTGCCTGGCTTTTCAAAGGAAACAAGCCTTATGTAATTATGCTTTGTCTTTTTGGAGAGATCTTATCTTGTAACCTTTGAACACGTAGGCCAGTTTCATCTGAGTCTGGGGAATGGAGAGGGCTCGAATGTTTGTAGAAATGGGTGGCCAAATAGATGCGATCAGTGTCACCATGAAGGGGAAGATGGCAGCACGAATATGGCTCTGTCCCAGGCACACATGCATGGGAGGTCAAGCTCCAGTGAGTCTGTAGCTTGCAGCAGTTCAATGATCTTGCAGCTATGGCTGTTTTGGAGGAATACCCTGTGCTGCGTGCTGCCCAATGCCCCAGCCACGGCACATTCCCGGCGGTGCATGCTGCCACTGTCGCTGACATCAGTCCAAGGGTATTCAAGGAACCTTCCAGCGTGCTCTAATGCTCCCCCATCAACGTCACAGAAAAGAAATACTTACGTCTGTAACGATCATATTTTTTTTTACCTTTTAACATTTAAAAAAGAGAGATACACGCAAGCCTGGGGTGTCACAGACACCGTGACTCCCTGGGAGTGAACATCTGACTGCCGCTGGGCCCTGTGCCTGTTGTTGTTTATAAGCCTCTTGAAATATTCTTGCTACCCTTGGTGGCCGCAGAGCCCCATGAGTGATTTTACAGCCTGGCTGTTACTCCAGGGCCATCGGTGATCCTATACGTGTTACCTTTGATCACATGCTGTCCTGTCAGATTTTGCTTTGATGCAAGTCATCATGTCTGCGTGACTGTAACATGGCCCCAATTAAAGTCAGTTGTACACTTTTTATTTCAAGGTACTTGGGAAATGTTCCCTGGAACACTGTAAATCAAATGTTAATTACTATTAAAAAAATATTAGTCCTATATCAAACCTCTGGGTAAACCCCTTAAAGTTCGTAATCTAATTTCAGTAAACGGATCAAGAGAACATGGGTTTCAAGACTGAGCTGGAAAGCACTCTGGCATTCAGAGATGCTTTCCATGACTTGTGCAGACGTCCAGCCACCCTCCTGGTGCACTTCCTAGCTCTGCCCTTCCAAGAGAAGGGACACCTGAGACTCAAGCCCTTGCCATTTCTTTTTGGTAGGGCAACATGTCCTCTCTTTTCCTCTTCTTTTTTCAATCCATCCTTGGTGGTGCTGGTGGGCCTGCAGATCCACGGGCTCATCCTTGCTCAGTCTCCCAGCTCCGCACTAGATGTTGGAAATGAAGTGGTGATTTCTCTGGTTTATTGTTACTGCTGAGAGAGAGGGAGATAAAACTGATGCCTCGTTTATTTACATTACAATAAGGATCAGACTGGGAGCAAGCTGCAGGAACAGAGAACTCAGCCTTGATGCCAAATGCGCACGTATTTCTGCCATACAGTTTGTACATAAAATTGAAACAATGGAGGGAAATATCTTTTATCCTTGTTTTCATTTTTATTTTAAAGCTAGGCAATGTGAACTCTACAATTTACCACACCACGAAGCGCACAATCCTTTCCAGCGTATTACACAACGTGACAGGTTTATTATGCAGCCCTTCCCGTTGTGAGGAGAGATAGCTGTGCTCCCATAAAGAAGATGGGCTTGCTTGTGCTGCACGGATGGGGTTTGTTCTGTGGGTTTATGGCACATTTGAAGCCCTGAGAGCATCTTGCTCATCCAAATGACAAGTGCACTGTTTTGGCCCCAATTTAGGAAAGTAATTAGTGCCTGTTCTTACTCACTGGAATTAAAGCAGAAGGATCGATATAATGATTGTGTATTTTATGCAGTGGAAAAACACTTATTAGAGTGGCTGTTTTTACACTGTGTTATTACCCTTCTCTTTTGTGTCATATTTTGATGGATTTGCCTTAATTTCAGTTGTAATTTTCTTGGGTCAGGAGCATTATCTGTATTGGCTGTAATGTGCCATTTGCCCTAATGGCAGTATATTAAAAAAAAAAACCAAAAAACCTCTATGTACTGTAGAGCAACTGGGGGTGAGAAGGGCGACAAGGGGAGCCACCATGGGACATAGGTTATCATGTAGTATTTGTAGCCAGGGAGGGACGGAGGGAACAAATGTCCCACTCCTTTGGAGTCCCAGTTTGCGTGCTGTGTCCAGAGCCGAATGCTTGTTTGACACCAGAGCTCTTGGACAAATGCGTGCTGGGGTTTGCACTGGAGCAGATGGAAACTTTCTCTAAGCATAATAGAGCAGCAGTCTCATCCACACATGTGCAGAATACTTCATCAAAGACTATTAGCATGTGGGGGACAGTTTCCTCTGTCTGTGACTTGCTTCTAGATCATTGGCTCCTCTCCAGTTAGCTCCTGGTTCAGAGGCTTCTGCTTAGCTAGGAGAGGAGGGACAAACTACTGAGAATGTTTAGGTGCTGGAAAGAGCCTGGAAAATGGTTGGAAAGACTATCTGTGGACATGTCTGTGTGTGTGACTCCTATAAGGAATGCAGTAAGGGTTCCTCACACCCTATGATGTCTTCATAGGGCATCAGTTTGCTCAGGCAGAGATGTGTATCCTTTGGGATGGAGAACAGTGTGCTGAGCTCCCCGGGAGCTGTCTTCTGCAGAGCTGTCTGGGATCTGGTGGGAACCTGTTCTCCATTTCAGGTAGTGGGGGTGAGTCACGTTTTTCAGTGGTGAGGAGAGGAAGGAGGATCTCAAGGGAACCAGCCATGTGTAAAGCTAGAGCTGCCCATGTGGAGGGCTGTGCTTTTCTTATTCCCATTGAATGTGTTTTTTTTCTAAAATTTGACACTTTCTTACCTCAGCAAAAACCTAATAATATGAAACGTCTCCTTAAAATGAGATGCATGAAACAACCCAGCGTACTGTCTGGCTAGTGTTTTGCATCTCCAGCAGACGTAAGTCATGGTATGGTCTGAATTCCTGTTAAGTCCTCTGCCAAAACTCAGGGAGAAGTGAATGGGTGAAAGAGTATGTTTGAGGGCTCAGCAGCCTCTCTGCGGGGACAGTAACAACATGACAGTAGTAATTACACACTTAAAAAAAGCATCCCTTTCATTCTTTTTGCAGGCAGTTGGCCAAAAGTCTTGGGCAGGCTGGGGAGATTGAGCCGGAAACGGAAGGGATCCTGACGGAGTACGGTGTGGATTTCTCTGACTTTTCCCCCGAAGCCCTGGAATGTCTTCCCCAGAGCCTACCCTGGGTTATCTCACCGGGAGAGATGGCCAAAAGAAGAGATTTAAGGTAACAACAAAAAGCGTGGTCTGACATTCCTTCTTGGGTTGGTGCAGGGTTGTTTTGTTTTGCTTTCATCACACGTTGAAAAGGGACTGACTTTATTACATGTACTGTATTACACGTTACCTGTACTAGCATGGAAAGAAACTGCTTTTGAAAGTACCAACAAACCCAGAAGATCAGTTATTTGGAGAAGTATTTTGTGAGGTAAAGAGGCTTTTTCTCAAAAGAACTATTGAAAACTGAAAATCTGGTGTTTGGCACCTAATCTGAAAGCTTTATGTTTTTGTCTGGAATGTATTACGTATTTTAGTGGTAGTTTTATAGCAGAGATTTTCTGAATGCCTGGCAGATCAAATGATCTTGGACACTGTTACTTTGAAACTTAAGCACAGGTAGACACTGTCCTGCATTTTCCTGTCTAGTCTCAACATTTTTCTCTGTTTTGAAGAACCGGTGTCATGCGGAGTTTATGACAGTTCTCAATCAGGTTAGCAGCTGGCAAATGCAGTCTCTCCCTGCAGCCTGGCAACTCTGTGCTGTCCACCTACTTCACATTAGCCATCCCTGCAACTTAGTGATACTCCCACCAGCTTTTGGGAACTCCAGCGTCTGTTGGGTGGTAGACACTCTGACATTGCTGGACTACCCAAAACTAGTGGATTTGCTGTGCTTCAAAGCGTCAGATTTCAGAGATGTCTTTACTAGAAAACATTTAAAGACAAAAGAAAAGTAATTTGTTTAGAACCTCGCTTTGCAATAAAGGAGGGTGCAAGAAAGCAAAATATGGTGTGTTCCACTCCCACCCTTGCTTATGCTAGAGCATCCTGTCTGAGTTGGCAGATTCATTGCTTTCTTGCATATTGCAAGACACTGCACTGGAACAAGCACCTGCATATGTGTAGCAAGCTCTGCTCCCTCTTACCTTATCTGTGTTATTGGCATGGACATTAGCAATTTGAGCGGATAAGCTGATAAACTGCAGTCATTTGTATCTGTACCCGGGCTCCACATACTACTATGGACCTAATCTTGTACTGTAGCCTGCAAACTCCTTACTGCTTCAGCTTTACTGGGTTTCCATTGCCATACAATGGAATAATTCAGGGGAGAATCACAGTCCTGATTGATTAGTGGTAACACTCAGATACCAGATCCAGACTGTAGGCTTCAAGTAGCTTTAAAAAAAAAAAAGATACTGAATGCTGCAGTTTAGAAGTCACTGGAAAGTGCTTATTTTTATATTCTTGACTGGATTTCAGTAGCATTCTCTGTTTCTTCTGACCAAGTTCTTTTAAGCAAATAAAGAGCTTGACTTGTCTCCAGTCAGACAATCAATTTTGGAAACAAATTCCAAGTACATTTCTTGCTTTTATTGCTGAATTATTACACTGGGACTTATCAAGGTGATAACAGTTTTGCAGTTAAGCCATTTAAATCCCTCTCTGCCCCTTCCTAACCGCAGTGCACACTACAAAGTAGATTTCCTTTTGATCCTCTCAAATATAAACAATTAACAGTCAAAGTTTTTAAGACAATTATTTGAGCTTAATTTACTAATCCTTTGAATGTCAACTGCCACACCACTGACTAACTATTCTGTGGTCTAAACACATATGGTGATAACATGAGACTTCTAGTTATGGAAAGTAAAATACAGATGAGTCTTGTTTTTTGTTTCCTCACAGTGAGAGGTTTGTCTACCCAGCAAAAGATGAGTTTTATTAGTAAATGTAGCGTGAATTGTAGCTGAGTGGAGTCCTGCAGTTGGAGACCTGGCTGACATCTCTTTTGGTCTCACCCATCAGACCTTGAGAGACTGTTCTTGACAAGTCCCAAGGTAGCTCGGCTTTAACTTGGTATTAAATATTAGCTTTCATATTGTCAGCAATAAGTGTGTTGTGGTCTACAGTGTCATACAAATAGCCAGTACACACTGGCCCAGGCTGGCATCCAGAGGAAGACACCTGAACCTGGGTATCTGGTCTTGGGTGCACATAGGAGTTGTGCCTTGTTTTCCAGGGGAACTCACACCATGTTCAATGGCACCTGCCTCTGTGAGTGCCTATCCTTGCTGTACTTTGTGCATGTTGATCTGTCAGGCTCCCCAGATTACTGTACAGTACCCTAAGAGTACAATATAAGATAAATTACAGTGAAATAAAGACTCATCTTTTCTCCTGAAACAGCCGTGTTAACGCTTCCAAATAGCTCATCCTTATTCAGTTTACACATTGCTCACCTGACTAGAACAAACACATATTAGAGTTTGGCTTAAAATACTTTCATCTTTAGTAAATACTCTCCAGTTCTGTAGCACAGTGGTGTAAATTTTCTAGTGTCATGCATTTAGCTTTTGGGATTTGGAACTGAGACCCAAGCAAAGTCTTGGGTTTTTGGGTGTTTCCTCTTCCTGAGATAACTTTTCCTTGTTTCCTTTCATCATGGGAAATGACCCTTTCCTCCTCAAAAGGTAACTTCTGTGTTCTGCTAACCAGTGTCCAGAGCGTGGTTGGGTCTGTGTGTGAGTCAGTGTATAGAGCACGGAGGTAGAGGTTCTGCAGTGGAGACATTTGTGAGTGTGGTTTTAGATGAAAGTGAGACAATGTGTTTCACCAAGCTGCTGAGGCTGGGCAAGAGTAGGGAAGGATATTTTGTCCATGCCATCTTGTAAATATGTTCCTTGATCTTCCTGCAAGTCTTTCAGTTTTACAGGAAGCCTGTTCTTGCCATGCATAGTCTGTTTGGATAGCAACTGTGATCTCACCTACATAGCCTGTGCAGAATTGCTTCCAAGAGATCTTTTTTTTTTTCTCATTTCTCCAGTAATGGCTCACAAAGAAAGGTTTACATAATATTTTAATATTACTTAAGGCAGAAAAGATCCAAACCTCGTGGATGGCTTTGAAATCTTTTAGCTGATTTAACTCTCTGCTCTGCCACTAGTGCACAGTTTTGCCATGACATCTGCTTTTTACCTGCATGGGTTTATCTATTTGTAAAATTAGGCAAGTATTTCACAGGCACTCCCAGCTTACTTGTTTGTAAAGAGCACCAAAACCTTCTAATGAAAAGAACTAGTCAAGTATTAGGTGTTGGCATTGCATACTGCAGTTGTATTTTATAGAGAGCATTAAGTTTCATAAAGTATCAGAATAGCGGGGTTGAGAAAACTTCCCTTCGAGAGACTTTAAATGTGATAATACAGATAGGACCAGAGTTCTCATTTTATTATTCAGGTTGACTGGAATTGGTATTTTTTCTTTAGAAGTTTGAGAAGTGTTTGGTTTCTGCTTTTAGAGAAACATTGGGGGATTAGTGTCATAGAGACAACTTTTGATGGGTGCAAAGTTTCAACCATTTTTCAGTCTTTTCCAGTGTTTCAACATATAATTTTCATTTCCTTGTTTGCTTTGCTTTGCACTTTGTGTTTCAATGGTGCAGGGTAAAATATAGCCCCTGGACAGAAGAGGGGTCAGGGCAAAGGAGAAAATGCAAATTTCAGAGGTGGGTGCGGGAGATGGGGGCTGGAGGAGGAGGCCATTTGAAGAGGTGTAGCCAGGAATCTAAGAAACCCAAAAGCTATTTCTAAGACTCATTCCAAATGTTTCTAATTTCATTCATATCTTTTTGTTTCCTTTACTGCTTAACTGGGACAAGAAACTAAAGCCAGGAAAGTCCGATCATAGTGGGAAACAAAAACCTAAATATTGGAGAGAGAAAAAAGGCCGTTCTTTGCAAAGCAGTTCTGCCTTTTGCTTGTCTCCCATTGTTGGTGTTACTGTGGAAAATGTATAACATCACTCTTTTGGAAAGTGCTAGAGCCTGTTCAAGTAGAGATGGTTTATATAGTCTAACATGGAAGAACTTGAGGATATCTATTTCTTTACCATTTACCTAATAATAAGTGAGCCTGTTGACCTCCGCTGGACTATTACAAATGTGAAACTTGGCACTCAAAATTGCTTGCTCTAAATTTTCCAGTTGCTTTCTCTTTTTCCATTTGATGTCATCCTGCCAACTAGTGATTTTATTATTATAAACAGGACATTGTATTCACTTTTAAGAAGAAATATGAAGCTGAAGGTAAAATTACAAACTGCAGTTTCTCAGCTGGCAAAATACAAAACAATGAGCTAAAAATACTGAGCTGAGAAAGGGTGCTGTAGCAAGAAACTCTGAAATATCTACAAGATGGATGTGGTCTGAGGAACAGAAACTGACTGACTTCAGCTGAGCAGCTCTGAACTCCTGAGACTCACCAAATGGTTGAGGTTGGAAGGCACCTCTGGAGATCATCTACTCCACCCCCCTTGCTCAAAGCAGGGTCAACTAGAGCAGACTGCTCAGGGTTGTGTCCATTTGGGGTTTGGATATATCTGAAGATGGAGATTCCACAACCCCTCTGAGGAACATGTTCTGGGGTTCAATTGCCCTTACAGTAAAAATGTGGGTGTTTTTTACGTTTAAATGGAATCCCCTGTATTTTGTGCCCATTGCCTCTTGTCCTGTTGCTGGATACCACTGAGAGGAGCCTGGCTCTGTCTTCTTTACTCCCTACCATCAGGTATATTTTCAAATTGGTAAGATCTCCTTGCCTGAGCCTTTGCTTCTCAAAGCTGAACAGTCCCAGCTCTCTCAGCTTGTCCTTGTAGGTCGGATGCTCCAATTCATTAATCATCACTGAGGCCCTTCAGCAAACTTGCACCAGTATGTTGATGTCTTCCTGGTACTGGGGAGCCCAGAACTAGACACAGCACTTCAGCTGTGGTCTCACCAGTGCCGAGCAGAGAGGCAGGACTGAAGGACTGCCATCTCTTGACCTGCTGGCAACACTCTTCCTAATGCAGCCCAGGAGGCTGTTGGCTGCCTTTGCTACAATGGCATGTTGTTGGTTCATGTTCAACTTGTCCGTCAGGACCTCAGGTCCTTTTCTGCCAAGCTGCTTTCCAGCTGGTTGGTCACCAGCCTCTACTGGTGCACAGGGTTATTCCTCCCTATGTGCAGGACTTTGCTTTTCCCTTTGAGCTTCATGAGATTCCCATCAGCCCATTTCTCTGCTGAGGTCCCTCTGAATGGCAGCATAACTGTCCATTCCTCCCACGAGGCTAAAAGGCCTAGAGGGCATCAGACTGGGGGACAGCAAGGATCCACTGCATTCGCAGGAGGCAATTAATGCTCACTTGCTTCCCTTGCAGAGCAAAGTTAATGAACTTTGCTCTTGCAGGCAAAGAGCTCTAATACAACGAAGCTTTCCGTTAAAATGTGCATCTTGGTATTGCAGCATGTGACCTCAATTGCAACTGACCTAAAGCTATCCAAGTTGTAATTTTGGCTGCCCATTCAGAAATGTAGCATCCTTCCTTTGGTTGATACAGGAGGAATAGTGGAGGTGCTCTGCTGCTTCTCTGTGTCCACTGTGGAGGAAAGCTCTGTAGCACTGTTTGTAACTGGAAAGTGCTGGCAGCAGGACAGTACCTGCACTGCAGTTTTGCCTGCTATTTATTTCTTTCTTGAGGAGCGTTACAGCTGGTAACAGGGATTAGCAGTGCTTATAGTAAAGGTTTGACAGCTCTTTGCTGTAGATGCCCGAGGAGATTATTGGCTGATAAAATTAGAGGTGATGGTAAAAATGGCAGCCTTGAGCTGTGCAAGGGGTGTTGGAGGAAAGCAGTCAGCCTCTGAAACAGATGTCTTTTCAAGGCAGGTGGATGACTTTAGTTAGCAATGAGTGCAAGTCAGATAAAACATTATTAAACAGCTTGTTTCCTGGAGATTTTCCACTACAAAAAGCTAGTGTTAAGTAGAGCAAGACTTACTCAGCTATAATAGGATATGTGAAAATGCTCTGGTTTCTGATGGAAACTGAGAAATGACTTGTTTAGCAAATGTATAAGCAACATTGCTACAGACCTGACTGTTATCTTGGCGTGGAGTGGAGACACAAACAGGGCCAGATTATGATCTCTGCCCTCTCACTGAGTTGTTCTGTGACTAATTTAATGTTCTCCATAGGAAGATACAAGGCATACAAAGGATTACTCAGTGGTGTCTAAGGATATCAGATCTAGTCCCTCTCTAACAGGATTGATTCCAGAAGACGGTGATGATGGCTGTACCTGCTCTGGGTACTTCTGCTGTCCAGGCAGTCTGGGGAATGGTACCCTTCTTGGGTCGGTGAGGAGAGCTTGCGTTAGCTCCATCCTCGCCCATTAGCTGAGTAAGTAAAACTCTGAATAAATACTGTGCTGCTGTCAGAGTGATGTGATTCAGCTCCTTGCTTCTGGATGGCTTCTTTGGGTCCTCCTCTCTATTTTCATAACATTTTCTACTACATGATAGCTACAGCAATTGTGGCGACACTGTTTTGTACAGAATGATGCATGGTCTTTGCTCTCAGATGCTGTTGTTACCAGTGGCTGGTGTACACATCGGCAACTTCACTGGTGTTTTTCCTTACAGGAAGGCGCATGTGGTCATTGGAAGTGCAGCTTCAAGCGGAATTGATGGTGTGTAGTTGGACGGGATTATTGTGTTCTGATCTTGTAGGCCATCTAAACTAAGCTTGCTTAGTTAAGAATCTGTTTAGTTGTGGAAAATGGTAATAACTTTTGTGACTAGGTTGTTATACATACAGTCTTGTGCCTGCCTGCCTATTTCATGGAGAGATATCGGGAAAATAACAGAGGGAGATGAGGATAAAATCGTAAATCAATTTAAGAACGTGTCCATTTCTTACTGGATTCCACTGGATCGCAAGGTGGGCTTTTAATGAGCAGAAGAAAGTGCTCTATCCTCTCATGTTTAGTGGCTCAGTTCAGGTATGCCAAATACTGCCACTTTCCTTGATATCGCGGTGCTTTGCTGGTGCCCTTCTCTTGCTACAGGCCAAATAGCATGGGGGTGGATAGGAGATGAAGGATCTAAATCCTGGTGTCAACCCAGATATCTGTCTCTGATGCTGTAGATGAGGAAACCCAGAACTTCTTCAGTAGGTGAGGCAGTATATCCCCGCTGTGGTGTTTCAGGGCTGATCACTGATCACTAGGACAGACTGGTCATTGCAAGGAACATTTTCCTCATGGCTTCATTCTGATGGACTAGTCTGAAGCATGCTTTGACCTGTCCATCTGCCCTGAAGTTTTTGGGTGATTGGATCCTTGTTCCCAGGTTATTCTCAGATTCTCACTCTCTAAAAAGAAAAAAAATACAATATCATAATATAGATGGCACACATGCAGATGTATGAGGCAGGGTGGTACTGGAGGTATCACAGCATGGATTAGAAGTGGGGCAGTCTGCAAAAGACTAACAAAAATATTCTGGGAGATGAGGGATTGATTTACAAGGAAGGATTAACTGTTCAATGTGCATTTGCCAACACTGAAACTAGAAGTTTGTGAAAGATATAGTAGTTGATAGTTAAAATATGTGGACCAAAATGAAGAAATGAGAGTAATTTCAGGTGGTGGGAGGATAGAAAGGGGTGTTATGAGGACAAGTAAGGTAAAACAAAGAGGAAACCTTTCCTGTCCAACCTAAAATAGACTGTAGCTTAGAATGCTAAAGAAAGTATTGGAAACTCCATCACTAAAGATGCTTAATACTATGCTGGAGAAAGTCCTTGCAAATGTATTGTCATGAGTAGTCCGGCTCTGACCTATGGGGGCTGGATGACCTAATGTCTCTTCCATTTCTAGCTCTGTGCATCTATGATTAAAGCAGTTTATATAATGCAAGTGCATTTTCAATTACACTCCACCTTCTTGCGTGGGATAGTGGTGGTGCAGAGACCTCATTATATCTGTGGCACAATTACAGCATGAGTTGTAGGAAATACTGCTGGTACTTGGTCTCTCAGAGAGACTGATCTTGTCTATATATATGTTGGCTTTTCAAGCCATTTAGATATGTTACAAGACTGCAGTGCTCTTTTTTCCATCTTCCTCCTTACTTGGAGGCCATAAATATATGGAAGGAATAATTGATTCTGGTTCGGCAATCCAGTGAGCAGTCCTTGGTGAAAAAGTAAATGTTTATTGTTGTAGATGTGTAATACATCAGGGTTCATTGTCAGCCACTCTCTTGGACCAAGCTCTGTTTTCTGAACCAGAACAGGACATTAGCTAAAACATAAACACAGAGAAATTAAAAAGAACGGTACTGGCTTGATGTAGAAAGTTGGGTTTTCAGTGCATTTTATGCTGTGCTGGATTTTTGTGGGGCTTATAACAATTAGTGTTTGGAGCGGGCAGGTTTTGCTTCCAATTATTTTATAATTTCATTTCATTTTGAAATTTATGCACCATGCAAAAAGAGTTTTGTGATGTGTCAAGTATCTTTGTTGGTGTGTTACAGGGCATTCAGAGTGCCTTCAGAGATTTGTCAGGGTACTTCTATTGCATGCATATTTTTTTAATATATTCCTTTTAAGAATCTGTCTTGGAAGGAGCCACTCTGGGGTTTTAACTAAAATCTGCCAGCATCAAGTGTGACAAACGTGGTAAACACTACATGTAATAGTTGTCTTTAGGAGTGGGATGTTGAAGTCTCTAAAATGTTCAAGCACTGATTGTTCTCTGAAATTTTTCTCTGAGAAAGAGTACTTCATCCACATTTGAGTGATGAATATCAGTGGAATTGGTCCCATGCTTATTGGCGCTTTATAAAAAACTTGCGCAGACACTGTGGTCAAGCTGGGTTTACTTGTGATTGAAGAACGAGATTGATTTTTGTAGTTGCCATAACAATTGAACTGTTGTGTGAAAAAATGTTGGTAGCGTTCACTGGAGTTGAGTTGACAGCTCTAGGATGCCTGTTCCCAAATTAAAACAACTGTTTCCAACTCTGAGAAATGATGTCTGTTTAACTTGTGCAAGATGGAGCTCAGCAGGGTCTTAGAAATGACCTGAAGAGCTTAAAGATTCTAGAAGTACCTTTGCTGTGCTTAGTTTTAAAATACCAGCTTTGAGCTGGAATTAATAAGGGTAAACCAGGGGGCTGAGCTTTCACTCCTACCAGGCTATTGTATGTACTCACAAAGTGGAGAGAACAGGACAATCTAAGGAGTCCCTAGAAGAATGTAAATGCATTGCAAGTGTCTAGACATGCAGTCACTTGTACTGTAAATGTCTTAGCACTGACATACTCAAGTTTAAAGAAGGCTTGCACTGCCTAAACTTTAATAAACAAAATGATGGTCATTACTGTCTCACCTCCAGCTGCAGCAGTCTGGTCTTGGGAAATAGGCTAATGCTTCGACAGAATATTTAGCTTGGTGCTTCAGAAGCAGTTGGATGACTAGAGTGAGTGTGGGCTGTGAGCACTCAACCTGGGGCAGGGCAGGATGGTCAGTGTGTGGGTAGCCACTGAGCTGCTTGAATTTTCAGTCATGCAGTGTTTGTGTGCTGGGAGTTCACAGGCAGTGGGTTTCAGCCACCTTTTCCATGCTAGTGGGTGCCATGGGTTCTCTGTTCTCTTTTGTAGTTGTTTTGGATGTGTTGATTTTCATGGATGAAGAGTAAACATTGCAGGAGACTGCCTCAGTCTGAAAGTTGCCCTGGGAGAGAGTCAGGATGGGGAGGTAAATAAGGTAATTGAGTTCAGGCACCTTAATTCTACCCAAGCCCCTTTGCCTGGGTCTCCTGTTGGGAGACCTTTGGTGGTTCCCTGCTCAGCCCCTTCCTTAGGTGCTCTGGTTTGCTTGCAGAGGTGCACAGCTCGCGTTCTCTCTTGTGAGACTCGTCAGTCTAAATTCTGCCCACGACCTCAGCCCTGAGCAGCCTAACTTCAGGCAAATGGTAAAGTTTGGGCTTCAATCCAAGTGACTTCAGTTGGTGATGGCTGCAGCCAGGGCCAGGAGGGGTGGTGGTGCAGCATGCGGGAACATGGACACAGTTAGGCTGCCCAGCTGACTTGTGCTCGTGGCGCCTGGGATGTCCTTCCTCCATCTCTGCTTTCCCTGGTTCCTGAATAGCTGGCTTGTGCTTGCTTCTTTAGGACTGCCTCCTGCGATTGGTCGCTTTAGCTGGTAAGGATATCGTCTTGCTTCACTGAGGGTTTTCTGATGCTC
Source organism: Gavia stellata (assembly GCF_030936135.1). Lineage (NCBI taxonomy): Eukaryota > Metazoa > Chordata > Aves > Gaviiformes > Gaviidae > Gavia > Gavia stellata. The sequence continues at coordinate 19,264,909 of NC_082604.1, forward strand.
TAGTGGGTACACGCAGTTCTCTGAACGGTTATTTCACGGTTGTTGGCATTTGCTAGAGTGGTGAAAATCTGGGCTCTGTGTCTCCACTGGTGGGTTGACTCATCCGTGTGCTGCTGGCTGGGAAAGCTGTTCAGTTGTGTTAGGAGGATCTGCGTGGCTGCAGAGTGCTGCTTTGTCTACTGTGTACAAACTGGTGCTTTTCTCTATTAGCAGCACCAAGATGCTTTTACAGAAAATTACACTGGTAACACCCAAACTTTGCCCAATAACTGGCCATGCCAGAAACCTTGCCTCTAACAGAGCCTGAGCCCATGGCTTACAAATGCAATGCTTCATCTTGATCCAAGTATCCTTCCACTTGAGTGAAGATGGAGCCCTGACCACTGGGACTTGTAATCTCCTTGTGTCGTAGGTGTTTATATTTTATGGCTAAATCTGATATGTTGAATTCTGAACAGTTTAGCTGGCAAAAATTGAAATATTGTACCAAACCTTGCAGCACCAACCGTACAATATTTTCTCTGCTGATTCTTGCTAAACCCTTTGCATAGATGTACGTATTTGCACAAAGAAAAACAAACTGCTGTTGCAGTCCTGTGATCTGTGCACGTTTTAATTACCATGACAGTAATTCCAGCTTACCAACAGACTACTTATTTTACCTCTGCTGCTGCCCTAGCCATTTATTTTAGGTCCTGTTAAAGGTAAAAAGACTAACTGCTCTGCAGATATGCTTGTCTGCTTCAATTAGGCTTCCTTAAGCTGTGCAAAGAGAAACTGCACTTAATTAGCTTTCCTTAAATTAGGATTGATATACCAGCCTGTATATATGCACACTGTCGTTACTGTCTAATAAACTAAGCGCTCTATTCTGCAATTTTTTTTCCCAGATGGTTGATTTGCAAGATGGCAGACGGAGCCAGTGTGTGAGCTTTGGCTTTAACAGTGCTCTTGTCGCTGCCTCGGGGCTAGAGGTGGCTGGATCAGCACTCCCAGGCACTGCCTGGGGCTGGCAGGCTCTGGGCAGTGTGTGTGGGGCACACGTTTTCCTGACTCTTGCTTGCAGGTCCACCATGCTCAGTGCGAGCCGTTCCCCTGGGCCTCCAAAACTCTCGTAGCCATTGTGTCGCTCTGGTGCATGAAATCTCAGGCCACGAGGAGGAGGGAGAAAAGATTTTATTCTTCCATCAACAGAAACTCCATGCCAGAGCAGATCCACCTCTTCAAACCTGCATTAAACGTATATTTTGGACAAAGAAGCTTCTGTAAAAAGTGGAAGTTTCCACACCAAAATGTTTGTTTTCAGTCAATGTGAGGAGGCTAGGGGGTTCTTAAAGGGACATGTTTTTCTTTAATCCTTTATAGCATGAAGACCAGAAAATCTCTTAACTCTGTGTGTGTCTCTATCTCCTAAACCAGTTTCCTTTAACTAACCAAGTTGTGTGTGTGTTGGAATGAGTGGACTTGGAACATCTCATTACTTTTACAAAGTATGTTTTGACAATTTTAAATGGATAAAACAGATTTTTATTAGGTGTAATGACAATGAGAGATGGCTCCTTCGGGGCTTTTAAAGAAGGGGGAGAGGGGGATGATCAAGCTCCTTAACCCACAAGGTCACCTTGGTGGCCCTCCAGAAGCTGGACACAGCTGCCAATTTGTATTTACCTGTGGTCAATGCAAATGTGCATGCATGTAGCTGGGCTATTTGCTTGTGCTTAAGCAACATCTTTATTAGCAGGTGCATAAAAAGTACTGTTGCCTTGAGGTTTAGTCATACAACCCACTGCAGGTTGGTTTTGTTACTGGTTACAGTCAGAAGTGTGGTCTGATCTCTCCGAGATCCTCTGTGCCACAGCCTTTAGGGTATTGTATAGCCAGACAGTATGGTCAGGGGAGGAATTTGAATGGCTCCTTCCTCTTCATGCAGCAGACTTGCCACATAGCTGGGAGCAATGTTATTTCTTCACCAGATGGTTTTTGTCAGCTGCCTCTAGGGTCCTCCCTGGGGGTTTGTACAGGAGTGGCTGGCATAGGTGCCAAGGGAGGGGACAGCTTGCAGAGCAGCGGGCAGGCTGTGCTGCCCACACCCAGCCTTTCCTCCTCTTGCTTTTCATTGCCTTGTGCCGATTCTCTTCAGGATGAGAGGCGGCTCTCTGCAGCAGGCTGTAGATAAAAGGTGATACCGGTAGGGCTGGAGGAAAAGCAGAATGAGATAGCTGAGAACATGCCTTCCTCGGAGACCTTGCCCTGGAGGAGCACATGTGCAGGGTGCTGCCCTCGGACTCCGCGCTGCAGTCCCACCGCTCAGTGGATTGTTTTCTTTCCCACATGCCAGCCCCAGTTCCTATAGCCATTTGAAACTTCTCCAGTAATAAAAACTGAAAACCAGAAATGTAATTCATCACACTTAATAATGCAATTACTGGTGAGCGGAATTTGCTTAGAAGACTTCAGCGAGGTGTACTCCTGTGTGCCAGGATTATCTCACTGCTATGAACTTCAAGCTCTGCTTGCAGATCGGCTTCTCTTGTCCCATTGACTACCTGGCCATCAGCTCTGCAACACTTCTGCAGAGTCCTTATGCCAGGGAGTATCATTCCTTGTGTTGCTCAGTGACTTTCTTACCTCACCTTGCAGTCTGTGCCCAGAATAAACTGTCTGTGACAAGCTACAACTCCAAGTCCCTTGAGTAGTTTTAAAGGAGAAGCGGATCTGAGCCTGGTGGTGAAACATATCCCAGCTGTGCTGCACATAGAAATGCTGGTGAGAAATGCTAAATCACTATTTGCCTGGACCCCTCTTCAGCTTTGCATCTGTGAGTTTAAGTATCTCGGACGGCGAGCTGTGTCTGTGCCCGCAGTTGCATGCTAAGAGGCTGCTCGGAGCCTGGCCAGCCCGGCCCAAAGGGCAGCAGGCTGTGCCCGAAGCGCTGCCTGCCGGGGCTGCCCTGCTGGCGCCGCAGGTTTGGGCTCTCTCAACTGGGCCCACCGCTGACCTCTGCAGTAGATTTGTCTGGCCAAATACATCTCAGCAAAGCAGCCCGTTAGTTGCTGCCATTGTATAAATGTGTTCAGAATTTGGCACCCGCATATTTATGCTCACTTCTTTCCAGGGCAGACTGCAAATACGCACTTCGTTGAAACCGATCTGCTAATTTTTGAACTGCCTGGAGCTACGATTCGCAATGGGTGGCAGATGCTTGTGGTTGCAGGCCCCGAACATCTGGGATAAGCTATCTGTTCCCCTGACACAGGAACCAACATTCTCTTTGAAGAAGCTCTTAAACCTTTTTCTTGCTCACTTGTCAGAGAAAGCAAGCCATTAGAGTCCATTCAGTGCCGTTTGCTCTTTTAAATGAAGTAGCTTGAAGGAAGGCTTACTAGATGTGGCTGGGAGGCGAGTCACAGTGCCAGGATACCCTACCCTATAACGGCTGTTGCCGTTATACCCTATGAGTTAGTGGGACCTGGTGTGTCAATACATGCAGATTGGCACACATGCATGCCCCCATACTGCTTGTAGTATAGATGCCTGTGTATCTGCATATGCACAGCTCCCTAAATAAAGTTGCACAGTGCTTTGAAGTGGAGGTATCCTGAAATTCCATCCTTAGGTAGAATTTTAAGGACTATATATTCATGGAAGTAAGGTTGTTTGCAAGCCTTTAAAAATTGCTTGATTCCCAGTGCTGGATAGCTAGGCAGCAACAGATCAAAGTCCTGATGTAGTTGAAAAGATTTTATATCTTCAGTGTCACGATCTCTCATTTGTTTAGATGCATGCGAAGGATCAAAAACTAACGTGCATCTGGGGATTAAGGCAGCTTTGCTATCCAATCTGAAAGCTAGCATATTCTAAAAGATTTTCAAAGTCTCGGAAGGCAGTGAAGTGCTTTACTGATTTTTATGTCTTTGAAAATCTCTATTTAGTGTGCCTGCTGGAATTATATAAATACATGCTGCCAGCTGTCTGACACCAAGAGATACCACCCAGAGCATTTAAGTACCTAAGTGATAGGCCTGCGAAGATAGAGGCATTGCTCTTGCTGTGCGAGCACCCATGCAAAAAGACTAAGACTTGCTAATTCCATGTGACACTTGGTCCTTTAAAAGTTCACTGTAGTTTTTCTCCTCCCACCTCTCCTACCCCAGGAGTGTATCAGTGGTTATGCTGTAAGAAAAATAATACGTGTTTTCATTATACATCTCTAGAAGGGAGTTGCCATCGTGATATGAGTTTTTCTGTGGCAAGAAGAAAAGCAGCAGTCTGATCTCTTCCTTGGTCAGCCTATACCATTGTGCTTGGGGAACTTTTTAACTAGAGAGGGGCCAAACTTATTCTGAAGGTTAAGATAAAAGCAAAATAAACCAGCAAACCCGTTCCTTTGCTGTCTTCACTGCTTTTCAGCTCCAGTCCCATATTCCACACATTGCTTGGATGAACTCTGCTGTAGTCCAGGGGCCTGGGCAAGATGTTGCTGTAGGGCAGCCCAGGATGAAGGGAGGTCCTAAAGTGGGAGTTTAGGAAGTTATATTAGTTGAGTGCTTGAAGCTTTGGCTCTCACTGGTGCCAGGCTCTGCTCTATTAAACATGATGATTCCTGAGTCAGATGCTCTATTTTTTCTCATCTGCTCTAGACCATATCTGTGGTCCATCTTGATATGTTCCCGGTGTCCCTGCTGCCCACCGCTATGGGACGTACGTATGTAAGCCTTCCAGGGCAGGGCTGCATATTCCAGGTACCACCTAGTGCAGCATATGTGGAGGGGCGTTCAGCTTTTCCTAAGTACCGAGTTGATTTGCTAGATGTAATTAGCTGATTTGGAGCTCGCTCTTTCTATAACTTCCATAGTGTTTCCTATTGAACCTGCTTTTCCCTTTGGTGCACAATAGACAACATAAATGTTATAAAATTCTACACCCCTTGGGTGTCTTTACTGACACCAAAATTCTCACTCAATTTTGTTATCATTCAGCTTGGTTTGTAAATGTTTCACTGTCTCTGCTCCGTGCTAGCTGTGCTCGTGGAGTTTCAGATGCTGCGATATCTGCTCTTATGCATAGGGATGGGGGTTATTTGTGTTCCATTTAGCTTTGCAATTAGGAACAATCTATTTTTACTCTAGCTGCAAGGCATCAAGACTTTTTCCTGCTTGTTTCTTTGGAGTGAACTTGATGGGCTAAATTGGTTTTATGGAGGAAAATCAGTAATGAGATGAAAGCTGTTAAAAGCAAGCAGTTAAACTGGAAAGAAAAATAAAAAAAAAGCAAGGAGAGTCACTTGTCTAAAACCTTTGGGTTTTTTTAATATTTGATTTAGACTTTCAGATTAGATTGGAAGATGTTTCAACAGCCAGAGTCTTCTGAAAACATGGTTGTTGTTGTCTGGATGTCTCTGATGGTCTCTGTGTTTTGATACATCCTTCATGATAAATTTTTCTGTTCTTTGTTTTTCCTTGGATAGGAAAGAATGCATTTTCACCATCGACCCATCAACTGCCAAGGATCTTGATGATGCTTTGTCCTGTAAACAACTCCCTGACGGTATGAGATATATTTTACAAAATACTTCTCAGTGTTTATATTCAGACGTTGACACATTCGTATATATAATTTATCATGAAGTATTCTTTACCAAATATGAGTAGAGTAATAAACTAGTTTTTCTCTTGTTTTAATTGCTTGTTTTCAGAAATCTTAGAGCAGATATCTTCAAGCTGCACTCTGAAGTAGTCTTAGTGTCAGGAAATGCAGAACCATGGTGTTTTGCATAATCAGAGCTGTAATTTGATTTGAGCAGATCTCACCTGTCTCCTGTCATTACAGGAGTTACAGCTGAATAGCTAATATACCACTCTTGCATACTGAAGTCTAGTGAAACCTTGACCTTGAATATGCAGTCCCCGGACAAAGGAATCCAGCTCTTTGAAGGTCACTGGCTGAATTGCTTTTTGGTGTTTATAGGATGCTGGGAATTGTCAGATGAGCAGAGGGTGCCTTATAAGTTGTGTTATTCTTCTCATTGCCTTTTAAGCTTTCTGTTCTGCCTTATTTGTACTTTTACTATGCCATAAGCCAACAGAACAGAAAGTAAAGCTCCAGAAGCCAAATCTTGATGATTCTGACTTAAGGAACTTCCCTCCTGTAAGCTTGCTTTGCCATCCAAGTTCTGCTCATTTAGTTTGATGAGATCCAGTAACAGGCTTGGTTAGAAATACTGCATGATTTGATTAGCCCATCCACCACTAATAAAGAAGATAAAGTGATTTTTTTTTCCTGTGTGTTTAGTTTTTCTTGCTTTTGTTAATCATCACAACATGATGACATCAAAGACATCATTCCCTGTTTTTTGAGTTGATTTCATTCTGTGCAATGTGGCCAATGAATTGTCACATCATTTAGACCCAGGTACAGAATATTATTACAGGGCTATGAAACTGATAAAAAAATCAGAGATGAAGAAAATTTGAGGCCAATAAAATTATTTCTAATTCTACTGTACAATAGAAGTTTTGAGGCAAGATTAAGGAAAAATTGCTGTTCTATTTCACAGAAAATTTAAACAGTCTTCTTGAGAGATCCTAAGCTGAACTCTGTTCTCCCTCTTTCCACTTTGTCATCTGAATTACCTGTAGACTTATGACAGTGTTGTGATCCCACAGCCCCTCAGATCTGAGGTGTTGAAACTCTGGCTTCTGAGCCTCTACTGATCACATACATGTGGGGTTTAGATCCTGCAGGAAATCATACACTGAGCTGATTTGTGGTGCGTACATCTACATTTTTCTCTTACCCACCATTTGGAGAAAGTGTTCAAGCAAAATATCTGTTTGAACAAGAATTATTCTTTCCCAGAAAGTCTGCAAAGCCATTGCCAGGCTGTCGCTCACACTTGTCGCTTGTTGATATACCTGCCCATCGGGGATGTGGCCACACTCTGAAGTCTGCCTTGTCTCTCTGACCCCAACTGCAGAAAGTGCTGTATGAGGCCTCTTGTTGCAGTCTACAAGGAAGGAGACATACCATTACAGAAGGGATCCTCTAATTGTAAGGTCCGCCCGAGAGGGTTCTAGGTGTTACTGGGCTGTTACTTAATTGTGGGAGCTCTGTAGCCTGGCTGCTACAAATCCCCTTGTCATACATAGAGAAAGTTTGGAAAGCTCAGTTTTTCAAATAAAACGGAAGTGGAAGGTGCCAGGAACCTTTCTCCTCTTTCAGTTCCCCAAAATACACTTTGCCAGTGTGTTTTAGAAGAGACATGGAGAAACCAGGAAAGAGTAGGGGACAGGGCATGACTGTCTTCCGAGAGTAAAAGTAAAGATTTGCTTGGCTTGTATCCAAAATTTATAGGATGGGAAATCCAGTGTGGATTTAGTGCTTTTGAAATTTTCATGTCCCTCTCAGGATCATCATACAGGCCCCACTTTCCTCCAGCTGAGCCTCAGAGGAGAAAATCCAAGAGGCAGACAAGTGAATGTACCTGTTGGTGGCTGTCCCAGCCCCAAGGTCTTTGTTCACCCCCAGGTCTCATTTTCCCTGAACCATTAAGTGCCTGCTCGCAGCAGCCCTTTGTGTGCCAGATCTCTGCCTTTTGGCTGGAGCCGTGCATCCTCCAACGGGCTTGTTCCTCCCCGGGCTCCTCTCAATGAGGTGGTGCTCTGAGCTGGAGCCTTTTTTAAGAGTGATCTTATTTATGCTCGTCCTGGGCATCATGCCCTCTGCTTCTCCTTTTGGCCTCAGGTCTACCGTTGAGCGGTGCCCACACTCCATCGCAGCACTGCCTCAGCCTTAGGCCAAGGAAAGTTACCCCCTGGAAAAGCCAGTTTTGATGCTGGTGAATGTCCCACGGACCAGGTTTTAAATTACTGTGGAAAGAACCACCATGGAAATACCCTTTATTTTGAAATCTGTAGTGTTTATTCTGAAGAGACCTTGTGGCTCAGAAGGAAGTACAGACAGGAAAACAGGCCTTGATAGTCTTTGATGCAGTTATGATCAGTTAGGGAGGGAGCTGAGGAGCGAAGTGGGAGCAAGCGGCATAAAAAGGCTGCAGGAAACCCTTTGCATCCTTCAAGCAGGCATGGCGGCTGGCTGGCCAGCTCAGCGTGGGTCCCCAAGCAGGCAGAGGAAGGAAATCTCAGCATTGTATCTGTGCTGCAATGTTTGTTTAAAACATGAGATATCTCTGAAGCAGAGATGTCCAGTCTGGTAGCTGGAATCATGTCCATCTCCATTTTTAAGGCTCCTGATGTCATGCAAGGAGATGCTTGCAGAATCTTTTTAGTGAAGATGAGTAATAAAAGCAGCTAAGAACAGTACTGACAGACTCTTGTCCATTATCCTCCCAATGTGCTGCTGTTTGAGGGACAAACTTGATCCAGCATTTCATGAACCTTTTCCTCTGCCAACTATGGTTCAGTATTGAAATGCTAAATTCCAAAGGTTAAATTTTTCAAATACTTCCTGATCTGAAGAACTGAATCAAAACATTGTTTTGTGAGCCTCCTATAAGGGATACCTCTTTCACATGCAGTTGGCAGTATAAGCTATATCCTGTGCCCCTTTCTAAGGTGTCACCTCAGAGATACAGCTGTAGAGCTTGTTACCCAAGAGACAAGGTGCTAGATCCTCAACCAGGGTATGAGCATCACATAGTGTCTGTTCCTAGCAGGAGAAATTAACAGAAATGTGTGCATTTATTTTACCTGACATATGCACTCTTTACTGCAATCCTTATTTTGCATCCTGATGGGAAATTAGCATTTAGAGCTAGGTCATTACCATCAGCCTGTTCCTGGATGGGATTGGGCTCTATCCAGCTGGGAAGACTCTTCTCTTCAGCTTCCAGCACTGGGGACTTCAGCCCTCAGACCTGTCCGTTGGAGTTGGCAGGAGACATCCAGATCCATCTTGTATCACAAGTTCCTGGGACATTTTCCTGCATGCAGATTGAATCTCTGTGGATTCATTACTTTTTTGGCCCACTGTGAGCTGATAGCCTTACTCATCGATTTTCAGCCTGCAGTCCACTGACTACTATAGCACTACGTAGATTACTATTATAGGCCTATGAAATGTGGCTGGCAAAAGCAGGGGCATAAATCCATCAGCGTATGTGAAATTTTTTAAGATATCTGTACTTTGACTTACAATTTTTCAAGAATTTGCAAATTTAGAAAGGTCTAAAACCAGTGCCAGGAGTCCTTTGGGTTCACTTCTTTGTGTTCGCTTGCTTACAAAGCTACGGCCGTTCCCAACTCTTCGGTGTTAGGGAGACCCCCTATGGGAACCTCAATCTTGCATTAATAGAGCCTCTCGATATGTTTTGGAGGTACCCTGAGGATTTTTGGCTTTAAAAATTGCTATGCTAGATGCAATTATTATGACAAAGAGTTGGTTTAGAACTTAAGAGCTTATCCAGGGCTGGCAAGGCTGCATCTCTCATGAGGGCAAAGTTGTGTTAAGAGTTAACACGACTTTTATTCCAAATGTAAACGCGGTTACAAGAAATTATTATTTTTTCCATCTTTTTTGCCCATATGTAAAACACTTTAAAAAAAAAAAACACAACACCAAAAAAACTCAGCATGAGCAAACCACATATCTGGCATCCTCATGATGTCAGGAGATCTCCAAAAATCAACAGAGAATGCAGAACCCAATTCAGCAAATGTCTCTCTCTTGGTGTATAGTACCCATAATAAATACAAGAAAAAAGAAACTACTCATTGCCTGAACTTCTTCTATCAGACAGCTAAATCAGTGCATTTCAGAAGATTTTGAAGAATGAAATTGCCTTTGTCCTCAAGCATGCGTTGCTAATTTATTCAAATCTGAGGCATTTTCTTTGCCTTGAAGGATCTTAGGCAACAAGCAGAGAGATAAGGGACTGTTTTTGCACCTTTGCTTAGTTTTAAAACTTCTCAGTGTTCCAGTTGCTGGATGGAGGACTCAATCATGCTACATCCTCAGATGCAGTAAAAGATAGAAAGGATTTTTTTGCAAAATTAATCCACGAATCTATCATGAAGAACTATCTGGTAGGAGAGTGTCACTAGCAAAGGAAGCATGGGATGGTTGTGGGAATAGCTGTATTTTTAATGGAGCTTGCAGTAGGATATTGCAGCAGTTGGAAACTTTTCAGGGATGTATGTCTTAAGTGGGCCAGTCTGGCTTTGAGAGGATTTTATATTGGAATCTGCTTTTGATTAACAGTCGTGCTCCTCATTATTGTTTAATGATAGCAGTAGGGAGGTAAGCTTGCTGTTCGCATTTGTGAGTGTGTATTTTAAAAGAAACCGACTCCCATAAAGAAGGAAAATGGGGTTATTTATGTAACAGCTTTAGAAGTATGAACGAACCGTACTCCATTTAGATGACTCAGCATAATCTTGGAGTAAAAGATGCATCTGGATTGCACCTAGTTTCTAGAGTCTTTGTAGAGCTGTTTCAGGGTAGCTTGAGGTTTTAAGCAAGTTCATTTCAGTCAGTACTCTTTTGTGATCCTTTCTGCACGTCTTCTAGCAAATTACTGCAGCCAGGAGCATACAACAGAGCTGTTATCGGTTTGTACGCATGTTGCAGAGCGTTCACAGAAAACAGCCGTACCGCTTTCAAGCCTGAATGTTTTCACCCAGGGTGCAGACACTTAAAGATTTATTCTGATCTCATTATGTAAGAGCACGCTAGGTGACCTGCGTGTCCCAGTGGCACCAGGCAAGTTTCCCACACTTGCCAAACCTCTTCTGGGAATCATCGTCAAGTGGTGTTTGTATTTCTGGTAGCGTACACAACGGATGCAGTTGTGTTTGAAGGCTGCTTACTGGTAGAAACAGAAATGAAATTTGACAAATTTAAAGGCAGACAATTCTATCTAGTAAAACGTCAGGCTGTGACACGAAGGAGGCAGCAAAATGATTGGGGTGCATTTCTAAGGGGTTATCTTACCCGTGTGCAGGTCTTTTGATATTGATTTCAAAGCAGTACTTTGGGCCATACTGACAGAGCTTCTGTACATCTTTTTGTGTGTTTATTTATGACTAACATGGTTCTCACTGTTCTTTCATTCCTGTATCCCTACAATCTTTCACAAAGTAATTCAAGTTTAAGTAATTTAAATCTTACTTAGGAGGAATTGTTGTACTGCAGAACAGAAATATATTCTACAGGCTGTTTGCCTTGTTTTTTTATGTCCTTAGTGACATTGGTTGTCTGCATTTTGGACCAAGGTCGTATACAGATACATTTATTGAATCTTCCCAGTAATTACGAGATGACCTAAGCAAATGAGATTTCTGCAATGTGCTGCTCCCCGGTTTTTCCCTTCCTTTTAAATCTGTTCAACCTGTTGGTGAATTTAAATCAAATATACCCAAGGGGAATGGGATAAAAACCTCAAACAATGTGTTTCTATAAGTGTCATGAAAATGGTGTATAAGCAAAGAGGAGAGCTTCTCTTTGTGACTCAGGTCTGGGAAGAGTGCAGCATGACCTTTCTCCTTAGCAGACACCAGTGAATCCTCTGTGGGCTGCAGTTTTCAGAAACAGATCTGCAGAGAGTGAGGACCTGCATTTCTGTTCAAGGAGCTTATTTCACACGTTTTGGTAAAACCAACCAATGTTTTGCCAAACGTGGGTAAAAATATCCCTTGTCTACTGCAGGCTTACGGATACTGGGGCTGCTTTTCTTAGATCTCATGGACACCTTAGTAGACATCCGTCGTGTGTGAGCTCCAGCGTCTTGTGCCTGAAAAACACTTGTAGAGCCCTGGTGGCCCTGAGATGTTCTCTGCCATCCTAAGTGACCGTCTGCTCTTCTTTTCCTTCCATCCTTGTTCTTTCCTGATGTAGGTTGCAAACATTTGGGTTGTTTTAGTCTTGCGAAGTTGTGTGCACTCATATTTTGCTTTTTAAGACATAAATCACAGAATCATTAAGCTTGGAAAAAAGCTGTAAGATCACCAAGTCCAACCATCAACCCAACACCACCACGCCCACTAAACCGTGTCCTGCAGTGCCACGTCTACATGTTTTATGAACACCTCCAGTGATGGTGACTCCACCACCTCCCTGGGCAGCCTGTTCCAATGCTTCACCACCCTTTCAGTAAAGAAATTTTTCCTAATATCCAGCCTGAACCTCCCCTGGCACAACTTGAGGCCATTTCCTCCTGTCCTATCACTAGTCACTTGGGAGAAGAGACCAACACCCACCTCTCTGAAACCCCCTTTCAGGTAGTTGTAGAGAGCAATAAGGTCTCCCCTCAGCCTCCTCTTCTCCAGGCTGAACAACCCCGGTTCCCTCAGACACTCCTCATCAGACTTGTGCTCCAGACCCCTCACCAGCTTCATCGCCCTTCTCTGGACACGCTCCAGCACCTCAATGTCCTTCTTGTAGGGAGGGGCCCAAAACTGAACACAGTATTTGAGGTGCGGCCTCAGCAGCGCCCAGTACAGGGGCACGATCACCTCCCTGCTCCTGCTGGCCACACTCTTCTATTCAGCTTTGTCCCTCTGGCCACTTAAGGACTGTAGGGTGAAATTTGCTCTAGCAACACATGATACAGGACTTTTCAGCTAATCCATTTGATTCCTGCAGCACAGAGTATAGGAAAAATTTGTAGTTGGAGTCATGCTGGGCTGACTTGCTTAAGATAAACACTGAAGAATGGACTAGTGTTGAATCAAAAGTTACATTATGAAATTACTATGCTTCCTTGTTTGTAAGATGTTTAAGATGAACAGACACCAGACTCAGCTTAGAGAGAACATGACAGAAACCCCACATTGATATATGAGTCAAATGTAAAATGACCATAACCTGCAATTTACTTAAATCTATTGCAGGAGTCAAATATGGGACAAATAAAGAAGACCTACAAAGAGTGGGATTGTGCATAACATTTGGTCAGTTTTTCCTTTGGTGTCAGACATAATTAGCTCAGTTCTCCTGTTACCTGCTGATTAGTCTGGTGGGTTTTTGTTGTGTCACTAGGAAAGTGCAAAAGACATATTGCAGTGATTAGAAACAGGTACATATCCTTTCTTTATATCGAAGGCTTGTGGTTGCAGATTCTTTGAAATATGCAAAATACACTCATGTCTGTGCCAAATCCAGATCCCTGCTGTGTTCATAATGTAATCCCATGTAATGCTGGGGAACTGCAGCATGTGTATTTTGCCTTTTCTTTTAAAGTAACATGGGGTTGTGTGTGGAAATACACATCACTTCCAATTTCCAAGTGCAGGATTGAATGGAATCAGAGGACTGGATAGCATCACCTTTCCTCCACCAAACATCTCTCTTGAAATCAGTGAGACAACTTGACAACGTAGGGCTCCCCTCAGCGTGAGTGGAACTAGGGCAGCTTGCAACAAACTGATGGTGGCTGAAAGGGAAATAGACTGAGCCTAATCCCCAGACAAGTGCATTAAACTGGGTGATAAGGTATTGGGGTGGAGATTAAGAAAGTCTGGATTTGGTTGGAGCATTGATTGCTGCTACATAATTTGTTAAAACATTTTTGCAGATATTTGAAGGCTACTTGTGATAAGATTGGTTAAAAGCTCGGTTAAACAAAAATGGGCAGGATTTGTTGATGGTAATTCATATTTATTGGACTGGATTTTTGTATCAAGTATAGCTATTTTATAAAGATTCCATCCTTATCCCAAAAGCTTTTTTTTTTTTTTAACAGTTCATAAAGAAAGCTGTAGGGGGAAAAAGACACAGGGTTAAAACAAAATAAAAGGTAGATTGTCTATGAAGGACTAATCTAATGAAGACAATGGCTGCAGAACATGCAAACTGATGTGCAAATACCAGTAGAATTACTCATAAAGTGAGTTTACTTTCCTGCAGGGAGGATTGATGCTCTGGGGGAAGTCACCCTCTGTATTGTTTCAGTTCATAAATTCAGGACCTGGGACAATTCCCCAAAGATTTAGAGGTGCAGGATGTTGTGACCCAGCGGATCTCACTAATATTTGTGGATACACGCTTAAAAACAATAGTGTCTGACTGTATATTGAAGAAAAAACCTAAATGCCTTTAAGGAGCTGGGTAGTGGGGAGAAGATCCAGAAATTCCTGTACCAAGAGATCTAAAAGCACTTTATCTAGGATTTCTGTTCATGAAAAAGGACCTCAGGGACCAGGAGGGTCTTTAGAGAAGAACCGCAAATGATAGGTGGTGACCAGATAGAGCTAGAGAAAACAGGATTTTCCAGTAAATTTAGCAGATAGGAATCAGAAGATATGTGAGGAAGATAAACTTTAAACGGGTACAAATAGCTAGGAATAAATTCTGACGTGGTTAACTTAAGTCATATATTTTGTTGCATGTAGGCAGCCAAGAAGTTACTGCTGTATATATTCTTTATTATCAACTTTCTTAAATGGCAGGTTCCCTCAAAATCACTGGGCTATTGTTTTAACTTCTAATTTGTTGCAATGCAGGGGTTTCAGAACCCAGTTGAACAGGAAAAACATCTTCTTACAGTGCAATTCACTATAGTATTTCTTTATTGTTGACTATTATGCTAGTTACACAGAAAGAGTAAAACCAGGTGCAGATGGAAATATTTTGGAAATCTTTCAAAAAATAAACAAAAAAAGTTGGATGGCTAAAAGTGAAATCTCACTGGCTGCCTTCTGTTCTCAAAGAAGTTGAAATGTCAAGGCTGTTACCTTGTACGTGTTTGGCCTAGCATTAAACTCCAAGGTCTCTTTGAATGCCTGGGAATGCTCAGTCAGCCTTGGATTACTGTGTTCAGTAGAGATATCACAAAAGGGACTAATCTAGTAGTAGAGGGAGGCTGGTCCCTCCCCACCCTAAACCTTCATATCAGGAACAGGGTGACATCCTACACCCAAAATGATTGTAATTCATCTTGAAAGCTGCTGGGTGCCACTTCCCATCTCTTTAAATTCAAAGACTACTGATTTCCTGATAGAGTTAGCCTCTTGAATGGGTCTTGGAATAGTGATAAAAACAATTCATGACGTGAATACCAGAAATTGTCCTTTTACCTTCATCATGTTGGCTGGAAACCTTGCTGTTAAGACACTGCTGGGAGTCCCCCTTGGTAACGTCTCCCTACCAGCAAGGAGTGCTTTCTGAGCTGGGAATGTGAGTTCACAGCAGCACAGTCATTGCCTCGGTGTCCTACTTGATATCTTGTCTTGATGAAGGGTTAAAGATCCATCTGCCAAGTGCTTGGGGTAGACTCTGAGTAGCAAAGATTCGTGTTGCGTCTAAGTCATAAGTAGTCATCTAGAGATTCTCACAGACATGACCATATAGCAAGTACTGACATTCAGTGGATAGATCTGATGTATTTGAGGTTTGTAACTCCTCTTCATTTTCCTCATTACACTTGAAGCTTGCAAATAAATCAATACCATTTATAAAACCTCTAAGTGGAACTTGCTATTTAGGCACCTCACAAAGTCTGCTAGGCACTTAATGCAGGCGCAGAGGAAACGAGCTTACCCATGACACTCTGAAGTGTAAGCAGGTACCAGCATAGGAATGGAGAGAAAACCTGCACAGGCAGAATGTGGGACATAGGCATCGCTGCATAAGGAACCATTGTGTCTGGTCTCAGTCTGCCAGTGCTGGATACATTTGATATATCAAAGAAATGGCACATTCTCTTCGTTTTCCATCATTATACTGTCTGTCCCCACCTGTCCTGTGCTCTGACCTAACTTGCACTATTAAAACACTTGTGCCCCGCTTTCATCTGTATTTTTCTGCTTGTATCTTGCTCAGCAGTGTGAAAAATCCTTATGCTGTGTGGTTATTCTGTTCAATATCATTCCCTGTGTCCTTCAGTCCGCAATTAAATGTTTTATCTGGTACATGCTGTGTAATTTCTGTCATTCTGAGTATTTAGTGTTTTTCCCTGAGGAGAATTCCTTCCTTGTGTAAGTATCCAACTTAATGGTGCAGTGATACTACTTGCGCAGAAAAGCTCTTTTATTCTCATCAGGAGGTATTGAAGGTACGGCGTAGGCAATAGGTGCATTCTGGATGGCAGCATCTCCTGTCACAAGGTGATGAAGAACTGATGTGAGTTTGCTGGTGATCCACAGGACGGGACACTCGTGTGTTATGTTTCTGTGCCTCAGTATCCTGATATGTTCTGTGAGGTCTGGAGACCTGAATTCTGATTGATCATCAGCTTAGATGTTTCCAGCTCATGGGAGCTGGAAGTTCAGAGAACACCGGCAACACGAAGATCTACCCCATGTTCCCGTGGGAGGATTGACCCTCCCGCTCTCCTGAGAGCCTGGGAAGGCCTTGTGCTGACCAAGAGCCATCTCTGAGTGTACTCTTCAGGTCTGGGCAGTGTGGGGGAAGCACCTTCCTCGCAGGGGCTTTAAATGCTAACCTTAGCCAAAGTATTTGAAACAGTGCTTAACTGATTTGGCTTGTGCTGGTTTGTGTATAAAACTCAGGGATCTGTAATGCACGTTATGGAGGTGTCCTGGCTTTGTTTTGAGGTATAAAAGGTAGCTTTTAAATTCTATTAAGTGGTTTTAGGACGTTGCTGAATTTATTAGCTGCTGCAGACAAAAACTGTATGCAATTCACATGGAAGACCTGCTTCCAGCATTAAATTTAGTAATAGATAAAGTCTCCTCATAATTCTGAAACTATTTAAAGAATTACTGATGGCTCATGGAAAACTCTGGAAAGTATTCTGCTTAGGAAGGGTTCCTTTCCTTGTATGTTTTTCTGCTTTTCATCTTCGCTTGTCCTTCATTGCACTTAATGAACACAGGAGTTTTGTTTTGTACCTTACCTGGAGCCAATCCAAAATTGGTTTGTAAAACCATAGTTGTCTCCATAACATTCAGTTGATGCCAGAGACAAAATGGCCAAAGGCCAGGGTAGTTGAGACCTGAGTAAAACAGTGCTTTAAAAGTCACTACAAAGCAGGTAGGAGTTATTCTGGATTTTAGACTCATTGATGTCCCACACTGACCTTTTAACTTAAAGAAGAAAAAAAGAAAATAACAAAAAACCTGTTATGCTTTATTTTTATGAAATGCTCTGACTATTTCCCGGTTCTCTTGGGATTGCTGAAAGCATCACTTTGCAACATGACCACTCCTACCAGTGGTTTCTCAGATACTTCCAGAAATCCAGGAAGTGCCAAGACTTTCAGTGTGGGAAGAGTGAATATTTGAAGATGTTTTTGTTTTTATTTTTTCCCTTCCCCTGTGATCTCACCTCTTTTTCTCACTTTGGGATGACTGGGGCCGATCTTGGTTCTGATTAACGTTGAGGATTCGGTCCATCTCGCAGGTCCTGAGTCTGTGCAGTTAAATGAGAGAAGTTGCAGCTTTTATTGTCTTTATATCAGCCCAGTCCCTGAAGAAAAGGATGTAAAAGTGATCTGTGAAGACTAAAGAGTTAAAAGGTTGAAAGGAAGCAATGGTTTTAATTGTGATTTAAGAAGCAAAGGAAAAGCCCAGCCCTTTTGCTGTTTGCAGTCTGATGCAGGCACTTGGAGTGGCCGCGCTGACGCGCTGTGTATGCCACCGCTCCCTCTCCCTTCGCCCCATGAGAAGAGTTGGGGGCCTGACCTTGGCTGCCTCTCCAGGTGCTACAAACCCAGAAAAAAGTGACTAAGCATAGTTCAAAGAAGAGTTCAAATATCTTGAAACCTTGGCCAGGCTGTTCCTGATGGTCTCAAAGTCTCTCTGTGGCTGGTGGGCGAAGGAGGCTGTTTCTGTGGGACATTTCTCATGCAAACCAGTTGCAGAGGGGCTTGGATGGGGACATCTCCTAGAGGCAATGCCTGGTAGTATGTAGTATTTGGTGGATTGTTACCCCTTAGAGGTGCTTACTGTATTTTTGGGCAGACAGTTTTTCCTCTTTTGAAGTTGTTGCAACATTTACTGAAGTAATATTTATGCTTGGTTGGAAAAGGTGCTGCTCTGCACCCTGGGGACTTGTCCTGCTCTCTTGAGATACAGGATTCTGACTCCTTTTGCCAGAGTCTTTCTGTGAGGTTATGTCAAGGAAGAGACCTTTAGAGAAGGAAAAAGCTATTACTGGCTTAAAAAAAGGTGTAATTAGTTGCATTGCAGTTGGCTAAAGGACCATCATGTGATAATTTAAAAAAAACTGGTTTCCTGGTAAACAAGTTAATGGATTTATGCGCAGTTGCACTGCACTTTCAAAAAGCAAAATGGCCCTAGGGCACACAAGTAAAATTTAAGCACTTTTCTTGTTATTTTAAAATAAGTAAAATAAAACACACTGTCTGATTTTCTGAACAATAGCTTGGCTTCCTGCAGTGGAAAAGTAACCTCAGCTGAGAATTAAAGCCACCCACCTTTGTCTTCAGGCTCCAGAGCAGACAAATAACTCGCTCTTTCCATGGTTACACTTTTATTTTTGTATTAAACTTTTCTCTTCTCCATCTTTCCTCTTTTTTTGCTTTCCCACATGCTCTTTTCTCCCACTCACACTGTCATTCTCTTTTTGCTCTCTCTTTTTCTTCTCTCTCTGTCCCAAGAGGGACACTTCTGTAACACTTGAGCCATGGATGTACATACACATGCCAAAGAGAAATAGAAGAGTTTGGGCTTGGATCAGGTCCTTCATTTAAAGGCACGTGTTAAAGATCTGTGATGGTCCCTAGCTACTTCTAGCAGTTTCCCCAAGCCTCAGTGCCGTTTTCTGCCTCCATGCAACTTGTATTTTTTTTTGTGTCCACCCCTGTTACCGTCTGCAGCCCCTCTGGCTGTCCCTTCTGTAATTGAGACCCCCATAGAGGCTATCTTCGCCCGTTTGCCCACGATCACATGTGAGAACTTGATGAAGACCCATGCTCTACTGTAGCACTGCTAATAGCAACAAAACGTGCATGTAGGTTAAAAGCCTCATTTGTCTCTCTTTATGCAAGTTTTTCATACTTTTGCAAGGTGTTAAATATTGCTTTGCAGATAAGAGCAGCAGCATGGTACCCCCAGGGCAGAGGAATGGAAAAGAGCTGTAATTATTTGCTGCAAGAGTTTGGTCTAGCCAGGGAACAGCCAACTACCTATCTACTGCCGGTAGTTAAAGGTAGTTGGCTGTTTTCTTACTACAGCAAACACTTTGCAATCTGCTTTGAACTCTTCCGTGTCTCCCTAACAGAGGGGTGAAGACAG
The DNA here is from genome assembly GCF_030936135.1 of Gavia stellata. Taxonomy (NCBI): domain Eukaryota; kingdom Metazoa; phylum Chordata; class Aves; order Gaviiformes; family Gaviidae; genus Gavia; species Gavia stellata. The sequence goes on from NC_082604.1 coordinate 19,284,084, forward strand.
CGTAAGAAATAGTGGTTAGTACAAAAAACTTGGTATTAAATTTTAAGTTGACTTAACACTCTACTAGTGTTTGTCTTCTCTCCTGAGAACAATGATGCTTGAAGGTGAGATGAAAATAAAGGGGAATATGTCTGCATGCTAGAGAATTACCTTCTGCTGTTTTATCCTTGAAGAATTGCATTTTTAAGTTGCATGGTCCTAAAATTAGCATATGCTAAGATATGAAGTGAAGTTGCTTGGTCTTTCTCTCTGCATTGTGCTAAGAGTGACTAGAGTTGCTGAAGACAGAGAAGAGGGATTTGCTGCCAGTGTGTTCCCTTGCATACTGTTCACATACATTCAACTCAACTTTCTATTTCCTGGGGCAAATACTTGATATGACTTGCTGGGTTGGCAGTTTTTATGGAGCATTTACAGACTGAAAGGGCCTTTTCCTTCTCTTTCACCTCTTTCTTGCTAATCCTTCTTTGTTTATAATTTTCCTCAATAAAGAAGGAAAAAAGTTCTTTGAACTGTTTTGTTGTAGAGAATGACATCATCAGTGAAAAAATTTTAAAAAAGGAACAGCTAGTTCTTTGTTCTTCTGTGAGGTGCTACCAATTCTCCTTTGATTTTAGCATCATATCAGTGTTACCCACACAAGGTTTTGGAGTGAGTTCAAACACACCAGATTCCCAGATCAAGGAGCCAAACCTTCTCCAGAGCTGCTGTGTGTCTAATGCAGCATCGTGCGGGGGGAGACCTGCCACTCATAGCTCTATCACTTGGTAAGCTTCGAGAGGGGATCCAGGCTTCTAGAAACTTGGAGCAACACAGGTGCATTATATTTGGCTGTTGTAGCAGCCTGTGTGATGGTAAACAAAAAGGGAAATTGTCTTCTCCGTATGCAGTGCTGCAGGGCCATCAGGACTGTGTTGTTCGCAGTAAGGTGGCAACAAATCCTGTCCTTTTTGTGCAGAGCGTTGGCCCAAGAGGAGCTTTGGTGGCTGAGCGCCCAGCTCTTTCCCTATTTCTACTTGCAGACCTGGGGAGGAGAGCTCCTCTTTGCAAAGGGCATTGTTATTGGCTTTTGCAATGCCATAATGTAATTTCAAATAATAGTCCTGTCTCCCATCCATCTCTGTTGCTGTGTCTCTGTATTTGCAGAGAGGGGCTAATAGGGTACAGCTGGTTAATAAAACATGTGTTGCTTGATTCTAAACTGTATTCCCTGTTGCTAAACATCTCCCACGTAGCATCTTTGTAGTGGTGGAGTTCGAATGAGATGACAATTTTGCACCCACTTTCAGAATAAATGATTTTAAATGAAAAATCCCAGAGATCCTGAGTGAAAGAAGCTATCCAAGTGCCTTCAGCATTTTTCATTGCAATAGATGCTTCCTTCAGCTCTTGCTTTAATATCAGCATACAAAGTGTCTGTCTTAATCTTCTGTACATTCTTATGTAAATTCCTTTTAAAAAAATTTTAATCCTTAAACTGGTAGTGTATACCTAGCTTTAGGAGTTGTTGAGCAGCTTTAGCTTCACTGTAGGAGAATTTTAAATTTGGGGTGAAGCAAGTGTGTGGTTTCTAAAGTACTCCTTTCTGTAAGAAATTTAGGGTATAAAGTCTATCGTGATGGCGAGCTACATGCCAAGACTTGAAGGCTTTGTTCGCTGGAAGAGTAAATTTCTTCATCAAAATGAAGGTGGAGTAGACCATGTGTAGCAGCCTGTGGTGTGTGGTCTATGTGGTGTCCACCCTTTCCCCCTTTTCTCTGCTCTCTGGCAAGACTTCTTCAATAAACGAGTGCTGGTGTAACTCTCTTTTCCTTTCATTCAGGCCACATTTTCTTTTTTCCTTGGGAAATAACACAAGACTTTCAACATGAAATGTTCCTTTTGTGACTTTGTCATAAAAAATAATGATACTAGAAAAACTGTTTGTGGACCTGGAAGAGTATCCTAGTGAATAGCATTTCTCTATCCGCAAAGCTCTTCCATCTTAATTAGCAAAGAAACCAGGAGAGAGCAGTAGGCAGGTACTTCTGTGTAAGCTTAGGCTGGTATTTTGTCTAACACATTCAAAAGCAGAGATTTGAGAGAAATCTGATTGGTTCATCACTGTGCTGTATCTTCAAGTTCTCTTGGTCTGAATTTTTTGGGGGTGAGGGAGATAGGGTGATTCATACTTGAGCAAGACAAACCCAAGAGCTGCCAGTTTGCATTATGTCAATGTATGTAAGAAAATATTTAGATAGAATTTCCATTAAAAGTTCAAAAGCAGGGGGCTCACGCTGACCCCGGCTTTTAGAAGCTCTGGTGGGAAACCTGAATGAAATTTAACTCTGGTCAATGTGTTTTCGTTGGCTAACTCCATGTTTTATTATCTCATGCAATGAGATCTTTCTTGGTTTGTCGATTTTCTAACAAGGACAAAAAGTTCATGTATGTAACAGTGCACATATTGAATTAAAGTACGATTAAAGGCATGATGTAATGACCCCCTCTCCTTTTCCTTTCGTCAATATTTGCCTGCAGGGTCAATACATTACAATATTGACTTCAAAGTATTCAATATTTTTTTACCTTCTGAGTGTGTTGGCTTCGAGTGTGTGTAACATTAAACCTGTTGGTTGAACTGTTGGTCTAAGGCTTACTGTCTAAGTAGTTTCAGGCTTGGATGCCTAATCCATGTAGAGCAGCTTTCAAGGCATGTGATAATATCACAACACAGCTGTAGGCAGCTTTCTGAGGTGAACCATTTAATCTGCAGTCTTTTCTCCCAGCTTCCTAATGAGTGGTGGAATTTGTCCCTTGGTGTGCAATGGGATTATTGCCCTCTCCCCCTGCTGCCATCATATTTACTCTCTGCAGGACTTTCCAGTGACTGTAGGTTATGTGGACAAATCTAAACCCCAGCACTCTCATCTTCCATGTGCGTTTCAGCTGCCTTTACATTTGTGCTCTGTGGAGTGTACAAAAGCAGCAGAAAAAGCACGATAATACTTGACGCACTCAAAGTGCTGCACAAACGTGGCTTAATAAAGTTAAGTTAAAATTGTTATGAATCCAAACAGTTGCACAGGGTGGGTTGGTGCTCACTTATCTGAACTCCCAGCTGGGGGCACAGTGGGCTGGGTGCCTCTTCTAATACAAGCTTGAACCTTCTCACGCTTCCTCTTTGCCTGTATACATTTCCATTCTCACTCTGCTGAAACCTAGCCCTGGTACCCGTCAGAAGGGCACATGGGCAGGTGTACTGCGTAATGACGGCAGCTATTAACAATTTATCCTTCAAAAATGTGACACTCTAGAGAAAGGCTTTGATAATGCTCTTTGCAAGGTGTATAAACAAACAGGATTGTCAGCAGCATGGTATCTAATTACGTTGTCTTTTTAAAAAAATTAGGGAAAGAAAAAATATTTATAGATACCAAGAAGTTAGTGAATTCCTCTAAAGAACCAAATGTTATAATTAGGAACCCGCTGCACTTAGAACTATTCTACAAATAAGCACCTCAAATCTAGCCTAGTCTTTCCAGAGAAAACAAAGGTCACTAGGCTTCTTTGAGGATTAGCAAACCAGAATTTCTTGGACCAAGGTACTAATTACTTCCAAAGCTGCGGATGATCGCTCCTTCCAAATCCAAATTATTGCCAAAACCTCATGATAAACCTCAGTAGTACTCCACTCTAGCCTAACTTTTGAATTAAGATATTTCTAGACTGGACTCTAACGATAAAAAGCCGAATCTGAAGGGAAGGCAGGATAATAGTGGGAATATTCTGCTTGTGGAAAGCTGCGCTTCTGCATAGACTAATGCAAAGCCATTGAAGACTTCCCAGGTCCCCAGCAGCAATTTGGGCTCAAACAGGGTTAAGTGGAAAAAAGTGCAGCTCCGAGAACCCAAAAGTGTGTGAGACCTGCTGCTCCATACCCGGGAAACGGTGTCCTGCGTTGTCTGTGTGCTTGTGAGGTGGGGTCCCATATTTCTTGCTTACTGTTGTCTGACAGAAAAGGGGTGAGGACTGGGCTCACTATTACAAGCTCCTAGTTGGAAAGACTTGTCCCCATGTTTTTTAAGGGTTTTCACATATCCACCGCTGTGCTTGAGGATTCATTTGTATGTGTATTCACTTGTATGTTCTAGCCACAGTGGCTGTGAATTTGGTAGTGTCCTGCGAGACCACAGCTTTCATCTCAGATGGGAGAAGTGGACAGAAGTATCATTTTTGGAGGTCTAGGCATAAGGCAAAAAGGTTACAGTAGCACTGGGAGATGGGGGAGAAGGGTCAGAGTTAAATATGTCAGCACTTCGTTTCTACCTGCAGCTTACTGACTTCCTTGTGCAATTTCAGGGAACTTCGAAGTGGGTGTTCACATCGCGGATGTCAGCTACTTTGTACTGGAAGAAACAGCACTGGATAAAGTAGCGAGTGAAAGAGCAACTAGTGTCTATCTAGTGCAAAAGGTAAGGACAACTTTTCCTTTTTTCGCCAGACAGCTGTGTCTTCCATTTGCCATAAGTTAATTTTAAAGGTTCATTGTCAGATGCCTACAATCAAAATCTGGCTATTTTTGCAACAAACCTACAAAAATGAGTAAATTGATGCAAATGCAAAAGCTAACATAGCTGCTGACTACCTCGGAGCTTACGGAGAGAGCACTGGGTGAAGCAGCAGGTTGTGACCCTGTGTCTGTGGGCAGAGACCCAGGTGTGCCAGGGCTTGCCAGCGCGGGAGCGGCTCCATGTGAATGGGACTCTGCTGAGCTGGAGCTAGTTCAGGGCCCAGAGCTGCATAGCTACATTTGCACCATGCTGGGCCTCAGATAAGCCTGACAAACCCAAGCTGGCTCATCCGTTTTGCTGTTGCAGGCTTGAAATTTGCAGATGTGGTGGTGGTGGAGAGTTTTATTTTTGTCTTCAGCGCAGTAGTAGTAGCTAATCCCTCCCAGAAGTGGATACATAGCAGAGTAGGGTGTAAAACACCCTGTGCAATCTCACGTTTTGAGGTGCAATTGTATTTAATGACTTTTCTTTTATCTGGGCATCCTAAATACTGGAAAAATATGTTCTTTCATCATGCAGTGAAAACATATTTGAAATTGTACAGGTTCTAGTGTAACAGAATCAAATGTTAAAGTCAAGTTTAAAGTTGACTTCTAAACTTTAAAAATGCACAGGTTCAAGTTAAACATTATTGGAAAGGAAACATCTAGGGTTTGTCTGTGCCTGGCTCATTTTCAGTTGAATGTGCAGAAACATCTTCTAGCTCATCCGATACCGCTGGTGCTGTCCGTGCAGGGAAGCCGGGAAGCTTGGCTGTTAGCGTCCTGTGTCAGCCTGAAGCATCAGCTGCACGAAGAGGAGTGTTGAGGCAGTGTCATAGGAGCAGATTAATCAGCCTCTCCCCACACTCCTGTTCAGTCAGGCTGAAGTCCTTGTCTCCACAGCCTTTTCCAGGATGACAGGGCATCTTTTGTGTAATAAACAAACATATCCTACTTGCTACTTAGGGTTAGGAGTGATTCTTCCCCTCCCTTCCTGGATGTTCCCAGGATTGCTATCCGGGGAGGGTCTTGTCATGATGCTTGTTCCAATAGCTTACTTTGACCTCGCCATACTTTCCAGATGATAAAATTATTTATTTTACACCATTGAAATCAAATTAGTGGTTTGATATCAAGCTCTTAACCTTTAGTAGCTGTTCCGTAACTTTCCTTAGGTAGAAACAGCAAGGCACAGCTTCAGGGGGTCTTGGTGAGTCTGGTGGATTTTACGTCTCTGTGCGTACGGGTTGCATGGAATAGCCATGATAGCAATGCAGAAGTGCCCAAGCTGGGTCGGTGGTAGCGAGGCCAACGGCACGCAGGTGCTGCAGTGTGGGACCAAGTTACCAGTGACTTGCTGTTCTCCAAGAGTGGGAAGCAATGCGTAGCTCATGGAAACAGCAGTTCTGGCACCAGAGTCTTCCCAGTCCTAGAGTCTTTCCAGTGATAAGCCCTTGGCTTCTGTGGTGCTCTGCTTCCACCTCTGATGGATGACTCAACAGCTGTAGCTCACTATGGGAGATGTGGGCTGGCCCAGGGGGGATGTCACTGCAGGGCAGCAAAGCTGTAGTCCAGGAGGATGTTGTGGCAGTATTTCCAAGTCTGTGGTTTGAAGGCATGTGATTTCTTTTAAAGGAAGAAGGAAGATTTTTATATAGAAAGGAGACATTTTTCATGAAAATCTGGTTGAATTCAAAAGCTAATTAAATTTTCTTTCAAAGCGCTTTTTCCCCCCAGCGCTACCAGTCAGACACGTGTGATGCCAACATAAGTTATCTGTTGCCTGTAATCTTCAATTGCTTTTCAACTACCTTTGCCCAGCTGTCAGGATTAGTGTCTTACCCACACTTCTGCCCTGCAGCAAATATATTTTAAGAGTGCAAACTAAGTTAGATGACGAAATGGTCAATATTTTAATTGCAAGAGATGAAAAGGAGAGAGGGGATGGGCAAAGGAAAGCAGTCAGGCTGTCTGAAACAAGATGGTAGCATGACTCTTGTAGAAAATATGCTTTCCTTTGATGCACCTGATTCCTAAGACAGCTGTGATTCTGCTAGAGGTTAGCACTGTGCTAATCCTCCCAAAGAAGTTAAATAAAGCCACATATTTCATTTCCCTGAACCATGTACCCAGAAGGGGAGTTATTGTGTAATTGCTAGTGGTCTATTTAATAAAAGTCAAAAGTTTTTTTGAAATAAGAGCATATCAGGTTTTAAGAAGCAAGAAAACCTAAACAGTTTCCTCTTTTTTGGCACATCTTATAGTGTTATTTTAGGTGTGAAGCAGCTCAAGTGAGAGGTCAGCCATAAATCCCTATAATATTTTATTGGTCCTATTTTATACTGGAGATCAAAGATCAGAACTGTAAGCCTATCTTCACGTTGAGTCAAAGGACTTCGAGACATTCACTTTTGACACCAGCAGGTTGTCAGGGTGTTGATATTTTGATAATCTCAGGCTGAGTAACAAAGAGTTGCTCGAAATCTGAATTCATGGAAGTGTTGATACAACTCTCGAGCAGAAATCTTGGCTCATAAACAAATTGCCTATTTCCTTTGAGTATCTTTTAGTGTGTAAGCAAGAGGCTTGCTGAGCCCTCCCCATTGTTGGACCTCGGCATCCTCCTCCCAGCTCTGGGGAGAGCAGCTGATGGAAACTCTCAGTTAATACAATCCCTCCCCATCGGACCGGCAGTGGGAGAAGGGGTCACCCCAGGAGTCACCGGAGGTTGTAACCAACCCCAACCAAGCCTGAGTGGGCAGCCAAAGCAGGGCACGAGCAGAATGGGGTTGTTTGAAGGGAGCAAAACTGCCCACGCGACTTTGTGAAAATAAGGGTTTATTCTTAACCAGAGTTTGTTCCCTTTTCTCTTTGGTTGACTGATCAGTTTTGCCCTTCTGTTCCTTGAAAAGCTGCTACAGCGAGTCCATTGATGAGAGCTGCCCTGGCTAACCCACTCGGAACCTGGCCGGGCAGTCAGTCTTGGCTGCAGCAGATGTTTCTGATTTTAAAGGGAACGGGGAGTTTTATCATCCCAGTATGCATGCGCTCCCTCCCACTGCCCGGCTCCCTAGGAATGAGTCTGAGGCTGGAAACACGCATTTCGTTTCTGGAAGCACTTTATTAGCCAAAGAAGCAAAACAAAACAACACAATGGGCTCTCACAAGCAGGAGGTTAGATCTTCCCATGTCCAAAGTGATTCCACCATGCAGAGGAGCCAGCTGCTAAGCAGTGTGGGCGGCCATGGTTACAGGTGATGACGTGTAGGAAACTCTCCAGCCCCGGCGGTGCCTTCTCTTACTTTAGTTTTCCCTTGCTGCCCACGGCTTCGGTGTGCTGGGATGAGTGGCTGCCCGTGGGGACAGCCGATAGCGTGGAGGGGGGCTGTCGGGCAGTGCTGGAGCACTAAGTCTCAAGCCGCATATGGTAGCGCTGGAGATTTTGCACATAGGACTTGGAAATAGGGACAGAGAAATCCTCTGTGATTTGACTTGAAATACAGACCCACAGCTGCAAGCATTGTGGATATCAGCCTTTCACTCAAAGAAGTGGCCTTTCCAGTATCTCTTGGGCCCTGCTAGGCTTGTGGGGAGAGATGATGTCTTTTATTAGTCTGACTGATAGAGGAGGATGAAAACCAGACAAGCTCTCACCACCCAAGGCTTTCTTCAGCCCTGGTTTCTATGGTACATTCATTAGAAAGGATTTCCTGGGTGCCATAGGTCCTTTTTTCATTGTGAATTTTTTTCCCGTAGCCCTGCTGGGTCCCTCCAACTGCGTTTCTAGATTCAACTACATTTATAAACTCCCCTGTTCCAGCTTTATGATCCTTGTATAAGCCCAGGTGACTTTATTTCCACCTGCAGTAAAATCAAGCTGAATGATGTGATTGCCAACATAGACACATCCTTAGCAATTTGCTAAGGAAACCACTTCATGCTGAAGGTGATATCCCTCGGCAGTGTTTCATCTAGCTGGATTTCTGCATGCCATGGCACTCCGCAGGGCAGCTGGCAGACGGCGGTGTCTCTTGGCAGACAGTCATGGGAAGGGTAAAGCATTTAAAAGATGCTGGACAGCCTCAGGATTATTTAAGGCGATGCTATGCAACCCTGATATTTTGCAAATCTGGGCATTAAAGACATACTTAGGGAAATCTCCTCTCATCCTGTGTCTCCTTCAGAAAGAGATGGAGGTAATCCTGTTGCAAAAGTTCCTTCTGGGCAGCCCCTGGGATAACTCCTGAAACATCTTGCTCTCCAAGTGTGACACAATTGTGACATCTTTGTATGTTAAATGCTGGGCTTGCAACTACTAAGAATCCTTTCAGCCTGTGACCATATCATGTTAAGGAAAAAGGAAATGTGTATTTATAACTTAAACTTCTGTGCTTTGTGACAGTTGGTTTATTCTCTGTGTAGAGTGTGAAGAGGAATCGTGATGTTAAAGCAGAGGGAGGCAGTTAGCCAAGACTGTCGTGATGTTGAAAACAGGTTTCTTCTTTTAATTAAGTAAGGTAGATAAAATTGAAATACCTTCAATACAAGGTCACATTGTCTTAAGTTGTGTATGTATGTGCTGAGCCCAGGAAAAGGCTGATTGACTTCTTGCTCTCCTGTGAGGCTTCCTCCATGGCTTGGGTTAAGTTACTTCGCCTAAAGTTTCTCTCCTGTAAAAGAAGGGTAACACGGGTTGACGCTTCCCTATTTAACAGTAGGTTTGTTACAGCTAATTGCTTGGTGAGTGTTTAGTGCTGCAATTATGATTTGAGTTAAAGCTTTGCTTGTGTTTCACATCATTGAAAGCCCTTCCATAGAATTATAGCCTCTTGAATCAGATATTAATCCTGCTCAAGTACACTTAAAACAAGCATCCTGTTGTTTCATTCGGGCTATTCTTCGTGGATGAGCTTTCATGTTTCATGTAGGCATTTTTCTAGCAGACTGTTATTGCTTCAGGAGATGTGAAGGGAAAGAGGATGTGCTAAGGCACAAAAATATTCAATAAGTACAGACCATTATCAGATATCAATTACAGGGTGTGGGGGAGAGAGAGGAAAGCTAGTAACTGCAGCTTTTAATTTGGGTGAAAAAGGGCATGGGAGCTTTTATTAAATTACTAGCACTTTGTTCACTGTGACCTGAGCTTCAGGGTCTCATGGTGGTCATGGGCGATCTTAGGCAGGCAGGGATTTCCGATAGTCTATAAAGCTATTTTCTCTCCTTTCTGGTATGGGTTGGCACCGCTCATGCTAAATTTATAACCTTGTGGCGTGGGTCCTTCCAGGCAGCATGGCACAGCTCACGTACTGGATCTGTGAGTTATGAATGTACCAGTATTGTTAATGTACTGTTCACAACTGGAATAACAGAGTTGACGGCCTTTGTGTTGCGGGAAACAGCTTATCATAATCGGTGCCCTTGTGACCTTCCAGCTGAACCAGTCCTGCTGATTCATGTTGCAAGTGACTCCTTGACAGTCACAGAGCGTACAGTTAACCTTTTGGCATTAATATGCACTGCAATTAGAATGGATTTATAGCCATCGTCTGGTGCCAAACCACAAATGTGATTAAATATTTTAAGAGTCTTTCCTTCAAAGCAAAAAGTAAATACAAAGTGTGTGTACTTGAGGAGAAAATGGACATCTGAGGCTGGTTTTTTTTCTTACTGTTTTGAAGAACAGTTGTTCCCCTGGCATCCAGCTAGAAAAAGTTATCTCTGAAATCGCCAAATTGGTGTCACAGAGTTTGGAAGAGCTGGTGTTTGCATGCCGGTTGGTTTGCTGCTGGTCCTATATTTACAGGGTGGCACACAGAGCAATCAAAATGGAAACTAAATTAAATAGCTGAAATATTTTATGGCAACCAAGTAGAGCATTTCTCTCTGTGTTCTTCTGGAATGCACCAGCCCACATCGCCACTCAAAATAAACAAGAGGAATAACGTGGTTCTTCTTTGAGGGCAGTTACTGCTTCTTCACAAAGGTAAATAATGAGAAGGGAAATAAGACTGTGAAACTCTAATAATTAGGTTTTCTTCATTAAACAGCTGCTAAATACTATCTTTACTGCAGCCTTCACCTGGGAAATAACTCAGGGATGGTAGAAACACTTGGAGCTGCTCAGGTTTGCTCTAGTTGCTTTGTTGCTCTAGTCAGGTGAGTAATTCATGGTTTGGTAATTCAGTATTCAGCAGCAGAAATACTGATTAGTTGTAAGGAATTAGGACACAGGTTAAAAAAATCCCTGCCAGAAATTTCTGTTGGCTGACATTTTGTTCAAACAGAGTTGAGTATAGTAAAAAAATACTACTTCTCCCTCTGTTTGCAAACACCATGTTCAATACTTATAAACCGGGTGCTTTTGTTTATTCATCAACATCTACACATTCCTGTCTATGCTACAAAGTATGGCTCAATCTTTATTGAAGCCATGCACCACTCCTGTGATGCTTGGGAGAAGTTCCGTTTATGCTTTGCAGGGAGCAGACTTGCGCTACTTGCCTGGTTACACAGTCTTCCATGGCAAAGCAGGAAACACAGTTCCCAAATCCAAGCTCTTCAGCTCCTGACTGCCAGGACCGTGTTTCTTCAGTGTTGTTTCCTGATGTGCTGAGTCTTCCTCATTCTTCCCAGTGTCAAAATGGCAGTGGGAAAGAAGTGGTAAACAGAGCAAACTTTATGACCTTGAAAGCTGCAGAGTGAAGAGTTTGCATAATTGAGGATGCAGAATGCTCCGGGATGTTTACTCCATACCTCAGAGGGGAGCACTGGGAATGATTCCCAGGTGGAAGGCTGACCACTCCCTCAGGTCTCATTGAGGGACGGGCCGATGTGAGTGTTGGTGGCCTCAGCAGTGTCTGAATTCCTCTCATTTCAGAGGATTTGGGTTACTTAATCATTCTGTGCCGACACGCTGTTCACGATCTGATGTAGCTCTGGCATGGATGATGCGTCCCAGAGCTGTGATGTAGTCACTTCTGCCACAGAGAATGTGATCCTGAAGGTTTAACACATTTTCTCCTTTTGTGCATTGTTGAGCCTCTCTTTTACCACCTGGTCAGGGAAGCTTGGCCACGGACAGGTCTCTACTAAAAGCCCATATCTCACCGAGGTGCTCTCTTCTTTTCTTCCAGGTGATCCCGATGCTTCCCAAGCTGCTCTGTGAGGAGTTATGCAGTCTCAATCCCATGCGAGATAGACTGACGTTCTCTGTGATGTGGAAGGTGACTCCAGAAGGCAAGGTATCTCAAGTAGCAGACAGTCATCCTGCTAATCAGTCCTCCCTTGGTGGCTAGCCCCTACTCTTGCAAACAGAGTGGTAAAAATGCCATCCCTTAACACCCAGGTGGAGAGCCAAGGACTTGTCAGTGAATAATACTGGAGGATGTAGGACTGTCCTTGTATCTTGTTTTACCAATTAGATACTGTGGAACTTCCAACTGAAATAATCTCACAACATGATGGGGAAAGGAAGAATATTTGTATGAATCTCAGGAACGGATGATTTCCTGCTCCTTGCCAGGTCACCCATCCATTTAATGTCTTACCTCCATCAGCAATTCAATTCTAATGCTTTGGGTTGAACAAGATGTTCCCCCCCTACTCCAAGCCTGCCTTGTGCTCATAGGCAGTTGTGCAATGCAGTGGATGAGGGCAGTATCCCTCTGTGGCCTTTCTGGTAAACAGACTATTTCATTCTTCTTCAGAGCTGCAAATTACATTGATCCAAATAAAGCACGATAGCTCTTCAGCAAACGCACAACTCCATCCCCGGCATGTGTTATTTCCGGCGAGCAGTTGTGGAGGCTGTCTGTCAGTGCAGTGAGCTGCCTTCAGCTCTCTGCCAGCTCTCCCAGGGTCTTCATTTCTCTCCCTGTTCCTCTCCCACACTCTTTGTAACCCTAACAGTCTCCTCTTCAGTGATCACAGGGTCCCCTCACTAATTGAGGAGGGCTGAAGTCTGCCACTATTAGAGGACTCTCCAATCTATGTGAAGTACACTTTCTGTACTCAGAATTATTTTTTTTTTTTAAGCAGTGTTGTGCTCATGCACAACTCTGTCTGTGGAGAGTATTTCTTGTGCCAATTTGGTAATTTTTCACAAAGATTAACTTTACTTCCTTATTATTGTCCATGCTGCTCTAAAGGATACTGAATCTTGTTTTATGCTTTAGCAAATATAGTTGCAGTCCTATATCTGTATTTCTCCAGTGAGTTCCTGCTCTGGCACTGAGGTGGGTTTTATTTGTTTGCTGTGAAAAGCGTTCCACTTCCTATAGCGACAGCATGATTACTCATGGGGACCTTCTAATAGTAGCTACTTGGTGGGCCTTTTATTGGCTCTGAGTGGTCTTTGAACAGCTAATAGTCAAGTCTTAATTAAAATAAGCTTTTAATTAAATCTTGTCTCTTGTCCCCTGCAATATATACATTATTTGCTTTTCAAACAGTGTTCAGACCAACCCTGTCTGGCCAGCGAGAAAATAGAGGAGCTGCAGCATCTGCCTTACGCCTGCTCAGGGAGCTGAACTCTGGAGGAGCAGTGGTCTGGGGCATGACCACACTGCCCCTTGGAAGGCAGGCTGCCTACGGCCATCTCAGCAAACTGGTTTCTCCTAGGAGGCAGAGTCCTTTCAGGGCTGCAGTCTTAACTGAGGTCACTTGATCTGAATATCAGGTGAATGCTGGAGAAGAATTTACTCCTTCCAAGAGGAGAAGTGGTTGTAGGGCTTTTGCCCAGCAGGGCATTCTTGTAAGAGCTTATCTGTGAGTTGGGACAGAATGCATCTCCTGTATTTCTAGGTGTTACTCTAGCCTCATCTCAGTGTAAACAGGATCACATGCTTTCCCAGGCTCTGCTGGGTGAAAGGGAGCTGAGTCAAAGGTCCCAACATGGCCTTTGAACCTCAGCCAGTGGTGGAGAACCGTGAGAACACTGACACTGAAGACAGGACATTCCTCTATGAGGGATGCATGAGGCCGAAGAGCATTTCGTTGCATCGTGTGTACACAGCAGTATCGTAACCTTAAGCTTGCAAAGCAAAGCCTGACAGCGCTACTAGAGGTGAGAGCTGCTCTGAGCTCCTACTGTTACTGGTCCAAAGCAAATAAGTCTAGAGCTAATGCGTCTTCCAGGGAAAAGCCATGCAGATTCCTCACCTGAGTGTTACTATTGATAAGTTGTTGGGGTTTTTAATTCTTGTTTCTTTTAGAAAAATAATGCCAGGCTCAGCCCTTTCTGAGAGACAGGCACTTTCTTGTTTCTGTTGCTTTTGGGCTCTGGAGTTTATCTTCTAGTTTTCCGTAAGTGTAACAAAATGTTGTCTGAGCAGCACTTCGCATAGCTCCATGGACTCCAGTGGGATAATGTGACATGAGATGAGACGACTTTCCAAGGGCAGAGGCGTTAACCATATTGTTGCATCTGTGCTGTTCTTCAGAACCAGAGCTGGGCGTTTATAGGAACAACGTAGCACGTTCTTGTTCAGATGCAGTCAACAGAAAGATATTTGAAAACAAACGATGCAACTCTTCTTTTTAAGTTATTGCCTGCTGATGTTTGAAGCACAGCCCTGCTGGTTCCTTCTACCAGTGAGGAAGAGCAATTGCTTCAGTCTGAAACAACCTATACAAACAATGTGTCTTCCAGGCTCAAAACTGTTGTCATCATCCAGGACTGCCTTGTGTGAAGAAAGTCCTCAGCCTCATGCACAGCTATGTCACACCCTCAAAGAGAACCGTACCACCAGGGACTGTGCTAATTGGAGGGTTTCAGCTGAGCCACACTGACTGCCATCAGATGATGTGCTGGGGACTACAGCTTTTTCTCAAAAGCAGTCAGAGCTGGGGGAAGCCTTAACATAACCCTAGAAATGTCTCAGATACGGGTACTCGGTGTGGAGTCTGGTGCACCAGATTTGCTGTGATGGGGGAGACCTTGCAGACAGGTCTTATGGGCTACTTGTTGTAATCTCCAAGTCCCAGCTCACAAGCCCCAAATGTTGCTCCTCCGCACTGCTTTGCCCATCCATCAACCACTGGTACGTGAGCCAGCCAGCCTTGTGCGGCTTTCCCCACAGTGGTGGAGCTTGCCCGTTCCTCTGGTGGGGTTTGCAAACCAGGGACGCAAGTCTGTGGTTACCCAAAGTCTGCTCGGATGGCTGCTGAAGGCAGAGACGGAGGGCATTTCCAGGAAATACTTGGATGGTGGGTAGAATTAAATTAGCCTGCCGCAACAAGACTTGAGTCTGGCAGCTCTGCTCACGACACACAGGGATTACTGGACTGCACAGGGCAAGATTTGTCCAAACTCCATTCCTTGCCTATGTGACGTGTGTCTACTGCATCCAGACAATCTTAGTGAGAAGGTACTTACTGGGTATGTTAATAAGAGATCTCTCAGGGTTGTCATTGTCCAGTTTACACCTGTTAGAGTCATTGCAGAAATGGAAATTGGGCACTCTGCATCACGCTGCTTGATTGCCTTTGAGAGACCAAGAACAGAAAAAGGAATTGAGGAAACAGAGAAATAAAAGAAGTTTAATATCTGCTAGTAGTGGGCTGCTTGTCCTGATGCTTCGCCCTGAATGCAGCCTGCCTGAGATTTTACATTCTAGTTATATTCTGGGGGCCCAATATGCTGCATCTCTCGTCTTACAAGGAAGTGAGCAGAGCTCTGAAATATTTGACCTCTTCTAAGTAAGCAGAAAAATGAGATTTTGTTGAAAGCTTCAAGTTCAGACAGCAAAGTGGAAATCCGGTCTGTTGCCTCCTGCAAGGGACAGAGAGAACTCTTGGAAGCCAGTGGCAGAAGGCACCATGTAGCTTCAGAGTGGGCTTTCAGCGGTAACCTGGGGACTGGGGAAAGTGCTTCTCTTTAGAATTACCCTTCTGGTTTGTGCCCAGTCCTCAACCCTTTTCAACACACATGTACACGATGGAATTGACTCACCTACTTTATAAAGCAAAATGAGAGTGCTTTCCAAACACAAAATATTTAGTGTGGGATAATATAACAGTGAGGGCCAGAATTGATAATGACCTTTGATGCAGAAATTAATAGCTGGAGGTGGAGGACCTAGCAGAGAAATAGAAGTAGTGTCTGAAAACATTTGAACAGTGAGTTGAAAGAGGTGCCTATTACAACTGAAGGGTCTGTAGAAGTGCTCAGCTCAAATGAAGGCTGCTCAGCCTTGCTCCCAGGTGATCTCAACAAGTAACACCACCTTTTTGGTGCCTGAGTACCATCCATGTCTTACTGAGGTCTGAAGTATTTCTATTGCCAACCGGCTAATAGTCTTCAGTTGGAAGTGGATTGCAGCCCCTTCCACACCAGACATCGTGCTTGCTTAATATCAGGAGGTTTTTTGGGTCCAGCAGATTTCATCAGATGTCACTGAGCTACTGGATATGGATTTCCCATCACCACAGGAAGCTGAACCATATTTAACAGGATGCAGCAGAGCACAGAGCAGGTGCTGCCAGCACTATCGCAGCATCTCTGTCCAACTTTGTGACTTTCTCTTCCTTTCTTTCTTCTTGGCATAGAGAAAGGGGCCCACACGGAATAACCATGAACCAAGGGTCAGAGCACTTTACATTGCAAGACATCACTTGCTGCATCTCTGCTATTAGGACACTTTCTAATTAGCACTGAGCTTAAATGCCCTGTGACTTTCAGAGCTCTGAGCTGCTGAGTTATACTGCACGTATGTTCTGTGGGGCATAAGGGAGGGAGGCAGCAAAGGTATCTTGGGGATCAGTCCTTTCCTGTTAAGAAGAGGGTTTGCCTTTCTGAAGCAGTGTCCTTAATGAGTCTGTCACAGAGAGAGCTGGCTTTTCTCCCCGGACACTGTGACTTGCAGAATTTCCCTTGTCCTGTTGTGCTGATGAAGGGGTAAGGTGGCACGTCTAGCTAAGGTAGAATTACAATTCTCCATTCATTCTCTGAGCGCTTGTGCTTTGAATGGTTTATCACAGACTGCATCCGTCTCCAGAGCCCTCATGCCAATGCTCTTGACTTTTCTGAAGAGCCTTCTGCCCTTTGTCCCTCTGCGCTTTCTCACTGGCTTGATGAGCTTTTGGACTCTTATATATCTCAGCTGAAAATAGATTTTTCCTTTCTGCTTTAATAAATAATTCTGAATTGCTACTTCTATGTTTGTATTCTGTAATGGAGTTTAAAATGGGTGTGGCTTCTGGTTTAAAATAAAATAATTTTATAGGCAATGTATAGATTATTTTCCTCTAAATTCCAGCATAGTTTGGAAGCTCAGAAAGGTTCCTGGCTTGAGTTTGGGCCTAGGACCATAGGCACGGTCAGAGAAACAAGGGGTCAGTGACTGGCCATCTCTCCTCCAGACTCACCGAAGTCCTACTCAGGCACTTTCACAAGTGCCAGTCAGACATTGGGGTCCCTGCAGTATTCCTGAAAATGGAGTGTCTTAGGGCCAGCCCTTGGTGCCCTGCTGGCCACATATTAATCGGAGGTGGAATGCAGTCTGCTGTGTTTTAGATAGGAGAGCCTTCTTTGCATGTGTGTATCTGCCTGTTGCCACCCCTGCACCCAGTAACCTTTGAGTCAACTGACTGATTTCAACTCCCAGCTGGTCTGTAGCTCTTATGAGCTCTATGAAAGAGGGAAATCAGGTAGAGGAGAGAGGTCCAAGCAGTTCCTATGTGATGGAAAGACTTTATTATGCATATACACATTATTAGACACTAGAGAATCTATATGGACAAAAGGCCTTCTGGTGGCCTCAGTATGAGAAGGTCTTCCCTTGAAGTTCACGGTCAGTGATGAGGTCTGGTGTAATACCTTCCAGTGTTTGTACAACTTCCCAAGCTTTTGTGCACTGGAAGAATAAGTCCTCAGATCTATTTACGCTTTCCAATTTTGCAGATCCTTGATGAATGGTTTGGGCGGACGGTCATCTGCTCCTGCGTGAAGCTAAGCTATGACCATGCACAGAGTATGATTGAAAGCCCCGGGAAGGTGTTCTCACCTGAAGAACTTCCCCCTGTCTCCCCTCAGCACTCAATAGCTGAGATCCAGCAAGCTGTGCTGAACCTGCATCGAATTGCCCAGCACCTCCGCAAACAGCGCTTCATTGACGGTGCTCTGCGCTTAGACCAGGTGAGTAAATCCAGCCCCTGGGAGGGGCTCCTGCTCCAGTGAAGCAATTTCATGTGGTACTCCCTAAGGATTTCCTGATCAGTCTAAAAACTCGAAGGGGAAAGTCAGGCTGGAATAGAAAGGCAGGTTTGTGTGCCGATGTCTTCTTAAAAGCAGCATCAAATTATGTACAAAAAGCACTAAGTAAAGTAGGATCAAAAGAAGAAAGTTCCTGTTTTTTTAAGGGGTGATCCATCTTCCAACATTTTTCAAAATCCTAAAGCCCTGGTGGAGTGGGTAAGTAACTTACACAGTGAAACAAATCATGACAGTGTCATTCATTATCAAGCAGTTCAGATATCCTTAGTGCACATTTCACTGTGAAAGGCTCATCCTCCACGTTTACTTCTATGCATGCAATACTCGCATTTTCCACAGCTTTCATAGCAGTTCTCTGGGCAGGGAAAATGACTAAATGTTATCTAAGCTAATACGTAGAAGTGTTGGGTGTGTTTCAGAGAAAGAAATGCTAGTGGGAAGGTTTTCTGTCTGGGGTGATTTAAGTAATCTTGTACCAGTTGTGGTATGTGTAATTTCTATTTTGCAAGTAGATCCAGATATTTTAGATTATCACAGCAAAAATACTTTTGTATTTGAGGTTCAGCTGCTCTGAGGTGGCTTCTGACAGTTTGTGTGGATAGGTGGTTCCAGTAATTGATAGAACTCAGTGGCCTTCCTGAGCAGGAGACAAAATAATCTCTTAATATAAGGAAGCTCTATTGTTTCATTCTGCAAAATGAGCATGAGTCAACATAAGGATATTGCTGAGAAAGAAGCTAGTGTACTGAGATGTGTAAACAGGACTATTGAATGTAAGAGGTATGTTGTAACCCTTCCATTTTACTTGGTGTTGTGGTGTTGTCTCCAGTTGCAGGAAGGCTAATTTTGGAGAAATCATTGCAGAGCAAAAGAGCAACAAGTGTCTGTAATCTGCGACCTTCCTTGACAGAGCACGTGGCTTAGTCTGGCAAAACTGTGAAGAGGGGCAATGTTCTGTTCCCCATGTCTAAGATGGACAGGATGAGACACCTGTATCTTAAAATTCAGTAGAGGAGATTGGACTTACACTTTAGGATAAACTTTCTGGTGTAGGAACTGTGATGTCCAAGGCTATCTTGCCTACATCTGTTGTAGGGGGACTTAGAGGACTGGGTAGGCGCACATAAGTGAGCCTGGAGCAAGGGCATTTCCTTAAGGTCCCCCCTTGCTCAAGGGAAATAATAATTCTTAAAATCATATTCAAATAATTTTTGGAAATCTAACTCGCACTGTGAAGTCCTGCAGAGTTTGCTTAAACCCCTTTTGAACAGAGGCTTCCCTCTGAGGTTTATTGTACAATGGCTAATAAGCTGGGCTTTTGTTCCCAAGCACACTCTGAATGCTAAAGAAACATAAAAACCCCCAATTTTTGCACTTGATGAGCTAACTGGGGAGCCTTGGAGATGTCTGGGTTGGAACAACAGTCCACAGTGACTGAGAGCTGTGGCCCAGAAAGGTCATCAGCTGCATTGCACAAGTCACACTTACAGTGTAGTGCTGAGTGGTCACTGTATGTGCTTGAGTTGAGTACCTGTTATCAAACTAACCTCAGGGAAAGTATGTTTTAAAACAGTTGCGACATTTGCAATGGGAGGATTTGGCCAGGGAAGCATCCTGTTCCAGTGATACCCCATAAAAGATTAGCGGTGTTTTGTTTTGCTCTGTGCTGTTGCAGAGAAGCTGTTAAAGAGAATGTATTGGAGCATCATTTGTGAGATCAGGGTTAAAAGCCACTGGTAAGGGCACCAGAGAGGGCTGATTCCTACTCAGCCTAGTTCCTGACCAATGTGATAAACTAAATTATATCTCACAAGTGGTACTTTATGCTGCACAGAATCTCTCTCTCCTGGCAGGAGTGTCAGAGCAAAAGCAATGGTCTTGGAGAAGGAAGTGTATTTTAGTTCAAAGGACGCTTTCACCATACTTACTCTTTTCAAGTACTGCTTTAATAGTTGCGTTTTGATAAACTACACCCTTCCCAGCACATGGAGAAAGTGGTTACTGTAAGGCCTGAGTACGAACATTATGTGAGGGCTGAGTGCGTGGACACGGCCAGCGGCATATGGCCAGACAAAGCAATCTGTAGCTTTTAATGGAAGGAGATGAGTCCCTCTGCCTTTGCTCCCCCACTTCCCTGAGTTCCCATGGACGCAGTTGTGCACTGGGTCTGACTTCCAGCCCCGAGCGAGCAAGCAAGGGTGGGTCCGAATGGGAAATACACCTTTCTAATCGCTGGACCTCTCACTGATTTCCTGTTGAGTAATGTAAATCCTGAACAATGGAAGACAAACTCCAGCAGGAAACTAGGGGCAATGAATTATCAGATTCCAAATAAATATGTGAGCGAAGGAAATGATCATCCCACAGTCTTAAGGGAGGGGGTGGCTGGACATGGATGACTCCTGTGCTTTTTTTTCCAAGGGATGTGAGCCCTCTTCCTATACATTGCATTATGTTTGAGAGTTTCTACCTTGGGGTCACTCCTGATGGAACAGTGATGACTTTTTTTGCTTACTTCCACCCTGCCATTTTTCAGTGTGATGTGCTCTTGTGCTTCCTGTTGATATTAAGAAAATGATGGGGGAAGAATTTCCTGTCCTGCTTTGCCACTGGCCATGGTGGCCTTGGGCTGGTGGTCTCCCTGTGGGCCTCAGTTTCCCCCCATATCATCCGTATAATTTGGGATTTATTCCCCAAAACTAAGAACATCTTTCAAATGAAGCCATTCATGGGTGTATCTTTATAATAGCAGAAGTAGTGGTTGGCCAGGGAACCCTTTACACCTGACACGGGATGGCCTTAGTAAGATGTCGCAGTGTCAGGCTGGCTGTGCCATGGTGAGGGGAATGTTTCCCATTTCAATGGCGCTGCTGAATTTTTATGACTATTATGAGAGCAGCATCTGCTTGCCCATGATTTTATCTTTAGCAGGAATTTTAGAAGCAGGAATCTCTGTAGCTCAACAGATGAAGACTGTATCTTACTTTTTTTAATAACTTGGGAATTACCTATCTGGGTCACGCAGAAGACCTTGAGACAAATTACACAGGTAGCACACAGTCTTGAAAGCTAAGGATTTGTGGATTCAGTGTCAGTATATATGTGTCTCTTTGGGTCTGTGTAATTTTAAATTCCTGCCTCAGTTCAGTCCTGGCCATGGCAACCTACATTCCTGCCACTCTTTTTCCCCTCAGTTCCTTTCATGCCTCTGCAGAGGTCTATAGGGGAATCCTGCTGCATTGCACCTTGGGTCTGAGGACCATCTTTGCAACCAGAGCCACACATCTGTCACTCCGTGGGCTCTGGTTGTCCCCGTAGGCCCCTTCTGGGGCTTTTTCCCTAGAATATGGTTTCCTGTGCTGCCTGCCAGCTTCCTAGCTCAGAAGGCAGCTGAGCACTGAGTTTTAGAGGTTTAAAGTCTGCACCTTCAGCAGCTAAAGAGCTTGCAAGACATTGTCCATGCAGACAGAGATTAATATATTTCTTTTCCTTCTCATCTGGAGCTGCAGCTTTTAGATGTAAAGGCAAGAAGTGCCTTGTACTGTGGCTTTGAGAAAAAGTGTTCACATACTTACAACATTGTCTTCCCCGCCGGCCTCCTTCCTGCCCAGGACTATGAAATGCCACCCCTGTGCTGTCCTCTCACAGCTCTTGGTGCACCCGCACTATAAATTGGAGCAGGGATCTGACCTGGTTTAAAAACCAAAGTGAGCACAATCCACAACTTTCCTTTTTTTTCCTGGCCAGGTTACTTTGAAGTTGGATCACTTCCCCAAACCACAGCGTTTAGAAACACCAGCCAGAGAATCAGAGAGAAACTTGCTTTCAGCAAAAACCATCAAGTTTGCAGAAAAGCTCCTTAGCTCAAGCCTGCCTAGAGGAGACCTGCTGATAAATGGTTCTCTTTTTGGTCTCAACAGTTTATAAATGAATCATGAGGACAGATGCCTACAAGAAGACAGGTTAAAAAGGATTTCTGTGGCTATTTAAAATGAGAATACCCCAGGATGCTGATCTGTCTCTATGACAACTGTCTGTGAGCTGAGCGGTGGCTTTTGTTGTGCCAGTGATTCTGACTTTGCCAGCGCACTTACACCTGGGTGCTCAAAACGTTGGCATTGACCAAAGTTCATTGTGAGAACAACCCAAAATGCATTTGCATTAGACCAGTTAATGCATTGAATTGTTTGCTGGAATAGCTTCTATCCTTGTTTTCTGCGCAGCAAACGTTCAGCTTTGCAGGTGTGTGTGAAAAGCAAAGAAAAAGGATAAAAATGGCAAAGATGAGAATGTTATGCAGATTTAAGGGTTGAATTGCTAGTGAAATGGTCTCGCTTCTGCTTGCTTCCAGGCTGTGTGCTGTGCTAGTCTTGTTGTCTGAGCAAGGGTTGCTTTTCCCTCTGGGTCTCTATTGTTTTGAATAATTTGTTTTAAATAAGATAGTAAAAATTGTATTGTTGTAGCTCTGTACCACACTGGAGACCTTACCTATGGTCCTGTCGAGTGGCTGCTGGGAATAAGGAAATAAGTGATCTTTGAGAATAGCTTTGTTTAATTAAGGTTGGTGGGAGTCCTGAAGTAATAGAGTATTTCTGTTGCAGGAACATAGGAAAACAAGCACAAAGACCCCAAACACCAGAATGTGTGCAGAATACCAGCTCCAAAACACCCAGGTGTATGGCATATTGGATATATTAACCAGCTCTGTATAGAGAACTGACTCTGCCTACTTGATGCAAACAGCTGTGAGAAGTTGACTGAAATCATTCACACACAGAAAACAAGGAGGAAGGAGGACACTGTACGTGCAGGATGTGCCATTGTATGTTGGGAAATCTCGTATTTAGTTGTGGCTAATGGGATAGGACAGAAACACTTATTTTTAGACAGTAGCTCCTGCTAATGCCATTTAATTGGGAATCTCAAGAGCCAGAGGTTAATTACTATCACCATTAAAATTTTCCAATACGTATGACTGCTGGAAATAGTTATGGGAAATTGTTTTGTCATATTGCCTGCCTCATATCTGTATAGTAAGCATTCAGGTCTTCTCGTCTTCTTGCTATGTGGAAGTCGTAAATGTTTCTACCCTGGTTAAACAGTCACTGTGCACAACATACAATATATTAATATAAAAATGGAAGGCACTTTGGTTTGGAAGAACTGTTTAGATGGGACAGCGAAGGGCTATAATATTGTATAGACCTCAGTTAACTGAACACACGTATATTTTCCCTACTAGCATGATCTGAATTTATGTCTTAAAATGCTGTTGGGGCAGGAAGGCCATCCTGGCTTGAGTACTCCCTGGTGTGATGCTTAGGTTTTCTAGCCACAGCTGCTGTATGTGCTACCCCTGCACACTCTCAGTGCATGCACCTTTCTTGGGAGGAGTAAATGGCTTTGCTCCAACCCCTGACTCTTGGCTGTCCCTGCATTGCTCCGGGGAACCTTGCTTTGTTGGATTTTTGGCCAGTCTCAAAGAGAAAGTCCTGGTGCTCATCACCTAGGATGTGACATTCGTACCAAATTCATCTCAGATTTGGTTCCCTCAGGGTAGATTCAGATGTGCACCCAGGCACTTGCTTTCGTCCAGGAGAAAACCCAAAAGACCCATTTATAAAATCCTGAAAATTGCCATGATACCTCCCAAAAGAGGCCATTACAGCAACCGTGCCTGAAAATGACAGCAGAGGCAGGGTGGGCTGTATGTACGGTGCTGTAAGATACATGGAAATGCAGAATGACAAGGAGCTTTCACTATTCACTTCCTATCACAATTCCACCATTGTCTGCTCCTTCTCTTTGATGTCTGGTTAAAGAGACTTCACTGATACCCAGAATGGGGACAGCAGGTGCTATATGATCATTATGGACAGTTGCTTATACTGTGTGATATGTAAGGCAGCTGGGGGGGATGCTGGATGTATTTGGAGATTAATTTCCCTTGGGGATTTTATGTCTTTTGCATAGCCCCAGTTAATGTCAAAATGAGCATCTAAGGCCACAGCTTTCTGCTGGGGGATACTGCTCTTCCCTGCAGGAGTAATCGAAATGCATTTGCAAAGGTGCGTTAGCGAAGTAGGAATCATTTTCGAAATGTCTTTCCTACAATACCACAGGGAAACATGGTACTTTGCAGGCAAATATGAAAAGACATCATTGTCGTCAGGAACAGCTAACAGCTCAGGTCGGGCAACTTGCACACGCACCAAGGATGCACACAGGAAGGAAGCATTGTGGGACTGTGTTATGGAAGGGGTCTGTGTTGGCTGAGCATCTTTCTCCTTGCATGGAGATATTTTCATTGCCGATAGGTTTTAAAATATTTTGATTAAATTAGGATGTTGAGTGGAAAGCCCTCAGAATCTAATCTTTTGCCCTGGGATTTTAATGAAGTTCTCCCAGGGGTGTGAGTAGGATTGATGTCCTTGCACATGTCCCGCCGTTCCTTGATCGTTCTTTTAGAGCTGAGCAGCTGTGTCCCAGCAGGAGCAGGTGGTGAAGTGGTCGAGCTGACTCCGGCAGGAGGGGGGAGTCGGACTCTGGAGCACAGGGCTCGGCTGTAGAGCATCGTGCTGGGAACCACCACAGCCAGATGTCTGGGCAAACACGGCTGGGACGGGCTCCCCACACAGTGGTGCTCTGGCATTAATTTACCATCAGTAATGCAAGAGTGGGTTATGACTTTATTCTTCCTGGAGTAAGTATTCCAGCCACTAGCTCAGATATTCAAGTTCTCCAGTCATATACAAGTGTTTTTCTTCTAAACAAACACAGCTTAACCCTTGAATTTTATTAAATCTGTCACAGAGCTGCAAGCTCAGAAACTTCTCTGAAAAAAGGGGTCTTACGCTTTAATTCTGAGACGCTGTCTGTCGCAGCAATAGCTTCTTTCATCTGCCAGCCTCACAGCAAGTGTCAGAGGAGAGGCCGGCTCCATCTTTCCAGGTGATGGGAACGGCATGAAGAGGTGAAGCAGTTGCTTGAGCTCACGCAGTGAGTCAGTGGCAGAGCTGACAGGACAAGCCTCTTCCTGATTCCCAGGCCAAATCCAGTGCGTTAGGCTATCGCTGACTGTTCTCTTCCTTTCACATTTATTACTGACAGCTATTGAATAAGAATTGGTGCTTTTTTGTTTCTGCTGTTTAT
The DNA here is from genome assembly GCF_030936135.1 of Gavia stellata. Lineage (NCBI taxonomy): Eukaryota > Metazoa > Chordata > Aves > Gaviiformes > Gaviidae > Gavia > Gavia stellata. The sequence goes on from NC_082604.1 coordinate 19,308,986, forward strand.
TGCTGGCCCAGTTAAAGTCAAGTTTTTTATCCCAGTTCCCCAGCAGGTACTTCTTACGGTGCAGAGCAGAGAAACAAGCCGCATCAGCATGAAGGGCTGAACTGTGGCCAACACTTCTCTGCAACACAGAAGCAATCAGCTCCACAACTGGTCTCTCTCCCCAGTCCTTTCAGTTCTCAGGCTTTGCCTACATATGCCAGAACCAAACCAGTGTGCTGCTATTGCTATCCCATGGGAGTCTCTCTTGCTTGCACAGGACAGAGTTGCAGGGGGCAGTACTTTGTCATACCTTCCAAATTGCTGCAAGTAGGGTTAAAGATATTTGCAGGTACTCCAAATTCACACATGAAGTAGACATCTCTTGGTTTCCTGGACTGGCTGGACACAGATGGGTCTTGCCCATGCTTCTGTGATAGGCAGCCTGGGGTCACTTGCTCATGGGGACCTCAGACAGTGCTGAATAGCATCTCTAGGGGAAAGAGAGGGCATCTGTGGCAGGTGGTGGCTTAGTGTGAGGGAGTGTGTCCCAAATGTGAAGCTAATAGCTAAGGTGAACAGAGAATTCAGTACTTTATCCAGCTGAGCAAGCCGCTCACTGGTATTTTTGGGGTTGGTAGGGAGAGAAGTAGTGGCTTTTGCTGGTTATATTGAAAGAGGTTCAGGATGGAAAACCTGGTTCTCAGTGAAGCAGAAACAAACTGGTTCTTCAGTGTCTCTAATAGCAAGACTGGTAAAACCCATGAAAAACATGTGTTTATGTAGAGGTGTGTGTGGGGTGAGTGCTGGGAGGAAATTCTTATTTTACATTTTCTACCAAGGAAACAATCCTTGCTCTGAGAGTTTATGTTTTTCTTCCCCGGTGATGAACAGACGTCATCAGAAAGTCTCTTGTTGTTTCAGATTCCGTTTATCACGTATTTGAACAGAGACTTGACAAGGTTTTTTTTCAGGTATTAATTATAGCTGACTGCATGGCTAATCCATCATTCTCTTTAGATGGAGTCACTGAGTGTTGAGTGATGTAACTTCAAATGTGATCAGTCTGCCATAGGTGAAGATGTAGCAGCTCTTTGTCAGAGCCAGTTCTGTTTACCTAACAATAAATGGAAGAAAGGCTAATTGTATAATGACAAAAGACAATGTTTGGAAGGAGATGAAAGATTCAGACATTGCAGTTCTGTGATTTCTTATTTCAATTCCAAAGTGAGAGCAGGGGAAAAAAAATCTTGCTTTTCATGACCACAACTCATTTTATCATGTGTCTCTGGGCATGATCACTCCTTCTGAGTCCTGGGATGTTTTATCTTTTCTCATCCATAGTATATGGATGCTGAAGTACAAAGAAGCTCAGAGAGCACCTGTGGTTTCCACAGCCCTCTCAAATGAGGCTACAAGAGTCTTAGCCAAGATCCCATCAGCTGAGCTGAGAACGGAGCTGATCTTGCCCCATCCGAGGAGGCCAGCACCTGCTGAAGTCCACCTCTTGGTTTATCTTTAAATATTCCAAGTCCAAGCCCACGTGTCCGGAAATTATATGCCCTGCTAAAGTTTGCAGTGATTCATCGGGAGTACATTTTGTTGAGCAACCTCTTGGTTTTGTTTTGAAAGCAAGTGGCTTTGAATCTGTCTTTAGTAGCCTAGATAGTTTATCTTGCCCTTCTCTACATCTTCATATGGTAATAAGGAAGTTGTTCAAGCATATGAGCGTAATTCAGAGTGTAGATTTCCCCTGAATACATAATTGCGTAAAATGGGAGCATGAAGCATGACATCTCAGATAAGGTTGTTGGTCCACGTTGCACTTTGTTGCTGAGATTTGTCCATACTTGAGATTTGAGAAGGACCTCCTGCTTGAATGAGCTCCTTCTTTGTGCAGCACTGTACTCGATTGTGGGAGACACTGTGATTCCCTGTTGCTTCCTGCTCCCATCTTGAGACACAAATACCCGTCTCTCCCCAAAGATACGTATTCATAAGTTGTTGCATTGTCAGTGCCTTGAAACCTGATAGTAGGATTAAACTTTGCCCTCTGAAGGGAATGCATTCTCCAGTTTGGATCTAGGCTGGTATCAGATATATTACATTTGTGCTAATTAGTTACCAACCAAGCCGGCGACAGTCCGTTGCCCATCTGTGATGGGCTACCATTAAATTGATGGTTACTTGAAAACTAAGCAAGAGGCAGTGAGAAAGCAGCCTTGAGAGATTGTTGGACTGGAGTGGTTTGAGAGACTTCAGACATCTGGAAGAAACCAGCCATGCAGAATCACTGTGAAGGGATTTTTGTGGGTAATTCCTTTAACTGGACTTGAAAAACTTGTTTCTGTCACTTAAATGCAAACTAACCAAGCAGTCACTATTAGTTGGGGCTTTTTTTAAAAAAAATCTAGCCTGAATACAGAAGAATTTAATTTGTGCCTTCCTTGACAATTGAAGTAAACTGGCCACGTCGTGGGTTTGATCCCTCTGATCCTGCTTACCTTGGGGGACTGCAGAGCTGTAGCGTATTGAGTATCTCATGGCAATGCTGAGATTAGCCCTCCGACTGAGAAATTCTCAGTCCCGTGAATCAACAGGAGGTTTTGCATTAGCTTTAAGACTGTAGTTTCACCTCAATTTCAAGGTCTCTGTTTTAATCTCAAGATTCTCCTTTCTTTTCTGAGAAGAAACCTCACTGACTGAGCTAGCACTTTGCTTCTGATTAGCATGTTAGAGTAGAACCTGACCCACAATACTAGGAAATAAAATGCTTAAATAGCTAAAATGGGATTTTTTTTAAAAAAAGCAATTTATTAAATGATTTCTCTGTCAGTGATGTGTTTAGCAGGTATAGAAGACAGAATGAACTAAAAAAGGCTTTGGCATTTTGGAAAGTGAGTCATTTTTTCTGTTGCATCATGTATAAACTTTTCCCTTCTCATGTATGTATGGTTGAAATTACTTTGAGGTTTTGAATTTTCACTTCAGCTCTCTGTTTTTTATTATTTTCAAACATTACTGAAAGTGATGGTTGATAGTCCCTAATACTGTGCTCGCGTTACCTTGCTCTTTAGTTATTTTTTTGAAATAAGCCAGTGTGCAACATATATAGGTGGTTAAATGAGCTGGGAAGTTAGAGGTGGGTGCTGGTCTCTTCTCCCAAGTGACTAGCGACAGGACAAGAGGAAATGGCCTCAAGTTGTGCCAGGGGAGGTTCAGGCTGGATATTAGGAAAAATTTCTTTAATGAAAGGGTGGTGAAACACTGGAATAAGCTGCCCAGGGAAGTGATGGAGTCACCATCCCTGGAGGTGTTCAAGGAACGTGTGGATGTGGCATTGTGGGACGTGGTTTAAGGGGCATGGTGGTGTTGCATTGATAGTTGGACTTGATGATCTTACAGGTCTTTTCCAACCATAGTGATTCTGTGGTTTCTCATGTTTAGGTAGAGTAAGAGGTAGGCGTATTGATGGATCCATAACGTGGTGCCAAGGGGTGCTACTGTCAAATAGCCTTTAAGCAAGGAACAAACCTTGAAATCCTTGTGCAGTGTGGTCATTTCCTTTCAAATTCTCAAGAAGCATTTGTATAGGTTCCTTGAAATCAGTTTAAAGACCGTGAACATGGTGCTGTTGCAACAAGCTGAGACAGCAGACAGATGAGTCTTTTTGTAAAAGAGTGCAAAACAGTATAAAACCCTGTGGGAGGAACATCCCACTCACAGGGTGATCTTGCTCTTGGGTGTGTTCAGTCCTCTTCTCCCCTGAGCTCTGACGTTCTTCATGCTGGAGTAATGCTATTGCTCAGTGTCCCAGGAGTTTTAAGACAAAGTCTAGAGCAGACAATGAATACTGAGAGAGGGCAGATAGAAATATGGCATCTAAATGGAGTTTCCATAGCTCGGGCCCAGCACAGAAGCCAGTTGGTCTCCAGATGCCAGGACCAACAAAATGATGTACATTGCTTCTTGGGATGAAGAAATCCAGCAGATGGAGGTGCGTTAAACCTGCCCTTGTGTGCCCACTTTGTAGGGAGAAAGTGGCTACTCCTTAGGATGAACTTGCTGACCTTCTTCCTTTTGAGTTCATAGCTACTGTCTGCAGCTGAGCACTGCAGGAAAGAGAGGACTTGTCCTAACCCCCAAGCAGTTGGGCAAAGTAACATCATCTGGGCTTCATCCCTTCAGGAAAATTGTTGAAAGGCAGGCAGCTTCTACAACTGACTTCTTTGGGTTAGTGAATTTCTTGTAGAGCTTTGGCTTGGTCTGTTGCAGGCCTGGTTCATCCTTGGTCTTGTAGTTTGGTAGGTCTGTAGTTTGTTTTGGGCCCCGCGCTGAGGATCAGTGATTTTGCTATAAGTAGCCTTTGTAATAGAGGTAGCGTAGTGATGGGTACAAAATACAATTGAAAGGACAAAGACTTACTGAAAATAGCTTAAATAGCCAAGAAATGGGTGCCACCACAGAGATTTCTCCCAACTACCATTAATTTTCATTTTGAAGAAGTTATGTTTGGGGAGGGTATTTTTTGTTTGTGTAAAATAAAAAAATCTTACCCTGCTTCATGGAGCTGCTGCCCCAAATGTTTTTAGAACTAGTGTGCAGCTGCCTGGTCTACCTTGTTTCGTTAGAAACTGGCTTGATCTTCAGCCTTGGCAGATCCCATGAGTGCCCATGAGATCTATTAGAAGGGTCCAGGGTGACTCTTTGTAATGAGAGGGCAGGCATTTCACAGCTTGCTGAATGTCAACCATGGCAGTGCGGCGCCTGGGATGTGCTGTGTCAGGGCTTGAGCTGCAGTTATGACATCCTGGAAATGTAAAGCTGGAAAGGGCTTTAGGAGATGATCCTTCCCTTTTCCTGGCAATAGCAGGAGCTCAGCTGGCAGCCATCCTGTGCCCTGTTTGTTGTTGCTTTGTCACTGAGCCTTTGTAGCTGTTGGGACCTGTGTAACCAGAGCAAGTTCCTCCTGGGGTCGTCTCCAATGACTTTCACCCACCCAGCCGTGCAGACACAAAGCATGTGGAAGAAGTTTACCCTTGGGCCTGTCCCTCACGTGTCCTTGATTAGTCATTGCCTGGAATCTGAAATACTAAAGGCCTGCAGAAACCTTGCGAGAAGCTCGTCTGAGTGTGCCAAGGTCCTCTGGGGTAGAGTTCAGCAGTCTGAAGGGCTCACCTGATCACAGCAAGGTAGTCATGCAAAGTGACTTACATGATATTATCTTTAATGTCATCGAGTGTTTCTTCTCATTACAGTTGACCAGACAACCTGCTGGCTGCTGTTGTAACGGGGTTTTACTTGAAGTGCCTGCAGTGTTGCATGGTGTGGAGAAATGCCGGGGTGCGAGATGCCCTCTAGTGCAGTCCGGGCAGCATAGCTCGGCTCTCCCGCTGCTGGTGGCATCGCTGCCGCGTCGGGGCTGAGTGGCACGGCTGGGCGATAACCGGAGTGGGCAAAGCCGAGCAGGGACCTTTGCTCTTCAGCGTTCAGTGGGGATTTCAGCCATAGGTTGGGTTTATGGAAAGCAGTGTGAGGTTTGGTTTAGGGAAAAAAAAACAATAGTCCTTTCGAAAAGCAATTTGTTTCTGCTTTCTGTGAGCAAGGCTTCCAAACGGACTCGGTCAGTTCTGCAGTACGATCAATAGGACTGGAAAAAAATACCAAGTGAAGTAACACAGCGACTGTGGTAAACATGAACTGAGGCCTTGGAAGTAGCTAATGGCATACCACAAAAGAGTCTCCTTTCACCCACCACGGGCCGTGCCAGCAGCAAGCGCTGCCAGCGCTGGCGTCTAGCAGAGGAAAGCATCATTTGGCTCCCTTTTGGATTTCATTACTCTTCCTGCACTCCCTCCTGCTCACAGCAAAAGCCTTTCCAGTTGTAAAGAAGTGAATTAACTCCCTTCGTGTCAGTGATGGATGAGGCGCTTTCTCCCCCTTCAAAGAGGCAAGCCGTGCCGGTGAATGTGGGCCAGCGGAGTTGAAAAGTCCAAGCGGAACAGGAGAGCCCATGGGGTGACCCAGCTGTCAGGCAGGACACCCTGAGGACAGCTTCTGCCGGTGCCCCGTGAGCAGGGAACAAAAGCCGCTCTCACCACACTCGCCTGGCCTCAAGGCTCTTTTTTTTTTTTTTTGTCCTGCTTTCAATGGACTTGGGCACATCCCTTAACACACAGCAGCCGTTTGTGCGGGGTTCACGGAGCCTCAAAGGCTTTCAGAGGGTGCTTCTCCACCCTGCACAAAGGAGTGTTAGCATGCCGGTACTTGGGAGATCTCCTTTCAGGCGTCCATGGCTAATCATATTAAAGGTGACCTCGTGGGCAGCGCTTTCCATTGTTGCCATATGTTTTGTCCAGTGCTTGAGTGATGTTGTGCATTGGAATGTATTCATGCATCGCCTAATTTAATCACCAGGCTTAATCCCCTCTCCTGTTCTACACTCTTAGAATTTACTGGCTCCTTTCTAGCCTCCCGTGCATTGTCTGGGTCTCCTTCACAAGCTAATACAGATGCCTGGAGAAATTTTTCTGTATTTATTTAATTTCAGAGTGTATTAAAAAAAATAATCTCAACATCAAGCCCAGCAATCTCTCCAAAGGGTGGGCGAGTGCAGTGGATGCTCTAGGAGGCTGATCCTTTGTCCCTGTGATCTTTTTCTTCCAGCTTTTCCATAGAGGAATTAAGGATTAGGCTTATGGGTTTAAAAAAACAAAACAAAATACTACGAATGGAAAAATGACTGAGAAAGCAGTGTGTCTCCTTTTAATATTGTTGGAATAAATAACTAATTTCAAGAACTTGACTGTCTCTGTAAAATATGGTGTTGGTTTCTGCCTTTAAAACTTACTGCTTTGGTATGGACAACTCCAATTCCAGGACTGACCGGACAAAATTAACCCAGTAAAGCCCCAAGTTCATCAAGCTGGGAAACTGGAAAGTCTGATTTATGCAAAACTACTGCAAAAACTAGAGAGCTCTGCAAGAGCTGCCATGCTCCACAGAAGCCAGGCATATCTAGGGAGCGGTGCTTTACAGACTGTCTTTTAATGATGATTTCTAAAGATTTTTCTAAGACTTCCCTGCCCCAGCCGACTCTGCCATGTGGAGGGGTATGTTAAAAATGGGAATTAGAGATTCAGTTGCATTATGAGTTGCTTTAGGAGCGGATGGGGTCAGTCCCGGGCAAGGGAAGGCAGGGATGAGATTTTAGGATGATACATGATCAGGTTGCTAGTATGCTGAACTCCCAAGGGCAGGAAACCTTTTAATTTCCTTACACTTGCTGAGACAGATTGTTAAATAAATACCTCATGCTTTGGTTCAGCTCTTAGATTCTCCTTCTTCACATACGGCGTGCTGGTACCCACAACTCTAAACAGTGAACTACATCCCAGATGTCTTTGAAACCTTAAACATAGCTTGTACCAATTTAACTGAATTACAGCTTTGAGTTTCCCTCTGTGTGTGTGTGCCTGTGCGCATGCATGCGCACACGCGTTTCTTGCAGCCGAGTTCTCGCCCGTGAGCTTGCTGGTCTTCTGTGACTGTGTGTTATGGTTTGGGTTTGATAGGAGGAAGGAGGAATGACGTAAAAGATTGCAGATTTGTGACTGGTTTTAAAAATAGTTTTAAAATATTATGTATCTTAATTTTGAAGAAATGCAATCCTGCTTGGAAACCACAACTACTGAACATAAACCATGTCGAGCCCCTTACATATGTTAAATAACAGCGCGGAATAGAGGGTTGTAAACAGCCTGCTGTGCGTTAATGCTGGAAGAAGATCACCGATCCTACCCCCTGCGCTCCAACCTGGGGATCGACAGCAGCGTTGCGGGCTCTGACACAATTTGGCCCTACAAAAATACTTTACATTTTACACCGCACCTTTTCAGAGTGAACCTTGCCAGAGCCCTTTCCAAAGCGTCTACATGCAGAAATTGCTTCCCCACTGAAGCACAGCCGTGTCAGAGCTGGAGGAAGACTGCTGGCCGTGGGTTAGCTGGAGGGCAGGGTGCCCGTCCCGCTGCCAGCGGGCTCTGGGCTCACTGGGACAAGTTGCCTGGCCCCCGTCCACTCCTGTTTCCTTCTTTCCCTGTGACAGAGGAGCTGCGAGGTCCCTAGGAAAGAGTGAGCAGGAGCAGGTTGCTGCCAGAGGAATTCAGCTGAGCCACAGCCAGCCTGTCCCTGGGGGAGCCCAGGAGCCAGCGGCGGTTGTGCTAATGGCGGCAGCTCTTGCTGTCCATGGGAATTGTCAGGGATGTCCTTGGAAAGCTTTGGATCTCATGCGCTGAACCACCATGCTTAAGCACACCGTGAGATTTGGTTAAGTAAGGTAGAAGAGGTTGTGGCACGCAGCCCGCCCCTGCCTGGGGAGGAGGGAGCTGGCACTGCCATGGCAGGATGCTGGCCGGCATTTTAGGGCATGCAGTGTGTGGAGAAGATGCTCTGCGGAAGGCAGTGGGCTGAGTGTGTATGGCAGGAGATGCCTTCCCATCCCGTGCTGCTAACAGTGTGGGGGGGAGAAGGTTTGGCTAAGGGCACAGTACAGCTGCCTGCAGTCCTGGCAGGCTGTAACAAGCTGCAACAGAGTACAGATCGTCCCCAGAGAACAAGCAAAGCTCAAGTCAGCAATGCTAGGGCTGGACTTTGGGACTGCTAGGTATTTCACAGCAGCACCCCAGGATGGGGGAGAATGGCATGGCTGTCAAACTGAGATCAGCGTGGTGTGATCAGGGCATTCTGCATCTTCATAGGCCCAGCGCCAGTTTAATGGCTTGCAGATATAACTAAACCTAGAAATCCTGTTGTGATCTCTCTTGTTACCTGGCAGAGCTCTTATCACGTCAGCACAGGGGCTGTTCATATTTTAATGGGTTTATCTCTTGTATGGAGGGTATTACAAGCTTTCGTCTGTCTTCCCGTGCAACTCTCCGGAAATCCCTCCAGGCATGAGGCAGTACCTGGGCACTGAATTAATCTCTGCTCCTGGGTTCTCACAGCTCCATTAGTGGCTTAGCAGGGGAAGCAGTTAGCATTAACAAACTTAAGAAAATAGGATTTGCTGTGTTTGATCTGCCCTCGGCTCCTTCTATCTTCCCAACAGCAATGACAACGACTGGGCATATTACAGGAAGACACAAAATAGTCATAGGGAAGACACAAAAGGCTGATTTGTAAAATGTGTATCAGCATCCTCTGAGGCTCTTGGGAAAAAAATAAAAGTTGTACTATACTTGGGTGCAGTAAGAGACACTGAACCATTTTTCCTCCTGCCACATGCACAGAGACATCTGCACCCACAGCTCTTACCTTGCCTTTCCCTGTGGCTTGAGCCATGTGAAGACAGCACCGTGTCCTGTCCTCCTTCAGGTAATCACTGCTTTGGGATCTGTCGCTGGTGTGGGGCTGGGGCAGTTCTCAGAAACCATCCAGCACTTTGTGAAGGGCTGTTTGTCCCCTTGCTTTTCATCAAATGATTGAATACCTTGCTGGTATTCTTGTTCTGTTTTCCATTAAAGAAACTGCCTGCAAGCTGCATGTCTTGTTTCCCTCGTGGCATTATGTTCCTTAGCAGCGCTATGCATCCATCAGTGGCTGGATCTGCCGCCTCTTGGGAGCTGCTCACTTCTGCAACACTGTTCTCTACTGACTGCGGGCTCTCAGAAAATAGCAGGGCCAAGCGTGAAGTTAAACTTCAGGCTGCTTAAACCTAGGGTCAGTAAGTTAAGACCTGTTTTCAGACATGACTGTCAAGTGTCTGAAATAGCAGCAGTTGGGGATAATGACCTGTTACCTGCAGTACCCTCTAATAATGACATACCAAGCAGTGAGTTTAGAGAGGGTTTTCCACCTGGTTGTGTCACTTTTCATCTAAAGCCATCATGGAACACACTGATTGCTTTTCTTAAGTCTTTCAGGCTCTCACATACTGTTTTGGGACAGAAACGCCTTAGGGATCCCTTTCTGATCAGGCTTTGCTTTTCTTTATCAGATCAAAATGGCATATACATGGATTTCTATACTGCTCACCCTGTGAAAAAGCTGGTGTCAGTCCCACAGGTCCCCTCAGGTCCCGGGTATGACCGACCGGCAGGCTGCAGGCACCGTGGCTGCACAGAAATGCCTGTCTGTTCTGCTGCTGACACTTGTCAGCTTAGGGGAGATTTTACGTCAGCCATACGCTTAAAGTTTCTCTCCTTGCTAATAGTGAGAAATATTTCCTTTTTTTCATGGTTACTTTAACTCACTTGGTTGGTGTATTTGCTCCAGGATTTTCAGAGAAGTGGATGTATTTGCTGCTCTGCCAGCCCCTGAGCTTTCTGACGAGCTGGGGATTATGAGGCCCAGGGTCTCTCTCAGTCCTGGGTGTCAGTGGTGGGTGCTGCTGGTGTCATGCTCCCCTTCTCCAGGCTGTGTACTGGCTGCTGGTGCCCATGGGCTTGGGCAGTGTGGTGTCAGTGGCTGCATTTCCCATCTCTCCTCTTGTGCAGCAGAGCCCAGTCTTGCCTGTTCCCATTCACACCAGTTACAGGTCACTGTGCTGCTCCCCTGGCCTCTGGCTGTTGGCCTCTGGTCTCTCCTGGGGAATTTTCACTCTTTGATAAGGTATGTGGTGTCCAAGCGCTGCCCTTCAGCCATCAGCTTCTTTGTGGACAGGGAGATTTGACTTACCAGCAACTGTAGTGGCTTTGAGAAGAGTCAGCCCTGCCTCTCCGTGAGTCTCTGGGGTTGTTTCAAATTCCTGATTGCAATCTAGCCTCTTACTAGAGTCTTGATCATCCTGCTCTCCCAAATTCCTGTTTTCCCAAGTGAATTTCCATATCTCCCAGGTGAAGAAGAGGCCATTGGGACTGGGCAGGACCTAACTGTTCCCCTGCGGCTCCGTAAAGCCTGTAAGTCATCATCAGCCTTCAAAATGCAAGAATTTTCTGCAGCCCAAAACCTCTCTTCTCTAGTGAGGTTGGTAAAGCCCAGCTTGTGAAGGCTCTGTTGTTGCACAAGATGAAATCAGTGAAACTGTCTTTTGTCAGAGCACTGGCGGGGCTGGGAGAAGTGCAAGAGCTGGGAGTGCTTTAAAGAGAGATTGAGAGACAGGCTCTGAGTAACATAAGACAGCCAAGCAGTGAAATTTGGCATGTATCTTGTTAGTGTCACAGTTTTTTATGTGGCATTTCCTAGGGATGTTTTGCTTTTATTTTAAAATTTATGTATGTGTAGAAAATACTTTTAACTTCATTGACAGTTCCCTAGTGGTCTAGAGCATGCCGTGCGGTGTCACAATTCGTTAGCTTCTGAAGAAGGTATTTTTAATCCACCAATGTAAACCCTTTGCAATTGTATAATCTGTATTTTAGTCCTGTGGTTTCCTAATCATGCATCTAGAGAATGAGCTCATCCAGTTTATAAATTATAAAGTGAACGGAAGTATTCAGTCCTTCTTTCTAAATAAATCTGGATCCCTTTCTTCGCGGATTGCATACTGTCTTTGAAACCTCCAATGCAGGCAAGTGTGAATGTTGAAAAATAAACTCATTTGCAGTTTATATTTTTGCCAAGTGACAAAAGTCGTCTCCTGCCCTGTCTTTCCAGAAAGGCTCTTCAGCTTTGACTTCCAGCTGTGAAATAAAAGCTAAGGGTATGATGCCAGCTTGTCATTTTGATGACAGCATCCACGTGTCTTTGCAAAGGATCCACCCATGCTTCTTTCTGGTTTTGCTGCACTGCCCGACCACCTGTAGCAGAGGTTTTGGGGGCCACCAGATAGCAACAGAGCAGCCCTCGTACGTGCTAGGAAACACATGTTGGTGACTTTGCTCCCATGATGTGAAGACCCCGGGGTCCTCTCTGCATCTCAGGGGAGATATCTGGAGAGGAAGATCTGCTGTAGCCTGTGGGATAATTTAGTAATAGTTTATAGTGACTTCGGGTCCCAGGCTGGGAACCTCTGGCCTAGGAGGTTAGTTTAAGAAGGGAGCAAAGCTATCTCTTGTCTTCCCGTATGTCAGGGATTCACTGGCTTTGCATGTATTTTATGCTGTTGTATAATGCAGGCAGCAGCAGAGGAGAGGAATAACATTTGAGTAGACTATGGGATTGTAAAATGGGCAGAGGGATCCAGGCTGGAGTAATACCCCAAATGAGTTTCAGCTCCATTTCCTAGGCTGGATTGAGTTTCAGGTTGACATTGTCCTTTAGCCACATGCGTGGATCTTGTAGCATGTTAACAGAGGTAGTTTGCAGGCTAGTATCATAAGAGGGAAGAGACATTACAGAGATGTGTTGCTTGGGTGGAGCAGAATGAGTAAAACCCAAGATGATGTGTTGTGTTACAGCAAGTAAGAGAGAACCCTTCTGCATGGGAACCCTCGAGATGGGAAAGCAAAACAGGAATGGAGAGGAGGTCTCACCCCCAGAAATAAGTCACCCTTTGCTCTGCTGCCTATTTGCACCAAGTCATTCTTCTGTCCTGTGAAAGGAGGCAAGGCTGGCAAGGAGTTTCTCTCAAACACAGCACCATCATCTCACACCCATGAGCTCCAGAATGTGCAGGTTGGCCGGCTGTGGAGCGTGCTGGGCGCCCAGCATGATCATTGCTGATTCCACCCCTGCGCCTGCTCTGCATTTCTGTTTGCGGGTCGAGATGTCTCAGGAGTGGTGACGGTGGGGCGGGAAGAGCAGCTGCTGGTGACATCCCCTTCAGAGCACCCTTTCCCCAAGGAGCCGGCTTATGGGACAGCAGATTTTCTTTCTCCTTGTCTCTGTCTCCTGGGGATCGGCAGTGCTGAGGACACAGGGCAGCAGGGACGGCTTCAGGAGCCTCCTAGAGAATATAAAACTTCACCTGGTAAATGTGCATTTAGGGATGGGGAGAAGGAGTCTCACTGAGGAGGCAATGGGTGAGATGGGACTAGTTTAGGACCGGTTCAGGACTTCCAAACAGTAGCAATGGCAGTCCCATAATGAGGTGCTGAGATTGGTCAACCATTCTCTGTCTGCAAAGCCAAATGGGAAGGAACACTCCAACCCAATGTGAGAGGTAACTAGTTGAGCTGGTAGCAAGTTTGCTTGTCTTTCCCCTTTTTCCACTGTAGGACTTTTGGTCTCTCCTTTATTACCCCCATCCTGTCCTTACCACATGTTCTTCAGCCTCTACCCAGGGTCTTTCTCCAGCAATTTTGAACTGCAGCACAAACAGAAAAGCTTGTGGAAGGATAAGTGCTTCAGTCTCAAGAACAGCTTCTTTAAGTGAAAAGACAGCTGTGAGGTTTGCAGCCTGTGCTTCTGTAAGGGCTCGTCCAGCCAGCACAGCCAGCACCGCTGCAGTCCTTCCAGCACGCAGGAATTGGGAAATCCATTGTGAACAAGATTGAGTTTGATGGCCTGCGTGGAGGCAGATGGATGTATTTTTAAGGGACTAGGTGCCAGAAAACTCTGTGATTACGTTACTGGAGCATGGCTCATTTTTTGTGGTTTTAAAAGTGAGTGTCAGGACTTCAGGGCTTTTTTTTTTTTTCGGGTCAAAACCGAAGTTTGGGCGGGGCATAAAAACCTGCTTGATGACTAAGTTTATTCTTAAAAAGCTTTCTAGAGCTTGCTGGAGAGGGGAGCCTTTATTGTGAGAGGGAGCTGATACCAGTCTTTTTCAGCTTCCACTCAGATGGTGTTAAATATGAATGAGTGCCGAGGGTAGAATAGAACCCCTGTCTTTCAGGAGACTGTTCTCAGTGTAATCTTTAGATCCACTCCCCTGGTTTTTCTTTTGGAGGCTTATGGTCTGCCTCTCCTCCTTGCCCTGGGTGAACTCTTTCTGCTTGGATACCCCACCACATTGGTGGAATTACCTTGAACGGTTATAACCAAGGCTGGCCGAAGCATGCCCTTACATTGCCTCAGAATTGGGACAGCTGAAATCTTTGACCTGGTTACTTGGCTGAACCGATAATACCTCTCTGATACAGTGCATGTGTAGAGAAAACTTTTCGTCTAATGACAGAGGTTTGCTGCTCGGAGCCAAGGCTGGGAACGGGGGGATCCAAGCCAAACCATTTACTCAAGGGGCATGCAGAATTTGCCCAGTCAAGTCAATATAGGTACTGGCAGTGTTTCAGCAGCCAGAAGGCTGCTCCTCATGCTCTCTCCTTGTTGGAGCTACCAGGCTTTATCGCATGACTGGGCCCCTAATTGCTGCAGGTCTAAAACTTTCTTTAAAATGAGGACGGCTGCTGGCTGCGTGAAAGCCCAGGCAAGCCTGGAGGTCCATGACAGTGTTAAGTACTGCTCCCCCTTTCTGAAAAGCCTCTTTCTGGCCTTGGTGGAGGAAGCCCCATGATGTAGGCAGCTTCCCCAACACCCCCCACCAAGGCCTGTCTGCCTGAGCAGGGCACTGGGTCCCTGCAGGGATCAGGCAGCACAGAACTGTTGGTGCACTGAGCTGCCCTGAGCCTTTCTGCTTTCGCTGGTGTCTTGCGTCTGTCCACGTCTGTGTGCTGGTTTGGTGTCTGCTTACCTACCACTGTCAGGAGTGTGTGTGGGAACCCTTGGGTGCAGATGAAGCATGTCCGTGTCTGACGGATGAAGGAACAAGGAGGAGGAAGGAGGCATCCCACTGTCAGCCAACTGCCTGATTCAAGGATGTAGGAATAGAGAACGGGAGTATGTTACCAATCTAGAGAGTGGAGCCATTGCACGAACAAGTGTTAGGTGCACACAGCCCTCTGTGCCCAGTGACCACTGTGGACAGGAGATGACTTTCCTTGAGATGACTTTCCTCAAGGAGGTGGCATTAGCTTCACCTTGAGCCTGTAGTACGTGCCACCAGACACTACCAAGGATCAGCCACATGTTGTGAGTACATTCTCTTGCTCCATCACCAATTACTGGATAACGTGCCCACTCCTGCTTGTTACTTTGGGTACCATGGAGGCAGCAACTCTTGCCCATCAAACAGCCTGCCCCAGCCCCTTTGAATTTCAGCACCCTGCTCCTCTTCTGTTTGGGAGTATTGCAGTTGTGTCTGGTGGCGAGCGAGCCTATCCGTCACTGTATCCACACAGATCCCAATTACTCCTTTTGACAGCTCTTATTCACACACCTCCCTGTGCCTCTGACATCTCAATTATTGATGGGGCTCGCCTGGTAGGCAGCACTCTGTTCTCAGCATGGCTACATTCCAGCTCCCTTTCCCATTGAGTTCAGGCACGCACCATGCCGAGCGTTTCTTTATGTGCAAAGCTACTGAAGTGGAAAGGGATCTTTATTAGCATGTGAGCTCCAGGGCTACGCTACTGAAGGGGGCAGTGCAAGCCAAATCGCACCACAGTACGGCGCTGGGAAATTTCCTCTCCCGCTCCTCTCCCAGTGAAGCCCAGCAGTATCTTGTAAAATGAAATTATGTCATATGTTTAATGCTGAAGATCCCTTGACCTGATGAGCCTTTCTTGTGATGGAGTCACCCTGCACTTGTATTTCTGTAAGAAACCTGTCCCCCATTGCCCCTGCAGGCATAAAATCCGGTATTTTGAAGAGCAGTGCCCTTTCTTTTGTCTTGGTATTAGTTTGTTTGGTGGCTTTACGGCAAGCCTTTGCCTTCTGACAACACTGACACACAAAATAGGAGCTTCAAAACAGCGTGCGGCGTTGGAGCAATGTTGTCAAATTGGTTAAGAGTTAGAGCTGTGCCAGAGGGAGGATTGCAAAAGCCTGCTTGTTTGTAGGGCTTTGTGTATCTGGGAGGCTCTGGATGTCTTGTGAGATCGCTGTAGCAGAAGTCAGATAGGAGGAGTGATAAAGTGGTCAATCAGCTCCTGACATCTCTCCTGCCCCCAGCCTTGCCCTGCAACCTTCTTTAATTCAGAAGTAACCAGAGGTTTTGTGTTTAGTGAACACAGGCAAAAGGAAAGGGCAGCTGCTGCAGAAGATGGGACCAGAGAGAAGCAGCAGTGTAGGGAGTGCAGAGAGCTCGGAAAGGGCACTTGAGTTTTGTTCTCGGAGATCTGTGGCAGCAGGTGCCTCATAGATTAGCTTTAGCATGAGAGGAAAAATCTGGGGAGCAGACCTTCCAAAGCACCGAGGTGCCCGGGAACGTAAGTGCCTTTGCAGCTGAGCACGGCCATACAGAAGTGAGCACGTGTCTGAGGGTGGTTAGTGGAGCGCTCTAACATCAGAGAGGACCCAACTACATGATAACGAGTGGGTGTGGACAACCTTTTCAAGCTTAGTAGGAAGCTTACAGCCTCTGCATCCCAGTTTGCCTCCTGGCAGCACTCAGCTAGTCCTTCTCTACCTGCCTTACCTGCTCTCTTTCCGCCCTGTGATGAGTTTTGCCTGGGAGCTCCGTGCTCTCTGCAGAGACCGAATGCCACCACATGAGCAAAGGCAGCCGAAGCGTTACTGGTGGCCGCACAGCCAGAGCTTGGCTGTTCGTTCGGGGTCTGTAAGGACTCCTGGTCTGGGTGACAATCACAGGTCCCCTCTTCCCCCTCCTGGCTGGCCATGACAGTGCATCAGCGGGGCGGATCTGCAGAAGAGCAGGGTTTTGTGCATCACCAACAGCACGGCTGCCTTGAGCTATGGTTGCTAGGACAGACCTTTAGTTACACGTCTCTCCATGTGACAGCCTGACCCTGACATTTCTCTGAGTGGGGTCCTCTTGTCACTGTGGGTGACAGCAGCATCCTCTTGCCTGACAGTATTGCCCCAGATGGTCAATCTGTGTATAGTCCCCATTACACAGGCCTTGCTGGCACTCGTGGGTAAGCAGAGACAGCTGAGCCTGCCAAACAGGGTGTGTTTTATTTGTCTGCAATACCATGAGCAGACAAAGAAGGGTTAAAATAACAGAAAGTTGAAAACCCGTTATCTCTGGGAACTGTGATCTTTCCTTTTTGGGTAGGCGGGTTCCATGGGACCCCGTCCCCCCAGATAGTGGAAAGGTCACCCTCCCATACCTGATTGCCCCACAGCTTTCCCCGGCAGCCTATCCAAACAAGCCTGTTTTCCTTCCAAGCCCTTTTCCTTCCTTCCCTTCCCCTGGACTTGTCTCCTTGCACAGAGCTGACTCCAGCCCCGGGTGGTGCCACGGGCCCAGAGCCCAGGTGAGCTGTAACCAGAGATGCTCGGTTACAAGCAAGCCCAAAGCCCGCTTAGCTGAGAGCTGCAAACAAGAGGCTCAGGCATTCCTGAGTTTGCCCTGATCAGAAATATTATTGGAAGTGGCCAAAGCCACACTTTTGCCCCATTTTTCACTTTCTTTTGTGTTTCTTCTCTAGTGACTCTGCAGTGCAGTGCCCTTTCCTCAAAGCACAGGACCAGGTGGAGCTGTGCCCGAGGTAGCCCCTGTCCCTTTTGCCTCAGAGGTGCTTTCTGATATTCTAGCAGGAAAGGTTTGGAAAACCTGGCCCAGAAAAATGCTTTGGGCAGTTCCCAGTTCCTCCTTCCGTTCCCCAAACCAGGGCAGCTCCCCTGGGGGACTCTGGTTATGGACAAGTGACCTTTGCCCGTCCCATAGCAAGACACTCATTTGTCTTCCTTGGGGAGGTGGCTTGTTTCTTGCTGACCTCCTTGCTCCTGTGGGGTAGCTGCCATGTGCCATCATAGCACCTGGAAAGGGTGGAGCTGCAGCCTGCCTTCATGGACCTTGGCAAGAAGAAATGTCCCCAACTGGCCCTGCTAGTCCTGCCTTTGCCACCAGTCTCCAAAATGGATCTGAGGAATCTGCGAAGCTGTAGTGAGATCAGAGCCTGCAGGAAGGGGTAGGGGTTGAGAGCATAAGAGGTTGCCAACTGGGCAGCCGTATGAATCATGATACTTGTACCATGGATACATGCAAAGCATGGACACGAGTGATACATGCTGTCGCAGGAGACTGTGTTTCAGAACGGCTTAGAGAGTTAGGGGCATAGAAATAAAGGGACATCAGCTGGATTTGGCCTCAGCCTGGTACTCGGTTCTTAACTCAGTAACCGAGATGGTGAATTTTTCGATGATTTCATGGTATGCAGTTTTATTTGGGTCAGTGAGAGCACAGCATATGACTTTGCTACCCTTTAGGGAAGGGAAAATCAGCGCACCATCTAATGATTCAGCACACAGGGTTTCTTAACAGCCTACGGGAGAAAGATGTTTTAATTCTGTGTTCATTCCTGAATAAGCCGTTAATTTGAGGTACCAATTTCCTTGGAGCCCAGAGGAGAGAAGTCTTGTGATCAAATGGAGTGGTTCAACACTGCTCTCTCCTCCTTTCCCTGTTTAAAAAGATCAGGCTCATAATAACAAACCTCCTTCGACTATTGGCCCTTGCAGTGGTCTTCCCAGACCGTTTCAAGAGTCCTGCATGATCCAGCGGTGATAACAGCCCTGCTGTTAGTAATCTCTGTGACCCCAAAAAAGCCAAAGCGCTGAGCGCATAAAGACCACAGCTACCTGCTCTGAAGGATGCTGCCTCTCTTACCCAGCCTGCTGGCTCCTGGTCGGGGTCTGCAGCCCTTTTGCAGAGCCCAGGGGCTGCACCTTGTGGCTGTGGGAGCTGGTGGGACACTGGTCTAGGGGCCAGCAGCCTTCCCCTGGGGAATGAGGGGCTGCTTGGATGTGCAGGGCTCTTGCAGGGCTCAGCCCTGTGCTGTTTTCTAGGCAGTTCAGTGTATAAAATCGCTGGAGACATTTTCAGCAAAAAAGTCTCCCCGCAGAACCATTCTGTTGGTTGTTGAAAGAGGATTAATTTTTCCCCCTTAAATAAAATGAGCCATGTTTGAAATCTGAAAGCCCTTGCCGAACGCCTTCTTGGAGCTGCAAAGAAAGCAGCTTCCAGGTCACATCATAGCCTCCTGCCGGACACGGATCCAAACTGCAAACCCTTCTAACAGCTCTTTAATAACCCTGCACAGAAGGAAAAATCTGTCACCTTTCCCTCTGTGGTTTCTCCTCTGTTCTAATGCACTGGAGAAACGAGATGGAGCCGGGAAAGTTTTCAGAGAAAGACTCGTGGGAACTACAGCTGCCGATGGAGAAGACTCATTTCTTTAGTGTCTGAGGGGAACCGCAATCGCTTTGGTGAAGGGTGGTGTGTGTGGGTGGGTTTGGAGGGGTGAACCGTTATGACCCATGCATTTCAGAAGAACCACAAACACTTTATAGTAACAAAGGGTGGAAAAAGCAAGAGGTTTCTGCAATGCATGTGACTTTTCCCTGAGGTTTGGAACCTTGCGGTATGTTCCAGGCCACGGTGTTTGCGTGTCAGTCTCGGTGAGTTAAGCTTTCTCCCACAAGCCTCGCTTGAAGTTGCTGTGATGACTGAGAGCCTAAAATGTTGCTTTTTTTTTTTCTCTCTCTTTTCATTCTCCCCCACCCCATCTCCTCTTTGCAGCTGAAGCTCTCGTTTACCTTGGACCAGGAGAGCGGGATGCCTCAAGGCTGTTATATCTATCAGTACCGGGATAGCAACAAGTAAGTCCCATGGAAGATTGCGCACAGCAGATAGGGGAAGGTGCATTGAAAGGAGACTGCCCTGCCTTCTGGCAGAGGGATGACAACTGCTTGTACCACTTAAAAGTAGATTAAAGCAGGCTTCAGGCTTGACCTGAAACTGGGAACAGCTCCTGTAAAGGCCAGATCCTTTAAAATGCACGAGGCCCTGCAGCCCCCTTTTTTCTGCAGCATTTAAAAGCAGCTTTTATTTGGCTAAAAGGCCAGCTCTTGGGTACCACGGGCCCTGGCAGAACTCACCCCTTTGCCCAGGGGTGTTGGCAGCCCAGACCCTGCACTGTTTTGTGCTGGGGTGATTCTGGGAGTGTGGGCTGGGGGTAAGCGTCCAAAGGCTGCCCAGCCCCAAATAGGGCAGCCCTCACCTCTGCTCAGCTACAGACACACAGCACCCCATTCTCTCTGCTAAAACTCATGCACGGGTTCACCAAGTGGCCTTTCATTTGTGGTACTATAGCCCCAGTGCAGCCACGTGCTCTGTTTTTCTAAGGTACCTTATGATATTAAAACTTTGGATGTGTCTGGAGCACAGAGTCCTCAGTTTCTAGGTATTCTGCCTATTTTTACTAGCTGCCGTAGTAAATTGGCACCCAAGATGTTTTTATTTCAAATCACATTCTCATTATCAAATTGACGGCAGCAGCACAGTTCAGGATATTTCTGTGTTCACACTGGGTTACTTTGCCTGAATACCAGCATGTCATAAATTCATAGCCTGTTACCTCCACCCATATAGTTCTGCTTCTTGCCAGTTTTTGAAGGTTAACTGAAAAAAGGAGGGTATATGAAGTTGTCAATGAACGGAACAGCCTGTAATTAGATCTGCTCTGAAATGCTGATGAGAACAGTCCCAATGAGGAAGAGGGGCATCCACAAACAGCACCTACCCCTTTCTAAGCAGAGAAATCTCAGTGTTTAAACAATAAGGGAGATAATTTCTGGGAGAAGAGCTGAGAGTTCTTCCTTCCCACCTGTGGATGCGTTATTAGGATGTGGTACATGGTCCCATCCCAGCTATCCTGGCCCCAGAGGCATGGATGCGCAGAGCTGGTACCTCCAGCACCACCAAGCTAACAGGGAAACGTGTGGTTCAGTACAAAAGCATAAAATCAACAAGGGAAGAGCGTTTGTTTTTGAGGTTTTAAAAGGCGGCAGCACACAATGGACAGTGAGGAAGAGAAAACCCCCAGACCTATTGGAGTTCGTTAAGGATGTTTATAGATCCAGTGTTTCTAATTGTGTGGCGTATATCTCAAAAATCAGCGGCTGCATTTTTTTCTGCCACAAACTCTTCTCTCCCCGGGCTTCATTGGTGTTTTGTGCCATTGTTTGAGGAAACTCTGGGGATGGGAGTGGAGCTATTTTGTTTAAGCGCTAAGGCCAATAGCAATTCCGCTTGGAAACCTTGCTTTTAGCTGTGAGTGGTCCAGCATGTGACAAAGTAGCTGCAGCATGTTGGCAGCTGTTGATTTAGAGATGTGTGGCTGTGACCTGCATTTCTGGCAAGCGTGGGAGCTGAGCCACCCCAAGCCATGCCAGCTGGGATCATGAGTTGGAAAAATATGGTGCAGGCAGGATAAGTGGGATTGCAAGTAAACCCAGACTTTGTGTGTGTCTGACGAATCTAAACTGCAGTTATACCTCCCTGCGGGGCCCCATGCTTTGTATTTTATAGCTTGCTTGACCAACCTGGGGGGAGCAGGATCGCACTTCCCAGGGAAAGCCTTGCTAAGTTTGCACGCATGCTTATCCGCCTAAACCCTGTGCGTCCAGCCCAGCGCCTCCGATAATCCTTGGCCGGTGAACTGAAGCGTGAAGGTCTGTGCTACGGCTGACGTATTCTCGCAGGTAAAATGCCCTTGAGCCAAACGTGTGCTCGGTTCTGGTTGTACCCTGGGTGATTTTGGAGGAGTTGATGTGCGCTGCAGCTTTATTGGCGATAGAGCATTGCATTTGAATAGTGTAGTGAAGCACTGGACGCGGCTCCTGCTCAGCCAAGCAGAGACAGTACTTCTCAAGCACTGGGCCTTTCATAGGGTTAATTTGTTATCCATACAATAGCGTGGCAATTTTCGTGATAACTTTTCCTTAGCAATTTCCCAGGGTAAATTGTAGGTCTTGTGTTCTCCCAAGCCTAGCCAGGCTTTGACGGTACTCAGGGGACCCAAGGGGATAACAGCTCTTCTGCATCCTTCTAAAGATGTATCTAGAAGTTAAAGCAACATAAGGTTTGTGTCTGCACCATGTTTTGGAGCCATTTACGGCCCAGAGAAGAAATGCTGGCGACACACGGCAAGCTCATGCATGGGAAAGACTGGAAATGTGCACCCCAGAGCCCAGCGTCCTTGACGGAGCGTCGGGGCTGGGACCTGCGCCGGGGATAGACTCGCAGCAGGAACGCAGGTGTGTGAAGCTCTCGAGCAGCAGCTTTAACAGGAGGAAGCGTAGGGGATCCCAGTCGACGGGAACCCATTCTGGCCCAGGGAGTGTGCCTGGTGTCCCAGACATCTGTGTGAGCGGCCCTGTGCGTGGCAAGGCTCAGTGCCACCCTGGTCACCAGAGGAGTGGCCCTTCCCCTCCAAGTGGCAAATGCTGTTCCAAGCTGCAGCCAGACGGGGCCACCGGAGAACAGCGGATATTGGCCTCCCACTTGCAGAACAAAGGACCACAGCATTGCTGAAAGTGTAATTACCAGAGCAATTAAAATTTCTGTTGCTTAGGCTAGAAGTGCAAGTACCGTGCAGGCTTTTACAAGGGCAATCAATTGGAATTTGTTCCCTTTAAAATGATAAAACCCTGCCAAGGAATTTTTGCCCACTCCCGGCAGCTTCCTGTTGCCTGCCTGCCTGCAGCAGCGTTCATGGGCACAGTGCTTGCCAGGCGCCCACTCTGCTGTCACACCCTGGGTGCCAAGCACTTTGGGGAGACTGGACTCAGCGGAGCCTTGGGAGCCTTTGATTAAGAGCAGAAGAGGTGCTGAGCAGCCAGCTGCTCGCCCCTCCACCCCCTGCTATAATGCATTGGTATCCGATGGCCCTTGATAGTCCCAGTAGTGATCCAAATGCTGTACTTGGAGCTGTATGGAGGAGAGAGGCTGTCACTGCCCCTGCAGTCACAGGGGTGAGACCAGGGGACATCACTTCTCCCCTTTTTCCCTGCTCAGATCCAGACACTTTCTTCCCCTTGGCTGCCAGTGCTTCCCAGCCCTTCAGTCCTTCCTGGCCGCAGAAGAAATGACTTGACCTCACGCAGAACTTGACCTCTGCTTTCTCATTTTTAAGCCATGTTACTTAAATTCTCCCTAATGGGGATCAGTCAGTAGAATTGACAGAGCACTGGGCCGCTGCACTGAGCTGGTACAGGATGGCTGTCCTGCGACGGGAGCGCTGTGCCTTCAGATGGGGATGGCTGGTGACGTGTGCTAGGTCGCATTTGGAACAGGAGCATATTGTCAGCCTTCACAGGCTGCCAGCTGTCCCACCGCGTGACTGTGGCACAAGTCGGGTGTTGAGGGTGGGACTGGCTTTCTGCCACTGCCTCTGTGAAGGCTGGGTTTCCCTGGCCCTGCACAGGATCCAGTTGCAAAACCCAACCAGGCAGTAAAAGACCATCAAGGCTATTTGCATCCACCATGGCTCATGAATCCCATCTTACAACATGCACTCACCGGTTCCCGATCTAGGAATATGGTACCGCTGTGCTGCAGAAGTACTGACTGTCTGCTCTGAAGCCCGTCTGCCCAGCACGGCTGGTCCTACTCTTGTGAGCTGCCCTGCAGCGGGAAGGATGGGATCAATAAAGGTTGCAGATGATCATGAAAGAATTCTTCCAGCCTGCATGCAGGAAGAGCCAAAGCCTACTTGAGATCCCCCTGGAAGAAATTAATTGTGAGAATTTTAGTATCTTTTGGCTGTATCCAAGAAATAGAAGATTCAGCCTGTTTTCTGCATTCACTGTCGCTATCCAGACACTTCTCTGGAGACCTCCTAGGCTCTGCTCACCTACCCACAGCAAGTCTGACCCTTCAAATGCCTTTGTCTTCCCTCCCAAGACTCTCTGATTACTGTTTCCTTTCTCAGATGGTGCAGTGCTCAGGGTCCCTGCCATCCCAGACGCGCTGAAGAGCTATAAATCCCTGTCAAGATTCATCCTGTTCTGTGGGCCATATTTGTAGGGCATTGTGATGCTTCCTTGTCCCCAGCTGGTTCTCCTCTAACATGGTTTTCCTGCTCCCTTAATCTCCAGGTATTGGTCTCTTTTTGAGGTCCCTTCCTCACATCACAGACGCTGCTTTTGCCGAAAGACCAGCTTGCAGCTTGCCAATGATTTTCATTTTAATTCCTTGCTGCAGCTGGGGTTTGTGTCAGGATTATGAATTTGCAGTGAGGGCTTTCATGTTCTCTTCAGAGTAATTTCTAAACCCAGAGGAGCAGCATCTTGCATGGAAGCACTTAGAGACCTCTTACAAAAGGAGCGTTGGAGTATTGATCATTTTTTCTCTCCGGGGACCTGGAGTGCTACAGATAGAGCTGCTGTGCAGTGTAGCCACTTGCGGGCAGCACCACACAACTCTTCAGGATGAGAAGTGAAAAATAGCTCCAGTTGAAAGGAAAAGTGGTGCCCCCTTTTATACAGAGATCAATGATGCCTGGTACATTGGATTATCACTTAAAACACCGGGACTTCAAATGCCAGGGTGCATGCACTCCTGATGCTGACAGGCTCGTGATATATAATGCTGTTTGGGTTACCAGCTGAGCTCCTCTGTGCAATCTTTTCATAAGGTGAATGTAATATCTGCAGTGATGTACCCAACGTTACATCAGGAGAGCCAGCCTATAATTATGCTTGAATTGTTTGAACAGGTTATTTGTCACTAACACATTAGCTCACTCCATTTATTGCTACCATTCAGGGCTGCAGCAGGTTTGGTGTAAACAGAGCTTGGGTGGAGTTTTGGGGGGTTTTATTTTTCTGAAGAGAGCAAAGGAGAATTGTTTGGAGTTTATTCTTTTTTACTAGGAGAGCTGTTGACTGGGAGTGCTAGGAACAAAATACGTAAAGCAGCTGACACAGCATGACTGATTTGTTTTCAGATGTACTTCCCAGGTGTACAGCTCATGTGTTGGACTTTAGCATGGACCTGGTTGCTTTGCAATGAGCTGGCAGGTTTACCATAGTATGTTTTGTTCCTTAGGAGAAATTGAGGCTTGAAGGGTGGGTTGTTTGTACAAGGAGCTGCTGCACAGCTCACACGGTCACTGGGTGCCTGACCTGCCTTATTACATGGTCGTTTCATAGCATGTATCTGATTTTCTGGTTAGTGATCAGCAAATACGTGCTCTGCCCTACTCTGACCTGCATGGCCAGGGAATTCTCTGAGGGTGGCATCTTCTTTTGCTGTCTTGTCTGGCAGGCTGGGATTTCATGGCGGAAATCCCTATACATGTAATCCCTTGACATCACAGGTTTGAATGGATGCTGTCTAGTAGCAGTTATTCACCTGAAGCTTATGAAATGCCTTGTTTAGATTTCAGATCAAAATAAAATTAATTCCATTTCCAGAAATGGATCTGCCAGCCAATGTCAAATTCTCCAGGGTGGGTTTTTCACTTTAGAGTGCCCCGTTGGACAAGGTAGCTTAGCTGTGATGAGGCAAGTCCTGCTGCACCGCAGTTCTGTGGGCGCACCTCTGCGCATCGCTAGCTTTCTGCAAGCATTGCCCAAGTCTTGTTGGATTGCAGGTAGCTGAGCTGCCCTGTGACTCTTTCCTGGTGAGCTGTGGGAGGGTTTAGCTATCTTTGGAGGCCGCAGAAAAGCATCAGAAGCGGTTGGCGTAAGTAAGCCTGCATTTTCATTGCTGAGGAGGAATACCACTTTGACTGTAGCCACCTCCTGGGTTGAAGACTACGCCAGCCCCCCCTGGGATTAAAACACTACTGAGCTCTGGTGAAAGTGGTGTCTATGTGCATGAGAATAGGATTGGAAGCAAAATGCAAGCCAGGGCATGAGTTAGCACTGCCCAGAAGGTGTACTCCACAAAAAATAAGACTAAGCAGGTTGGAGTTTTTCTTTTGATACCGTGTCTTGGTTTTTGTTTGACTTATTGGCACTAAACATTACCCAAGTCTGCAGGTGATATATATCCTTCACCTGCCAAAGGATAAGCATTGGAGTTGGCCAGGCAAAGCTGGTGAATTATTCTGTCACTGTACGTGGAGATAAACCAGTCCTGATTTTGGCATTGTTTCAGTGTAGGGTAAATTGTCCATGAGAATAAGTCTGAAGGTTGACCTTTAAAACGTCAAAAGATACGTAATCCTTCCTGCCTAAGGTTTGAGCTCGGTTTTCTGTATGCCACAAGCAAAGGCTGCTGAGATATATGCTGCAAAATAGCCTTTGCACTTGAGACTTTGGGGAGCGGAGAGTTGTTCTTTCCTTGCAGAAGGAACCCTCTGGCCATTTCTAGGTGAGGGAGAAGGGCTCTTGCAAAAGGCTCTGCCCAGGTACTACTTAGCTGCTTTTCTCAACACAGACCTGCCTCCTCCTACCACCCTGCTGCTTAATAACAGGTTTCCAGTCCATCAGTGCTGTAGAAATAGTAACTGCCAACTCCTTGGAGTGTCAGTGCGATGTGGGGGCTGCGAATGGAAAAGGTGAGCAAGGAAACCTGCCTTTCCCCTGAGCAAGCAGACGGGATTTGAAGATGACCCCACCCCTTCCAAATGAACGTTTGAGAGTTTCTTTGGTGGCCTACACAATATCCCACATCGACCAGTAGGTCTCTCTCTGAATCCTCAACAGGGTGCCAGAGCAGTCAGTGTGTGCTCCCACCCTCAAGGGGAGGAAGGACTGCGCTCTTAAACCCGGGACCTCCCTGCTCTCCTTGGGCTGAATCAGGGGAGTTTATCATCTTATCTGTTTCAGAGTGTTTGCTTGGAGAGGAGCTGTAAAACCTCCTTGTGTCAGTGTTAGATGTCTGGGTATTTGGTGGCAGTCAAGTAGGTGAGAAAATCAGCTGCAATTGCAATTGTCAGAGATGCTGTCTCCATGTGTCATCCCTGGAGATCTGTTTACATATCCATTTGCTTAACAATATGTTTGGAAGCCCTCAGCAGCATTTCAGCATCATTTCCCTGGCCTATATATGTCTGACTAATGCCCAAGGCAGTGAGCTATATCTGGACTAGAATTGCTAACCTATGGATCTGAGTTTTCTTAGTAGCCCTGAATCAGATGAGTCTCTGATTAGCCCTTAGGTACATGGGAGAGGACAGATCTGACGTGGGAAAGAGTGAATAATTGTCCTTCCACAAGAAATACTTCTCAATTTCATCTTGAACCCAAGTCGCTGGGTTGATTTTGTGTCGAGGAAGGCCCTCTCCTGACCTGAGATCTGGCTAGAAAATGTCCAGACCCCCTAGCCATCCCTCCCCCAGCAGGATTTCTAGGCATACTTTTTCATAACAAATATGGAAAAGGAGTCCTTGTTTTGGCTTAGTCTCTGTATCCTTGAACGTATAGTCATAGTGCAGAGTGATTTCTCTGCCGGGAATAGGTTTTGCTGTCCACCCTGTGATGTTACAAGCAGGGAGCACTGGGGCCAGCGGGCAAGTGCATGTGCTGCCTTCTTTTGCTTTGTTAGGATGTGCTTTAGGTACAAACCATGCAGTGGCAGGCAGTGGAGTAAGACCAAAGATGATGAAGCGGTGCTGAGTACTTGGAGCATGTGTTGTGCTGGTGGTGATGAAGGATGCTCTACTTGAAGATAGACCTTCCAGCCCTGCTCGCCAACCTGCTGTTTGACTATGCTTTCTGCCTGGAGAGAGCGAGGGCTTTCAGTTTGCTGTGGGCAGGACCTCTACGGTCTGTTCAGCACTAAGTACCTTTGTTCCCCAGGGGACTGGCAATGTAAGCTGGAGTAACCGGGTGGATTGTCAGCCAGCTGGGATCCTCTCTCGTAAAGAGCTACTGGCTGAAAGCTGAAGCATTCAGACTAGAAATAAAGCGTGCATTTGAAAGGCAAGAGAGATTAACCACTGGCAAAATGTCCCAAGAGCAGACCAGGGAATTCTCCATCTCTCAAGGACAAGTGCACTTCTGGAATGTGTTTTAGACCCTACAAGTCAGTGGATTTAATGGAGCAGTAGCTACCTGAAGCCTTCCAGGCACAGGAGGTCAGCTGCTGGAATAATCCTCCCAGTCTTAAATTTCTGGCACACTGCTCTGTGTTAACGTAAAGGATCAGCTTTGCACTGACACCACTCACTTCTTTGCAAAGCTGGGTTTTGCCAGCTGCTGGGCCTGGAAGAACAGGGCATTTGCTTTGAGTCCTGCCCTCCCTCCAGGTACTCTGCTGAGCTGGGCATTCAGTGTACCTTATTGTTGGAAATTATGTTCTCGCAAATCAGAGTGCGAGAGTGGAAGCATCTCTCCTTGCCACCTCCCGAGCATCAAGCGTGAGCAGTTCTACTTTTCCAGCTACTGCCATGCTTTGCTCTGGGTCCTGCTGCTTTTTCAATGTTTTTTCCACAGTTCAGAGCAGCTAAATCAGTCTGGCAACAGACTCTGTTCCCTCCACACCTCCCTGCTTCTTCTCCATTGAAAAAAGGAGCTTTGAATCACAAGCATATTTTGTGTGCTCAGCTCCTCGCCATGTCAAGGTCACCCTGAGTGGGGTTCCTCTTACAGCTTAGCACTTTCACCTCTTTCAATTTGCCATGCATTAGTCAATCTGGAGCCTAATGGATTTGTAACCTGGCTTTGCCTGTATCGTCTGAGACGTTCCCAGCAATGTAAGAGGATTTGGGCACAACTTCCTTTCAAGTTAATGGAAAGATCTTGCTTGGAAAGAACCTGCTTGAGGATCTGAGTGTACTTTGCATTAATGTTTCCATTAATTTTAATGGGACAGGTTCTAAATTCCTCAGATCAGCTTTGAACATCTTAAATTTTGTGTCCTTCACCTGCCTCATCTAAAATGGGACTGATGAGCAAAAGCACCCTTAAACGAGCAGCATCATTATTGGCCAAGATGTCCTGCAAGTTCTTCTGCCTCTGTTGATCTCTCTGGAAATGTCCTGTTCTCTGGTGACCCCCCTGGACCCCTCACCAGGTCACCACACACAGGGCAGGCGGTCTGGGGTCAGCTCCCAACTCAGAGGCTGTCCCTTGCATGGTCTCTGACAAGTCACGTCATCTGTCTCTGCTCCACCACCGTCTGTAAAGTAGAAAAGAGCAAGAGTCCTCTGGGACTTTTTTATTAGCATTTATAAAGCACTTTGCGATCATCAAATAGGAGGGAATAGAGGAAAGTGAACTTTTATCGTTGCCACTCAGGTCTCGGTTACTGCGAAGCTCTGCTGCCTGGGGCACGATTACCTGCCACGCTTCGTTCGGCTGGTAGAGGCAGGCCTGCCAGCCCACAGGCAGTGCAGAGCCCAGCCTGGTTTTTAGCCTGGGTAAGGTCTTCTCTGGCTTTACTGCTTCTGTGGGGCCATGCTACTCTTGGCGCTGGCCTCGTGAGCTGAACAACTCGGTATCCCCCGCTTCCCCTCTCTCTCCTTGTTCTCTGCCCTCCTGCTCCTCTGTTAACTTTGACGATTGAACACAGCAGTCATTAACTGTTACTGAGCATCTCTCACTGATCAGATCGCTGATAGCTCCTGCCTCATTCAGCAGAGCTCTTGCCTCCTTCTGGGCTGCCAGTAGATACTTCTGTCCATCTCTGACTGAGCTGAGCAGAGACCGACATCCCAACTGCTCATTGCATCCCCCATCCCCTGGTGAAAGCCGGCCCTGGCAGAGCTCTTGTCCATGTTGCATCTCTGGCATAATCTCATTTTGCTCAGACAGTCCAGGTTAAACAGACTGACGTAGTAAAAGAGTTGATGCAAACCCTACTCATCTCAGCATAATCGGGTTGGTGAGCAGCTACACGTGCAGTTGTCCTGGCAGACAAGAAAGGCCACGCTGGCTTGGCCCCACTGGAAGTACCCCTGGGAAGGACTGTGTGGTCAAGTAGGACCTAGAGAGGTGGGGAGGCAGCTCTGTTGCAGTAAAGCAGGGCACCTGTTGGAGAAGTCATGTTATTAATGAGTTTTTCCTGCTTTATTTAAGCTCAGTGCTCATTTGCAGTCTTGCTGCCAGACAGGCACCATCTGGTGCAGTGCCACTTGCCTAGTGACATGGGGCTCGGCACAAGTGTCCAGGTTCCAGGAAAGCAGGCAGGGTCCACCATACTTAGAGAGTATGTGTGACTTGTTTGCAGCATAAAGCAGGAGAGGCTGGGAGCAGGCTGCCCCTGCTTGTGCGTTCCCTCCCAGCTGGGCCAGCCTGGGGTCAGTTCCAGCCCCCAACAGTTAGCAAGACAGTTTGAATATAGATTGATCTGTCTGCTTTTGCAGAGTGAGCTGATTGCAGCAAGAAATTCTTTCCCCCCATCTCCATGTTAAAAGGGAGGAGGCTTGTCAGATTTCTGGATAAATGGGAAGTACAGGGCAAGGTAGAAGTAAATGTTGTGCTAATGCGTAGGAAGAATCATTAGGACAGAAAGGCATCATCAGTGTGGCCGGGCTGCAGCTGTTCTGCATTGCTATGTTGAAACTCTGCCTTGAGATACGTGCAAAAGGCAGAATTCAGCAAGGGCGCTGCTATTTATTGCACATTTGCAGCATGTTGCAGGGGAGTGCAGAGAGGCAGAATCTGGTTCAGAGCAAGAGTTTTCGGCACCAGTAACAGCCTGAACCAGTGCAGTGGTGTTTGCTGCAGGGAATTCATAGGAATTGCCTCCTGGTGTAGTTATTTCATAGATGCACTCGGGTCACTCAGATCTTTGTGGTCCCTATCTCCATCAAGAGAAAACTGAGGTCATGGGAGAGTGGAAGAAAAGGGACATGTTGCTTCAGTGAATATACAAGAGCAGGAGCATGGTGCTGAGCTAAGCTGGGGTTAATGGGTCTCTTTGGGGATGAGTTTTTGGGAGCGTGGATGGGACAATGAGGAGCAGGGGATCAGTCCCTAGT
The DNA here is from genome assembly GCF_030936135.1 of Gavia stellata. Lineage (NCBI taxonomy): Eukaryota > Metazoa > Chordata > Aves > Gaviiformes > Gaviidae > Gavia > Gavia stellata. The sequence goes on from NC_082604.1 coordinate 19,339,468, forward strand.
GGAAGGCAGTAGAGAAAGATCAAACATCTGCTTTGTGCCATCTGTCACTCCAGCCATTCCCAGACTGCACAGCCAAAATACGACAACACTAACAGTGACACGTAGCTGAACGAGTGCTAGCCTGCCCTCTCTCTCAGCCAGATCTTCATGCTGTACTGTGATCAGCAAGGACAGCAAAGAAACCGGAAAATTGGGCAGGGTATTTTCAAGGAGGGTAGTTAACCCTGAACGGTGCAGGGCTCTGATTCCCAGCATGGCTCCACAAACTGTTCTGTCCACTCAGCCAAGGGGGAGACCTTTGCAATGAAGGGCTCTCTCTGTTGCACCCAGAGCGCTCAATTTTTCAAGGACACCGTAGAAAGCAGCCTGAAGCGTAAGACAGAGCACAACAGCCAAACCAGTTTGGCTTTGCACCATTGTAGAGAGCAGCAAGAAGACCTGGAGAAAACAACCTGCAAGCTGCCTGGCTGCTCCAGAAAGCAGAGAGAGACAAAGGATGCTTGTCCTGAGATCCATGGTGGGTGCAGCCATCCCTGAGCTCCCAAAAGTGTGAAGGGATGCTCTTTTAGCTGGCAGAGCAGTGTGGCTTTGTGCACATTTATCCAGGGCTTTTGCCTGCATGGTGTCAGCGCAAGAGCCGCTGCTTGTGCTTGACAGCTCAGCTATTGTTGCAAAGTATGATTTAATAGCAAGACTTGATTACAACATGCAAATGTAGCTGCTGGGGGACTATCTCAGAGGTTTGTGGAGATTAGCTGTTAAATTGGCCAGTGCAAAAACATTATTAAGCAGAGAACATAATTACTCATCTTGTGCTTCTGTAGTGTATAGAAGAGACAGATTTGTTTAAAAGCCAGCAAGTTCCTATATAGAGAGAAGACCTGTGTAAATGCCACATCATGTACTACTGTATGTTGCAGAATATTTTATTAGAGAAGCAATACTTAATAACAACATTTGGGAACTTGTGGAAGGAATCCATTATATTATTCTGCATCATAAAAGCAACCTAATGCCTAGTCTGTGTGAAGGCTGTGTAGATATTGAAACATCTCCTTTCGATGGTGGTTGATTGCTTTTATGGAGATTGTATCATATGGATATAAACAAATCCGGCACTTGATGTGAAATCTGGGAGCAGGGTTTTAGATTCACGCACCTATCTTCTATCCATGCACGTTCCCTCTGAAATGCATCAAGGTTCCCATTAACACCTTCAACGTAGAAAGTAGGATTAAAGTGAGACTGTCAGCACATACAAAATGAACATCTAGGCATGCACTTGCTGTTATGTTTTTCCCTTTCAGTCCTAGGGTAGTCCATGGGGTTGCTAGAACAAAAAGCTTGTGTGTATGAGAGGATGCGGGGGGAAGAATTGAGGTGTGGGGAGCTTGTTAGTGCTGCAGACCTGGTTTTCAGAGCAGGCTGTGGTTCAGGGGTTTCCCCCTGCCCTGTGGCTCTCAGTGGCACAGGCTGGGCTTGCAGGGGGTGGTGCAGTGGTAGCTAGAGGACTGAAGTCAGATGTCTAGCATTTGGCTAGTCAAAGCCCCAGACAATTTCAGGAAAATCTTTAACGGAGTCAGGAGGGCTGAATTAGAGGAACAGCTTGTTCGTAACGGAGCGTAGTTCCTGCAGTCACAAGTGCTGGCAGGGGAGCAGGGTGTTGCTGGCAGGGCAAACCTGCTGTGCTGCAGTGGCTGCTGCTCACCCCTGATTCATGTCACTGGACGCTTCCCCTCCAGCATCTCAGGCCCCCCAACAGATGCTTTGCTGAGGCTTCACTTGTGTGAACAGGAGGAGGCATCCTCCCAAGCCTAAGTGAGGGAGATAAAGACTTCAGGGCTTTTGATGGGAAACTCCTCACCGTCCTTTTGCTGCAGCTCGAGAGCATTTGTACACCAGTAATTGCTTCCCAGGCTGGTTCCTGTGTGACTCAGAGCTGAATGCAGCACTGTGTGAACCTCAGCATCCTGGCACAATATGTCCCAATCATGCTAAACTTGAATTTGCAGCCAGTCCTGCTCCCTCCTTTACGACGTGTCTGCACACACGCAGGCACGCCGCCTTGCTCCTTACCTGCTGTATACTGGTAAATATGCCACGGTTGGAGCCATCAGCTGTTCCAGGCAGTGAAGGTGGGCAAATGACTGCCTTGCTTGTGGCTGGGCTTGTTTTTGGCTCAGAGCCACAAAGCGCCTGCACCTTGAGACAACTGCTCAACAGCATCTTCTGGTGTGACTGCGGGGCGCCCAGGAAGAGCTCTGGCTGCATCCAGCAGCAGCATCTCCCTGCTTTCGTTATTCAGTGCCAAAGGGTAATGCTAAAAATACCTGTAAGCGGCTTGCAAGCCATGAGTGTCAGAGGGGGCAGCTCTGCAAAGGTCTTGTGTCACCGGGGAAGGGAGAATGACGCATGTTGTCATCACTGAGCATGAAGGGATGGTACCTGCAGCCAGGCACTGGGAGTAGGTGAGAGCAGCAGCCAGGTCGCGGCAGGAGATACAAGCTGAGGGTGGATCAGCCGCGTTGGCAGTGGAGCAGGAAGGGACATGAGGTGGCGTGGGCTGAAATGCTGAGCTACAGCACACTTAGTCCCTGCACAGACACATCTCAGTTACGGCTATTTTTTTATAATGATCTTTGATAGTTTGTAATGAAGCCAAGCAGTGGGAGAAACCACATAGCAATATTTCATAATAATTTTGCCCCAATTGTATGAGGGCTGTGTGTATTCAAGCTGTCCGTGTCTCCCTAAACACCACACGCACGCTTTCAAGCTGCATAGCCAATGATCAGTACTGATAAATGCAATAAAATTCATGTGGTGATACAGTTACAGCAGGAGTCTCTGATAGCCAGAGAGGAGGGAGAAGTGACATATTTCTCCATTAAGGTCTTTTTTTGTGTGTGTACAGCTTGGTTGTACAACAGATCTGTCTGTTAAATGGCTGTTAATTTGTTCTCAGAGTCTGGAGTGCAAGAAGTCGTTTGTGTGATCCTCTTCTCTGGCGGTAGTGGTGCTGCCTATGGGAGATGCCCTTAGCTGCAAACTAAGGTATGATAGGAAGAGTTGCAGTAGCTCTTGCTTCCATGAATGACAGAGTTTTACTGCACTGAGCTGAATAGCACAATATGAGGCAGGAGCTGCTCCTAACTGGTCCTAAGAGTTTGCCACTGCTGCTCTGAAACCCTGGGCTGGAATAAGGCTGTGATAATTAATGGAGGTTAAAGTGCTCCTTCTGCCTGTGAGCTGGTTGGAAATGGAAAAGAAGAACCTGTCACAATTGTGACTGGCTCTAAACTGCTGTCAGGCTCTCCTCCTTCCCTTCCCCTGCCCCAAGTGGAAAATTGTATTGGAAAGCAGCAGTTAGAGCACTTAAATCTTTCCACAGTTCATTTCAAGCTCCCTTTCTTCTTCCCAGCCATTCCCAGGCCAGTTCGGGGCGCGGATGGGAGACTGCGTCTCTGGCTGAAACTTGCAGGATGTTAAATAACAATGGGAGAGTGGCTTTCAAAGAGTGTATAGTGTGCCTGGATTGCACGTACTATAAGCTGTATTTCCCATGCCTTGACATTCAGCCCGTCCATGCATCACTCCTGAACTGCTTCCTTTCCATATGGGATCTATCTTGGTGTGTTATGGAGCAAGCTGAGGCTGAAATAGGTTTGGTACCATTCCTGCTTTGGAGGGATACTCTCCCACGAGCATTCACAGAAGTTGCTGGTGTCTGTCTGTCCAGACAGCAGTAAGCGAGCACGTGAAATGTGGGCAATAACAGAAGCTGTTGTCCCCCCTGTGGTGGGTTACCAGGTTCACGTAACCCCTGCCCTTTCCTGGGTACTTGGATTGTCTGTTTTAACTAACGTGTGTGTCCCCTTTCTCTTCACATGCCTTGGCACAGTGACATTGCTGTTGCAGGAAGTGGTTCTGAGTGGTTTTGTCCCCTGCTGAAACTGGTCAGTGAAGGGCATTTGATGGAGCTTCACTGGCCTTCTCCTCAGCTGTCCAGATTTAACAGGTTTATCAGCTGGAGGAAGCTCCTAAAGCTTTTACTCCGATGTTATTGAATAACTCTTGGTAGAGAGCTGAGCAGCTATTTAGGTGTCAGACTCCAGGAAAGACATGGCACTGCATTTGCCTTCCCCAGGTGACCTCGATGTGTCCCACCTGTGTGACTAGAGCATCAGGGACCTACTGGGAGGCAGCAGTCATCATGGCCGCTTGCTCTTCTCCCATCCCACAGTATTATCTGAGTTTGGGAAGGACAAGGGATCTCTCTGCTTAGTCTGAGCTTGGAGGTTGTAGTGCACCCCAGCCACATGGGCTGTTTCAGACTGGCACTCTCAGATTTGCAAATGGTTGACCCAGCATGTAGGTCTGGTGGTCAAACAAAGGTCTAGGACCCAAGTCATTCACATTTGACTGCCGAGTATAAAGACATGACAAACTGGGCTGCCCAGAAGGAAAATCACTGGTTGGGGTCCAACCACCATAAGACATCCAACCACTGAGGTCCTTCTGTGCCAGGGCTGGAGCCACAGTTGCATGTCCAACAGCAGGGTTCTTGCAGGTGGTGACTCACCCTGGTGATGCCCAATGTGGACTGACAGATTCGGGCACTAGGAGAGGGGATGGGCATTGCTGTCCAATCCAGGATGGTGATTTAGAAACAAAAGGCAGATTTAATGTTGCGCTTCCTTCTTCTAAATATACAGAGCCACCCTGCTCATTCAAGGGTTAAGCAGTCTGAGAGATGCAGCACCCAGAGCCAGGTATCTGTCAGGCCTGAGCTGGACGCTCACCAAAACATGAGGATATATGGTTTTATTTCTGTTTTGTCATTTGGAGATTACTACTCAATGTCTGTAGGACAAGAAAGCTCCGGGGCATCTTAGGATATGCCCTGTGCTCCAAGAGAGGTGGTGGTTTTGGCTTTGCAACACTCATATGCAAAGGCAAGAATTGATGCCTGAAATGCTCCTTTTCCAGAGATTAAAAGGCACTGCCAAGGCTCTGCAAGATGACAGTGTTGCAAATCTTATCACAATCCAGTGCTGAGATCCGTTGGTTTCAGCAGTACAAATGTGCTGACAGATCTGTGTGTCTGCTTTTTGATGATGGTAGATTTTTTCGGAAGATTGGTCTGTGCTGCTGAACTCTGGTTGTAGGTCCCAGTTCAGAGCCTGGAAGGTAACAGTGTAAGAGCTCTTCTTCATCATACCTGTGTCTTCATTGTAACCAAACTTTCCTTGATCCAGTAAAACCCTGGCCCAGAGGAGCAGTTTCAAGGTATCATGGTGGATTTAGCTTTGGTTCCTCTGCTCTTAGATGCAGCTGAGGGACCCGTAAAAGTCAGTGGAGGAACTAGCAGGAGTAACCAGGTTAGCTCACTGGCTGTGACCGCCAGGGACTGAGACATTTGCTGCCTTCACCCAGCAGCGTGTAAGGTTTTGCAGATCTCACTGTGAACAGACCTTATTCTCTCTTTTACGAAATCTCTGTAACAGAGGGGCTGTGATGTGAAACAAAGTCCTTTTGTACTAATCCAGCTCTGGAGAGTCGTCATATCCATCTCTGGGCTTTAAGGATATGATTCTTCCTTGATTACAACAATAGGTCCCATGCCACCCAACCTTACCTGTTATGGTCTTATTGAAACTACCTCATCTATCCTCATCTGCCCATCTGTCTGTAAATAGCTCCAGCTGGAGACAAACAGCCCTCTGTCACTACAACCATGAGCCCTCTTCTCTGACAGCGAGCGTGCCATTCAATGCCCACTCCCACACTGCTTGGCTTTCCCTGTTGTGTGCCGAACGCCAGTAGGATGTTTAGCCATTTCTTCTTGATCCCATTGCGTAAATGAGGCTAATTTCAGCCTGCCGTGATGTGTGGGCTCGCTGGAACGTGACTATAAATCCAGACCTGAACATTTTCTTGTAATGGACGGGGTGGTGAAATTGCACTGCTGCCTTTAACCTCAGGCTGTCCTTAGACCAAGCCAGACTCTTCACAACCCCTGCGCCAGTAAATCAAATAGCTTTTGAATCAATGCACATAAAAGTCAAGAGAGAGAAGTCACAGATGGAAAAGACCTATTGTACCTTGAGTCTGTCCCGCTGGAGAGGGGGTAAGGCGCTCTCAGGAATTTACGGTGTAGCTCCAAGCCTGCCCGCTGAGGCCAGGCAGGGTGAGAGTAGTGCCTGGGGGAGACGTGGGATGGGGGGAGACTGCCTAAATTTCCTGCAGCTTTTCCATCCTACTCATCTCTTTGCATTTCATTCCCTTGGCTTTATTATTGGGAAAGAAGGCTGTTGTTGATTGTATATTCAACAAACCCGATATGTTCGTTCTCCTGCTCATTGTTTTTCACTCAGGGCTATGCCTGACTTTTCTTTAGAAGCATGTTTTTCTCACCTAATATTTAGTTTAAGATTGTAGGAGCTGGATATAAAACCTACTGGGACGTTTTAATCTGCCAAGAGGCTGCCTGAAAACAGAAGTTATCCAGAGTATTTCAGTAGTCCCTATTTAGAAAACGTCACCCCCAAATCCTGTGTTGCCCATTTCCCTTTCATCCCCTTGCCAACTTCTATTGGTTGTTTTAACCCCGATCTGCTGTCCATGTCCTCCGTACCTTGCTCCCCTCCCCCTCGGGTTTCCATGTCTTTGAAAGTCCTGGTAACCAGAAGGTTCATGTGTTGTGCTTCGCAGTCATTTCAGACCAAGAATAATAGAGCCGGAGCCAGCTGGATCCCTCACTCTGTATTGATACAACTATTTCCCTTAACCTGCCCACACTCCATGCTACAACTGCAAATCTGAGGTTGAACTGGAGCGGTGATGGACAGCACTGTGAGCCCTGCTCCACAGCCACAGCCCTGCCTGGAAAGCCCCCCAGCAGAGCATCCCACAGCCAGGGAGCAGCTGCGTTTGGGTGTTGTCCACTGGGGTCCTTGCTAGGTTGAGTGTGTTTTCCTGACACGGATCTTCTCAGAACCAGCGGTCCTGGTTGTTGCTCTAATTCCCTGGATCTGCAGCCAGTTTCTCCTGAGCAATCCTCCTCTGGCAAGGCCCTTGCTAAAGGCTGGCCAGTCCGGGTGATTGCTCCTCCTGGAGGTCTCTTCCTATGAGCCCAAACAACACTTATGATCATGCTTAAGGACTGGAACAGGGACCCAGAGGGGCTGTGAGATAGTTGATGTTGGAGATTGCTAGAACTCAACTGGAAAAGGCCAACCAGATCCAACTTCAAAGTTATCCTGCACTGAGCAGGAGGTTGGACCAGAGACCTGCAGCAGCAGAAGGCATTACTTAGCAAGTCACTGCCTGGCTTTCACTTCATGAACATCAGGGGGTACACGTTGGGTTGTCATGCCACCACTGCCTTTGGCTGCCACATTATTTAGATTACTTTCCATGGTTTTGGTCTTTTAAACTTTTTTGGCTAGCTTTTGTTGTTCATCTTTTCATGAGCTTCTGCAGGGTCCTGCTTGTTTGTCCCTGGGTCATATCCTGGTTGGTAGATGATCCCCAGTCATTGGCCATCTCAGAGTAAGCTTCCAGTCTGGGATGTTCATCCTTTCTTTATTTCCCCCTTGTCCATCAGTTTGTCTCCTGCTTTGGGAGTAATCGACTCTTCAATGCCAGGTAAGCCGGGAAAAAGCAAAGCCAAAGACTGAAGGGAGAAGTACACCCAGGGTGTGAATGTCTCCTCAGCGGAAATGTCTGGGAGAGCCTTAGCTGGTGGGGAATGTGATACAGGAGAGCTGGTTCTAGCAGTCTGTGACTCCCTACTGCACTATCAGTTCTCCAGGTGATAAACTGTTTGTTTCTCCCTTACTGAAAACTTGTCTCAGATTAACCACCATAATAGAAGCTCAGGTTCTAGAGCAATCCCAAGTGTAGGTTACTATTTACAAGCTATCAGCTTCAGGTTTTATCTCCATCCCTTGCTAGCACAAAGATAAAATCCTTTTAAAAATCCCTTTTGATCTTTCTGGTTCATGACATGGCTTTAGTAAGACACTTTCCATATGAAACTGGCAAATGTCTTGACGGAAATGTAAGTTTTTTTCATCCTTTCAGGGTCTAGTAAAGATGAGGAGCCCCCTACGTACAAGGGGCCGTGGCTTTATAATGGAGCAGAAGTGATGGACGGTATCTCTGCAGGATACTCATGCTAGGAAATGTCAGAATGTTATTTCTGCCTCAGTGGCTTAAGATCATGTTTACCTAATGGATTTACATTTGCATTTTGCAGGTGTTGTGTTGTGTTAATGTTAATGTGTTGTCTGAATTGTTAATATTCCTTCACTTCAATGTTACATTAATGAAGGCTGCAGGGGATGGAAAAAAGACCTGACTAATTAATTAAATGGGCAAAAAGCATCTTTAACTTTCCATCGTGCTGCCCTTTGCTTCCACCTAATGGGTCTTGGCATTTCTGGTCAGCAGCCATGTAACACATGCTGCTGTATGGAGCACTCAGCAACGGACTTGCTAATTTTTCTGACCCATAAATCACTTGCGTAAACTTTTAACGGCGAGGAAAAGTGCCTTTCATTCGTGCTTCCTCCTTTCAGTGGGAAATGCAGCCTGATAACAGGCGGTGCTGGACTGATGTGTGGGGCCAGAGACTTTCCCGTCAGGAGAAGGGCTGTCTGCATTTCTTCAGGCATTCTTTCCATTCCCCCCTTAGCTGGACTCTGGATGACATTAATATTATGTGTCTTGTCATAAGCTCTGATTTTGGATCCAGTCGCGTATCAGGCTGTACATCTCAGGAATGCGGACTGCCAGTCCTGCTTTGGGCGCTCATTGTGGGGTATCTCCCCTCTCAGCTTGGCTCTGCGCTCTTCTGCCCACCAGCAATTCCCATGGGCCGGAGAAAACTGTCTCGGGTCCCTGCTCTGGCCCCAGGCAGCTGGGCAGCACCCCTGCTTGGGAGCATCCTTACACATTCCCAAAAGTAAGGCTTGCCAGCCCAGGCGGTGATTGCCCCCGTAAGACCTGTTAGCTGAATGCAGCATTGAGTTGTGTGCATTAGTGGTCACTGCTCATCCCTCCCCTGTGGCTCTGCGGAGAGTGAGCAGGGCCCTGGCCATCGTAGCTCCCTCTGAGAGATGAGATCTCGGTAAGCTGGTGGCTCCCTGGAAAGACAAACTGGATCTGATATGGGTCCGTGGGGAGTTGGGCTGGGATTCCCAGCTGCACAGCCCCTGGAGCTAAACCCAGGGATCGCAAACCCTTTCCAGTGCTGCCGTTGTCTTCCCCACGGAGAAATGCTTAGGCAGGGCGAAGGGGTTGTGTTTTAAAGGAGCGTTTTCAAACAGTGCCGTCGCTTTGATGTTGACATCCAGCACGAGTGGGGAGGTGTGTACAGCAGCGCCAGGCAGCCCTGGCCACTGGAGGCATTTCTAGGAGGGATGTAGATGTGGGGCTGTGTGCCCACGCCAAGCGAGCAGCACTCTGCGGGCTTTGGGGCGTGTGGAAAAAGGGGTTTCTTGACCCAGGAGGGCCATTCCTGGAGGGATATCTTCCTCTGTCTGCGATGCTGAGGATGAAGTCATCTGTCCCTGGCTGAAAAATGTGATAGCCCTGAGAAAATTGTGGAGAATGCTGGAGCTGGGACTGAGGGAGCCTGCTGAAGTTGTGCCTTCATGTCCTGCGTGGCCCAGCATGTGCGTGCAGGTCTAAGCTTTCATCCCTAGCCCGTGGCAGCGGAAGATGCTGTTTTGGCACGGAGGGGCACTTCAGCTTCATGCCAGGAGTCTAAAGATTGTTGCCAATTTGCATAAAAAGGAGCAGACTGCAGTCATATTAACATTTAATGAAGAGGCGCAGCCTGCAGAGACTGCGTCCTCTGCAACACTCGCTCTTCAGTTTGATGACGTTTCCTTTGCCACTTGGCAAAGACAGGATGGGGGGCAGTGGGACGGTCAGGCATTGACTTTATCCTCTCCATAGAAACCACAGATGAGGTTGAGGAGCTCCAGGCCAGGCGGGGAGCATTTGCCATCTGTACAGCTGAGCACCAAGAAGTGCCAGAGGCTCCACGGCTGTTTGTGCCGTCTTCAGTGCCCCGACGTCTGGCCTGACGTCATGCTGCCAGATTAAGTCAGCTCTTTGATGTAACGGGGCTGCAAAGTGGCGTTGATAATTTCAAAGGAACTTAGGCAAATGGTTGAGTTTTTTCTAGCAGTCTAAATCCCCGTGTGCAAACCCAGTACATCAGGCTTTAAGCAATTAATTCCTAATCATGCCAAATGCCTTCAGTAGCCCCAGCTTTAGTATTGAGAGCTTAAAACGGTTTTCCACCATACCACAATTAATTTGGATAAAGCAAAGAGAGTGGTCTTGTGGCATTTCCAGCCTCAAGGTGTGAGAGTGGCCAGTAAGTGACATTTGTATTCAAAAAAACCCTCCCATGCATTTGTGTTGTAGGCATCTATTACTGGGAAGGCACCATAGCTAATAAAAAGGGCATTCATTATACCCCGGAAAGGGAGTTCATTAGAGGGAAAAGCCATTCTAGCTTAGTAAGAAATGAATCTAAAACTGCCTCAGAGCTGCTATTCTCATCAAGTTTCAATGTTAACAATTTTAACCAAGAGCTAATTGAGCAATCTCAGAAAGTGGAGTAATTCCATTATTCAGCTCTGCTTTGTTCAAAGCTACCACTAGCTGCGAAAGGAGCACAAATGACTTTCATCAAGCCAGGAACTGCCAGGATTCTTGCCTTTTACTACTTTTTCTTTCAAAAAAAAGTAGGACTTTTGGGTTTTTGGCAACTGTCGTTGGCAAAGGGAGCTGCACACCAACATTGCAAGGCTTATATATAACACTGCAATCCAATTTTTTGGATAACAGGGGATTTGATTTTCATAACTCTTCAAGCAGCAGTGCTGTTCTGGAGTGCGTGGCTGAAGATGCTCCTGTTTGTTGGATAGGCAGAGTGTCACCAGGAAGACAGTACACCGTTCTTGCAGGATTTTGCATGGAAAAGAGCCATCGCAAGCGCTGGTCCAGCTACTCACCAAAGAGCATGATTCTGTCATTGGCTGCGCTCTCAGGAGATGTGGAATTAGCTCATGTTACTTTTAGAAGAGCTTTTATAGAAACCTCTCTAGTTCCTTTGCTTCATGGAAGAGCTGTAATCAAAAATAAACGTACATGATTTAAAGAAAAGAAGAAAAAGTCGTACCACATCCGGCGTCTTTGGACTTAACACTTTGGAGAGAGTTTGTTGGTTAAACTGTGATGCTGTTTCTTTACCAGTTTTCTTCAGCTGATACTGCTGCTGCTGTTGGACGTGCAGAGGACTGTTTGCAGTCTTTTGTGGAAGGTGGCTTTCTCTTTGTGAATGCAGCCCGATGTAGAGTCCCATTCCCAGGAGGTGGCTGTAGATCTCTTGTTTGTTATGAGATTGCACTGCAGCGATATCCCCCTTCAAGCCAGCAGAGAGCGAGGGCTGTCAGTGATGTACTGCCCTTAGCAAGGGGACGTATATCCATCAGCGTCTTTAGAGCCCTCTCAGACACACACAAACAGATCAGGGCTGCTTTTTCTCAGCACTAGCCTCCCATGGCACTGTTTGGTTCAAACACAAACTAAGTGTGATGCCTTCAAAGCTCTTCTGTCCTGTCCCTGTTGGGATCCAGCATGGAGGTGGACACCTGAGGCAGACTTGTAGCTATCGGTTGAGAAACCAGAGGCCTTGACTGCTGGTTGAAGCACAAACCCATGCGGAGCCAGGGTAGTAAACCCATCTGGAGCTGGAAAGGAGTTTGAACAGCAAAAGCCTTGTTCCCTGTGCAGGAGGGAGCAAGTGGTGTGATGGGGAGACAAGATGGAGAGGAGCAGATGAGATTTTGTAATGGGATAGGGGAAGGAAGTTTGGTAACCTTTACAGAAATGATTTGGTCACATTTGGCTCAAGTCTGAGATGCTGGAAAGATGCTGGGATTTACCTGGTGGCAGCTCACCCAGCCGGATGGACCACCATTGGAAGGCAGCTCAGACTCCAGGTCAGGATGGTTCAGCTCTGTCCCTTTGGGAGCAAGTTTCCACAATGAGCTACATGTGAAGAAAGGATCAACTTCTCCAGTCTGTCAAAAGCAAAAAACCTCTGCCATGGGAGAGCTATGTGGTGTTTTGGGTTTATCTCTGAGTCTATGCCTCAGCTATGAGAACACTTCCAACGCCTGGATACACCCAATGGTTACATCTTGCAGGAGGGGATGGAGGTGAAGAAGGTGGCGTGAGGGAGGAGCTGTGCTCGTCTGTTCAGCCCTACCTCGCTGCCATTTGCTCTGAAGCCTACGGGTCTGTTACACTGGTGGAACAGCAGATGTTTTAATGTCGCTTCGCTTCAGCCAAGCTGCCTGCCTCGTTCCTGCACTTACTGGATTGCAAACAAAGTACTCCTTGTCTCTCCCTTGAAGCAAACCTTGCTTAGCTAATGTCATTTGTCAAGTTAATCAGGGAGGGTGGGCACTTCGATGGCTGCTGTACAGCCTGGCCACATTGCCATGGAGACAAGCAGCCGAACAGGCATTTTACTTGCCCCGCTTCACTCTGCAGAGATTTGACATGAGAAACCAATATTTTATTTGCCATCAACCAACCAACTTGCTGAGGATGTGAGTAGTTTTTCAAGGTTGCTATCAAGAGATTGGGAAGGGTCTAGCTAACCTTTCATGGAGCAAATAGTAATGCTGCTACTAAAGCAATTCCAGGGTCTGAATGTGCAGCTCTTCCTTCCATGTCCCATGGATGCTTGGCTCTGGTAGGAGCTGTGTGAGAGGAGTTACAGCTCAGTAGCTTGGGCCTTTGGAGCTGCCATCGAGGTGTCATCAGTCCTCTTCCTCTTCCTCTTCTTCTCCTGCCTACAGGAGTCGTGACCATCATTTAAGATACTTTGAAAAGCACCAAGTCCTGTGTTTAAGACCATCTCAGGAGCCTGAAAGCTCCCCGGCAGTTGGTGGGATTTAGGAGATGGCATGCCTTGATCACGTTTGAAACTCAGAGGCGAGTGCTTTTGAAAACCGTACACTCCGGCTGACCTCTTGCATAAGGCACAATATAGAGTTTCACCCACTAACTCCTGTACCAAACCCGTAACTCGTAAGCAAAATCTGGGTATTGAAAGAGCCGGCAGAAGATGCTTATGCATGTTACAGAGCTCACAAACTGTCCCACCCCTCCCTTTCCTCCCTCTCTCATGTGCACATGTTACATGATGCGTCGAACAGGTTTGGAAACGCTCCCTCCTGCAGCTCCAGTGAGCAGGACAGCCGGGATCTGGAGGCACCTATGGGAGGGACAGACACCTGCTAACCCCCAGCCCTCTCCACGGGACAGCGGAGGAAGCCTCGCATCAGCACAGAAAGGGCAAAAGTTCAGGTCAGATTGTTTATGGGATTTTATGGAGCTGGGAGCCAAGGATAGCTCAGCTAATCCAGAGGAAACTGTAGCAATGGCCTTAGAATGCATTTCACATGGGATTCATTCAGCGCGCGTTCAGATGGACCAGTCTTTCTGTCTCCATTTTTTTAGCCATGAAATATTTTTCTTTGCACTCCCGTCTGCCAGCCGCACCGAGCCAAACTCTGAGTTAGGCTGTTCAAGAAAAAAGTTAAAAAAAAAAAAGTCTTGTCGTTTGACCTGCTGATGAGTTAGCTGGGCTTCAGCGTGGCTCCCAGGAACACCAGTGCCAGGCAGTGGTCTGTCCCCCAGCCGCTGCCAGCCAGCCTCTGCTCCCGCCTGCCTCAGCATCCATTGCTTTTTTCTGAGCCGTGGCATAGCGCTTGCCAAGTCGAAGCCCTGGTGAGGACGCTAGCTAAAAGTGCAGCTAAAAGGCCATCTGGGGAGGGCAGAAGGGCAGCAGCTTCCCTATGCCCTGCTGCTCCTCAGCACCCGAAGCTGTACCGGCTTCATGGGCTGTCCCAGCCCTGGCTCATCCTCCTGAGTCTCCAGTGTCCCATGCAGAGTGTAAGCCCCACATGGGAATAAGGTTTTCCTTTTAGATGCAGTGAGACCTCCACATTAAGCTGTTCGTTGCGGATCTTGGCTCCCTCCTCGTGTCCTGAGCCACAGACCCTATTCCTCTACAGAAGAGGTGACCTGGCTTAATTCTGGGCATAAATGCCAGCTCCTTCACTGTCCTCAGACCCTTCCCTCTGACCCTGGCAGGCTCTCACATGCTCTGGATTAGCCCAGCTGTGACCTGTCCCTTCTGGAAGCTGCTTTCCTCTCCCTGAGGACTAAATCTCAGTGTTGGAAACAAAACTGTCTAGGAGTTAGCACGGAGCAGCTCCTTATTCATATACGAAAGGGATGAATCCTGTTCATGCTTGCAGGGCTGCTGCAACAGGGTGTGTGCGGGGAGCAGCTCTGTGACCCCCGGGTGATCCAGAGCTGGGAAGGACCCTCCATCCCTGCAGGGTGTTTTGGCATCAACCCACAGGGCACTGAGCCTTTCTGAGCCACCGTGGTTCATTAACCTGAGCTGACCCGAACTGACCCCTCGGGCCCTGGGGCTTCTCTTCTCCCTGGATAGAGGGCAGTGTCTGACCTCGTCCGCATTGTCTGCACCTTGGAAGCGCAAACCGCAGCCATGTCTCGCAAAGTCAACCCCTGCCTTTGGGTGATCGAGCAAGACAAGTAGCTTTTCAACTCTGAGTATCTGTGGTCACGTCCTGTGCACCCTGCCATGGGTGCAAAGCTCCTGGGTGCTTCCTGATAAGATTTTTCTGCCTGTATGGTCAATCCAACCATGTGCTGGGTACCTCCTCTTGATGGGGGCTGTCTTGGATGCTGTCTGGGGGCTGGTGTTCCAGGTGTGGACATGTTGAAGGGAGAGAGGATGGGATTTTGCAGAGCAAAGTGGGAAGTATGTGCTGTTAGTCTTCCTTCAGGTGTAAAAGCATCCCTGGCAGGAGGGCACTCAGGTATTAGCTTGAAATCGGTACTTCCTGCAACATCAGAACAAGGATATCTCCAGGAAAATTTAAAAGCCCCAAAATGGTAAAACAAAGTACAGATCTTATTAATCAGGTGGAAATTGCATCCAGCCCAAAGTGTCGCTGGAGGTAAGAGGTAAAGGCTTCTCACTCTAGTGCACAATGGGAGCGAGAACGGCAGGCACTGCTTGAGCACTCGCTTACAGTGTTCATCTCTAGGACATGAGGTAAGCACGTTGCGCCTGTGACAAAGAAGAGATGCTGTTCATGGGTGTTTATTGATTTGTCTTTAAAAATGGGTTTGCACCTCACTCCGTAGAGGCCACATTTCGAGGGAGGCACAGGGACTCCATGGCCAGCCTTTGCCCACGTGTGCATCTGTGTAGCTGGGGCTAGCGCTGGAAATGTCTCCCTTTTCCTTTGCACCAAAGCCCGTGGGAAGGAGAGGCGCTGCCTTTCGCAGCCCACACTCTTTGCCCTGCCTTGCTGCGAGCTGGCTTGGGCAGAAAGGGCTTCCCAGCCATAAGCGTGGGCCAGCACAGCCTCGCACGTGTCCTCAGGCCACCGTTCCCCAAGTGCCGCCTGCAAGCGAGACAGCTGGGTGAGAGCTAGTGGGTCCACCCACACCCAGGCTATGGGGATGGCCATGCCATAACCTACTAGGTGCCGCTCCCTGCCCTGCCTCCCACCCCTGGGTGCTGCACAGCCAGGGTGCCCAGCACCCTTGGGCCATGCTGTCCCGCAGCCCCCCATGCCCGTGGCCATAGAGGGACCGATGTTGCCATCTGCTGGCTTCGCTGCACAGGAGCAGCAAGAACTTGGCTGAACCCTCTTGGAAGTGTCACAAGCATGTACAGACCCTGCTCCCACGCCGGGCTGTGGGCGCATTGGCCACCACTGACCCAGCCCTTGGCCTTCTGGTAGCATCTGCCCATCGGCAGGTGTTTCAGGGGACAGGATGGGGGGCCCCTTACCACTTAGGCTGTGCTGCTCCCCGCCCCTTCCCGCACTGTCCCTCCTGCTGTCCCTGCGGGGTCTGAAGTATTGGCCTCTGGCACAACACACTGTGGGAGAACCCACAAGGTTCTTATTAAGGGAGCTCCTTCCCATTAAAGACAAACATTTCCACGGCTGATTATCACTGTCAGGTGCTTATTCCTCCTCTGGGCTTGTCTTTATTTCCTTTCCCTTTTGAGTTCTTGGCAAGTACTCCCAGGCTGGGAACACATCGCTGCTGTAGCAAGCACTCTGGGAGCACAGCACCCTGCACATCTCACCTGGCCAGTCCTCCCAGCGATGGCCGGGGCGAGGAGCTGCAGGACCACCAGCTCCAGCCTGGGTCCCCCAGCCAGCCCTGCAAAATCGCTGCTTTGCCTGCAGGAGCAACAGGGCTGAGCTGGTGTAATCAGTGACAGCTCGCTTGGGCATTGCTCGGAGGATGAGGTTACTTCTGTAAATCTGTTATCTTTTTTGGCAGTTAGCGCCAGTTGGGAGCCCTGGGAATACAAGCACCAAATAGTAGGAAGCCCAGTTAAGCACATCTCTCTGCTTATCTAAGGCCAGTTAAACAAGTCTCCTGTGGCACAGCCCTACAGTGGGCAGCACAACCCATAATGCTCCAAAGATGATCTCTAGTGCTGGGATTGCTTTTCTTTGCAGTGCCCTGGAGATTTCCATTCAATGTGTGTACATTCAGAGGTGGAAGCAGGGGGCTCACCCCAGCCTGGGGTACCCCCAGCAGTCTGCAGGTTACATGGAGGAGTCCCCAGAGTCCTTGCATCGCCTCGATGCTGGAGGCAGCCCTGCAGCGAGCTGCGCTGGTGGCTTGCCCTGCCCGGGGGCCGTGCTGCATCGTGCTCTGGGTGGAAGCCCGGTGTGAAGGCCGGGCTCGGTGGCTGGGCTTGACCACACATGTTGAGCTCGGGACTGGGGAGGGAGCAGGACGCTGTTTTCTCTGGCCCGGGGAAGACAGCGATGTGTGTTTGTTTTCCGTGCTATCTATCGCACAGCGTTTGTTTTGCTTGTCAAGCGTTTCAGGAGATAAAATGACCTAAAGTGAGATTATTTTATCCTAATTTAAGCTGTCAATTTATCACTGACTTCTGCTTGTCTCCACCAGCAGGACAGACTGCTCTGAGTCCCCGGGGAAACCTCAGCTAGAAAGTGAGAATTTGGAGGGGGATTTGCTGCAGTCTCACATCCAATCTTTGCTTATAACAGCAACTAGAAGCTGCTCCCCCGTGCCCCCATGTCGTATTAGTTCCTGTCACTATGGACTGGCTTGGCTTCCCAGGGGACTCCCTCCTTTGACTGGGGTCCGGGGTTGTTTTTCTCGTGCTGCAGGCTGGTGGAAGAGTTCATGCTGCTCGCGAACATGGCCGTGGCCCATCAGATCTACCGCTCCTTCCCTGAACAGGCCCTGCTTCGCCGCCACCCTCCACCCCAAACCAAGCTGCTGAAAGACCTCATGGAGTTTTGCAACCAAGTTGGCCTCGACATTGACTTCAGCAGCGCGGGGACCCTACATGTGAGTGCCCTGGCCTGACAGGGAGCAGGGCCATGCGGGCGAAGGGTGGGCAGCTGTGTGATGGCATGTTTGTGGCAGTGTGTGATTTATTCCCTGTCCCCCTCTGCCCAAGCAGAGCTGACAAGTATCCCATGCCAAAACAAAACACCTCCCTCACTTGCTCTTGACCCCACCAGCGCTGGGCAAGCGTGGCCCAGCCTGTCCCTGTCAGCCACGTTGTGCACAGAGCTTAGAGCAGGGCAAGGAGGACCTTGCAAGTGACCCCGGCGCTGCCCTCTTGGCAATGGGAAGGATGTTTCAGCGCAGAGGCACTCACTGGGACACCCACATTTCTTTTCTCTGCCTTCTCGGCAGGTCCTGGGCAGGGCATTTGCTCTGTACCGCAGGAAAAGTAGCTCTGCAAGGGGGTGTTTCTGTCTGGGCTGCTGAAGGTCTCAGAGAGGGCAAGGCGGGGAGCAGGGACTGGGAAGGACTGGAGAGCGGTGCTGGGAAAGGTCAGACGCAGCCAGCGCGGGAGGTATCCGACTGATCCTCCGCTGAGTGTGTCCTGAGGCTGAACTCCAGCTGAACAGCACAGTGCAGGTTCCAGGATTTTCTTTACTCGCCGCAACTGGACTGTGGATAATCCTCTGTTAATCCCATCCCCGCTGGCCTCCCGCACACCCCTCCGTCAGCTGGGACTGCTTTTCCCACTTGCTGGCTGTGCGGAGGCTATGTCAGCAGACGCAGGGCTGCGCACTCAGCTACTCTTCTGCACTTTGACCCCTCCAGCCCTTCCTCACCACTAGCCCCAGGCAGTGACCTCCTGTATCCACATCTCCTCAGAGTCCTATTAGTCTGTGCGCTGAAGCTCTCAGTAGCTGAACAGGAGCCAGGCATAGGTCAGGAGAGGGTCTACGGGCGCTCTCACACGCTGCATGTCTGGGGACAGAGCCAGCGGTCCCCGTGCGCTGGGTGCTCCCTGCCATTGACCGTGGGAGGTGGATCAACACTCAGAAGGACTGTGTATGCAGTCCTGTCAGGGCTCAAGACCAGAGCAAAACCCAATTTTACGTGCACTTTTTGGTTTACGAGGAGATTTGCAGGGAAAGGAGGAATTTGGCTCTGACGAGC
Source organism: Gavia stellata (assembly GCF_030936135.1). Classification (NCBI taxonomy): domain Eukaryota; kingdom Metazoa; phylum Chordata; class Aves; order Gaviiformes; family Gaviidae; genus Gavia; species Gavia stellata. Next base: position 19,358,074 of record NC_082604.1, read on the forward strand.
TGCTGTTTGCCCCAGTAAGGTCTGCCTGGGTTCCCCTACCACCATAGCTTGCCGACACTGAATGCTCTCTCTCTTTTCTCCTCCAGAAAAGCTTAAATGAAACATTTGGTGCTGACAAATACTCTGAAGCCAGGAAAGAAGTGCTGACCAACATGTTCTCCAGGCCCATGCAGGTAAGAGCAACACTGTGCTGTCGGACAGGTCTGGCTGTAGCTGTCTGCTGTGGCTCCATCTTCAACCCTCGCCCCTTCTGCGTTACTGTAGCTGGAGAGTTACGTAGAGGGAGAGTGAATGGACACTGAACATGGTGCTGCAGGGCTGCCAGCAGCCCCCCAGTGCCTCCCCTGGGCAACAGAGCTTCACTGGATGGCAGGGTCAGGCTGAGCCTTTCCTTGCCCCCCATAGTGTCCCTGTTATTACTGGTTGGGATGTTTCACCCTTGAAGTTGCATGCGGGATGTTAGCAGACTCACAGGGACCCAGCCTGCTCTACGAATAGCTGGTGCTGGGCTCCGTGGTTCATGTTTGTGCCATTTCTTCACATTGTGGTATCCCAACTGGTCCAAAGAAGGAATCAAGAGTGAGGATGATGTAGGGGTGTGGGACTGGCCTTAAAGCACGATATGGTACCCGAACACATGCTCTTAGAAGCAGGGAAGCTCTGGAAACCCTTTGGTCTCCCTCCAGACCAAGAGACTTTCTGTGAAGGTCTCTGCGAGGGAGGCTTGTGCTGCTCACGCTGATGGTCATGTTCGGTGTGTCTGCAGCTCAGAACACTTATTCGGGTGCTTACCACCATCAAAAAAAGTTTTTGTGAAGCATCTGCCTTTCTACTTTTGCAGCTGGGCATATAGCACAGCCTCTTCTGAGGGTAGTCCTACCCCACAGGGAGAAGGGGCATGTTCCTGAAATGGTCTCTCTGCTGTGGCCTGCTTATCACTGCAGGAATGAATCATCTTCCCAACATCACTCATTTGACTGTCAGTCTTCTAATTAGCTTGTTTGCTCCATTTACTCATTAGCAGTTGCCTGAAGTCCTGCTGTACTCTAGTGACTTAATGCTTGCTTGCAAGTGGGTTTAGGGACTGAAGCTGTTCAGTAAATCACCCCCTCACATATCTGTCCAGCTCAGGAGTGCTGCTTTGTAAAGTGCAGGGTGTGTCCTCTGGAGCTGGCTGTGTTGTCCCGGATCCTGTGTCCTGCTTTGACTTGTCCTGGTTGCTTCTGTCACATCTTCCTTTTCTGGTGGAAGGTGCTAACAGGTGAATGCACTGGTGACATGCATTCCCTGGGGTCCCTCTCTGGTCCTGCTGACTGTGGTGCAAGCCTGGGCTTTGCCAGCAACAGCACTTGGAGCAAGCCTGGCTGTGAGCCAGGAGGGCTGAGCAAGGAGAAGGCAACTTGGTTCTGCCCTGGCACCAAGGAGGAGATGAGCGTTTTGGGACCAAGTGACTTGCTGAAATTTTGCCTCTGTGGTCTCCTGAGGCTGTGGTCTAAGAAGTGGTGGGTGCACTTTGAGATACCCCCCAGTGACTCTTGTTAAGATTTAGCCCTGTGAATACAGGTTAGATCCCTACGCAAAAGAGGTATCAAGGTTTTGGGGATGAAGTCTTCTGCGGAGTAGATACCAGACAGAGAGTTTGGGAAAGAAGAAGGAGGAACTTTTAATGGAGATATTCCATGAGACATGATTTTGGCAGGAACTAGACTCATTTCATTGTCAGAAGACCAAGGTGCTCATGTGTTCAGATGTGCTGTGCAGTCCACTCAGGCCTGGCAAACCTGCTGTCTGGCACACTTGCATAATAGGCAAAACCCAGTTTACAGCTGAGCCTGTCAGCCCTGCAGGGCAGCCTGTGTCTGGATGGCGAGCGGCATTCCCATCTGCTGGCATTCCTATCTGCCCATCCTACCCCAGCAGGATGGTATTGCCACACATGATGGGGTGCTCTCCATGGAAGAGAGCGCCTCCACCACTCCTCATTGGAAGTGGTGCATGAGCCAGAAGAAGCAGAAATCTGTCTTGATCCTGGGGTGAGCTTATGCAGTTGGCCATTTGCTAAACTGCTGTTTAGCTTGTAAATGGATTTTCAGATTTGCCCAAAGCCATCGGCCAGGTGAGCAGACGCTCCCTTCCTATCTTTAGGACCACTTTCCGATATGACCCAGGATTTGTTTGCGGCAGTGGATCTATATGACCTCCAGTCCATAAGGAAGGACCATGGCGCTGCAGGGGCGAAAGACATCAGTGTTACTCTCTGTGGTCTCTGGTCCCTGACCACACTCGCTGTGGGGTGGACTCACAGCTCCCCAAAATCCTGAGCAGTTCAGATTCCCATCATTATTCCTGCTGCTAAATGCAGAGGACGGGTAGTGCAAAGCCATGTCAGTGCCCCTCAGAAAGGGCAGACAGCTACTAAGCAGAAGGAGCATTCCCTTGGAGGAGGATTTTTTTGCTGTCTGCCACCAGTATTAGAGCAGATGGAAATCGGCCACATCCTGCCCATGTGCCCGGATGTCGTGGTCCCTCGTAGGAGAGAGGATAGATCTGAGTGTTGACAGCTGCGGATCACAGCCACACAGGGGCCTGTGCGGTGTTGAGGGCTGGGCTGTCGCTCTGACAGATGGTGTGGCGAGACTGTGTGGTCAGGGCACTGAGGAGTCACCCGTATCCCTGCACACATCTCAGCTCCCAGTGATAAAGCTGGTGTTTCAGGGACAAGGCTGCAGTTAAATCAGCCAAAACAAGCTGCCCACAGGTTTAACCCGTGGTTGTGCCAAGCCTGCATCTTCCATCTTCGCTGCATGCTGGTGGTCAAGACATCAGCCTCTTGGAGGAGGAGGGAGATGGGAAGCAACTGGTAATGCCTGTGTCTGGGAGAGCGCTTGGATTTCCATGCCAGGAGCCTTGTAACAGATGAAGGAGCAGCGACATACCATTTTTCAGGGGCTCAGTCACTCGGGGATTCAATCTGTCCATGAGAGCAAAGCCTCCCCTGGTTGGCTGGGGCTGATTTATTTCCAGGCTTCTCACGGCTCTCCGGGGATTGCAGCAAACTGTGGGGATTTGAGACCACTTGTGAGTCAGATCTGCTAATGAGAAAACATCTGCTTTATGCCAGGCTGATGTCACTGGGTAGCGCTGTCATGGTGGCGAGGACAGGTATCAGATACATGTGGGACTGGGCTGCCTGCAGTGCGTAACCTTACTGCAGCCCAGAGGAGTATTTTTGCTATGATGATACCCAAGCTGATGCCAACCTCAGTGAGGGTCATGAGCTGCCAATAGGGTGTCAAAAATGGTGCTGGACTCAGCATCAGCTGGGTTTGGCCAGCACATCCATCCGGAAGAAGTGCCCCAGGCAACAGCAAGCAGTGCGGGACCTTCAGCATCTTTTCTAACTTAAAACAAGGTAGGGGTTGCCCTGCACTGCTGGGTGTAGGAAAGGTATGAACCCTTCCCAGTGGCTTCCTCATAGCAGAGATTTTCACCTGTGCCATCAAATGGGTATGCTCTGCTGACTACCTACCTGGCATTGCAGGGACCTTCCCCCGCTTCTGCCCAGGAGCCTGGCATAGGTGCTATAAACCCCCTGTAATTTCATGCTGTCTGTCTGCAGGGCACTCATCTTCTCCCGCAGCAGCCTCCAGCGCTCAGCATGTCTCCTCTCCCTGCCCGACCGCACAGAGCCTTGTTCGGTGGGAGCCGAGCTAATTGAGTGGAGACCGTACTTTGCGGAGTCCATCAGAAACAATTTAATTCTGAGTTGTGGAAATTGGCAGCCGCCACAGCTCCTATCCCAGCTCTTGGGTCTCATAATAAGGCTGGGACCGATGCTGCTTTTTTTAACCTGCTCTATTTACTTGCCCGGATCAGTGCATTGCTGCTCAGCAGGAGCTGGCTGTGCCGCTGGGCTGGAGAGCGGAGGATACAGCTGCCCAAACCGTGGATCCCAGGACAGCTCTGTAATCAGAGCTGGCTACTCCTGTTTTTCTAAAATCACTTGCTCTTATTTTTAAATGGTTTCATTCAATCGCCACTGTGCTGTGACCTGGCCGCAACCCCCCCCCGCCCCACCCCCGACCCTCACAGCCTCCCCTCCCCGCCTGGGCTCGGGCCCATTGTTTTCCCAGCCCCAAGGGCTGGTGTTTCACAGATGTAAAAATAAAAGCTGTAACATGTGGGATAACAGGGACAGTGCAGCCAGGAGAGGTTCCCGCTGAAGAGGCTCTGGGCAGCACGGTGCTGCCGCGGCCCCAGTGTTGGTTTAGCCGGGCAGTCCAGCCGCTCGGCTTCCCAGCTGTCATCGTGGGATGGAGCAGCAGGGATCACAGTGGGGCTGTCTCCTCCTTCTTGGTGAACAGAGGAGCCACTCATCCCAGCCCCCAGTGCTTTCCAAGCAGGTGCAATGGGTGTGCGGAGCCTGCAGCTGGACCCAGAACCAATGAGCCTGGCACAGGAGCTGCTCTGCGAGACCCCTTGCTGGGAAAGCATCCACGGTGGGCATGGGACAGGCTGGGCTCTCCCCTGGAAGACAGGGGATGGCAAATGAGCCCCAGGGCTTGAGGAGAAGCAGGAGCCTGCTTAAACCTATGTGTGACATGAAAGCTGATGCAATCCTTGGAGCCAGGCAGGGTCAGCTGGCAGCCCGCAGCTCCCTGCAGTGGCTTTGCCCCCTTTGCTCTGTGCTCAGTTCCTGCAGAGCCCTCCTTGTCCCTATGCAGCCTTAACTGAGCAGCAGCTGAGGGACCGTTGGCTACTGGAGCTCTGTTTCGCAGACACAGACCACTCCAGCCTCGTGCAGGGTCCTGCCACCATCCTTGCTCACACCCTTCCCTCACTTCTCACCCCTTTCAGATGGCTCTCTACTTCTGCACCGGCGTCCTGAAGGATGAGACCCTCTTTCGCCACTACGCCCTGAACGTGCCCTTCTACACACACTTCACCTCGCCCATCCGCCGCTACGCAGACATCATAGTGCACCGTCTCCTCTCTGCCTCACTTGGTGGGTGCCACCTGGCCGCTTGCGGAGCAGCTCTGGGTGCTGCAAGGGGAGGGGGTGGCTGTGCCCGGCACATGCAGGACTCACGGGTTCCTGCCTCGCCTGCCACGGGTGCTGGGTGCTTGGAGTCTGCATCCCATGGGGAAGCTCCCTGGCATGTGGGTGCCCTCAAATAACAGGGACATGGAGGTGAGCTGAGCATCTGGGTCCAGGGTGCCATGCCATGGCTCTGGAGCAGGAGGGAGCATGGGCACATCATTGTCACTTGTCCCCTTCCCAGGTGCCAGCTCCCCCATCAAGATGGAGAAAGAGGCCATCCAGAGACAGGCAGATCACTGCAACGACCGGAAAATGGCTTCCAAGAGGGTGCAGGAGCTCAGTGCTGACCTCTTCTTTGCCATCTTTGTCAGGGTAAGAGCCATGACTATCTTCCCCCGAGGCATCTCTGGGTTTCCCCATGAAGGCTCAGCCTAGATGCCACCAGGCAGGCTGTGTGGCTGCCCAGCTGGCCTTGGGGAAGGCAAACAGTGAGGGACACACTGAGCAACCACCACCTCCAGAGCTCCAGGACCTGGAGGCACTTTCTCCCCTTGGGGACAGCTGGATGCAGGATGCCAGTATACTGACAGCCCTGTCTCTTGGCAGGAGTGTGGTCCTCTGGAGTCAGAGGCCATGGTGATGGGTGTCCTGAACGAGGCCTTTGATGTCCTGGTGCTGAAGTTTGGAGTCCAGAAGCGCATCTACTGCAATGTAAGTACCTCACCAGTGTGAGATAGTGCCAACACTGCCTCACCAGAGAGGGCTTCAGCAGCCTGGCATCATCGGAGGCAGTGGCTGTCCTGGCGCCCTTCTGTGCCAGCCCTGCAGCCAGCAGAGCTGCACCCAAGCGATGGAGGGGGAGCCTTCATGGGGTTTCCCCTCCACCCCTCGACCCCAGGCACGCACAAGGGGCTGGGGGGGTCTGGAGCACCCCAGTCTCCGAGGACCAGCTTCTTCCTACTAAGTGCTGGGGGTGATCTAGTCTAGGTAAAAGGGAATAAACACAAATTCAGGGGGACAGAGATCAACACTAGGACTAGGGAAGTGGTTGTCCCCCTGTACTCGGCACTGGTGAGGCCACACCTCGAATACTATGTTGAGTTTTGGGCCCCTCACTACAAGAAGGACATTGAGGTGCTGGAGTTTATCCAGAGAAGAGCAACAAAGCTGGTGAAGCGTCTGGAGCACAAGTCTTATGAGGAGAGGTTGAGAGAGCTGGGGTTGTTCAGTCTGGAGAAGAGGAGGCTGAGGGGAGACCTTATCACTCTCTACAATTACCTGAAAGGGGGTTGTAGAGAGGTGGGTGTTGGTCTCTTCTCCCAAGTGACAAATGATAGGACAAGAGGAAATGACCTCAAGTTGCGCCAGGGGAGGTTTAGACTGGATATTAGGAAAAATTTCTTCACTGAAAGGGTTGTGAGACATTGGAACAGGCTGCCCAGGGAAGTGGTTGAGTCACCATCCCTGGAGGTATTTAAAAGACGTGTGGATGAGGTGCTTAGGGACATGGTTTAGTGGTGGACTTAGCAGGGTTAGGTTTACAGTTAGACTTGATGATCTTGAAGGTCTTTTCTAACCTAAATGATTCTATGATTCTATGAACACGGAGCTGAAGCGAGGAAAGGGAGCGAGGCTGGTTTTTCATTTCATTTAATCAGACGGTATATCTGGGGCTGTGACAGCACCACTGTAGGCCAGCACCTGCGGTTAGTGACAGCATCTTCTCTTAATAACCTGGTTATATGGCTGGCAATGACATCTTTAAACAGGGCATATAGTGTGATACATGGGCTGTTTGTGTATCACAGCAGTCCCTGATTTACGTGCTAGGCTCAGGCTCATGGGCTGCTGCATCCCGGTTGTTAAAGAGCTGCAGAGGCAGCATGCTGGGCAAAAGCAGCGTTGTCCCCATCCACAGGAAAGTGGAGGGGGAGAGCTAAGTGGGGGGATGTTGTCAGGGCCACAGGCTGTTCCCAGCACTCTCTCTGCCTGCAGGCACTGCCGTTGCTGGGATTCCACTTCCAGAAGGTAGGGAGGAAACCAGAGCTGACACTCATGTGGGAGCCAGAGAAGCTGGAGCAGGAGTCTGTGCCCCAGGTAAGACTCCCCAGCATGGGACGGGCTCACAACACCATGGGGCTGACGTGGAAGCTGTATGCAACATGTGGACCCCATGATCTCCGCAGGGACAGGTCTGGGAGGCAGGACTGCCTTGTAGGCTGTCAGGTCCTGCTGTCCCTCTGTGTCCCCTCTCCAGCGAGCCCGACCTCAGCCTCAACCTTCTCTGCCATTCAGCCCCACTCCATCCCATCGCTGCTCCCGCATCTGACCCCTCCACAGCCTTCAGACTCTGCCTTGCCTGCTGTGTGCACTGTCTCCCAATTCAGTTTCCTCCAGGAATTGAATTAACATGCTGTTTACTTCCTTCTTCCAGATCATCAATTAAGTTGTTAAGTAAGATCAGGCCTAAGGCAGCGCCTGTCTAGACCCTTCCCCCCATTTTGGCATTCCTTGCCCCCTCGCTGGCATGGCCTTTCCTTCAGGTTTCCATCCCTGTGACAGGGTTGAGACCCAATTAAGAGGAATTTTTTAAGTCAGACTTCTGAGATGCAGTGTCAAATGGTTTAACAGCATCTAGAAATCTTTCTCTTGTGTCCCTGTCATCTATTAACTTGGTAACTCAATCAAAGGGAGCAATCGCATTTGTCTGGCTTGATTAAGTGGTGCTGCTTTGCCAACTTTTGTCTGGCGTCACTATAAAATCACAGCTGTGTTGACTGCTGTGATCCCCGCGTGCTGCCTGGGTTGGGACAGGCGGGTTGAATCCCAGCCTATCCCTGCACTGCTCTGGGGGCTCTGCACTTGAACTCCATTTCCAACCAAGGCCAGCACAACCAATCCTTGTCCACCTAGGGCTGGATGAAAAGGACTCCCAATACAGGGCCGGGCTCACCCTCCCCGCTGGTATGATGCATGTCCTGGGGAGCCCTTTCCTTCCCAGGGGAGATGTTGTCAGAGCCAGCTGAGCTCCCTGGCTGCTGCAGGCGTTTCTGCAGGCCTCCCTCCCTTTGAAGCTGAGCGTTCCTTTCTCAGCTTGGCTCAGAGAAGCCCCCTGGACACGGCCCGAAGTGGCCTCTGTTCCTCCTTTCGTACAGGGGTGGGTATCAGTTACACCCTAGCAGGGACCCGCATGAAAAATGATGCCCCAGCATGAGCAGGGCCCATTTTGGTTAAGCAAACACGCGGGGGTAGAGGAAACTCCTCCACGAACCCTCCACGCCTCCTAAGAAAACACCAGAGCTCTCCCCTGGGACCAGGCTCTGAGCTGTCCTCTGAGCCAGCAGATCCCCGAGTTGATAAATCTCCAGCCCTGGGATGAGCCGGATCCCTGGGAGCCGTGCTGAACCACGGGAGATGTCACCTGGACACTCCATGGCACCAAGCACCCCCAGCTCCCTGCCTGGCCCCAGCGCTTGGCCTCTGCTTCCCCATTTGGCTCGGCCTGGCCAGGCAGTGGGAACGTCGGGGAAAGCGGTTTACGGAAAGCTGTGCAGAGGTCTGGGCTGGCTGGCTCTGCCACAGAGGGGAGATGTTGCCCACACCTATCCCCGAGCTCTAGGAGATGGCCAGGACCTCAGTAGGCATTACTCAAGGCTTGAGTATGAAGTGGACCTAAGACTTGGGGGATTTGACGTGAAATCGTGTTGTTCCTCAGTGCTTCAGCAAAGGGATGAGGCAGGATTGCAGGGGAGAGCCCTGATAATCCCCATTTGACTCCCCCAGATGTGGGGGGCTGCCCCATGGCCACTGCCTCCTGTGATCCTGCCAGCTGGCGCAGGCAGGGGACTGGTGCTAGGTAGCCAGCAGCTATCTGGGCAGCCGTCTGCAAAAGGATTTCCCTGCAGTTTGCTCCTCGCTGGCCACTTTGATACATTTAAATCTCAATGAGATTTTCCTGCTCTGAATGATTAATCTGGAGCGGCTGGCGCTGCATGGGCTGGGAAGGGTTTGACAAGGTTACACCGGTGGCTCTGTGCCCACTCCTCCTGTGGGCCAGCCATGAGCAGACGGCCCCGTCGAGCTCTGCCACAGCGCAGGGCTTGGGGCCAGGCTCCGGCAAGCGAAGTCCCCAAATGCCTGGCCATGGCCCTGAGGCAGCCCCTTCCCGGTGTCCCAGGCAGTGCGTTAATGGTTCCTTGTGGACAGACATGATCAATGCTTTACACTTCTAATCCACACAATTGCATGAAGAGATGGAGTCAGGGGACTGGGGAGGTGGCAAGCAGGCAGCAGCGCATTCATGAACGGGAGAGATTGATTTTCTGGGGTCTTTATTCCTTTGCGTCTCTCTCATCCATCGTGCTCCCTTCCTGGGTCTCCTCTCGCTGTCGGGGCACAGCGGGGGTTGTTCCCTCCTTGCAGGATGCTGAGAAAATGCTCGGCATCAGGTGGAAAACCCTTCTCACTGCAGCTCACCATTGGCGCTTGGCCAGGTTGCTTCATTAAAGCATGATGTGCATTCTCCGGCTGGAGAAGGGAGACACGGGCAGGCTTTAGGGGAGGTTGGGACCCAAAGCCAAGGGCACAATCACCCACACTCCTTCCCAGACTGCATGGAGAACAAGACTGGGGCCTGATCAGGCTGGAGTAAGTGAGAATGTTTTGGGAAGCTCATTTAGGTCAGTTTGGAGTCCCTGGCTGGCTTCCCAGCCCAGTGGTATTGCCCTGGAAGATGCTGTGTCCAGCCCTAGCCCCAGGAGCACCCTGGACTCTAGCAGCGCTATCTGAAGCTGTCCTGCCCCATTCCCCGGCTCCCAATGGGTGAAAAAAGCAAAAGCCAGCGCAGCTCTAAGCAAATCCGGGTGTGATGCCAAGCCACCTGAAAAACCCTCTTCTCTCCATCTTTCTCTCCCTCGCTGAAGGTGATCACCATTTTCACGCTGGTGGAGGTCGTGTTGACATCGGACGGCGTCCCGCTCAAGTACAGCGCCCTGCTCAAGAGACCGAGCTCGGAGAAGTGAGCGCCCCGGGCTGCGCATGCTCCCTGCTGCCGACGGTCGCTCACCTCCCAGGCCCCACAATGGCACCTGCTGGGGACAGAGGGGACCCACGAGGAGTTTGCAGTTTTGAGTTTTAAAACCGATGCCGTTTTATTTCTGGTTTGGATTGGATTTTAACTCTGGATGGGAGTGGGGCTCAGGGCTTGAGCCTGCCCCAGGCAGAGCATTTCTACTCTGGGATATTTTTTAGCTTGAAGCTTTTTTTTTTTTTTTTTAAGGCAGTGGTGTCTATCTCCACCCACCTCGGGTGCCCGTGGTGAGGGCCGAGCAGGGATGAGTGTCCCTGGGAGCGGGGAGGGGCTGGCTCCACCGTCCCAGTTGGGATGCAGTAGGATGCCGTGGGATGCTGCCGTGGGGCCATGCAGGAGGGTTTCTTGCAGGGTTGTGTGTCACGTAATAAAAGCTGGGTCAGCAGCCGCATGGGGGGCTTGCGCAGGTTTTATTTTGTTTCCTCCACGTTCCCAGCAGTAACAGAATCCCAGCAGTAACTCATCTCCCGGGCAGCCCTGTACCTTCCCCTGCCTGCAGCTTCCTGGGCGTTGTGAAATCCAAGCGGCCTCGCTGCCTCCCCCAGCCCCCGGCATGTGATCGGCTGGAGGGTGTGGAGGATCGGGTGGATGTGTGCTCCCGGCTCCCCCTCCAGCAGCTAATCCCTCAGCCGGAGCCTTCACTGGGTGTCACCGGGTGTCTGCTCCAGCCCCTCACACCCTGGCCTCCAGCCTCACCCAACTCAGGGACCCTGCAGCGCCACATCCTCGCTTCTCCCTGCTGCTCCAGAGAGCATCCAGCCCCCCATGGACCGACCAGCCCTTCTGCATCTGACACCTCTGCCTGCTCGGCATCCCCGTGTCCCCCACCCGCACTGTGCAGGATGTCCTGGGGGGCATGGGCTGCTCTGGCATCCTCCGCTTCATCACCCCCACAGGGATGGGCAGCTACAAGTGGCGGCTGGTGGAGGGATTGACATCTGGCGAGAAGGAGTGGATCCATTGTGCCAGGCAGGGCGGGGGCCCTGCTTCACTCTGCCTCATGAGTGGTGGCAATGTGGCCCTGGCATGGACAGTCTGCCCTTCGCAGGAGCCAGGAGTTGGCCAAACCCGAGCTGCTCGGCTCAGGGTGGGGGATCGGGCCCAGGGGTGGGTCAGGGCTGGGTACAGCACACTCCCCAGGAGCTGGCGAGCTGTGAAAGCCATCAGGTCACCTGCGGTCCCCGGGGGTTGCACTGCTGGCGGTGTCCTTCCAGGTGGCCTGGTGCAACCATGTGTGGACGTCACCTTCGGACGTGGGAGCAGGTGGGAGTAGCCTATTCCTCCCTGGGTCTCCTGCTCCTCACTGGGCGCTGGTGACACGGGGCTGTTCCCTGCCCGCAGCAGGTACCTCGCTGTGTGGGTGCACTGGCACGGGCTGCACCAGGGCCTGACAGGCAGTGTGTGACCGTGTCGCCTGGGAGAGGGGACCTGAGGACACTGACACCAACGGCAAGATGTCCTCCCCCTACCCCTCAGCCTGGTGTCCCCCTCCTCGGGTTTGTCTCAGGGGAAACAAGGCCAATCCAGCCCGGCCCAGCTCAGCCTGTCTGCAAAAGCAGCACTTTGCCCTGCGCCCTCCCTGCCGCTCCCTGGGGTCCCACAGGCAGCCGCCACGGTGGGAGCTGGGGGCCCTGAGGTGCCCTGGTCCCCAGGGGCCAGCTGGAGGTCCTCCCTTGCTGCTGTGGGGGAGGGATGGCCCCAGGGAGGGCTGGGGGCACTGGGAGGGCCCTGGGCAGGGCTGGGAGATAGTCCTTGAATGTTATCAGCCCATCGTCTCGCCCCCGGTGGGGCTCAGCCCTCAGGCGGGACAGCGAAGGGCCATAAAGGGCTGCCCCCCTCCAGCCCTGGATGCAGGCGGCATTCGGGGAGGGAGCTGGGGTGAGCAGCATGGGGTGGCCGCTCTCCCCTAAGACCTGCCTTCTCTTCTGCCTCCTCGCCCGGCTAGCCGCTGCGGCCTCAGGTAACAGCTCGAGCGGGCACGTGTGGGACAGGGGGGTGTGAGCCCTTGGTGGGGGGCATGGGGGCTGGTGCCACTTCTCTGGGGGTCTCTGGGAACCCTGTCACCTCCCCATGTGGTATCAGCAAGGGCAAACCCTCTCAGCTGCTTCAGGAGCTTGGGGTGGTTTGAGACCCCAAACTTTGAATGAGTTTGTCTTGGCCCCCACCAAAGCAGGCCCCGTCCCCGCTGCCGAGAGGTGCAAGGCGCTTCCCAGCCAAACTGTGCCTCGGTTTCCCCCTCTGCAGACGGGCTCTGGGCAATGCTGGGGTTGCCAAAGGCTGAGCGGAACCCCAAAGTCCTCCTGGCCCCTCCGAGGCTCAGAGCAGCTAAATTCACCTTGGGTGGAGATGCCCATCGTGGTCCCTGGGGGAGGGGTTTGTCCCCAGGGACCCTCAGGGTGCCCAACGCCTCCGCATGCCCCCAGCAGTGCTCTCGCCGCCAGATGCCGAGAAGACCCCGGAGTACTGGAACGAAGGGGCCAGGAGGAGGCTGGAGGCGGCCCTGGCCTTGCAGCCGGTGGTGCGGCGGGCCAAAAACATCATCCTCTTCATGGGTGACGGTGAGTCCCCTGGGTCCCAGCCAGGCCCTGTGGCTCCACGAATCCACAGCAGCCAGGGGACGTGGCCGATGAGAAGACGGGGCTGGTGCAGGTCCCCTCCTCTCCGGCCAGCCCTGAGCAATGCTTGGGGAGGGCAGGACCATCCCCAGTCCTGGCCCCTTGCCACCCTGCGGCTCTGCCATGCCCGCAGGCATGGGGCTGACCACGGTGTCGGCGGCTCGGATCTACAAGGGGCAGCTGGCTGGCGGCTTGGGTGAGGAGAGCGTCTTGGCCATGGAGACCTTTCCCCACGTGGCCCTGGCCAAGGTGAGTGGGGCAGTGCCGGGGGGCGGCCACCCTGCCCCTGCTCAAAAACCTCACTAGCCCCTGCTTGCTTCCAGACCTACACCATCGACCGGCAGGTGCCCGACAGCGCTGGCACAGGCACAGCCTACCTCTGCGGGGTGAAGACCAATGCCAAGACACTGGGGCTGAATGGGGCGGCCGTCTACGGCAAATGTCGCACGGCCTTTGGCAACGAGGTGGACTCCATCCTGCACCGGGCCAGGCTGGCAGGTACGGGGCAGTGGGCAACCCTGTTGGAGAGCCTGGCACAGCACAGCCTTCCCACGCCGTGCGGGGCTGGACGGGCTCCCTGTAAACCCTTGCCCGTGCTGCAGGCAAGTCAGTGGGCATCGTGACGACCACACGGGTGCAGCACGCATCCCCCGGGGCAGCCTATGCCCACTCAGCCAGCCGGAGCTGGTACGCTGACGCCAACATGCCCAAGGAGGCATTGCGGGATGGCTGCAAGGACATCGCCTATCAGCTGGTGCACAACACTGACATCAACGTGAGCCGGGGAGCGGGCATGGGAGGGAGGGGACACCGGAGACCTCGGGAGGGTCTGCTGAGCTGCAGGGCTGTGGCGGTGCCGGTGGCAGCTCCCTGCTGCCCGGCAGGTGATCCTTGGTGGCGGGCGGATGTACATGACCCCCAAGCGGACCGCGGACCCTGAGTACCCGGAGGACCCAGCTCAGAATGGCACCAGGAAGGACGGCCTGGACTTGATTGCCGAATGGCTGAGTGCCAAGCAGGTACCGCGCTGAGGTGGAGGGGACGTGACGCCAGGCACAGGGCACATGCCGTTGGCACCGGCTCTGTTCTCGCTGGCAGGGCGCCCGCTATGTCTGGGACAAGAAGGGCCTGGACGCAGTTGAGGATGACTCTGTGAACCACCTGATGGGTAAGAGCATCACTGACTGGGCCACTGGCAACACCTCCACCTCCTCCCCATTCCGGGGGTGCTGGTGGGGCCACAAAGCGGCCCTGGTGTGGACCCCCCTGCCCCACCGCCCCAGGACTCTTCGAGCCCAAGGACATGAAGTACGAGCTGAACCGCAACACCTCCACGGACCCCTCCATCGTGGAGATGACAGAAAAGGCCATTCGCATCCTGCGCAGGAACCCCAATGGCTTCTTCCTCTTTGTGGAAGATGAGTAGCCCCAGGCGGGCAGTGTGGCTGGCGCTGGGGTGGGATGCGGGTCCTGGGAGAAGGTGGGTGTCCCAGGGGACCAGGGAGGGGGTGACAGCTGCATTCCCTGTGCAGGTGGCAGGATCGACCACGGCCACCACAGCGGCCGGGCCAAGCAGGCACTGATGGAGGCCGTCATGCTGGACCGGGCGGTGGCACGGGCGGGTGAGCTCACCTCCCCCTCCGACACCCTGACTGTGGTGACGGCCGATCACTCCCATGTCTTCACGTTCGGGGGAAACACGCTGCGTGGCACCTCCATCTTTGGTGGGTCCCAGGGAAGGGCGGTGAGCATCCCTGTTCCCACCTCCCCCTTTTGCTCCCACTGGAGCCGTCAAGGCAGGTAGCTGGGGAGAGGTACCCAACTGGGACAGGGGGGTAACAGTGTCTTTCCCTGTGCCAGGGCTGGCCCCCAAGAAAGCCAAGGACAAACGAGCCTATACCAGCATCCTCTATGGCAATGGGCCTGGCTACAGCATCCGTGATGGGGGCCGCCCAGCCGCCAGCCTCCCTGCTGCGGGTAGGAGCCTGCTGGGGATGGGGTGGGGGGGCGGCAGGGTGGCTGGGGCAGCATCCCATGGGCATGGCCGCTGGGGCTACATGGGGTCCCAGTGCCACCGCGTGGCTCAGGTGTCACTTGGGCAGGAATCGCCCTGATGCCAGGGTGATGGGAGCTGCCCCCCATCCCTGCGACGGGTAGGGGAGTCTGCTGCCCCCAGCCCCATTTCTCCTGCCCACCCTGCAGAGGACAAGGACTACAGGCAGCAGGCAGCCGTGCCCCTGGATACAGAGACCCACAGTGGGGAGGATGTGGTGGTGCTGGCCCAGGGTCCCATGGCCCACCTCTTCCACGGGGTGCAGGAGCAGCACTACATCGCCCACGCCATAGCCTACGCCGCCTGCCTTGAGCCCTATGCTGCCCAGCCCCGGTGCAGGACAGCCCGCAGGGCCTCCCGTGGCACCCAGCGCTCCCCCCAGCCCCTGCTCACCCTCCTGACCCTCTGCGTGGCCACCCGCTTGGTAGGGGGCTGAGAGCCCCTGGCGAGCTCCGCTTCAACCTGGGCTGCCTGGCACCCCCTGAGCCAGCCCTGGCCTCGCCATTGAGGGTCTCAGCAGCCAGGTCCCCACTGTGGCCAGGATCAAGGCATGCAATAAAACACAGGTTGTTTGTCTCCATCTGCTGTGCGAGGGTTTGCTGCGGCGGTTGCCTCCTAAGGTGCTGCCCTGTGCCTCAGTTTCCCCAGGTGGTCGTGGCTCCTAGTTCCCCCACGGGATTAGCACTGGAGGCATAGGGATGAAGGAGTTGATGAAATGAGGGTGAGGGGTGGCCTTGTCCCTCCCAGCTTTGTCAGGCTGGGGCGTAGTACACAAGGGTTGGTACCTTCCAGCTTGATACCTTCCTGGCAAGGGCTGATCAAGGAGCAGAGTTTTAGTCCTGATCAGTGGATTTATTGCTCAAGAAAGTGCTGGGCAGAGAGCAGGGCTGCTTGGTGCATGAGTGATCCCAGGTGCTCCTAATACCCCTGTTGCCCCAGGTCCGATGCTCAATGCAGCCTGTGGCATCCCCCACTTGGCACCGCAGCACCACAGCCAGGGCGGGCAACGATGCCTGCCAGGCACTGCCCATGACCTTGCCCCCTGCATCTGTGCCCCAAGTCCATCCATCCCGCTGCAGCAATAAGGAGGTGCCTGCAGCCCAGCCCCATGGCCTTTGTGCCAGCTGCCCGGCAGGACGCCACGCTATCGGAGACATGCCGAACCCCTCCACACACCCCTTGAGGGCTGATCCTGGTCCAAAGTCCCTCCCCAGATCTGCTAGAGTTGCGGACACTACCAGCAGCATTGGGCTACCGGATCTCACCATGCAGCTCCTGGCACCTCTCATGCTCTGCCTGGGCCTCTGGGCAGGGCTCAGCGATGCTGCCATCCCAGGTGGGGACAAGGATGGGGACGGGTGCTCGGCTGGCTGCAGCCGGTTCCCCGGGGAAGTGGGGCACCTGGCAGGGCACCAGCCTGGCTGCCCACAGGGAAGGTTTGGGAAGGGGTGCAGGGGCTGCCTGGCTCTGCAAGGGTTAATGGGGCTTACCTCTGCTTTTCTGGGGAGCTTGAGCCAGTTTTCCCCTGTGGGGTCAGATTCCTGCTTGCTTCTGGGCTGTCGAGGCTGGGGGAAGTGCTTGTAACCTCCCCGCTCCATGAATATGGCCCCATTCCGCCTGCCAGATAGTTCCCCCCATCACGTCCCTTTTTGCTGCCCCCTCCTTCTCTGCCCCAGGACCCCTGGGCCAGGCAGTGGATGCAAGTCCGCATGGCCTTTCCCCACCCTAAACAGCATGCTGACTCGCTCAGCCCATGTCAGAGAAGGCCCCAGCATGGGGTTGCCCAGGGAGTGGGTGCTCCTGGGATGCGGGTACCCCAGGGATGCGGATACCCCAAGGATGAGGGTGCCCCAGGGATGTGGGTGCTGGCAAGCTGGGATTGACATGTGCTGCCCTGTCCCAGCGGAGGAGGAGAAGCCATCCTTCTGGAACAAGCAGGCAGCCGCAGCCATCGAGGCCTCCTTTGAGATCCAGCCCATAATAAGCCAAGCCAAAAATCTCATCCTCTTCCTTGGGGATGGTAAGTCCCGCTGACGCACCCGGCGGGCAGGCTGGCATCACTGCTGCCCTGTGGACCTGGGTTCAGGGAGGGCACCCAGTCCAGAGGGTGACCAGGACCCTCTCTCCTCACCCAGGATTTGGGATCCCCACCATCACGGCCACCCGCATCCTAAAGGGGCAGGAGCAGGGGAATCTGGGCCCCGAGACCCCCCTCGCCCTGGATGCTTTCCCCTACGTGGCTCTCTCCAAGGTAAATCCCTGCCATGCCGGGCATGGGGCCAGGGTGATGCCCATGGGGCTGCTGGCACAGAAGCACCCTGAAGATGCGCATATGGATTGCACGGGGTCCCTGCCTGTCCCACACTTGCCCTTAGGCAAGGGGGGGTTGAGGGAAGCAACCTGCCAACCACCCCCTGCCCTGAGCCTGGCCTGTGTCCTCGGCAGACGTACAACGTGGACCGGCAGGTCCCTGACAGCGCGGGGACGGCCACAGCCTACCTCTGCGGCGTGAAGGGCAACTACCAGACAGTGGGGCTGAGCGCGGCCGCCCGCCACTCACAGTGCAACACCACAGCGGGTAACGAGGTCATCTCAGTGCTGGAGCGAGCCCGCAAAGCTGGTAAGGGGGGGCACGGGGCAGGGGGCTGGGGGGAACCCTGCGGGGACAAGGAGCATCAAGCCAGGGACTGCCCCTGCCAGGAGCATCCCGGGGCTTGATGATGGGGGACCCCATGCCCCCGCCAGTTGCCTTTTGTGGGGCCTGACGGGTGGGGGGTGGCAGGGAAGGCAGTGGGCATCGTGACGACAACGCGGGTGCAGCATGCATCGCCATCGGGGACCTATGCCCATGTGGTGAACCGCAACTGGTACGCGGATGCCAGCATGCCCGTGACGGCCCGCCGCGAGGGCTGCAAGGACATCGCCTGGCAGCTGGTCCACAATGTCGACATCAATGTGAGCACCTGTGCATGGGTGGGTGGGGGGAGCAAGGGCAGACCCCCACCCCGGGCACCCCCGCTAATGCTGCGCCCATCTCATCCCCTCCAGGTGATCTTGGGGGGTGGTCGGAAATACATGACCCCCAAGGGGACGCCAGACCCCGAGTATCCCACCTACAGCACAGAGAATGGGATGCGCGAGGACGGGAATAACCTCATCAACATGTGGATGGAGGCACGGCCGGTGGGTGACACCGGGGATGGTCCTCTGCCCACCACCCCGGGGCATGGGGCTGGGGACCCACTAACTCCTGTGAGATTTGCCCACAGGGTGCCCGCTATGTCTGGAACAGGACGGAGATGCTGGCTGCCACCAACGACCCCAGCGTGAAATACTTGATGGGTAACAAATGTCCTCTGTTCCGGGACCTGGCAGCCACTGGGACGCGTGTGGGCACTGAGGTTGTCCCCAACGCGTCCCCTCCCAGGTCTCTTCGAACCTGCGGACATGAAGTACAATCTGGTGCGTAACACCACCATGGACCCATCGCTCACCGAGATGATGGAGGCGGCCATCACCATCCTGAGCAGGAACCCCAATGGCTTCTACCTCTTCGTGGAAGGTAAGTCAGGGCTGGTGCCCCTGGTGTGGTCCCACATCCCAGGGTGGGGGTAAGAGTTGGGAGTGCTGCCGTTGGTCCCCAACCCACCATGGGCACCCATCTGCAGGTGGCAGAATCGACCATGGCCACCACGACGGTGCAGCCCATAAGGCTCTGACGGAGGCGGTGGAATTCGACCGGGCCATCGAGCGGGCGGGCGCCCTGACAGATGAGGCACAGACCCTCACTGTCATCACCGCCGACCACTCGCACGTCTTCTCCTTCGGTGGCTACACCCTGCGCGGCTCCTCCATCTTCGGTAGGGCTCTGCCTAGCCGCCAAGAGTGGGGCATGGCCCCGTGCTGGGCGCTGCTGGCTCTGGGGCACCCTGTCTGCGGCCAGAGGGGTGATACGGGGGTTTCTTGGCTGACTCCCCCCTCCATTGCCCCGTCCCTAGGTCTAGCCCCCAGCAAAGCCCTTGACAAGAAGAACTACACGTCCATCCTCTACGGGAACGGGCCAGGTTACCCGGGCACCATGCGGACCGACGTGGACGATGACACAGCCAGTGAGGGCACAGGGACCATGGCCAGGTGGTAGGGCAGGGCTGGGGGTCACCGCTGGGCCCCTCACCCTCTTCTCCCCCTCTCCAGATCAGTACGACTATTTGCAGCAGGCAGCTGTGCCCCTCGACTCGGAGACCCACGGTGGTGAGGACGTGGCCATCCTGGCCAAGGGCCCCATGGCCCACCTCTTCCATGGGGTGCAGGAGCAGACCTACGTGGCCCACGCCATGGCCTACGCCGCCTGCCTCGAGCCCTACACTGCCTGCCGCCAGCGGGGCTCTGCCGCCAGCACCCACACCACCCCCCTGGCCCTGCTCCTGCCCACCCTCCTCCTGCCCCTCTTCCACTGACCCCACGGCCCCACGTGCTGCCAGACCCACATCCCCCCCTCCCCACGGCTGCGGCAACCATAGGTGGCCAGCAGCTCTTTGGAGTATCCCTGGTCCAGATGTGGGAGCTGTGGGGCACCGAATCCCAGGCGCAGGGGGGCCCTACGCCACCCGCACGGGCTGCTCGGTGGTTAATAAACGTGGGGGTGGCAGTGATGGGACAGGCGTGTTAGCGGTGTGGGGGTTCCCATGCCGTGCAGGCAGGGCTGGGGATGCTGCCCGCTGCTGCCCGTCCCCTGGCCAAAGCCCCTTGCACCCACCCAGCATATCCAGCACTTTATTGACCAGAAACAGCAGCGAAAAATACAGCAGGCATCTGTGTCCCCGCACTCCTGGGGCAGGCTGGCATTGCCTGGCCCCGAACCCTGCCGGCTGTGCCCACCCGCTGACAGGGCTGGTGCAGGGACAGGATGGGGCTGGCACGGGGGGTGCCAGGGAGGGCAGTGGGCAGGGGGGCTTTCGGCATGGGGCAGCCCTATGGCATCTCTGGTTCATTCTCCCTGCCCTGACCGACCCTGGGCTGGATGTGGTAGGGCTGGGTGAAGGGTTTGGGGTGGGTGGACAGGAAAGGGGCTACATGGGTGCCTGGGGGGTGCCCTGTATTGCCTCATTCCTCCATGGGGACTCAGCCCCCCCCCCCCCCCCCCCCCCCCCCCCCCCCGCAATTAGCAGGGCAGGGGGTAGGAAGGGGATGGGCAGGAGGCAGCTGCCTCTGGGCAGGAGCTCATGCCCACCCCAAGCGTCTCCCCATTGCCTCCACCCCTCCAGTGGGTGCCTGTCTTTGAGGGAGCAACCCCCTGCATCACCCGGGGGTGCCCCCTTTGCCTGGAGAGT
Source organism: Gavia stellata (assembly GCF_030936135.1). Taxonomy (NCBI): domain Eukaryota; kingdom Metazoa; phylum Chordata; class Aves; order Gaviiformes; family Gaviidae; genus Gavia; species Gavia stellata. Next base: position 19,378,202 of record NC_082604.1, read on the forward strand.
AGGAGGGGGAGACGGAAGGAGGTGGGGAGCAGATACAGGGTGGCACTCGGGCAGGGACGGGGATGGGGCGTGCCAGCCTGCCAGGGGGCAATCGGCCTCACCACACTGAGCACTTGTGCACTGGGTTCATGGGCGAGTTCTTGGGGCAGTGGAAAACCCGTCCAAACTCCTCGAACTGTGAGACGCTGCCCAGGACCCTGCCAGGAGAGTGGGGCAACTCAGAGCCGAGCATACCCTGCCCCACACCCGCCACTTGGGCCACCCCCTCACCCCAGCAGCACCCCATCCCATGCCCACCCAGAGCCTTCTGGTGTCATGCTGGTGCCCACCCCACTTTGCATGGCACTGCCAGATGTGGGGAAGGATGGCACCTGCTGTGCCCCCTGCCCCGTTTCGGGGCTGGCCGGTACCTGTAGTGCTCCGGGGCATGCTTGTCTGTCAGCACCTGCAAGTAGATGGACTGGGATCGCCGCTTGATGCACCAGTTCTGTGGGGGAGAATGGTTCCCGTGGGTGAGCCGGATGGGACACCGTGGGTCCTGGCACCCACCGGGGCCCGTGGGGTCCTAGCACCCACCAGGGCACAAGAGCCTTTCTTACTGCTGTGGGACCAGGGTGGTGATGCCCTGGCTGTGCTTGTTATTGCGGGGTCACTTGGGAGCCTGTGTACATGGTATAGATGGGTTGGAAGAGCAATAGGAGCATGTTTGTTACTGTAGGGTCTCCTAGGGGAATGGGCTGCCTGGCTGTAGGGTCACCTAGCAGTTCGGTGTCACGTGCATTTGTTACTGTGGGGTCTCTGGAGGTGATGGGGGGGCACACGTTTGTTATTGTAGGGTCCCCAGGAGCAGTGGGGCTGCGTGGGGTGGTCCTTGCAGACCTGAGCCCCATGCCCTGAGCACAGGACTTCCTGATGGAGCCAAGCCCGGCTCCTGGCCAAGGTTCCGGCACAGCTCTTGCCCTGTCCCTTGGGGCCACCGGCCCCACACTGGGTGACCCCCCTGCCCCAGTACATGCCACGTGTGGGGAGGGCAGGGGCTCACCTGGGCGAAGGCGATGAAGAAGAGCTGGTCATGGGTGTATTTCAGGTGGTGCAGGGGGTGCTCGGGGCCGTGCTCCCGCACCCACTTCTGGTAGGCCTGAAGAACAAGGGGTGCCCTCAGCATGGCCTTGGGTGCCCCCCAAACCTGCCCCGAGCCTCCCCCTAGAGCCCCCCAGCAACCGGCAAGCTGGATCAGACCCACTCCCTGCGGCAGCAAGCAAGGTGGGGCTGGGGGGTCTCCCGCTCCCCCCGTGAGGATGGCATCAGCAGCTGCCCCATGGCTCTGCCGGGGCCGTGACACCCCAGGGTGGGGGAATACTTACGTAGTAGGCGAGTTTGAGCCCCCCCATGTCAGCAATGTTCTCCCCCAGCGTGTGTTTGCCATTGACCTGCCGAGAGAGAGATGGAATGAGCAGAGATGCCCCCCCCAGCCAGGCATCCCCCCATCCTCACCCTGGCACCAAGGCTGTGCCTCAGTTTCCCCCACCCAGTGCCCTGAGGAATTTCCCAGCTGAGGTGTGATGAGTTGTCAGGTCTCAGGGCAGGGCAGAGCCATGCTCTCCTGTGGGCACAGAGCAGCAGGGACCCTCCCATGGGGCAGTGTGTGCCCAGGCATTGCCCAGCGGGTGAGGGAGTCTCACCCGCTGGTTGTAGACAGTGAAGTTGTCGTAGAGGTTGACAATACATTGTGCCTTCTTCAGGAACTTGCTGTACGACCGCTCCGTCCACCAGTGCACCAGGTTCCCGTGCCGATCATACTGTCCCCCTGCCGAGGCAACCACCACCACCGGTAATCCCAAGGGACCCAGGTGTCCTGCCCCCCACCCTGCCTGGCTGCCTCTGCTCACCCACCTCCCGCCCCTGCACGGGAGTGTCACTCACCCCAGTCATCGTAGCCGTGGGTCAGCTCGTGCCCGATGATGGTTCCAATCCCGCCGTAGTTCAGAGACCTGTTGTGTGGGGAGCAGAGGTGAGATAGCGGAGGGCACGACGCTGGCAGGCATGGTGGTGACCCCAGGAGCTGGCACCCCCATACCCCTGCCCTGGCACTGCCCCCACCCATGTCCCAGCCCCACACTCACTGCGGGAACTCGGGGTCGTAGAGGGTGGGCTGCAGGATGCCAGCAGGGAACACTGGGGACACAGGAGAGCATTGCAGTTGAGAGGCCACCCTGTCCCGTGCCCACCTGCAGCATCACCTGGCACCAGGGGACACTGGACCGTGCCCCCCACCTCGGGCCCTCCCCACACCCGCTTGCCCCAGGGGTGCTGAGCCCAGGGGGCCGGGCAATGCCTCACCCATCTGGTTCTTGTTGGGCAGGTAGTAGGCGTTCAGCGCCTGGGGAGGCAGCAGCCACCTGCAAGGAGAGACAGCGGTGCCAGCCTGCGGAGGCACCGGGGGGGGGCATGGAAATGCCACCCCCTTGCACAGCTGGAGGGTCAGGGGGGCATTCCTGGCTTGCCCTGTGCCCTCCTGCCTACACCCCATGGGGTGCAACTGGGCGTGGGGACAGGAGGCATCAGTGGGGCCATGCTGTGACCCCCATGCCCCCCCACAGGGCAAGAGGATACCCACGCAGACTTGTCCACCTCCTGCCGGATCTTCTTCACCGAGAGCCTGATGCCGAAGGCGATGCTGTTGAGGATGTTCTTGAAGTAGGTCTTCTCATCCACCTCGAACTGGGGGCGGCACAGCCACATCAGGGCTATGCCAGCCCCAAGTGCCAGCCCCAAGAGAGTGGGGAGCAGGGCTGGGGTGTCCTTGACATGAGCCCTGGAGACTTGGGATGTGGGGTTGTGGCCATGGGCTAGATGTGACACGAGTGTATCCTCATGTCCTGTTCTGTCTGCCCACATGCGTGGCTGCATATCCATCACCTCCATGGGGTCCCTGGGCCACACAGGGTTAGGGGCACCCCCAACTCTTGCTGAGGATAGGGTTGAACTCTGGGGGGTGCGATGTGGGGAAGGGGACATCATCCAAGACCACAAGGACAGCATGGCGCTGCCCGTGTGGCTGTGGCCATGCAAGTGCTGGGCACAATGAGCTACCAGGAGGTGGCTTGTTTTGGGGTGGCATCTCCCCATCCTAGTCTCCGCAGACCCTGTGGAAGATGTGGGCACCATCTCCCCCCTCCACGTGCCCACACCCCCACGTGGCCCTGGGCCACCCCTTGCCTCATACTCCTTGTCGATGGCCTCCGGCTTCAGCAGGAAATCGGGGTACCCGATCATCACCATCATATACCGGAGCTGCGGGCAAAGTGAGCAGCAGGGTCAGGCCCCCATCCCCCATGCCCCCAGGCTGTGGTGGAGGAAAGGGCAGGGGTCCATGCTGGGGGCTGCTACCTTGGCCCTGGCCGCTCTCCGCGTCTCCTCATCCATCCAGTCCAGCTCATCCAGGCGCTGGTCCAGGATGTATTTGATGTCTTCCACCAGCTGCTGCACCTATGGTGGGTCACCGCGGGCGCTGGCACAGCATCCTCACCACCCATCACCCTGCCAGCCAGTCCTCAGGGTGGTGCCAGGTGGCGGTGGGCACCTCGGCAAGAGGACAGAAGGGACACAGTGGCTTCATGCCCACAGGCAGCATCACCTACCTTGGCTTTGCTGGCGGAGGAGAAATGCTCCTCAACGAAGAGGGCGCCCAGGGCCATGCCAAAGTGCTTGTTGGCCTGGCTCAGGCAGATCTTGCCCGGCTCGAGCTGCTTCTCGTTGCCTTCCATCTCCTTGGAGAGCTCGTGGATGGCGTCACGGAAGGGAGTGGAGAGGTGCTCACTCAGCACCACCACAATGCGCCACAGCATGTAGTTGTGAAGGATCCTGGTGATGGGGTGCAGGATCAGGCCCCCCGCTGGGCATGTCCCCAGGCACACAGGGAAGGTGGGGAGCGTGCACCAGGGTGGGGACACCCCTGCTTAGGGACCAGGCAAGCAATGGGGGCGACTGTGTTCTGTGGGGGCCCAGGGATGGGCTGGCACTGTGTCCCTCCCTGCTGTGTGATGAGTCTGGTGGCCTCTAGCACAGGGGGCATCTCAGCAGGTGGCCAGGCACAACCAGGGTGCTGTGGGGCCCACGACAGTGCTGTCTCCCAGGAGCTTTTCCAGGAGTCCCCCTGCCCAGCCTGGCCAGGATGGGGGTGATGGGGTGCGGACAAGCCACAGCCACCCTGTGCCCACCCCATTGCCAACCTCTTGCCAGGCTGGGGAAGGTGCCGGGGCACAGTGGGTGCCAGCCCCCCTCACCTGCTGGGCGTCACACGGATGAGGTCAGACACCTTGTGCATGTAGTCGGTGGCCAGCAGCACCACCTCCTCCTCCTCTGAGAAGTTGTCGTGGAAAATGCGGTCCAGCAAGCGCTTCCACTTGAGCTGCCAGGGTGGGGACCGTCAGGGGGTGCAAGGGACCCCCCCTCCATTCCACCATGCAGGCAGGAAACCCCTCCAAGCCTTCCAGCCTCCCACCACCCCTTCCCACCCAGGAACGTGCAGGGTTGATTCAAGCGGATTTATTTGGGAAGGCAGCGAGGACATTTCTGGGAACACCAGGGCATTGGGCTGGGGCTTGTGCTGTCTTACCCAGGGTGCAGGCTGGCCCCGGGGACATGGGATTGGCAGCAAGAGGGGACACAGAGCAGGGAGACAGGCAAGTGTGAGACACAGGGCAGATGGGTGTATGGGGTGGCACGCTAGGCACTGGGGGTACTCACCGTGGGGGTGATGCGCTGCAGCTCACCCAGGGTCACTTTGTGGTACATGCTGCTAACATCCCTCCGCACGTCATCGTACTCAGACACTGTGATCTGCATGGGGGGGCACGGCTGTCACCATCCTGCTGCCCGCCTCGAGGCTGGCACAGGGTTGGGGCACAGGTCTGGGGCAGGAGGGGCTGCTGACCCACAACCCTCCTGGCTTGCTGTCCCAGGAACCCTCTGCTGCCAGTGGGGCCCTGAGGGCTGCGCCTGGCGTCATCAAGGAGTTGGGGTTACCAAGGGCTGGTTATAGGGGTCCCCCAGAGCTGGGCATGGGGTCCTCAAGGGTCTGGAGTGGGTTCCCAAGGACTGGACATAGGGCTCCCCAAGGGCTGGAGTAGTTGTCCCGAGGGCTGGGACTGGGGGGTTCCCAAGATGTTGGGACTGGGGTCCCTGAGGATCTGCCACAGGGTCCTCAAGGGGCTGGGATCCTCGAGGGCCAGGCATGAAGGTCCCTAAGGGCTGGGAGTGGAGGTTCCCAAGGGGATGGAGATGTGGTCCCTAAGGACCAGGCATGGAGGTCCCAAAATGTCTGGGACTGGAGTGCCCAAGGGCTGGGCAGGGGCATCCCAAAGCCCAGGGTGGGCATCCCCCTCACATTGGCAAGGTGCTGCTCTAGCTGCAGGATCTCCTGGGCCTTCTGCTCCACTTGCTCAGCCCCCAGGAGGGTGAGCAGCCGCTCCATGAATACCCGGTACGCAGCCAGGATCTGTGCCAAGGGAAGGGATGCTGAGTGCCACTCCTCAGGCACCCCGGCCCCAGAACTGCTGATGCCGGGGTGCCCTCCATCTGCCATCCATGCTGGGTGCTGGTCCTGCTCCTGGTGTCCCCATGCCTGCAGCATTGGTGGCCCCCCCTCACCTTCTCGCTCTCCTCATCCTGCCCCAGGTAGAGGGTCCGTTCAGGCAGCGTCAGCCCGTCCTGGTCGATCTGGGGGGAGATGGGGGCAGTCGGTGAGTGTGGGGAGGTAGGGGGGGTGAGGGGGCAGGGAGAGGGGCTGTGCTGGGCAAGGTGCACCCCCAGCCTGCCCTGGCAAGGCACTCCTTGCCTCCCCCCTATAGCAAGGTGCCCTGGCACCCCAGGAGCTGTGGGGTGGCAGAGTGGTGGGTCAGCCCTGGGCATGGGCAGGTCCTGTGCCTCAGTTTCCCTCCTGCTAGAGGGTGCCAGAGCTGCAGCAGGTGGCGTGCAATGGGCTGGGAGTGCTGGGCACAGGGCAGGCCCCTGCTCCATGGCCTGACTTGTGCGGCCCCACAGACTGCCCCATGCCTGCCCCATGGTGGCCCCACACTTGCCCCATGGTGGCCCCACAGGGATGAGCCATGCTGCATGGACACCCCCACCCTTCACACACAAACACACACACACCCCCCCCCCATCCACCGGCACACACCCCCCCACTATCCTGTAGCCACAGGCACAGCCTCTAACACATACACACACCTGAACACGCTTGCACATATGTGTATATACACACATATCTGTAACTCATCCCTCATGACACACACCTATGCATGCTCACCCCCCCTACACACACCCCTATGCATGCACCATCTAGTTAACCCTACCTTTCCATGAGCACACACACACACACACAGACGCACACCCCACACCCCACACCCCCCCCGCCTTTTCTCTCTGGCTCACCCCACCCTGTGTCCCACCCCACCAGCCCCCCCCCCCCCTCCATGCGCACAGCCGCAGCGCTGCTCCGCACACCCACAGGCACCCCCAGCCTTTCTCCCCCACCTCCATCACACACTCACACCCCCCCTTTGGTTTCCCACAAAGGCACTGCCACACGTACAGCCCTCACACACCCCCCCCCGCCTCCTCACACCCCCCCGTGTCACACACCCATCGCACACCCGCTCTCACACGCACCCCCAATCACACCCTCACATAGACACACCACCAACCAAGCCCTGACACCCGAGCCTGGCTGTCACACCCGCTCCCCCCCCCGCCCAGCCGGGCACACCCCGTCACACCTGCACCCTCCCGCTCAGCCCCGGACCCACCGCCCCTTTCCCTGTGACACACGCTCCCTCTAGTGTACACACGCGCGGCCCGTCAGCACGGCCCTGCTCCTCCCCGGGCCCCCACCACACTCACACTCACACTCACAACCCCCTCACACCACACACCCCCTCTGACCGGGAACGGGGAGGCTGCATCCCCACCACTGCGTTCCCCCAGTGCCCCTGCCATCCCCAACTCCTCATCCCCACTGTGCCATCACCATGCTCACTCCCCCCATGTCCACCATGTCCCTGCTCTAGCCACCCTCATGTCCCCACCATGCCATTGCTGTGCCCCCACCGTGCCCACCGCAACACCCACCAAGGGTGCTTGAGGCTTGGCCACTCAGATAAAGCCCACCCATGCCCTGGTGGCACCACAGGGTGAGGGACACAGGCTGGCAGGGGCAGGGAAGGCTGACAAAGCCATGGGCAACTGTTGTAGCACCTTTGCCCGGCACTGTGGAGCCAGTGGGCATCCCCCTGTCACCTTCTAGGGTTTGGCCCCTGTATGCAGATGGCAGCCAGGACACCACGGTGAGGGGCTTGACCCTGGTGCCCCACTGGGCTGTCCCCAGCACCCAGGTGGGCAGCACCGCTTCACTTTGTACATCCCTCTGCCTGTGTCCCCCTGCCTGCATCCTCCCCCCATCTGGAGGTGCCACGCTCACCCCAGGGCAGCCTGACACTGGGGTCCCATGGTGGGGAAATGGGGGGGTCCCCAGGACAGGGACAGTCCTCGGCCCCGCTGTCTGCTGCAGCCAAAGTCACACACCGGGCAGACACCCAGTGCCGCCACAAGAAAGGTGTCACTGGGGGGGGGGTGTCACTGGCACAGGTGGGTGGCTGGGGGGGACAGCCCCAGGGGCAGAGTGCCCTCACCCGGATGACGTAGCGGGAGGTGTTCCTCTCATCCAGGCTGACGGTGAGGGAGAAGAGCACAGCAGCGCTGTAGACACCCTGCGTCTTGTAGAGCAGCTCGTTGAGGTCCCCGCGGCCCGGGGGGGCATCCCAGCCACCGCACTCCCCAATGACCTCCAGCATGGGCCGCGGCCCCAGCCGGTCGATCTCAGCCCGGTCCAGGCATGAGCGGAAAAACTCCTTGACCTTCCTCTCAGCTGAGGCGGGGGCTCGGCGCCGCACGGGGCGGCTCAGCAGTGCCCGCAGCTTGGCCTCGTTCTGCTCGGCGATGGCCCCGATGGTGCCATACACCAGCTTATCCTCAGGAATGCCGTGTCGCCGGAGCCAGCCACCGCAGGCGAAGGAGTAGAAGTCCTGGCAGGGGTCAATGGTGGCATCCATGTTGGCAGTGAGGAAGCGGGACGCCCGCAGAAAGGCCTTCTTCTCCTGGCACCCCTCCAGGCAATAGCTGTCCCCTTCAGCCGCCAGGTATTTGAGGACCAACATGCACGTCAAGATGACGCAGAGCCCAGCAGCGAACACCAGCCCCGAGAGCAGGCAAACCTCCCGGCGGCTCCAGCGCGGCAGCCCCCCACGGCGTTTCTTGGCCCCGGTGCCCAGCTGGAGGGCGAAGCCATTGGGCAGGGTGCCGCTCTGGTACTTGCTCACGTACTTCACCTCCTGAAACTCGTCGTAGTGGGCCGTCAATGAGTAGGTCTTCTCCATGGCCGGGAACGGGGCTCCCCGCCAGCAGCGCGGGGGTTCAGGGCAGGCGGGGGGCAGACTCGGGAGCCCTGTGGTTCATGCTGGAGCTGTGCCTGCCACGGGGAGGTGGTGGAGGGTACCCGGGTGAGTCAGGAAGCTCCTGGAAAAGGCAGAGGAGGTGTTTGAGGGGCGTTTTGGGAGGAGCAAGAAGGGGAAGGGGGGGGGTTGCTTCTTGCCGTCATCACTGCCTGCATCACCGTCCCTGCTTGTGTGCCCCTCTGGTGTCACTGGGACTGGCCCCAGTGCCAGGAGCTCGGTGGCAGCTCTACGCCATGGCTGTCCTCTTTGCCAGCCACTCTGGTGACAGGGCAGGGTCCTGCCTGCGCTATCCCAGATGGGTTTTAGCCCCTGGCACAGCTCCATCCTACATGCCCTCACAACCCAAGCCCACCCAGCACACCAACAAGAGCACCCATGCCGGGTAGAAGTCCAAACTGGTGCAGCAAGCTCATCCTCACACCGCACCGTGAGAGCCCTTCCTGGCCTGGGGGGGGGGGACAGGGCTGCCAGTCCCTCTGGGTGGGGTAAGGAGGGGGGGGAGCAGCTTGGGTAAGAGGGGCTTTGGGAAGATTTGAGGGGCTTTGGGGGAGATTTGAGGGGGAAGGCATTGGGTTGGGGTGTTGTGGGTTGGGTCGGGTTGCGTGGCCCTGCATTGGGTTGCATTGCATTGCGCCGTGGCGTTGCAATGGGTTGGGTTGGGTCGTGGTGCGCCGTGTTGCATTGCATTGTGTCCAATTGTGGTACGGTGCGTGATGTGTGCGCAAAGTTAATTCCAGTCTGGGGGGGAGCCCTGGACCCCATGGACATCTCACAGCATTTCCCACCCCACCCCATCCACCCGACCCCTCTCTGCTGGCCGGTGCCCGATGGGCAGGGGTGTCTGGCAGGGGTGCTGTGCCAGGGAGGAGGGGGTCTGCCCATGGGGAAAGGAGGGTGGGGGCATAGATAGGTTGGGGGGGGGGGCTTCAGAAGGGGACCCCAATCCTTGGTCGGTGTAGAATCGCATCCGGATTTGCAGGTGGGGGAGGACGGGCTGGAGACAAAGAGACGCTCGGGAGGTGGCCGGTATTCCCGCGGCGGCTCCCCCCCCCCCAAGCCCCGCAGCCCCCGCTCCCTCCGCAACTTGGGCAAAGTTGTGCCCCGGCGCGGCAGCCCGGCGGTGCCCGTGCGGGGAGCTGCCGCCGCCGGAAAGTTTGCGGGGCCGGCGGCGGGCACGGTGCAGCGCGGCAAGGCGCGGGAGGGCCGGGGGGGTTGCCCGGGATGCTCGGGGGATGCTACTCGGGATGCTGCCCAGGATGGTCGGGGGAGCCCGGGGGACGCTGCGCAGGATTCACGGGGGATGCTGCCCGGGATGCTCGGAGGATGCTGCCCAGGATGCTCGGGATGTGCTTGCCGGGATGCTCGGGAAATGCTCGGGAGGTGCTCACCGGGATGATGCCTGTGGTGCTCGGGGGATGCTCGAGGGTTGCTCGAGGGATGGTCGGGAAGTGCTGCCCGGGATGACGCCCGGGATATCGGGGGATGCTCGCGGGGCGCTCGCCGGCAGGCTCGGGGAGTGCTTCCTGGGCTGCTCGGGGGTGCTTACCGGGCTGCTCACCGAGGTACTCAGGGGATGTTCCCGGGATGCTGGCCGGGATGTCCGCGGGTGCTCGGGGTTCGCTCACCGCTTGCTCACCGAGACACTTGGGGGGATGCCCCGGGATGCTCGGGGGACGCTGCCCGGGGTGCTCGGGGATGCTGCCCGGGGTGCCCGGGGATGCTGCCCGGAATGCTCGGGGGGGTGCTCGGGGGTGCTCACCGGCTTGCTCGGGGGATGTCAGCAGGCTGCCCGGGGCTGCTGGTGGGCCGGCCGGCGCTGCCCGTCCGGCTGCGTGCCCCGCGCTCCGCTCCGCGCCCCGCGCCGCGGCTGGCGGAGCGGCGGGGCCGGAGGGAGGCAGCGGGGCGGGGAGGGGGTGGCGTCTCCAGCCCGGCTCTCCCGCAGGCCAGGCTCCATTAACGAGATTATTATGCAAATGGAGCAGCCCTGTGCCACCCGCCAGCCTTACCTCATCCCCGCCGGCGGGGAGGCAGGGCAGGGGGGTCCCCGGGCCCCCCACCCCGGGGGGCTGGCACGGGGCTGGCAGTGCCACTCCGCCTGGCATCCCCCGTCCGGGGACCCTGCTGCCACCCCCCGGCAGCCCGGCACCCAGGAGGGGCACGGGTGGGCACGGCCGGCGGCCTGTGCCAGGCTCATCCCGGCGGCTCGGCACCCCCCGCCGTGCCCGGGCACCCTGGGGGGCCCGTCCCGTCCTGCCAGGGTGGGTGCAGCGGGGAAGAACTGTGGGTGGGCAGGAGACGGGAGGCTCTAGGTGAGAGGGTGGGCACAGGGGGTGGCACGGGGTGGCATGGGGAGGGGGCCATGCACTCACACACACACGCACACACGTGAAGGTCCGGGAATATTAAACTGCATTGCAGATAAATCCCCAACATAAATATCATGAGCCACTCTGCCACGGGGGGGCCCAGCAAGGAGATTTATAGCCCAGCAATTCCCACTGTCCGCGGCGGCCCCCCGCAGTGGCCATGTACCCCAGCCCTGCACGGCTGTCTTGCCTGCTATGCTCAGGGGTGTCTTCCCACCCTTGCCCGCCATGCCTGCACAGCCCTGGGTGCTCGGAGGGGGCCCTGGGTCTTCCTGGGTGCTGGGGTGGGAGCCCCAAGCAGCACACAGTGGGTGCTGTGCCACATGCACCACAGGGACCCTACTTGGCATGGGACGGGTGGCTCAGCCCGCGTGGGACACACCGTCTTGTCCAGTGGGCACCGTGGGCCATCCCCAGGCACAACCCTCACTGCCTGGGGGGGGGGCTGAGGCTGTGCTCTCCTGTGCTGTAGTGCTGGGGTGCTGGGCACAGCCCTGGCAAGGTACCTACTGCAGCACTGACACATGCAACGGCCCATGCACAGGTAGTGGCACACGTGCACATCGAATGTACACCCATGCACACCACCATGCACCAGTGCAGACACACATGCTGTGCCCCCACACACACTCGAACAGGCACTGCCATCCATCTCCCGTTACAGGCACAGGTACCCTGGCACACTCATGCGTGCTCACCCACAGACACACTTGGGTGTTGCAACAAAAACTTTCCTGGGGCACACGTCAGGACAGAGGGGCTCTGTGAATCCCACCAGAGACATGACCCCGGCTTGGGCACCCTGACCAGCTGGGCACCCAACCCCAGTGGGGTGCAAGGGCACCTGGCCCCAGGCTGCTTCGTGGGTGGGCGCAGGGGGCTGGCTGGAGGGTAGGGGCACAGGGCTGGGTGCTACCACACCAGCCTCCTCATGCCTGCACTTACCCAGCCCCAAGACCTGCTTGGCACCTTGGTGAGAGCATGATAGATGTACATGGGAGGTGGTGGGGGTGGGGGGGGTGGGGGGGGGCGGGGGCTGGCGTTATTAACAGCCCTGGGTATTGCTCCAACAAGGCTGTAAAAATTAAAGGCGTGTGGATATAAAATAATGGATAAATCTGAGCCGGCCGCAGAGCGCTGCAGCGTTGCACAGGAGTTGGCATCTCGAGAAGCCAGGGTACGGCAGGCATGGGATGGGCACCTGCATGTACATACAGTGGGGGGGTCAGGCAGTGCCTGCACTCTCTTCCAAGTGCCATCTCCCCCCCGAAATCTCCACTCAGTGCCCTGAGGGGATGTGCAGGCAGTGCCAACCTGTGGAGCTGGCGCTGCGAGGGAAGTGGCTGCTCCTGAAGCTGGGATGTAAGGAAAAGAGGTTGTGCCTTTGCAGACAGGACTGGGAGTGCAGGGCATTTGCTCCGGGATGCCCACAAGTGCTGCCCAGCCCACAGACCCCCAGCAGGCAGGATCTGTGCCCAGGTGCCAATACACCCAGGCATGACCAGGTTGGTGTGACCCTGGGGTCCTGCCCGTCCTGTGGCCCCCAGCTCCAACCCCAAGCAGGGCCTGGGGCAGCACCCGCTTTGCCAGCCCCGCTCCACCCTACCCGTCCCGCAGGCCACCCCGCCAGCATCCTCATTTTCCCCGAGATTAGCCGCGGCGCGGGAGCCTCCGCACACCGCCAGCAGGTGACAAATAAGATTTTTCCACTCTCCCGAGCACCCGGCATGGGTCTGTCATTGAAAATGCAAAGCAGTGCCGTGCCAACCTCTGCCGCCCGCCCTCCCCTCTGCCAGCCCCTCAGTGCCGAGCCACCCGGCCAGCCAAACTCCCCCGCCATCACCACTGCCCCCCCACTGCACCCGCTGCTCCCCCTCGGCAGTGTGGGGGGGCTGGGCATGGTGCCCTCATGCCCAGTGGGGCAGGTTCCCAGGGGGTTTCTTAGAGGGATGCCAGTTTGGGGGTGTCAACCTGGGTGGGCAGCATGGCCTCACAGTGCCCTTTGGGTGCACCCACATGCCTGGTACTGCGAGTGAGAGAGTGGGGCAGGGGGGTGCACAGGGGTCCCTGCCACGCGTGGTATGTGCACGCCACCAGGGCCTTCCTGCCTCCAGGGAGGGTGCCAGGCTCTGGGGTGGGCACACGGCGGGGTCACCCTGGTGGGAGGGGGTGAGGGTTTGTCCCTCATAGGAAACACTTGGTCCAAGACATCCCTGCTGGGGTGGGCACCACCCCATCCCCAGCACCCGAGGAGGGGAAGGACAGGAGCACTCCACCCCACAGCTGGGCTCTTCCACCCAGCACCCACAACCCTCACCCCTGGACGCAACCCTCCCAAACTCCTCAGTCACCCCAAACCCCCCAGTCCCCCCCAACCCTAAGCACCCTGTTACCCACCGTGCCCCCAGTCTGGAGCCAGGCGCCTCCCCAGCAGCCCCTGGCCCCGCTCCCCCCCGCCGCCACCACGTCTCCCCTCTGCTATTGTCAGAGGGTTGCCTCTGCCTCTGTCTGCAAAATTAATTCGGAGGTGGAGAGGGAGAATTATGTAAAGTGTGGTTATTCTGGAGCGGCGGGGGAAGCGCGGCTGATGGCAAAGTGCCTTTTTGTGTGTTTAATATGCATTTTTTTTCCAGCGGTGCATTTTCAGGCGGGTAATTTGCTGTCTTTTCAGACCCCGATCAGTATCATTTCTCTGGCAATGACAGCTTTTATTTGCACTGAAATGAATGCTGCGAAATTTCCAAGAAATAGCCGAGGCCCCGTTGGCTGCCCACCCCCGCGGGCCAGGGCACAGGCACCCGCCAGTGCCTGCCTCCTGCAGCCCCCTGGCCCACCCCTGCCTGTGGCCCTGCTCGGTGACAGTGCCCAGGGATGCTGGGCACACGCGTGTGCCAGTATGCACACCCTGTGTTCACAGGTGTGTGCACTCCCCTGGCTTCCCCCTGCCCCTGAGCCCTGCGTGCACATCATGCCTGGGGGGGGGTATATATACACCCCAATGCATGTGCACACACCCCCTGTGCACGTATACACCCCCCAGCACAGCACTCCGCGTCTGTGCGCACACACGCACACTCCTTGTTCATGCATATCCCCCCTTAATGCATAACGCATACGCACACACACACCCCCTCCCCTCCACGTGCATATGTGCCTCCCCCACTTTGTATCCCCCCCAGACCTTGGCACAGCAACCCTGACCCAGGGCACCCAACCACCAGGGAGGTTTGGGGGTCCCCCCCACACCCCTCTCCCCCACCGGCACAGCCCAGCCCTTGGGGAAACTGAGACACAGGGGGTGGCAGGCACCGATGAGTGCTCTCCCCACAGCCCATCACCTCTCCAGGCACCGGCAGCGATGGGTGGGAGCCTGGAGAAGAGGCAAGGTGTGTGTCTGTCTGCACGGCTGTATGTTAGGAGGGAAGAAGAAATGCTGTTTGTGTAGGTGTGCATCGCGTGGGTGTCGTGCGCTGGAGCTGGTGTGCCGGAGCTGCTGTGCCGGTGTGCGATGCTGCCTTTGCAGTGGCCATGCACGCTGCGTGTGCACGTCTGCGTGTGCACATGTGCACCCGTGTCAGGCTCCTGCCCGCGTCCCAGTGTGTGTGACAGCGTGTCTGCAGGGGTGGTGTGGCCACACATGTCCACGCAAGGCCGTGTAGGCATCTCCCCCTGGGACAGCATCCCCGTGTGCGTGATACTGTGTGTGCAGCCAGGCGTGCTCCCCGTGTGTGCCCAGGCACATGGGGCCCAGGGGTGATGAATGGTGTTGGGGCGGTGCCCATGCATGTGCAATGCTGCACCTCCCTACAACGCCGTGGGGGGCTGTAGGACCCGGGCGTCGGGTCTCATACACCCCTGGCCGTGGGTCCCCAGCTGCAGCGGAGCTGGTGCCTGGCACAGCCAAGGTTAACTCTGCCGGATCCTCTCGGCACAGTGTGGGGAAGCTTTAATTTAATGAAGTGTGAGGCTTTTTATGGGCTTTTAATTACGTGGTGATAATTAACATTATAGGCCGCCGGGTCCCGCTGGTGCCCGGCTGCCCTGTGCCAGCTCCCGCCTGTTTGTAAATAAACCCTGTGGGCCACATGGTGCCCACCCCGGGGCACCCACCTCCTGTGGTAGGGAGCAAACCCAGCCGCTGCCCCCTGCTCATCTGCTGGGGTAGGGATTTGGGCACAAATTCAGGCACAA
Source organism: Gavia stellata (assembly GCF_030936135.1). NCBI lineage: Eukaryota > Metazoa > Chordata > Aves > Gaviiformes > Gaviidae > Gavia > Gavia stellata. The sequence continues at coordinate 19,393,272 of NC_082604.1, forward strand.
CCCACTGCAGAATGTGGGGAGCAAGCCCCCCCCCTTCTTCCCCCCAACAGCACCCAACCACCTGGGTTTTTCCAGTCCGCCGGCCGAGGAGGGCTGCCAGCTGGCAGTGCCAAACTTGCCAAGAGCGGGCGCAGGCAGCAGTGCCACACTTGTCCCCGCAAATGGAGCCCAGCCTGGCCCGGAGCAGCCCCCCCACCCCGTGCCGGGGCTAATAGGAAGCGATCCATCAGGCAGCATCTGGGCGTGCTGCCCACCTGCCAGGCACGCGGTGGATTTATCACCCAGCGCCCAGGCAATTTCCTGCCCTCCTCTAATCAATAAGTGGGGGGCAGGGGGCAATGCCAGCTCCCCCAGGCAGGTCATTATGGGGAAGTGGTGATGCCCCATGAGACGGGTCCCAGAGCAAGGCCAGGGGGACCCAGCTGTCAGGGTGACTCCACCACCACCACCCCCTGTATCATTTTTATCATTTTCCCCCTCCCTGGCAGGACCAGGGGCTCAGACCCCGGGGGGGGCCTACAGCTGCCCCCCACCCAGCAGCACCAGGATGCTGAGCAATGTCTGGGGTGCCATACCCCGCAGCCATGAGGGCCAGAACCCAGCTGCTCCCCCCACCCCCCAGGCTCCCACAGGGAACCCAGGCGTCCGAGCTCCCCTCCCCCACCCCTTCCCATTTAATTTTTCCTAATGAAAGGCAGGGAGGATGGCGGGGAGCCGGGGCACCAAGGTCGAGGCTGCCTTTAATCAATCCCTGCTGCTGGCTGGGTGCCCGGAGGAGCCAGCGGAGGAGAGGCTGGGAGCTGTGGGAGGGAGGAAGCACAGACAAAGGGGGTGCAGGGTGCAACCAAGGGGCTCCCAGCAGCCAACTGCGGCACCCAGTGCTTGGCACCCCCTGGGACCTCACTATCTCCCACCGCCACCCCAAAGAAAAGGCACTATGAATGCACCACTCTGCCCAGCCAGCGCTGGGGCTGTGCCCGGATCCTGCCAGGGCAGCTTTAATCCTCTGCAGGAGACAACCCCCAAAAAACAACCCACCCCCCTGCACCCAGGCCTCAACCCCTCCCTGCCCACCGGGATGGGGACACTGGGGCTGGGGACATCCCCAGGCTCAGGCTGCTAAAGGCACTGGGCGAAGGAGGGTGCAGGGAGCCGGGGGGGACCCGGGGGGTGACCTAGAGCTGGGTGCTGGTGACAGCACTCACCCCGTGCACCAGCACGGTGGGGCCCAGCCCGCGGGTGAGCAGCTCCAGCTGGTGCAGGTAGAGCGGGTAGAGGCTGGTGTCAGCCGGCGGCCGCGGCAAGTAGAGGAAACGCACAGCCGGCGCGGGGCTCTGCTCCAGGACAAGTTTGTTAGCGGCGTGGACATACTCATCTGACACTTGGGTGGCGTTGGCTGGGAAGTTCACAGCTCCTTCCTCCTCTTCCTCCTCCTCCTCTGCCACCCCCATGGGGGCCGGCCCCCCTGGGGGTCCCCGGCGGGTTTGCCAGTGCAGGCGGGTGACGGCATCCCAAGGCACCAGCTGGATCTGGGCCTGGATGCGCAAGTCCTTGAGGAGCTGGCGCAACTTCTCCTCCTGGGCATGGGGCATGGTGCCCGCCTCCACGCAGAGGAAGAGGCGCAGGTGGGCCCGGCGCCAGGCCCGCGCCATGTTGAGGACACAGGCCATCTGCAGCAGGAAGAGGCTGCACGTGTCGGCGTAGCGGGCGCTGTCGGGCCGCAGCAGGTTGACAGGCCAGACATGGATGGCAGGTGGGGGGCTGGCAGCCCTCCGCAGCTCCCAGGCCTTGTCCAGACTTTCCAGCTGCCGGGCCAGCAGGACGTTGCGAAGCATCTTCAGGGCGTCAGCCACAATGCCCACGTACTCCCGGGCCGACAGCAGCTTGGGGGCAGTGGGTGCCCGGAGCGGGGGGAAGCCCAGGGGGACCTCCTCACGGGCACTGGTGAAGGCAGGGTGCCGGGCCAGACCATCCTGTGGTGCCGCATCGTCATAGAAGCCCAGGACCAGGGTGTTGGGGCGCATTCCGCCTGCCGGAGAGACCACACCAGCTCGGATGAGCAGAGGTGGAGGGCCCCACCAGCCCTCCTGGCACTGCAGGTGCCAATGAGCCCCAACTTGGCTTTGGCATTGCCCACCCTGGTGATTCCAGACCCCTCAGCATCATGCACCCAGGTGCCTCCAAGTCCCAATTTGGCTTTGGCATTGCCCACCCAACACCTCTCCAAGCTCCAACTTGGCTTTGGCACTGCCCACACGGGGTGCTTCCAACTCCCTTGGCATTGCCCGTCCAGGTGTCTTCAAGCCCCTCAACATTGCCAACACAGGTGCCTCCAAGCCCCAACTTGGCTTCAGCATTGCTCACCCCAGATGCCTCCAAGCCCCAGCTCGGCTTTGGCATTGCCCACCCAGATGCCTCCAAACCCCTTGGCACTTCTCTCCCTGCAGGGGCAGCGGGGTGGACCCTCACCCGTGCCCAGCCCGGGCACCACTCACCAAGGCCAGAGGTGAAGAGGAGCTGCCGGACGCCATGCCGCACCGAGGGTGCAAGGGTGAGGCTGACAAAGGCCTTGACGTTCAGCTTGTCCACCAAGTTCAGCCACGAGTCCTGCTGGGGCTGCAGCGGGTCCGAGGGCAGCGTGTCTGGGTGGGGAGCAAGAACAGCATCAGGGGTCAGGTACCCCATACTGGGGGCTCACCCTGGTGTCCCTGCAGTACCCCCCTGCAAAACCAGTGCCAAACCCTGTGCCCAACCCAGCACCCACAAGACAGGGAGGGTAAAAGCAGGTGCTTCCAGCCAGAGACAGGAAATTATACATAAATATATAAAAAAATACCCAGGCAGCCCCATCCCCCCCTCCCCAATTTCAAGCCATTAGTCACCACGGCAACAGCGGGAGGGGAGCAGAGCCCGTGCATCCGCTGGGGTGGGGATGGGGACGGCATGGCGCATGCCACGGAGCACGCATGTGCAAACCAACACGCAGCAGGATGCAAACACACCTGAAGCACATGGAGGCACAGCGTCAGGCATGAGGTGAGGATGGACACAGGCACATACATGTGCAAGGCTGTGCCAAGTGTGTGCCCATGCATGTGCTGGGTGTGTGCAGGTGTTGACCTGTGCAACGGGACCGTGCTGCACAGGGGCCGAGAGGAGCCTGGGTGGCACGTGCCACATGTGCACACCAGCACCGACACGTGCAGGAGGCCCGTGTGCATATGTAGGGATGAATACATGAGCACATGCATGTGCAAGCTTGTGCACAGGAGGTATGGGACAGACACAAGCCACCTATGTCCCCTATACCAAGCCAAGCCCAAGGTGCCACATGTGTGCCCAAAATGCTTACATTCCCTCTCTGTGCTCATCCTGCCCAGCCAAGAGCTGGGCAGCGGCGTCACCCCAAGGACTCTGGGAGCCCCCCGGCACCACAGTGAGGGGCACAGGCCACCAGCATGGGGGACAGCGCAGACCCTCACCCAAGTCCTGCAGCTCGACATGGCCCAGGACGTAGAGGCCGCTCTTTTTGAGGTCATTGACGAAGTCAATGAGGCGGGCGCTGCCCCGCGGGTTCTGCACCATCAGCAGCATCTGTGGGCGCCAGAACTTGACATGGTCCTTCCGCACGTCCAGCATCAGCAGGTACTTCCGCACCTGGAGGGAGGGAGGGAGCGAGGGCAGCAGGTGAGGAACTCTCCTTCTTTCAACCACCCCATGGGGATGCCAGCCCCGAGGACACACTGCCCAGGATGGAGCTACCACAGGGACACCATCTCGGGGACACCAGCTCTCCACCCCATGAGGGGAGAGGGCTCACCTGGTGGAAGATGAGGGCCTGGCTGATGTAGCCCCAGGTGCTGCTGGGCGAGAGGTAGTGGAGAGCGAGGAGGAGGAGGAGGAGGAAGCCCAGGCTTGCTGAGGCTGACACAGGGCTGATGAGGAACATCATGACGCAGCAGCCCGCTATGCCCAGCAGGCATGTGTGCCAGGTGAAGTACCGGAAGGTGGGCCTGGAGCAGGGAGAAGGGGACACCCACTACTGTGTGGCCCCTGTGCCAGCTGCAGGGCAGACACAGCAAATGGGGCTGTGCCAAGGTGCCAACCAGCCACCCCCAGCGAACCCCACTGTGCCAGCCCAGGGGATGTTGGGCACCCCAGATGCCTGCCGGAGAGGGCACAGAGGGAAGATGGTACTTCCCAGGACACCGGACAGCCCCTTGCTGCCAGCCCCTGGCAAACGGGTAATGATGGTTACGGGGCTGGGGCTGTCCCGGCACACCCAGGGGGCCAGGTAGCCTCGGGCAGCGCCGGTGGCTACGGCGCCCACTCAGCCTAGTGCAGGGAGGTGGAGGCGGAGAGGCGAGAAGCTGTTATTTTCTCTAATTGTTGTTTTGCCTGAAAGGTAATTAAAATCCTTTTCCGCTGCGCTTGATGGAGACCTCAGTATGGGGAGGGAGGGCACCAGATGTGGGGTGGGTGAGGTGCCCGTCGCCACCCACCCCAGCAGCCTCCCCCCCAGGCACCGCTCCTGCCCTATCCATTCCTGGGTGAGGGCACGGCTCGGGGGGGGGGGGGTAACCCTCAGCCCAGCACAGACACCAGCTCTCCCTTGGGAATGGGGAGCTCTGGGGGACGTGCGGGTAGTGCCACCCAGCCCTGCTCAAGCATGGCCTCTGCCCCAGCTATGGGACTCAATCCTTCAGAGGCACAGCACCCTGCACCAAGGGCAGCGGGCATCACCCACGAGGGAGATGAGGCTCCCCCCAGCCACTCTGCCGTGCCCCCCCCAGCTTTGGGCAGCCTTGCCAGGCCAGCCCCATGTCAGGGTACCCCGGTGCTCCACACCTGAGGTTGGGGCTGCCTGCCATGCACATTCCTCCTTCCTGGAAGATCTTCTCCTCCCCCCACCCAGGATGATCCCCCTCCCTCCCCCTTCCCCGTTAGTTTAATTAGCGCTAATGGAAAGTGGGCTCCATCACTGCTTGGCAAGCTGCCTGGGGGATGCCGGGCGGGCACAGGCTATAAATTACCTCTGGAAAGCCTAAGGGGAGGGGGCGGGTGGTATCCAATGGTGCTGGATTTATCTGTATCCGCTCAGCAAAGTGGTGCCAGGGTGTGGGAACTGTGCCAAGCCAGGGACCTGGCCCCTTCTCCTTCCCCAGGGATGGGAGTGTCTCTGCCCCCCCTAATGCCCACGAGAGGGGTGCTCAGCATCTCTGCCTGCAGAGGGGCAGTGGGTATAGGGATGGCAGGGGAACCGCAGACAGACGGATAGATGGACAGGTGCCTGCCCAGCATCAGAGCACAGCCTCCCTCCCCTCTGCCAGCAGGTACCTAAAGTTGGGGGCCGATGCCCACTCCAGTGCCAGGCAGGCCAGGTTGACGGTGGCATAAACCAGGAGGAAGAAGGTGGTCACGACCCCTGCAATGGTGTTGAGCTTCCCAGAGAAGAGCACCAGCTGCAAAGAGCATAGGTGGGGGGCACAGGGTGAATGCACCCCCTGGAATGGCACTCCCAGCATGTGCCCAAGCCAACCCTGCCGAGCCTGGGGCATGCCACAGCAGCATGCCGGGAAGGGGTACAGGCAGTGCCACACGGGCACAAATCCCTGCACCTTGCTGTGATTTATCCTTCATTTATAGGCTCAGGGAGGGAAGGGCACAGCCACAGCAGGACACCCAGGGTAGGGGGTGTACCCAGGGGCAGGGGGATGTGCCAGGCTCTGGAACACCCAGCCCAGGTGCCAACCCACCTTCGCATAGCAGAGCTGGGAAAGGAGCATTGCGGGCAAACTCACCTGCACCACCAGCCAGGAGAGGATTACCGCCATCACAGGGTTCCCACTGGCAGACGTCTTCTTGGCCAGCGCCAGCGCCCGGCCTGTGGGCAGAGGAGGGAGGTGGGGCTGGGGCACCCCGGTGGGCACTAACAGGCTTGGCCACCAGCCAGGACTCCTGTCCCCACCCTGGGTGCTGGGGCACGGGCAAGCGCCAGGGCACACAGGTGACCCAACTGGGCACATGCCAACCCATAAAACATCACCCCCACACCAGGAAGGGGGTTCCCTGGTGCCAGAGCTGGTCTCCGGCAGGGACAACCTGCCAGGTGGGTTCTGGAAGGTGTCAGCACACTCTGGGCACTCACCAAAGAGATCATCCCGGGCCAAGGCATAGAGGATGCGGGACGCCCCAATGAGGTTGCTCATGGCTGCGGACAGGGTGGCAGCATAGATGCCCACCGTGACCAGGGGTGGGAAGATACTTATGTCACGCAGGAAGCCGTAGTCTTTCTGCAGGAGGGTCCTAGAGGGAGACACAAACATACTGGCACCTGCCTCACTTGTGCCAGCATGCCCTGGCACTGGGCACACCCTGGCACCGATGGCCCCAGAAAGGGGATGGGTGGCCATACCTGTTGCAGGTGGCACACATGAGAAAAGCCAGCAGGTTGTAGACGAGGTAGGTGAAGAGCACGGCAGAGATGGTGCCCCGCGGGATGGAGTAGCTCGGGCGCTTCAGGTCCCCTGCAGACAGGAGCGGGCAGCATTAGTGCCTGCAGGCACAGCATCCCTGTGCTCTCCCCTCCAGGCTTGGCTCTCACTGCTGGTGCGATCCAGCCTGGCACCCCCTGCCTGTACCTGACATGTTGGAGCCTGCCATGATGCCGGTGCAGCCGTTGAACATCACCGCGAAGACGGAGCTGAAACTCATCATCTGCCCAGTGGTGTAGTCCACCCCGTACCCACCTGCAGGACACACGGGCACAGGCTGCGATGGGCTGTGTGACACCCTCTCCTTTGTGTCCCCACACCCAAACCATGGGAGAAACCATTTCATGGCACCTGTTTTGTGCCCACAAGCTCCCCCCACCCTTCAGCAAGCCTCTGCTGATGTGGAGGTGCCAGTGTCACCCCTCCCTGGGACGCGAGTGCCATGGCAGTTACAGTGGGCAGGAAAGCCGCTCCTCACCGCCCAGGTTGTCTCGCAGGGTGGCAATCGAGAAGCCAGTGAAGGAGCCATTCTCAGTCTCAGAGCCATTGAAGTGGGGCAGGCGGATGGGCACCCCGATGGGCTGCGTGGCGAAGAAGCTGATGAGGATGGCGCCCAGCACGCCCATGACGATGAGGAAGATGAGGAAGGTGGCCTTGGCATAGATGGAGGCACCCACAAGGCACACGAGGAGGCAGAGGGCCAGCAGCACAGTGCCGTAGAGCAGCTCATACCAGTAGCTCTGGGGCAGGACATGGACGCCTGTGCCCTCTTTTTGCCCTGGGCAGAGAGAAGCCAGGATCAGCAGGGCTCAGAGGGGGCACTACTGGGAGCCAAGAGCCACCAGCATTGTGCCAGGCATGGTGGACACCAACTCACCGGCCAGAGGGCTGGGTGAGCCGTGCCAGCTATGCTGGGCATGGTGCTTGGCATGCCTGGCAGGGCATTAGGGCTCAGGTAAGGGACACCTGCTGACCACTGCCACCACACACGGGAGTACTCACCAGGTGGGATCCCAAAGCTGTCCACCACCGCCTCCACCAGTCCCAGCACGTAGAGGGCACTGCCACACACGTTGGCCAGGAAAAACATGATTCCGATGCTGCCTCCGAACTCCGGGCCCAGGGCACGGCTGATCATATCTTGTTCAAGTCAAGGAAAGGTGCCAGCAGCCCAAACCACCATCGGGTGCCCCCACCCTTCCCTCCCAGGCCAGGGAGTCACAGCCCCAGCATGGCACCCCGAGGCCGCTGGGTGTTCACCTGATTTTGGCCCACATGTCCTGCCCTGGCAGCACCCACAGCAAAGGATACAGTAGGCTCCTCCAGCGTCCAGCGCCCCGTTGGTAGCAATGGCACACACAGACAGCACCGTCATGCCGATGATGAAGTATGCCACTGCGAACATGGCCAGGGCTTGGTACAACCCTGCATGGCCCACCACGAACCCTGCCGAGGGTGGGGGAAAGGCCGGCGTGCCCGTTAGCTGGGCACAGACCATGCCCCAGACAGGGTCCCCGGGCACAGCCAACCCCCAGACGTCCTCCTCACCGAGGCACATGGGCTGCTCCTGTCCCCCTGCCTACAGCTCCCCCCAGACATGCCACCCCCTTCCCTGACAGGGTGTTGATGTCCCCACCCCGGGGTGCTGTCACCTCCCCCCCCCACAGCAGCACCCGGGGCCAGCCCAGCCGTTGCCCCCCCACCTCGGGGCGTCTGCATCCTCCTGCTGTGCCCTGGGCATTCCCTGGGCATGGGCAGCGCAGAGGGGCACACCCAAACAGCAAACACACGGGGCAGGAGCTCTGCTGCCCGCCCAGCCCCGGCGCACTGCGGGGGGGTGCTGGGACCCCTGTGCCCGGCTGCCACCCTCAGCGGGCAGGGCTGCCTGGCACCTCAGCTCAGGCACCAGGAGCTGAGGCGAAGGCTCCCCACAGGGTTCGTGGCGAAGGCTCCCCACAGGGTTCGTGGCGAAGGCTCCCCACAGGGTTCGCCTCGCAGCCCCGCTCGCCCGCTGCAAAGCAGGAAGCAAAAGCAGCCCCAGGACGCTCCCGGCAGCCAACGCACCGCTCCCCAGCTCACCCCCTCGGGGGACAGGGCACCCAGAGCCACCCGCGGCCCTGCCCGGGGTGAGGAGGCGAACCGGGCCCGAAGCCGTCTGGCGATGCCGCGAGCAGGAAGGGGCTGCCCACGGCTGCAGGGAGATGCCCTATCTCAGCCGCAAGCCAGGCCGCAGCCATGCCCGCGGGCAGCGAGGGGGGAGCCGGGGCACGGGCATCGCAAGGAGCCCTCGGAGAGAGAGGCTGGGTTTGGGGGCACCCCCTGCGATCCCTGGAAGGCTGGAGGGTGCCCACGGGCCAAAAGCAGGGGTGGGGAAATAAAGGGGGGGCCCCAAAGCAGTGTGGGGGCAAGCAGGAAGGGCGGCTCACCCTGGAGATCTGGGAGGCATTTGAGATGTGGGGGAAGCGGGGGACTGCCGGGGGGGGGCCCACGGGCCCCCCACGGTGGGACAGTTCCTCTTCCCGGCAGCTCCCCTCCCCCTCCGCCCCGCACTTCCCTTCCAGCCCCCGCGGCCCCCCCAGGGGGACACACCCCCGGGCGGGGGGCCAGGGCAGGCGGGGACCCAGGTGCCCGCTGTGGGGTAGGGGTTGGGGATTCAGAGCCTGTGCGAGGACCCCAAGCAAGGGGGAGGGAAGGGGGTGAGTGATGGCAAGGGAGAGCTGTGCCCACAGCCCACATCTCGGGGGGTCCCCCAGGCAGGGGAAGGGGCTCAAGGCCCTCCCAGGGCCTATCAGGCCCCCCGGGCACGCAGCCAACTCCTGCCCTGGGCTTTCGGTGGGTGGAAAGTGAAAGAGGAAAAGCCTTCCCTGTTTGTGGACCAGGGCAGATGCTGCCTGCCCTGGGCCTCTGCCTGCCCCAGGCTGTGCTGGGGCATCTCCCCCCACCAGGGCCCCCCAGAGGGCTGCCACCTCCCCGGGTCCATGCCCAGCCTGCCTCCCTACTTCTCCCAGGTCGCCCAGTAACAGACTGGGAGCAGACTGGGACCCAATCTGTGCCCTGTGAACAACACAGAGCCAGGGGGCAGCTGGATGCCTGATGGGGGACACTGGGGTCCTGCCCTGGGGACACCATGTGTGAACTGGGAGAGAACTGGGGTGCTGTACTGGGGGTGCTGGAGTCCAGCCCTGGGGGATGCCTGGGGAGCAGGGGGGTCCCAGCACTGGGGGATGGGGGGACATGGGAGCACTGGGATCCCGCTTAGGGAAGGCACTGGGAAGGCACAGGGGTCCTGCCACAGAGACACTGGGGCTTCAGACTGGGGTCCCTTACTGGGGGCACTGAGGTGCCTAACTGGGTTCCTGTCCTGCAGGTACAGCAGGAGCCCTGGGGCCCGAGGCTGGAGGGGTCAGGAGGGGACACACAGTACTGGGACCCCAGCCTAGGGGAGATCTGAGGGGGCACTGAAAGGGCCCTGGGACTCCACACTGGGGGGCTCAGCAGAGGGCACTGGGGCCCCAGACTGGGGCACTGGGGTGAGCACTGGAGGGGAGGACTGGGACCCCAGAGAGGGAGGCTCGGGAGAGGGCACTGTGAGGACACTGGGTACCCAGTCTGGGGGACCTCAGGGGGGAGCACTGGGACGTCAGACTGGGAGGCTGGGGGGGATCACTGGGAGGGCGAAGGGAGAGCACTGGGGCTACAGACTGGGGGGGCTCAGGGTGAGCACGGGGGCTCCGGACTCGGGGGGCTCCGGACGGAGGGAGCCTCGGGAGGACGCGGGGCTCGGACTGGGCATGTGGGGCAGTGCTGGTGAGTCTCGGGGAGCCCCGGACGGCGGCCGGGAGGGGGGGGGTGGGGGCGGCCGGGGGGACAGCGGCACTCACCGAGGCGCAGGAAGAGGACGACGCTGAACATGGAGAGCAGTGTGGGCACCACGACGCCCAGGAAGGTGGGCAGCTTGCGGGGGGGGGCGGCGGCGGCGGCCCGGCCGCGGGCGCGCTCCCGGCCCCGCTCCTCCTCGCCCGAGCCGCCGCACAGGCGGTACGTGAGCAGCGCGCTCCGCTCCGAGCTCGCCATGGCCCGGCACGGCCCCGGCCCCCGCCGGCCCCGAAACGCGCCCCGTACCGGCCCGGGCCCCGGCCCCGGCCCCCGCCGGCCCCGCCCGCCGACCCGGGCCCGACCCGCCGTGCCCCGCCCACAGCCCCGCCCCGTATGGCCACGCCCATTACCCGCTGGATAGGCCACACCTCCTGACCCGCCCCGCCTGTCGGATAGACCACGCCCCAAGCCCTTGGCTACGCCCCGCCCACAGGCCCGCCCAACCACATAGCCCCCGCCCCTGCTTGCCAGATAGCTCCGCCCCTTTTTGACCCCGCCCACAGCCCCCCGCCCATACCCCACCCTTATCACGGCCCCCGGCCCCAAACGTACCCTCATAGTGGGCCCCCCCCGCCGCCCCCCCCCCCAGACCCAGAGGTGTCCCACCCCAACACCCCTATAGTGACCCCCCCAGCCCCAGCCTCACCCCACACCCCGAATCCCCCAAACCTCCGGCACTCCCGGGGTCTCCCCACTCCTGGTACCCGGCACTAACCCCCCAACCCGAGACTCACCCCACTCCTCCCGGCACCCCAAAACCGGGCCCCGCGCCCCTGCATCGCCACACGCCCCCTGCCCCCGACCCCCCAATGGCCGGAGTCACCCCGTGGCCAGCACCCTGATAGCGACCCCGGCACCCCCAGGCTGCCCCCAGGGACCCCGGTACTGTCCCCCGCCCCCGGTGCCCACTTCCCGCGTCCCCTCCCCCGCCGGTGCCGGCCGGGCTCGGCTGCCCGCGCCAATTACCGGACAATCGGGGCCCTCGGGGGCGCCGTCCCTCCCGCCCTCCCTCCCTCCCCGCCGCCGGGGCTGGGATCCGCCGGGCCCCGGGGTCCCACTGCCGCCGCCGCCGCCCGGGGCGGCCGAGCGCCTCGCCAATTAGGTTAATGGGGTTGGCACCGGCACCGGGGCCGGGGGGGGGGGCACGGTGGGGCCGGGCACGAACCCCACGCCGGGCTTGGGCACCCGAGGTCCACCGAGCGGTTGACCCCCACGGCGCAAGCCCGTGACACGAGTGGGGGGATCCGTGCGGGGACACCGGGGCGGAGCTCGGGACCGCTCCCCGCGGTGGAATGGCGCTGCCCCCCGCCCATCCCCGCCGTCCCCCGTGGGGCGGAGGCGCAGCGTGCCCCCGCGGTGTCCCCGCGGCCGAGGTGGGAGCCCGGCGGGGCCGGGGCTTTCATCTGTGGCGGGCCTGTCGCCGTGCCAGCCGCGGGCAGCGCCGCGCCTTTGATGTGCCACTGTAGCGGCATTGTCCGCGCCCCGCTGGCACCACCGGGGCCGGGGCGACACGGGGGGGAGCGCAGCACGGCCGGGGCTGCGGCACGGAGGCGCCCCTACCCCTAATGGGGACGGGGGCGGCGGCACAGGCACCCCTCCCGGTCCGTAAACAGGGATGGGGACACAGGCACCTCCTGCACCTAATGGGGACAGAGAGGGGAGGGTAGGCACCCCCTAAGGAGGAGAGAGACAAGGGCATGGGCACCCCCTGACCCCCAGCGGATATGGGGACACGGGCACCCCCTGACCTCTAAATGGGCCTGGGGACACGGGCACCTCCTGCCCCTAACAGGGACAGAGATGGGGGCACAGGCAGCCCCCGCACCCCAAAGAGGTGATGGGGATGTGGCTGCACCCTGCCCTGCCAGCGGCGCTGAGGCCGGGCCCATGGGCACAGGAGGGTGGCAATGGGGGCAGGAGGGCGGTGTCGGCACCCCAAAAGTGTCGGGCCAGCGACCAGTCAACCTGTAGACACTGGGGGGGACCCCCTCCAGCTGGGCAGGCAAGTGTGGCCCTCCTGTCCCTGGGGCCAAAGCTGCCCCCCAGACCCGGGCACGCTACCTGCTTGCTGCCAGCTCGCTGCCTGCCGCTGCTGCAAAGCGAGCAGCAGCCGGTGCCCCAGTCCCACCTGCCCCCCCGGGCATCCCTCCGGAGCGTGTCCCCCCTCCCGCACTCCAGGCGAGGAACGGCCTTAGTGTGGATACGGGGTGCTGGGGGGGCACCGTGGGGGTGTCCCCGGGGCAGCCGGTGCTCGGCACGGGGGTGCAGTGCCCCTGCACGGGGCGGCCCATTCAGTCAGGGTTGGGCTGGCACAGAGAGAGGGACCCCCCCGCCCCATGTGCGTCCCCCTCCGCCTCCCCACCCGCAATGCCCGCCCTGCCGCTCCCGGCCCGCTGCCCGCCTTTGAAGCCCCCGGCGGCTCTCCCACGCCCGGCCCGGGCCCCCCGCGCCCCGCAGCCGCCGGTGCGTTCCCACCCGCCCGCTGCCGCCCGCCCCGGCGCCCCCCTCTCGGGGCCCGCAGGAGGGAGGGTGGCGCGGCCGGGGCTTGGCGTGAAAATGATCAAGGGCCGCGGGCAGCGCCGGAGCGCAGCGCCCGTCTGATGCTGCCCGCCCGGAGGCCCCGTCGAACAAAGGCGGCATTGAGGCCCCGGCTGCGCCCCCCCCGCGCCCCCCGCCCCGAGCTGGCATCGTGGCGCGACATTAATGAACTCGCCTGTTTGTGCTCCCCCGGCCCCTCTCTCCTCCCACCGCCCCGGGGGCACTGTATATATCCATCCCTCCTCACCCGCCTCGGGCATTTCGGGGGCTCCCCCCCTCCTGCCCCCCTTTGCCCGGCCCGGGGATGGAGCGAGGAGGGAAGAGGACACGGGGCGCTCTCCTCGGGGTCCGCCTGGTCCCCTCTGTGCTGCTGCCGCTGCTGCTGCCGCTGGCAGAGGGGGCCCCCCTGGGCCAGGGGCTGTACCCCATGCCAGCCAGCGTCCTGCAAGGTCAGTGGGGCACGGGGACGGGGTATCCTTGCGGGAAGGTTTGGCTGCGAACGGGGAGGCTGTAGGAGCTGGGACTCCTGGGTTCACTCTCAGGAAGAGGGGGAAGCACAAGCAGGATGCACGGGTCCCTGGCAAAGCCCTGCATGCCCATGCTGCCTGGACTGGGTGGCAAATGCTGCACGTGGCACTTGGGGACACCAGGGTTGCAGGGAGTAGTGTGGTTCATGTCCTGCAGCTGCCAGCTCTCCCTCCTGCCCCGCGGTACCTGTGCCAGCCCCGGGGGACCCTCTGCCAGGGCATGCTGGCAGGAGGGGAGCTGTGGGTGGGCACAGGTACGGGCACACGTGGGGGTGCACAGGGCATGCACAGGACTGCAGACACATGGGTACATGCAGGGACATGCAGACACGGGCACACAGAGCCTGGCACACACAAGTGAGCGCCCAGGGCATGGGCACAGGTGTGCACAGAGGTGCGTGCACATGGACACACATGGGCACAGGGGGGCACACCTGCCCAGGCTTACACCCTGTTCCGTGCCCACGTTTGCACACGTGTGTTCACAGGGTCTCCACATGCAGCAGGCACACACAGGCCCAGGCAAACACCCTCCCCACACCATGTGCCCATGTGCCAACACCACCAGGGAGGTGACAGCCACGTCTGTCACCCTACGCAATGCCTGATTCCCACCATGGAGATATCGGGGCATGGACACCGGGCAGGCTGGGGGCACCCTATGGCCACGGTGGGGGGGCAGTCATGGGGGCACTGGGGGGCTGAGCACCCTGTGTGTGCCCGGCAGCTCTGTCAAGCCGGGGAACGCTGGTGCTGGAGGCAGCACTGAGGAGCGCGCTGCTGGCGCTGGAGCGGGCGCTGGCCGAGCAGCAGCGGCAGCGGGGCGCCTGCGGGCTCTGTGCCCCCTGCCTCTTCCCTCCCTGTGCCAACCTCACCCGTCACTGCCCACGTGAGTCACAGCACCCCGGCCCCCATGATCCCATCCCCAGGAGACCCTACCCAAACAGAGCACAGGGTCCCCACCCAAACACTGCCCAGGGTCCCTATCCAAATGCTGCCCAGGGTCCCTATCCAAATACCACCCCATGCCCAGGAGACCCTGCCTAAACACGGACCCATGCCTGGAGACTGTACCCAAATATTGCCTCGGGTCCCTACCAAAGTACCACCCTATCCCCTAGAATCCCTACCAAAATGACACCCCAAGACCCTACCCAAACAGTAGTACCCCCTCCCCTATAGGCTTTACCTTATAGACTGTACCAAAACAGTGCCCAGACTCCCAAAACACCCCTAACTGCTAGAGACCCTACCAGAACACCACCCGGAGACTCTACCCAAGCAGTTCCCCATCCTCTCTAGATCCTACCCAAACATCACCTGGAGCCCTACCCAAAACATTGTCCGATCCCTTGTCTCCTTCTCAGAGATCCCCCCAAAAACATATCCCAGTACCCACGAGACCCTACCAAAACATGCCGACACCGCAGCCCCATCATGCCTCCTTCCCACCCACCCCAAAGGAGAGCCCGAGGTGGCCCAGGTGGAGGTGGGCAGGAGGCAGGGAGGACATAGGGATGCCCATGGCCCTGCTGTCCTTGCAGCGCCAGCCGTGCCCCCCACCGTGCCCCCCGGCTGCCAGGCCCTGCTGGATGCCCAGGCACTGCCCGAGCTGCCCCAGCGCAACTGGGCACTGAGCCAGGCCTGTGCCCCCTACCAGCGCCTGTGCCCACCTGAGGGGGCCCAGCATGCCTGCACCCCGCTCAGTGCCCGGCTCTGCCGCCACCGCCTCCAGGAATGCCGTGAGTGGGCACCCGCATCGCCCCTGACTCCTTCTAGAAAAGGGAGACCCTACAATAACAAACAGGGCACCCCAGGGGATGCCTGGGATTGCCTGGAGGGGATATGGGGCGTTGGGGTGACAGGGGGTGCTGGAGCGGGGAGGCTGGGGAGGTGAGGGTACGGTAGGTTGATGGGGGATCTCTGGTGGGATGGGAGATTGGGGGGGATGGAGGGATCGGGGGTGAGAGGTGGAGATTTGGGGGATGGAGGCACTGGGAGCAGTGAGGTGATTGTGGGGGACGGGGCATTGAGGGGTGATGGAGAACCTGGGGTGGGAGAGGGGAGTCTGGGGGAACGGGGCAAAGGGGGGGTGATGGAGAGATTGGTGACACCGAGTCACTGGGGGTGACAAGCAACTCCTGGGGTGATACAGGCATGCTTGTTCAGGATGATGGGGATCTGGGGGGCACTGAAAGGAACCGGGGGGGAACTGGGGACAGCAGGGACATGGTGGTGACATCAGAGGGGGTGTCCCCACATGCAATGACAGCCTGTCCCCTGCAGGGATGGCAGCAGCAGCCCCGGGCCCTGATGCACCAGCAGAGGAGGAGATGCCAGGTGAGACAGGGCGGCCCCGCGGTGCCCACGCCACCCCCCCACCACGCTGGCGGGTGCCCCCGGTCCCCCGGCTGCCTGCTGGGCTGGGGGGCAGAGGTTAGCGTCGGCAGCTGCCGGGCCGCGGGGTGCCCCCGGCCCGCCGCCCGCTCGCCTCTGTGAGCACGATGAGGCTTGACAGCGCGCCCGGTGCGGCCTGACCCCCCCGGGGGCTGCCCGCCACCACCTCCGCCTGCCATGGCCATTCTGCCACTGCCGTGCCCGGCCACCCCGTGTCCACCTGGGAGAGGGGGTGTCCTGTCCGCAGGGCTGCAGGACCCACCTCTCACCCTGGCTTTGTTCCCCAGGGAGCTGCGGGCGCCGCAGGGGCCCCCAAGCCAATGCCACGGCTCCCCGAGGACGGATCATGGGTGGCAGCGTGGCCCCGCGGGGGGCCTGGCCCTGGCTGGTGTCGGTGCGGCTCCATGGGGAGCTGATGTGTGGAGGGGTGCTGGTGGGGCACTCCTGGGTCCTCACCGCAGCCCACTGCTTCTCCGGGTATGGCAGGGGGAACGGCAACATAGGGATGATGTACCTGCAGAGGGGGGCATGGGGTGGTACCCCTGTCACCCCTGTAACTTGCTGCCCACCACCCCGCCAGGAACCGGAACGAGCTGGCGTGGACAGTAGTGGTAGGCGACCATGAGCTAGGCAAGCTGGACGCGGGCGAGCGGGCAGTGCCTGTCCGGCGCATCCTACCTCACCCCAAGGTCAGTGGAGGTGGGCACCCCCCTGACCTCCCCTGTGCATGCCCCAGGGCCCCCCACTTACACCCCCACCCTCCTTCCAGTTTAACCCCAAGACGTTTCATGGGGACCTGGCGCTGCTGGAGCTGGCGGTGCCACTGGCCCCATCACCCACCGTCAGCCCCGTGTGCCTGCCCAGTGGCCCCGTGGAGCCCAGCCCCGGCACTGCCTGCTACATTGCAGGCTGGGGCTCCCTCTACGAAGGTAGGTGCCACCCCAACACCCGCAGGGTCTGTGGGGCATCCCCCTCAGTGCCCTCTCCAGTGCCCAGTGCCAATGTACCAAGCCAAGGCGGGGAGGGTGCAAAAGAGAGGGGAGGTGCCTGGGCACAGGGAACCCCGTAACGGGTGCCTTGCCTGCCAGAGGGGCCGGCAGCCGACGTGGTGATGGAGGCACGAGTGCCCCTGCTCAGCCGGGAGACGTGTTGGGGTGCCCTGGGCAGGAACATGCTCACCAACGCCATGTTCTGTGCGGGGTACTTGTCCGGGGGCATCGACTCCTGCCAGGTAATGCCTGGGGCTCGGGGGCTGCCAGGCCCCCAGCTCAAAAACCCCTTGTGGCACACAGCGCTGGGCATGCGCTGCAGCGCGGCACAGCCTGGCAATATGGTTGGGGTCCTGGCCTGGACCGATGCACGGGCATCCCCTCTGCAGGGCGACTCGGGGGGCCCGCTGGCATGCCAGGACCCCTCCTCACACCGCTTCGTCCTCTACGGTATCACCTCATGGGGCGACGGCTGTGGCGAGCAGGGCAAACCAGGCGTCTACACCCGCGTCACTGCCTTCGCGGACTGGCTCAGCCTCCAGATGGACTGTGAGTGCCGTCGGCTGTGCCGGGGCAGGGGATGGAGATACCCAGGGTGCTGTGGGGATAGATCGCCCCAGGGGGGAGATTCAGCATCTCATGGCAGCCCCGGTGCCCTCGCAGCCACCCCTGGCAGCCGGGAACCAAGCTGCTTCGACCTGCTGGCGGTGGCCCAGCTGCCCCCTGAGCAGCAGCCACCCGAGCGCGCCCGCCTCTGCGCCTTCTACGCCGGGTCCTGCCGGGCCCCCCAGGGCCGGGCCGCCTGTGCCCGCCTGTCCGAGGAGACCTGCCGTGCCAGGACGAGACGATGCGGTGAGCCAGGGGGTCATGCTGGGGCGAGGGCGTGGGGTGGGACCCCATTTCTGGCAGCATGGGGCCAGCGTGGTGCCATGGCTCTCCTGCTGCGCCTGCAGAACTGCACTCCTACGCCCAGACCTTGGTGGATCTTCTGCGCCAGGCTGGGGACTTCATCCGAAACCAGTTTGACTTCTCCTTCCTCACCCGTGCCCTGCCCCAGCTCCTGGGCAAGATCTACGGACACCTCTTCCCTCCCCGCATTCGCAGGGATGCCCCAGGTACCCTCCCGGGCTGGGCCACCCCGTGCCTGCTTGAGGGTCCCATTGGTCCCCTTCATGCCAGCAGCCAAGGCGCCAGCAGCCTGCCCTGGCACCCCCATGGGGCTCCCCTACCCCTTGTCCCTTCTGTCTCCTTCCTGTCCCCACAGGCCCGGCTGTGGCAGAGGGCCAGCCCAGCCCCACGGCAGAGAGACCCTGGAGACCCCCCACCAGGTGAGGCATGGTGGGCCACAGGACAAGGGGGGCTAAAGGGTTTGGGGAGGTGGGCAAGATGCCCATGAGCGCTGGCATGGCTTTTTGGGGACAGCCTAAAGCATTGGGGTCCTGCTCTTCCTGCAACCAGGGCACACCTGGAGGGAGGTGGGCATGGCCCCCGGGGGTGCCCAGGGCCAGCCAGGTCCCACCAGGGGTGCACAGGGCAGGGGGTGGCACTGCCCAGGGGACGCCCTGCTGTGCTTGCAGGTGGGGGACCGGGCGGCCGCCCGCCTTCGCAGGGCTCTTCGGTGCCGTGGGACCCCGGCTGCAGGACTGGGTGGAGGCGCTGAGGGCCATGGCGGGGGGCAGCTCCCCGGCACCCACCCTGGACGGGGGGCAGCTCCCCGGGGAGACGTGGCTTTTCTTGCAGGTATTTGGGGAGGGATGGGCTGGGGGGACCCCCTGCCCCTCTGGTGACAGTGCCACCAGGGACCAAAGCCCAGCAGTTCCCCCATGTCCCCTCCTGGCACCCCTTGGGCCCATCATCCCTTGTGTAGCCACAGAGGTGGCATGTCCCACTCTGCCACCACAGAGGGGGCATCTCACCCTCCCCAGCTGAAACCAGTGCTCCCAGTCCAAACACTGCAGAGCCAGCCATGGGTCTGACCCCACAGCTTAGGATCTGACCCAACACAGCCATAAAGACGTCATGTGTCCTCAATGCCCTGTCCGACAGCTGCTCAGCCGTGCCCTGTGCTCTGCCACTGTCCTCCTGGCCGTGCCCACGGGTGCCCTGTGGGTGCCCCACCATCCACTGTCCCCCCTTCCCTTCAGCAGGGCGAGGAGGTGGTGGAGGAGCTGGTGAGACAGGGACAAGCCTTCCTCGCCCAGCTGCAGGCAGAGCTGGACCTCGGCACCCCTCGTGAAGCCACGGAGCCGCGATGGGCACCCAGAGAGCTGGCGGGGACCCCCATGCCGAGCCGTGAGCCCCGGGAGTTGGGGTGGCTGGGGCCAACAGGGCAGCAGGGTCTACATCTGCTGGCTGGCTCCATGGCCGGGCAGTGCCCGCCGGCCACGTCCCCAACAGGGTTTTCACACCTCCGTGGCAGGGTCCTCTCCGAGGGAGAAACGTGAGCTGGTGCCCACAGAGCTGCCGGGTGTGGAGGAGGAGGAGGCAGGCACAGGCAGAGGTAAGCGCCCCACAGCCCCCAGCCACTGTGGGATGCCACATGCCACCATGGGGACGGTGACAAGCCCGGCCTCAGCTTTACACCCCGGTCCCAGGGCTGGTTGTTCTATGTCAGTGGGACAGCCCTCAGCCATACCCCCTCCACAGGGACCCTCTGTCCCTGCTCCCCCAGTGTCCCCAGAGCATGGGTGCTTCTCCCTTGGGCGGGCAGCAGCATGGTGCCCCGTGACCCATCCCACTCCTCAGCGCACCCCTGATGTCCCCCTCCATCTCTCTCCTGCCCGTCCCTGGGGTTGCAGCCTGCCCTGGCCTCAACGAGTCAGTGGTGCGGGTGGGTGCAGTGCGGGAGATGTACGCCTGGGTGCTGCGGGTGCCTGAGCCGGACCTGGCCATGACTTTCCAGGAGGTGAGTGCCCCATCCACCTGCTCCGAGCCCCCTGCCCCGGCAGCCAGGTGATGCCACCCCCCAGACCATCATTGTCCCGCCGTGCCCCTGGCCCCCCTGGGACTCACAGTGTTGTCATCTCCCTACAGATCCTGGTGGACTTGGGCTCCAAAAATGCCAAGGGGCTGTACCGGGCGCAGGTGCGGGCCACGGTAGGGGGCCGCCCCACAGCCTTCGCTGGCCTCGTGGGGCTGGAGAGCGACTCGCTGGCCCGCAGCATGCCTGGCCTTGTTGCTCTGGCGCTCGAGGCACTGAAAACCTAACAATGCCCTGGGGCACCATGCCAGCATGGGGACGAGGTGCTGGGGCAGGGATGTCTCATGTCCTTCAAACAGCTCCCTCCCCAGCCCAGGCTCTTCCACCCTTTTGTCCCCCATTGTGCCTCAGTTTCCCTCTTGCCACCAGCACTGCCCAACCTCCCCAGGGCAATGGAGCACTGGGAGGGCACCTGGAGCATCTCAGCCGGGGATCACAGCCCTCCTCTCCCCTGGGACCCCCGCCTTGGCAAGCCCACCCCCACCCCATTTTCCCTAGAGGCACTAGGGCTGTTATTTATTTGTACAGAGAAAGGTTTATTTTTCAATAAAGAAGGGCTCTATTTTCCAGTAGCTGGCGAGTTTGAAGCGAGTGCTGTGCCACGCGGTTGATGGCGGGGGGACTTTCCATGGGGGATATGACATTCCATTGCATCCCCCTTCCCATTCCTCTGTACTCCAAACTGATGCTCCCAGCCTCAGTTCCTGCCCCTGGCATCAGTGCTGTGCCCAGACTCCTCAGCACCCCGCCCGGGGGTCAGACACCCCTCCTGCCCACCGCAGCACCCATAGCACCACACCGGTGCCCACCCCTGGTGCCACCCCATCTGGATCCCACAGGAAATCTGTTGGTACAGGGTCTGAGCGTGCCCTGGGCCAGCGGCGAGCACCGGGGTGGTGCCACCCCTGTGCTTGGGCATCGGTGTGTACCAACCCCTCCTGCTCGTGGGGAGCCTGCCATCCTCGAGCAGCATCGCTCGGGCTGCTGAGCAGCAGGGAAGGGACCGCTCCTCCCAGTGCCCCGCAATGCCTGTGCTGGGGCGCCCAGGCGCAGTGTGATGGGCTGACATCCGTGGGGCCGGCGAGGCCAGCTGCGCCTGCCCGTCTCCCCTTCTCCGGGCGCAGGGGTGCCGGAAGAGAGGGGTGGGAGCCAGTATCCGGTGCCGGCACTCTTCCCCCTCGGCACCTGGCACCATCCATCTCCCGCTCCGGCCGGCAGCCGGACATCCGCTTGGCCAGGCCAGGCGGGGAGGCGGCCAGGGCCTGGCACTGAGCGAGGGCACCGCGGGCATCGCATGGGGGACCTGCCGGCATGGCTGGCCCTGCTCGGGGCACTAGTGCTGTCGGGTGAGCGGGGCCCCGGGGTCTTGGGAACAGGGTTGCCCTGTTGCTGGGGGGTTCTGGGCCCCCTCGATGGGGTTGGTGGGGGTGATGGTGGTGGGGTCCAAGCTGGGACAAGTGCTCCCAGGGCTGCATTTTGGGCATTGCCCGGCAGAGTCCCATCACTGAGCATCCCCTACGCCTCCATGCTGGCTGTGCCACCTGGAGCTGTGTCCCTGCCTGGGCCATGTGTATGTCTGTCTGTCTGTGCACAGTGGGGCTGTATCCCTGCCTGTGTGCCTGTGTGCCAGCACGTGAGTCCATCTGTCTGTGCACAGTGCCACTGTGTCTCTGTGTCCCTGTGTGTGCCTGTCTGTGTGCACGCTGACATTGCATCCATGACCACATGTCCCTGCCTATACTGGGTCCATGTCCATGTGTCCATGTCCATGTGTGCCTCTGTGTGTGCACCCACCTATGTGCACAGTGCCACCGTGTCTGTACCCAAGTGTTTCATCTCTGTGTCTCTGTGTGTCCTGGGTCTGTATCTGTGTGTCCCTCTGTGTCTGTGCCTACATCCTTGTCCCATGCCCAGCATGTGTGCCATTCCTGCATGTCCCGTGCCCATGCCCCTGTGCAGCACAGACACGCAGTGTTCTGGCCTCCTCCTGTCTCCTCCATCCTTACACCATCCCGCCCTCACTGAGCATCCTGTGCCCAGTAACCCCCCCAGCCCCACCCCAGTCTGCCTGACCCCACACCTCCAGGCGGGCTCTGCGTGAACCAGGAGGAGCGGCTCATCCACCACCTCTTTGAAGAGAAGGGCTACAACAAGGAGGTGCGCCCCGTCACCTCCACTGATGAGGTCGTGGACGTCTACCTGGCCCTCACCCTCTCCAATCTCATCTCGCTGGTGAGCCCCAGAGGGCAGTGCCCACAGTGGGGTGCCCTCCAGCCATGCTTCACCCATGGGGCTGGCTGGGTGGGGGGAGACCTGGGGCCGCTGCTCTGAATCCTGTCTGGTGAGGGTTGGGGGTTCTGGGCTGGGGGGGACGGCTGCTGGGCATGGCCCTGGCATCTCAATGCCCCACGCTGTCATTGCAGAAAGAGGTGGACGAAACGCTCACCACCAACCTATGGCTCGAGCACGTGAGTAGGAACAGGCGTCATGGCATCAGTTGTGCCCCAAAGCACAGGCAACAGGGTGGCCCAGCGTAGTGAGGGGGTGACCTGGGGATTCCCCCTCTCCAGGGCTGGACTGATTACCGCCTGCAGTGGAACAAGTCTGAGTTTGGGGACATCGAAGTGCTCCGCCTGCCACCGGACATGCTGTGGCTGCCTGAGATAGTCCTGGAGAACAAGTGAGCCATGACTCAGATTCCCCTCCTGAACCCTCTGAGGTATGCCCAGGGTCTCCCTGCCCCTTGCCGGCCCCGCCATCACCTTGGCTCTCTCCCGGTGCAGCAACGATGGGCTCTTTGAGATCGCCTACTACTGCAATGTCCTCATCTACAACACGGGCTACGTCTACTGGCTGCCACCAGCCATCTTCCGCAGTGCCTGTCCCATCAACGTTGACTTCTTCCCCTTCGACTGGCAGAACTGCACACTCAAATTCAGGTGCCAGGGGGCTGGCTGGGGCAGGGCAGGGCACGGGTGGTCAGCAGGTCAGCATCCCGGCCCTTTGTGGTGCCCACTGCTGCCAGTGCCTTCCCTTGCTGTTGAGGTGCAGCAACATGAGGGTTTGCAGGTGACTTGGTGGCCTGAGTCCATCATGCTGGAGGTCAGGGTGAGTGGGTGATGGGTAACAAGCAGCATGCACAGCCCCTCACCATTTGTCCCCCTCCGCTGTGGGCCAGCTCACTGGCATACAGTGCCCTGGAGATCAGCATGCACTTGAAGAAGGATAGCGACCCGAAGACGGGCAAGTATTACCCAGTGGAGTGGATCATCATCGACCCCGAAGGCTTCACGGGTAACACTTGCGCTCTCTGCCATGTCCTGTGGCAGCAGGACACACTGCATGGGGCTGGGGGGGGACCCTGGCATTGGGGCACCCTGCTATGGAGACATCCAAGTACCTGGGGCTTTGGCACCCTGGCACCCATCCCACCAGACTTGAAGGTACCCAGACCTAGGACGGGGAGACTGGGAGCTGGTGGGATGGGCATGGCAGTGGTCCCCAATGCCATGCACTGTCCCATGTGCCCTGGCAGAGAATGGGGAATGGGAAATAATCCACCGCCCAGCCCGCAAGAACATCCACCCTGACAACCCCCCTGAGAGCAGCGAGCACCAGGACATCACCTTCTACCTCATCATCAAGCGCAAGCCACTCTTCTATGTCATCAACATCGTCACGCCCTGCATCCTCATTGCCTTCATGGCCATCCTTGTCTTCTACCTGCCCGCCGACAGTGAGTGAGCCCCACGACACCTGAGCTGGGCACAGGGGTCACCCCATGGGGCACCTCCATGTCCCACACCTGCACCAGGCCCTGTGACACAGGGACACCCCAATGCCTAACACAGCGACATCCTGGTACTGGGACACCCTCATGTAGGACGCCATCATCCCAGCCAGGCACCCTGGCAGGGGCATGCTTGGAAACAGGATACCCCATGTGGGACCCTGTGGTACCCCCATAATAGAAAACCCTACATGGGGCACTGTATGGTGGGATACTGGGAGAGCAGTCCTGGCACTGGGGGCACTGGGAGGGGGACCTGGAGCAGAGTTTGCCCTGAGCTCACCTGCTCTCCAGGTGGTGAGAAGATGACGCTGGTGATCTCAGTGCTCCTGGCCCAGTCTGTCTTTCTTCTGCTCATCTCCCAGCGCCTGCCCGCCACCTCCCACGCCATCCCCCTCATCGGCAAGTGAGTTCTGGGCACGGCTGGGTGCAGCGGAGACTTCACGGCGTCCCCACGGTGCCAGAGGGCAGCTCTGCCAGTGCCCAGCCCCTGTGCCAATGCCAGCCAAGGTCCATGCCCCCCACAGGTACCTGCTTTTCATCATGCTGCTGGTGACGGCCGTGGTGGTGATCTGTGTCGTGGTCCTCAACTTCCATTTCCGCACCCCCAGCACTCATATCATGTCTGACTGGGTCAAAGAGGTGAGTGGGGTGCTGGGATGGGGTGGGTGACCGAGTGGGTGCAGGGGTGGCACCGTGCCCTGCGGAGGGCATGGGACAGCACAGCCCCAGCATTACATTAGGATGTCCCATCTGCACCAGCCCAAGGAGTTGGATGCCCGGGTTGGGGGCAGAAGGTGGGGACAAGGTGTCATTGGATTGAGGGGGTGGCCAAGCGACCTGACACCACCTCCTGTGCCCCAGGTTTTCCTGGAGAGCCTGCCTCGCCTGCTGGGCATGACACAGCCGGCCGAGAGCCTGGTGGGCACCCCGTGCATCCGGCGCTGCAGCTCAGCCGGCTACATCGCCAAGGCAGAGGAGTACTTCAGCGTGAAGTCCCGCAGCGAGCTCATGTTCGAGAAGCAGTCAGAGCGGCACGGGCTAGCCAGCCGTGTCACCCCTGCCCGTGAGCCTCAGCCCCTCCACGAGGACACGGGGAAGGGTGGCAGAGTGGGGGTCTCCGGGGCTGGCAGCCCTTTGGAGCCCATCTCACAGCCCCTCTCACCCCCAGGTTTGGCGCCTGTGGACGCAGGTGAGGAGCAGCTCTATGAGCACATAAAACCCGTTGTTGATGGTGCCAACTTCATCGTCAAGCACATGCGGGAGAAAAACAGCTACAATGAGGTGGGGGCCATGGGCACAGGGGAGGCAGAGGGGGCTCCCTGTGCCTGCTGTGCCCCCCACTGCCCGGCTCCCGGCTCCCTCCCCAGGAGAAGGACAACTGGAACCGTGTAGCCCGGACCCTGGATCGCCTCTGCCTCTTCCTCATCACCCCCACGCTGGTGGTGGGCACCCTCTGGATCTTCCTCATGGGCATCTACAACCACCCACCTCCGCTGCCCTTCGCCGGAGACCCCTACGACTACCGGGAGGAGAACAAGCGCTTCATCTAGGGTTGGGAGGGGTGTCCATGTGCCAACCCCCTGCTCCTCCCTGCTCATCTGCCTTGGCTTGGGAAAATAAAGCTGGGTGCTTCTCACCACGGGGTGCTGAGCTGGTGGCTGCTCTTGGTGTCCCCCCTGGGCACAGTGCCCAACCTGAGTGCTGTGTATGTGCCAGGGAGGGTAATGCCCACCCAGGGAATGGGTGCTGTTGGGTGTCCTGAGCACAGTGGTCCTCAGCTGTGGCTGGAAGTGGTGTTTCCCAGATGGGATGCAGTGGTACCAGCCCTGCTACCCACATTGGGCTGGGCATTTGGGACAGGATGGGCTGGGGAAGGGGATTGACCCCCCCAGCATGGCACCATCCTCTGTGGACCCACTGCAGTGGGCAGAAACACCATCAGTGCCCATGTCACCCCCGTCCCCATGACCCCCCAGCCAGACCCACGAGTGTCCCCTCCTAGCACAACCCACCCTGCAGCACCTGGCTGGGGGCCAAGGGGGTGTCTCCTTCCCCTGCTCAGCAGTGGGACACTGGGGCTCCAGTTTCAGGGCACAGCTGACATCTCCCCGTCGGCAGTGGCCCGTGACAGCTGTCACATCCTGCCCACTGAGCCAGGGAATCTCACCCCCTCCAGCCCCCCTCCCTACGCAGGGCCTGGCAGGATTTGGACCCCCAAGGAGGGCATCACCCCCCCCTGGCTGACATGGTGGGATTCGCCTGCCCCTTCCCCACCCTACACCCCTGGGGCAGCCACTGCCATGGCGGGGACAGGGCACTGGTGGGGCTGCTTGCAGGGGGGCACCTCTTTTCCATAACCCATGGAAAACACCTGGGTTTCTGCTGCAGGGAGATGCATCCCCCTGTGGGATACATAGGGAAACTGAGGCACAGAGCTCATTTTTCCCCTGGACCCAATTCCAACCCCCCCGGCACAAAATGCCGGAGAAGCTTCGCAGCAAACTGGCACCACCCCACCGGCGGGGGGGCGGGGGTGGTCACCCGTCCCTTCCTGGCCCCCGCGGCTGTTGGGAACAGCTGATGGTCGCAGGGGACAGCTGTCCTGTCTCACCAGGCGCCAGGCCCAGAACACTGCCGTGCAGGCGGCCGAGCGGAGCCCCAGCCCCTGCACCCCGTGGCACCGCCATGCGCTGCCATGGCCTCCTCCTCGCCCTCTGCGCCGTGACAGGTAAGGGGTGCCCTCCCTGGGGGGTGGCCTGGGGGGGGTACGTGCTCACCTCCTGCCTTTGCCCTTGGGGGTTTATCACCCATGGGTGTACAGCACCGTGCACCGTCTCATCGGGGTGTCCCCATGATGGCAGCCCACTGTCCCCATGTCCTGCCCTGGAGAGGTCCCTGGGGTGAGCAAGGTGAGGGATGTGGGGGCAATGCACACCCCCCCCCCCCAGCTTGCATGCTGGGACGCTAATACACACTGTCACGCACACACAGCTGCGTGTGCACACCCACAGTAACACACGCGCAGGCATCCCCTCTCCACGCACATCCCGTGCTCCCCCTCCCCCCATGCTGTCAGGTCCCAGGGGCATCGGTGGCCCCATCGTCCCCACCCTGGGGTGCCCCCATGGAACATGCCCTCCCCAGGTGTGGGCTGCAGGAACCAGGAGGAGAAGCTGCTCCAGGACCTCATGACTAACTACAACCGGCACCTGCGCCCAGCCCTGCACGGGGACCAGATCATCGATGTCACCCTCAAGCTTACCCTCACCAACCTCATCTCCCTGGTGAGAGACACCCCCACCCCGTCCCCATAGCGGGACGGGATTTGCACCCACACGTGGAGCAGTAGACAGAGGCTGGCAGGGTGCTAAAGCCGTCTCCCCACTTCCTTCCTTGCTAGAATGAGCGGGAGGAGACCCTCACCACCAACGTCTGGATCGAGATGGTGAGGTCCCCCACCTCCGGGCAGGACCCCCCCCCGGGCCACGTTTGTATCTCAGGGTGGCACCCCGTTGGAGGACTGGCACCCTAACCTGCACTCTCTTTTGTGGGTGTCCCCAGCTGAGCCCATTTTGGGAGCAGCATGGGACAGGAAGCTCACAAGCTTCCCCCACATCAGGGAGCATCATGACCCCCCGCTTTGCTCCCCTTCCCCTAGCAATGGTCTGATTACCGCCTGCGGTGGGACCCTGAGAAATACGACAACATCCAGCTGCTGCGGGTGCCCTCCACCATGGTCTGGCTGCCCGACATCGTCCTGGAGAACAAGTAGGTGATAGGGCAATGGGGACATATCCCCACACAGCGGGTGCCAGCTGCCCCCAGGCACGTTTTGGGGCTCAGCCCACCCTTTCCCCCCGCAGCATCGATGGGACGTTTGAAATCACCCTCTACACCAACGTGCTGGTGTCCCCTGATGGCAGCATCTACTGGCTGCCCCCCGCCATCTACCGCAGCGCCTGCGCCATCCATGTCACCTACTTCCCCTTTGACTGGCAGAACTGCACCATGGTCTTCCAGTGAGCACCAGCTGGGCATGCGCGGGCACTGTGGCAGGTCCTCCTGGGACACAAGGGATGTTCACCTTTGCCCCGGGGCAATGAGTCCCTGGGCAGACACGTGCCACCTACCTGTTCCCTGGCACCCCATCAGTGGCAGGAGGCACCTTGGCCAAGCCAAACACCCCAAAGCAGAGCTGGAGGCGACCAGCATGACCCGGTGCAACACTGGCACCTTTTGCCTATCCAGCCTGCTGCATGCCAGCCTGCGTCATCCCCGCCATCCCTCCCCAGGTCCCAGACCTACAGTGCCAACGAAATCAACCTGCTGCTGACGGTGGAGGAAGGCGAGACGGTGGAGTGGATCTCTATTGACCCCGAGGCTTTCACAGGTAACACCACAGCTGCCCCCGTGGCACAAGAGCATCCCGCTGGGTGGGTCACACAACAGGCCTGGTGCTACGCCGGTGGTTGCCGAAAGCAGGGCTGCGGGGGGCTATTAGCAGCTCCCGCCATTACACAGGCAGTTAAGTTATTAGTGCAAGTAGGAGCATGGGAGAGATTTGTTTTTCTAACCCGCCCGGCTCAGGGCTCTCACTGCCTGGCAGCCGCTCCTAGAGAGCACCACTCCTGGGAGCTTGATTGATGCTGGGAACGTAGCTGTCACGGCCAAACGATGACGTTTTCCATCACATTTTAATTGCATATTGAAAGAACAAAATGCTTTTCAGGCAGCGAGATTTATTTTTTCATTACCGGCCCGAGCTGCGATCTTGATTGGGAAAAATCTATCGCTGCTGCAGACGGCGGGGGAAAAGAGTGCGCCGTCACCCAGTGTCACGCTCGGCTTCCCTCTGCGGTGCCATGGGGACAGGCAGATGGGGGGACCCCAGTCTCACATGTAACTCACGCTGGGAGCCCCCGAGGGGCTCAAGGTGCCTCACAGGTCCCCAGCTGCCCTCTCTAACAGTCTTTGCGGGTATTTTGCCCAGGCACCCTGGCACACTCTGTGGTGCTCATCCTCCTCTCCAGCGGCTCTAGCACCTTTCCCCACACTATGCCCATCCTGGCTGCCCCACGGGGTCCACACCGAGCACCAGCCCTCCCCTTCCTCCCTGACCCGGGCTGGGGGGCGGGCAGCCCCGGTGCCCCTGGTGGGGCGGTGGGACTTACATGACACCACCGCACGGCAGAGAACGGCGAATGGGCCATCAAGCACAGACCCGCTCGGAAGATCATCAATTCAGAGCACTTCACCCCAGATGACACCCAGTACCAGCAGGTCATCTTCTACCTCATCATCCAGCGCAAGCCGCTCTTCTACATCATCAACATCATCGTGCCCTGCGTTCTCATCTCCGCCATGGCCGTGCTGGTCTACTTTCTGCCCGCCAAAGGTATGCACTGGTGCTGTGCCCACAGGAGGCACGGGGATGTGCAAGGGGGCCAGCAACAGGCAAGGAAGGGCTCATTGTCCCTTGGGGAACATCAGTGCCATCTCTCACCCCCTCCCGTGATATTTGGGGTGGGAGTGGTGTGAATCTCCAGGTACCCCACGGTTAAAGCCTCATGGCAGGACTTGGCCAGTTCAGCTTTGTGGTGGGGGCTTTTTGCCAGAGGAGGGCAATGTCCACACCACTGCCCCGTGCCAACCTCTGCCTTCCTCCTGCCTTGACAGCGGGTGGGCAGAAATGCACCGTCTCCATCAACGTCCTCCTGGCCCAGACTGTCTTCCTCTTCCTCATTGCCCAGAAGGTGCCTGAGACCTCCCAGGCTGTGCCTCTCATCGGGAAGTAAGTGATGCACAGGGATGGGGGTGCCAGCCCTGCTGTCACACTGTGCCAGCGGGATCTCTGGGTGCTGTGCAGCAGTCAGTGCCCAGGGATAGGACCCTGGCCCAGAAATAACCCTCAGCCCAGGCGGGGCTGGCACAGGGCTACCACGTGCCCATGCCCCACTGCTGGTCCCCAGTTTCCAGCCCAGGAGGGCACCAAGAGGGACCTTACATGCCCATAGCTTGTGGCTCAGCAGCCCCATGTAAGGCCTCATGCCCCCTCCCCAGGTACCTGACCTTCCTCATGGTGGTGACAGTAGTAATCGTGGTGAACGCTGTCATCGTCCTCAACATCTCACTGAGAACACCCAACACTCACTCCATGTCCCAGAGAGTGCGCCAGGTACACACCGTGATGCCCCTACCCCTTATACTTGGGGAATGGGGTGGGCATTTGGGGACTGAGGCCATGTCCCTGGTGGAGCAGGGTGGCGGGCATGCTTTAATCTGAGTGCAAGCCCTGGCACAAAGAGGGTCCCCCCAGATGTCCCCAGGGGACCACAATGTGCCACCAACCTCCTCCAAGCCACTACTGAGGATTGAGGAGCAGCGGGTGCCAACACATCAAGCATCCCAGTGGCACAAGGGTACCCCACGGGGATGCTCCAGGCGATGCAAGGGGACCCGATCGCACCCATTGGGTGCCCTGAGTGGTGGTGGTGGGGGTCAGGTCCCCATGGGTGATGCTGTGCCCAGGTGTGCTTGCACCTCCTGCCCCGCTACCTGGGCATGCACATGCCGGAGGAGGCTCCGGGGCCGCTGCGAGCCGCCCGGAGACGCAGCTCCCTGGGGCTCATGGTGAAAGCTGACGAGTACATGCTCTGGAAAGCCCGGACTGAGCTGCTCTTTGAGAAGCAGAAGGAGAGGGATGGGCTGATGAAAACCGTGCTGGAGAAGATCAGTGAGTACCCCTGGGGGGTTGGCATCTCCCTGCAAGGCTGGGCGAAGTGCCAGGCAGACGGGCGCTCACTGGTGCCCGCTGTGCCGGCTCCACTGCCCGTAGGACGTGGCCTGGAAAGTGGTAGTGCCCAGGACTTCTGCCAGAGCCTGGAGGAGGCAGGCCCCGAGATCCGCGCTTGCGTGGATGCCTGCAACCACATCGCCAATGCCACGCGGGAGCAGAACGACTTCAGCAGCGTGAGTCAGGGCCAGGGGCGAGAGGGACCTGCATGGGGGACAGCCCTCACCCCCTCCTCATGACACTGGCAGGAGAGCGAAGAGTGGATCCTGGTGGGACGAGTGATAGACCGCGTCTGCTTCTTAATCATGGCCTCCCTCTTTGTGTGTGGCACCGTCGGCATCTTCCTCATGGCTCACTTCAACCAGGCGCCCGCCCTGCCCTTCCCCGGGGACCCCAAGCAGTACCTGCCGCAGTGATGCCCGCAGGCGCCTGCCAGCCCTCCTGCTGCTGGGACCACTGGAGCCAGGGCCTGGGCACCCCCAAACCAGCCTGCCCAGCTGAAATCCCTGTGGGCACAGCAGATTCTGGTGCCAAGCACAGCGCTGGAGGAGGACTGGGGGTGGCGGGGCTCTGCCACCCCCAGCAGTGGTGGTGACAGGGAAGGGGGAAGCACAGGGTGGCTGTGCTTGTGCTGAACGTGGAAGTAAAGCCCGTGGCAGTCTCATAAGCCTCCGTGGCATCATTGCTTCATGCCCACCGATGGGGCTACCCGTCTTGGACAGGCTGGATGTGCCACCCGTGGAGGCTGGCCACAGCCCTCTAAGCCATACAGCCCCATCCCAGCACCCCACAAGGGTGCTGAGAGATGAGACAAGGGGGAGGGAACCAGAGCAGAGTCAGGCATCTGATGGGCCGTGCACCAGCGCTGGCAGCAAGAGCCACATTTCCCCACTGCAAATTCACAGCTTCAAGCCCAGGGCAAATGGGGACCCTGGCATCCCTTACCATGGCAATGGTGGCAACAGGGCAGGAATCACAGATACAGCCCCCCATTCCGGGACAGAAATGGAGCCACGGATGGGATTAGGGGCAGGTTATTCCTCCCTCCTTTTATGGTCCGGCCATGGTTCTTGGGGGCAGCTGAATTGCTGTCCCTTCTTCCTAGCAAGCAGCTTGGGGTGGGAAGACCCTGGGCCACCAGGCACCCAAACCCCCTCAGAGATGGATGCCCCTTGGCACCCACCCTGCTACGAGCATCATTACATTACTCCCTCCCTCCCCCACCAGCCCTCCCTACCCCACGGGACCATCTCTGTCAACCACGGCCCCTTCCCCCCATCCCAGCGACGCTGCGTCCCCCCTGTGCCCCTCACTGACCTCCAGGGCCCCCGCGGCTTTGTCCCTGCTGGCGGGGGAGATGCGGGAGGTCAGCCTAGGAATGGCAGCGGGCAACGTCTGCTCCTCTGCAGTCCAGCTCACACCACCTGCGCCCGGCTGCAGGACATACTGCGTCTCCATCAGCCTCACCGTCCCAGCACCAGCTGCCTCTGCTGCTGCTGGGAGAAAAGCAGCTGGTTACTGCCCGCAACTGGCTGCTAGGACTGTGGGCACAGATGGAAGAGGGAGGCAAACACCCAGCAGCTGAGACATCGCCTCTTGGAGGACTGCAGGCTGTTCATGGCCCAGGGCCACCCTCCGGCTATGCCAGCCTGCCCGTGCTCTCTGCAAGGTGGCTTTTCCTGACCCATCCCTGGGAGGTGCGTGACACCCACAGCACCAAGATCAGGTGGATCCAGTGCTCTAGGCTGGCACCTTGAAGCAGGCAGGGATGGTGCCCACCAACACGGGCAGGGGTGCCCAGAGGAGCTCACCAAGCACCCAGTGCCCTGGCTGGCTCCTGCCTCCTGTCCACCTGCCTGGGTCACCTCCCATGGGGGCAGCCCTGTGGCCACGATCTGGGAGACCCCCACCCCCCTGGGCACCGTACCCGGCCACAGCCTTCTGGCTAGTGAGCGACGGCACTGCACAGCACCCCTGTCCCTCCACAGCCACCCCACAGCGACATCCTCTCCCCAGCCCCACAGTGTCCGAAGGGACAGGCTGTCCCGGCCAAGCGTCCGCAGCCCTGTGAGAGCCAGGAGCTGCTGTAAGCTGCCCAAACCACAGCCATGTCCCCAGCCCCTGGGCTCTCCCTCCCCAATAAGGTGCAGTATTAATAAGCTCCAGTCTCTCTTTGCCTGGCCATTTCCCATTGATTCCTGGCTCCCCCTCGTCCTGCTGTCAGTCTCCAGGGCAAAGGGGCTCTGAACAGGGCCAGGGACTGTCACCCTCTTCTCCCCGCTCTGCAGAGCTGATGCTTCTTCCAGGTGAGCTCAGACCCCAGCACATCCATATGGCACAACCAGAAAGGGATGAGCTCTTCCAACCTGCCAGGAGCACACGAGTGAGACCATGTTCTCCTTCACTCCCAAGCAGTGATTTTACCTATTCTCCAAAGGTCCCTGGGGTTTATCAAAACAAACAAAAGCAGTAGCCGGGATGCCATAGGCCTTGGGCAGCAGATGTGTCTTGCAGGAATCCATGGGAGAACACCTTGCAGGTCACCCTGTCCGGAGCTGCGAGGGTGCTGGGGTGAGTGCAGTGAGAGAGGAAAAGCCCCCCCAGCCCAGCATCAGCCCCACATGCCCACACCCCATCAAGAAGCACTAAGAAGGGGCAACAACCCCCTCCAAGCATGCCCCACCTGCTCCCCTCCAAAACTGGGGACTCCTTTCTCTCTGTGGGCTGGGAAGCAGATTTCCTCCTTCGCTCCAGCTCAGGGACACCCAGTGCATCTCCACCACTGCTCCCTGAGCCCCCCAGCCAAGCCAAGCCATCAGCCCCAGCTTGACCAGCTGTAGCCAGAGACACCCAGGACCCATGAGCCCACCATGGCTCAGCATCCCCTGGGGAAAGAAAATCCCTGGGGCTGGACTCGGGGGCTTGAAGGGGTTCAAAGCCCTGCCGCTTTCCCCAAAGCAGGGAACCCCTGATCCCCTGATACGCAGGGATCTGAGAGAGTTTAAGGGTGGAGAAAGCCTTCAGGATGAGGAGAGCAGGGAAGGTCATGACTTACTGCAGATTTGGGGCTCCCACAGCTCCAGGCTTGCTTCCTGAATGAAAAGGATCTGAAACCTTTTTCCAGAGCATGACAGAGGCTCCTTCCCCTCCCAAACAAGCCCATGGCTATCTTCTCACCACTCTTACTAGTGGGACACAGTAGAACACAACCCAAAAGCCCTGCTCAAAAAAACATCTGGCTCCACCCGTCTCCAATCCAAAAGAGGCACCAAACCTGGTGCTTGGCACTGATCGAACACTGCTTTTCTTCTCACCTCAGGAAAAGTTGTAGCCTTAAGAAAGACAAACTCCACACCCCAGCCAGCTTGTTCCCTTCAAAGCTGAGCAAGAGGAACCAGTGCTAAGTTCCTCCAAATCTCAACCACGGCGGCAGCAGGAGGAGAGGAACAGCCCCCCCAAGGGAAGGGCTCTACCACAGCTCACTCGCAAAGCATATTTAAGGGTGAATACAGCAGGACTGCAGCATTTTCAGATTTAATAGCAAGCCTGCGCTCATCAGCACCAGCTTAGACACAGGGCATCAGAGCTGAGAAGTGGGCGAGTACCTGAAATAGCAGAGGTGGACGCGATGCACAGCTGGGCACAACAACAGGACTAAAGCCCTAAGTGATGTCATCTGTAAGAAGCTAAATGCGCTGTGGATAAAAGGAGCCTGCAGCTAGTATTTCAGCCTTGCCTTGCAAGGCTATTTTTGCTTAGATTGCCAAAATGTAATTACAACTAAATCCCCCCTAACAAATACCGGAGAGCAGCAGGGGAGAGTTGTATTTAAAAGGAATTTTAAGTAGCAGCCATAATAGTACCTGATCACAGTGGGGAAAACAAATTTTGCCTGGAAAAGAGCATTTGGTTGAGAGCTGGTGACAAACAAGTGGCAAGAGCAGTAATAGGACTGTGGGGTCTCGAGAAACACAGAGAGGGATGCCACCACAGCCTGGGGAACTGCCCTGCTCCCTGCCCAGCCAGGTACCAGCAGGCACAAACTGCCTGACCACAGGGAGCAGTTAGTCATCGCTGTCAGTGTGCTGAACGTTTCGAGAGACAGCCTAGGACTGACAGCCTCAATGCGGAAAACAAACACTTCAGAAGACTGAATATTTTAAACTGTTTTCTCTGCCGGTCTTGGCTGCTTTCAGTCTAGACTTCAATAATAACACAAGGAATTTGCAATTGGAGTCAGGAGGCTGAAGGTCTCCCGGTCCCCAAGGCTGGTAATTGTCCCAGACATGGACCGCTAGTTCTGCGGTCGCAACGAAATTGGCCCAAGCAGCCCCTTCTCCTGGGGGACTGCGCAGAGCACGTAGGACAAGAGACGTGCCCCATCTCTGGCCGCAACCTGCCCTCCTGGGCCCGATGCAAAGGCTCTATTAAAAACGAAAGGCAATTGTGTGATTCCCCAAGGAAAAGGGGAAAAGGCTGGAGCTGTTAATGAGTACAATTAGCATTGTAGTCAAGCAGAATCAGAGGAAGTAATTAGCTCCTATTGTTTCTGTGGCATCCAAATTGCAGCCGTGCTGGCCTTCCAGGCAACAACCCATCAGTCTAGCCTCACCCCGGAGGACAGGAGACAGGGGGTCACTTGCAGCCCCTCTCCTGGTCACAGCTTTCATGCACCTATAAGCGGCAGCCTGGGCCATCACCCTCTTCTACACCCACTGGGGGTTGTGTTTCCCAGATGGCCGGAGACTTGCAAACCTTAGTGCACCCCAGAAGCACGCATGGCCCTGCATTCAGCCTTTCCTTGGATCCAACACAGGGCAGCACTGCTGGTTCTCCACGGAGACAGAGAGAGTCAAGGCAACTAAGTGACACCAAAACACCTCTTTGTCCTAGTTTAAGGGAAGCTTGCATCCCTCTTCCCAACAAATAGGGCTGGATGCAAGGCACTGCTAACCAGGGATTACGAAGAAGGGGCAAAGACAGAGGAAGCATCTCATTTTTTAAGCAAGATGTTAGATCTCTAACTCCTCTGCCCATGTAACTCCACAAACAAGGTGAAGTTTGACCACCACTGGCACTTGGGGTGCTTTGCTGCTTCATGTAGGTGGGCACCTCAGGGGAAGATGTTTTACGGAGCTGGCAGAAGCAGGCCTAGGGCCTTACCACAGCCTAAAGAAATACCACCCCACCAATTTTTAGACAGAGCCAAAAAAAGAGAGACAGAAAGAAACAAAGAGACCCAATAATTTATTGGCAGAGCTGAAAGGGGGCATTTGAAAACCATAGGGCTGACTCTCAACTGGGAAGCTCCTCCCAGCTGCAGAGAGATTTATAATACTGGTATCCCTCAGCAAAAGGCTCTGACGTTGAGGCAGAATCCCAGAGATCCTGCATGCCATGTAGAGAAAGAGAAGAAAGTGCTGCAAGATGTGGCCCCAAGGGCACGCTGCTAATTGAAAGGTTGGCCTCCCGCCCCACTGCTAAAAAAAGTTTGTGTATGACAAAATCAGCCTCTATTGTCACCGCTGCTGGAGGGCTTCAGATGGATCCTTTCTCCAAGGAGGAGTGCGAGAGAGTGGCCCATGAGTCCCTTCAGAGGTCGGAGGGCACTGGTGGAGACCTCTCAGTGCTTTCAACACGGAGAGAGGAATTTAGTGCCAACTCTTGTTCTCACAATGTGATTTTTGTGTTTCGAAAGCTTGAATTATCCCTGGAAAACAGAGGTAAAAAAGAGGTTAAAGGTGTGCATTCCTTGAGATCACAGCACCCCCCATTCCACCCACCATGGCTACCAGTGTTGCCATCCCAGTATGTCACTCAAATCAATGCTCATTAAACCTCCTAAGCAGATCTGCTTTCTAACTAGAGATTTTTCACATAAGTCAACCTGCTGCTCCAGAACACTTGGAACACAGGGAGATCCTGGTTCATCCCCATTCATTGGGAAGAAAAAAAAAGTGTCATGTCCTGTGGGCAAAGTGTATGATAGACTCTGGAAACCTCCCTGATAGATTCTGGTGTTTAAACAACTTGCAAGATTTCTTTCCTTCCAAACATTTGTCCTCAGGGATTCTGCTTGGAGCACAAATATACCATCAGTCCAATCTTCTCCTGCCTCTGTCCTTCGTATTTAGGCTCCTTTTGTCATGCTGTCAACAAGTTTAGCTCTCTGGTCTCTCCTACCTTAAATCTGAAATCTGAAAAGGACCTTTCCCTCAAGTTTAAATAGAAAAGTTTCTTCAGCAGCTTCTACTCATGTGAGTACAACCACGTGAGTTGCAGGGGCTACTGACAAAGAAAGGACTGCTGGTCCACAACCTTCATTTGTATAGTCTTGCAGCACATGTCAGCAATTGAAGACAGGGCAGGTTACAGAAACCCATGTTAACGCTTACTGCTAGCCTGTGAGCAGCAGCAATAGGCAAAGCATATTTACACATCAATAGAAAGGTGGTGCGTTTTTTTAAACTCAAATGGAAATAAATGAGATTACAATTATTTTGAGAGGATAGGTTTGCAGCTCTTCCCGTAACAGGGACAGGGCAGATGCCCCAGCACATCTCACACCAAATCGGCAGAGCTGTGTTGAAGAGCAGAAGGCAGCAGCTTCAGAAGCAAGGTGCTCTGCAGGACTGTAAAATCCTGCTTAAACCCTGGAGCTAGCATTGTGTGCTGCTAAGAGCTGCACGGTAGCTGTAACATCACAGCACAGTGCATGCTGGAACACCTCCAGGAGGCGGGCTGGAGAGCTGGGGGAGAAGGAAGTGAAAAACACTCTTTAAAAGTTAAACAAGTTACTCTGTTATGACATGACAGCAAAAACCATGCTGGAGGCCATCTGCAGAAAACTGGGGTTCACCTTTGCACTTGCCAGCAAAGCAGGCTCTGCTGCCATTTGGGAACATGATTCAGGATTCATTAACTGCACTCTGGTTAATTTCCAACAATGGTTTGGCTTTCCATCCCATACTGTACTTTCACCCGTGCCATCTGCCTCAGGAGGACAGCACACTTTGGTTAGCTCTTTCTCAGACAGGTTTCTATATTTCCCCTCCTTTTGCCTTTATTGGGGTGCCCCAGGCCCTCTGCTCATCACTACTCTCCCTGCTCAGCATAGGTAACCCAATACAGCTGAGAGCTAAATCGAACTCTGTCACTGTTTTCCTATACACTTGGCACATTTACTGCCTTCTGAGACTGGTATTTCATGAAGTGAACTGGTTTCCTCTTCTGGAGGATCACTTGAATGTCATCTAACAGTAACAACGCTACTAGGTGCCTGTGTAACATTTTGTAACAATTGATCTTCACAAAAAGCCAAATCTGTGGGGAAAGATAGATACTATTTTCATCCATGGCTTCAGAGCAAGCTATGAGAACACTACTTGCCCAAAGCTGTGGGGGGAGGTTTTGGGATCCCCAGTGACTCCTCAGAGCTCAGCTGTGTTGGAGCAGCTACATACCACCATGGGGTGGGAACTGGGCAACGTGACACTTCCTTCCAGCGGGTTCTTCTACTCAGGTACTCGGCAATGCAGCAATCCCACTTGGCTACAACCAAACGCAACTCTCATCTCTAGGCCTCCTGCTAGCCCTTTTTAAGGAAAGGGCTTGCCATCAGGGAAGTGGGCACTGGAGGAGAAAAACAATCTGAGCTGTGAGGCTCACAACAGCCCTGAGCTCACCTTGGCTCTTTTCTCTGCACATGGTCAGTTGCCACTACCAGAAGCAGCATGTGGTTTCATCTCATTAGCCACAGCATTATTATTTCTAAATACAGTAGCTACTGTGTGCCCTTCCTGGATGAGCTTTTATTGACAGACTGAATTTATTCTGCTCCAGCCCACTGTCAAGAGCAAAGGCACGTATGCCAGGCTCCAGGCGCCTCTCTCAGTGTCCATCACATGGATGTGCTTAGCATTCATTTACCACTCCATATCTGCTTACAGTCAACCCTAGGCAACAGACCCAAGCTGAAGACATACCTCTCAGCCTCCTAGGACCAGGTCTGGGATAGAAATGCCTTGCACAGAGGAAGGACACATTAGCAAAATAGCACACAGCATCACAACAGAAAATGCTGAGTGAATAGAGACCACGGTGAATGTTGGTGTCTTTGGTAAAAAAAAAAAAATTTAAAAAAAATCAGTTTGTCCATTGGGAAAGAGCCAGTAGCAGAACGGGCCCACCACCAGGCCCATAAGGCAAGAGAACATGCCAGCCCACGGGAAGAGGGTTGGAAGCTGAGAGGTATGCCATGAAGTCACATAGGAAGAAAGATGAGGCCCTACCCTGGGTGTGACAGAGGGAGGGGGAGCGCTCGATCAGCGGCCACTGCTGTTCACCAGGCCATGAAACTCCTCCCAGGCCCTGGCAAGCCAGAGGGAAAAAAAAAATGAAACAAAAAACAAAAAAACAGCACTTCAGATCAAAGGCTTCTTAACTTTTAACGAGAGCAGAAACATTCAATGGCGTTTGAAAGGCACTTGTCTTCAGAGAGCAAGGCAATATTCTCTGATAGCCCTAGTGGATAGAAGCGTCCTTAAAACCCAGCCAAACATCTGACAGCATGAGGCAGCTTTAACGTTCTGCACAGACATGAAGCGTTCCCACTGGCTGCTGGTGATATAGCCACATTAATACCCAGAGACAGGTATGACCTTCCCAGTCACAAATGGAATATCCATTTTCTATTGCTAATAAAATAGCCGATGTTACGTCTTTCTGGAGGATTATCACGTTCCTTGGATGGTTAAACTCAGCCGGTTAGTGGCCTCATGCTCCACCACATACTTGCGTATGTAGTAAACCCCCCAAAAGGGGCTTCTTTTAATGCCACGCAGCCTAGTTATTAAGAAATTCTTTGATCAGGCAGCAGAATCCAATTGTTATTAGATAGTCTCATTTCCTGTTGTAAACCTGCATTGTTAATGACAACCCAGTAAAAACATTATAGCTATTTGAAATAAAAATGTTTTCAGATAAGTTAGAGGGACAGGCCTAACGCTGCATTCCCTGGTGGAGAATGTTACTGACGGGCGAAACTAGCAGACTGAAAAATTGCTGTCTGTTTTACGAAGGCAGCATACTGAGAGCCCTCTCAGGGAAAAGATGCCGAGGTTAATGTGAGCATGACTATTATCTTCTGGGATCAGAGACATCAAAGAACCTCATAGTTCTCCATGCCCAGCAAAACGGTGCTGGTGCCTACAGCACATGCCAAGCCATTTACTGAATCCAGAGAGTCCCATGGAGCTGGAAGGACCTTAAAGGGAACCCAGGTGAGTCGTAAACCCAGACAACCCTGCAGATTTTGTTGCTGGTACTTAGCAGCTACCTCACATCTTGTTTTCTGCATTGCCTCATCAGGCCAATGCAACACAACAGGAGAGTCCAGAAATGGAAATCCTGTATTAGTCAGCATCTGTGCCAAAAACAGACCACCAGCCTGGCTCTTACCTGAGCCTCACAGAGTCAAGCTCCCAATCAGCATTTGCAAAAGCAGCTCAGGTGTCATACGCTCTTTCCCAGCAAAGTCATAGCCCAAATAAACACAGAGTATACTGGCAGAGTGCCTGTCACGTGCACTCTGCAAGACTGTGGACCACATACAGGCAGTCTTGCTGGGAACCCAACAAAGGCGGCACAAGCAAGAAGCTTGTCACTGTGGTGTACAGCTTGGAATTTGTGACATTACCTTCCCAGACTACAGGACAGCAAATCTCTCTTTTGAAAGTGCTGAAGGTGAAATCCTAAAGATCACTCACTTCAGCACCACCAGTACAAGTCTGGTCAGTGACAAAACACCCCAGTTCTTCCCAGTTCAAAGCTGCTTTGACAAAACTTCCAAGAAGCAACTAAATCTCCACAGCCCCCCAAGGCACAGGCTCCTGTGAGCTACCAAGGTGATCAGCTGGTCTAGGAGAGTCCTTATCTATGGCTGGCTAGGTTTTCTCCTCAGTCTCTCTCCATCCATGGTAGCTCAAAATCCTCCTGGTCTTGACTAGGATGGATGAGTAACAGTCATCCATGGGAGTCCCAAAGCTACATGGTATCTCTAGCTGACCCTCAGACATGAGCCCTTGAAGCCAAAGGAAATGTGAGGGAGAAAGACAGCAAAGGGTGCGGTAGATGCAACAGGACAGCACACAGAACACACCTGTGGTGCATTAGTACACCAGGTCAGACCTGCAATTCAG
Source organism: Gavia stellata (assembly GCF_030936135.1). NCBI lineage: Eukaryota > Metazoa > Chordata > Aves > Gaviiformes > Gaviidae > Gavia > Gavia stellata. Next base: position 19,433,858 of record NC_082604.1, read on the forward strand.
CTTGACTTACAGCAATATGCTGCTTGGAGGACAGAAACCCACAAGCGGCTCATTCTAAGCAAGGCAGCAGCACAGAAGCCCCTAAATGGGAACTTTTCCCCCAAGCCCCCCCCAGACACAGCACCCTTCAAGGCCACAAGGCCAAGAAATCTTCCAGAGGAAGAAAAACTGCCCATGTCACCCAGTCAGCACATGGTACTAGACACTGTGGGTACAACTGCCTCCCCTCCAGAAGAAAGTTAGGGGGAAGAGAAACTCTGGAGCTGAAGCCCTCTTAGCTGCTGAATACAGGTTGGAAAGCTATGCACACCTCCAGCCTTGTCAAAAAGTCTCTGCCTTCATGTCTTTCTTCCAGCTTCCCATGCCTGTATTTCTACCCCATTTCCATCACCCATAATCACATCTTCTCTCTTTCCTCTCCCACAGTTCTCCCCAAACTCATAACTTCTGTTCTCTGCAGAAGGGACAGAAGGGCAGATTATTTGTCAACATAATGTATAATTTATTACCCCTTTCAAACCAAGGAGTTCCCTGTTCCAACATCCCAATAACATCATGCACATAGTCCTTCAGCTGCCAAGTCCTTCTCACAGACATAGTGAAAAAGCCCTTCCAGACAAGAATTTTTAAGCCAAGACCCTCATACATATTATAGTACTAATTACTCCAACTATCTGCTGACTTGACTGAAAAAATCCACCAGGATGTGTCTGCCCTAATGTACCTAAACTATGCTAGCGGAGCAAACTGCTCTCCATTTCGTACCGAACAAGGCTGCCAGTTAATTTCATCTGGCAGAATCTTTACGACCTGTGACGTGCCAAAGGCACAGTGCCAGAGAGTCTAAGAGGTTATTTTTATGTATAGACATTTTTAGTACCTTATTGCTATACTGTCTGCGCAGCAATCAGATACTCAGTGAATTGATCCCCAACACTTAGGTTATTCCCATTGAACAGATGGGAAATGGAAACATTAGCAGGCTAAATAAAGCCAGACAGAGATGTTCTTCCAGACTCATTCCTGACCCACAACTGTTGAAATTTCCCACCTTCTCCCCCACTGCCTAGGGTCAGGACCCAGGCAGGGCTCCCTTTATCCCCATCAAGTTGGGGAAAAAAATGCAAAAAGGAGCCACTATGGGAGACTCCAGCAAAAAGAGGAAGAGTAGCCACAGCTGCTTCAAGGGACTTTCCAAGTCACCCTTGTGCAAGCAGCATTAGTTGTTTTCTCCAACCACTCTCAATCTTTAAGTCCTAGCAGTTCCCCTTCAGTATTTCCCTGTGCAGCCCTGCCTCCTTACCATCTCCTTCCCCAGCTAAAAAAGGAGACAGAGAGCTCACAGTGCATGCTACCCGCACAACAATCACCAAGATCTGTCCCTTCCACCAGCCTGCATGCAACCTCCCAGCACACAGACCACTCACTACACTCTGCAGGTATGGTGTCCAGAGCAGCACAGCCTCTTCCCAGGTGCTCCCCATGTTCTATCAGAGTGTTTGGGATTTGTTCAAAGCCAGTCAAGAACTTTGTGACAGGCCTGAAAACTAAGAGCTTTAAAAAATCTAGGATATTCTTCTAGCCTGAAATAATTCTTTCACATATCTGGCAGTATCTGTAGCAAAGGCAAATAGGGAAACCATCATGACTTTGAAATGAATACATTTGAACTGACCTCCTTGGAAAGAAACATGAAACAAACAGGTTGTAGTCACTTCTCTGGTAAGAGACAGGACACCAAGATAAGGAAGCCTTTTACAAAGTCACAGACACTCCTGAATAAAGCATACTGATAGAGAACAAATCAAGGAATCCGTAATTTCAAAGTCCAGGTCTACAGAAGCGCTCTTAGCCTTGCAGCACCTGGAAATATTACTGGAGTTGTAGAATGGAGTGATAAATGAATTAAGCCAGTATTGCAGAGACTCTGCAGAAGAGGATAGCTATCAGATCTAGAACCCCACCGCTCTCCTCTAGCTTTTATTCCTGTTCTCAGACTTGAAGGAATGAGGGTGAAACAATGCAGGTCTCTAGAGCTGGCAAGACCCAAGGCAACCTGCCTTCCACTGACAGGCTTCAGACAGTGTGTATGTGTCCCATTTGCAAACCACCTAACTTTAGACAAGGTTAACTCTGCCCACACCATTTAAGATACAGTCAAAGATGACACAACTAGGACAGCACCACTGAAGAGTTCTCCTAAGGTCTTGGAAATTAGCAAGCAAATGGAAACCAGCGCTATAAAAACGTAACAAGAGTTACAGAATTAGCTCTGATGTAACAACAAGGGAGACTTCTCACAAGTACCCCACCAACAGCTTACTGTGTCACAAACACTGATCTTCTTGCCCAACATCTGCCACTTCCATGGGGATTTCTCATCCTCATTCCTCACTTTTTTTGTCATTCCTCACTTTTTTGTCCCGAGAACCTTGCCCCTGCAGTCTTCTTACAGTGCATACCTTTATTCCTTCCATAGGGTATCTGCTTGTTTCCTAGCTAAAACATAGTCTGAGGCCGTTTCCTCCAACTGCCTGCAGTGAAATAAACCCAGTGTCAGCCCTATTAAGATCAACTATTTTTCTCATTTACTTGAGCTGTCCCATTAGTTATCAGTGGTGACTTTGAAAGGAAAGGATAGTTTTATACCCTGCTCAGCTCTCACTGCAGCAGGCACTTACAAATAACTGAAGCTTTGTTTTCAGAAAAAGCAGCCTTGCTTTAGAGCTGACAGGACGATACATAAAGTCACACAGCAACCAAAACATTTCCAGACCAGCCTGCTCAGTGGCAGCCTGCTGTATGGCCATAGGTCTGGTCTCTCCTGGCATATGAATCAATGTTGTTGAATTTGCCTGGGATTCCTGGATGGTACTGCAGGCGGGAGCTCTCAAGACAGGAGATGATCACTGACCACACAGTTATGAGTGTGGAAAAGAAAGGCTGATAACGCCAGGCAGGGCAAAGGTGTATGCAAGACAGCCAAGCACTTCATGCTGCAATGCTCAAAAAAATCAAACTTTACAGTGATCACTTCCCCTCCACCCCTCTCCCAACTGCAGTTCGCTCACTACAGATACCTGAATATTTTCAGTGGCTTCATTGAGACATGACCAGGCTGTGGCCAGCAACATTATGCTTTCAAAAAAAGCACAGCGCACCTCCTAAGGCAGCAGAAGTCAGAGGTCATTCTTTTTTTTCTTAATTCCAAACCACAGGGAGTGCCACTGTTCCTAACCCACTGTCACTGCTGGACCATGTCACCTCCAAGGTTAACAATGTTGATGAGCAGAACCTATTCAGTGGTTCACTACATCTGAGTGCACCTCTCTCAGTCTACCTCTGAGGAAACAAAGAGAAGTGATTTCTCTCCAGCTACTGAAACAAGGTAGCCCACAAAATGTCACATATGTTCTTTTCAGGTGCTCAGCACTGTAACGTCTAAGGTACTATAAATCCCCTGGAATTAAGTAGAGTCCAAGAGATTGCTCTAGCTCTTCTAGCAAGATTGGAAATTAATACAGACTAGGCTGACCCTTCCACTCACTGGGATTTAGGCAGCTTGTCAATATCACAAGCAAGAGAAAGGACAAACACAGGAAAATTGCAATGAAAGATCTGCTTATCTAGCTAAATGCACAAGCCCCACCACTGAGAGCAGAAAGGACAGAATGCAGAATAGCTCCTTGCAATAGCTGTGAAGCAACAGATACTTTTCAAACGCAGCTTGGCAGCACCGCCGCTTTCTGAAACAAAGGGGGCTGCAGCCTCACAGACAACTCATGAAAAATGGTGTCTAAAAATGAGTTAATATGAAATGCATCATCACAAAAGAAATATATAAAACCTGAAACACAGGGCTCAGGTTCCACAGTGAGGGGCATACTAGCAATTTCTACAGAAGCATTCATTTACAGTGTGTCAAAAGCTAATCCAGGTCAATTCACTACCTAAAAGTCAAGGTTTTGAGAAACGCCTGTTCTTTTCTTGCTAAGCATGCTCGCTTCCCCGAAGCACAATCAATGCCAATCAAACCCTGCACATGAGCAGAGCTCTAGTGGAGAGATGCAGCCCATACAAATGAAAAATGCCATGAGCCCCCCTAGAAAGGCAGCCTTGACAAAGCCTGCAGCACGGCTCTTCCATTAGAGCCTTTCATAAAACACAGCCAGAGTGTGAATATAGAGTGCTGGCTAGAAAGCCCTCCCGAGTCATAAATCACATGGTACATGCGCAGCATAAGTGGAGTTTATTCATGATGGACAGTATTTCAACAGGGCTTGATAGATGGGTGAGGAAAAGGAGCCAGACTTTATGGAGGATAGAACTAGTTACACAAGAGATTCTTCATTAGTGAGAGAACCTTAATGATATGAAGCATAGCCAAGCAGAGTCAGACTGAAAGCTGGTGCTGTCCTGCTCTTCTCTGTCAACAAAGCAGGCACTGTCACCTTTCTGCAGCTGCTGCCGCTTGCTGCCTGCTGGTACCAGGCAAGAAAGGCATAAGAAGTCGGTCCATGCATCACTACACAGGAACTCCACTGACAAGCAATTCTGCTCTGAATTTACACCAATGCCATTAGAAGGAGATGTTGGACAGCACTGCAATCAAACTGCTGCAGCTCAAGCAAGGCAATGGAAAAAAAGAGCTCTCATGATCTCCTACATGGCAGAAGGTTAATTGCTTAGATCTACCTCACTAGGACACCATCAAATTAACTCCTGACTCCCCCCCCTACCCACAGAAGAATAAGCGAGAGGCAAGCCAGTCTGCCCCTATTTAAGAATTGCTCCCAGCTGTAATATGAGCTACTAAACTTGATTCCTCAAACACCTGTTATTCTTGGGCAAGCTCATTTTGCACCATACATCAGCAGCACAAAATGAAACTTTGATGCTACGCAGGCAGAGAGGGCAGCAAGCGTGGCACGTTACACTGTTGTAGAGAAATAAGACCCTGATATTGAATGCATCATCACTCAAGGACTGCCACCTGCCAGAGCAAGAACAGTTACAAACATTGCTATAGCAGCATTCTCTGTTGTAGGAAGTGCTGGCCCCGACAGCTTATAAGGGAAAGGTCCCATCATTTCCATTCTGAACTTGCTACATGAACCACCACCACAGCTTTGGACAGCTGGCTCAGGACAGAGCTTTCCCTACAGAGACTGAAAGAAATAAAACACCTCCCTCCTTTCACCACAAAGCCGCATCACCACAGTCTGCAGTCTGCTACTGCTGAACCGGAGTAAAATATCTTTTTATGTGTCCACAGGAGCACTTTGCTATCTCGTAACACAGACAAAGATTCGATAGTGCCCTCTCCTGGCAAAAAGTGCGTGAGAAATGTTAATGGCAAAACCATGAATATGAGATTCCAAAAACAGAAGTGGGAACTTTCAGAAACCAAAGCTGCCTGGAAAAGATTCAGTTTAATCATAATAATTTCTCCTTCCCTTCTTTTTCCCACACACACAGGAGGGAGGGCCACATGGAACATTAGATGCCTACAGGCAGTTTAAACGAGACCTCTGTATTATTGCTAGTGACCCACACTCAAAATCAGCCAAAACGGGAAGCTAGCTCTCTGCTAAAAACAGGACTGATCTCACCAAACTGTTTGACAGCACACTGATGACAAGGTGATTATGTGGAAAGGACAAGCTAGCATAATGAAAAGAAGTAATGAAAGGTACTCGCACCCTGATTCCGGGCTAGATTAGAAAGCTTACTGCTCTATCAATGTCATATTAATTTGTTTCACTTCTTTTTCTGGGTACACCTTTTCAAGTGTTAATTTAATCAATATGACCTAATCGGTGTATTGGTTTATAATACACTTGAGGAAAAAAAAAGGAAAAAAAAGAAAAAAATTACATTATTCACCTCTAACTAATACCTATATATACAATTCTTTGTCACTTTGTGGGAAATAAAAGTCACCCTGAATGGCCTGGTATGGTAAGCTATAATAGGTTTATTTAAAAATACAGCTGTCCTCTCTGTGTAGCCTGATCTTCTAGTCTTGTTAAAGAGCCTCTGTCACCAGGGCCTGGAAGACCTAATATACGACGTTTATTATGATTAGAAATCATTTGTACAGCACTGTAAATTCACACAGCACTTTCCCAAGACCATTTATAAGTCTAATGGCACTATAAATCCCCGTTAGCTTCCGCACTTTATTCCCCAGAATCTCTATTTATTCAAATGATCTCGTCCCCCCCACTGCAATCTTGTCTTTGAATACATCAAGCCACAGTCCCACACTGGGCTGCCTATCTCCCAAGTGACAGGCTGGGTGGATTGCTAACAAAGCCCTGGACTATACACTTCAAAAAACTAAGGTTATACTATTAGAGCCAAATGTCCCTAACAACAGCACGATAATGACACAGATATTTGGATTTCAAAGCGCACTGGCAACAACTGCTGCTGTTTGTATTACTGTTCGCAGTGAACAGCCCCGACACACGTGAACATTTCTCTTAATTCGTGCGATCTGCATTAAATTGCTCAAGCACGCATGCAACCAGCAGCAGGCCCTCCCCCTGCCACCACACGTACTTGATGCTATCGGTGTGTGTTTTATATTCCATGATGGTGTTGGGAGGTAGGTTGAGCACTCTTCGCAACGTATCGCGTATCCGGGCTGTTGTGGCCTGGTCGCTGGCTGTCTTGTTCCATATTGAGATAATATCCTCCTACAGAATAGCATGTGAGGGGTAAGCAGATGGTACTTTTTGTAGCCCTGCCAAATGGAAGTACACACCAGTCCTCAGAAGCACTTACCTGGAATCGGACAGAGACGACTGCCCCACAGATTTCTTCCCCCACCATAAACTGTTCTCCCAACATCGCCAGAATGAGATTCTCCCAGCATCGTGACGCTAAGCCTTTTCGCAGACGGATAATCCATTTACCACCATTTTTGTTGGCATCATCCTAGGAAGAGGGGCAAGAAATCGATTTGTTTTCTTCTAGCTATTTTTCTGCTTCCCACAAGATAGTAGAGCCGCAGACAGGAGCAGATATTGATTGGGTGGGGCAAGGGACAGAATGGAGGTATTTTAAAGCAAAAGCATTTTGCTTCTTCCCCATACAAGCAGAGACAGAGGTATACTACTTACTTTGAATACAAACTATTTGAAACAATGACTCTCAGCATTCCAGACAAAGCTCTATGCACTGAAGACTTGAGCTCTAGTGTTTTGATCTAGGAAAGACTACCAATCTGCACACAGAACCAGAAGCAAGGACCCTAAAACTATTTCTAAACCCAAGACTGATTCCCCCTTTGTCTAATCCCCTGTATATGTACTTCTGCTCGTAAAACAGGAAAAATCGCTCATCACAGAACACGGAAGAAAGGGAAAGAGTTTGCAAAGTGGTATTTAAACACAAGCAAAAAAGTTGAAAAACACTTCCCTTCGACATTTCCAGGAATGGGCTCACAAGTTGCGTTAACACAGAAAGGACCAGTCCTTTCTCTGGGAACCACTGACATTATCACACATCATACAGCTGGATTTTGTTCCAGTCTGTGGTGACCCAGGGAAATAACCAAAAATGAGGGGAGAAAGTAAAGAAAAAATTTATGCTAAGCACCCAGTCTGTCACCTCAATATTGTGACTCTGTATGCTGCACTTGAAAAAGAGCTGAAAACTGCTACAGACTCCCCTGCTTCACAGAATGTGCTCCTATGTCAAACAGCAGCTCCTCCTCTACAGAACACTGTGGCACTCTCTTGTACAACACTGTAGCTGGGAAATCTTACAAGATGAAAGGGGAACCAATTCCATCCAAAGCCAAAAAGAGAGAGGTAGGAACAAGTCAAAGAGGTGGCAGTTAGGAAGGGAAATGGAATACAGGTCTAAGACAGAAACAGGGAGGAACAAAGGATGGGACTGCACAACACAGGACATTCCTAGCCAAATCACCAGTAATCCCCTCTGCCAAGCTGGGACACACCTTAAAGATGCTAGGCAAGGCAGTGCAACCCTTCTTAATGAAACAAAGTTAACTTTATTTTAGCTTTAAAGCTTCCTTAGGGCTCAGATTAAACTTTTGTGTTCTCTCAAAGACAGCAAGTGCTAACAAAGCAATCCTGAGCAAACATGGAAGTGCCAGCATAACAGCAGCATTCAAGAGAGTCCCAGTTTTCAGGTATGTGCTAAAGCCTGTACTGAAAGGGCAAGGCACCAGCTCTGGACAAACCTCAAAGCAGGACAGAAGCCACACACAAGGTGAAGAACCCAAACCAACACAAGTTCTAGGAATGTGGCATACTCCCATGAGATGGAAACTACCTTCTGATTAAGCGTCCTTGTTTTCCAAGTTGTGAACATCACGCTCTTAAGAATTAAGCCATCTAGGCTTCAGCCTTTAAGCGGGGAGTTGAGTTTAACTCTTCAAACTTTCCACAATGACTAATGGGGGTCAGAAGAGAAAATGGTATTGCTCAAAGTATCTCAAAGGCGGTTTAAGCAGGTTCAAGGCTAGAAAGAGAACAGTGATTGGGAGGCAGATGCTGTATTGTGTGTTTTATGGTTATTGTTAGTTTTCTTTCAGGTTAAACAAGCTTCAGTTCAGTCAAGCATTTGATTTCCCTTTACCAGGATAATAATAATCTGCAGCCCAGTAAATCTCCAGGGAACATTATGCTTAGGGCTTCTGACTTTACCCAGAAAAGGCACAGATGGATCCTGAAAAAGATCAGAGCTACATATACACATACATGTGCCCACAAGAATGACAGTAAGTAAGGATTAGTTTGGAAGAGAAAGGAGCATAAACAAAGCCCTACAAAGCAAGCAGCAAAGTGAAGGCCAGCAGCAAGATTTCAGGTCCTCTTCTATAAATACAAGAAGGAAGTGGGGCCAGAAGTAAAAAACCAAAGAATCTCTCCACCCCCATCTTAAAATGGCTACAGGGAAACGCTTTATAGGAATTCTGGTATCATTAACTTGTGGACTCTCTGGTTGACACATTATCAGAGCAGCTAGCTCACTAGGAGTCCAAAGAGGGCTAAACATTTTATATAAATTGTATTTGCAGTAACTGGCTATAAAACACCTTGCTTAAAATAATTGCCAACTAGGGTCACATATAAATTTCTCAGGACCAAGCAGCGTAATTAGGTACTTCAGAGGAACACATAAAATCCTCATATTGCAAATGGTCATTGCTGGAAGCAGGCCAGGAACTGGAAGAATGATTTGCTGGGCAAAGATTATTTTTTTTCTTTTTTAACAGATTTGGATATGAATGAACAGAAGCAAACTAAGTGCCCTGGAACAAAAAAAGCAAATAAAGGCCTAAGTCGTCTTTCCATCTCTGGCTCTATGTACAGCTGTAGGCTTTTAACCGTACGTACCTCTTCCTTCCTTGTCTGAAAAAGGAGAGTTGGTTTCTTATAAGCTTTGTTGAATTCCACTTACAGAGGTCCAGCCCTTCTAGAGGAAAGCCCCACACTGCTGTCACTGGACAAAGCTAAAATAAGGGGCAAGTGTCTATAATTAGGAGGCACAGAGCTTAGTTGGGGTCCCCCCTTTGTTGGGCTCTAGGCAACGTTGCCCAGAGATCCTCTGGACCCACAGGCAAAGGCAGCTCTGCAACCTTTGGGGGTGTGCAGCTAGCAACTCTCTGCATCTTCCTTCTCCTCTGCCAGCAGGTCACAGGACTGCTAGGTTACACGGGACAGAGTTCTGAAGACAAGTTTACAGGAAACCCAGAAGGAAGGACTGCACCCAAGAGAAGCCTGGAGTGCCATTTAATGACAAGAGTCCCTTCACTGTAGAAGGTTCCCTCCAGAATACTCTGGGAAAATACCAAGACAGAAATGAGAGCTCCAACTCACCTCCCACATGGGTTTGATCCCCTCTTTGAAAAGATGGAAGTCACTATGGCCTGTCAGGTCCCCAGGACGTACCATGTGACTATAAAACCGCCAAAACTGCTCCACCTGCAATGACACGAACCACACAATGAGGCTGCTCCAACTGTTCACAGCCAAGATTCCTACAGAAACAGGCTTCCCTTTCTATACCAGTTGGCCAGAGCCACCTTTTCCTCTTCTGTTCTACTTTCTTATCACAAGGATGTTGATTAGGATACCCAGAAGGCAGCAGCAGGATCAGAGCTTGGGTGCCTGTTTCTGACTGGCTCCATTACCAGATGACCACTTCAAATATTCAACAGGTACCTCCAAAGTCACTTGGTGTTTGTCTGAGAAAATCCATGCTAAGATAACCGCTGCTCTGGAGAACAGTTCCAAACGTATCTTGTAAATCCTACTGCCCAAACTTTCAATTAGTGGATATGTGTCAAGTGCATCAGCTACAGCCAAGCCTCTCTACACTATACACATTAGCCCTGCATTAACCACTACTCTCTGCAATCGTGGAGACTGCAAGAGCCTCCAAATGAGACTTTTTTAATTTAATTTTACTGTATCCAGGTTTTAAGACAAAAGACACATTCTGGTGCTGGTTTAAGATCTTAAGGCACCATTCAGAGCTTTTATTTAAATACCTCTTATTTCCTTTTACAATCTGCCATGGTACACTTTGACCAGTTTCCATTCTGGCACCCCTGTATCTACTTCAGACAGTCTGGCCAGAAGGCAAGGGAATTATCTTTTCTAATTCTTAAAAATTATATATTTATCCTTTGAGATTCTCTGGATGAGAAAGGATTTTAGAGAGGCTGGATCTTTCAAACAAAACAAGGAACTGGAAGAGATTATACTAATTACTACGTTTTAAGAGGTCTCTACTCAGTAAGACAATAGCTATTAAGCAGACCAGCAGTGAAGCTGGAGGGGTTAGACACCATCCCAAGTACTCTGTCAGAGACCTTAATGACTTGGTCAGCACTTGGAATTCTGCTCCAATCTGACCTCTGACATCCAAGCAAGAATTTGCTTTTATAGCCAATAAAATTATGGACCAAGACTGAGGTGGGGTCAGAAGCAATCTATTTTTGTCAGACACATCCAAATGCAGCGTGGAAATTAAATTCTTACACCAAGTGAATATGCCCTCTAGTGGTTAGCATTTAAAAGCTTTTAGAGCTTTCTACTGAAAAGCAAAGAATAAATCTGAACCCAGATTTAGGCTCAGACAATTCTTTCTGAAGCTTGTTTCTTCCTCCTCCTTAAACAGAATTTGGAACCAAACACATTATCAGACCTGCTGGCCAGTCTCTCTCCATCCTAACTGAACTCTAGCACTTCCAACCTATAACAGCAACCACAAGGTCTTTGCAGCAAAGAGCAGACAACAGTGTGTGTGAAGTCTTTCCTCTAAGGAGCTAAAAATCAATGTTAAGTCTACACTGATTTAACAGACTGAAAAGTTATTGCCAGGTCATCACGCAGCAGCCACCTTTTTCATTCACCGAACTAAAAGTGCTTGCTCACACAGGGGAACAGGAGCAGTAATTACCCACGACAGGCTTAGAGCTATTCTTCCCACTCTTATCCTGTGTGGATGAAATAACACAACCCAGCTGCTCGGACAAGCATATTTTTGCAGCCTCCAGAAGGGACAAAGGGTTGTTGTTACAAATTCTCACTTTACAGAAGATACTTACTGGTGGGCAAAATTAACATTTGCAAGGGACCCTGGAAAACCTGGACAAAATACTAGATTTAAAAATAAAAAAGAAAGCAGCCAACAGAATTCCCAGCCTTGAGAATGGTATTGTATGTGGTACCTCTACAAGGGAGACATGTTTTGTTTATGTATCTTGGGATCTTAATGATGGTTTTACACTGCCAGTACCATGCAACAACACAACACTACGTTTCCAGGATACGCTCAATTTATTCCAGGAATAAACAACCACAAAGACTGGAAGGGGAAAGCGAGAGCAGTTTGCCTTTTAATGAACTTTACTGCAACACCCCACTGCACCTCAGTCATCGCTTCCAGACAGGCAACAGACAACGGGCCACCAGCTGCTTGTATAGACAGCACGCCAGATGCTTGTTTCAAACACAGTCTTTGTGGTGGAAATACGGGTGGGGGGGAGTGTCTGTGGGGGACTGTACAGTCTTTGCTTCACACCTACATTGCATCCAGAAAAGCTGTTCCTTTCTTCTCTTGCTTACCTGTCAAGTTCTGCTCCAGCTAGCAGATTTAAGCTACATGGGAGTTGTTCTCATTTTCTATTATTATTCCAGCTACCACTATTACTGCAGGCACACATGTCTAGCACAGGGCAGAAAAGAACTGCTTAAGACATGTCACTTGCTGTAGGTAATTCAAGAACTCATACGTAAGTCATGGCAAATCACTCACTCTTTTCTGCTCCTGACAAGAGCACAGCCTACATGTGCATACACCTAGCACACAGGGAGCAAGCCAGCCACGATGACCACACCATGCCCAAGTGAGACAAGGACAACAGGGATATACTCACAGAGGCAAAGGTGCCAATTTGTTTGATGTTCTGTTCATAACTCTGCGAGCTGGTAGGTCTCCCGGGTGTTCGTCTGGAGTACCAGAAGGTGTAATTATACTGCAAGGGGTGCTCAGCTGGCCCTGGGACAACAGCCTGCAGAACAGAAAAGCTTGCTTACCCCTTACACACTCCTCTGAAGGGAAAATGGGAAAAATTACATTCACAGCATCAGAAGTCCACATGTTCCTGCCCTCACAGACTATGAAACAAACAACTGATCCTCATTTTTACAGAAAAATACTATCTCTGTTAATTGTCTGAAATGGACTATTAGGCTAACAGCAGCTCACTACCTCAAAGAATATCAGAAATCTGCAGTGCAGGGATAGCTAAGGAAATAACAACTTAAGCTTCAGGAGAGCATCACAAAAAAATGCAACCCTCATAACTATTACAGGCACTATTACTAAATTTTCCTTTAGTCCTTAACTGTTGCTATCTCAAAGGAAAAAAGACAACAAACTAAAAACCGCAATGCAAGAGTTTTAACTTTTTCAAATTGAGGAAAAAAAAAAAAAAAAGACACTCTCATCCTCTGGGAAGAACAAAAACCATTTATACTAAACCATGATTCAAAAGCAATTATAACTCTTTGGTGACACCAACTCCCTTAAGCAACCAACACCCTAACTCTGGGAGGATTGGTCTTAGAACTTGTTATGTCAGCTGTGGCAGAACCCATGGCTAGCAGTAGGCAGTGATTATTTTTCAATTTCCAGAACATCCATTTCTGATTAAAAAGACTTCTAATGAGCATAAAAGAGGCTAACAAGAACTCACTACCCAAGAGTCAAAACTGACAGAAAAAAAACTCCCCAAAAGCCCTCATCTTGTATCACTTAATATTGTTACAGGAGTAACTAGGGTTTAAATCTCTACTCTCCTCTTGTATATGGTAAGTTTATAAGGATTGCATTACTTTAGACAGAACAACTTTCCTAAGCACAAGATGAAAAAACCAGGGTGGACATATGCCTTCTTAACTATGCTACATGACACTCACAGACACCCTGTCTTAAGAGTTATTTCAACAGTGGCACAAACACAGCCTGGTAAACCAAATGCAAGCCACTAGTCCCCTGTCAATCAGTCCTTCCCCTACATCCTCTTCCAAAAAAATTTTTTTTTTAAAAATAAAGCTTTATTTCTCATTTCTATTCAAAAGCCTGGCAGAGCACTAGCTGCATTTGTGAAGGGAGCATTCACCTCTCAGATTATATAGCTCCAAAACCTACATCAAATTATCCAAATGCTAACATAGCCCCTCTGTCTTCATTACAACAGTAACAGCGCATTAAGCAACTACAGCCCACCAAGACACATTTTCCTTATCCCTGAACTGAGGTTACTCCCATATCATGCCCTGGCGATGGAATGCAGATGTCAGCTCAGTACCTTCCTCTTGGTAGTACTCTGTGGTTTCTCTCGATCATTCTTTTCCTTCTCACTGTCTTTCTGTGTGTTATTTTCCTCATTCTGGTCATGGTCTCCACTATCATCATCTTTCAATCTGATAAAGAAGAACAAAGAAAGTGAATCTTACATCTCACAGCTGAGAATTTTCATACCAAGCCCCAGTAGTCTCTGCTTCTAAGCTCCACTGTGGTACAAGGGCGATCAGTGTTTGGAAATCTACACTTGACAACCCACACAGTAAAAATTACTACTACTTTGCATGCCCAGAGCCCATCACAGGCATCTTAGGCACATACTTTTAAGTAGAAGCGTGCAACAAAATGCTTTTTTAGAACAAACTCAAGCAGTTCATACTAGATACTGTTCTGCCACAGAAAATCCCAGCTACTTCTTAGGGTTGCTAACTACTCAGGAGGTGAACACGGAGCCTTTTTGCTGTAACTTTGCTGACCCTCTCCCACCCAGCTCCCCACGCCTCTAAGCACAGCAGAGGCAGCCCCTCAGGCGAGCAAACAGCACGCCGGTGCCCTGCACCCCATACGTCTCTCCGCCCGCCCCATTCCCGGCGAAGGGCCGGGAAAGATGTGCGAGAAGCTGGGCCAAAAGGCGGTCTGCCCCACGGTGGTGCACGGTGAGGGATGCCCCGCCACGAGCAGAGGCTGGTGCCGCCGGACCACTACCCCCAACCCTCGGGCCCGCATCCCCTCAGAGCCAGGCAGCAGCACCCAAGCAGGGCCGGGCCGGGCTCAGGGGGGAGGAACAGGGCTGTGCGCGGCCCCGTGACTCATCGCATCTCGCCCGACGAGCGCCCAAGGCAGCGGCGGCGGGGAGCCCCCGGCAGGGAGCGGGACCGTGCAGCCTCCCGGAGCGGTGGGAGGGCCGGGGAGGGCCGCGCTGCCGACTCACGCGTCGAATTTGTTGTTCATCGTCGCTCGCTGCCGCCACCTCCGTCCACCTCAGCGACTTCCGCTCCGCCGAGTCCGATCTCCAAAGCCTTCCGCCGCTTCCGGCGGCGAGGCGATAGCCGCCCTGCGCTTCCCCCCGGCGTCATAAGCACGGCGCACGACGGAAGGAGCGGGAAAAAGTACACTCCCCGACGCCATCTTGAGTGCGGACTCTGGCGGGACGCCCACTGCGAGGCAGCCGCCATCTTGAGTGTGACAGGAGGGCAAAGCCACCATATTGCGTGTGGCGTGAGGCGGGTCCAGCGCCAGAGGCGGGAAACCGCCGTGAGGGGAGGCCGGGCGTCGAGCTGTCACCTCACGCGGCGCCCGCTGGGGAGAGACACAGTCAGCAGGTTCAAGGACGTTGCCATTTTATTCATAGTGTTCATTTGTCTCTGGTAGATACACTTCTAGGACTCAAACAGTCACTCTTTAAGGGGTCTGCGCAACTCGTCTCCTGTGGTGACTGGCAAACACCAGCCCCCATCCCTTCCTTTTCCCTTCAGTGTATAGCAAGGGATGGTACCGGTGGGGCTGGGGGATGATCCCCACACAGGCCATTCATCAGTGTTCTTCACTCCATCCTCTGAAGGGATCTGTCAAGATCTACAACTCATTGCTATGGCTTCTGACTCTTACTTCTCCTGCATGCTCTACCTCAGATGTTGATAGGGCCCAGGGAAGGGAAGAGCCTGCAACGCCTGGAGTGTCAGTAGATGATAATGGACAGTTTATAGAGGGCAGGGGAGATAGTCCCTCCTCCAGAATCTCCTCACACTTTATGAATCCATTCCCAGGTTACCCTGTGAGCACAGAATCTTCTCATAGCATTTTGCAAACCTCTGACCAATAATTTTTGCTATCTGGTAGAATTAGTCCGTGGATTGCTGACTACTGTAGTTTCTGTTGCTCCACCAACTTGTGATATGTCACTTGAGACAGTCAGAGAAAATCCATAGCCTGTAGGTCAGGAATATGAAAAAAGGGGTATTCAACCTATGTCCCCTGTCGCTATGGTGTCTGAGTGTATTTGTCCTTGCAAAGCACAGTAATGTGATGCTGGTATTGCTAATTTTACTATTTGGAAGCAAAGGCAATGGTGTCTCAGCAACACCCCTGAAATCGTAGAAGTATGGCAAAACAGGGAAAAGGGGTCTCCCAAGTCCTAGGCTAAATACCCTAACCACTGGAACTCCCATCCTGTTGTTTTATGGGCTCAAACCTGTGTTCATAATCTTAGAAGACATAGAAAATTATTTAGAAATAAATACTAGCAGAAATAATTTTAAAACCTCATAAAGAATTTCCTAGTTGGTTGCAGTTACACATAAATGGGATCTTTGTTCTCTGAAGACCAGCAGTTTACAAAAGTGTTTCAGAAAGCATGTATTATACAAATTGCTATGGAGACCTGTTCATAGATAAACCTAATGTGCTGCTTCCTTTGCTGGCCTCTTAGACTCTGCTTATATCTATATTAGTAAAAGATTTCTAATACCTTCCAGGAGCCAGTTCTTAATTAGCAAACAGGTTTGCATCCCCTGCCTTCTGAAGGACCTTTAATCAACCCTTGTTTTCCCACAGGACAATCTACCGTACTGCCACAGTCACAGTTCATTTCATTGAGAATTTCAGACACCAGCTAGTCTTAGCTTCTTTTTCTCAAGAAAGTGAAGTTGCAGCAGGTGTCCAAAATCACCACCTCCATTTTTTTGCTACCTATACCTTATTATGGGAATGAATAAAGATACTTGTGCAGGAGAACAGATGTTAAGAAAGTCTTGGCCTGTGAAACAGTCACTGTAGGACAGCTGTGTGCAATACTGAGGATTGCTCTTACCTGCAGAAAACAGCATAAAGGCTTCTGTGTTCACAAAGTTTCCATCCTTGTCCGGGAAATGATCAGGGTTAAACTGTCAAAGACTCTTCCACTGCTCTTGATCATACAGGACAGAAAATATGTTGGGGAAAATTAAGGTATCCTGCTGAAAGATAAAAGGAACATATAAGGATCTTTTTCACAGAGTCAAAAACTAATGACTTAAATTGCCAAGATATCAATTGCTCTCTTGAAATTGCCCAATGCAAGTGCCAACTAATTATTACAGGGTGAGAAACAGGGTCACGCTGTGCTATCTCCTACAGAATAGCTTACTTAGAAATTATTAGGCACTCTTAAAGATTGATTTTAGAGCACCAGAGGATGCAGTAATTACAGTAATCAAAAACTTTGAAAAAAAACCCAAACCAAAACCACCACTAAACTGAAGGCTTCACACTGATCCAACACCTCTGACTTTGATCTTGATTTTCTCAAAGACATCTTCCCCCAAAGCCACATAGGTCTTATCCATTAGGAAGACCACCTACATGAGGTTGGATACAACTTAAAGCATTCTGATGATACAGTAAATTGCATATATAGACACTGTTTTTCCAGAATTTCTGTGGTTTTTATATTTAGCTTGTACCAGTTTAAAAGCAGCCTAGGGTCATTATACTGGTACCTTTATACTGATCTGACTCTTGAAATCCTGTACAGAATAATGGTAAAAGTAACATCTATGCAAAAGGAGAGGGAAACTGAGTACAGGTTTATTCATATTATAAGATGCAGATAATGTCCAGCATCCTATTCACAGTGAAGAGTTCCTCACAAGTTGTTCAAACTCACCTTTGGGTAGTTTTACAGCCTGGGCCAAAATATAAACACACCATGTGGTGTTTAAATCGGTGAGAGAGATCTATTGCCTGGCTTTGCTTTTGTCTAAGGATTGTCCCCAAAGCTTAGTGGCATTAGCACACCTTAGTAAAGGGAAGTCTTGCAGTGTGATATCCTGGGTGCACTTGCACATAAACCCTACTGCACTTACACTGCTGTAGTGCATAATCTCGTGTAGAACTGCATTTGTGTATGGCAGGATCATTCAGTCCTTATATTCAATTCCATAGGATAGACCAATGGCAGCATCCAACTCTTCTTGGACTCGTTCTGCAGAATAAAAGAACTAATAATGAGTATTCAAGAAGGCAGTTGATGTGTCTACTCTATACAGAAACTGCAAATTCCCAAGACATCTTACACTGCAGGACTAGGGCAGATGGGTCAACTGCATTTTGCCTACTACCCTGCCATGAGCAAGGACAGCGACATGTATAAGTAAAGATGGATGCATTTCTCACCTTGTACTTCCAGACGTATCATCATGGAAAGCTCAGCATAAAGTGATAGTGATGGTGTCTGAGCATGCTATGAAGAGACCTGTGATCACTTGGACCATGTTGGTCTCACCGAATGTAAAGAGTGGGTCATCCTTTGCCTACAGATGAGAAACAGACAGTGAGATTTAGGACTGTTTTAATAGCATAGTAAATTTCCAGCAACAGAGCTTTTTTCATCACATAGTCCATACTGAGTTGATGAAGCTGGTAAGACAGCAGGTGCATAGCTCTGTTAAAAAAATAATCTTGCTGACTGAGGAGGACAGCATACAATAAGCGTTCTTTCAGTCTAGGGTGGAACAACATTACTCTCTCTGTGGTGACTGCCAAAGAACGTTGTCAGTACCTTCTCAAAGTACTTTGCTTTTGAGGTTGAATTCAAAGAAAGAAATAGCTCAACAGTCTCTCAGGAGGAAAAGAAGGAGAAGAAAGTAGGAGCGCAGCTAGAAATATCTTAACTACAAGCATTTTAAATATGATGCAGCTGCACAAGAGACAATTGTTACCTTTAACATCTGAGCTAGGTATGCATAATGAAGTTCTGTGGCTCTGCAGGCACCCAGCTCTTCTGGTGGTTCCTGATGTCATCCTTAATAACTGCTCATAGATCCTGCAAGTGTGTTAGTGCCACTAGCGATCTTACTAACACAGTTGCTTAAGTGCCTCAACAGTGATGGGAAAGTGTCACAGAGCTGCACGTGGAAATACAAGCACAAGGAACACTGTGACTTCTTGGCTTCACAGTGCATTTAAAGCCTGAATGTTCACAGCTGAACCATGCCAAACCATTGCTATGATCCAGATGTATTACTTGTCTGACTATAGGAAATGAATTACCACTTAGTTTTTAAAAATTTATCTTGGAGAGAAGAAGTGTGTGAAGGATGACCATTACCATACGGTTACTTTCCAGATTGCCTGCTCTTGACTAGTAACTTTCAGATATGCAGGATTTAAATGCCCTTGAATACAGTTTTTCTTTTGTTTTCTAAGTGAAGCCTTTCCCAAATGACCTGTTCCCTCCTAAATCTTAAGTCAACACTTGGCTGTAGTTCTCAAAGCCACAACCACGTTAGCTTGTCCTGTTTTTTTCTGGATGGTCCTTGCAGTCCAATCTAAGACAGGAAATCAGGTCTATTACGGAACACTTCAAGGCACAGGCTAAGAGAAAAAACCTGATTCTGGCCCTAGGGCAAACTTGATGCTGAATAGTATCGATGTAAAGTCAGATCAGTCTCTCTGGAGAGCTATTACAGGAGATTCAATGGGCCCGTGGACAAAGCAAGCCAGGAATGGTTGCAGAGGGATCGTTACTGAGAAAGAAGGCGACAGAAGTGAGTGCTGGTTTTAGCAGAGTTCAGTGTTTATGCAAGAGCTCTTCTTCGTCTCTGTGCATTGGCAAAGAGCGATCATTTCATGCCATGTCTCACTGAGGAGTGCTGTCAGGTTTTGATACAGTTACAGGGAACAGGTCAGTCCTTGGTTGCCTGAGGCCAGGAGGTGCCATGGAATTCTGCCATGTCCTGGGAGCCTCTGGGCAGCCTCTGACACATGGCAGCCTCTGTAGAGAAGCAATGTCCAAAAAGCAGATCAGCAATCATGCTATTGGTGGATGAAGGGAGTGGGACAGAGGGATCCACACCTACAGAGAAAGCTGCGTTGTTAACTTCTTGTATAAGCTATGACCCTTTGTTACACTGAGCTCCCATCCAGCCTGCTCTTGATTTGCATGGGATTGCACAAGTAGCTGAGCCTGCAGGAATCAAAATGCAGGAGTCTAACTGGGAGATCGTTCTTCAGACACCTTTATAATGAGTGAGGGAAAGATTCCATCCTGTAGAAAAGTGCATAATCAGCACAATTTTGGAGTCTCTCATTTGTCACTTTCTCCCATAAAGGGTTAGCATGAAAGCAATGAGTCAGGTGTGATGTTCCAGCCAAGTAAAAAAAGAATTGTGAAAGCATCAGCTGTGTAAACCTCCCATTGAACCTGCTGCAGAAATTGCAACTTCCAGTAGAAAAAGCAGGGTTGGAAATAAGGAGAATGAGCCCATGTCATGGCCACATACAGATCTGTATTTCACCTCTTTCTCTGGCAAAGACCTCAGTCAGGCAGCAAGCTCCCTCCTGGATCCAGGCTTCCAGACTTTTCTTCCCTAGTCCCAGGTTCCTCAGAGTCATCAGGCTGAACCATTTCTGCTGCTTCCAGGTGTGGCCATTGGCAAAGATGATGCCTGCAACAAAATGGAGAAGGACTGGGGAGAAGTATGGGACTGGCTTCTCCGTAAGTAGGATGGTGAAATCATAGTAGTTGCAAGATTTACCATCATGAGTTTGGAAGCATCCCTGGCAGTATTTACATAGGGAAGCAGAGATGTTTATGCCGTTTTTTTCACATCTACTTGATTCTTTTTGTGGGAAATATGATCCATGTCTGTTTTTCCTTTTCTGCTCCTTTACCTAGAACCATGCACTCAACACACGCGGGGTCCTGCTGGCTGACATTTTTACAATTTTACACATTTTACCGCAAAGACTTCTTGCGATAGCTTGGTAACATGCCCAGTAACTAAGAACTGCCCAGGCTATGCAAGTGTATAAATGGGAAACACATTAGTTTTGTGTGCTGAATGTGCATTTGGGGCCCAGCATTTGAGAAGGACATGCAGCAGTGGTTCTACAGCGTTCATCTTGCTGCCAAGAGCAGCTCATCTTGGAAAGAGGCATTAAGAGTAGATGCAGTCATTACCAAATGTACCAGACACCAAACCCCATTCTCTGAACACCTTGTTCTGCTAAAAATATTTCAGTACATACAATAACAGAAAGTGCTGTAGGGAATCTCTCATGACATCCCTAAAAAAGGATGCCGTAGGTCTCTCCCAAAATTCTTCTGCATGCCCAGTCAAGGCATCCTTCACTGCTTGAAATCCGTTTAGCACAATCACTGGTGTTTTTCCTAGCCAGAGTGTGTAGGTATTTCCATACATCCCGGCCACCTAGAGAGACAATGAGACACATGATGATAAAGATATGAGACACTTACAGAGAGGCTGTGTCTCCCTCCCACATCTTAGTGGTTCTCTTAGGCCAAAGGTCAAAGACCATCTCTATTATGTACGGGCTGTTTTGCAGCCCTTAGCATTCCCCAGGAAAGGGACAGGAGAAATTTCATCCTGCTGTCAGGAAATAAAAGAGATTGGAATCATGTTTCACTATTAAAATCTTAAAAGGCTTTCACTACTATTAATGCACTGCGTTATTATTTATGGCTGTTATTATTCATGTATCTGCAGTTTATATAGCCATCAGTGCAACAACTGTGTCATGTTACCCATAAATACTTCAACGGGATTTCTTCCCATTTACATTGCCCCACCAGAGGTGATTGATGGATAGTGCAAAATCATAAATATTGCTTTTATTATCTTTCTATGTTTACTTGTTTTCCAATCATACAGCTTTTTCACTGTATCAGTACTTACACAGAAACAGCCTTCATCGTTGAAGTAGAAATTATAGTTGTAATTAACACGTGCAGCCATTAGATGGTAATGTTTGCTCACCGTTGCACTGAGCATTGTGCTTGCGAAATCTAGCACAGTGAGGCAGTTAAGCCAAACTTTTCAAACATAGCCATGGATCTGGAGTATCTCATCTGAGACATGTTAAGTATCACGAGCTGCCTGGGAAGTACTTAGCTCCTACAGGTCCTACTGACTGCTGCTGGAGTTTGGGTTCTCAGTAGTTCTGCAAATCAAGTCTCTGGCACCCATAAATTAGAGACCAGTTTTGAACTCTTCGACCCTGGGTAGTTGAGAAGGACCTAATTGCACAGAGGGAGAGGTGGTGATATAGTGTTACCTTGCTCAAAGATTTAGGATTTCGGATAGGAACAACATCAGCTAGCCTGTGACTGTATGGGATAGGAGGTAAGGATTTCTGAAGATTTGTTTCAGGGATTTTAAAGTATAAAGCAGAGGGATGAATAAAGTTCATGCCTGCACATGTTTTTGGTGTTACATATATATGTATATGTACCACTATATGTTGTTATATATATTTGTATATGTAACACCATACCATATCTACCCATACGTATTTATGTAACTATATATATAATGTGTGACCTTTTTCTGAGCAGTTGCAGCACTTTGGTAATATGTGATGGACACCTGAAAGATGAAAAGGCATATCTCTGCTCTAGAGGTTTTCAGGGAACTGGTGAAAACACACCATTTGTAAAGGTGTTAAGAGTTTGACTAAGCACAGTTTCCACATGTGTCCTGGCTTCTGCAGTTTGCTCTTAGGAATCCACTGGTAATGTTGTGTTGTTGAACTTATATATGTTGCTCAGGAACATCTATAAGCAGGACTGCATGTCTCTGGAGGTGGGTGCAGCCCTCCTCTTTTGCAATTGTTGGAAACAAAGATGTAGCCAGGGATTCTGAAATATGCTGACCCTACTGAAAACATATGCAAGTATGATCAGGCACCTAGCTGCTGCCACTAGCTGTGAGCAATGGCTGTTTTCTGTAGGGGAGCGTAATTTGAGGAATGGTTTTCACAGCAGTTGGAGTCCAGTCTTTTGCCTTAATAGCCCAAGTAAAGTGGAGAGGGAAGAAGAAACAAGTGCTTGAACCCCTGAATTGGATTCCATCTCATACCCAAAGGAACTGCAGAGCCTGTGTTTTCTTCTGTACACGCAGGAAAATAGGGAGCCTCGATGGCGCATCTTGTCACACACACCTTCCAGGCTTAGTGACTCTCCCTTTTACCAACATTGCTGCATTTCCCAGGACAGACAGAGATGGGGTCATGGCACGAATCCTGAGCATGAATCCTTTCTGGCTTATCCTCCAGCAGTGCATGGAGAAAGGGAAGGGTCCTGTGGGTCTTGCTTGGCAGATACAGTGTGTAGACCACATTAAGAAATGTCAGTAACATTAGTAATGTCTTCCTTCTGTGCCTCTACACTGTCCAAGAAAAAAAAAAGCCAGAAAGCCAGTATGTTCATACTCTACCATACCAAATAGTACATAAAATGTCACCTAGCTGCAGTTCTGTGCAGCTGCTTACTTATGTAGTGAAACGGATTAAGACTTTAATCTATCCACTTGGTTGTTTTGCAGTGCACATCAGCTCTGAGGATTACTGACACTTGCAACACCCTCCCAAAACAAGCAGAACTCTGGGGAAGAGGAACTATTGTCTCAACGCAACCTTCAAAATCGTAACACCACAGGTAACAAAGCTATTTTTGTCCTTTCCCCTTCATTCCTATCCCCAACAGCAAGGACTGGCCTGGAGCAGTAACACCTCCAGTGTGCTGCAGTCTCACCTGCTTTGCTGCTTCTGTACTGGCCAAGCCAGGCCTCTGCCTAAGGAAGCCTTCTAGGGCCTTGTTGTGCCAAGACATAACCAGACAATGGCAATATTGCCAAAATAAAGGCTACAGGGTTCAGTCCTCAAGCAAATAAGATTTGCTTTCTGCTCCTCTGATGTGTTTTGCTTATTCTTCTCGTTTTCTTTCCTCCCTCCTTGTAGCTTATACTGCAGTAACAGGATTCCTCAGGCATTGTTTTTGACTGGGTGACTGTTCAATGATTTGCACTGCCTACAACTGTTGCTACAGGCCCTTTCCATTCACTGCTAATCCTCTCTAAAGTCCAACAGGGAGACACAGGGCTTGAAGTTCTGCCTAGAAGGCTCACAGTTCAGACTGAAGCTGGGAAGGAGTGGAAAGAGGCTTTTACCTTCTAGCCAAGGATACATTAGGAGCCAAGGATACATTAGGAGTCTACATCTGAACTATTCATAAAACTATAAAAAGCATCAGTACCTTTAAGAGTGTTTCATGGTGAATTTGGAAGTCCAGTGTCCAGAGCTTGCCAGTTAAGGGGAGAGATGCTCGTCCTGGAGGCAGCTTCCTTTGAGCCCTCTGGATGTTCAGGAATATTGAAGAAATCCAGGCACAGAGAAAGATAAGAACACCCACAAAAATTTGACTGGTAGAAAACATTGTTGTCCTCATTGTCTCTCCTCACTCAGCTGTGATCTGCTAGCCCCACAGCCATCAGCCCCAGATCCACCCCTGCCCAGGCATTAGCCCTATTGGAGCACATGGACAGCACAGGCAAATCAACCATGTCTAGTCCCAAGCAAACACAGCTGGGCGGCAATGGAGTGTGTCCCCTGAACTGTGCACAGAGCGAGCAGGAAGAATGGATCAGGTGAATGAGGTGGGCCACTTTTCAGCTATAACAGCGAGCACAATGCTGTTACTCCGGCCTTAACATTAGCTTAGACTTTAAAGACCTGGTTCAGTTTCCTGCTGTGCTGCAGATGTCTGTGAT
Source organism: Gavia stellata (assembly GCF_030936135.1). Lineage (NCBI taxonomy): Eukaryota > Metazoa > Chordata > Aves > Gaviiformes > Gaviidae > Gavia > Gavia stellata. The sequence continues at coordinate 19,458,265 of NC_082604.1, forward strand.
TCTAGGCAAGCTGCTTTATGTAGTTTCATGTTATAACCAGTCTGTAATCTACCTATAAGCAAGATGCCTTGAAAACGAATAGTCCCATTCCCTTATTTTCCCTTTCAGCAGGGTTGGATCTAGCAACCACAGAGCCATAAAGTAAGTGGATACATTTGGCTGATTTGGTGGAAAGCCTTTCATTTTTAGTTGCGGTAATAGTTTCTGCTGGCTCAGCAGTCTGAACACACTCACCTGCTGACTGCTGTCTCGCTAAGCAGAATGAGAACATGGCCAAGGACAAAAGGAGCAGGACCACCCCTTTTGGCAGACCCACTGATCATTTTTGCTGCAGCGCAAATCTTTATTTGTATCCCCTCTGCTTCAGAGTCCCTCCTACTCGAGCTTCTAGGGCTGTTGCTGTCACAAATACATTCCCAGTTAATCACTCCAGTGACAGGAGACAGAAATTATAATACACTCTCAGATGATTGTTTCCTTCTAATGCACTAAAACATTCTCAGCTAATGACCTAATAAGATTTTACAGGTAGTAAGTGTATGGATGGCTCAGGGATGGGGAAACATAATAATGGGAGGACATTATGGAAGACTGAAAACAAATCTAATAAATTTGATATTCTTCAGAAACATTGTGGAAGACAATGAAGCATTGCAAAACACTTCAAGAGACCATGCAAAAGAGCCCAGGAATTGCCAGCATTGTTATCTCCTCCAAATCAAACCTTTCTCAGAGAGATTTGTTTAGTTTTGTCCATCTTCAGCATCAGGAATTTGAAGGACTTTCAAGGTGTCTGCCACTGCTTAGAAGAGGCTGTACTGGGGGAGGACAGTGGTGGCCTGTAAGGGAAAAACGATTTTGTTGCAGCTGGATGTTAAGGATGGGAGTTCCCCCTCTCTTATTGAATGTGCACCTGACAGCACTGCTGTATCATCAGGACCACCCTGGGAGAGGCCTGGGCAACTGGTGCGCTCAGCAGCATGGTTGCAGGGACACTGCACTCTCTACTGTCGTCTTGCAGACTTATTACATGCTCAGCTCCCTCTACTTTCATTCTGACTCTCACAGGAAGGAAGAAAGAGTGAATGTTTCCTGCCAAGGTGCAAGATGAAGCTAATGGGCCTGGGTGAGTGCATGATTCTCAATAAATCAAGAATGTGTTTGTCAGCTCACAAAGAGTATGAATTTCCAGTTGGATGCAGTTTTACAAGTTTTGCCTTTACACTTCCATCCTAATGATATCTTTGTGCTGACCTTGGCGTGTTCTCTCAGAAAGTGCAATCCAAGTGGGTTTGCACGTGACCTCATTAGTCTCCCCTCTTCTCTGGGCTAAGTCAAAGTATGGAGCAGTGCCCAGTGCAAAGTGGTTGTTGCAGTTTCTGTCCTGCCAGAAAGAGGTCATGGAGAACCCAGACCAGGTTGTCTTCATCAAATTGCAGAACTGGGATTGCATTTAATCTTTAGATGAGAGAAGGGTGAGTGTAGAGTACAGCAGACTTTAAAACATGTGCAGTCATTAACTCCAGATGACTTCAACAAACAATGGTTTGCAGAATCTCTGATTTTCCGGAGGAAATAAATGTGAAGAGCAGTAGGAAATAGTAATAATATCCACTAAGTCTCTGTTTCTTCATGTCTGAACAAAGTACCCTGCCTTGTAGGCAGTGTTAAGAAGTGCATTGAATAATAGCAAAAGATCAAGCTGGAATGGCAGATGTTTCTCAATGGCAGATGTTTCTTTCGGCGAGCTGCTGATCTGCTGAATTCAGAACACTCCATGGGATTTTCTTATTTCAGTGAAAGCTTTAGGACAAGTTTATAGAGTTCCACTCCTCCACCACTGTCCTCCTGTGCCATCCTGAAGGGACAGAGCCCTGTGGTATCCCTGGAAACTGTAGCTGTTCTGTGTTCCTTCTTTACCAAAGAATGTGCAAACATGCAAGTTCTTGACAAGCAAAAACCTTCTTGTGAAGATCTGGGAGCTGGTTCAGGAGCCAGGGCAAAATATCATAAACCAATAGCAAACACATAGCAGCCTTGCCTTTATTTTTTCTACTTAAATTCCTAACAGCTCTCTCAACGTATTGAAGTGTCCAATATAAATTTCAGCAGTAAGATCTGCTATTTAATTTTACCAAGTGATGTATTTTGGCACTATGAGGCTGGTTCAGTTTCAGGACTCTGATTAGCAGCATCTAAAAATATATGGCTAGAGGACCATTAGGAAACATCTGAAACACCTAACCTGAATGACTACAAAAAAAGAACCTTTTGGTTGTCAAGAAAATTAAGATTCAGAGAAGGCAAAAATCTCAAGAAATAGTTTCTTTTCATCTGTCAAACAAGCTTTTTAGATACTTTTGCCACAGTACCATACTGTCAGCCTAACTGCTGTTGTAGCTGCCTTGCAGCCTTTTTGGCTTTTCATGTTTTGTCCTGTGGATCATACCTGGATTCTTTGTATTTTTAAATTTCTTTGTATTGATCATTATTCCATTTGTGCTGTTATATTTTTATTTTTCTTTCTCTTGTAGGACTCCTCTGTCTCAACCTTTCTACATCTGCAGGATATGATCTTCAAGCATTTTTTTTTAACTGGTTCTCCTGGAAACAGCTGCATAGAAACAAAGGTACTTACAGGGGGTTGGGAGATGGTACCCAAATTAAACATGTCATTCACTATTCCTCTGAATCACGTTGTCTACATGATACTTATAGAGAAATAATTACTGTGAGCCCAGCGAGAAGACTAATCAATATTTTCCAGGCTGTGCTGCGTAAGGTTGTACCACTGTCTCTTTTGAGAGTGGTAACAGAAAAAAGCAGCCCACAGCCAGTGAAGGTATACAATAGAAGTGGTAATCCGGGAAGCTTTGGTAGTAAGAAGATGATAGGTAATTCTCTGTAATATCATGTCCTATCTGAGACTCTAATCACAAGGAAACAGAAATTAAGCTTTCTAAAGCAGAGAAGAAATTATATCCTTTTAACTGCCTTTTTTATAACCTTGCACTCTTATTGCAGTCAATATTTTCAAGAAAGCTTATTCCTTCATTCTTATATCTCATATAGTGATATGGTCAGCTCTGCATGCTCTGCTACACAGCAATAAACTACATACAACAAATCCATCTGAAGGAATTTCGAGCACTGATGTATGACAGCACAGGTTGTTCCCAGGTTCCCAGAACTAATCTGTTGATACTGAACAACAATGGAACTGGGGAAACTTCTCAAGTCCTACCTGGCACTTGATAAAACCCCTGAAAGCTCCTTGCAATTTAGTGGGGCCTCTGGGACTCCCAAACTTGGTCTGCTGGTATCCCGCAGGGCTTGTACTTAACATTGCCTGGTATGGATTTGTCTCTTCAGGGGCACCTCTCTGAGTAATCCGAGTGCACATCAGTTGCCGAAGCAGCTCAGAATTAAAAGAAGAATGGTGAGTTCTGATGATTGCAATGCTAGAAACAATTATAAAAAACATGAACTAGGAAAATACATGTGAAATAGATCCCTTCTGCAGGTGGACACCAGGTCTTCTCTGGGTTACCCCTTCATTGCCTTAGCTACGAGCCAGCAGTGGCAGATCTTTTCTTAGACCAGACCCTGTTCTGAGTCTCCATGGCTCTGATGACAATACCTGACTACAGTCTGGGCCTCACCATGGCAGAAGATCTCTTCGTTCTCCTTCTTTCTGCATATGTTTAAGGGCATTGGTCTCTATTGCAGCTTGGATTAGTGGCAGGCACAGGCAAGAGCACAAAGAAATCATCCTCTCAGCTTGTTTGCATGTGTTGTTCTTGGACATACATATCCCCTGTGGCATGTTGATTTCTTTCCCTGGGAACCATCTTCCCGATTAGAAAATCATTCAATACTGGTTTATCTGTTTTCTCCTCTCCCAGGATGATATGGTTCCCTTTCCCAGATGATGTGGTTTTCCCTGTAACAGTCTTCATGGCTTTTTGCAAACTAGCAACATTTGCATTAGAGAAAATACAATCTATGTAACACTTCTGATTAATTCTGACTCAAGGTGCTGGATTGTGTCCTAGAAGACAAAACACATACCTTGTTGAACACCAAAGTTGCCAGTCATTTTCCCCTCTAGCAGTTTGAGCATCAATGTCGCTCCATGACATCTCTCTTCTTTTGCCTCATTCTGGAGATAATTTCTTACCAAGAATTTCTTATTTGTGAGGTCACACTGGAGAGCAATAGGTCTTAAGGGATAATGGTCTGGGGAAGTGTAAGTCCTTAACTGAAATGTATGAGTGACTGTATTGGTTACCACCAAATATGGCAAAAGAAAGGTAGGTAGGTCGGCATAATTTAGGCTGGTATTTTTTAAGGAGAGAGGCTTAAATAAATCCATATTTATTGTGTGGAACACCACAGATTTCTTTGGAAGTTCAGTACTGCTAAATACCATACAACTTTACCTCTGTAACTTAATTTGAACTTGGAAATCTCTCCTTTAGGCTGCCTGTGCTTGCAACAATAAACTAAAGGTTTTCAAATTGACTTAATTGTTCCCTGAGGGTGAAAATACTGCTTTCTTAACTGGCTTTTGGCTGAGTCACAAACACTCAGTTTTCATTCCCTCTCAGGCTCAGAAGGCTCCCCTAAACCTACACTTTTTTCCATGGACTCTGGCAGTGACATATGTTTTCACAAGGGTAAGCTACAGATACAGTATTACTCCACATATAACACACCTTATTTACATGGTATCTTTTGATTATTTTATCATTTATCTGCTAGCTATTTTAAATATTTAAGTTGTGTAACTTCCTCCACATGCTGTGTTGGCTGTGTTGCTATCCGAAACCAACACAGCCTAAAGCCTGTTTCCAGTGGTGGGGAGAGGAGCTGGGTCAGGACAGCTGGTTTCCTTTGCTCATCACAGCTCAGACACTGGTAGACTAGGAAAGAAAAACTGGAGCTGCTAAACACTCCCTTATCTCCTTGCTGCTCCCTGTTTGTCCTCTATGCTGACCAGGAAGAGAGCTGAACTTCTTTTACACCAAGAGCAAGACAGAGGCTTTTCTTCTTCACAACCACTTCTCTACACTCCTTGTAATTTTTCTGGACCCTCCCAAAGGGCAGGGGCTGCTGGGCTGAAATGTTTTTAGTATATGACATTTTTCCACCAGCTATTTCTCACCTAGTGCACTGTAGTCTCTCAGCTCCTACTGAGACTTGCCTCTCCTGCAGAGGGGGGAATTGTAAAAGCTGTTTTGAATGGAAATTTTATTCCATGTACATGAGGGAGAAAAAATTTGAAATCCTTTTGATTTGGGCTAAAAAATAGGGTTCACAGCTGCTGTATTTTTTAAATTTGATTGCTTCATTTCCTGTGGATGTCTCTGGAGCAAGGAGAAATCTACAGTTAAAACCACAATTTTTTATTTATTTTTATAAGATATGTTTCCATGTATTTATGCATATAAAGCCATTGATTTGCTCCAGCTAGTATGAGCTGCTCCTGAGCAGCAGAGCACTGTGGAACCACCTTAACAGATCATTCATACAAATTTATAGTGGCTCCTTGGAGCATGCTAGAGAATGACCCAGATAATTTAGGAGTATTTTTCCTGTGTTTTATTGTACCCACATTTGTCTGGGTTTATTCTATGTATTATTTTCTACCTTCTGTCTTCATTTTTATGTTCAACCAGACCTATAAACCCCCTTTTCCTCTCAGAGGTCTGCAAGAATTTTAGAATCACTTTTAAAATGTCACATTGCAAAGCTTGTTCTAGCCTTCTACTCCTCTAAATCATCAGTGAGGACATTAAATCAAGTCAAACCTAACACGAAATCAATTTGTACCATCCCTGCAAATAAACCTGACCTCGTTCAGCAAGTATCCGGCCATGCCTGTGAGTTTTTACTGAGACTAATTGACATTAATCTTTTCATACATTTACAGAACATTAAGAAATAGCCAACTCAAAGCCAGCCATAGCACTGAATACAGTAAAGTAGGTGTATCTAGCTGCCAGAAGGATATTTGTAGCAGATAGATAGTGCGCTGAAAGCACCTGCTGCCAAGAGTACCAGCACCAACACAGGTTTCAGGCACATGCATTATGTCTTTGAAGCCCTGGCTTTGTATACTCTAAAGGAATCTCAGGATGGAGGCTGCTGTGGGGAGGAAACCACAGGTGCATCTCAAAGGTGGACAAGATTAACAGTGCTCAGGAGACCAGGTTCAAACTCAGTTTGACAGAGACTAAAAGAAGTAAAAGACTCAAAAAATATAAATCAAACTTAAAAACATCCTGAGCCTTGCAGCCACCACATCAAGCTGCCTCAAGCCTAAAGCACCCTCAAACCTTACAGAAGGCCAGAAATTGGCCTTCTAAGAGCAGTGGATTGGCAGACTGGAGAGAAGTTGGACAGCAGATCTGCCAAGGCTGCTTCTTGGGCCTGAAAATATAACGTCACTGCAGCCAGCAACAGTGGAGCAGAGCACTGGACACAGGCCTGACTCTGGAGGGAGCTGAGGTAGAAGCTGTTGCAGTGGAAGTGGGGAATTGCCATTGTCTCAGGTGGCCAGACAGAAAGCAAAGGGGGTTTTCACCAGCATGCAATATAATGATACAACAACCAGATTCCCATGAATATAACATCCTTCTAGACAAGCACTTGTAACTGTCCTACCCCAGGGATGTCTCAGGACTAGAAAAAGAGGTATGTCAGCTTTGGTGTTTAGCCGCAGTAGGATGTGAGATTAGAAGCAGTCCACATCTCATATCACCACAGTTAGCCAGCCCAAATTAGGCTGCTTACAGGCTCTTCTAACAGATGCCGCACCGCAGTGAAGAGGTACTGGCTTTCTACCAGTCATGGCCACTTCTCTCTCTTTTCTCCTGGTGTATCCTTGTTTTCTTCCTTTCCTCTCTTACTTTGAGCACTGTTTTTTGCTCACCTGCCATCTCCCCCAAACTCTAATCCACCATCTTTACAACCCATACTGCTCTCTCCCTCCAACAGATCTTTCTCTGGTAAGGGCTCTCAGGGTCAGCCCCTGAACCCCAACATCTGTTCCCAGGTTCAGGAAACCATTTTTTTCCCCAGTACTTTCACTCCCAGGTCAGACACTTTTTCTCCCATCATCCACTCACAGCCTTTTATAAAGTTCAGCCACTGCCAGTCTAGCCCAAGCTCACCATCAGGTTTCACTAGCAGCAAGAGTGTTTTGCTCTTCAGCTGTTTATAGCTTGGCAGCAAAGCCACAGCCCTTGCCTCAGCACTGTCCAGAATCTGCTTAGGCACTGCCCCCCTGCACTCTGTAAGACATGAATGCGTTGCAAGGACGACTCAAAGCTGTGGAGCCTGGCAGTTGTTTCTTTCTTCCACTGCGCACAAACTGATCAGTGCTTTGTAACACAAACTCCTACTCAGGTTGTGGTAAAACGCCTCTTTGAGAACCAGCTACCCACATCTCCCTTCTCTGGCCAAACACAGCAGCAGTAACAATTAAACAACATTAATACTGGCCACTTAAACTTGAGCTCTGTTTTACCCCTGCGGGGCAGCAGAAGTGGGTTAATAGATGGGATCAGAAAGTTAAGGCTCACCTATTGGAAGAATAAATGAAGATTAAAAATCGGCAGTTTGTTAATAAGTACACTGATAACCGAGTTACATGAACCTTACCTCTTACAAAGTTCACTCATCTCCTTTCACTGGTGGGGCAACTGAATCTTGCATGCTATCTTATAATTGGTCTACAGTCACTCAGGAACTGTGTATACCATGCAGTCAAGAATGTGAGTGATGCATTTGGGTACTGGTACTCCTAAATAAAGCTGTACTCCAGATCCTGACTGGTGTTTGCTGCCCTGAGCAAGCTTCCTGCAGCTGGCTGGTTGCCTGTGCATTGCCTCTGTGCTATACCCTCTGAACTCCTACAGAATCAAAAACTCATTCCTTACTGTTCCTTTATAAATCATGACTGTGAACTGGTTTGAACTCACTTGAGCTAAAAAAAAAAAAGCAAGCAAAAACTGTTGGCTTTGCAAGATGTGGTCTCAGAGAAGGCACCTTCTTGGTAGAGCGGATTAGACCAGACCTCCCATGTGGAATTACTGTTAAAAGGCAAAAAGGCACCATAGTGTAATTCATCTGAACAAAGGAGAACAATTTCTAACAGTGTGATTTCAATCTAGATAGCTATCTCAAAGGGCTAGGGGGCAAGGGTGAAATTAAACTTATCTATGCGTGTTGGTTAAAGAGCTGACATTTCTTTTCTTAGGTACAATTTTTATCTACAAATCTAATCTAACAAAATGACTTGCTGATTCAAATCATAGTACCCATATCTCCCACCATTTGATTTACACACAAAGCTGCCTTAGCCATAGTATTTTGAGTGAAATGGCAAAGTTGTTCTTCAAGCCCCATACTTGCCATCTCTTGTCCTCCAATCACTAGGTAGTGTGGCTCATCTGATCTGTCTGGCCTGTATCATTAGCTGTAACAGACACCCAGAAGTAAACCTGATATTCCTTATATAGTCCTACTCTCAAAAGGATGTCCTTGCTTTATTCTGCAGTATGTTTCTGCATATGCAGCCCTAGACGTCTCTATCTCTCTCTCTTCCACTGAATATTTGGGTTCCGGGTGATTTTTTGCAGGTGTGTTAACTGTATTTCTCACACATTGAAACTCAACTGTCTCTAAAACTCCATAAAACTGTTCTTTCATGACACTGAAGCTTGTTGTTCCTTTCATTTTAATTCAGCTGCAAACATTATTAATGTAGCATCTCACAATGGTAAATACAACGGAGATATTGAAGACAAAAAAGAAGTGGGCAGATAATTACATTTACAGCATAAGGATTTTATGGGGAGGGATTTCCTCATCTTGGGTTACCAATAATTCCCAGTTCAAGGCTGCCCTGACAGCAAGAACTTGAATGCAGATCTCGCATCTGATGATACATGGCTCCTTAACAATGCATTAAAGGAAGTGTGTGTAACCCCAATTCAATTAGCATATTATCTTTTTTTTTAACCAGAAATTTCATTCTAGTACTGAAGAAAATCTGATTTACTGTTCACAATGCATTTTTCTCATCTGAAGACATCTGGCAAATGAATAAATTAAGCTTTGAAAAGAGCCAGCAGCAAGACTTTTAATCAAAGGCAAATGAATAACATTAAGTGCCTTTTGGCTCATACTCCAGGATTACAAGTAGCTTGGATGAGCATCTTTTTCTAGTCTCCCAAGTTATGTCTCAGCAGGCACTTGGTCAGGGCACTGTTGGAAAGTAAGAACAAATTGTTCAAATGGAAAATGTAAGATTGTGACAAAAAATATTCAAACTGAAGTAAGATAAATATTGAACTATTTTAATTCTGTAAATGAGTAAATGGCATAAAACTTAAGCACAGTCATGCTGTGTCAGATGAACGTTCAGCTAGTCTCATGTTCCATTTCTGACAGCACATGATAGCAGATGCCTTCTTAGAGAAGTTTGTAATAACAGGACAAACCAGAAACAGTGTATTGGTATTAAACAACCCAAAAGAAATTTTCTTGCTGAAAATTTATCCGATTGCTTTTTGAACAAAAGTAAATGTTTAGTACAATGGCCTGTGATGAGGCATAGCTTACCCACAAGGCATGTGCAGTGCAATCCCCTCTGGTTCTTTTGAGCGATCTCACTTTTTGTTGCATTTGACACCTGCCAGTCCTTCCACTGGAGAGACATGTTTCCTTTTCTGTCGCCTCCTGTCTGTTCTGGGTTTTCTAGGCCTCCTCAAAAGTACAGAAATACTTTCCCGAAATGTGCTATGCTGGTGCAATGGACAATATTTTTCAAAATTTAATCCCATAAATGTCAGGTTCCCCCACTACGCACCGTTGATTCACTGTTTCATACATGGGAGCATCAACAGGGACAATTTAGCCCAAGCCTTTGACACAAACCAGTTTCCAAACAACTTGTTTGAACAGAAGGGAAAAAAACATCGACTCTTGCTTTTACTCTTTGGATGGATGCAAAATCTACCAAATTTTTGCACAAGGCTCTCTTTGTCTCTAGTTTCTGCTTTTTCCTTTTGCCAGAATAAATAGTTTCCCTAGAGTTGGCACACAGCCTGCCATATGGTTGTGGCACTAATATTGCTACCCAGGAGACCGCTACCATGAAACAGAAATAAAAGCACAAGAAAAAAATTAGCAGAGGGTCTTGGTGTCAGGCAACTTGGCAATATTTTCCTTAACTGTAACCTCAGCAGAGCTGAGCTCTACATAATGTTAGGCATCTCTCTCCTCTCATATCCACCAACATTAAATACTTTAGGCTTTCTGGATTTACACACTCCTCTATCCTGCAAATCAAAACAAAGCAGCCACCTCTGCAGTTCTGTGACACGAACTTACTTTTCCCCAAAGGAATTGCAATCCTTTAAAAAGTAATACACCCAGTTGTGCATCTTTCCCTGGAATAAACACCTGCAACCTGGTTTCAAACCCTTCCACACCATATTATTAAGGATGACAGTTCTACCACAACTAAGACACCTGAGGCAGTGGTTGACACTGGTTATAATAAAAAAAAAAAAAAGATGGGGTGGAGGGTTAGTCACTCCACTTAAAAGAATGTTACATCACTCCAGTCATCCGCACCAGGGCGTACACCTTTTAATCTGGCAGCTGAAATGGTGTAATGGTGTAATGGATGGTGTAATGCAGACATGTGCCTAGGGGTTGTAACCAGTGGGCAGCTAAGTGATGACAAGAAGGTGGTCAGGAGAGAGAGCAGCACTTGGAAGGGCAGGAGGGGAACTGGAAGGGCTGTGGGCAGGGGACTAGGGAAGTCAGTTGAGCCAACCAGAGGTGACTCTGCTGCCATCCCTCACCAGCACTTGGCCTGGGATCACTTCAGCTCTTTCCCTATAACCTGCAAATTTCTCCACTGCCAGAGGTCAGACAGTCCAGGAGCTGGAGGTCTGTAACCCTGGACAAGTACTGTGAGAATGATCTCTGGGAGGGGAAACAGAGTTGTTCTCCATCCCAGAAGCACTCCCAAGCTTCCCAAGGGAGTGCAGGAAGAGCAAAGTTAATTTTACCAGATTTCCTGAGTTTCTGTTTGCCTTCCACCATCAGCTCTCTTCAAATCTTTATGGGAATACATGGGTATAAATTGGTGCTGTACGTTTCCAGACCTATGGCACTAGCCCAGAAAACAGGGTCTGGCTGCTTGACCCATGTGGACTAATCCATACAGGAGGGTACACATACTACATCAGCTCCACTACTCAGGAACAGCAAAACTGTTGTGCAAGACTGGAAACTCAGACTCCCGAAGGGAGAGCTGGAGGACTCCTGCCCTTCAGCCAAGTTTTTAGTAGACTTTTCAAAATCAAAAGTGCTTCTTTGTGCCGCCTGGTAGGGGTCTGGTGGACAGGGTCCCTGAGTGGCTGAAATGGGCAGTAGATGACCAGTTTTTTCCACCTTGTGCTACTCCTGAGTCCTGCCTAGTTACAAGGAAGCTATCTGTCAACAGTACTGAGTACAGCTCCAGTCTCAATGGACATAATGTTCCAGCCCTTGACCACAAGCAGCTTTACACACATCTTATCATTAAGCTCCTTCAGTGAGTGGCAAGATGACAAGAGGAGTGCGCAAAGGCAGTGAGAGACACCACCTCTAGCAGGGTTAGTGGAGAGGAGCAGGTGTGGGAGGGTAGGGTGGAGGACAAGGGCAGATAAAGCTGGAGGAGGCTGAGCAGAAGTGTGTAGGCTCTGGAACAGTTTTTGATATGCTGTGTGGAGTAACAGGCTGGATTATTTATGACAGCTATTGCTTTTGTGAAACCCCTTACTGTCCTGATTTCCCTTCCAGCCCAGCAAGCCTGCAGATACTGGGTTGTGCTGGAGCAGACCACTGCCAGAGCTACAAGGCATGCCAGGATCTGGTCCAGCTCAGTCTGATTTTCAGTAGTTCTCACTTGTTTTTAGTAACATTCTCCCGCATTTTAAATTCAGGAAGTTCAAATGTACCTCAGTGATTTAATTACAAATAGTTTATATTCCAACATAAAAGCACTTTTGGTACTCATACAAATTCAACCCTAAGTTTACGGCAGTGTTTACAGACAGGTCTACTCAACTCCAACATTTGAATCCTTTCCAAAAGTGATTTACATTCAAGAATACTACAGCACTTCGCTTTAACAAAGCTACAGCTGAACTTGTCTGTCACCTCCAGCTGTATGCTTAAACTGTCTCGGTTTTGAGTTGAATCAGTGCCAGCGAGCAGCTATATTAAGTAATAGATATTTCAGAATTCCTGCATCACGTCATCGTTTATGCCTTTTGTTACACTAAGTTACCTCCAGCGCACCCTCCATAGTGACTGTGTTCTTCTTTTCATGGTCTGGAGCCTCGAAGAACAACTAAATCAGATCTTCCAAGCTCTCTCCTGAAAACTCACTGGTCATTGTTTTCAGCTCAGTACTGGTTTCTCTACTAATACTTGTGCAGAAAAGAGTAAAAGGAGACAGAAGCTTGATATGATGAAAGGATGTAAGCGGTGGGAAACCAAAAGGGAAGGTGAATCCTGAAATAGAGTTTATATGGTTAAAGGATAGGTGGGAGTAGGAACTGAAATTGGAGAAGGAGGATTGGAAAGAGATTGAATGGGGACCAAGAAGTATGGTATGGGTTGTAATGCAAGAAGAAAAGGGCCCAGAGGAAATAGGGAACATTTGAGTGTTCAGATAGTTCCTAGATACTGCCTTCCGAAGCCTCTACATTCCTCTGCTGCAAAGTTAGCAGTGAAAGCCACTGGCAAAGTGAATATCACATCCCACATTTATGCCTCATCCAAGCAGGATTGATAACAGGCATGATTCTACATCATAGAAACCTCATTTTAAAAAAAACAAAAAACAAAAAACACAAAAACTAGGTAACAAACAAACAAACCACTTGTCAATACATTGTAACAACGATCAGACTGCCAAGTCGCACATTCACATTGCTAGTGAACATGGAATTTAAGTTTCCTTCTTCAACATTAGATTGACTATCTATCTTCTACGTGGGAGATACTTACATCAAATTCAGACATTAATGCACCCGCATTCTAATGTGTTTCCTGGGTTTTGGGTGTTGTTTTTTTTTTTTTTTTTGCAACCTGTCAACAAATTAAAGTGTCTAAGTTCAGGACAGTAAAACGAAAATAGGGCTTTAAAAGTGCATTTTCCAGAGTCAAATTACTTGAGGTCATCAAACCACTCACAGAAGTGACACCTACTCGGCTCTTGCTGAGATCCTCTGTTGAATTGTACTGAGTTTTGCTCAGGAGTGAGCATCATGACGATTCTGCTTCGCTAGGACAAGGAGACACAGCATGTTGACTTCAGCTGGGAACCATAGCATCTTGCTTCAGGTGCTCTCCAAGAGGAGAAAATGTTTAAGATCCTTGCGAGAATATCTGGGACTTTCACAAGGACCAGACCAAAAGTACTGGTCGTCTGGATCTTGGCTTGCATCCGCTTTCTGAATAGCCCTGGGATAGACTAATATAAATATCCTGGCTAGTAGAAGGAGGTTTATACATTTGAAGAGGAAATTCACTGGCTGTCTCATGCTGATCTGTGACGTGCTGCACCCTAGCGTGGAATGGCACAAACCCTGTATGGGTGGGGCTGCAGCGTACCCCCAAAAATGGGCTCTGTGTTGATCTTTGTCACTCCCTCAGGGAGCTGGAAGGTGAATGCCCGCAGCAGGTTGGCAAAGAAAATGAAGAGCTCGGTCCTCGCTAGATGCTCCCCCAAACATACACGGTGCCCTGCAGAAGGAAGAGGGGAAGGACAGTGAATATGTAGGAATTTTTTCTGTTTCATAATCACTTTGTTCATTCTTGTTATAAGAGGGGGTTTTTCATTCAAGGCCAGGATCATGAAAGCCACAGAGCTAAAATTTTGTGAATTCTTTCTCAGAAAGATCGCATCCAATGCCATAGGTTAGGAGACACCAAATGAAAATCTCAATTAAAATCCCTGAGTTACCACCATAATTTCTTTCTTGACCTTGCTTGACTGGCAGAAAATTATTTTCCTTTTACAGGAGATGTTGAGCTTCAGGGTCACACACAAAGAATCTGCCAGCTGTTTGCACATGCTTTCTTAGTGAGTTAAAGTCAGCAGATCAAATTACTTAGCAATGGCATTTGCAGTTGAACAAAGGCTTGGTCACTTTACAGGCAAGGCAAGAGGCCTACTGTTAATTACCAAGGGTTCCTCATTGGAACCAATGGCATGAGCAGAACAGGTGAATAATACATTCGCATTTCCAGATTAGCAGACAAATAAAAGGAAAGAAAAGGCCATTTGCATTAAGAAAGCACTCCTGGATGAACATCTAAGTGACTAGTTGCTATATTAACAGAGAAACTAAAACAAAAAAAACAGAGTAGGAACTTTGCTGCTAAGTGTGATCTCTAACTGTGCATTGTTACTTCATTTCCTTCTTTTGCAACTGGATTTTTAGTTCTGTAAGAAAGAACTTAATCCCTTGTTTACCAGGATGCATTGTGCTTTTCTTTCAGCTTGTTCCTTTAAAAGGGATTGCAAGTAACTCCATTACACACAAGACACATTGCTTCCCAGGGAAAAAAAAAAACATATAAAGAATGCTACAGGCAAAACCTGGGGATGACTGCAGCATGCAACAAGCCTAGGAAGTTCAGCAGTTTGAGTGGGATTCTCACTACAGTCTCCTAAGAACAGTTTGGGGTCTGACAGCACAGAATCATCTCCCTTGGCAGAAACAAGCCAGTGCTGTTCTTTAAAAGCAGCAAACAGCAGAGATAAATGTTATCTGAAGAAATACCATAGTTTCACACGTCTGTGTTCTTCATCTAATCTGTTGGGTCAGTTCAAACTGCCAATGCATTTACCTGCTGAGAATGGTAAGAAGGCTTCTCGAGGTATAAAGTTCCCTTCTTTATCCAGAAAATGGCCAGGGTTGAACTGTCGAGGTGTCTCCCATTGCTCAGGGTCATATAGAACAGATGCTATATTTGGCATAATGATGGTACCCTGCAAGGAAGAAACTGTTGATTCAGTTCTGTCTACTAGCTTCTCACCCATTAGTTTCTGCCTGGCAGATAAAACTGCTGCTTGTTGCCATTTCTTTGTAATGAGCAGGTATGATGTGGTTAGAAGACCATTTTCCTGGAAAATTGGAGTTTGTGATCATTTTCTTAGTTGAAAATTATCAATTCTCAGTCCTGAAGCTATGTCAGGTGTTAACAGCATTTGTGATGTTGGTACAACTGCATTGTGACCACTTTTACTACTAATCTTAATAACGCTTCTAGTAGGACTCTTCTGTTGATATTCGGGTCCCAGCATTAGAAACCTCCTTTCAGGCTTAAGAGAGAGAGAAATGCATCCAGAGGTAACTGCAATACTTCATTGACAACAACCTCTGAGCCCTTTTAGCAGTAGTACTTCAGGCTTTTTCTTTACTGGTTGTTTCCAGCAGACCAGTTTGTGTGCCTTAGCTACACCTGGCTGTCAGAAGCAGACAGAGCAGAGCGAAGCCTTCACCACAAAATGAGTTAGGTGGGGCAGTCCCAGATGCCAGTATTGGTGCTAGCCTCTCCCATCTCTCTTGCAATAAAAGCGACCAATTCCTGTTTCTCGCTAGCATTTTACAGTGAGAACTGACACTCAGCATAGCTTATGTCACTTTACAAAATGCCTTACTGGCTGTGAACACTTGTCTTAGGCAGTATTTGCGAGTAACTCCTTCACTGTCAGCTGTAGCTGACAGTCTGTCATCTGTTACAGATTCAGGCAGGTCCCTTAGTTCATGGAGTCAGTGGAGCTATAAGCCTTCCTCTCACAAGTCTTCCTCCATCCCAGGAGTGCTGGCAGTGCCAAGTTGGGCAGGGATGTCTTAGCCAGTGCTTTGGCAAAACAGCTTCTCCTCTCAATCCATCCCCAGCCAAGCAGAGCTGGTCTCTGCAGTTGTGCTGTTGATCAGCAGAGTAGGAGCTCGAGGCTTCCGTGGCAGGGGCAGGGGTCTTATCAGCTGTCTGAGCTTCACCATGCTGAGCGAGAGACATATTTCATTCCTGGAGCCACAAATGGTAACCCTTCCCCAGGCACCACATTCCTGGGTTATATGGAGAATAGTTTATAGATGGAACACGGGTTACAAAACTGGAATAAAAGCTAAATGTCTCACTGCTGAAGAAAGAACAGAGACTGAAAATGTGTCTGTACCTTTTTAACGGGGAATCCTAGCAATGTTGTGTCCCTCACACACACTCTGGGCATACCGACAAAGACAATGTTGCTGAAGCGCTGGATCTCATGAACCACGGCATTTGTGTAGGGCAGTTTTCTCCGATGCTCATAGCAGATTAACTGGGAAGGACCCAGAACAGCATCCAGCTCCTTCTGCACTTTCTCTGTGGAGAAATATTCACCATTTCAGATGGGAAGAATGCATCATGGTCTCTTTTCTTAGAGCAACAGGAAAATGTATTATTTCAACATAGTACATAAAGTCTATAACCTGTACTTTACTATGATTTAATGCCTGAGTTTAATATATAAAAATAAAAATAAACAGGAAAAAACCCAGTGTGGTCCAGAATCATAAGCAACGACTATACTGTACTTATTCCAGCTCTGACATTTATCTTACAGAATGCTTGGTGGGTGTAGGGTGAGTCACTCAGCTCCAGATTTTGAAGGTATTTAGGGATTGCTTAGTTTACTTTATCTCAAAATCTAAATCTCATTTGCAAAATTGACATAAATGCCTCAGATATTAACTCCTAGTGCCAGGGATGAGTTGAGCAGAGTTGGTCCAAGTATGGCAACATACTGTACAAACAAACAACACCTGAATCAGCCTAAAACCTTGGATGCAAATATGCACTCAATGACACAGCCTTTTCAGCCTCCTACTGAGGCTGTGGGAATACAGGTATCTTCCTTGCTTTCAGGGATCAAGCACAGCAGATGGAAGAGCCACCAGCCCCAGGAGTACCCAAGTCCTCCTTAAACCCTGGCCATATCCTTTCTCTTCCTGACATAGATGTGGATGAGGAAACTCAGCCTGGATCTACAGAGGCATTCATGGAATTGGTTGGTGTTAATTAGATAAGGAACCTCTTTCACAGTATTAACTCAGACAGGGACAGTTTGTGTGTACTGCCAGCAGTTCTTGCCTGAAAACATCACCTCTATGTAACAGGCAGCCAGAATCCTCCCCTTAAACTTCTTTTTCTATTTCTACAGTCTTTCCATCCCTTGCGGTTGTTCCACATTCATCCTTTGTTTTCTCCTAAGGTTTGTGTGCTGCTTTGTGAACAAACTGCAACATTACCGGTTATTTAAAGACTGGATGCTAACACCATCAGCTGGTTACATGCAGAATATGCTCTACTGAAACCTGAGGCCATGCCTGAGCAACCCATATTCCATGGATGCAAAGACAGGAAGGAGTCACTGCCTTCTTCAAGGAAGTATATGGATTTGCACTGTGCAAATTATCTTGCATCTCTCTACCTGTTTTCCTGACGAGAAAGATACAGGAAGAGGCAGCTGTGTCTACCAGGACTATGGGCCTTCCTTAGGGCAACCTGCAGCCCTTTATAACCTGCCAAGATCTGTCCAGCTGGTTTGTCCAGTAAGGGATCCAGCGGGTTGTTAGGAGTATTGGTGTGCTCAGCAAGGAGTGTTGTGCCAGAAGGGGAAGGGAGCATAGGCTGACTATGTGGCAAACACAGCAAAGCTGTGTTAGCACTCCTCATACCTGAATGATGGCTGGTGCAGACCTGACTTCATATTAGAGCTCTGATCTCTGTTCCTGCTGCCGTCAGTCAGCCTGCAAACACTCCACGCAGAGCACCTCACTGACTTGTCACTGTAAAGAGCTAACTTCTGTCTCACTGCAAGTGCCTTCAGACACCTGGTTTGGTCAGGTCATAGGATGGGCCTCTGATTTGTTTCCTCTGCTGCCATTCTTTGTGTTTTCAGAGAGTGAGGGCCAGGCTCAACTAGTGGCTTTTGTGCCTGCAACTCATTATATTCAGCCATTATTAACATTTGTAGTACGCACAGCATTTCACACAGCAAGAATTCCTCTCACCTTGGATGTCTGGATTCACTACCATATAGAGCAGTCCCCAGTACAATGTTGTGCTTGAGGTCTCTGATCCACCGAGGAAAAGATCATTTATAACATATACCAAATTGTCTTCATCATACTTGGGCTTGACCCCATCTTTAGACTGTAGATGATGATAAAAAGTTGAAGTTAATGCATAAAAGTTAGGTCATTTCTTTATGCCTCCTGTGTGAGAGTCATTATTTCCACAGCTGGCATGTGCACAAAGAATATTCAAGTTTTTGATGAGTACTAAGAGGTTAATAGTTTCCCAAATGGACATGGTAAGTCTGCATTACTCTTTTTCACGAGGTAGAATACTCTTTCATTAAAAAACAGGCAATTTTATGCCTGTTGACTTAATCATGAAAACTTTAAAGCACACTACAAGTTTTGCAGTTAGCCTAGAATGTACTTCTAAACAAGTGCCGCACAATGTGTCACTCACTAGGCCTTGGGCTCTCCAGTATGGCATCAAATGGTGCTAGCAAATACCAAAGAAAAACTTATCTGAATAAAAGGATCTCAACAGAACATCTTGACAGTAATTTCTTCTCTCAGTTTAGGATAGATGTGAACTGGTGGGATAGAGGTACCCAAGTATTTTCTTCTTATAATAAGGGAGTAAAATATAAAAACAATTAGAGAAAATACATTAGGCAAAACCATTTTAAAATAAACAGATTGCAATAACTTGCACCCCTGACACCAGAGAAAGCTGTATCTTTGCCTCTAAAATGCTTATTTTAGTAAATCTTCACAGAATCACAGAAATCTTGTCATACTCATTCAGATATAACGTACAAGAGGATGTATCAGCTCCTTCCAGAGCCCATGAGCCAACACTGTGAGAACATGGCAGCCTGACCAGCTGAAAATTTATGACCAGACGTAGAAGCTACATAAATTTCATCTACCCTAGGAAAGAGATACTTCCTTTAGCTCCCGAAAGTATCCCAAAATGACTAAGTTTGAAACAGAAACTCTAGTGCTCTTAGCTTAGCCTCTCTGGCTCACGAGTCTCTGCTGCTATGGAAAATAATATCCTAGGCAGGGAAGAAGATTAACAGCTTATTATGGCATTGTTTGTGAAACTGTTTCCTAGGCCCAGGCCCTCCAATTTGAATATAGATGCCAAGTCAACCATGCCCCAGACTGTGGGGAAGTTAGAGGTAACATAGGGAGAACAGGCTTGGGACATCCAAATGCATCCCATTTAGGATCTACTGATGACAGCATCCATCTGCCAAGAAAGCTGAAAGGTGTTGCATAATATACCTATTCCAAGGTTGGTCAGATGGTCAAGTAGGCTGGGATTGCTGAGGTGCAACAACTGAAAGGGACTGGGCTGGAGGTGGAAGGACTGCTCTCTTTTTGATGCTGCAGGAATGATACCAAGGGATTTCAGGATACCCTGGGAATCCTTTAAAGAGTAGAGAATCTCCTCAGACCAGGACCTAAAGAGAGTTTCCAGTAAAGGGAAGATCCTCCACAAATGGTTCCCTCCCAAGGGAGGAACCACACAGTTGTGGGGCACAAGGACAGCCAATGTTAGGACACACACTGAAACCCAAAGAAGCATGTCAGCTATTTCAGGGTAATTGTCTATGCAAGCGTATTTAATCCTGTTGTAAACCTGAGGTACCCTGCTGTAGAAGGTGAGGTGGTTTACCAAAGTTATGTAGCCTACAAGCATAAACTGTCTCATATGTACTACAGGATTGAAGTATACACATGGATATTTATGGAAAGCAGATGATAGCTCATGAGTTCACACCCTAACATACTTTGTGGTAATTTGTTGTTGTAACCAAAACATAAAACTGGATGCCTTTCTGGGAGACATGAGTTAGTAAGTCCCAAGCTACTGTATTCACATTAAGAAGCCTATGAAGTGTAAGAAACTATTATAGAAGGGGTCAGACTGGATTATTTAATGGTTTATTTGGCCTTATACTCCATAAATGTGTAATCAGGCAGAACGAACACTTACTTTCTCCATCTCAGCCAGGTAAAAGTCAATGAAATCCTGTGGTTCGTCTGGTATCCCTCTCTCTACATGTCTTCTGATCTCTCTCCTTGCAAAAGAACTCAGGACATCGTAGCAAGACAACGCCTTCTTATGAGGACCAGGAAGACGACACATCAGCCAGGGGAAGATTTCATACAGCTGCGGGAGCGACACACAAGAGGTAGTGTGAATTATTTGTCAATAACAAAGCTGCTTTTAGAAACACCAAAAGGCTGAATTGTCCTGTCTAGAAATGTTGATAGTGGAATAAACAAATTAGCATTGCTTTGAGTAGATTTTTGTCATCATGTGGGAAAACTTTACTAGTAATTTTGACACACCCCTGGGGGTCAAGGCAGTACTGACAACACTCTGCTCATGACAGTAAGTTTACTTGACTAATGCAGATCACTAGAAGACCTTACTCCTGCACAGTTGGAGACCCAGCTCCCACACACTTAAAATGTAAGGACATCCTTTCTGGGCACTGTATGACTACTAAGATTAACAGGTCTGCAGCCTGAACTAACTGGTGGAATTTGTGGAGCTCACAGAAAGAAAGTGTAGACTGAGTATCACTCTAAGAGCTAATTTTATTTTCCCTGTCAGAGTCCTCATGACTGCTACAGGACCAATAATTGTTCTGATGTTTAGAAATATTACATCTTCAGTGTGCTGAGTGTATTTATACATACATTTGTCAGCTCAAAGTACTGTCCTCTAGCTTGGACAGTTCTCTCTTTGCAGCACCTGCCATTCCACCCTGCTAAGCAAACAACATTTCTATCTCCTCTCTTCGTTCTTTCAGACCTAACAAGCAAAGTCTCTCTAATTTTAAGTGATAGTTTGTAGGTCATCCCATTAACACTTCTCTACATTTGTTTCACTCCAGACTCACAACATAAGGTGTCCAAGACCCTAGAATAGCACCCACAGATTATTACACAACAGGATCTACTTTAACATTTCTCTGGGTCTAAAGGGAAAATAGTGCTGGAATCACCCTAGGATCCTGTTTGCCTTTTTCATACTGTTATCTGCCAGTTTACACCAGTCCCTTTCCTCTTAACCTTTGCACTGAAATGTTCTAAGCTCATAGCAGATATAATCTCATTAATTCCTAATATGCTTCATAATTTAATTTTGTACTATTACAATTTGTTCCATTCTTATAACTCCAACCCACAGTGCTTACGGGCTCTTGCAGCAGGATATACTGAACCTCCTCTGTATTGTTAAGTCCTTCTGGCTTTTCCACAAATTTAATCTATTTTTCTATTTCTTACTATGGGAAAGTTGTATAGTGATACCCTCATATGATAGATTTGTTGGAAAGGTTTACTACCACATCAGCATTTTAGTTTGCCTTTTCCTATAAAAATCAAGTGTCAATGGAATTTGCTATGCCATGCACAGTCCGCATTACACCCAGCTTGTCCCTCTTTAAGGGTCTAGACCACAAAGTCTAATTCATGGGGAAAACTTCAAATGCACTTCAAGACACTTCAAGTGCAAAGTTGGCCTTTATGGTATGTTGTGGGAGGTACCTACCAAAAAATCTCTGACAGAACTTGAATTGTGAGACTGTCAGAGAATATATGTATTGTTTTTGTAATGTGTGAATTGCAAGCTATAATGAGGTAATGGAAATATTAATAATGAATATTTTATTATTTGTGAGGGAGGGAAAAAAAGAAAATTGCCAGCATACAGTTTGCAGAGTAGTGAAAAACAGAGCACTGAATTCAATGATACCCATTTTCGGAAGAGAGAAGTAAATAGAGGTGGGAGGAGCAGCACTGCAGAGTTCAAATTTATTACAAACTCCAATCTCAAATTAAGTTTAAAGGCTTCTGTTAACAGTCTCAGAAATGCTGAAAGGCTTAAAGCTAGGGGTCAACAGAGAGATGTCCCCTAAACTTGCAAAGAAACAAGAGTTCTTAAAAACGGCCTCAAAACCAAGGAGGCAGTAATAACATCCCTAAGAACACCTCTTAACTCCCAGTTTGCATTTGCCAGTTGCTCTGTATTTAGTGAAGACACATTTTTGTATCCGCACTTTCATTTTCTACCTATTTCAGAAAAAAAAAAAAGTGTATTATTTACTCACCCGATGAACAAAGCTGCCTGCAAATCTGAATAAATTCTCTGTAGCTTTGATCAGTTCATGGAAGGTTTTGTCCTCATCAGAGAAGTGATATCCAAAAACCAGAGCACAAATTACATTTGAAATAGAATGGAAAAGAGGGAAAGAAGGATCCACAGGTCTTCCTGCAAACACAGTAACTGGTATTCACTCTCAATGTTTTCTTCAGCTGTTCCTTATACAGACAGGACAAGATGTTATTAGAGATTACATAAAACGTTCTCTTTATCCAGCTGGGTCATGAATAGGGACAGAGATGTGGCATTAATGTGTGTATTCATGAAAATGAAACATAATCTTAGAGCAAAGAACACTGTTAAACTGTTTCCTCATAACTCTAAAACAATCTCATAACCCTTCATGTGAAATAACGTCATACACCATTAGAGGATATCATATAAAATCTGCTGTCCTTAGTTGTGTGGAAGAAGGCAAGCCAGAATGTGAGAAGGAAGAAATGTCAGTGGAGATGAATTAAGAGAAGACAGTGACAGACAAGTTCAAAATTGTAAAAAACAACTTAGGTGGAAAGGCTGAAGGAACTTGGGGAGGTTTAAGAAGCAGAATAGATGGATAGGAACTGCGAAGTATACATAATAAAATTATTACAGTCTCAGCTGTGAACAGTAGATCATCATGTCTCTGTCTGATGATTTTTTTAAAGCTATGAGACAGACATCCATCAAAAATTATTTGGATAGAAATGATCCTGGCTTGGACTCTAAGATGAACCTGATAATCTGCTGAAGTCCCCTCCTACCTCCTACTTGCTTTGATTCTCTTGCCAATAGTTACTTAGCCAGACAGACAGTAAAATATCCAGTTTACCTCATGGCGCCTAATGTCATTGAAATTTAGGTATTTAGAGACATGACTAAGCTCTTCAATACTCTTCAGTTACCTATTGTAGGCAGTCTGAGAATGGCTTGGCTCTGCAGTTCAGTGACATCATATCATCGTACCATCATATCGTAGACAAATGACAAGCCCATGGAGGTGGAATTTCAGAATTTCCTAATTTCATTAGGTTTATGAACAACTTTTTAAGAAAGAAATTCCCACTTGTGATACTATCCTCTATCTGCTTTTCAGGCATTGGTAAGCTTGGATACACCACTCTAGACCTACCCCGACCGTAGAAAGGGATAGGTAAGTTTGCATACTGAAGAGATGGATCCAGGACTGAAAAATGTCTGTTTCTTAGCAGATAAATACCTTTCAGATTCACAAAGAAATCCACCAGGTGAGAGGCCTCCTCTTGCACTCGATACTCCAGGCCTTTTTTCCCCATTCCCAGACTGCGTAGAGTCATTATACCAAAGCGTCTCTGCTGCTTCCAGGAGCGACCACTTGCCAGTATAATACCTGAAGGTATTCCCTGGCATGTTAATATTTGCCATAGACATGAATAATTAATTTTAAAATATATTATAAAATACATGGAGTAAATCAGGGAATACACTGTGATACAAGTATCTTTAGGTGAAATGAGCAGTAACCAGAAATCATAGACAAACATACCCAAACTATAACTAGACCACATGGTCTTAATATTGATTGTAGTTAATCTTTGAAAAGAGCAATCTAAGGATTTGCTGACTGCTCCATTTCTTGATGTCTTAAAAAAAAACACCTTAAGATGCCTTTTTAGAAGATGTGCTTTAGCCATACTCAAGTGTTCATGCTCAAGACAGGAATAACTGGATGAATTTCTACAGAGTGGTGTACAGGGCCAGGGTGTTTATGGAGATATAGATCAATTAATGTGATGCTTGTAGGTTGAGGTGATGAAGGTGAAGGATAAGTGACATTCAGGCCCTATTTCTCCTCTGGAAAGGAGACCACTCCACTAATTGTTAAATTGCACTAGTGGTTACCTGAAGAGCCCTCAACTACTGCTGTGATGGTGATGCTTTACCTAGCTTTAAACAATCTGTGTTTGCTTTGGTATAGCAAATGCAGGGGAGGAAAAGAAAAGACTGCAAACTGCTAAAATACACTAAGTAGAAGTGGGTTTTCTTGTGTCAGAGGCACTCTCACAATCAAAGGGTATTCACCAAACATTTAAGAGTGGCTGCAAACACAGCAATGATACTTCTGAAGGAGGATATTATAGATCTCTTGCTCATGATGGAAGGTGTTTGGCAACCATAATATATACGGTTACCAAACATATAAACAAGCTTTGCATTCATGTGACGTACAGCAAAATCATGTGCAGCAAATTGCATTATTCTGTAAGGAGGGGCAAAATTGCTGAGTTCTGAGCTGGGATCACATACATCTTGGACACAGCAAAAAGGTCACCCAGAAACAAACTGATACAGAGTGTTTCCCAGGCTCGGGAAAGCTCAGGACAAAAAGCATCACGGCAAATAGTAAGTTATTCTCAAGAGCTAATGGAGGACTTGGTCAGTATCTGATGGAAGAGCATTCTGAATGGGAGAGTAGAGGGTCTAACAAGGTGGAGTAGTTTGCCAAGTCAACATGCCTGTGCACTATTTATGGCAGGAAAATCTCACCTTTTCCTTTGGCCATTGCTCTGAAGAAAGGAGATACCATCCTCCCAGAAACATCTTCAGGGTGCGTAGTCATGCCGTCCTTCACTGCTTGATATCCATTCAGTATGATCACTGGGGCCCACCCGAACCACAATGTATATATGTTACCATGAGTTTTTGCCAGCTGTAAGTGGAAAAGGTGCCAGAAAAGAACAGATGAAACCCCATACATCTCAAGCAGACACTGCATCTGCTATTCAGCAGCCCAATGGCCAGTTTTGTGCTGAGAACATCATCCCTATGAACATAATTCTAGCTAGAAGCAGAAAGAGACTGTTGTTTTTCTGAATACGAGGCTTTTCAGCAGCCAATTTCATTTACACGGGGGGGGGGGAAGTAATTTTCTTTTCAAAGCACAGGCTGCAGCAACACTGCAGCAAAAGAAAGAAAACTTTGTATTTTACATTGCATCACATCCAACCCCAACATTTGTACCTCATTAATTGAACGGACACACTCTGCACCTCTCTGGGGCTCTATGCCTCCAGCTAGACCTTCCTTTGTAAAAGGAAACCAGCTGATTAAACCTGCTCCATCTGTATGCTCCAGGGGAGGAGGTGGAGACAGAAACTAGTCAACAGCCATGAAGTGCCAGTGGGCTGCAGCTGAGTTTCCTCACAGTACTGAGGAGAGCACTGACCATTGGAGACAGCAGAGATATCCAAGCAGGGGCAGGTGCATGACAGAGGAAATGCAATCACTTGTGGAAAAAGCTTTGTCCAAGAATGGGACTCTGCTCCAACACACCCACGATGATACAAAAGTGGTGGTAGACAGTGTCTAAGGTGGCACCAGAATTACATCGAGTTGATCACACTAGTCACTTGCTCTCCTTGTAATTCTTTAGATACTGGTTTTCCTCTCCCTCTTACAGCATCACTGCCTGTCTGAGTCTGCACTGCACTCAGTGATCTGTGCATGCTGTCTCAAGTATAGATCTCAATTAGAGGTCATCTGCAAACCATTAGAAGAATTACTGCCAGGGTACAGGGAGGGTCTGAGTTGGCCTGGGAAGGAGCTGCTGTCTCTAAAAACAAGTGGCAAACAAATAGTTTTAAGGAGGTGTTGGAAGGTGGGGAGTGTATGCCCCTTCTGTATTACAAGCATACATACACATGCACCATATTACCCACTTTGTGATCAAATTAGACAATGTCAGTGCGTCAGAATTTTAGAAAGTAACACATACGGACTTATCAGCAATGGAGAAGCATCTTTTTGATTGTTGGTATTCTCCAACTTTAATAACAAGGCAGAAACCCTGTTCCAAATTTATTTGATTCTTAAGGACATTAAGTTTCTTGTGAGGATGGCATATCCCACATAAGAAGGTGACCTGAATGTAGGAATCAAGTTGATCTTTATATGTCCATACCTTGTCTGTAACTTTCTAACTTAAAAACTTCACTTTGCAATTAACATATCAGTTTTGTTTAAGCTCTTACTAAAACTAACTAATTAAGAGCATCTTAAAAAAAAAATACCTCCATCAGAAGATCCCGATGAAACTGAAAGTTCAGGTGCAGCAAGTTTCCAAGCAATGGGAGAGGAGTTGGTCCAGGAGGGAATTGCTTGCATGCCTTTCGCAGTTTGAAAAACTCAACAATTAACAAAAAAATTATCAGGACTACAAAAGCTTGACTTATTGTCAGCATTTCAGAGCTGATTTATCAGCTTGTCTCTATCAAAAAGAAGGTACTGGAGCTTGGAAAAGGGGATCTTCCTTCTTGTTCCACCAGTTCTCTCTGCAGATGGTTCTGTAAAGTCTCAGTTCCTTTCCCTCCCTCTGTCCCTCCCTCTTTATCCCTGCCTGCCCTCTTCCTGCACCCCATACATTTTCTATACTGAGATACAGCAAGCTGATCCCTGACTAAAAGCACATCTAGCTGGTTACATCAAGCCACAGTATGAAAACATGGAATCGCTTGTACTCAAGGTGTTCATTCTGAAGCTTGTCTTAGGAAACTGCTGGTGTATGTTGGGAGATCTGGATTGGAATGACACCGGGTGAGAGCCCTTGTTGACCACTGGATAGGAGATGGGTGAAGCTCACTTTCAGTCACCTTCAGAACTTTAAACATATACCTAGTTATTCATCTCAGAATCACCGAATTCAGATTATGAGAATTACATGTCAGGATGTAGAGAATAAGTTAGGTTTTCCAGGTGCTTTAGTCACAAACGTTATTTAACTTATCTTTAAATGTGGTTGTAAATTCAGATTTGCCTGCCAGTACACACAGTTCCCACAAGCAAAAGCAACAGTAGTTGCAGACTAAGCATGCAATTAGAAGACAAAATTGTTACATGTAATTTCAGAAAAATTGGCCTTGAGTGTTCAGTCAAACTTTTTTTCCCAGTAAATGGAAAAGAAATAACAGTTTCATCAAGTAAGGATTAATGACATGGAGATAATGCTTAAAAACTCACATTACAATTAACTAATAAAAAAATCAGAATATTAAAATTTGTTCTATTTTTTAAATAATTAAATACAAAATTCAAATTGTAATTATTTAGGGGTTTTTAGTGTGTAACCTAATTGAAGGCTTCATTTGCCTTGGTTTATTTTCTACATTTTTTTATCAATTCAGAACCCTGGCTATTATTACCAGTTATCAATAAGTTTACAGGACACATCAAAATGTTTCCTCTGATAATTAAGTCATTCACACCTAGTTGGAAACACAGACAGGGGAAAGCACTGTGTGCCAATTACCAGAGGATCCTATCTTGCATTGCAAAAAGAAAGTGTCTTCACTAAAAATTAAGTACAAGTCTGAACAAGAAACTGCCCTGCCCTCCAACGCATACATAAATGCAGTATTTTGCAAACCTGGCAACATTAAGAAAGTAATGTGACTCAGTGATATCAATCCATCTTCTTCATTTGGCCAAACGTTGCAGCTAGTGTAGTTACCTACATGACTGCATTATACAGTGAAGACAGCATGGAAAAGAAGGTTTTCATGACCTTATCAGTGCAAAACTAACAAGACATTATGGGTAGCATGTGTGGGAAGTGGGCTGAGGTGGGCTCCATGGCTTTGCTAAAACCGGTGCCAGTCAGGTACTACTGCCCACTGTGAGGCCGGAATCAGCAAAATATAAAATCAGAAAAAATAGTTTCTTCAACCCAAAATAGCAAGTTTAAAGTTTTGAAAAAAAAATGTTTTTAGTTTTGTGCAGACAGAGGAAGTCAGAAGAAATGCTGAATTACATAAATTTCATTAATAGGCTAAATACAATCATATTCATCTTTTATCTGGTTGGTCAATATTCCATTTCTTAGTTTTAGACTTTTCATATTCAGTGTAGCATCAGTAAATGCATTCACTTCTTTCAGAACATGGGTCAGATTTAACTGGAATCAAATCACCAGTGTCAGAGGCAGGATGAAGCCGAATGAGCCAGCCAGCAGTCTATCCTACCAGATGTTACCATTACCTTTCCTTTTGCGGAGTTTTCAGAATTTTCCAACTGTCTGAAACCCAGATGCATGAGTGGTTTCTTAGACCAGTGGCTGATGCCACTGGATAAGTTGTACCGGAAACAAAAGCAGGCTGAGGGATCGTGTGTTGGCATGGATTTGTTCCTGTCTCATGCCTCCTCTTTTGGCGATGCTATCAGCAGTATCTGCTGGGTTTATGTTTTTGGCAGAAAACACAGCTTTCCTAAAAGATAGTAACCCAAGTAAAGAGTAGTCCAAAGAAGTGGACTCAGAGGGCAAGAAGAGCAAGTTTTAATGAAAGCTATCAGGAAGCCAAAGTTTCAATAAGATTTTTAGTGAACATAAAGGCACACTGTGAAGTAAGTTTGGGAAAGATTAGTACAATGCTTGCAAAAGTAAAGCTGTGCAGGTAATGTGACAATCAGACAAGCATGGCCCTGATATCCTTGAGCAAGCAAATGTTTAATTTCCGCTCTTGGACATCAATACTTAAATACTAAAAATAAACTGTAATACATTTGATAAGAGGGAATGTCAGGAATTAGGATCTCCAAAGCACAAGAACTGTTCATAGATTAGGAACAAAGTAACAACCAATTGCTTTGAGTGAGGCTTCAAATATATAATACTTAGAAATGGAAATTGCACAATACTTTGCTATGCTTTTTAACTCCTCACCTACAGTTACCTTCAGAAAACTGCAAAATTCACAAGCTGGAATGTGCCTAGTAACTGGGAGCATTAAGGCTGGACTTGAGGTGGCACAAAGAGCAAAAAGAAAACAAAGGATGTGACCTTAATATCCAAAATAGGTATCGGGAAAGACAACAGAAATGGGCTTGGCATACCTGATTCCAATTGCTGCAAGAACTTTTCTTGCAGAGAGTTTGCCAAAGAGAAGAGAAACTTGATGTTCTCTGAGTGAAATCACCAGGGAACTGGATGATTTACCTATGTAAGGAATAGATGGATGAATTTTTCAAGATGCAGGAACATGCAAAGTACCTGAGATCATATCCATAATTTCTGCATAACAAGCTTGAGGATGCAAACAAAATCCCTCAAAGTGTTAAAGAAAATCAACAGGAAAAGATGAGTAAAAAAGACGTTAGAGGATAAATTCTAAAGCCTGACAGAAAAACAGATTTCTGTTTTTACAAAAGAGGATGAAATTAAGATTCTTACATTAGGATCCTTTTTGTAGGACAATAGGCCCTGTGCTATTGCTGCTAGCGAGTAAGTGAGGATGTACAGACCTGTAGGAAAAAATAGAATTTCAAAGTCCACAAATACCATCTTTTCAGAAATGTTTAAGAGAAGCACCAGCAAAAATATGGCAAAAACTGTAAAACACAGTGTTGATGTTATCAGCTAGAGCAGTTTATCATCTCAACTTCTATCAGTGGTTTCTTCACAGCACTACTAATGACTGCCAAGAATAAGGAAAAGCATGATGACAGGACACTGATGGCAGAGCACTTACAAGTCAAGCTAAACAAACAAGCTCCACAAGAGACTCCCACAAAGTCTGACAGAAATTAAGCACCCAAGTGTGTCATAATAGCTTGTCACAAAAAATACACCGAAGTTAAAATCCAGGAGAGTTGCAATTAAAGAGTGAATGGCTAGGGAAATGTTGAAATATTGTGCTGACCACAGGTAAAAATAATTTTTATTGACATAGGAGTAGGGAAAAACCAACAGTACAAGGGAAAAGTCATATTTAGATACCAAAATAAAGATTCTTAAAAGTTCACAACAATTAGCAAAAACAACAAGTTAAAAATCTCGAAGTATCATGGTACATGGGATAAAGGAACTGGACGAAGCAAAGTTAAAACAAGAACAGTAGCTGACTGCCCATGTTTTTCACCCTAAGAATAACCAAAGAAAGCATTACATACCGAAATGCATTCATTCTACAGTCTTAAAATTTCACAGATTAAAGAAAACAATCTCTATCATAAAATTAGATAAAGTTACTAATTTTCTTTATTTGAAAATATTACAAATCTGGTTGATAAAGCAATAGTATTGAAGTTACATTACTTAATATGTTTTTCAACTACCTTGAACCATTAATTTAAGAAAAATCTAAAAATATTGCTTATAAATCTTGCAAATCTCAAGATTGAGAGAACAGTGAAACTCATGAAGCCAGATCATTGGCAGAGATGGCAACCATTGGGTCGCTTGCAGTGCAGTCAGATGTAAAGCCACAAAACACAAACTGATTTGTCCCAAGGAAGGTGGGAAGACCGAGAATTAGATGTAATCTCCTGGAGCTCTGCACTAAGTGCAGAAGTCTTGGCACCAAACCTGCCTCAGCCACGTACAGGCCAAGGACTAACGAGTGCCATAGCCAATCTCATTGAGTGAAGGAGCAAAAGAGGATTTGGAGGACACATACCTTGACATGCCTGACCAAGAGCTCATAAACATGTCCAGACACACCAGCGACAGACAAACTGTGAAGCAGAACAATGGGCACCCTCCAGGACAAAGAGGTTGACCTCAAAATAGCCCCAAATACAAGAGGATGGCTCTGAGGATGGTATTTCCCTCCCACTCAGGTCCCAGTAGCGTGAAATGACCTGGTCAATCTGTCTTTGTGTTGAAAACAGGCATATTGCAGAGAGAGTCACTCTCAACTGAAAGCACCAGCTCCAGGGACTGACTTGACATAGCTACATCTTTTCAGCACAAAAAATGACAATAATATTTGAGATAGATCTTGACTTACTTAGGATGGCTAGATCCAACTTACCCAGCAGGTAACATCGCAGATGAGCATTTCACTCTTGGCATGTTCTTCACCAGCTTGACTGCAGATAGTAAGCTTGGCAGATATGTGCCCAGAACAACATAGGCAGGAATGTGGCCCTCTGACCCAAACAACAAAGCAATGCAAAACCCACGGCTTCCAGAAAAGTCATATACAGGAGAAAGCTCAAAGGGAATAAGCACATGGCAAAGAAACACAGTTTTAAAGGGATGCAGGTATATGTACCAGTGGTTGCAGAATGAGAAGCAACTTTTAAAATAGGAGAAGACTTGGAGACAAAGAAAGGCCGAGAAGGTTGCAATAATGTACAACAGTGAACAAACACGCTGATGAATAAAGATTGCAAGACTAAAAGTTTGCAAGACCAATACGACCCCCACCCTGTCTTTGTCTTTAAACAATTCATACGTTCAAAATGAGGACATCCAGAAGTTTACAATGTATATGCTTCTAAACCAGTGTTAAAAAAAAAACTCACAAAACAAAACCTCAAGATATAAGCACTGACCTATAACTCCAATGTACTTTATACAATCCTAAAATTAAGCAATGATTTCCCTTCTTTAGTTCACACTCTGTCAAGTATCTCCGGGTGCTTTATCATTATTAACTACATTTTAGATCTGTCAAGGCAAAGATATCTATTCCTACATATGAAGGCAAGAAATTACACAGCACTACAGGATTATTTATAATGTGTAACGGAGCAGACTTGCTAATCGGGCAAGTACTAATACCCCTAAATTTACATGGTAGGAATTTAAATGCAAAACATGAAAGGCAGAATCAGCACAACTCAATAATGTATTCTAATTACTACACTCAACTTGTAGCAATACATTATCCCAGATTGGTATAAGTGGAGCTGTACCAACCCCCATTACCTACCTCAACCTTACGCTTCCCATTGTAAATCCTTTGCAGTCAGGTATTTACAACTCCCCAAACTCTTTAATTAGGACGTGGCAAATAGAGGTCAAGCAACAGGAGACAGAAACCAAGGGACGACTGAGGTAGAAGCAGCGACATGAGTGTTACAAAGGGTCAGGACAGCTCATAACCATGAGAAGATAACACATCCCCTGACCAAACCTGAAATTGTGACAGGCAGTTCAGAGTCTTCATTTACACCATCATTCCTCACAGGCTTTTTCTCAAGTAGGGCTATTTTCTATAACATTTCAGGTTTGAGAGGTTGACTTAGCAACCTAAATAAGCCTCTAAAAATACGTTGGGGAAAGATTTAGGTGACATTTCTGTATTTGATTTTATATGTCTTAAGGGAAAAAAAAAATCAAGCAGTAGCACAGAAGCTTAATAACCCTCCACCACACACACACACTCCTAAATCTCCAGCATGGTGGCAGGGACAGCAACCTTTTGAAGTACTGCACTAACTGCATTAAGCTGCTAACAGAGGACATCTGTTTTGCTAAAGTAGCAATGTGACAATTAGCCATGTATAAAGTGCAGTGGCCAGAAGTCTGACTCATGCCTCTCTTCCCTCTTCAGGGAAGCTTTTTCTTCTTGCTTCCAAGGAGAGTTGAATGGCAGGGACTTGCGCTGCGAGGTGCTAATATGAAGAGAACAGGGGAATTGAGGGTTACACACTGTGTGTGGCAAGAAATTCCCTTCACAATTGATCTTACAGCCAGGACTGTGTCCCAACAAGCCCTGTTAATCTGCCCTCTCTCTCAGCATCTGCCTCTGTGTTGATTCTTTGTTGCTTTTCTGCCAGTTCCCTGAGGGAGGGAGGGAGACATCTAATCAATGCCCCTCCACATTTATCTGAATCTCCTATGGAAGAAAGCCCTCGGACAGTAATCCTTATGGCTTTGCCATACAGCGCCTGCCTTCAGGAAATAACTTCCAGCACCTATAGCAACTCTGCTAGTGTGACTTTCAAGAAAGATGGCAAGCACACTCAGCATCTCTCAGCATTTGACAATTACTTGTGGATCAAAGGATAAGTTGGGTGGCAGCCATTGATACTATATAACAAATTGATATGCAAGAGGTTAGCAGTTGATACTGGCAAAGAAAATGCAGTTCTTTAGACACAAGTTTCTCAATCAATTGCACATGAACTAACTGCAGTACATGGACACATCCTCAAACTTAAGCAAGCAAAAAAAAAAAGATGGAAAAAATTTACATAATTTTTGTTTATTGTTCCAATTATTATGTTATTGCTTGTGCATTACAGTAGCAATGTCCAGGAAGGTCCTTTTTCCCCAAGAAATGTTCCATGTTGAGTTAAAACGGATTGAGAAATACCGCTTGAGGTCAAAAATGTTGCTGCTCCTATAGAGATTATGCTGCAAGAAATTTTATTGCATGCACTAATACTGCTGAGAGAGGCCTCAGAGTTTCTCATATAAACCAGGAAAGCCACCTTTTACCACAGGAAACAATATATATCATCCTAAACATTTATCACTTTTACATATCATCCCTGTCAGCTCCTCTGCAGTCTCTGGTTTCATGCATCCTCAGCTGGACTGAGGATTTATGGCAGAGAGTAGGGATGTTGAATATGCATGGGACAGCACAAGGAAGAAGTTCTGAACCTGGGGACAGAGGAGAAAAGAAGTGCCCTCAGAGGCTGAAGAACTATTGTACAATTGGAGAAAAATTAGGGAGCAGAAAAAGCAACTTCTTCTAGACTTGTGTGCTTCAGGAAAGATTTTTCTTCAGAACATCTAGTAAACCATTTCACCAACTGGAAAATCCACTCAGCTTGTAGAGATTCTCAGGATATGTACTCAAAAGACCAGCTGCCCCTCCTCAAAACCTCTGTGAAGCCTTCAAACACATTTCTCAGATCTTGTCCTTTTGCCTCAGGTATTTGCCCTCACTTTCACTTTTCTTGCTTTTCACACCACTCCTTCCTGTCAGAACAGCCACATGCGCAAAGTAGCTCTCTGCTGCTCTAAGAGACTGTTAACATTTACACAGCAGTGCTGGAAACAACAGGGACAAGCACATAAAAGGACAGTTGAGTATTTCCAGGCAGTTTTTTCAGCAAGGTGATCTCACCCTTTCCATTTGCTCTGACTTCCCAGAAATAAGTACAGCTCACATGACAGCTTCTTTGGGGTGGGTAGCCAGGTGTCTCCCCTCGGCTCAAACTTCAGTCACCGGGACCTCTCCAAAGTGAAGATATCCTGCAGATTTACAACCTGTTTGAGCTGGATCAGCTCCCAGAAAACACAAGTTAGAAAAAAATCCAGTAATAAATAGGAAGAACGAGATCTCTTCACTGACCTATGAGCCTCACAGGCTTTGTTACTAAGGAATGTGTCCTTCTCTCTCCTATTAAATATTTATAAAAACAGTAGGATAATTTTTTATGCTATCGCACTTGGTATTTCCTGTCTACTTCCATGAGATCACACTGACTGCTTTGTGCTTTCAGAAAACAGGAGACAAAACAGCATGTGAATTTGTACTTGCATATTTGCATATTATAACTCCAGAAACTGTACAATTAGGAGACACAAAGCAAGGCCAGAGAATGGTGTTTGTTCACATTTCACAGCTGGTTTCCTCCACTTGTCTGTTTAAAAAAAATATGCCTGCAGCAATGTGAAGGCCAAACTTTTTTTTCTACTAGTCCTTCCTACAGAGATTTAACCTTGTTAACCATGTACATCACACATACCTTCTTTTACTGCTCATCTTTTCCTCACCCATTTTAATAACACGTTCCAGGCTGAAGACAATGTCATTAATTCTGTCACAAGCAAATTTCTCCAGCACAGCAGACATTACTCCTCAAATATGCCCTGTCTGATCTGCTTTAAGGCAAAAATCTTCTAAGCAATGTGGTCACAATTGTATGACACACTTGCAACTGCTTTTAATAAATTCATGTTTTACCCCCAGAGATCCTTACGGTGTTCAGTTTATGGATGCAAAAGAGAGAACTGCATGACCAAATGAGAACTGGAATCACAGATGGATAGTGCAAACACTGGAATTTCAAAAAATTGCCTTATATTCAGGAAAATCTCATCTACATTTGGAAACAATAATGAAACTGCTTTTATAAACAGAACGAACTTCTAACTGTTCAAAACAATGGTCTAAAAAGTTTTAAAAGAACTGAAAAGCTTTTTATCCTGTTTTCAAAAACAGGTTTTGGTTTTTGTTTTCTAACTCAAGCTTTCAAAAACTCTGTACTTCAACCAGTGGTTGAACAAGAGCATAGAAATGGTAGATTACAAGGCTGAAATAGCAAGAAAGAAATACTTGTCAGCTGAGCACTGTAACAAAGTTTTATGTCCTCCTTAGTGTAGGTCCCAGTATAATTGTATTAAAGCAAGCAGTACTAGTTGTACATGTAGGGCTGTAGCATCCCAGCATGTTTTAATTTCAAGCTAACTGAATGATTCCACGTACTAGTTTCAATTTCTTTTTCAAGTTCCGTGAAAGGTGGACAGCAACATCCAAGAACAAAGATTGTTCAGACCTTAGTGTGCATAAAGTCTTTAATTATGTGACATGTGTTATCCACAGCACTGTGCCTGGCAGCCCCTGCTCTGTGAACAAATTCAGATGACAGAAAGCTTTGTCTGTTGTCTCAGGCTTCATGTCTCTGATGCTGAATTCTGATGCTGTCATGAAAAGACAGAGACTAGCAAGAAAATCTTCTGGCCAAGCCAACAGAAAACCACTTGTGAGAGCTGGTTTCTCACCCTGAATGCCTGTGTACTGCTGGGCAAGTTACAGTCCCTACCCTTCAGATGTAGCGATTGCCAATTATCCATTCACTTAATTGATCTCTGTCTTCAGACTTCAAAGCTCGGGTCTGGAGAAGCGTATTGTATTCACAACTTGCAGCTACTGCAGTTCTGCTTTGAATATAAGTATTTCATTTTATCTTATTTTAATATTTTGATACACAAATGCAAGTATGTGCTAAAGCTGCTGAAGGATTCAGGGCCTAAGCTTATCCAATGAAGTACACAAAGCTGATTGTCAATGTTGGCATAGAGGGAAAGAGGACTGTTTCCCCATTAGCAAAATCAGGGTGATGGTACCTGGAGCTGTGAAGATTTATTTGTTATCTTTTATGCAGCATTCAGACAATACAGTGAGGATGCCACAGGAAATGCTATGGATACATTAGTCATGCAGTATTTGGTTCTGTGCAAATTTTGGTGACGTGATAAGTCTGAATATACCCACTGGGTGATAAGGGTGTAGGAAATCGAGGGCAACATTTGCCATTAAGCAATGTCCATCCTGCCCCTGGGGATCCTGTAAATAACAGAGTGTGTGATCAAACAGCAACGAAATTTTAGCATGTCTCATAATGCAACTCTACAAAGAGACTAACTTAAGACCATGAACAGTCTTAAAAACAGAATTTCCTAAAGCCTGAAAATGCCACTACACGCACATAACAAAACAGGTATTCATAACGTAATGTGCAATCAAACAGGTGCCAATGGGGAGCGACACAGGTTGCTACAGACAGACATGAGAAAAGTTTGAACAAGAACAGTAGATTAGAATCCTTTTGACCTGTCCTTAACATGGAAATCATTTTTCCAATACCTGCACTTACAGTGTAACCCACTAAAGGAATCAGTGCTCAACACACCTTTCAGAAAGGGAAGGGTAGAAAGATAAGTCCTCTGTCTTTGTTCATTAAACGCTTTGGGTTGATCTGTTGAGACATTTTCTACTGTTCAGATTCATGGAGTACAGGGCTTTCTTTGATCAAGTGACAGCGTTGTTCAAGGAGAATCATTTTGGTCAGCTCTGTGTTAAGCATCCTGTCAAACACATCATAAAGATAAGAGGTAAGTAATTTTCAGTCCTAACTGACTCCCCTACTGCAGAAGCTCACCTGCAAAGCTGGATAAAAACCAACAAGCAGCTGAAATTGATGAACAATAGCCAGAATTATTCTATGCAATATTTTCTTTTTTGTTTTGGGTGTTTCGTGGTGGGTTTTTTTAATTATAGCAAAGTTTTCTCTTTTGTCTTGGCAGTATTTAACAGCAAGGAAAGGAGAGAGGTAGGGTAAATGAAACAAATGTTCTGCTTCTAAGCCTTGTGGAAGCGATTTCCACATTTCAAATTGTATAATTACTTTGTTTTTCCAACATTTGGGCCTGGTCTAATGCCACTATCTCACCTAGAGAAAATGAGGGTTAATGGCAGACACACAGTAATTTATTTGGGAGCTTCCCCAGTGCACTGCATTCCCTTACATGGGAGATACTGTAAGTGCAGAGGAAATTATGGACCTCTGATCTTGATTAGAAGGCAGAAGAGCATGGTCATGGTGAATAATATCCATGTACCTAGTAAGCAAGAAACCCTGCAGATACTGTGTTTTACCAACGTGTCCAAGAAATCTATTAAGGACATTGTATTGTAGCATTTGAATCTCATCCTCAACCAGTCTCATACTGACGGCAAATTAGCATGTAATGAACTCCAGCGTACCCTGGTGAAACTGGTTTGTTTAAAGCTAGCTCTTGCTTAAGCTAGTGACAGCAATGCAGACACAGCCCTTTCAAAGAGACCTTTGCTGCCCTCTGCCTGGTTCCTTGGAGGATGCACTGCTGAAATATTAAAGCTGGATAATTTTGCGCTGTAAAATTCACACTTGATCTATGCTGAATGAACCAGCACTCTTTCTAGCAGCTGTTGATGTTCTTCGTAAGCAGGATGAAGGCTGCGCAGAGAAAGCTTCCCTTAACTACAGCGTCAGACCAAATACATGCCTTAGGACTAGATATCTAAACAGTGAACTCCCGCCAAGGTGTGTCCTTTTCTGCCACGACTCAGGCCAATGCCACAGTACTGTCAGAGAGCGGCAAGCCTGAAATCCTGTGCATCTCTGCCTGCAGGTCCCATAATTCGATAGCAGTCTTAAAACTTGTAATGTCATTTAAAAGTGCAGTAATGGTCTGCATTTCTGTATGATGTTAATTACTGTCCATGAGCACTGAAGCTACTGATAACCTCAGTATTAGTGGACTGTAGTGGCTGTGATATTTGTCCCTGCCTAAAATGACACAAAAGTAGGCTAAGGGAAGCTGCCTGCCTTATATGACAAACTAAAGTCATCTATAGCTTACAGCTGTCAATCCAAGATGAATTTACAAGGCAGAGCCTATGCTCCTGTGACTGCATCATTGGAATAACCATTTTTATAATATTCAAAACAGTTATTTCAAAAATAATATCATACAAAACAGTCCAAAATGTTTCATTTTCTCTGTAATGCTCCTTAAAATGCATTCCTTGTAGAATATCATCATATCACCAGCTGACCCCAGAATATACTCGTGTTATTAGCTCGTCCCCTGTCTCATCTGCTGTATCTCATAAACTATTCATGGAAAGGGCTGCAATTTTATTACTGTTATTCCTTTAACCTCAGAATCTCACGCTGCAAAACGGCAAATAAAGAGTTCCTGGAGTGTTGGCTAAAAATACCACAGGCTGAGATTTCTTCACAGATATTAGGACAAGTTCATAAGCTTTTCACTAAGAAAAAAGATATGCCAATCTCCACTGAAATATTATTTCAAATTAATCCAGTTCATTGGGGTTTTTTTAGGCCAATGATCTTAACGGATAAATACAGTTTCAAATAATCCCTCTCAGAAGTTTCTTAATGAAAACTTTCTATTTTTCCCACTAAATCTTCTATTCAAGAAAATCTAAAGAAAATGTTTTCGCTCAGGACATCAAACTTGAGTTTGAATACTCTGGCTTTTAGAGGCATTTTGAGTCACTGCAAAACTAAAATGTATTTTTCTGCTGCAACTTACTGCTCTGTGGGAACCATAATGATCAAGAAAAAAAATCCCAGAGAAACTCCCCAGAGAAAACTGTCACTCCAGGAAGAAAGGAAGGAGGGAAGAACAAGAGATGTTGGAATAGGGCCATCCTCATCTCTCCAGTTATCTGATAGTAAAATTGATAAGGAGAAGTACCCATGTTATGACAGCCTTCATGCTTTCACAAAGGTAATAAATCCAAATAAAATGGTCCTGCCTTTAAGTTTCTGTGAACCATGACAAGTTTGGGAATACCTGTTTCTCACCTTGCTACAGGCATCAGTTTGGAATCTGATAGCATCAAGAAACTAGACCTTACCCAGGGTTGGTGTTTATACTATCAAGGTCCTTGATTAAATATTGAAGAGTACTAGATGCAGGACAGAATCCCATTCAGTGTATCTTTCCAGTTTGACATGGTACTATTCATACATATTTCCTGAGTTTTCCATTAAGTTTTGCAAAGCTTCAGATACCCCACACTTCCCTAGAGTTTCTGAGATTTTGTCAAAGCCACATTGAAGAGCAGTAAATTACGTTAACGACTTCTCTCCTGAAAACAGACCTCTAGCTATGTCATCAAACAAAACTAAGTAACTTTGACATTATTCGGAGAGTACTGACTGTTTCTGTTTTCCTCCCAGTGCTTACAATTTGATTATTTTTCCAGGATATTCTGAGAAGTGCAATCAGGCTGACTGATTTATAACACTGCAACTTCTCTTCTGAAGACAAGCAAATGTTTGACCTTTTCCCATCCTCCACAGGTTCTCATAGATAATTGCTAATAGCTCTGAGGTTGATATTGTTCCCTAAGTGCCCTGGGATGAATCAGCCCAGCCAATTTGAAAACATCACATTTATCTAGTTATTTTCTAACCTATACTTCCTAATCTTCCCTGAACATCAGTGGTGTTAAATGTATTGGCCTCTGGATCACCATTGCCATTTTCATTGACAACCAAAGCCAAAAAAGGCATTAAATTGTCCATCTGCCAGAGAGTCTTCCTGATGTACTGCAGTTTTAAGAAACCAGCACTTTCCTTGGTCCTCATTATACTACTGAAATACAGAATTTGTATTCTTTACTACTTATATTTGCTTTGCGTATAAACTTGAAGGATACACGGAGCAAATCTGCCAGGTAACACATCTAGACGTTCTAGATGTTGAAATTTCCATCTCAATAGTCACTGGCAAAATCTTCAAGGAATGAGACAGTGCAGAAGCATTCGCTTTAGGTTGTGCTTCTGACACTGTGCAGGCACTGGAATATGTTTGTTAAGGCTCAAGAAATAAGGGCAAGAATTGTGTCCTTACTAATGTGGGAATTTGTATCAAATAACTCCACCCTACTCTATTCCTTGCCCTTCTCTTATTCTTTTAGAGAAGCCACATTTCTCTCCCTGTTAAAGGGGAATAATTCTCACAGGTGGGAAAAGTCCACTTTTTTCCTGCAGATGCAGCACAGTGCAGAGTAGGAACATCTACGCTGGCTTTGCAAGAGTTGACTTTGACATCAGGAAGAAGCTCACTGCATAAAGGCAAAATCCTGCCTGGGCTAATTGCTGCACTGAAAACCAGGGCAGGCTCCCTGCATGGCTGTGTTGGCCTGCTTCTGTTCCCTGTCATTTACAGCCAGTTCAAAAGTCTTGGTGCTGAATGTACATCCTAATGTCCAAACACAGCTGTGCAACCACTCTGCCTTCTCCTCAACAGGACATTTGATATAAGTGCTTGAATTTTCTTTTTTTTTTTTCCAGTGTGCTCTCTCCTCCCACCAAAGTGATGAATTTTATGTGTTCCTCCTGTTCCATTGCAGTCACACCTCCCCACACTCTGAAATCATGACATTTATGATCACATTTTTGTAGTCGATACAGAAGGAAGCTAATACTGGTCCACTGTACGTTCAGAAAGCAAACAGCTAGAAGATAAATAATTTGAGCTACTAAAGATTTGCTCAGTCTTCACATCTCCTTGCTGCTTTGTTTGTCTTCTAGCTGATACTGGAAAAATTTAAATTCTCACTAACTCTAAGGCCCTTTTCCTGGAACTGCTTTGTTTTTCTTACCTTTCTCCTTTCCTTAGAATTGTTCTTTTTTATTATCACCAGGTAGAAAAGGACTGCTAGGCCAAGGTATATTTTAAAAGATCTTTGCACTAAACATTGATCTACTTTTCTTAACTGCTTACCTCTGAGAAAATGTTTTCTCCTCTGTTGAGTAAAGATCTGTGAACATGAAAATATTTTACATGTTAATTTCAGGAAAATCATGTTTTAACAAAGTTCAAACTCTCAGAGAAAACCTTTTCTTTCCACCTGATTTTGGAAAAAAACAAGTTGACCTACATGTGTTGTTCTAATTGTCATTTGTAGTTATGTATATAATTATTATAGCGTTCTCTCTCCAAATGCCTTTAGAGCAAAGACATAATTAATTTTTTTCTCTTTTCTTTTTATATTTTGGCCTCAATTTTATACATAAGGAGATTACCTCTCACACCTGCTGACATGAGCGGCTCCAGAGACAGAGTCATGAAGCCACCTTCACCAGATGACTCCTCTGGGTTCAGAGTGACCTTGCAGAATTCAGTGGAAAGGGAGACAGATGAGCATCACGGTATCATAAGGCTCTGAGCCTCTCCAAGAGCTACATGAACCCAAAATCTCCGACTTTGCCTCTCTACATTTTCTACATTTTACTTTATAGCCAGATCTTCCACTGTATGGTTGAACAGTTGCATGGTGCTGCTCTGGGGAGTCACAGGGGAAGAGCTCAGCAGTAAGGGGAGGACGGGGTGATGAAGAACAAAGCAAAGAGTTCCATATCTGATAAAACCACTATGCTAAAGCCTGACCGCCTTCACATGTTTGTAAACAAAACTGAACTTCCAGTTTGTTTCCAGGAAAATACAGCATGGCCTAACCAAGTCATTCAGTCCCCCTCCCTGCGAGTCTATCCTCCTTGACTGGTTGCCCAGGCCAGTTCCCAGTCATTCTTCAACATTCTATCTACAGGATTTAAATTTTGAAGTGTGATCCAAAAGGTGCACAACAGAGACTGACCAACATGCTGTTGTGATAATCCAGGAGAAGAGCAGTCCTTTATATGGAGCCCTGTGCCAAGAAATCAGGCACCAAAGTATGATCAGCTTTACAGGCTAAAAGCAACTAACCTCAGCCATCACAGAGAAAGTAAAAAAGGTGACGATCTGGGAGGAAAACTGAGCTGTGGACTGACACTAGCAGCCTGGTTAGCATACATGATACAGAGGACAGAGAGGGTGTCAATCCTTCTCATCTCTCTCAAAAACGGAGCATGAGCAAGCCATGAGAAATAATGTAGAAACAATAAACAAGAGCAGAGAGAGGAATGAAGGATATGGTGGAGGTCTCCAAGACACTCCTTTACCTTAAGAGCAGCAGCTCCGGAGTGACATGGCTCAGTAGCCTGATGGAGGAGGCACCATGCAGCCAAGGCTGAGAGAGTTGGCAGCTGGGCTCCTCTCAAAGCTGCTCTCAGCTTTGTTGGCCTTCTGTGGCAACATCAGCCAGACTTTAAAAGGCTTTTAAGCTCAAAAAGACCAGGCTTTATTAGAACATGAGCTAAAGTGAA
Source organism: Gavia stellata (assembly GCF_030936135.1). Classification (NCBI taxonomy): domain Eukaryota; kingdom Metazoa; phylum Chordata; class Aves; order Gaviiformes; family Gaviidae; genus Gavia; species Gavia stellata. Next base: position 19,500,814 of record NC_082604.1, read on the forward strand.
TTGCTTTTAAAATAGGTCAGGCAAGAACAGAAACGCAAAGACTCTGAAAAGCATACCCCTACCATCTCCCTGCCGTAAGCCTCCCACGGATGTCCTGCTGCCACACCTCGTGTGCTGGGCTCTCCTCTCCTGGGCAGCGGTGCACAATGGATTAAAAATCACCAACGAGCAGTTCCTGTCACAGAGAGGCATTAGAACAACGACGCGCATATAACCTACCCACGTACGATGTATAGTTTTCCTCTGAAGCACCCTGTGTGCCTCCTCTTGAGCATCCGGACAAGTGCTATTTATGTCTGTTGTTTTGGGTCGTGTCATTCCCATGGGTTCAGGCAACTCAACACGCTCTGGCTACATACAGGCCTTCCTGGGCAAGCTTCCGTCTCAGGCCTATTTATGAGCTTCCCTTTTGAAAGGATATCTGGGAAACATGTGGCCATCAGGAGTGACAGCATCACACAGCAATGACGTTAATGCTTGTAATGCTACTGATGTTTCCAGCTTCATTTTTAAGAAGTAATGACAGCCCCAACATCCCCAAATCACAGCGTTTTCTGTTTTGCCTTATCTATCCATGCACACGTGCAAATCCACAGAGACTTTGACATCATTTTTTAACAAAGCACACAGTTTTCTGTCAAATAAAATGTCAGGATGTGATCTTCCATATTTCACTAGTGCTATTCTGCCATTTAATTTAATAACAGCTAAATATCAAGTGCTTACTATTTTGATGCTGTGTTCCATCAGCTATTGAATTAGAAATAATGAGACATGTCTAAATTTGTGATTCATGGTAAACTGCCTAAACTAATCTCAATCACACAATGGCCGACATCTAGTGATAACTGATTTAACAGATTATCATCTGTTTATCTGTCCTATCCTCTCTCACAGAAATAGAAATATTAATGAAGGACAAGTTCACTTACACTTTACAAGTCTTTTCCAGACAATATAAATAAACTTACATTCACCACAGGAACCAATTTTTTCCTTTTCTGCTATTATAGATTCTTTCATTGAATTTGACCAGTATTTTGTGTATATGACAAGCCTTTGTAGCTTCAGGTATACTGCTGAACTTCTGAGGTGATTAAAAAGTATCTCTGGTGTTTTCCATGTATATTTTCCCCATTTACCATCAGCTCGAATTCCAGCAGGCTTCTCAACCCCAGCTGCTCCTTGGAAGAGCTCCTTGCACCTGCTGTAGCAACCACCCAGTGCTGATCCTGACAGAAGTCAACCCACAGGAGTAAACAGTTACTCTGTTAGAAAGGAATTTCCAAAAATTAACTTGGCAGAATTTTAAAATATTAAAAGTATCATCTGCCCTAAAAGAAATCCTCTCTCTGTATCTTCACTCTTCACCAAGTTTCAGCCTGCACTTTTTCTCTGCTGAAGTCAAAGCAAGTGTCCTCTGGCAGATTTAAAGATGCCTTATACATATTCTGCTTCATCAAATCTAGAAATTCTCAGTGAACTGTAAGTCAGCCATAAATAAAACCAGTTGCTAATTTTTCCTTCATATCATTTATTAGTGACCATCAACAAAAAGTTGACTGAAATGTTATGAGTGATGACAGTAATATAAAGAGGCAGAATTTTCCAGGTATGTTTTTCCAAACTCCATTGCTTTTGAAAACAGGGTAACTCAGACATAATTAATTAATTTTTGAAGTCTGCCTGTCAGTTTTGTCATTTGCTTACCAGTGTACCAGATTTAAATCTGTCAAGCCAAACAGCAACCGCATGATGCCTTTATGGCTGAGAATGATGGTGTGTTCCAGATCAAAAGAACTTTTACAAAAAAAAAAAAAAGGAAAAAAAAAAGACCACCTTTAAGAGCAGGTAACAGGGCCTGAACAAAATTACCTGCTGTAGGCAAAAGCTAGCTTTTGGAGCAGAAGTTCATATCCAAGACAAAAAACGTTATATGGTCCCAAGACATACATTCACAAGAGTAAATAAGATGGCTTAATAGATGATCCATGACATACTGCACATGTCTACCCTAGCGTGGAATGGCACAAACCCTGTACGGGTGGGGCTGCAGCGTACCCCCCAAAATGGGTTCTGTGTTGATCTTCGTCACTCCCTCAGGGAGCCGGAAGGTGAATGCCCGCAGCAGGTTGGCAAAGAAAATGAAGAGCTCGGTCCTTGCTAGATGCTCCCCCAAACATACACGGTGCCCTGCCGAAGGAAGAGGGGAAGGACAGTGAGTAAATTACCCTGACCTCAAAAGTAATCAGTCATCCTCACACAAAGCAAAGGTGTATTTGCTGAGTCCAGAATTTCTTTAGGACTTAAGGCAATGAATGACACAAAACTTCATGTAATTCTTCCTTTAAAGAATCCTATCTGCAGCTATAGATAACTGTGCAGCCCTTCTGCTCTGAGTTTTGCTTCAATTACCTCAAAAACCTCATCTTCATTTGACTGACAACTTTAAAAGAATTCGTTCAATCATGTAAATGAAGAATAAGGACTTGCTCTTCCTGAGAGATGTCGTGCTCCAGTTTTGTATGCATAAAGAATCAGCACAGCTGCTTGTAAGTACTTTCCAAATGTATGTCAGGTGTTGAAATGAATGCACCAAATCAATAATTTCCTTCCAAAAATAGGGCAAGTTAGATGTATACATTTGTCAGGACATCTCTGATTTTCCATGTTATTTGTTCAGTAGAACAAATGTTTATAGTTGGATTGGGAAATGTTACTGAAAATAATCATGTTGATTTTATCACTGTTTTCCACAAAAAGGTTTAAAATATATGACCAATAGGTTTTTAACAGACATCTTAATTCTACAGTCCCAGTCCAAAACATTAATGTTTGTGCTGTCAATCCATTTACCGATTGAGAATGGTAAAAAGGCTTCCTGGCACACGAAGTTTCCATCCTTATCCAAGAAATGACCCGGGTTGAACTGTCGAGGTGTTCCCCACTGCTCTGGGTCATATAAAGATGAAGCAATATTTGGAAGAACTATGGTGCCCTGAAAGGAGAAAAACACTAACTCAGTTCTGGCTGTCAATCCTCCCCCAGCAGTCAGAACTGGCTAGGTGAGACCAGTGCTAGCTTACTTTTGGAGTTCAGTGTTGTACGCTGGTAGGTTCACTTCCCCAGTAGGAACTGTGAGGAACCTGAAGTCTTTTTGTTTCAGAATGTCAGTCCTAGCCTGACAGTGGAAGTGGCCATGTCACTAGAAACTAACAACTTTATTTGTACTAAACCCCTTTTCAATTCTAATATTAGAAGTTTCTGTGATTTAGTCTCTTGGACGACAGCTAGTTGCTTTCATGCTTTTCCCTGGATCTTTTACAGGCTTTCTGCAGGCAAAAATTCAGTCAGAAATCTTTCCAATGCCTTATCAGCACAAATCAATCACAGTATCCTTCAGTATCAATCTCTGAGGTTTTCTCTTCATTGGTTTGTAGAAACACTTGCTAAAAATCCCCTCTTCCATCCAGGGGCATCTTTCACTACTGATAACCCTCTCCCAGGAGCTACATCACTCAACTCAGCCTGGCAGATGGTTTCTTGTCCTCCTTCCCATTCAGGCTATGACCCAGAAGTATCCAACCCCACTGCTGTTGAGGAGAAGACCCTGCCACAAATAGATTTTAACCCACACCTTGCTCTACTGATGCAGGAAAGGTCTGTAGCAATTGAGATACTGTGTCTCTACCTTTTTGAGGGGAAAGCCGAGCAATGTAGTGTTCCTCACACACACTCTGGGCATGCCAACTGAGATAATATTGCTGAAGCGCTGAACCTCATGAACCACAGCATTTGTGTAGGGCAGTTCTCTCCGATCCTCATAGCAGATTAACTTGGAAGGACCCAGAACGGCATCCAGCTCCTTCTGCACTTTCTCTGTAGAGAAATATTCACCATTTCAGGTAGAAAAATATATCAAGTATTTTCACTAATTCTATTTTCAAAGACATTTCCTTTTTACAACTACAAGGACAACAACAAAATTAATGTAACAAGTGTAAGTAACCTTTATAAAGAAAATAAAAGTAGCAGGGTGTTCCAACAGCTTAAACATATGGGAGCTCTACTTCTGGGTCTGAAGTTACTTGATTGTAGATTAAGAAAAGACATTTGTTGTTCAGAAATTTGAAACTCTAACAGTTGCCTTACTAACACTTAAATGCAAGAGATAACTGATTCATCTTTGTGTTTTCTTTTGGCTAGGTGCCTCAGGCCAGTTAGAACCACTAAGCTCACAGATCTCTGGAATTTAAGCCAGATGAATCTGGGCCTTAAAAAACCTAATTCCTATTAAAAGCAACTGGTTATTATGTAGGATATCTGTTAAGTGAAGCAATGCCAACGAGAACAATGTCCAAATACCTTTAAAAAAAACATGATCTGTTTCTTGGCACCTGCCTTTTTATCAAGAATAGCATGATTTAAGTTACTTACTGCACAGGACTGTTGGGAGCATTAACAAAAGTATAAAATATGTTTTGTAAACTTCAAGAGAGGCAGTACGCACATAATAAAAATGCCTTAGATTTTTAACAAATATTCCTGTCTTTTTCCAAGCCCTTTGAAGCAATACTAAAATGCAGGGAAGCCCATGCTGCATTGATCAGTTTGTGCTCACTCACATCAAGCCTGCTCAGTGACTGCCAGCAGTCCTTCACAAAACTAGTCCTTCACAAAACAAGTCCTTCACTAGGTAGACCCTGGCAACAGAGATTTAAACACCTTACAGAATTTAAAATGTATACCAGAAAGATTTTTAAGTGAAGTAAATTTCCTTCTATGAAGAACTAGCTTGCAAAATCAAGCACGACTGCTTCAGGATCCAGTATAGTTTGAAGTGATCAGTCACTGCATAAGTATAAATACGAATCTCTGTTCCTGTAGTTCAGAGAACAAGGAGAGCCCGATTCAGGGATTAAGCAAAAGGCCGAACTTTTCCATATGGTACATAATGGAACTGCATAACATTTGTCAGTGGGTTTCAACACAGGCAAAAGTATGAATGGGTTCAAAAAGAAGCCACCAATTAAATGAGGATAGATATACTGGTGTCAGTTCATTATGAGAGTCTAGATGCAACGTATGACTCAAGGAGCCCAGGAAGGATCATTCTGCACACACCCTGCTTTCCCAAGTATGTGCAAGATATTATATTTAAATAAATAAAATTATTGAGGTGAGTCAGCACTTTCATAACCTTAATTACATGATAATAAACACACAATAACACGAGATTAAGTAGACCTTCTTGTCTGACAGCTACAAGTGGCGCAATTTTTTCTTCATCTCTTTCCTCCATTTAAAATCCTGCTCTCCTCTGGGTATTTGCACATATTCTGCTATCTAACAATGAGATTTCTGTTATCCAGCATAAGAGATCATTCTTTCTTTGCTTTTCATTAATTGTTCTATGAAAGTGATTGATGGTTGTTTAAAAGCTAGACTTAAAAATAAACTTCTTAAATATACATAGACATAACAGATGAGCCATCAAATTCCCCTCCTGACTGGAATAATTTCTGTTGCAAGAAACTCAAATACATCACAGATTTAAATAGACACCCTGATACATTGAAATCATAAATGGACTGATGGACAAAAATAAAGTCAACGTTGCCAGTTGACCTTGAGGTGATGATCTTTACTTATGTGTCCTACAGAGCACAAAGAAGGGCAGGACTCCCTGTAGCCCCCATCACTGATACTCAGCCAATACAAAGCAGAATTGAAGTAAGTTTCCAAAGAGCGACATCCCTACTATCACACATCAGTTTCTGATTAATTATTTTCAGCCATCAGTTGTGTTTACGACTAAGACAGAACCCAACTCAGTTTCTTGAAGTACCATCAGCACCTCACCGATGGCTGCAGCAGTGGCCACTGTTCCTTCAAGGATTATGCGTGCAAACCCTCTGGCTTCCCAAACAGCAGCTCCAGTCCTCTTATTCCATTGACCACCCTACCACAATCTTCATTTCCCTGAAGACCTCAACCCCTACATCTCAATCAGCCACAACCTCCTATACATATGCATACGTCCCAAACAGTTAACTCTTCCTGGGAACTGCCTTATCTCGTGACTGCTGTAAGAGCCTGTATACAGATACTCTGGATCTACCAATGCTGCCTAGCGCAGATCTACCAGTACAAAAAGGTCTATGTGCCACTAGCCATATACCAGTATCTAGGAATAATCTCTGATCCATGAAAATGTTATGACTTGACTCTTCTATTGCATCAGAGATATTTGTAATGTGCTTGTGTACTCACCTTGGATGTCTGGATTTGCCACCATATAGAGCAGGCCCCAGTTCAAAGTAGTGCTTGTTGTCTCTGATCCACCCAAGAAAAGGTCATTTATAGAATAAACCATGTTGTCTTCATTGTATGTAGACCTGGGTTCATCTTTGGACTGCAAATGATAAGAAAAAGTAGCAGTTTATACATGAAAGTTAGAAAAAACAGAATAGGGTTAAATGTGATTTTATCACCAGTTCCAACCTGCAGTGTGTTCTGCCTAGAGTACAATACAGAGAGACTGATAAAGAATATTAGACACCAAAGATGATTATCGATACAAAAAGCTAACATTTTCAGAAATGGACAAGCCATGTTTACTCCACTCAATCATGAAGCTAAATCACATGTTGTCCACAGAAGAGGATTGTTGGCTTAATTGTGCAAATAGTGGTCCATTTAGAATGTTTCATAAGTAAATGTTCCTCTGAAAATGTGTACCAGCACGTCATTCTTCACGCCTCAAGTCATATTCCATCTAGTTTTTCTACCAAGCAATACAGTGACCAGGTAACAAACACTGGGCTGTCAAAAGTTCTTAACCTGTGCTGTAAGACACATGCTAAAAGACTGAAGAGCTGGCTGACAGAAATAGCTAGTAGATATTCTTCCCAGGATGCATGTCTCTGTAGTGTGATTGAGCACAGCAGCAAAGCTAACTCAGGGAGGCAGGCAGCGGTCCAAGACAGCAGACCTGTTCCGGCTGTGCAAGGAGATGTAGGGTGGATGCCTACAGCCTGACAAGGTTGCAGAGCCCTCTGTTGCTGCAACCAGCACATGACCACTGTGGAAGGGACACTGTCTGTCCCTGCAGGGAAGCACTGCCACCAAGGAGCCGCAGTAACTACCCACTTCTCCAGGGACTGCAAAAATAGATACCCCCTACCCTGGATATCTTGTTTGGCTCTACGAGCCACTCTTGCCTTCTCACCCCCCAGTAACACCAGTCTCATCTTGTCACTTCCTCCCCTTTCTCCTTTTTCTTCCTATCACCAAGCAGAACAGGTGGAGGAATATGGCCTGCAGCAGTGGAGAAGAGGAGAAAGGAAGAGTGATTAAGTGAGGTAGAAGGAGTCACAGAGGGGAAGGGCAGCTGCTAGTCCAGGGATTAGGGAGAGAATCCAGTTCCCAAGAGATTCAGACAAAGAAAAAGTGAACCTGGTAAGGTCTAGAAAAGAGAGAGAGATGTGTCCCCACTCACAGCTTATGGAAGCTTCCTAAAGCCTTTCAAAACTCTACAGATTCCCACCTACCTCTATTGTGCCTGCCTGCCTGCCCAAAATGCCCTTATTTGTCCCAGTTCCCTTTGCCTGCTTGAAACTTCACTGGCCCTGGCACTCTCCTCTTCTCCAGCCTTGCCTGAAACTCTGCTGACTCCTAGATTATTTCCCCACAAAATGCTCTCAAAATCCAACTGTCCTCTTGCAGCAACCTCTCTTGACAAACACTTACCAGCCAAATATCCTATGCAGAACATCCCACTCTGTCTCCTCAAGACCTTCTCAGTTCTCTTGTGTCCACTCAGAAATTCAGTATTCTTTCCTGGAGGCCTTAAATAGTTTTGAAACTTGTGCCAATGAGAAAATATGCAGTGTATTAACCTGCCCTTTAATGAAAGGATTGCAAGGTGCTGTGGCATATCAGTAATTAGAAAGGATTTAGCAAGTCTCTGGTTACTGGATTCACATTAGGATGTCTATGAAAGGTAAAGATTGTGACAGAAGGGCTCAAACTGGATGATTTAGTGGTCCATTTCACCTTATTCCCCATGAATGTATGACCAGGCAGAACAAATACTTACTTTTTCAATGTGAGCCAGGTAAAAGTCAATGAAATCCTGCAGTTCGTCTGGTATCCCACGCTCTGTGTGCATTCTGATCTCTCTCCTTGTAAAAGAGCTCAGAACATCATAGCAAGACAACGCCTTCTTATGAGGACCAGGGAGATGGCACATCAGCCAGGGGAAGATTTCATACAGCTGCGGAAGTGACACACAAGAGGTACCACAAAGTCTTTATCACTACAAAATGCATTTTAGGCCTACTAAAAAGAGAAGGTAATATTCATGTTAGCATGTGTTTTTGGCATCATTAGTAAAATATTCTGACAAAGACTATGCTTATGTTTTCAAGTTGTGAAACAGTACACTATATAATTTCTAGCTGTGTTGTTGACGAGATTCAGATTTCCACAGGCTTTCAGCTCAACCACAAGCCAAATTAGAATGATTATAATTAGAATTAACTGTATTAATTTATTCAATTATTCAATTCGTGTATTCAATTGCAATGAACTGTATTCAGACGTTTAAAAAGGGAGATCCTGCCCTCCAGTGGAGAATACCAGGAAGGAAGAAGCAAAGCCGTTGCAAACTGTCTTCACCAGGATGTGCAAAAGCAGTTGATACAACCCAAAGCAAGGACTGGCTACCAGCGGCTGCTATACAAACTCAGTAATCCCCCAAAGCACCCTCTACTAATCGGGCTCTCAACGGTCCTCAATAAAACTTGAAACATCTGAAACCCAGAAAAGATGAGAAACAGCTACCTGACAATTTTGAGTGCTCTCTTCTAGAAAAGAAGAAGGGGTTAGCAGACACAACCACGTTAATTTTATCCTTCTCTCTTACTGTTTGGGAAAATCTGGCCTAAAAATAGCTGCTTTTATATCTAGAAAGTTCATGCTGATTTTCAGCTTGTATTTATGCCTGGGTAATTTGTATTCATTGTTCTTGCATCTGCAGTGTATTTTCTCTTAATAGTTCTTTTCCTGCTCGAAACATAATCCCATGATTTATTTATCAGCAGTTCTCTCCTTTCTCAGTCTTCATTTTGCTGAGCTCCTCTTATACTCTGCTAATTATACCGCAGAAAGCACGTTATTAGGTGTTCACTGGAGTCTGGCTGAATTAGATAGACTATACTTCTGTCTTTTTGGAAAACTGGTTCTTATTGTCAGACATCCAATTGTCAATTAGTCATCGCCTTATCACAGAAAGGTAGTAGTCCAGCCCTTGGTAAATTCACATAGAACTTCATATTCTTTTTGTTTAGTTCCATCTCCGGTATTTCTTTTTCTTTCAAAATCTGTTCAGAAGCCTTACATAAAACTGTGGTCTGAATAATCATATATGGTTGCCCAGATTACATGCATTCCTACTCTCAAATGCATGCACTTTCCAGCTACTATGGCACCCTACCTGTAAGTGGAATTTAGCTGTCAATGTTCAAGACAGGAACTGAGCTCATCCACCTTCCTGGCTACCAGTCTGGCCAAAACTCCTCCTCCATTTCTGAAGGGGCCCAGTCCACAGCATTCTCTCATTCAGTGCCTAACAGCATGGAATCCAGTTAAGGAATGGGGATGTGGATGTGGCAATGTCCACTTTTTACATAATACTGAGTACCCTTTGCATCCAGGAAGTGGGAAGATTGCAGCCTTCCCTCTGGAACGATTTCAACCCCTGTTCTTATTTCCCAGAACCACGTTTATTCATTGGACTAAAGCAAAGCTAGGATAGGAAGAAGAGAAGAAAAAGAGGTATATTCTCTATCCCAAAAGCAGGTCTTGCCTGCCACAACTACACACAACTTGTAGGACCAAAGCTAGGCTAAGCAAAAGAGAACCTGATCATAACTCAGTGAGAAGAATGCTCCATGGGATGTGGGGGGAAAATGTCTGTATTACAAGGATTGCTTATGTGTTTTATGTTAAGAAGCTACTGCATAAGATGTATGAGACAACTTTAGAAGTGGAACCAGAACTCCTGGGCAACTTTGAACACACTTCTGTGCAAAGCAGGCCTCTTCTAGTGTCAGGTAAGTCCTTGACTCTTAGAAGAGCACTGATAGTTTTGATTGCCAAGCTTACAGGTATATTTGCCAGCTTAGCATTTCCTATGCTCTGCTGCCTGTGTCTAGAGCTGCTCCTCACTCAGGCTGAAGGAGTGGAATTTCTCTGGGAAGTCTTCAAGTCTCCACTTTCTTATAGAAATGGACATAAGTAGCCATAGGCAAAACACTTAAGTATTTGAGTCATTCTCTCTGTTGACTGTATACAAAACAGTGTCTGAACTTGGCATGTGAATCACACTTTTAGACCTGACATTTAGTATTTAACAATCATGATGCCCAGGGCAGGAATCTGCTGTGCATGGGGGTTTAGAAACCATGACTCAGGAGCAGTCCATCAGCTTGTGCCTTGCTGCAAAGATTTAGGAGCAAACTACCTTATCACAGTACTCACAGGACAATGAACACAAATGATGGAGGCTGGTATGTAGAGCTTTACCATCACACTTCGAGATAGCGCACTGCCTGGTAAAGCCACGTAGGACATCACTCACCCATCCGGAAACTGTTGCCTAACAGCTGCCTCTTGAATCTGCATTTCTCCCTTTCCATCTTATTCAGAAAATGACAACAGATCGTTTACTTACATGATGAATAAAGCTGCCTCCAAATTTGAATAGACGCTCTGTGGCTCTAATCAGTTCATGGAAGGTTTCATCCTCTCTGGAGAAACGATGTCCAAAAACAACAGCACAAATTACATTTGAGACAGAGTGAACGAGAGGGAAAGAAGGATCCAGGGGTTTCCCTGCAACCATAATAATAAATGTCAGTGTTAATGTCTCCTATTCTGCTTTAGTGAAACAAGAGAATATTATAGGTTACCCAAAGAACTTTCAAGAGAGCATTGCATTTCACAGAGAAGCAGCAATCTTCTTACAAAATTGTAGTATCAAGCTGATACCTCACAACTATGGTGCAACCCATAATCCCAGGAATGTGTGGCACCCTAAAGAAAAGCCAAATGTGTAAAATATTTCATAGTATGATAGAGCAAATTTAGAGGTGAGAAAATAAATTGTATGCAAGTTTGCTGTCTGGCAAATTTAAAATAGGTGTCAAGCATGGGAATGACTGAAAACACTGTGGTCAAAGGAAATCTGAGGGGAGAACTGTAAGAAGAGAGGCAGCCTTATTCAGCAAGAACATAAATACATGCAAGGCTACTATATTTTTTCTGACCTTGCTAGAGATGTACAACCAGAAGTAAGATAAAATGTTATAAGTTGTTTTCAACCAATTGTGTCAACAAGATAATAACTAATTTTAAAGCAATTACTTGAAAAAATAATCTCAAAAAAACTATTTTGTGACTCCAGAATAAATTACTATAAACAACTGCATATGTACTGATGCAAGTGTCCAACACCCAATGCACAATTCTAGTTAGCAACTCATTGTTCTGGGCTTTTCTTTCCTGCACACATGCTCAGTCTCTCCTAGTTCTTAAACCATGGGCTTGGGCTAGATTTAATTACTTTTAATTGCTACAATGCTAGCCACAGCATGTCCTGATTTATTGTGCCTTTGCATAATGATCAGCATTGGGAAATCCTACTCACATGCTCTTAACCGGGTTGATCAGGATAAAATGTTGTAATGAAGACAAGATTCTAGTGCATGCAAATGGCGTTACAAGACTTAATTCATCAGCATTGCTAAAGTGTCCATATCTTTATGCACCAGCACCATATATGAGCCAGCATCGTGCCCTTGAGGCAAAGAAGGCCAACATCAGCTTGGGCTGCATTAGCAAAGGCATTGCCATCAGGTCAAGGGAGGTGATCCTTCCCCCCTGATCAGCACTGGTGACACCCATCTGGAGTGCTGGGTCCGGTTCTGGGCTCCCCAGTACAAAAGAGACATCAACATACTGGAACAAGTTGAGCAAAGGACCACAAGGGCAATTAAGGGATTGGAGCATCTGATGTAAGAGAGGCTGAGAGAGCTGGGACTTTTTAATCTGGAGAAGGGAAGGCTCAGGGAAGTATCTTAAATGTGTATAAATACCTAACGGAAGGGAATAAAGAACCTGGAACTAGACTTTCCTCAGTGGTATCAAGTGAGGCAATGGGCAAAAATTGCAATACATTAAATTCTGCCTAAACGTAAGAAACATTTTACTGCAGGGCTGATTGAACACTCGAACAAGTTACCCAGAGAGGTGGCGAAGTCTCCATTCTTGCAGATATTTAAAACCCAACTGGAGTCAGCCCTAAGAAACCTGCTCTGACTGATCCTTCTTTGAGAAGGGGTTAGACTAGACCATCTTCAGAGATCCATTTCCACTTTAAGCATTCTATGATATAAATAATAAATAAGCTCCAGTTTTACTTCCCAACGTTAGTAGTTTTGTAAATAACTTTGAACAAGAATAATCTCCCACTGGGTTTGAAAACACAGGACTGGGGTCTTTGCATTTTCAGTCCATTCCATATAGACATTGTAAGACCCTGCACACTCTCTTCTAGGACAAAAGCTGCCCTTGATTTCAGAGCAGGACAGAGAAGTTCATACACTAATGGCATCAGACTAATGACAAAAATGAATCAGTATTTATTGCAGAGATACCTTTCATACTTGCAAAGAAGTCTACCAGGTAGTGGGCCTCTTCTTGAACTCGATGCTCCAGACCTCTTTTCCCCAGACCAAGGTTGCGTAGAGTCCTCAGTGCAAACCTTCTCTGCTGCTTCCAGGTGTGACCAGTTGCCAACATAATCCCTGCATCCGTTCAAGGAAGAGCTCTTTATCATGCTAATATTTATTATAGACAGATGACATTAAAAGATTTACTAAACCACAGAACATAATGAAACTATTGCATTGCCTATGAACACAAAGACACAGCTGTGGCATGTAAGCATACGGGCAGGGCTAAAATGGACAAACTCAACTGGGTAATAAGACGACTTGCAGGATTAAGCTTGATCCAAGACAACCAGTTATCTCAGAAAGTTTGACAGCTGCTTCTCTAGACATTCTCTGAAGTGCTTGCCTCCTACTCTCTTCTATGCTTGGAGCTCACCTGACCAGGGTAATGATTCTCATGAAGGGAAAAGGGGAAGAAGTTCTGACTGTCCACAGTCAGGGAGAAAAGTTCCTATCCACAGGGCAGAAAAGTTCTGCACTTGGGCTTTGAGACAAATATCTTCATAAGAAATAAACATCATATACTAGCAGGATCTTTAATGTAGTATAAGAATCACCAATGACTGAACAAATTTGAATTAGAAATATTTAAGGAATTAGGTTTTCTTAAAAAAAGCTGAGGTCCCAAATAAAATAAAGGTTGTTTCATAATGAAAATCAGGAGTTTGGGAATTTCCAGTATGGGTGGGGAGTATGAAACCTACAGCAATGTTGAAACAGAAGTGCACTGAATCTCTAGATGTAACTGTGAGAGTAAGAAAATATTCACAAAAGGAAGGGAATGGGAAGAAGATCCCACCATCAAGCTCACTCTTCAATTGAAAACATAATTGTGGGAGGCAGCAAGTCCAGGACAAGGAAGTGTGCTGTTCCCTGCTCTTCCTCCACTTCTCTGTGGCACAACCTAGCACTGCCTCACCTCATCACCTCTGAATCTGCTCCACTCAGTATTTCACAGAAGGCAGTATGAATCTTTTTTCTTTTGCTGGTCCTTTCCTCCTCTTACTATCCAAAGGCTATTTTTCACCCCTCCCTACTTTGCAGTTCACCTGGCAGCCATTCCTCATAGACAAACCCTGCTACTGTGGTACCTTCAGAAGTGGTTACAAACTACAAAACAGCTGCAATTTGTCAAGACTATATTTATCGCAAGAAAATCTCACCTTTTCCTTTGGCCATTGCTCTGAAGAAAGGAGACACCAGCCTCCCAGAAACGTCTTCAGGGTGCATGGTCATACCATCCTTAACTGCCTGAAACCCATTCAGTACGATCACTGGGGCCCATCCAAACCATAAGGTGAATATGTTGCCATGAATTTTTGCCAGCTATAGATGGGAGAGAAGCCAGGAAAGCACAGATTAAATCCCCCACACTGCAAACAAACAGAAGATGAACCTGGTTTTATACTGATTAACAGGACCAGCCCTAAGGCAGAATGATGTTCTCCACCTTTCCCACAGGATTACAATTATCTGTGAGAAAGCACGACTGTCTTTTCCAGCCTTCACTGTTGGAAACAACTGAGTATTCCAGCCTTTCAGAGCCACAGATCTATGCCAAGAAACATTAGGTAGCTTATATTACTGTATATAAGCCAAGGCTCAGTTCACAACAATTCATGTGATAAAGGGTATTTTCTATGCATGAATTTATTTCAAGAGGTTTTCTATCATTTGTACTGGCAAAGTGGCACAGAGGGATCACAGAAATATCAGACAAGTAACTAGCTTGTAGAAACGGGACCAGTTACCTTCTTCTTTCCCCCTGCCCATTTGCATATTTAGGTACTGGAACTTGAGCAAGACCATTCTGTCTCCCAGTGTCCTTACTTCCTGCCTGAACCTGCCCTTTGGTTGGAATCACTGGCGTGCCTTGTCCAAATCAGTGACAGAAGCTGCTGGAGTTGTCTATTGAGAATCCTGAAAGCACTGTGAGAATCAACAGAATGAAATAGAGGTGGCTTTGTGCACAGAAGTACTCCTCAAAAAACAACTAACAAAAGGTTTGAGGATTTTTTTTAGATCCTGTCAATACCAACAAGCATATACACACATAGTGCATCTTAAGCATCGATTTACTGCTCAAGCTAGAGAGGGCCAGTGCTTGGAAAACTAAAAATCCATGCTGTGAAAGTCATTTTTTAAAAAAAGTATTTCTTTTTGCTAACTGCAAATCTGAAATATTATCCCTAAAGGTATTTAATCCTAAATTATATCAATTTTCACATGAATTTGCCAAATTTAGTGTTAAGGGGTGATGGAAGGATATCAAGTTTCGCATGAATTTGTCAAATTCAGTATTAAAAGACGATGAGTTTAAGCATTGGAATGATTTTCACACATTCAGAACTTCCAATACCGATTTTCTTAGCTTGGCAAACTAATTTATGCTGTAATAACTTTTTTTTATTTTGCCAACCAAACTAGCAGTTCTGACCCAAACCAAGTACAATATCACAGCGGCGAGTTAACAATTACAGTATGTTAGCAATGTAGTTTTGGGAGAGGATGTTTTCACATAGCAAACAACACGAGAAATGGGAAATTACAAAGACTTTTAAACAATTAGGAGTATCTGAAAATAAATACCTTCATGAGGAGATCACGATTAAACTGAAAGTTCATCTGTATCAAGGTCCCAAAAACTGGGAGAGGGATTGGTCCAGGAGGAAGCCGTCTCCGTACTCGTTGCAACTTAAAAAACTGCATAATTAGAAGAAATACAGCCAAGGCTATAAGAACTTGACTTATTGTCAGCATTTTAATGGCTGCCTTTACAAGCTTGTCTTTATTGAAAGTAGTCTATTGAAGATATTAAGGCTGGTTGCTCAACCAGTTTTTTCAGAAGAGTTTAAATTTCATGTAATAACTATTCCCCACCCCTAACCCTCCCTCTTTATTATCAACCACTCCCTTTTTGTCCCACTTATTACATTCTCATTTCCAAGCATATTTAATAGATGCATACCCCTCTCCCTCTTCTCATTCAGATTATATTTATCAAATACAGATTACAGGATTTGTAGGAATGGTGTCTTAAAAGACTAGGGCCAAGATTTTCCAGGCAATGTAGATACACATATCCACATGTAAATTCTCCACCTAATTTTCTGAAATAATTGTGGATGGTATGTGCTCCTACAAATACTTCATGAATGCTTTTAAAAAAGCAATAGCCATCCATACAAATTAAGCATGCAAATGTAAGTGGATATTAAATCTTGGAGTTTTTAAAATGTTTTGTATATATCCCATTTACATGTATACCCAGTAATGGCAAGGCTGATAAAAGTTAAAAGCCCACATTTATCTTTAGATAGATATATGAGTATCTAATGCTTAATACAAAAAGCAAAATTTGTTAGGCTTTCAAATTTCATTGAAAACATAACTTGTTTAATATATAACCTCACTTTTTTTTTTTCCTAACCTATTTGCAATAGCTAACTTCAGTGAAGATTTTGCCTGCTTCTGAATTTCTCCTTTCAATCTTGACATAAAGGTGGATACCCTAAAGGATATTTTGAGCAATCATCAGAAAGCTTGCCAGATTAATAAAGCATATACATATGTAAAGTACCTCTAGCATGAAACACACAGATAAAAAAAGCCATGGGAAAAACCAAGTGGGAATCTTGAACTACAACCAGAACTAAGGGCCCCAGCAAGAACTGGTCATGACATGCGTGTGCCGTACTTGGTAACTTGAGAATAAACGCAGTCTGTAGCCGAGGCTCTTTGCCAAGCGTTAACACACACAGGAAGTATAAACCTAGCATCAGGGGAGTTTACATGCCTGCAATCAGACCATGAAAACCGTGTGAGAGGGATTCTGGGCACCACGTAACAATGACAGTTATGGCCCTGTGTTACGGACCTAGATTGAAATGCTAATGGATAAATGCTTCCCTATGAAAAATGCCCATCCCCTGAAAGCAAAACACTCGTAAACGAAATACGTTTTCACTAATCTTCTGAAAACCTGCCAAGACGACTTGTGCATCAGCTTGCTTCTTTCAAGTGCCCTGTCTTTGGGACAGAAACTGTTTCACAGGATTTGTGGCTCTGGGACATGAAACACCTTTATCCAGAAAGAACATCCTGGAGTTTGCCAGCCCACAGATTCCAGACCTCCAAGTCAATTAGCCTCCGATCACTGCACTTCGTTACCACCAAAGCATAACTGATTAACGTGTATTAACCAAGAAAGGGATGTTTCTACATTTCTACAAAAGCTTTGTTTGTTTACAATAAAAAGCTTATTTTTCAAGGCACTTATTTCTAATCTAACTTTCTCCTTCAATAGGGAAAAAAAAAATCTCTTTAAAAAGAAATTCTGATAAGTTTTACCTGCTCTGTATCCAGCGTAATTTTACAAAATCTACTTAAAATTCACCAATTTATCAGAATTTTTCATTTGGAATCAATGTAGTGCCCTCCCTGGCCTTTTAGATATTCAAAGATTTTTCCATCTAAATTATTTTTTTCAACATGAAAAGTAATTTTTGTCCAGTGATCTTTTCCATGGGGAAGTGAAGAAGTTAAGGCCCGGGGCCTTCACCGCCTCCAGGGCTGTAGCCTCACAAGAGGACCTCTATTTCTTATTTTAACCTTGCAGCCTTGAGTTTTCACGTTATCAGTCCCTTCAGCTTCTTCTCAGATTCACCCACATCCTTTGTCATAGTCTTAACACCAGCCTGAAGCTCTTCCTTCCTTATTCCTTTGCCATCATTTCTGCTAACAAGTTCCTCTGATATGGGGATCCAGGTCTCCACTCATGCTCTGGCCACTTCAGGAGGCTTTAAAACCTCTTTTCTGGTGGTGTTTTCCTGAGGGAGTAAGAAGATTTCCTGTCTTTTCCAGACTTTGGCCCTCTGCCCCCCTCCATGATGCCAAGGCCCTGCCCTGGCAGCAGTCGTGTCCTCCTTCCCCGTCTAAAATGGGGGCACACTACAAGGGCAGGTGCAGCCAGGAAAAAATAAAAGGGGAGGAAATGGAGCCGAACAGAAAGCAGATCGGCACATGCAGTCACCACCGTGCTGGAGAAGGGAGTAGGCATGAGGAGGCGCTCCCAAGCCCCGGCCCTCCTCCATCCTACGTGAGGCGGCCATTGTGGGAAGCTGCTCTGTAAGGATGCGCGTGGTTCCCTCCGAAGGGCTGCGTGACACCGTTGCATAAATGATTCCCCCACGAGCCAGCAGCCTGCCTTCCCCTCAGGTTGTCTCCAAGCGCCAGTCCGGGTGCTTTTTTCCCAGATCTTTCTGCAACATCTGCCTGTGACAGCTTGGTTGCCTCCCCACTGCCCACTCAAGATGGCCGCAGCCTTCCCCCCAGGCTGGCCGGCTCCTAAAATGACTTCCCTACCACAGCATGAGGCGGCAAGTGGCAATGCATCACCAGGCCCCTCTGCCTTCCTCCTTCACACTGGTCAAAGACCAGATTTCTCTCTGGACTCAGCTGGACTTTCTCTGTATCTTCTCTTTACCCAGCACTGCCTCTCTCTTCCTGAGGAACCTCATTAAATTCCCATCTTTCTCCCCACCAGGTAACAATCCAGAACTTAAATAGAATATATATGTTTTTACATTGTATTTCTATGGCAGGCAACAAAGATTCAGTTTAAATTCCAATATCCATCTTAGATCTCCAGTTCCCCCCGGACAGTCTTTGTTTCCACCAGAGTTTTAAGTGTGAAACTCTGAGACATTGAGGTCCACTTAATTTTTCGCAGATATTTCTCTAGGATGGCACGGCTCCTTAGATCACACACTAACTCAACCCCAGTGATGATTTTTTAGTAGTAAACTTTTTCAAGACTCTTAGCAGAATCCAGACATTGCAGCATACAGCCAAAACCCTCCCAACACAACAGGTCTCCTAAATGATGAAGCAACAACTGCTGCAGGGACTCATCGAACACCAGAGACGCAGAAGGTCCTGGGAGCATGCGTGGAGATTCAGAAACAAGGATTGAGTAATTTTTGTTTCATGTGCAGAAATGGTGATACTCTGATGCTGACTACATTCTCCAAAACTAAACACATTTTCACAACAAAATGAATGCAGTCGACGAGGCTATTATCAATGTCCTACCAGAAAGAGGAAGGGAGAAGCTGGCACTTACCCACGCTGATATCTGTGTTATCAATCCATTACTTGGTCTTTTCTCCTTAAGCTTTCTGACATCCACTCCTTTTTCAAAATGGTATTTTCTTACTGCTGTTAGTGACTATAAAGCCTCAGGCTGCTTTCTTCCATGATGACATTATTTCCCT
The DNA here is from genome assembly GCF_030936135.1 of Gavia stellata. NCBI lineage: Eukaryota > Metazoa > Chordata > Aves > Gaviiformes > Gaviidae > Gavia > Gavia stellata. The sequence continues at coordinate 19,519,889 of NC_082604.1, forward strand.
GTATCTTCTGCTTGTAGAGGTGAAGTGGCTGCAGTCCATACTCTCATTATTAGCTTTTATCTTAATGCATACAAAGCAATGCTGTTAGAGAACGTAACTATGGCTACTCTGCATGTAATTTAAGAAACTGCGTAGAATAGGGAAAGACAAAAAACTGCATAGTGTAGAAAAGGGAGTAAAACCAGAAAGAGGATACAAGAGAGAATCAGAAAGAAGATGGAAGACACTAGAATGAGGAACAGCTGCCAAATATATGTTACAACAGATGGGAGTGAGGTGAGGTAAGACGAGAAGAATAGGTAGAGAGATTTCAGTGAGGAAAGCATAAGAACTTGGGGGAAAAAAAAACAAACTTGGAGGACATTGTATAAGGAAGAAAATGAATGGAGAGATGTGCAGAAGAGTTGAAAACACAGGTGTAAAAAACCACATTAAATAGAAAGGGGCTGAACCAGCAAGCAGCTACATTAGGAGACAGGAGAGGGTAAAGACGCATTCTTCCTCTCTTAAGAGTCTTTTTGTGCATCAGTTCAGAGTTGAGCTCTCTACCAAGTTCAAAGAAATTGGCTAGAGCTCCCTCCAAAGGCAAATAGTAAAAGGATCTTATATATTATCATTATACAAGCTAACTTCATATACATATGGGAATTACCACAAGGTACTTCAGCCCTACTTGGATTCACTACAGCATACACAACATGTGCGTGGTCCTCTGAAAGCTTATTTCACACCAGCCTTCGTGGCAAAGAGTGAAGCCAAATGCAGCCAAAGTGGGAGCAAAAATTGAAAGCAGGAAGGCAAACCAAGCAAGAAAACACCTGAAGTGGATTTTGGAGACAAGAGGCAAGGAAAGCAGAGTAGAGCGATCTGTGGTGAGTAGGATGTCCAGTAGCTTCTTATATGTCTGCTCCACATCAGTCCTGCACTTTTTCTTGCTCGGTGGGGACCCCATGCCCTCCCAGTCCAGATAAGGCAGGGTAGCTAGAAAACTCACGTTACTTACAGGAAAAGCTGAGTGTGTAGTCACCTTGAGCTGTTAGTCCCTCTCTGCTCTGTGCTCTTCTACAAATAGCATGAGGTCCTGAAGGCAGAAAGACAAAGCCACCATGTTTTTGCTAGTAAGTTCAGCTGGCTGCTCTCTTCTTCAGCAGGCACCAGAAAACACAGCGATGGAAGTGGCACTGAAAGGGAGTGCCCCAGAAAAAACAAGACTGTAGTGTAGATTATTTCTTTCCTGGATTTGTTGCAGCCCTAGAAAAGGGATGAAGAGAGCTGGAATAGTGGTATTTCACACTCTCCCCGCTAAGGAGGCATTTCATCCTCTCCTTTATAAAACAGGAGCAGAGCTTCCTTTGGAGCCACTACACACAGCTTGCACAGCAAGCACGTTCAAAGCTGAATTTCATGCTCTGAAATGTTTGCATTTAATCTGTCACGTGTAGGTTTCCCTAGAAAGTATGAGCAGACACTCACCATGGATTACTACAGCATAAGAGCATGCAGGTACGCTTTTATCTTACATTAAGTGACACTGCAGGAGTACATTCTAGTTTACCCAGGAATATTTTGTAATATACTCACATCCTTAAGGCTCAAATGTCCAAGGCATATTAAAAAGAATCTGAAAAGAAAATCTCATTAATTCTCAAATGACCCCTAATAACTTGTCTGGAGGCTGGGCTCAAAACTGTGCTTTTAGCCACTTGTAACAGTCCTTCTAGAACAGTGGGGGTGACCTTATTAACCTGTGAAACTGAATGACATCTTCTGGTGGAAGAATAGTCAAGGGACAGGCTTGTACTCAAGAACAAAAATGAAGAGCAAAAAAATGAGGATAAATGAGAAAATGTGATAGGTTGGAAAGATGGTACAGACTGTAAAGGCAATGGAACACTTTGGAGATGTGAGACAAACACGGGGAAGAAGAGGAGGCAGAGGTTCTGGAGGGAGCCAAGGTGTTGCACAGGTGGGAAAACACTCATTTGTTGACACTTAACGGATTCAAAACTCACTTGTTTTTGAGTTCGGTAGACACTTTAACCAGTGGTGCAGCTGGAGCTGGCCTGGAATATGGTGTTCTCACACTGGAAAAGGAAGATGACTGTGGGTTGTTTTAGATCTGAGGTACAGGATTCATGTTACTTTATTTGATGGAAAATGTATTTATGAGTTCGCCTATTTATGAGGTTGCTCCATTTTCTTCATAAAAACTAAATGCAGCCAGCAGCAGCATTTCTTCTCTGCTATCTACCATCTATTCTTTAGGATTAGTTATTGTTAACTTTGATGTTAAAGGCAAGGAACTGCTGCTGTCATTGCCTCTCCTCCTGCTATCCACATGGATACAAATGAAGCACCCCCTTCCCAGTGTGGAGCTACTGCCACGGGGATGTTTGTAGTTCCAGCATGAAGGGGACTTCACACCAATCACCTACCTGTCTGGACTTGCTGCTGTCCAGCCCACAGCATCCCATAAAGTTAATCCTGCAGGAGTAGAAACTGGCAACCCAGGTTTCATCCTGTATGAGATTACTGATTTCAGACATCTCTGCCTGTTAGATTGGGGTGCTTTAAAATACAAGGTAGGCAGAGGTACCCAAAACAAATACAGCTGTTAATAACTTCAGTCCCACAGACCGCACTACCAGCTAATCAGTGTATAAAAATAATCCTTCGTGTGTGGCCATACAGTATCCACTTTGTATGTCATACAGGAATAACATACTCACAATGCTGCCAAAAATAATCCTTTGTCAACTGTCAGTAATCCAACTAGCAAAATGTTGAATATCCACTTTTGCCAAGTCCTTAAGCACCATACTCATAAAGGGCTTCAAGGAGTCTTCAATAGTGCCAAATCTTCTGTTGGTTGTGATACGCTAATTTATGCTGACTGATATGAGGTCAGCTAACTGTGATAAAGAATCCATTAAAGAACTGAAAAGAATAAATGAAGCTGAATAAATTATTGAGAGATCCAGAACGAACAACACCAGATGACTCCCTGTCATGAAAAAGACACGTTCTCATGTTGCTGTCAACCAGTGGGCTCATAAAAAACAACAATTTATCAACACTTTGTGTCTGCTCCCTGCTGTCATTTGTCTCCAGTCCTTTGCCTGTACTATGAAAAGCTCTCTACACCTGGCTGATGAAGCCACTCCTCTGTTTTCATCTCAAGGGCTGAAATACTACCCGGTTTAGTGGGTGAAACCCTGAACTGTCTTGCCAGGTGTCAGTGATAGAGTTGTATGCAACAAGCTTGCACAACAACAAACCAGATCAGTCATCTCAGATCCTATTCCCTGCCTCTCTAGAAAGCTTCCCCCCAAGAGCTTCTTTTAACTCCTCCACCCACTAATATCTTGGGACAGACTGAAAGACCTCTAAGCCCATCTCCACATATGCAACTGTGACTTATGAGAAAGAACGCACAGATCTTTAATCACGAGACTTCTAATTTATAGACTTTGCTTCAAACTCTTTCTCTGTAAATCGTCTTTCCAGTTAGCAACAAAGAAGACCCAATTCTAATTCTTCCCTTGATGTCTTTATTTGTTATGCATCAGGAGAAATTTACCAAGAGTCTCCAAACAGAAAACAAGAACAAAAGATTAACTCTTTGTAGGTACAATCGTCAGGATGCAACTGTCTGGAAAGCATATTTCAGGGTAGTGATTAACCAAACCAAGAGGAAAGCAAAAATCTTAAGACACATGCAGAAACAACCTTGCAGAGTAAGTCTTCTCTTCCCTGAATCTGTGGGGCACCATTTCCTACCAAGGAATGGCACAGAGCTGGTAGGGAGATGGCTTCATTGTGCTCCCAAAAACAAGCTTTGTATTGAATGCCTGTAACAGGGTGGAAAATATAATAAAGAGCTCCATCCTTGCCAACAGCTCCCCCATACATACACGGTGCCCTGTGAAAAGACAAAAAAGGCAATCAGCCAAAGGATTTCTATCACACCTCCCTTTCTAACCTGCTTGGGGTTTTTGTTTGGTTGCTTGCTTTCTGTAGACTTTGTCCTTTTCTCTTAACAGACTTTGTCATTTAACGATTCAGAACTGAAAAGCTGCTTTTATTTCCACTGAAAGTTTTAATCTATATTTACAGCAGGCAACAAGACATTATAGAAATGATCACCAGGGTTGCACAGTTTACATTTACAGTCTTCCTAGCACTATGCATTTTACTGCTACTATTTCAATAACTGGATCTCTCCTCCAAGAGAAACTGGATCTGTCTTCCAAGAGAAAATTTTCTGTGTCATTCCTTCTCTTCCAATCTTTTCCACATACAATTGGACTTCTCTCTTCCTATAGATCTTTAAAACAGTGGAATGTGCTTATATACCTATTTGTAGATGCCTTCCCAGTTATGTTGAGGAATGAGTGGATCTTAAGTTGTTATCACATGGAGTAAATAAATCCCTGTTCAGTGCACATACCTATTGCAAATAGTAAGAACGCTTCTCTGTTTACAAAGTTTCCGTCTTTATCCAGAAAGTGGCCTGGGTTGATCTGATCAGGTGTCTCCCATTTTCCAGGATCAGACAGAACAGAGTCTGCCCTCCCAACAGCAGTAGATAAAATGGGAGATGAGGTCTGAAATCCTGTCCCAAATGAATAATTAAAAAAATAAATTATCTGAAAGGAGACTGAAGAGATTACCTAAATCCACCATCTTGTACCAAAACACCAGATTATGCCATTTCTGTTTGCTTTCCAGTGGTGGAGATTCCCAAAACTTTCAAAGCAACCTACTGTAATTCATAGATTACATCAAAGGCAGTGAATAACACATAAGAAAAGTAAGCCTCTTAAGGTAATATTTGCTAAACCTTGGTAAAAACCTCGGTAAAAACCTCCCCTGGAAAGCTTATGGGGTCCACAAATCAATAAAGATTAAAAGTTTTGCCTCTTCCCTCAGTTTGTTTGGTTTCTTTCACAGATAAAATAGAATCTGTGCATTTTTTTCACCTGCAAAATTTGCACCAGGAAATTTTAATCCCTATCGTAAAAAAATAAAATAAAATTTAGAAAACACCATACAATCCACTGGACAGAACAATAATCTCTCAATTGCACTCCACGTAATATCATAACTTAACCTAGAATATGATATAAGAGGAAAGTAGATATTCGCCTAATACTTAAATTACACTTTTTTTTTTTTAAAGACATTAATTTAGCTTTATGCTGCATGAATTCAATTCTTTTTTATCTCAGAGATCATATCCTAACAGACAGGTATTGTGTAGATGTTTCTTCTTCTATAAAAGAAGCCACATAACAACTGTACTATTTCAGAAAGGTAATAAGTAATGCATCCTTGGTATTTTAATGTTTAACTACAGGAAACCGCATGAGGTGTTACTGTTATGCAAGACACTTGATATCCTTGGATAGCTGTTCAATAATTAGCATTTAGACCCAGTATCAATACTAAGAAGGAAAGAAAATTCTAAGTGAAAAAAGAGACAGATCACAATTACAGATCATAAGAGAGAGGAGGTGTGGCTTGGCTAACTGCAAAGTATCACATATTTCAGTTTTCTAAGGACTTCAACTTGGGAAAACTGTAGATTGGCTCAGAGAGAGAGAGAGATGGCTAAAGCAGAGATACATTCTTTAGAAAGAGTTTTACTTCAGTAGAAACAAACTCATCTACTCAAATCCAAATTTTCAGAGGAAGTCATATGCAAAAAATAAACCATCAAAACCCGTTAGAAGCTAAAACTTTGATAAGATGTTGGGGATTGCTGAGTTTTTTATAGCTCTAGTAGTATGTCTCCTGATTTTGCAGTTCCTAAAGCTGCAATGGATGCGTACCCAGCTTCCTCCAGGACCAGTTCCCCTCCCCATCATTGGAAACATGTGGCTGCTGGACTTCAAACTTCGTCGAGAAACTCTCACTAAGGTATTTATTTATCTTTATGGTTGAAAACCAGTCTGAATCTATTTTAAATTGTACATTGCATAGGAACAGTCTAAACTTGGAAATTATTTTTTTTAAACCTCAAGCTTCATTATCAGCCAATTTCAAATAATCCAAGGACCCTGCATTATTAAAAATATTTCTGAGCAATAAACACCATAATTGCTTTACTCTTTGTTATTTTCTTTCTCTTTTGGGTACAGTAACATCCATGCATAACATTATCACAAGCACTGTCAACAGCATGATAGCCCATTGACAGTTTCCTCCTCTATTTCTGTGTTGATCTCTATACCCCTGTAAACCACCTCTAGTAGAACTTCCTTTGCCTGACACCAATGTCACCAGAACATCTCCAGGCCACGAGTGGTCCGATCTCCATTAGAAGACCAAACATACACTAGAAACTGACTCTTTTTTCTTATTTGTACAGCAAGAAGATTTATTGTCTGCAGTAAACAGATTATTACTAAAACAAAGCAGGAAAATTTGATTGCTGTTTTGTTCACAGCGTGATTCCTTTATAAACCAGTTAAAACTATTAAAAAAGGAACTTGCTTCAAACTATTTTAGGGAAAAATACAAGCATGATTTGAGGAAAGACAACAGAGGAAAATAAGAAAAATCACATGGAAGCTATAGGAAAGAACACAGAAACATTTCTTTGCTTTCTTCAGAAGTTAGAGGCAAGAAAATACAATAATTTTGGTTCATTAATAAAATAAATGGAAAAGCTCTGGGATTTTGCCTGTATTCATTTGTTCTTTGATTCTGAGCTGACAGAAGACCTCTGTTTCTCTTTCTGTGACATTTTCAGAGGCGGTCTTCTGAGAGATGTCCTTAGTACCTATTCCATAAAGTACAACTATCTTCTGTTCCCAAAGCACATTACAACAGAAGGCTAAATTTTTCTGAAACCTGTAATTCAATTCTATGTCAGCAAATGAGTTTAATTAAAACTACAGAAAACTCTTAAAATTAGTATTTAAGTGTATGCATTCCCTGGTTTACATTTATTAATTTACTGTTATTAACTCTTCAGTTAACCAACATCTATGGAAATATCTACACATTGTGGATGGGACAGACACCTATGGTTGTACTAAATGGATACAAAGCAGTAAAAGATGGCATCGTCACCCATTCAGAGGAGATTTCCGGAAGACCTCTCACCCCATTCTACAGGGATATGATGGGAGAGAAAGGTACAAGATGTTACACAATACTGAAATATGAACAAGACGTAAAGAAGAAAGGCGCTTTCCTATATATACACACATACACGAGTTACTGCTACACAAGTACGTAACTGGGCTTACATAGCAAAAAGGTTCCATACAGAGCTGGCGTATTAAGAAAAGGAAAAACAAAAATTTCTCCTCTTACAAAGCATACGACTGACTTTTTTTCTTCCCAATAGATTCAAAGGAATATTTGCCTAGAGGACTTGCCCTTCAATTGTATCACTTCTAAAACCGAAGACTGTTCATGTAGAAGACATCTATAGACAAAGCTGTTCTGTCCTTACCAAAACCCACTACCACTGTTTCCAGGGTCACATTTATAAGCAGCTATATAGCTGAGAGTCATAAAAACCTAAGTTAGGGACCAAAAGTCAGTATCTGAAATCATGGTATCTTCTTTGTTAGTGAAATATAACCTAATTCCACATCAAATTTTACTTCCTGCAGTGAAAAGATTTCCCTTCCCAGCAATTAAATAAATGTTTCTGTGTTCTTCAGGTATTTTTCTGACAAGCGGGCACACCTGGAAGCAACAGAGACGCTTTGGCATGACAGTTTTAAGAAGCCTGGCACTCGGTAAGAACAATTTGGAGCGTCAAATTCAAACAGAGGCCTGTCACCTTGTGGACATCTTTGCAAACACAAAAGGTAAATTCACTAGAAGAATAGCGCTTAGAGCTTTTTCTGAAACATAGCAGATGAGGGGAGTAAAAGTTTTGCAATACATTTTTACAAGTAATATAGATATTTTTCATATTAGTGGGACTTTTACTGGCTGCTTAATTGCATTCTTTGCAAAAAATGTTTCGTCTGCACAGTGGGTAATATAAAATTGTTTTTTGAAATAAGGATAGTAAAAAAATGTCTATTATCAACACAGTCTTGGGGACAGCTGGTAACAATTCTTACATTCAAGGAGTACAGAAAAACCCTATGTTCTTCTCCATAAAATACACAATTTGTGACCTGCTGTGAGTTGTTCTAGGACAGCAGGCCTTTAGGATTTGGCCGAGAAAGAACCCCAACACAAGGAATGTATCATTCAGTTGTCCAACAAAACTTCTTTTTAAGGTTTGGATTAAATAGAAAACAATAGAATTTTAGCAAGATGCCAAAATAAAGCAATTAAATATAAATATTCTGAACAGCCAAATCCCTCACCCACATCGTGTTCCATACTGATGTGAAAACACAGAGAAGTTGCCCAAGGTCTCTCTCCAACTCTCCTTGCACTAGACACAGCAAAATGGCCCATTTCTCTTCCAAGAGCAACATATTCACAGATCTTTAAAATGTAAGAGATGAACAAACCAATGACTTTGAGTCCCAGTACGGCCCAAATCTTTACCTTCCATGCAATCCTTCCTCAATTTTAAACTCAATAATTGTATTTACTCTTTCCAAGAAGGACTACAAGCATTGGACTGAAGTCAGAGATGCATAATCCACCATTTTCCACAGTAGTATAATTCAAAGGTTGTCCTTGCCATTGAAATGTGTACTTAAATTTAATTTTTTCTAGATTTAAGCCTTTTTAATGGGAGCTGTTTTCCATCCCATTATGCGAGTTTTGACTTTTCAGTCTGTGGAGAAAAAAAATATAGTTGAATTGTTAAGCTGTACTTGAAAACCAAAAGGAGACAAGTCATTTCTACATGACTAAGAAACTAAAACTTAAAAATGGGGTTGTTCTGGTTTTTTGGGGGGGATTGTTTGTTTTGTTTTCTAATTGCCGAACTTAAATATCTGCCTCCAGATTTGAAGGCAGATCTTCTAATTAATTGCTTGTGTCTTCACACAACCCAGACCACAAGTCAAAGAGGGGAAAAGAGACCTAACGTTTGTCTTCTCAAAACTGATAATCACTGTATTTTACAAGAGTAAAAAGCAGACTGAAAATAGATTCCCTGCACTTACAATCCATACAGTTAATTTGTATTAAACTAGAGTTTACTTGTGTGAAATTTATCTAAAAGTAGTCTGATCTACTATTATTTTTACCATTTAAAAAAAAAGTCTTCCTCATTTTTTTCACTGTAGTCTATTAAGAAATATTCATGGTACCTCCTATATTCACAGGCAAACCTTTCGACCCCCACGCTTTCATTGTCCATGCTATTGCAAATATAATTTGTGCTGTTGTTTTTGGTCATCGCTTCTCCAGTGAGGATGAATCTTTCAGCAAGCTTATCAAAGCTGTTTATTTTGTGATCTACTTTCAAGCTACTGTCTGGGGCAGGGTAAGAATCTAATTTTCTTGTTCTTATTCCTTAAAGTGCATTTGCACTTCACAAGTCAAAACAAACAAATTAAGTCAGTGATAATTATTCCCAAACATTTCCATACCATTATTCTGTGAGCCATTATACAGTAATAAATGTAATACATACCTTCTATCTGTCATTACTGCCTTATATTCCTTATGTCAGTAAATTACGTGTCCTAAAATTTAAATTCTAGATCATCACTGGTTTTCACCGATTTCCGAAATATATAATGTATTTCAAATGAGTAATCATTTGCAGAGTACCATGTATGTAAGATTTTAAAATCTTAAAATGAAAGCAACTTTTAAAATTTAGTTTTCATTTATTCTTGAGAACACAGAAGTGCAGTTAAGAACTAAGCCTTCAAAGTCCTATTCTTTTGAGAAGATATCTTGCATCTCATGTAATTCATATTACCACCAAGATCTGAATTATTCTGAACTTCCTATTATGATACAGATGACAATTTCATCACATCAAGAATATTTTTAAGTTCTTGAAAGCCTAATTATTGCTTATGTTGCACAGATGTTGGCACACTGGCATTTCATAACACTGTCAGGTTCTCCAACACTTTCATACAGAGATGCCTTAAAAAACCCCCCACGAATCAGAGTAAAAATCAAGGTTGAGAAAATCTGCTTGTGAGTCAGATTGAGCCCTCAATTATGCCAATTCACCCATATTCAGAAGCCCTTATTGCATTCTTAGGTATGCATCCAAAAAGTAAAATACAATCATTCTCCTGCTCTCCTGTGACCTGATATCCACTATTACACAATGTTGACATTTTGGTCAGCTGATGGGGAAGAAGTTGTCTCCACTGGCCAACAGATTCCTAATCACAGGCCATAAATAAAGCAAGGCCCTGCCAGTAGCCCTAGAGACTGAAGTCCATTCACGAAACATACACAATACAAAGAAATGAAAATCATTATTTTTTCCCCTCAACAAATACACATGCCAGTTTCTCCTGAAGGAAAGCCTTCTAAGACTGAGAGGTCAAGTCAGCTTCTATACCCTTTCAGTCTTCAACCTCTCTATTAAGGTTAGAAAGTGTGGTTATTGAATATTGACAATGTAATCATAACAATTTAGACTGCTGCATATTTAATAGCTCATTAACAAATATCAAACAAGTTATTCTCAATGCCAGTTCACTTAGAGGGCAATGTAAATATTTCTACATTTCTAAGAGAGATTATGAATAATTTACATTGGAAAGGACCTTTGCATGCCAGCTATCAAAGCAGGTCTAATTAGATCATGTTGTTTAGGAACTTGTCTGGTCAAGTCTTGAAGTTTCCAAGGATGGAGATTTCACACAGACTCTCTGGGAAACCTGTTCCCAGTGTTTACTCTCTCTTCTGGTAAAAATGAAACAATTTTAAAAAAACACAAATAAATAAATAAATAAAGTTTTCTTACATCTAATCAGAATTTCTAATGTTCTGACTTGTGCCTATTGCTTCTCATCCTAATTAGGAGCCCATGTGTTGCAGTGACTTCACAGAGTTATCAAGAAATCAGAATTGGGTTCTCAATTTACAAGAGCTCATGTTTCTTCCTTTTTCTTTAAAATCACAGATGTATGATGCTTTCCCATGGCTTATGCACCATCTCCCAGGACCTCATCAGAAAGTGTTTGCATACAATGACTTCATGCACAATTTAGTTATGAAGGAGGTCCAGACTCACGAGAGACAGAACACAGGTGACCCACAGGATCTCATTGACTTCTACCTAGCTCAAATAACAAAAGTAAGTATCTGTTTATCACACTAGCCCCTACTTGGCCTCAATACCTACCTACTTCCTGTTCAAGTAACTGTTACGGAATTTTGCACACTTTATTTGTTTAGCATTGGAGATTTTTGTTTTGGTGGGCTGCTCACTTCTCATCAAACAATGACAATTTCTATGTGACCGATGCTATGTCTCAAATTATCCACTTCATAGTCTTCTTATGAATATACCCTACAGACGAAAGATGATCCTACATCTACATTTAACAAAGACAATATGGTTCAGACTGTGGTTGATCTTTTGCTGGGAGGGACAGAAACAACAAGTACCACCCTTCTCTGGGCACTGCTCTATATGGTACAATACCCAGAAATACAAGGTGAGCAAAAGCATTATCAGAGAGAACTGCATTCAACATTACATCATAATGAACATCATTGAAGCGTAAGTATGAGCTCAATCACTTGCAATACATCAAAATAACCCTTAACATTGAATATGAATGGTGGAACATCAACAACTGAGATCTAGAAAATGGAAGTTTAATAAATGAAACAAACGTGCTTTCCCTATCAGTTCACTAAGAAGCAACACTAACAGAAATTAGTAATAGCCACTTTTTTATCTTACTAGAAGGGGATGGCAAAGACAGAACAACAAGCTAAAGACATTTCATATACAACCTAGTCTCTTCCTAACCTTCAAAGTGGAAAAGCTTTAAAAAGATGCCTGGTCTGATGTGTATTTATAAACATAACAGAAATTACACCTGTAAATTTCCAATTTTAATCCTTTTTTTGAAACATAACTGTATTAGCCTCATCACCAAGTGGGATGTGTCTTAAATGAGAGATCTTCTTGTGCTTTGGGGATATATGCACTTTCTTGATCAAATGAAACCAACACAGCAGTCAAACCACATGCCAATGCATTTCATAGCAATGCAGTTTCTTTTTTCTCCTCAGTCCCGGACCATACTCAGAGAAATCTGCTGGAAAAAATGGGGAAGAAGTTAAAATATTTTCATTTCTCTGCAGAAAAGGTTCAAAGAGAGATAGAGGCTGTTCTGGAACCCTCCCATCTCATCAGCTATGCAGACCGTAAAAAACTGCCATATACAAATGCTGTGATTCATGAGGCTTTGCGGTACAGCAATGTTACTTCTGTTGGGGTCCCTCGACAATGTGTGAAGAATACAGCTTTGCTGGGGTTTCACATTAAAAAGGTACACAGTATAGCTCTATGTGTCTTAAAGCTTTGAGCTATTAATATTTAGTACTTATAAGACATTAGCTTCTACAACTCCTAACTTTGCATAGAGAGCATGTGGTAGCATGTCACAGACATGAAACAAAGCCGAATGCTCTGATCCAGGGCTAAGTCTGCATTAGCAGATGCAAAATAAAGCTTGGGAAAAGGCCAACAGCACAAGCAGCAAACAAACATAAGGAAAACTGAAGTCTTTCTTCCCACTAGTCAAATATGGATGATGTCTGGGCATCAAAGCAGAACATGTGTTTTAAGGAATGATGAAGAAATGAGGTTTAATGAACATCAAGCCAGCTAACTTTCACGCATAAGGGAGCTGCCTGGAGCAACCTATAGTCATCCCTCAGAAAACAAACACATAAAAAACACCCACACACTTAAGATGATGGCAGCTCAGTACAGCGACAGATCTGACAGTCACATTGACATAATATAAATGTCCCAAATATATTAAGCATAAAATTGATGTGATGGAATTGAAAGATCCAGTGAAGAGTACAAAAAACAAAAAGGAAGGTTTTATGATTAGTCTAGCAAGTATGTAAAATAATCCAAGCTCCACTCTAGCTTAGACATGAAGACACTTCAGTAGTCCTGACAGAAGGTAACTTAGACAAAGGCAAACATGTAATACGTTATGACAAACAGAAGATACAAGGGTTTGCTATGCCTGGATGTGCACAGGAAAATAGCAAGTCGAATCCAAACACTGGGCTGTAGGCACAGGATGGCATATTATCGAGAAGGGAAGTCCGAAAAAAGAATCAATCATACACAGGAAAATACAATCTCTGCTTCTTCCTGCAGGGCACACTTGTATTGCCAAATCTGCACTCTGTTGTGTATGACTCTGAGTATTGGGCGACCCCTTGGAAGTTCAACCCAAATCATTTCCTTGATCTGGATGGCAACTTTGTGAACAAAGAGGCATTCTTACCTTTCTCAGCAGGTAACGCCCTGAGGTTTGAATATTCCTGTTCGCCGTGTCTTGCTGCAAGACTAAAAACGTTATTTCTAAATTCTAAAATTTTAAAAACATACTTTTATAAAAACGTATTTGACACAAAGATTCAAAGTCAGATGTTCTACTGTAAGAGCCACAACTATTGTCCTGCATTTTATATTTTTCATACATTCAAACAGAGGATGACTATGGCTAAGAGACATAATGCTATATCCTTGGTATAATGTATGGTTCCTACTATAAGGGTATCTGAGCTCCTTAGACCCTAATGTATTAAAACCTGGTAACACTCTCAACTCAAAAAATCGATTTATTCTCACCTTACAAATGAGGAACCTAAAGACAAAAGTAATATGATTTGTCAAAACATACAGAGAAAATCTGTGATAAAGCAGGAAATCAAACCTCAGTCTCCCAAATCCTACAGTAATAGTCCAGCACCAGGTTCTCTTGTATTTCCAGAAAACTAGCAAAATCCAGTCTTTTCAGTAGAATATTACGAGGCAACCAAAAAAAAAAAAATCTAACTTTCCAAAAGCATATTACAATGTACAACTTACCTAATTTGCAAGGCAAAATGCAGTGATTCAAAGATGGGGGGTGGGGGGTGTGAAGACTGAAAAGCAGTATAAGATATAAATCAGAAAGCTTCTCTAGACTACCAGTTTCTCCAAGAAACAGATTATGAAGAAAAGCAGAACAAACCAGGAAGCTGTCAGTATTTACTGAAAATTAAGATATAAAAATAAAACGATAAAAATACTGAGAAACAGCCAAGGTTTTTTTATGTTACTGTGACAGATTATACTATTATGTATTTGTTGTAGATAAAAAGCGAATAGTATACTAAGTAACATACAAAGCAGTCAGATTAAACATAGTAAATCCAGATTTTAAAACCATTTGCCCAAATTGCCTGTAAATCCCAAAATCATATTTGCAAAACAGGTAGTTAGCATCTTACCTCCTTTACTGACCAAATGTTCACTAGTTTACATGAAACAAGTCAACTAATTTAGGCTACCATTTCAACCCAGCATAGGAAATTTTCTTTTTTAACTTGCTTTGGTTGTTTTCCGTTTGTATAGTCTGAGTATTTATATATCCTGAATATAAACTTTTTTTAGTCTGGAATATATAGATAGATATCCTGAAATATACTGTGAAAACAATACGCCAAACTGAGTCACTGAGTCTATACGTCACTGCACATGCCTACGTTTCCTTCCCTCAGCTTAAATATCTGATCCTGGACAGCATTAGAAAGAGGATACTGGGCTACACGGACCCAATATAGCCTTCTTAATTTCTGTTGAAGAAAGCCTGATTACATCCTTCTACTTAGCTTCAGAATTGCATCCTGCAATGCTCCAGTCCTCCCTCCTTAAGAAGCAAAGATAAGACTCTGAAGTATACTAAGCCTTTTAAAATCCAGCTTAACTGAGAAGCAATTCATGGTTCTCATAGAAAAAGAAGCAAAAATGACAAGGGAGAATCACATATATGCTCCAGGAAAAACAAACAAAACAAAACCCAAAAAAACAAACCAAACAGTTGACATAATTAAGGATGTACAGTTTCTCAGTTAAATAAATGTTCCCCCCACCTCCAAAGGCATCTTCTGCCCTTACAGAAGGAAATAGGAAATAGCTATCTTACATTAACAGAATTTATGGAACTCAGTAGAATTTTGTTTGAAGTTCTTTTTCAGAACTTAACTTTATACAACTAACTCTTTTTCCCTTTCTTCTGCAGGGCACCGTGTATGTTTGGGGGAACAGATGGCACGAGTTGAACTGTTCATCTTCTTTACCAACCTGCTTCGGGCATTCACATTCCAGCTCCCTGAGGGAGTAAAGGAAATCAATTTGGAATACACTTTGGGTGCAATACTGCAGCCACATCCATATAAACTCTGTGCTATTCCACACTAGTCTGCAACATACTACAATGCAGAGGGACTTCAACCAGTCAATAACTGCAGATATTTTAAAAACACATATGACTATCTCAATTGTATTCAAATGTAGGTAGCTCAGTATAGCAAATTAATATAGAGTGTTTTTATTTAAGAGGTCTGACCTTATATAGTTGAGCTTTTTGAAATTAAAATAAGTGTATTTGCCAAAGCTCATATAATCGTATCTTAGGCGTATACAAGTACACAATAATATGTTACAAAAAAAAAAATATTTTCACACGCACAGTAGCAATGAATTAGATGTAGAATTTTAGAGAAGTGATCTGTATCAAGCAAAGGTTCCTGCATATGTGCTCAGACAGTTATCACACTCTTAAAATGGCACAGCTGTTCTGATGCAAGGATGCCTGAATAAAAATAAATAAATAAATTTTCTTCAGTATGCTGCTACTCCTCTGTGTTCACAGGTCTTTTCTTACATCCTTTTGCAGAAGGTTACAGAGTATACACACTTAGTGTTGACTCCTTTTCCTTTCACACTCCCCATAAAGCATTATATATTGTAGTATAAATTTCACACATGCATAAATGATTGCAGAATGGGGCCTCTTATGATCACAGTCCCTTTAGAAATCCTTACACCTTTTTTCTTTACTTCCGCAGTATCTGATTCCTATGTTATCACAATTCTCAGATCCAGGTGCTTTCATGAACCTTTCCTTCTTCTATTTAGAAACACTATTATGTCATCCAATAATTCCTATTTGAAGGGAAATGAACAGACTTTCAAGAAATGAAGAAAATTAACGAAGATGCCAAAATTTGTTAAAGCAGACACAGTAGAGATTTATTACTTATGGTGTTTTCTTTTGTTGTCTCATCATTCCACAACAGATGTGGAAAGTTCTGACCACTTAAAATTCAGCTGCAAGCATCCTAGATGCTTTCAATTTTCAAAATTCAACAGGAGCAAGCATAAATTATGGTATGATGTAGTTAAAAGCCGAAGTAGATTATTACATATTTCTCAGACGTAAAACTAATAGAAGACTTGATTGTCCTCTCAAATACTTCCAATTATTCCCTTCCGTTTGGTGAAAACCCCAGGGCTCTAACACACTGTAAAGTTCGCTACTGCAGAACAAATGCAGACTTGACATCACTGACAGTTTTCACCTTTTTAATAAAAGACATATTAAAACTTTCAACATTACTCCGTTTTTATTGAGGAAAATATAACATCTAAAAAATCCTCCTTGAATAAGAAATACTTTTAAACATAAATTAAGAAAAACCTCTTAAACTTCGTATTTCTTATACATTCTTACAGATTTACAAAAGCAGTCTGACATGATAACTCATAAACAAAAGTTTTCAAGTCTTATCTTTTTCCTTTGTGGTGTTCATTACAGAAAAACACACACAAACAAATAATCTTTCTTTTCAACCCAGCATTTGCATGGTTCAATAAAGGGCCCATGATAAAGTGCTCAGCAGCATGACTGGCAGTGTAGGATACAAGCTTGGACTTTCTCTACTCCAGTGTATTTTGATGGTTCTTGAGGTATGTCCTACCTGAAAAAAGACTCCAGTTTCTTTCCTCTATGTTTACCCCTTTGGTCTCCTGAAGTTATTCTGTAAGCTTGATATTCTTTTTTTAAAAAAAAAAAAATTTTCATCTTTCATTTCAGATTTCGTTACACACATATGTTTCTGGTTTTCTTCTAAAACTGTAACTTGGCTTAAAACATGCATATGTTCTTCACCTGTATTTTTGAAGAACTGAGGTACATTATGAAGATTTGCTGTACAATGCTGGTTCTAAAAAACACGGGAAGAACAAATACTCAGAGTGTACATGATTAAGGAGGTATTTTTACAAAGAAGTCATTGTAGGCCTGACAGTTGGTACAGTGAGAAACAGCTGGGCTAAGAGTATGTTCTTGTTATTCCACTTAAAACCGAAAACAGCAAGAGGTGAGGCACTCCTCAGTTTTGCGATGTTTCTCGAAATGACAGTGTGAGAATTCCAGATTACCTTTTCATCACAGTTGTAAATGAAATCTATAAGAAAATGAACAATGCAGAAAAAAGCTATTTCATGAGTTAACTTTTTTGTCAAGAAAGAGAAGAAATCCATACGGAATTAAGAGTAAAAGAGAGAAAAGAAAGATTTAGAAATTAAGGCCAAAATGCAAGCTTTTCCCAAGAAACATCTCAAAAAACTAAAACTCACAAATCACATCACTTCAGTGATTAGAAAACACATGCATAAACTTTTAGAAAAATACACTAACATCCAGCTCTGCTGTGGTGCACCCCTTAGAAATCAATAGCCCAACTTCTCAGTAAGGCAGACTGCCTAGATCCTTCAGAGGTTAAACCCCTGAAAGCGCTGAATGATTTAAAGTCCAGTCTTTAGAAAAGCCTATGCTGTTGAAGATTGGATTCAGACATTAACTTCTGCCACGGATAAGGAAACTAAAACTGCCATTTGCAAATTCTTCAAATTTTCCAAGTCCTGAAGAACCTAATCTGTTTGTCTGGGAGCAGCCTTTGCGCAAGTCCAAGCATTTTCATGGAATAATAGAAGAAATGTATCTTTGAATATATTCCTTATGTAATAATGGCCTTGAAATGTTTTGTTTCCAAAACAACAGCAATAAAGGACTTCATTACACACTTCAGCTCCTAAATATTAAAATAACAAGCACCACGAGGAAAGTACATACAGGTCTTTGCCCATTTTTTGTGAAGCACACAAAATCCATACTGTTTCTGTGGTTTTAAGGACAAAATGTGATCATTGGTCAACATGACCTAAATCAAGAAAATTAAGCCACTTCTAATCTTGGGTGAAGAATTTTACCTAAGATTTTTTTTTTTGTTTTTATTAAAACCTCAAAGGGAAAGAGCCAAGTGTCTAGATGGTCTTGTTCTCACATAATAAGCAGAGTATTATCAAGGGCATGCTTTGATCCACTGTGCTGGTTTTGGCTGGGATAGAATTAACTTTCTTCATAGCAGCTAGTATGGGGCTGTGCTTTGGATTTGGGCTGGAAACAATGTTGATAAAGCAGGGATGTTTTAGTTACTGCTGAACAGGGCTCACACAGCACCAAGGCCTTTTCTGCTCCTCACACCACCCCACCAGTGAGTAGGCTGGGGGTGCACAGGAAGCTGGAAGGGGACACAGCTGGGACAGCTGACCCCAACTGACCAAAAGGATATTCCATACCATATGACATCATGCTCAGCGTATAAAGCTGGGGGAGGAAGAAGGAAAGGGGGGGTCATTCGGAGTAATGGCGTTTGTCTTCCCAAGCAACCGTTACGCATGATGGAGCCCTGCTTTCCTGCAGATAGCTGAACACCTGCCTGCCGATGGAAAGTGGTGAATGAATTCCTTGTTTTGCTTTGCTTCCTTGCGCGGCTTTTGCTCTACCTATTAAACCGCCTTTATCTCAACCCATGAGTTTTCTCACTTCTACTCTTGTGATTCTCTCCCCCATCCCACCTGTGGGGAGTAAGCGAGTGGCTGTGTGGTGCTTAGTTCCTGGCTGGGACTAAACCACGACATCCACCAACTGTATCAGATATCTTTAAACAATTGTTAAAATAATACATGCAAAGTTCTCCTCTCCACCCAGTAAAAATACTCCAAGTATTAGGTACTCAGCATTCACATCCAACCCTTCAATAATACATGCACACCTAATCAAGCAAAACACGATAGCAAAATGTTAAATAGGTGGCATTAACTTCATCAGAACAGTTCACACACCAACAAGGATTATGCTGGTAGGATACTATATGGTCTGGCTGTGAGGAAACAAATAAAAAATGAAACTCTAGTGCGGTGAAAGCTAATTTTTGGATTGCCTGTTTGCTTTTCTTCTCTTTTTGCTGTGTTTTCTTAAGTCTTTACAACTTTACAATATATTAGAATTTCTAAATCGCAATAGGATCCCAAATTAATATCAAAGCCAAATCAGATGGAGGAAGGATATAATATATAATTAAAGCTTGCAGATCTATGCTGACACCAAGAATGAATACATCAAAATATATTCAAATGCATAAAGAGTGTTTACACTCTTGAAAGCAAATGTAAAAGACAGGTAAAACTACCTACGCATCACTAATAGTCCAATTTCTCACAGACATTACAGCAGAGGTAGGTACTGGAAAATGACTTGAGGGAGTAAATAATGACTTTATAAAATAGTCATACAGAAGCTTCTATATATCTGAGTGCTGTGAAAAGAGAAATTTTGTTAGCTGCTAAGAAATTCTACTTTTCTGGCTGAGAAACAAACAAACAAAAAAGATTAACTGCTTTACTGATTATCAATTTTCAGCAAATAAATGAGAACATTGAGTCCCGTCCACTAGTACATGACTCTCAATATTAGTTAATACATAAGCCTCGATGATGCCTTGGCAACACCTTTAGAACAATTGAAAATAAAAATGTATCACTTACTTCTTGCAATACTTGTCCAAGTGTCTCCCGGCTGTGAATACGCTTCCTGTTGAAAGCCCAAACCACACTTATTTCTGCACAAAGCATTGGGGGATCTTGTAAACATCAATCATTTACCGTACTTCAAAAAGAGAAGACTGTTTATGCTAGGCTTTGTTCCACATCCTTTCCCTTACGGAATCTTGATGCGATTTTACGGAATCTTACTACAATCTTACAGAATCTAAACTCTGATTCAGACCTGTTATTATTCACATCAGGAGGAACTACCTGGACTAAGGCCTGCTACTCATTGCATTTTCTCAAAAGCAAACTTGTTTATCAAAAAGCTTAGTAAAATTTCAGCATAAATCGTAATATCCAGATATAGCTGATAATTAGTTGCTTTAGTGCCATCTTCTCCAGCACTAGACATCTGTTATTCAGCAATTGATGCAAGATTAACAAATAATTCTTTTTTTAGTCATTCTTCCAACATAATCAAAGTGGTAAGCAGTGCTTGCAAACACAACAGTAATACAAAGACTTAAAAAAAAAAAATATATATATTTTCTATCAAAAGTGAGGACATGTCACTACCATTATTGTTTCCAAACATACTGTAATATGTGCACTAAAAATAGTAGAAATGCAAATAGAAAGCAACATATTTTTACCTGTCTATTTTGGTTGCTATGACCACTGTAAAATTGCCTTCTGTATTGGGCAAGTACGTAGAAGGTATAATCACATAACTTCCTGCAGGAAGTCTGCAAAGTTGGCTTACTTCCTGTGAATAGCAATGAGGTACACAGCTAACCAGTGGCTCCAAGTGTAGAAAAGAGGAAGTATGTGGTTTCCAGCTGCTGTTAGGCACCTAAAAAAAAAAACAACAACAAGAACAACAAAAAAAAACCCAAACATATGCCTATCTTTTCATATATTTCAGGCCTCACAGCGTTAAATTCCTAGTATACCATAGTATGGTACATTCGATATCTATTCCACTCCAAATACTCACTCTTCTGTACAGAGCTATAAAAGAGAGAGATGGGAAGGCTTCCAGAAAACCCAGATGGCAATATTAAGTACAGATAAATCATTCCTAGCATGTTTGTAGACAATTTATACAACCCACTACCCACATAGCTCAAAAGCTTTTTCTATTGTCTTCCTCACTGCAGCCTAACGCACTTGTTGTTTTTCCCCTCATTGATATGGTGAACAGACTATGTTCTTCCACTTTCTAGTGGTCTGTCTTGTACTAAAAATTCATATTAGACTTCTCAGTCTCTTATAGACATGAAAAATGCCCATCTTTCTTCACATATTGTACATTTGAAGCTATATGATCACTCCTGATGCTCAACTCCAGACTCTCCACTTCAGCAACACCTTTTTTGAAGTTTTCCAAAAATAAAGCTAGCTTTCCCTGCAAAATAGCTACCTAACCAGAAGCTTCCCATTCTACATTTATGCAATTGATCACTGGCACATACATGGACAACCTGTATTTGTCCATACCAAATCCTATCTCGTTTTGTTTCAGATCATCTGTTCAATATATCACAGTCCTTTTGAATTCTGATCTTGTCTGCACATCCTACACCACTTGCCAATGGACAAGTAAGTAATTATTAGAGATTAAGATAGTAAGTTTTCATGATCAATTACCAAAAAGTATCGTCCTCAATCCCTAAGACGCTGAGAATTCTTTGCAAATCCTCAAAAGAGTTCATCATTTCTAAAACTAATTTAGAACACTGGAAGGACTCGGTGGAATCTATTATCTGGTTACTATGCTACCCAGCCTGTAGTTAGCCTGTATATTTCACAGGCATTACTTCACAAGACCAGCCTGTGTTTCTCCTAGAAGCAGCATGTCCCTTGCCAAGTGCAAGAAGCACTGAACTGACTGACAGGCTTACCTTCACGCTTGGCATATGAGCAATCAAACCGACCAGAAGACTTACCTGGAAAATATGGAAACCTATTGGACGACACTTGCTATCCTGGCAGTGCTGACGGAGGGTAACTTTCACACTGCTTTTTCCTGGTCCTGCAGGAATGGAGAGGGGAAAGCAGGGATTGATATGAAAGGAGGGAAAGTTCCTGCTACCTCCAGCACTTTGCCCATTTTTCCAGCATCCATGCAGATGCACCGTCTCCCATTCACCTGCTGGGAGTTCTTCACAGAGGGCAGCATCTGCGGGTGGTGGTTTTAGCTCACTGTCAAACGTAAGAGAGAAAAGAAACTAAATGTATAAAATCTGCATAATTTCACAAAATCTAGAACACCAGCTCACAAAAATGAACTAGTATTACATAAACTTACATAAATACAATTCCTCCAAACTTTCAGCACAAAGAAAAAGAGAACTGTACAATTTGAAGTCCTTATGTAATTCACAGAACTCCACAAGACAACATAGCATATACAAACCATGCACTAAAACCTGACAGATTTTTGTACATTCATGAAGTAATGCAGCTTACACATTTTTCCTTGATACGCCTGTGCTCTTTGTCCTATCTGAAAGTGATACAACTGGCAGCAACTTCTAGAGTATACATGAGCACCTCAGTAAGTCCAAAGTATACATTGCATTCTTTTTTATATTCATTATGTCTTTAATCAGAGGTAAAATGATAGTTTCCTCTGACTTGATCACTGCATTGTTAACCCATATTTCAATCCTATCCCAGCACTGCTTTTCACAGCCATATGAACAATTTAGTATTGTTATCAGTTGTGCAGAATTTGAACTTGTATTTCAGCATAACTTGAAACATATCATCTGTTCTTATTTCCAATTTTCCAGTTGAGAACATGTAACAGCTGTTATGTTATTCTGTGATTGTCCATTCTAGACACATATCCAGGCTGGCACCTCTGTTTCAGTCTGAGGAAGTATTATACTTAACAGCAATACTAGAAATTTTATCCCATCACTGAAAGTGCAACATGCTATACAGATGAAATATGCCCAGAAACTAAATATATTGCTGGTAAGTAGTATACAACTTACACCCATACAGCAAAATTAGCCTCATAGTTTTGTAGACCTTTATTCAGTCTAAAACTTGATGCCATCTTGCTTCCAAATTCCACAAAGTAAATGATTAATGCACGTTCTGGCTTTGTAGTGTGATTTGCCAGCTTCTCTCCGAGGAGATACAAGTTGATAGCATACTACCAGAATAGAAAAAAATGTGAACAGCTTTTAAACATGTTGCCAACAGTACGTTTTGCCTCTGTATATAGCTTACCTGGTGCGAGCTGTTAGACAACCTCAGATTTTTTCAGGTTTACTTAGCAAAATTGTACCTTCTTCGACTCCACACAACTACTCATCATCATGTCTTCTTATTTATTTCAAGGCTATGGTCACCAACACAGAATTGCTCACAAATAACTGACTTAAGTGCTGAGATAGCTACGTAGTCAGCTACAGTTAAGAAAATTAAAAGTCATCAGAAGCTACTAAACTGACATTGCTGATATTTCTTGTTGGATAAGCAAGCATTTTTATATAGAAAGAAAAGATTGTTCTCAGTTCATTATAAAAGTCTATTTTGTGTCACAAGTTATGAGGAAAGATCAGCTAGAACACAATACGCAGAGATCCTTCCAATAATTTTACCATAAAGCTGGTAAACTTCTTGAGGCCTTCACAAGTAAGAAGTTCAGCTGTATTGTCAGTGTTGAATGCTTTAATTCAAAAAACCATTCTTCATTCCGCTAAAGAAGACAGCATAAATGTCAGTGCTATTTTCCACACCTGTTCTGAAAAGATGAGCAGTGAGCACTACATCAGAGTCCACTGCTGACGCTCCATTTGCATTTGAAGTTGTACTGCTCACTAATAACAATGTTATATGTCAGGCAATCTGTTAGTATGTGTTTTCCAGCATACATGATATATACTGCTCTCCTTTTCTGTCGCTGATTGCAATAACAGCAGCTGCTTTTAACATCTGTGGTACATCTTCATTTTTCCATACATTAAGAAAGAATTTCCACATATTGAGAAACATGTTCTGCAGAAACCTATTCAGTTCTTTTACAAAATATACACTTTCTCAAAACACTAGGTGCAGTTTAGACTCAAGACACTACTTATCTGACTACTTCTGACATATTTTAACAGGAGGTAGTAGCAGCTTCATGAAAAAATACAAGGAGATAGAACACCACTTCCATGAATTAAAAGACAAAACAATATTGTTACTTGGTACTCTGCACAACCCTTCAAAACATTTTGAACATTTACACTTAAGTGCTATACTTCACATATTTGTTTATGTCAACGACTGTAAGGAATTTTCTGTTTTGTTTTAAACCTACCTGAGAGAGATCCTTCCTGTTGAAAATACACGAAGCAAGAAATTCCCTACTGCATCTTTCAGAAAAGTGCTGGGAACAACAAGATAAAACCCAGGCGAAAGGTCACAGCATACATGCACTTCTCTATCATAGGAATGGCAGACGGTACCTACAACTGGAGGAGCAGAGAGGGTCTTTGGAAGGTTAAATCGTTTCTTCTCCACCTAGAATAGATGCATAATGATGCGTGGTGTTTTAGGAAAAAAGAGGAGTTTTTAATAAAACTGAAAATGATCCAATATTGTTTACAACATTTTTAAACAAGCATATGTTTACAAAACGAAACAAGTAAGGAGGAGAGTATCAGCAGATAAGCTGAACATCAAAGAGGAGTAAGAAGAGTTAATATTCAGAAGGAGTAAATTTAGGGATAGTCATCAAATAATCAGCCTGAAATGCCATGCACTAGTTTGGAACAGTCCCAGAAGTTCTGCTACTTGGCACTCAATGATAAAAAGAAAGTACTAGTCCACTAATACTTTGTACAGACAGTAACTGCATTGTGAGATAAAAAGGATCATTCCAACGTAAATCAGAGATGTAAAATCTGAACAGTTGAATCATGTCACTGCCATAGGAAATGAATTATTTTACTCAGATGTTTCAGTAATGCTTTAAAACTTCTATTTGCAAAAAGAAAAATATCATGCCTGTATTACCTTCCAGACATGCAGTCCCACAGCCTGATAATTCTTCCCCTGTATGCCTTCAGTCAAAGACAGATTTTCCTCTGCTAAGTGAGTCAGATTTTGAATTCTTCCGGCCCAGTCAGCACTGTATTTCCTATGCTTCTGCAGCAGAGCAATGCACACCTCACTCTCTTCACAGACTCTCAGCCAGAACTTAGGGTTGGTAGGGAAGCTGCTGTTGTTACGGCAGCCACCTGCGGACTGGCCTCTCACCCAGGATCCAAAAAGATTCTGCGAGTGATACAGCACCTTCTCTAACAAAATAAGAAAAACATGGTGTGGATTTCAGACACCAGAGGCTACTTGATTTTATACAACAGATATGGCAGAAATTCCCCAGCCCAAGAAAACATGCTGTCATAGCCCTGACACTTTCTCCAAGCAGATATTCACATCAAACATTTTGAGAGGCATGAGAATGAGTATCACAACTAGTAATGGCAGATTGATGACAACAGCCTTCTAGATAGAGAACACTAATCTCTCAACAAACTAGTAAGTAACTAGATCTCAGAGAAATATCAAAGACTACTCTAAAGATCTTCAATTGCCTCTCATCCCTCTATTCTTCCCAGCAGAGACAGAAAAGACCTATGGATCTAAATGAGAGGGAAAGACAGAGAGAAATTATGGTCTAGTTACATCCATTTGCAATTCAAATCAGTCTTTCCCATTGACATAGTGTTATTTGTATGAGAAAGATGTTTTCTTATACTACACCTGTATAGAGACTCTGAAGTTGTCCTTCCTCATTGACTGGAAAGCCCATGGTAATCTCATCAAATTCCCTGAAAAATTCTTCTTCATCAACCCAGAATTCTCCCTCTTGGATCTGTGAGAGCAGTTCTGAAGCAACTACTGGATCTAGCTGGCTCCATCCTTGACCACTGCACATAAGACAAAAGTTAACATTTAGTTCTTTGCCCAGTAAAAGCTCCATAACAACGTTCTATCAAATATCCCATGGAGCAGGACATTAAGAAGAGATTTCTTCATTTTATTGTCAAATTCTTGCATTGAGTATTTCTGTATACACATTGCTCGTAAGTGAGAGGAATAAAAGAAAGTATGAATCACAACATATCAAAGAAAACTTAAAAATTACTTAATACCAGATTGGATACAGCAGCATACTTTTCGGTGAAACAGCTACATTGCTTACAACAGACAATACAGTCCAAAGTGTGAGAGCAAAATAAAGGTTTTAACAGTTGTTAAAAATAGCAACAAAAAAGTAAAACAAGCTGCACAGTGACTGTTCTGAAAGAATTTTAATGCTGTACAGCCAACATCAAAAACCACTGTCTATATGAAGCAGCTGGTTATCCCCATGAGTCTGCTGGCTAAGTCAAGATAAACCAAGAATTTAAACACCTCATTATTTAGGGCCCATTAAAAGCTAGTACTTTCAATATTTTTTATCATTTCACTAACAACAGAGAACAGTTCTGCACTTGAATAAAACATGGCTCTAAGGCCACCCAATGAAATGCTATCTTGCAACTACATGGCAATTTACTGTTTGGCAAAGAAACCACGAGAGACCAAGAGTATCACCAAAGTGTATCTGCAAAAAACATCGACTTAAGTCTCAATTAATGTGATTAAGCCACATTTTTAACTCAGGGGAAAACACCTGTTTCTCTAAAATGTTTATTAACATGATCATATAGTCGCCATATTTTAATGCTGAAAGCTTGCTCCTTGGGCCAAGAATTGCATGCTCTTTTGTACAGTCTAAATATACTAACGCTTTTCAAAATAAGCTAGTAGGGTCTGCCCTTTCATTCTTGTTACTTTGCTATATGAACTGCTAAACATATTTCTGCATTTTCTTTAAAACAGATCTCTTCTTTACACCTACTCTTCTATCTACTCTAGTCCAGCTTCTCCTACTCAGATTAATCTACAGAAGTGAGTGCACACAAGCAAAAATCATAAGCATCCTTTCTTCTGCTATATTTTGTTTAACACATACTCCTTTGCTTGTCTTCTGCAACTGACAAGATCAAATGAGAAGAGCCGAGTAAAGCTGAGTAACTACTTACGTCACAAACATCTTATGAGCAAAGACACTTAGATCAACTGCAGAACAAAAAAGCACCAAAAAAAATCAGAGACAGAAAACAAACCAAGGTCTTAACTCTACAAAAAGATACTATGCTTTGATAAACAACAAAAAAGTTATTAAAAAAAATTTAGATTACCAGAACTAATAGATCAGAATGACTACCCTTAGAACCAAGGAGCTGTGTGAACTACTGAACTCTCTAAAGGACTGCATACAAACTGAAGTCTCTTTCCTCTACTATAGCCTATTGGCGATTTTTGCTTTGCAATACATAGTTATGCTTTGCGCTTCCGAACTTTCGCAAATGACTTTTCCAAATTAAAATAAACCTACTCACCCCTCACACCAGGGACCTCTCCAGCACCGCCTCCCCCAAGGATTTCGTATTCGTAGTAGGAATATTTCCTTGCCTGACACTTCAGACAGATTCAACATGTCTATCACAATAAAGGCATGAAATTCTCCTAGTTCGCTTGCACCTGAATAGAAAAAAAAAAGGGCATTTCAAAGTAAACAAAAGAACCTGCTGCATATTTTACAATGAATGACATTAAACTATCCTGTGAAAGAAGGCAATTTTGAGATAAAAGGAAATTGTTTTTAAATTATATAAATATATTTTTCTATATATAAAGTATAAAAACAGCATAAAAAACCCAAACAGTTCATTTTAGTTGTGACTATATAGAAATAAAATAAACGAAAATTTTAAAGCATATTAACTCACTACTTGATATCAAACATCTACAAATTCTCAGTGTTGAAATTCATTGGGGTTTTTAAAGGGTTTTTAAGGTGCTTTTTCAGGGGGTGGGGCGGTGTGCGTTTGTTTTTGAGAACTGACCATATTCACATCTAATATAAAAAGCACTCCTCAAAAGCACCCTCCATCCTGAACTCAACATCATCATTAAATCTTTTTTTATCCAAGGTTATATAAAATTGCACCATGAAACTCATATGGTACTAGAGCCAGCACTATGCACTTGGCTGGCTGCCTTGTGCTCTGAACCCTGTTAAATCGAGACATTTACTTTAAAAATGCCTAGAACTTTACTATTACCTTGTCTGGAATTGAGGACCGAGCAGCTTATTACACACTGTTCCTTCAGATTCATTAATCGCCTAAACACTGCTTTCTCCAAAACCATGCCAGTCTTCTCTTTCTCCATGTTCCTTCCAGGGCCTTTCAGGGTCCATCTTTCAGCAATTCCTCCAGTCAGATCAACCAAAGCATCTGCCACCTGTCCTGCCCACAACTGTTCATAAGATCCATGTACTCTGTAAAAAACCAAAACAAACAAACAAAAAAAACACCCAAGAAAAAGTTTCTACAAGCAGCAGAACTAAAGCAGCATGGTTCTTGCGTACTTTCAACCCCACGTTATACCACAGTCGTGACTGTACCCTACCCCAAGTAGGCAAGAGAAAGTACATACTATTTTATTTATACGGTATACAACAGAATATGTAAGCCATCAGACATACCATCGTTTGATGGGGACTTTATTACAATTCATTCCATCCTATATAGAAACCACTCTAATCTAGTACTAGTCATTTATACCTTATTATCTGTGCACTACATCATCTTTCATGATATACTAACTGCATTCTGTATAAATAAATAACATTTCTTTCTCTCCTTCAATTATTCTTTGTTCACTCCACACAAACAACCAGAGTAGCACTTCCTTCAAGAATTTAAGTAAATCATGAGACTACCCTACCTCATGCAGCAGATGCAAAAGATAACAAAATAAATCAAGACTATAATAGAATGATAAGACAAGATAGAACAATAAGACTCTACAGAACACAGAGAATATTACCTTTCAAACTTACAGAGAAGCTTTAACATGCATTGCTGCTTCACAACTTCTGCTCAATGTATCTACAGTTGAATAAATTACTTCACACTTAAAGTCTTTTTCTGCCCTCTGCTGGCAACCACACAATCCTTTGTCCAAGTTCTTGTGGACATTTGATGTCTATCTTACCAGTGCACTTTGTCTCCAAATTGTTTTGTCCATCTGGACAGCATTTTGATGGATGTGTCATAAAACATAAAATAGCTGCATTTTCAAACACATTAACAATATGGTTGTTTCTTCTCAAAATAATAAACTATCAAATTAAGCAAAAGCAGCAGTGAAACTCATACAACCAGAGCCTCAACTAGCATAAACTTACATAATGTTGTTGCTTTCCATGAAAATATTTGCATGCTGTTTTTCATTGAGCACTCAGCTGCCCTCAAATGCTACACTAGTAAAATATTTCCCTTTAATAAATTAGATGACCAATGGATAGTGACTTAATGAACATAATTTTGCATCCTGATAATTCATTGCAGCTCTTACTTTTCATCATAATTCTCTCCCTAAGACTATCTTACCTCATATGCAACTAGAAACACACCTTATAGACTACAGTTTAAAGAGCTACTTCTGCACAACCCAGTATGGGAAAGCTGGCAACCATTGTACTTTATATTGAATAATACACAGATCTATGCCCAAAGCAGTCAGATAAAATAAGCAAGCAGAAGGTATATGAGTATTGTACCTCCCTTTACTTCCCTCAATAACAGCGTTCACATACTTTGCATACGCTTTTTCCAACAGTGGAAGCCAAAACAAATCCTCTGTCTGACACTGGGAAAAGCAGAGTTTACCACCAAGGCAAGGCAAACGATCATCGATGGTCACTTCCACCCAGTGTCCAAACTGCCACACTCGACAAGTGAAACAGCCTTGATATGACTCATCTGTCCAGCTGGGCTGACCTGGAGGGATTACCTAGATGGCAAAAGCCAAAACCAAGACAATTTTTTTTTTATTTGTTTTTTTTAACAAAACCAGTTTAAAATACGCTGAATATTAACTGTTTGTAATAATCACAGAAAAAAAAAAAATCACAACAAAAACAATAAAACTAAGCATAACAAAACTACTACTCAGTTTTGAGGCCTGGGATTCAAAAGCAATATACAAGTGTAAATTAGGCAAAGAAAACTTCTGAAACATGAAACAAGAAACTTCTCTGTACCTTATTCAGTAGATATTTACTCTTCTGCAAAGCCACACAGGCACACAGGAACCAACAGTCTCCCAAAATTCCTTGTTTCACTTGCACATCCTGCAGATTGTTTGAAAATAACCGAGGAGTAGAACAAATGTCCTAAAATTAAAAGAAGAGGAGTTAAAGCCAAATCCTCCATGGCATTCTAAGGAAGTTTGTGTTTCAGGGAATGGGAGGGCTCCAGAGACCTCTCACAAAATAAGGGAATTTTCACCTCTAGAACATCTCCTTTTCAGACACAGCGTAAGCAAGCAATAACAAATTACTGCCTTGTGGCTATTTTACGGGTACTTTATGTGAGGTAAATCTAGTTCCCATATGAATTTTAGTACACAAATGTCCCTATCAGGTGCAACCTTAGCAGAGGCATCAATAAGTGAAAGACAACATAATTCATCAGCTCCTTGCTAGACATATGATCAGCTGTGATAGAACTGATGCCATTCACATTGCACTGCACATCCCAAGTTACAAATCTCAGCATAAGAGAAAAACCTTTCCTAGGGCAAATAAAAATACATAACTTGGTAGCAAAAGAGGTCATTTCAAATGCAAAGTCCTGATCACTGAATCAGATCTGAAAATGAGTTTTTAAAATGGTTCTTCTCTCACCTGTAAACACTGCAAGAGATGGAAATTAACTGATCAGCGCTCAGTAGTAATCAAGGTGTAAGGTACAAAACCAGAAAGTTGCACGCTTGACTCCATGAAGTCATTTGTTTACCAATTCTATCTGATAGCCAACAGCTCTATCACTGTTCTACAGCCATCCCCAGATGCAGGGGAGAAAAACAATACCACTAAAGACGACATGCTTTTTTTCTCCATTGCATTTTTATAGCCTTTTTTTCCCCTCCACACAAAGGCAGTATCATCAATACTTCACTTTAAATGAATGTACTGCAGAAACGCATTCTAAGCTTCTTAGCTTTCATATGGCTTGCTCTGAAATCCAGCTGTAAGTTTAAGAGCAATACAAATCATATGACAAGCTATAACCTTAAAAAAGTTTTCTTTCTTGTTATCAAAGAAATCAACAATCACAAAAGGCAATATCCTCCAGAAAAACTCTAAAATCCAGTTTTCAAGACAGTTATGCAATATATCAAAAAATCTGGGAATGACATAACGCTGTTTTTTAACTTGGTATGCACGTTATTTGTGTAATGAAGCATATTTATAATAAAATATCTGAATTTCTACTACTGCCATGAAAGTTCTATAACAGGATTTAAATCAAACCTACAAACAAGCACCCAGACTTAAAAACTATAATTCATATATTGTTAACACTGACATACATTGCTTTTATCACGACTATATTTCTAAACAATAAACACACGCAGAAGCAGTCATTCAATGCTAACTACCATTTACTACCTTAAAGTCCAGTTCTGCTAAAATGACAGTCTTTTACACCTTAGAACTCACCTTAGGTCTCAACCAAGATATCTCGCCTCTGAATTGGGCAAGCGGGGTACAATAATCAAAAAATATAGAATTATCACTGGCTGGAAATGTGGGGTCTGTGTAAAGGTCTCTTTTCACGATTAATTGCTTTTTCTCTCCCAGCATTTTCAACACAATCCTAAGTAGCTTTGCTGGCTATTTCCACGACTTTATATTGCCAAGCACCAACCTAGAATGTAAACGAGCATTAATTGAGAACTGCAACTGAGAAACAAATAAGCAATACAGATTTCTTTAGGAAAAGAAAGCCTCTCACTCTTTGCACGGAGCACCCTGAAGCACGCCATTGCTGGCTTCTTTCAGCACCTGATACCACCCTAGAAAGACCCAGCTCTGCTGGAAAAGAGAAAGGGGGTGTCAGAGAGTCCTGGGTACTGTCCCTCAGCAAAGCAGGCCCCAAAAAGAGACCTACACCCAGGAGCCCGCTTCGACCCCTTCCCCGCCCCTCTACGCACACCCTCCCCGAAGGATCCCTCCACCAACACCCCTTTCCTCACAACCGGCCCCAACAAGGCCCCCTCCACACAACATCTCCTACCCACGAGCCCCCCCACCCGACACACTTCGCCACAACAGGCCTCAACCAGGCCACTTCCACAGAGGCCCTCCGCCACACCCGTCCCTCACCGCCCCTCCGACCACCACAAAGCCCCCCGGTCCCAGGCATCTCCTCACCGCGGGGCCCGCCCCGCCGCCATGCCCAGGGCGGCCGTTACCGCGGCAACGCCGGACACTCTCACCACCCCCTCAGCCTCTTGTCCGGCACAGAGGTAACGGATTAGGCCGCTGACCAATGAAGAGGCGGCAGGCGGGCACGTGGCGCACGCACCACCAATCCGCCGCCGCCCGCCGGAGCAGGGAAGGGACAGGTCCCAGCGGGCCCCGCGGCGGGCGGGCCCCGCCCGCGGCCGGATCGGGAGGGGGTGGCGGCCGCTCCCGCGCTGAGGGGAGAGAAGTCAGCGGAGGCCGCGGGATTGATGGGCCCGGGCGGTACCCCGTACTCAGGAACACCTGGGAGAAACTGGAAGTTCTCCTGCTCAGAGCTGGAGGCGGAGAGCTTAGCGGTCACCTGAACAGCTCTTAGAGGCTGAGGAAAACGAAAAGGAACTTATTTTCATGAGGGTGATGACAGAGAAACTGGCAGAGAAATTGTTGACCCTCACAAAGTGGTTTCCCGAGATAATGGCAAAGATCACACCTTCGGATAGTTTATCACTGAGTAATTCCCCACGGGCTGAACCAACAAAGGAAATGTGGCGCTTCTCATACTTCAATAACTACTACTGCCTAGTGAAATAGAAAAGAAAAAATGCATTTAAAACACTGACTTTCTATAACCAAAGCACAACAATGACAAAGGAAAGAAATACAGAAATACAAGGCCCCTTGCAGGCCGCCCTTCACTAAACCACTGCTAGTTCCAAGGTCCTTGGGCGGCATCAAGGCCACTTTCTTCTTCCTATTTGGGCCTTTTATGTTAGTGTTTCTCAAGAAGTTCAAGTGTGGTCAAGTAAGCAGGCTCAGCCAGCGTCAGAGGACATGATGTTTACCAAAAAAGCTGTGTTTCACACTCACCTATAATGATGGGGTTTAGTCTAAGGGTTATGTCACCTGGTGCTTGGGTAGAGAGGTTGTCTTAACGAGAGAGATCCACAGAAAACACTGGTCTGATTCGTTCGTCAGAAATGAATGCAGAAATCCTCCTCTCAAACCTCCTCCTTAGCAGAATGGAAATACTCACAGGTAACTGCAGTAGCTATCCGACCACTGACCGATCCAGAAAGACGTTCTCTGCCCCTTGCTTATGCCCATTGTACAGACACAAGGCTTCTCCCCCTGATACAGCAAATTTAATCAACATGCTAGACTTCTCACGTTCGAGTTTTGACCCTTTCAGGAGCAAAGGAAACATTGCCGTCAGTAAGAATAAGGACCCCTCTTGTCTATGGCTCATGCAAGAGAGCTGCAGCTGCACAGGCTGCAAGTGAGCTGACACAGGAGAGGTCTGTTCGGGGAGGGAAAGGGAAAAAAAAAAAGACCTCTGTCTCAGGAACAGTGAGGCTCTCATCGGCGTGATTTCACCCTTGATGCTTTCTTTAGGAAACAGCGATCATAGATCACAACTGCATAAATTCCATTAGATGGCAGATTATAGAAAGCAGTATGAATGTTGAGGTCTAACTGTAAATACAGTAGATCCGACCTGGAACAGTGAACTAGTTAAACGCGTAACTATTTATTTATCATGTTATTAGAGGGAAAGCGATGGACATTATCTTGGTCTCTAAGACATCTAATATGCTTTCCTTGCCTCCACTGCAAAGTTGGCAATGGGCAAATTCATCCATTACGCAGCTGGTGATGTTTTTTTCTATTAACTCCAAACTCTTTGGAACAAAAGCAGCAGAGAATTTTCTCTGTTGCCTCTTGGCAACCCTGCTGGATTAAAATATTCCTGAAGACAGAAACACAAGTCTATTTAGACAGAAAGTCTTCAAGAGAATATTTTAAGACAAAATGGCACTTTTTTGTCAATGTTTCTCAGTGCACTTTACGTAGGTGCTTCCTATTTCCTTCTAAAAGAGGAAAGCAGACATCCAGAGGCAGAGTCCAGTTGCTATGGCAATTTAAACAGTTAAAAGGGATTTGCGTCCAGTTAAACAGCCAGCTCATTTCCATGTGAATGAAGACTATCCTTTGACAGAGTAGTATTTGATATTTTCATGATCATTTTCCAGTTTTGGGGTTTCATCAACCTCATGTTTGCTTTTGTCTCCAACTCCAGATGGTTCAAGGACAGGGAGACGGTAAAAGCGATCAAGCAATGGTGGTTGGGCCCAACGTTTGTATCTGTTTCTGCAAACTCTGACACACAGAAGTTGTTCAAATTGCACAGGGGAGCTCTTCCCATTCTTTGGATCCCGATAGCAGGCTTAGGAAGGCGCAGGCTTAGTCCCTGCAGTACCACTAGGCTGATAGTGGTCGGAGTTGTGTCAGAGGAACAGCACAGAATGTCATTTTGCTTAAGAGAGATGTTGGAAGGGGTATTTGGGGCTTATGCTCAGAAGAGCATGGTATGGAAGAAGTCTCTGACGGTTTTCATCAGCCAGCCAGAAGCAGCCTGGTATCACAGTGCTCTCTTCAGCTACTGGGAAGACAGGCTCAGTCTTCTTCCAGAAACACACAGTGGCTTGGCCTGAGGAAGACTCCCTCTGCTAGACAAAGATCTCCCTCATTACCTCAAGCACACCCGGAGGTAGAGCACAGCTCCAAACTTCCATGCTGGCTACCACAGCACACAAAACAAGGTGGTACATGACATCAGGATTAAAACCATGCACAAAGCTGATGCTTCCCTAGGTCATACACCTAGGGTCATACACCTGGCATGTCAACGTTATTGTGACTTAATCCCTGTGACACTTTCCACCAAATCATACGAGCATGAAGAATATCCCATCTCCCACCCTTCCCTATCACCTCCCACTCTTCCTTAAGACCCTGAATCTCAGTAAGTATGCTTTTGGAAAAGTGTCCAATGCTCTGCAAAACCCATTAATGCCATTTCTTACATTTTAGAGAGAAACTTGTCTCTAGCATATTAGAACATCCTCCTTGTGGGGCACAAAGCACGCTGTATGTTCAACGTAATCCTAATTCTCTTGACAAGAAATCAGAGGTATAAGACTTAAGTTTTGCAGTGCAGAAGGTGCATGCACATAGAGGAAGAGTGAGAGGAAGTGTTCACTCAGGGTCAATCATTCAATGCAACCAGTTGGTCTCCTTCTGTATAGAGTGAAAAGTCACCTTCAGAGTATGGAATAGCTTTTCTCTAAACTCCTTTATCTATAAAAGAAAAGGTTGCCATGTCCATGTAAGACATGCTCTAACTGGTGCCCAAATTACTACTCTAATTAATGAAAAAACAGGTTAAATGCACAATATTAATAAAAAATTCTTTTTAAGTTGGTGCAGAATACACAGCAGCATTTGAGGTAATTTTTGAGAAACAGTGTGCAGTTTCCACTTTAAAAGGATGCTGAAACATCATGCTCCACACCAGAGCTAAATACATGAAGTGTGGAAGACATACCTTGCAGCAAGAGACCAAACAACTCAATCTGTTTTCTTTAAGAGGTACTTACATGGGAAGGAGGTTAGTAACAGTAAGCAGTTTATGTTTCGCAAACAAAGCAGTAGCTTGGAGAGCTGGAAGCTGAAACTAGACAAATTCAAACTAGAAATTAGGTATGCAGTTTTAGGAGTGTATGCAATCAAAAGCGAGAACAACTTACCTGGGGTTTCAACAAATGCAGTGTCATTTAAATTGGGTCCTCCCAACAGAAGAATAATTCTGTGTCTCAGAGGATAGTGGCTAGATGAATCTCACCCTGTGATTTCTACTGTGGTTTCTTTTATACACAGAGTCTGATATTGTGGTCATAATGACTTTAAGCTTTTACCAATCTATAGTAAGAAGTGTGAAAACAAGTGTCATGTGATTTACAAGTGTTGACTGTATTGCGTTGTTTTATCTTTGGACAAACACAAACAGGGAAAACAGACTGAAGGGCACTTGACCTAAGTGAATTGTGCAGTATATGTGCTTAGTATGTATGTACAGAAGGTCCTGTGTTATCCGAAAAAGGCAAGGGCCAAGGTCACTGCAGTGCAAGAACATGAGAAAATTTTGGTTACATCAGAATGTTTGGGATGCTTGCTAGAATTGTTCTCGGTTAATGGAGTGCATGGTTAGGATGTTGCAATGTATCATGACAGCAAAATTACTGATACAAGCTTAACAGAGTAATAGGTGTAGCTAACAAGAATTATACTTAACGTATCAATCAACGTGGCTATGAAATGCTAAAAAATGAAGTTAGTAATACTCCATTTTATTAAAGGGTTTGGCTCTTCAGAGCTTTTCCACAAGTAGTATTTCTAGATCCCATCTTGCCCTGCTCAAGGCTACAATGAGATAAAGTAACAGCCTTCATTTTCAAAATAAAGATAACCCTATCTCTTGGCATCTGCTTAAATAAAACCAATTTCCTGTACTAATCTTACTTTAACAGATCAGAAATGAAGGTACCAAAAGATAAAGCAAATAAATAGTTTCTATTTAATCTCAGTCTAATTTGCCTGTCAATGTGAAGTCTACTACAAATCAAGACAGAAAGTAGCCTGAAGCATTGATTTATTTTGTGTCAACAGAAGGAAGGCTTATCTCCACAAACATGCTGCCAATTTTTTGTCTCTTCAAAAAAGAAAAAAGAAAAAAAAGCACTCCTTGCTCGCAGGAGGAGCAAAAGTACCTGAAGAAGGACCCATGGAATACTTTCAACAAACCTTGCTCTGCTTCTGTGTTTCAGAGAACAAGTCTGATGAAAATAGCCATCTGATGGGATGTCACAGAGATGAGAGCAGAAGCACTGAGATCCCATGTTCTTTAATCAGGAAATGGTCTGTTAGGTTCGGCCAGCATTTCCCTGCTCTGATGCATGTATATGCAAACACACAGCTGATCCAATGTATTTCAGTCAGCTGTAGTAACAATAGATAATATTTACTTTTGATTATTTGCTTTTGCCACCTCTCCAAATTCTTGCTGTGCAGCTTTTAAATAGCTTCCAAACTCTCTCTATGCTGCACTCCAGAAAAGGACAAAACAAAGACAATGTACCAAGTTAGCTCTTCCACACATCTGTAGCAGGGACACTGAAAAACTGCCCAAAAGGCTAAACTTGTCACAAAGCTTAGTTTAATCTGACAATCATCATAAGGCATCCATGTAAATTAAAAATTCCCACCAGGGTCACATACATTCTCCCACAAAATAAAACATGTTAAAACGGAGGCCTGGGATTCCAAAAGATGCTAGTGGTTACTGGTCTTGGCCAGGCTGCCGCTGCTGGCAGTGGGGTCCAGGAGACGCAGCACCAGCAGCAGCAACTCAGGAAGTGGAAAGTCAGCTTGCACAAATCTCTTTCAATAGAACGACAAATAAAAAGGAAAGAGATTTGTACAGAAAACATCATTCTCCATCCTTTCTGGGAAAACAGAATGAAAAAGATAATCCCATTCAAGGAGCAAAGAGCAGAGCTCAAGTTCTGAAGCCCAACAATGCTGATGGCACATTTTGAAAACTAATGAAGCACTACGGAGGCCTGAGTTTATTATTGCTTTATCCCAGTTCAGCCCAGGCTAAGGCTACGGTGAAGTCCAAATTAGTTTAAAGCCAGAAAATGCAGATCCAGTAACAGCACCTAAGTCCCCATCCACACATGGGTGTAAACAGATTCTTTTGGTGAAAAAAAAAAAAAAAAAAAAAAATCCTGAATTTCCCCTCTTCCTGTGCTATGCAGATCCCCATAGCAGGGCTAAAATTTGCCCTGAAGTATATAAAGGATTCTCTCTCACATCTCCTTTAGCTGAGCATCTTCCAAATGCTTCACCTTTTATTCAAACGAGTCCTCTATTCTGGTGATACATCAGCTCAGGAGATGCTTCCTGGAAGCTCACCGAGAGGCACACAGCTACCCACACCTTAAAAAGAATGCGGCACAGAGTCTATAAACCGTCACCTGTACTCTGTAATACCCAACGATGCTTTGCCCTCAGCTTCCTGAGACCAAACGGCGCAGGCAGCAGAGAGCATCTCCCCATCTTGCATGCCTGGCCAATGATCAAGAGAAATAGCATGCTGTGTAAATGAAATGGCATCTTACCACCACCACCAGCCAGAAAACAGACTTGGGTAAAGCGGGGCTTAAAAATTTCACATCAAGAAAGAGGGTGCTTCCCTCAGACTATCGTATGACAGGGCAACTGTTATTCAGGAAAACATTATTCAAGGCAGTAAAATTTTAGCATGGATATCTCCATGGTTGACTTACAGGCCCAACATATGCTAGGGATCTTTTAAAAAATTAAATTAAATGTCCTGTTAATTCTTCCAAAAGGACAGACTAGAAGACACCCAGTGCATCTGATGAATGCACATGCTACACATCCTAACACACTAACAAAAGTTGCAGCTAGACTTGTCAAAACAGTTAAAAAGATTTAGGCATCCAGCTTGTACCAGAATTGATGGCATTTGGGCACCTAAATTTAACTTTTTTGAAAATTTGAGCCTACACATTTCTTTATTGCTTGTCCCATTGAGTGCAAAGGGAAAACTGAGGGTAGGGTTAACTACAGAAGGATTTCAAATCCATCATAAGGTTTCCCTGCTCCTTTATATATATATTTTTATATATATATATAAAAAGCATTATTATTATTTAGCCACCTGGGGGCAAGGAGGAACAGGAGCTATTTAAAATTAGTTTCTAAATTAAGCATCAGTCCCCTACCTCCCAAATCACATTACCTCTGTCACAGTAAGGAGCATAACATGAAAATGTGTTTGCTGCCACTGACAATTCCTGAGTGTCTCCTTTGCAGAATTTTAGCCCAAATATCAGGACAATGGCAGCTTGACACATGCACTCCCCAGCAACATACACACAGCAAGTAGGACATGCCTCAGTGGCCTCAGACAAAAAAAAGAAAAAAGAAAAAAAAACCCAAACCACCAGCCAACAAACTTGGAGAAACCACCCAGAAGAGCCTCAGGAAAGAGAACTATCCACTTTCCATGGAGAAGCAACTGCCCAGGAGTCCCTGCCCAGTACATACGGAATCAAAATATCCATCCCACAGCTGAAGGAGAGCTCTGAAACCTGGCAGTGTCACACGCTGCATACTTGAAGGCACATTTGCTTTGTGTTTTGGGAGAGAAATCCAGTTACAACAACACACTGCAGCTGCAGGGCTGAGGGAAAGGAGGCGACACTTGGGATCTTTCCTCTGTTCCTGTCCCCATTTTCAAGCTTCATGGCTGGCATGAGCTGGTGGTCTAAGCAGACACATTAACATCCCTGAGTGAAATGGCACCATTTGTGGCCTCTGAGACTTTGTCCTCAAGCACCATTGCTGGTGTGTCTGTAGTGACTGCTGTAGTGTCTATGGCAGGAAGTGGATTCAAGCCCTGTGACAAGATCTGTTGGATGGTTTTCCGCAAATTGGGGTGCAGCTGGTTTTGGGTCTGGTAAAAAATTTCTAAGGCAAAAGACTTGAGGGTGCCAGTGCAAAGGTCCTCATAAAGTGGAATTGTGTACATCCGAGACATCTGCAAAAAAAGGAAAACTGGATAATATCACTTCAATAAAAGTCACAAAGTTCAGCTCTTCTACAGCTACACTCCAACAGCCCTGAATGACTTCGGATTGGAGACAAGCAACACATTTCTTCAAAAGACAGCCAAGTCTATTCTAAATAAGTTTAACACATAGATTTTTATGAATGATAATAAAAAAACCATCTGGTCTCTAAGACTGAGCTATTGCCACAACTAACAGAACTATTTTTAAAAGGCCAAGGAGAAGAGGCCACAGCAAACACATGCATTAACCTTTTGCTCCTGCACAGTAAAAACTACTGAAAGGAATTCAATGAGCTCTAGCCTTGCTTGAAGTGTAAATATTCAAACAGTCACATGATTTATTAGTGTAAAAATTTCTGGTCTGGAAAAGCCAGGGCTGCTACAAAGCAACACAAAAAATGCACCGGGCAGAGCTGGGACAAGAGTATTGAGTTAGGCTAGAAAAGCACAGATTATCCGTAGGCATTTCAAATTACATCTGCCCATTCCTCCCCACCCGCTAGCAGGTGAGCCATGCTCGGCCCCTTTGCAACACACCTGGTCTACACTTGGCCAGGAAGCAGAAGTTCCAAGGTCTTTCACGTCGCATGTCTCATGCACATGTCTCATGCACTGAGAGGTGCAGTGATTTTAATCCAGCAGTTAGTACCTGGTTTTCCAAGAAGCGACGGACTTTGTAAAGGTCTGGATAATAGTCATTTCGGACTACAATCTGCAACCAGCGGATACGGATTTCTGCATTCATGGAGTCCAGCTGAGAGGAGTAACATTCCGAAAGCTTTTTTATCACCTCTGAAGAGAGCACACACATAGAAAAAAAACTATGACCTATTTTGTCAAGTTTGAGGGTCATCACAGAATCATGAATCATAAAATCACAGAATCATAGAATGGTTTGGGTTGGAAAGGACTTTTGAAGATCATCTAGTCCAACCCCTCTGCCATGGGCAGGAACATGTCTCACTAGATCAGGTTGCTGACCTGACCTGACTTTACATGAATGATAAGGTCAATGAGGGTTGGGGCTCTTTAGAATTCAATTCATTCTTCCAGGAATACTTTTCTACTATCCTGATAGAGTACTCACCATGTGGCAGTGGTGACCCATCCAGCAATCTGTCCAAGAAAAGCACTGTTTGGAACGTTCTCCATTTAGTGAGGTCAACACTGCTGGCAGCAGCAGCAGAGTCCAGAGGCTCTGTGGTCCAGAGTTGGAAGAGAGTCTCCACTGGTCTGGTCAGACTGGATCCCTGAGATAAGTCTGGCTCAGCTAACGGAGGTCCTGTAGCATTGAGCCAACGTTCAAACTCCAGTCCTGGAATGAGGAGCACCAAAAAGGTCGAGCAGGAGTGTCTGCAGGTGACTTGGCTGCCTCAAGGTTCAGGACTGCTTCTAGCACAGTTAAGAGAGGTTCTAACAATAGCAAATCAGACCAACCTATAGTTATAGTGACATAACAGTCTTAGCAGTCTCATGAGGCTACCCTACGCTACATCTGAAAGAGTGCCAACAACACCTTTGCCAAATTTAACCATGAGTTTTCTAGAGCTTAACATTACAGTGAGTAAGTACAAGAAACACATGTGCTCTTAAGACAGCCAGGCTTACAAGTATCTATGATCAAACTATGTTCTATTATAAGATTTTTTGTACGTGCATTTCTCTCAGAATTTTGAGGAAGACTGA
Source organism: Gavia stellata (assembly GCF_030936135.1). Classification (NCBI taxonomy): domain Eukaryota; kingdom Metazoa; phylum Chordata; class Aves; order Gaviiformes; family Gaviidae; genus Gavia; species Gavia stellata. The sequence continues at coordinate 19,561,301 of NC_082604.1, forward strand.
AGAATACGGGGAAAATCTGCTTCATTAAAAAAAAAACAAAGGAGGTGAGAGGGCTGACTAAGCCCCTCCTACCCACCAGCAAGAACAAGGAATTTTATATTTATTTATATAATCAATAAAACCAAAAAAGTTTCTCCACAAGCAGCAGAGCTAGCAGAGCCTGGTTTCCAACAGAGCTCTTCCTCTTGACCCTTTACCACCCCAGCACTTTCCTAACTCTTGACAATACCTCCTGTTCCACACCATTTACCCTAAAACTCCTCTCTCCTGCATCTCCTGAATATTAGCCAGGCAAAATTTAGCCCGTGCTATGGTTAAGTCATTAGCCAACCAATGGGCCAAATAAAACATACAACTGCTGAGCTCATGCTGCAGCTTTTCCCGCAGTAGGATCACTCAGCTGCATCTCTCCACAGGCAGTTTCCACAAAGCCTGTAGGAACCTAGTATCCGTAAGAGCTGTAGTCCGCTGCCGGTCTGGTTTAAACTGACCAATGAGTTCAATAATTACTTGCAAGGATGGACACATGGCAGGATAACATTACTCTCATTTCTTTAAGCAAATGGGCTAATAAGCACCTAGATTATACATCTTTCATAAATCCACCAACAGCTATAAATAGGGGATATAAGGGAGAGTGAAACATTATGGAAGAGATTTTATATGCATGGATAGGACCTTGGGAAAAGTTACAGTTCTCAAACCATGCTTTCTGTAATTAAAATAGATGAAATGTGTGTTCAGCTTTTCCTTGCATTTGAACATGTGTAAGTCTCACATGCACTGATCATTCTGTCTGCAGTGTGAAACATCAGTTAATGAGAAAGTTAACTGAGGGCCACTCAGCTGATTAATGCCAAAATTGTCAGCAATTTAAGATGCTCTCATTCCCCAGCATGGAGGCAGTAACAATAAATCACCACAACCATTTCTATCATGAACATCTGGCTGTTGCCGAAGGGTTTTGTTTGCCTTAGCATTTTCTTATGCATCCTCCAAGCCAAACGCAAAATTTATCATACACATTTTCTACAATGTTTACAGTTAACGAAGTAAACTTCACACCTGCTTTGCTCTCAACACATTGCTCTTTCAGCTCTGGAAAAAAATTCAGGAAGGAATCCAGAAGATCTTGAGCCACGACACTGGTAAATTTGTACTTCTCAATGTAGGCCTGAAACAGTAAAAAGGAAAAATTATGGTTAGGAGAAAGACAGCTTCCTTTCAATGAACAACCACTGCATACAATAGAAAAATAGAGATGGAAGAGTGAGAACAAATATTTGGAAGGGTGAGTGGGAGGTTAAAAAAAAAAAAAAAAGAAGCCTCCAGAAAAAATGTTCATTCCCCTCCCCACAAATGAGGAAAGCACTGTAACAAGAGAAACATTGGGTAGCTGCAAAGACACTGACAAGTCGACAGCTGACATAATTTTCTATAGGTTTTGCAAATGTGCTCCAAGACACCAAACCTGCCCCAATGTAGGAAACCATGCCCTTTGTCACCCTGGCTATAAAAACCACAAGCTATTACTGTTTAGTAGTGAACGAAGTCACATCATTCCAGTCATAGATAATCTACTGGAACAGCTTTCTAATTATTTGGAGCACAGAACAAGGGGTAACAAAAATACACTACTACTCTGTACTTGGCACCACAGAATCTGAGATGAAAGAAGAGCACATTCAATTAAGATAAATCTCAAGAAAAACCTGTCACATGTAGAAAGAATCATTTGGGATGACAGTCAGGCCCACACCATTCTTCCATCTCAGACACATTTGCATTCAACTTTACCCCATCAATTAGCCACAGTGACAAAAACTGAAAAAAAAAAAAAAAGCAGCTCTAAATCTCAAGAAATATGCATGCTTATTCACACTTACTCTTAGGAAGGAGTCAAAGTGTCTTGGGTCACCACAGAGCTGGGACAGGTAGTAAACAAAGCAGTAGCCTTTCTCATAGGTGAAGAGGTTCATTAAATTACTAGGATTTACACCTGAAAGGAGAAGACAACAATGTTATAGGACACTGTAATGAGGACACTCATTTCCAACCCTTCTAAGTATACAGACCCCTTACAAATCACCAAGTCAAGATGTAGTGACTTAAAAACAAAACAAGCCTGTTGTCAGTACATCTAATTTAGTGCAGTAAATTAAATGGAAGCAGTCCAAACATGCAGGCTGAAAAAATAAATTTAAAAAAAAATCATTGTAAGCCAAGTATTAACTCCCTATGGAACAAGTCACTTCAAATTCCAGGTGTGTTTTCAGTGACTTCAAATTTGGAGACAAATGCTTTTTTTTTTTTTCCAGTGCCAAACTCAGGGAATTGCCATACCACAAGTTTGTCAAGATATCAATATAAGGTAATCACTACTTGTTCCTTTTTTGAGACTTCTAACACATGCTTTTCCATTCCATTTGGTTCCAATATCAACTCCACTTGCATTTTAGGTTATTTTAAATATCATCTAGATTGAAGACTGCTTCACACCTCCAATGGTGATGACAGAACTAGAGAACTATCAATGAAGAAGATACACGATGCTGGAGTGGAGATGTGCATCTAGCTCCGGGGATGACCAAACAGCCTCTGCGTAGCTCACTCAAGAGGAGAGCAAGTACATATGTTTATCTGTATGCTTATGCATACATAAGTAATTCTTACATGAACACATAAAAAGAGGAACATTTAATAGCACAGGATTTTATTTGATGTTTCCAAATACTTTCATTACAAACTACTTTATTTTACATATTCAGAAGCTCAAAACCACACAGCTTTCAAGGCAGTTTTTCACACTCTGTTTCTGCCCAGTGAGTCTGTTCTGTTCTTAAACAGAACAACATTTATAAAAATGAGTTAGCAAACTTTGAAGAAAATGTCAAGGCAAGTTTCCTTACTTATTTTTAGACTGGTTTACAAACCAGTATTTCTTTTTTCTTTCTTTTATAAATGATATGTAAAAATTAGTCTTTTTTGGTCTATATTCCAGCATCAATATATAGAAATTTTGTGTACAGCAGCTTCAGACAAAAGCAATACCTGGCTCCAGTTTAACCTGAAGCTTGCTGACTGGGTTGTCTTCTCCAAGGAGCTTCATCTGTCTGTGGAGAGCATCAAGGCGGAATGCAGTCTCCAAACATGTGAAGGCAGCTCCTACCCCAGAAAGAAACATACTAGTTGTGGGAAAATGACTAGCAAAATCTGACCTGTGCAGAACTAGCACAAATACAAAATAAAAGCTACTGAAGGTGTAGAAGACAGAATGACAGTAACATAATGGCAGAGAAACTTGAGTGCAAAAAATCCTTGCAATTTGTAATGAAAGCCAGAACCTAAAACAGTGCATTTACTCATTCTGATTAAGCAGCAGGCTGAACTGAAAAACAAAGCAGCATGGAAAATATGCTGAAGTTTACATCACTGGCATCATCTTATCAGTTCTTGCAAGATAAGCAGAGCAGCATTGGAATAAGTGTTGCACAGGTAACTTTCAAGGAGCAATCAACTGCTACAAAAAAGTAATGTCACTGATAGAATAGCAGACACACAATTCCATATTCAGTGCCAAGGACATTACTAAGTGAATGTCACCTCTTGGGTGACAACAGAAAAGAATTAGATTTCGTTGGTATATTACAGATCCTGTGGATCTTTTTTAAGCTTTATCTAGCATCCTACTCATATCGTATCATACAGTTTTCACCTTCCACTCGTTAGGACTTCTTTTCCAGCCACAACTGGGTAGGCTACTTTCTCTTCTATCTAACTGCAATGTAGAGCATTCCATGCTTTCAAGCCAAACTAGCTGTATTACACTTGTAAGTCAAGAGATCTTTCCTATGCCCTTGCAGATGTAAAAAGCTATGGAAAACTGATTTTCAGATTCAGAAGATACTTAACATCCAGCATTAGTAACACTTTAGCTTTCTTTGCTAAGTCTTCAACGATAGAGCTTGTTACATAGATACAATCTCAGAGTCTCGATGTACCTACACAGGAATCTGCAATAAGCAAAATGATAATTAAGAACTAGGATACATTTGGAAGATAGAACCACCTGTACTGGCAGAGAAAGGGGCAGATGTGCTTCGCAGGGGAAAGCAAGAACCAGGATAGCTAGTGTTAAGGGCAATTACTTCTAGCTACAGAGAGAAGGATTAAGCAAGATCTAAGAGGTGTGGTAGTCCGTGGACTCCAATTTCTGTAAACAATGTCATTACAAAGATGCCTTTTTATTAACAGCAGAAGATACTCCAGAAATCAAGTCAGAAATGGCAATATTTAGATCAGAGGTTTGTCTTAGAGACAAAACAGAATGCAAAAAGAGCATACTAAAGAATGGCACAGGGAAAAGCATATCTTAGTTTCCTGAACAATTGCTTCTGGAAACAACCAGTTCTAAATTTCAAGAGAACAGACCAAAATCCGCAAGAATCTTGTCCTATGTCAGAGGGACAATCTAAGAGGGGATAGAGAACAGGTTAGTATCTTCTGACCTATTCGTACCACTGCCATGTATAATATAATGTGACAGTCCTAACCACTGAGAATTACTCCACATAAAACAGCTTTCAAAGATATATAATATACATTGTAACATCTCCATATATGCTCAGAGCACTTCTTTCCCTAAACTTCATTATCATCAGCTCATCTCCAAAAAAATATACATGAATAAAAACAAAGGCATCCTTCTACACACTCTCACTGCCAAAATTTTCAAGAATTTTTCCAAGATTGTTTACAGTGGACGCATGAGAATACACGTTACAGGCTTTTAAGAACGTAACAGGACAAACTAGAGAAGTGTATGTTCCCATTATTCACTTCAGTAAAAAAAACAATTAAACTGAAAAGCAATAGGAATGATTTACTATTTTTATATTCTAAAGACAGTATCATACAACTGACCTGTGAAATTCACTGATATAAGCAAAGGCAGGGCTGAAAAATTCTACAGGAAGCCTCAAGCAGATAAACAGACAGCTATGTAGATGTGTACATTCTTTTTCTAAGTGCTATTGCCATCATTCTTTCCAACAGTAGGTAGCTACTAACTGATCAGGATTAGAAAGGTACTTGTTCAGAGGACAGTTATTTCACAATGTAACCATGATAAGATTTCTTACATCTTTCTCTGAAGCATCCTCTGCTCACCTTGCTCTGACATATGAACACCTGCCTGGTACCCAACAGTAGTTCCAAAGTTCCTGCAAATGTCCTTACACCGCTGTGCTAACACACCTCACTCAAAGCTCCTATTACCGTATCAGGTACTGATTCCACCCAAAGCCAAGACAATGTCAGACTCTAAGCATCTAAGAAGTTCAATGCAAAGTTTGGCATCATGTGTGTTCCAGAAATAAAAAAAGAAAACCAGTTCCCTACAGACTTTTGAGCTCCCAAGGCAAATAGTCTATGCAACCAACTCTCAATTATTCATTAGACACATCATAAGGAGATCATGCATCATTTCTGCAACCATACCATAGGTCTCAGTGGTAATTCGGCGCTGTGCATATGTGGCTAGCCCCTCGCTCAGCCACATCTCCTCCCATGTAGCATTGGTGACCGCGTTTCCAAACCAGCTGTGGGCAACTTCATGAATGACGTCAATGATCAAAAACTCATCGCTCTCCAGAATGGAAGAGATGATGAAGGTCAGGCATGGGTTTTCCATGGCAACAATAGGGAAGGATGGAGGAAGAAAAACAATGTCATATCTAAAATTAAGGGGAGAGAAGAAAGAAGAGAGGAGAAAGGAGATAGGTAAATTAACAGCTATTTCAAAAGACGCACACAGTAACTTTTTTTTTTTCTTTAGGGAAGGGTCTTCTGAGACTTTTTTGTGACTTCAGGAACAAACTTTTTAGACCAGTGGTGCCTAATTCTTCTGATCAGGGGATCACAGAGTTTCTTCTGTTGGCCAAGGAGCTGCTCACGTTTGGACGTAAAGACTAGACAGTCTTTTCATGTGCAGCAGATCCAGCACTTCCCAGAAGCATCATGCTCCCTTCAAACTCATCACAAGTTGTATATGTGAGAGCAAGAACCACTAAGCTTACTCTACATACACTAGCACATACACAGTGTTGAGTCCCCAGAGGCTCCCAGGAAAGAGAGAGGCTGGAAAACTATCGAATGAATTAATTGATTTGGTGCAGCCGCAGTGTCAGCAAAATTACTCTAGTCTGTCTGCTTCAGAATGTAACAATACTATTTGTTTTTGTTTTCTAAATTTCTCCACCAATGATCAGCACTGGCACACAGGGCCCTGTTCTCAGATTGTTTCAAGCAACATTTTGTAAGTTAACAACAACAACACATTCTTCCTGCTTACATTTAGCAAAGAAATATAGGAAGCCTTTGTAAACATTTTCTGCCATCCACAGAATGAAAGCATTCTCTCAAAAACATTCTCTTTAAATATATAGTCAAGCTTAACTTCAGAAACTATTAATGTTTGGTTTAGGGAGTAGGACTCTCAATCAGTCTGTACTGAGTCAAGTTTTCAGCATCCTCAGGCATACCACAATAAATATATCATACATCAAGTACCATATGTAAAAATAAATAATAAGTAAAACTGCCATACATTTTAAATGGTATCCAGCCCAATGTTGGACTTGCATCACAAAACACTACAGTATGAAAAACCTTCACTCCCCAGGGAAGATCCACTGTTTAGAAACCTCCAGTTCTGCCCACCACACCAGGCAAAGCACCACCACGCCTCCATGGTCCTCTCTGCCACTTGCAGAAAGAGAACTCCGGAGTTTGTTTCCAGCTACTACAGTGCTGCCAGTTGAGAGCCTCATTTGTCCTGCTATTGCTAGTCTAGGGAGAAAGCATGGTAATTGCTCAAGATTGCTTTATTTTGTTCCCATTACACATTCCTGGGAGACTTACTAAACTCACCTTCCCCATATATATGGGCCATACAGACTCTCTGCAGCAGTCAGCCAGCGTTCAACCACGCCAGAAAGCTTGCTGATGGCTGTTGGCAGCAGGCAAGGCTCTGCCCACACTCTGCTCCTGTCAGAAAACAGAAAACATCAGGTGATACTTCAGCAAACTGAATTATCTCTTCGAAAAAATAGCCTGACTTCTCACCACGCTTCCATGCATGGTAACAATGCTAAGAGGTCCCATATCAGACTGAGGCCTTCTTTAGGCTAACACTCAAAGGATACATGACAAAAAATAATCAAAGATCACTTAAATCGCCTTAAGCCAACAAGGCAAGTAGCTGTGATGACTACAGGGAACAATAAGCAACATTTATAAAAGAGGAAAGTATCTTTGCCAGTGCAGTGCCATGCAGTTCTTTACACCCAACTAAACCTCAAACTCTGAACGCTCACAGCTCATGGGCCCAACTGTTTCCTTATCCATGACTCAAAGTATTTACCACTAATAACTTGAAGCACTGCACAGAGACACAAAAAGCAGATCAACTCACTGCAAATCTTACCTTGGACCTATGTCTGCATGTATAAGGTCTCCTGCCACCAGGGCCACTAGGTAGGCAGGAACTGGATATTCCATGTAAAACTGATATACACCTTCCTCTTCTAAGTAGGTACTTTGGGTGGCACTCATCAACACCTGTATGCCTGCTGGAGCCTGGAAGACCAACATCATACACATCAACTCACTAGATGACCACAGCTGAATGACTACACCACTCTTTGGTTTTTTTCATCTATGCCTAAGGGGATATATGTTAAAAACAATCATTTAGATAACACAAAATGCAAGATTTCTGTGGGGTTTTTATACCACAATCTACCCAGCCCATGAAAACATACTTCTCCTACATTGCATGGGTTCTTATGCCAGCTGCTCCAAAAGTGCCCACATATCAAATTATATCTACACAAAATGCAACATTATTTGATGTTCCTTTCATAAAAATGTTGGGTTTTTTCCTTTTAAGAATTGATAAAATACAGTTGAGCATTATCATCAATAACCACCACTGGAAGTGACCAGCCAAATTCTCTCTTTCATATTACCCACTTCATGGTTACTCTTTCAGCGTTGAGTATGGGGAAGGCAAGACCCAAGCGTGATAGGAAACAGAGTGGCCTTTGTGGCAGTACCCTGATTCTGTTCCAAGAACCAGAATGGGATCTAAGAAATCCAGTATTTTTTATAACACTAAATGTCAGAATGAGTATTTTATATCATATGTACATACACAATGTAACTATGCTTTCAGAAGTTAACAGCAGCTAAGTACTCCATGAATCATTTATATCCATTTGGTCACTTACCTTGACAGTAGCTGAATAGGTACATTTCACTGCTGGTGTGTCAAAGCAGGGGAAGAAAGACCGGTTACACACTGAGTGGCCCTGCGTGAAGACAAACGGCTTGGCATTGCCATATGTCAGTTCTGGATCCAGCCACCAGATCTGTTGAAATACGATGTGAAGGAGAGGTGAGGGAAAGGGACAAAATCACAAGGATAAACTGCCAAAAAACCAAAACCTGAAATCAAGAGGATTGTGAAGGAGGAGCTGTTTGGCTCCCCGGACACATACCTAGCACAGGGCATATTTCCATTTCTAACAATACATCTTTCTACTCCTGTTTGTTTGCCGTGACTACTCAGAGTAATTTCTCACTGTCTGAACACTGAGTGGTGCCACCCAACACAGCGTCTTCCAGCCACTCCCTATTTCTGTTGTTATTAACCAAGCAAATCGATACAAGTCCCTAACAAACATCCACAAAATCATCTTCTCAGAGGGAGTACTCTGAATAGCTTCATGTTTTTAATTCAACATGAACAGGAATAGTAGGAGTCAGGTAGGGCAAGCTGGGGAGAAAAAAAAAAAAACAACAAAAAAAAAAAAACCCAAAAAAGACCAAACCCACAAACCAAAAAACCCTGAGTCTGAACAGTGTACACAACATTATCTCTGACCCTGACACTGTCCTGCTGGCTGAAGCATCAAACATTTTGACACCATGCAAAAAAGTCAGTATATGTAAGAAACATCTGGTCAATGACACTGGAGGCCTCTTTTTACAGAGCAGATAAGGAGATTCTGGGTGGTCACAAGAAAAAAACCCCAACAAAAACCACCACTGAGCACGTAAATTTTCAGTATCAAACAGCAAAAAAATCATGAGTCAGACCCTCAGCAAATAATTAGAACAGATTAAGAATAATACGAAAAAGTGCAGTTATTTGCCTCTTTGGTTTTTCTGTTTCAAATGTAATGTTTATGCTTTCACAGGCTCCCTGCCTCCAACTTCGAAGTGTAGGAACAATTTTAAATAAGGATTTTCTTGTAATCCTAGAACTCTGGAGCTGAACTTTTACGGAAAATATCAAATATTGCGAAACTTGCAATAAAGTTGGAACCACTGGAAGTCTTGGGAACAGTCAAGCACAAGGAGTGAAACTTCTGAGTTTGCTGAATTCTTAGATCAAAACAATCAATAAATCTGGATTCAGTGAACAGCAGTTACTGCAGACACTAGTTCAGTTCTGGTCCTCAAGAGAAAGCAATGAAATACTTACAGCAGAGAAGCCTGGGTACTATGCCTGCTCTGGATTTAACGACGTATCACAATTCTGCCTCCTAGTTAACCTCTCTGTGTTCTGGAAGTCAAAGTTTTCTCTCTCTCCCTCTGTCCTAGAAGGTTATTCTTTGTTACCCTCTTCCCTTGCCTTTAGACCCTTTTCCTCAGATGCCAGCGTGCTCCTCTCCTAAATCATCCACTTCAGCAGAACCCCTGAGGATCAGTGAAAGGTAAGGAAAGGAAACTTACTGTCCACAGCTTTCAGTTATTCATATAGAGCTTCACACCTCCACTGGCAAATGGGTTCTTTTTAGGTGGGAGGCATTACAAAATTAAAAAACTTTATCTAGAAGTAAAACTAATCTCAGAACAGCATTCTTACCTTGAAATTTGTTTTAAGATTACCCTCTTCTGTTTCAAGCCTATTGGGCCAGAAACATGCTTAAACCATGACTTCTGACGAACCTTGCCTCACTTACACCATGAGGGATAAGGCTATGCGTTTATTCAAATACACGTGCTGCATTTCTGCGTATGACTGGCCAAATCCCCAGGTCACAGCTGAGGTGTACTACATAGCTACAGATTTCTACTCCATGGATACCTGCATTTCATGGCAATGCATATCTTCTCTGCGATGTGACATTGTGGAACTGTAGACAGCTATTGTGGAAGGCATTTGGAGATAAACGCCTCCTTAAAACCCACAGTTTGAAACAAATAGCTTCCCCCCAGAACACACATTCACATAAAAGGCAACTGCTATGTTTTAATCCAGGGTAGTAGTTTTCTAATGATCCAGGAAGGAGGCTCAGAAATAAAGTTTTTAAAGATCTGCCCCAATGCCAACTTAAAAACACTCCTCTGATCAGTGGCTTTGTGCTCATATCACAAAAAGTCTGACTTACAATCTGTATCTTTGGCCCTGCTGAAGAGACTCACCTGCAGAAGGTTCTGTTTCCTTTGCTTTTTGAGAGACAGAAAAGGCTAACAAAGAAAACAGAGAGATAAGACACCGCCAGACCTAAGTTGCAACACTAGAGTAGGAAGGAAAAAGCATTGACAGACGATCTCTTTAGAGCAGAAAGATAAGGGGAAGTTCTCCCTGACCAGCGCAGGAAGAAAACATAAGCAGGAAGCAAAGGGGAACTGAGAAGTTGATTCTTGTTTATAAGAAACTCCATAAATTAAGGACAATTTCTTTTCAACCAATCCCCCTTTATTTGGCATGTGCTTGAACTTAAATGAAGCACCAGCCCCAAAGGCCAAGAGGGAAAAAACACTTGCAGACGATGAAGTATTTTGTTCCCCTTTTTCCTAAATGTCTGCAGCTACATGGCAAGCCTCTGTCTCTCTTTCCAGATGCACTTGGAACAATGATGAAAGTTATCCTGAAACAATATAAATAGATCTGTTATATAAATAGATCAGGCTATGCTGCCGGACAGAGGCAGGACTATGGACTGGGGAAAATGAGTATTAGCAGCATCCCAGAAAGGAGTGCAGGGAGCAGGGTACTGCTGGGGGCAGGGGGTACGCAGAAGTACACAGGGACAGAGCAGTATTTGGGGCCATATCATCAGCTCTACATCCAAATCCCTCCTGTGCTCCCCTTCGGAAATATACATGACATCATCATAACGCTCATCATTTTTATCTAGTTTTTCATGTATACAGGAGAGCTGTTTCACACATTAAAGCTGTTCTATGATGCATTTCAAGTAAAAAAACCTGCTGCTTAATTCCTTTGCTGAACAGAGGCTTTGGACAGTCCAGGTTTCCCCCTGCCCACATACTGCAAAGAAGCTCACACTTTATAAGGCATCTGCCAAAAATATATTTTTTATTGACTTAGATTATAATCTTTTACCCAAATCCAGCAAATGACAAAGGCAATTAGCTAAGGCTCTTTCAATTTTAAATCTCTCCATGTTTCTACCTGCATTATTGATGAAGCTCCCAAGAAGGCTGCAAAACCACAGCTTCTGTTCTAGACAAACAACAGGCAGCTCCACCTGATGACGAAGTAAACCGCACATCCAAGATGCAGAGGACGTGACAGGAGCAAGGCACACCTGGACAGAAAGTCCCTCTAGGAGGACTGAGGAATCAGGACAAATCTAACAGAACGATGGGGAGGTTTCCAGCACTGCAAAAAGGGTGATCCTTTTTGCTATCATTTTTTATACCAGAACACAGAGCAGGGTTTGCATGTAAGGTTGTCATGGAAAGAAAATAGCACTGGTGTTAAATGTGCGCTGCCAAATCAGAAGCGTGACACAGTGGGTAAGAGACAGATGCAGATTTTTCTCCCTGGGGAGGGAGGAAAAAAAAGTCTTATGAAAGAGTATTTGTAGGACAAAGAAGTAAGGGGTGAGGGAAAAGAAGGGGAGGAAGAGCAGGACTACTGTCACTGACACACCTGCTCAGTGTGTGCCTTCAGCCCACACCATGAGAGATACGCAATTTTTATGACAGTCTTGCTTCTGAAGTGAATGGGTGATGTACCGAGCATATGGTTTCCTAACAGCACAGGGAGCTGGAATGCTCTGTGAAAGGCAGATTTAATCTCTCAGCTGTCTCTCAATGTCCATCAAACAACCAAAGATCTTGGCTCCTTCCTCCACATCAGAAATAATGGGACAGTCGAATAACATATCCAGATGGCTCAAACCAAGTATATATCAAGACAACAGGTTTCCAATTTTAAACAGACTACTATCTTTGCTGCTGATTTTATTGCCAACACGTCTGTGCTGCACTGTAACATGAATTTACTGTTTATAGGTCCCAAAAGTATGCTAAGGGTCCCACAGAAAATAAATCCTGACCTAAAAAGATTATATTCAGAGAAAGGCTAAAGAAAATGTATCTTCTAGAAGAGAGAGGTCTGACACTGTCAAGTTGCTTCACTTATGCAGAGAAAAGGGACTGCGAGGAAATGTACCAGACATGAGTACAAAGCAGTTCACCCTTATACACACATGAGTTACTCATCCCTATTAAAATGCAATGCTAGGCTGAAAAACAGCAATGACAGATCGCACTGCAATAGCACGAAATGACTTTGGATCCAAAAAAAATAGTGCAGCGTACTGAACATGAAGGGCTAGAACAGGTGCTACTTGAGGACAAATATTTTGCCAGCCAAAATCTACAATAGCGAGCGAGGAAACATGGTACAATTTATGTCAGCGAGCACGCCTGCTTCTACTTCCCAGTATCACTTGAAAAGGGCAGTGCATGCCCCTGACACTAACCATCAATAATCTTTTGACACTAGTCCTTGTAGCTTCATTTCAGCTGAAGCAGTACACGCCATTAGAGGTACAATAAAGACTTAAAAAGACAGGATGAAGAATAGCTAGCTCACGTCTGGTCCAGGGGAAGCAAGACAAAGAGCAGAGGGAATGGAAAAAATGCCCTACTCTCAGCATCCTCAAACGTGTAACATTCACACTGGCTTGTGTGCAGGGCCGAGGAGGCAACATGTTAACGCAAGGTGAGACTAAGTGAACATCACATCAATCAGTGCCCTGCACCTTCCAGTGGTTTTCAGGTAATTTCTAAAGCCGAGTCTCAGATCGGTATTCTGTTACATCTGAGATCATTTCTCCACAGACACAGCAGGCCAGTCTGCCCCTTTGGCAACAGGGCTAGCAAAACCCAGGAGAAAGCACAGGCTAGCCTAAAATAAAACGACTTGTTCAAGAGGAGGAAAAGTATGTTACAGTGTGCTTTGGAAGGTATGGCCCAGCCAGACTGAGAATGATTATAGGGCACACAGCAACACCAAATGAACTTTAAAGCCTTCCCACCATAAACAAGGCACAGTGTGGACCAAAGAAACAGGTTTCTTAATAAAATCTTGGGGGGGGGGAGAACAGAATCTTCTGAACACACTGTGGGAACTGAAACACATCTCCCATGTACCTCTTCAGTGCAGAAAAACTACAGCAGAGTATCGTACAAGGAAATACTAAAACCAGGAGCTCCGGAGGTGAAAAGGAACAATATCCTCACTTACAAGTGGATCTGAATTTTAAAAGTGCCAGAATTTCACCTCGTTTTTGCACTTTTAGGGAAGGATCAGCATGTTAAAAGGTCACCATGTAACAAAAGGAAATTCTGTCAATAAAAATCTTCATGTGGTGCTCACTATTCTGAATGAGCCAATGCATTAAGACTATCTAGATCATCCTGAGGATGAAGTTACTTTTGTGAGCTTCAATGTAGTATTAAGACAGAAAAAGATCCAGCAAACTCATTCTATTCAGCAACACTTCTCTTTCATAGGGAAAGGCCTAATACATACTTGCCATTGGGTTATTTTGCATGAAACCGACACGTTCAATTCCTATTCTTGTTAAATGCATTGTAATAGTCAAATAGATCCACACATTTACTGCTTTTGACCAATGCAATGGCAATACTAAACCAGCAGGCTGAGAGTTGATTCCATTAGGCAAGACAGAGGCGCCAAAGTTGCAAGACTCTCAAAAAAAACATTCCTTTTGCAACCAGATTCATGAACCACATGATGAAAATCACGTTAGTTTAATTCCCAACCTGAACAGACTATACAGTAACAAAAAGAACTGTTGTTCCAGTGATAACTTTATATTTTCACTATCACCACTTCTTAAAAACGCAAGATCTGCTAGACAGCACCTAAAAAGCCAGGAACCAAGTGCTTCCAAATACCAGGGGTTAAAAAGAAGTGACAGAATTGACAAAGCATCTCACTACTGAAGCAGGCTAATCCACACAGACACGGAAGCACCTCCTCTCACGGCCACATCGAAATGGGTGGGTTTGGGCCATATCTCATCCTTTTTTCCAGCAGACAACTTGTAGGAATATGCAGAATCTCCTCCCGCTCTTCTCAAAGCCCCTGACCATGGCTCATTGGAACACCAACCTAGGTGCGCAAGGCCTGATTTTGTAAGCCCCTGGCAAAACCCACAGGGAAACTCCTGTATTTGCGGATTACGTAACCTGTCCTGAAGAGTTCAGTCGAAGCAGGAGTTTTCAAATCTTCACGCTCCTCGCCAACAACTGCAACGCCCTTAAAGGACGAAAGACTTTAAAATGACCGTGATGGGGGATGAAGAGCCTTGGGGGCCGCGGCGGTGGGGGCAGGAAGGAGGGCTCGGTGGCAGCAGGCAGGGGACTGGCACCGCCGAGTGCTCCTGCGGGCCCGGGACAGACGCTGCTGGCAGGCAGGCAGGCAGGCGGCTGTCAGGCGAGGAAGGAAGAGGCAGCGGAGGGACGGGGACATAAAAGGAGGGGCTGACGGTGAAGCATCTCCCGCTGCCTTTGCTGCGGGCCCAGGGCGCTTCCCCGACGGTCAGTTACAGCAGGAGGAAACGCGTGAGAACGGCGCGGGCGGCACGGGAGGGCTCCGCCACCGCCCCGGGACTCGGTTTCCTATTTTACCTCCCCACCTCCGCCCCGCTGCCCCTCCCCGGGTCCCGCCGCGGCGCGGTACTCACGGCGGGGCCGTCGGCCGTGGTGTAGCGGACGATGATCTGGAAGGGCTGGTGCGGCTGGAGGGCGGCGGGCAGCGAGACGGTGAGGGACGAGCCGTAGTCGGTGAAAGGGTCCACCCTGAAGCCGAGCGGGCAGGCGGCGCAGGGCGTCTGGGCGAAGACGGGCAGCGGCGGCGGCGGCTCGGCGGCGGCGGGCGGGGGGCTGGCGGGCGGCTCCCCCGGGGGGGCGGCGGAGGAGGGCAGCGGGCCGGCGGCGATGCAGGGCGCCGAGAGGAAGGTGGCGGTGGAGGGCGGGCTGGCGGCGCAGGGCGGCGCGCAGGGCGGCGGCGGCGACGGCGGCGGGCAGGGCGGCGGGGGCAGCGGGGCCGGGGCGGCGGCGGCGACCTCGGCGGGCGAGAAGGCGAAGGAGCAGGGCGCTTCCCCCGCCGCGGCGCGGCGGTAGGCGGCCGAGAGGACGCGCAGGGCCGGGTGGACGTCCAGCACCAGGGCGCGGGGCTGCGGCCGCAGGGCGCAGAGCTCCAGCACCAGGCAGCCCGCCAGCGCCCGCGCCTCGGGCCGCAGCTCCAGCCCCAGGTGCAGGTGGCGGAGGCTGAAGAGCTGCGAGCTGGAGGCCGACGCCACGTCCGGCGGCGGCTCGGGAGGCGGCGGCGGGGCCGGCGGCGCCTCCGGCCCGGCCGCGGACCCCTTGCGGCAGCAGCACAGGCCGGGCGGCCGCGGTGCCGGAGCCGCCATGGAGCGGCGGCGGAGGAGGCGGAGGCGGCGGCTGCTATGTGAAATCCATGGGCGGGCAGGGAGGAGGGAGGCCCCGGCGGCCGGAGCGACCGGGGCGGGGAGGTGGGGGGGGGGGGGGGAAAGGGCCGCGCAGGCCCCGCGCGGCACCGGCCGAGGGAGCGCAGGGCCCGGGCCCGGAACAGCCAGTCGCGGGCACGGCCGCCAGGCGGCGCCGCGCGGGACGGCGGGACGGGGCGGGGGGGGGGGGGCGCTCGAGGGCAGCCCCGCCCCACCCGCCGCCGGCTGCGCGCGCACCGGGGGGCGCTCGCCGCTGCCGGCAGCTGCGGGACGCGCAGAGCTGGGGGCGGGCGCGCTGCTTACACACGCACCTTCCTGCGCAAGCGCGCCCCGTGCACGCGCGGCAGTGCCGGGTGTGCGCCCCGCACGCGTCGTGCGCCGCTCCGACACCCACCTACACGCAAACGGCTTCCAACGCCGGCGGCGCGCGCCCACGCCCACAAGCATCATTCACACGTGCGGGCATCCACGCTGCACGCCCACCCCGGCCCACGCGTGCAGCCCGGTTCCCCCCCCGCCTCCCGCCTCTGCGGGCGGCCGTTGGCACGGCTACAATGCCCCGCTCAGTTCCCTCCTGCCTTCGGGCGGCCTGGCAGCCCGCTCTGCCTCCTCCGCACCGCCTGAATGCTTCGTTTTCACCTTCCCCCCCGCCAGCTCCAAGACAAACACCCCCAAACCCTCCACACCACGGCTCCCAGCAGGGCTGATGCACGCGCCCTCATCCCACCGGTGCCTGTTTTGGCTCCCTCGGTCCCACTCCTCACACCTCGCTCCCAGTCTAACCCTAAATAACCTCCCTCTACCAGCAGCCCACACAACCCCTTTTCTTCAACCTCTTCCCTCCCACCTTGGCCGCCCGTAGGTGCCTGACTCCAACACTCGCTCCAACAGCCCCCGGATCCCAGCTCAGACACGGTGTGCTTTACTCTTCCCCCACCCTCCTTCTCAGGGCGGTCAATCACGCACCATCCACTGCTGCCTTCCTACGTCAGAAAGGACAGAAACCACAAAATTATCATCTTTATACAACCGCTTGTTTCTCTGCACAGCAAGGGTAGGAGACAGTAAGCTGGAAGGAAGGAGGTGTGCTGCAAGTAACTGTGACTTGAACTCCACACAGCCCAAGAGCAGCCTACAGGAAATCTCTCTGCCCCATGGTAGTGACACTCCTGTTCTGTCAGTTATTTTCGTTGTTCCGCTTTGCCTACCTCAGCCGCCTGATGAGTCTCCGAGGCAAGTCTTTTGGATGACACAGGAACATTTATTACAAGGTTGTGGGTTTAATAAACCCACAGTGGTACATTCCAAAAGCCTCCCAAGCCTTACACTAGCAACAGCAGCATCTGTACCAAGTTCCAACTGAGTTTCCACTGTATCATTGTACTCGAGGCAGAAACTATGGCCTCAGCACAATGTGGCTCCTGTCTCCAGCTGAACCAAGGGTAAAACAAATCACAGTATTATCCTAGACTGACCTGAAGCTGCGACTATAAAGAAAACCTTTGTGCAACTGCTTATATATAGTAAAACACACACTGCAGTTGCAGTAAAAAATAACAAGGCAGCATTCAGGAAAGCTCTTTGGTTGATGAGGGCATTACAGCCACTCTGCATCTTCTCAGCATGTTCTTTTCATGCACCTTGAAGAAGCAATTTTGTCTTCACCCAATCCCCTCCTAACTAAGAGCAACTTTTTGTCCTGCCATCTTTTCTCTCCACATCCTCCTTTTACAAATAAAATTTTCTGCATTTATCCTTTCCTTCCGATACCTTCTCTCACTCATACCATTCGCCTTTTGAAATAATTGTGCTTTCTCTTAACTTTGTACCCAGCGATGTACTAAGACTGCTTGATCTCCCTCTGGCTTTCACCTAGGGATAATATGCAGATCACAGCCCCTCGGGATCTGACCCTGTGTGATCTTCACTGCATGTAATGGTGAAGTCTCCTCAGGTGTTCAAACTAGCACGACTTCAGGGCCTGACTTTGGACATACACCAATTTAACTGCACATTAACTCCATTAGGCAATTTTAGAACAATCCTACCTGCGTTTTGATTGAAGTCCCAAGCAAGTACAATGTTTCCACTCATCAGACAGAGTGAATGCATTCCTGCTCCTCTCTTCAGAAGAGTCTCTAAGCTTCTGATAATGAATTGGGATCAGCTGCACTCACTGCACATGGACAGCATAAGCAAAACTGATGCAACTGAAATTCCTGAGAGTTATACAGCAAACCAATTATCCCAGGCAAATCTCTCTCAGGTTGCACACCTGTTGGTCTTGGACCACAGCCTTTGCTATATACTAAGAAGGATGTGTTATCTCCATGCTATTTTGGGTGGGATCTCTTTAAGGAAAGCTTCTGTCCCAGGGCTACAGTCTTATTCTACTCCTCACAGGATGAAGTCTTCTCTGGGATATCACACTATAAATTCTAAAGCAGGATCCAATTCCTGAAAATTCTCATTATCATCATCAACCTCTGGTAGCATGCTTCAAAGATAAAGATATTTCAGTCTCATTTGTAAATAATGATGTTTCTTCCTTCCACTTCAGTGACAGGGCCCTGGGCCAGGCCTCAGCTTGCTCCTGTGGTTCAGGATGAAAGCCAATAAAAAAAAAAAAATACTGCTACCCATGTCAGAAGCAATACTTCTGTACTGCCTGTGAGACAAGTGCCAAATGAAGCAGGTAAGTGGTTACAGCAGAAAGAACATTTCTCTCTGGCAGTCTCTATCTCCTTAATTCCAAAGTAACAATGCTGGAGCTAAGGTTTAACAAAAGAGTTGAGCTAATCCCTGCTGCCCACAGGTGACTGTTCGCCTGCTCCATCACAGGCCCTCGTCTGACACCTTGTTGAGCTATTTCAGCTCACTGAAGCAGGAGAAAAGTATTCACCTTTTTAGGAGAGCATAACTCGGAAGCAGCAGTTTGGTGCACGAATCCTGAGCACAGTTTCCTCTCATACCTATGCTAGTGTTACAGTTAGCACCTACTGAAAAGAGCAGCCCCACTTCACCTCCCTTCCAGGTGTGCCTTCCTGTCTCCTTCTTTGTACAGCATTCCTGCTTTTGAAGGGTGAACTTTCTGCAAGTTAGCTTTCTGAACTGGGTTGCTCCTGGACCAGGCAAGAGCCAGTGCTGGCATCAGGAAAGTGGAAGGAACTCCCAGCCTGGAAGAAGAAGGAGGACAAGATCAGGATGGCTCCCCTTTTGCCCAGACTGCCATTAGCTCAGCCTTAGCTGCAAAATGAAGCCACACTCTGACCCCAGTGGCACTTGAGAACTAGGTACATTAGCCCTTTTTCTTCTAGGGAAATACTGAAGTTCATGGGGTAAAGTCAGTTCTGCAGGGCCCAAGACAATCCTGTCCTTGACAGAGTTACACATGACAACTGACTGAATTGTTTTAACCACAGTCAGGCAGATGCATTTCTTGTCCTCAAGTTTCTGATCAAAAAAGAACCCCCCACTTAGCTGGGTGTTCTTTGGAGAGAGGTCTATTACTTCTCCCTTTCCTAACCACAACATAAAGTCAACTCTGTTCCTTGAATTGAGTAACACTAAGCAAAATGGCAGCCAGTCCCTGACAGAGTAAGCTTGGGTCCAGGCCTGTGAGCAGGGTAAGATCTGTGCTAGTTAATTCTTGCTTAGGACAAGACTTAAAGAACAACTACAACAAATGATGCTTTATGTGCTATCTTCAAGCTACAGTCTAAGCTCTGTTAATGCCATGATTTGCCTGTGGTATTGGTAGGTAGAAATGCTTGTTGCTGTGACTTTGTAGTCATGTCACATTACAAACAGTAATGCTTGCAGGTAAAGAAAGCGGAAGAATCTGAGCCTAAGAAGGATATTCTGTATTCCATCTGACCTACCCCCTTGCTACTTGGCTTGAATACTTTCACTGTAAATTATTAGTGCCTGTACTACTCAACACAAACATACATATATTGCAAGCCACCTCCATGCTGGAGGGCACAAAAATTACCCCCTACACTTTTAAAGAAACACTTCTACTCTGAAGGAAGATAGATCAGGCCACGGTACATAGACAAGAAAAAAAAAAAACAGCCTGCAAAAACTGTCCCCCAGGGCTCAAAAAGGTAAGAAGTGACTTACATGCCCAAAACAAACCACTTAAGCCAATAACGTTTACAAAACCCAAAATAGTTTTATTTATTTTTCAGATTTCTGCCTCAGTGAGACATTTTGCAAACATGCTAAGGCTACAAAATGTCCAAGTTGACAAAGACATGCAACGCTGACCATTCAATAAGTCACGGCTATTATAGGAGCGACCGTGCCCACCCGGGCCACAGGTCCCATAAATCAGGGATGGTGTACAGTGATCATGGCAACGTACTACACAGGACCTAGTAACCTGAGGTAGGTCTCTTTACAGTAAGAAAACAATGTCCTACACCAGTGTTACATCCTGATCAACAGGAACCTGTTGAAAGTTCCAGAAGATGTGGGGTGGGGGACTGTTTCCTTAACAAGTGTGCAATAAAGAAACAGGAAATATTGATGTTGTTTAACCTTAGTGTAAGTGAGCAGAACAAAGAGTTAGTGTTACCCATGCCAATGAAAGCCAACCTAAACCTCTGAGGAGTGTTAGCAGCTTCAAGATAAAGAAGCCAGTCAGCTGAAGCAACTCTGAAAAGGCTTTCCTGCTAGCATACGGGTACGATTTGAACCTTATGATGAACTTGTTACAGATCATTCCACAAACAGTAAGATTTTGGTTGCGTTAGATCAGCGAAGCAGGAAGAGCTTGGGCTTGCTTGCATTAAAATAAACCCTGCTGATACAGTAGGAAATACTGTATCAGGACACTGAGAAAATATGAGGCATTATTGTGACCCAGAAGTGGTTCTCCACTCAGGAGATCACTAAAAACTCTGCTTTGGGAAAGCATCATGGGAAGCAGCAGCCACTGCCGTGGTGAACATTAGCAATGCTCCAAATAGCTTTGATAAATTACAATGCAATAGAGTTACACCACAGAGCTCTTCTCCCCTGTGCTAGACAACAAAGATGTGACAATAAAGGACACTATTGCAAAGCTTCACTTCTACTCAGACACGCAGAAAATCCGGCACTAGGAAAAGACCAACTGTAAAAGACAAAATGGTGTCTGATACAGTCCGATAACAAAGCCAGATCTCTGGAACCGTAAACTGTACAAAAATGATAGAAAAGAATATGCACTGTTATTAATACAGTGCTTATTTTAATATAAAATAAACAGCTTACATTTCCACTGTAAATATAGGCTATATACAGAATTATGTATAGATATAGCTACATGTATAAAGCTTCATTATAGGCCTCTGATACATTTATAACTATGGCTCCCTGAGCCATTTGTAGAGTGCATTTAATAACAAAAAATTAGTACTATGATTATGGAATAAATACAATAATAAAAACATGAAGAATTTTTCTGACACAGTTTTAAAAATCTCTCTGGCTTGACACATTGTGCTAAAAATTAAAAGATGAAAAGGCAATAATCTGCTTGAAGGAGGAGGAGGAGGAGGAAGAAGAGCTGGCCTGCCACAGGCAGGGAATATAGCTCTCCAAAATTAAAGTGACTTTGCCCTGAATTTTAGCCCTTGACAGCAACCTTGTTCTCCGCAGCAGCAAACATAGCATAGAAGCGCGAGTTCTCATTGGCCAGAAGGGCAGACGGCGTGTCGAATTCCACTACCTAAAAGCAAACAAGGCAGGTAAAGTATGTCAGTAAAATCCAGCAAAGAATGGATTCCCACCCCTTGGACTTGTGACACAGTAGTAAAGAAGCCAAAACATGGCAGTAATCTTTAGATGAGACAACAGGCGATGAAAGTATGTGCATTTATGCATAAATACAGTAACCTGGGATGCTTCAAACTAGCTCAGACAAACACTGGAACAACCCATCAGGAAGCAACCTCTTGTGGCTCTGGCAAAAAGAGGCAGATGCTATGGGTTTTTGCCTTCTCTACCTTTAAGAGCCTTGCCAAGTGTTCTTACATTTGATTTAACTGTTTATGGCTCCCACGCAGAAGCCTGAAAAGCGGGTAAAGTATCTCTCACATGCCTGTTTGATAGCACAGGGCTTTCATGAAAGTAATGGGAAACTGTCACTGAGCCCCAGCAGAGATACTTACGTTATTACTCGTCTCAGAATTAACGTACAAAGGGAGTTTTAAAAACACTTTTAAAAGAGCGATTGTTACTCTAGGGTACTGTCTTGGAGACTAAAAGAAATTTTGTCATCTTTGATCCTGTCACGGTCAGGCAATAACTGATTCTGTTGGAGTATTATTACCAAGGATGTGAATGAACACAGAGGATTTTCTACCCTGCAATACTAGCTGTTCCTTCAGTTCAGCCTGCACATATGGCACCACCAGACTGCAACAGGAACTGCAGCCACAAAAGTCTTTCTGCTTACCTGTCCTTGTGTTAGCACCATGATCCGATCAGAGCCCAGTACCGTATGCAGGCGATGAGCAATTGTTAACATAGTGCAATCTGCAAATGCCTCTCTGATAGTCTCCTGAATCAGTAAGTCTGTCTCTGTGTCCATAGCAGCTGTTGCTTCATCCAGTATCAAAATCTGAAAGCAGCACATAATCCTGGCTGTTACCTATAGTAACACTTTCCCTCCCTGAACATTAAAATACATAGAGTGGGCAGAATTACCATAACCAAGAGTTGTCACAACTGGCAATCATTATGGAGCTGTGGTCACAAAGGTAGTTTTTACAAGCACCCTTCCAGTTTTCTTTATGTAATTGCCTTCAACAAAGTTACCTTATGGATCACACTGCATTTTATGGTCACATCCTAAAGTCACAAGATGACTGGGTTCTGACCTGGGCCTCAAGTTCCCACTACTTTCAGTTTTACATTCAGCAGTTAAATCTCAAATACAAATTTTACTGGTAAACTAATCTCACACCTGCTTGGTAGTGACAGCTCTTTCTGGAATGAGTCAATGTGACTAGGCTTAGTAGCTTTCTTATGCTGGAAAGAACTACCCTTCCTCTCAGACTCAGACATAAACTGATCTGGACTGGTGTCTTGTCAAAGCTAAACTAGACTTGGTTTGTGCAGGTACTGCAGAGAGAGAGCAGTAATTTCTGCTGAGTAGTCTTAGCTTTAAAACAGATGCAGAGGGAACCTTAAAATATGGTGTGCAACATTTAAGAAAAAAGGATGTTAAAATCAGAATCCTGGTCAATCTCAAATGTCCTTTCTCACTGTAATTATTATGTGTCTTCCATTCCTGCAAAACCCTTAACTCCACTGGTACAGCATGGGCCCAAATTCCACTTGGAGACTACATTTTAGTGGAACACCATGTAGAAGGAAAGTACTTGGCTGTCATTTACAAAAAGGTGGAAGAAGGAAAGAATCTGATGCTCGCCATTAACAGGTCACTGAATAAGTGATTAGGCCAGTCTGACACACTATTATTAACACTAATGAGCAATACCTTTCTGCAGCTGGCTACAGATGCCTTTCTAGCTATTTAACCCTACACCATCTGTGGGTCGCAATAACTGTTGGTGTGATTCCTCTGACAGACAGAATGAATCTGGCACAAAAAAGGCTGGCTCAATGCTATCCATTTGCTATCTCCAGCTAGTTCTCTCATCACTATGCTCACCTTGCAACGACGCAGTAGAGCTCTAGCTATGCACAGTAACTGTCTCTCTCCAACTGAAAAGTTTTCCCCATTTTCCATCACTTCTGAGTCAAGTTTCATAGGCAGCTGGGCAATCTATGTTGGAAAGAAGAGGCAAAAATCTTAGAGCATTGTACTTTTTGTATTTCCATGGCATGAGACAAACAGTTGCTCCTCCTGCAAATCTGATTTTGCCCATGTTCCAAAACATCTGTCACACTTTGCTGACCATCTCTCCCTCTCCCTGTTGAGGAAATTAGTAACAAGCAACTAATGCTAAAACAACAATACAACATCAGACCTACTCAGTCAGGTTGAAATGCCTGTGACTCAGTGATAGCTCCTGAGAACACTACTAGTTGTTAAGCTAGAAGAGCTATATCCTCTCAGTAGGCAACTTTAGAATGACTTAAGTACAAAGTATTTAATTTCTAGAAAAAAGTGTGCCATGTACAAAATCGTATCACCATGAATACAGATGTCCTGACAGTCTTTCTCACCAAGAGAAAAAAGAGTGAACCAAGTCCCTGCAGGAATTACTGCAGTGTACGTAGTATAGCCACACACGCTGCCCCATGCCACCTTACTTACAAGAAGAGAAGAATTGGAGATGTCATGGCAGTGAGACTTGCTGCAGAGGGCCATGCAAAGGGCATATTTTAAGCTCAGTATAAATGTGCATGTGTGACACTTACACTCACAAATATAAATGCAGAATGCTCACTTAAGGCATATATATAAAAATATCATGTGAAATATTGTAATACCCTAAGAGTCCCTGTGATGAAGCAACACTGCTATGCTACATACTAAAAAAGTAAACATCCAAAATACGGCACGTTCTCCAAATACTCAGTCTCTTTACTAGAAATAACGCATAGCCAATAAGGGAAAAAGTTAAAGGTCTCTGAAACAGCTACTAACAGAGCATGTAGGTTTGAAAGCCAACACACAAACATGTATTCTCATAGGGCACATAATACTTACACACTCCTTCATGTGAGTCCTTTCCAAAGCATCCCAGATTTGTTCCTCACTGTACTGATTGAAAGGATCCAAGTTTGATCTGGAGAGGGAAGCAGAAAACATAACCAGAATTTTTATTCAGCAATGAATAGCAAAGCAGCAGCATGCTAATTCATCCAGATGGATGATTCCCATCTAGCCTTCCACTGACAGAATTTCCTTGCCAAGGAAATCAGATGCTCCCAGCACACTAGGGTTAGATTAGACAAAGAACAAAGAGTAGCGATGGAAGACAAAGATACAAAAGCTTCAAGCAGATCTAAATGGAAAGCAAGACTTTCATAGCAGAGGAGCACATCCAGTTCTGCTTTGGGCCAACTAAAATCATTTAGCTGTGCTTTTTTTGCTTCAGAAACAGAGAACAGAAGCTAGGATGGTTGAGAACTAGTATCTCACCAGGCACCTATTTGAGTTCAAGTATAAGCTGGTAGCCCTTTTTTTCCTTCTTGCCTTCTTATGGTCTCACTAACCTCACAGTGCCACTGAATAGCACAGGTTCCTGAGGAATTATTGAGAGTTTGCTGCGAAGATCTGCCAAACCAATGTCATTTATTTTCACACCATCAATTTTAATGCAGCCTCCAGATAGCTCAACCAGACGAAATAGTGCCATTCCAAGGGAAGACTTCCCTAAAAATGAGACAGGAAAAACAATACTAGTTTATACAGTCAGAGCAGCTTTGAGATGAGAAAGCATTTTAAAAGCTGCCCATGTGTAAGAAAAGTGTTTTAAAATACCATAAAGTCCTGGCCAACAATGCTGGGGGGTTCAGCATTTAAACTTCTAAGCAATTGTAGGGGCAGCTCCTAATCTCTTCTCACAGAAGCCACCCCTGCAGTGGCACCCCATCCCAGCTACCAAAAACTTGCTACATAAACCCAATACAGCAATATTAATTGCTTATTTAGAAAACTACATTTTGGAGCTGGTTTAAGTCATCTCAAACAGGGGTTTTGATTCTTCGCATTACAGATTTCTGAGATAGTTTAGAGACAAACCTGGCTGCAGCATCAGTACGGAAAACTTTCAAGAGAGTCAATGAGCATGTTGTAGGTAGCATTCTGTGCTGGTAAGTGGCTTGGGGTGTTAAACGTTGTAAACATACTGGCTCAGGCATAGTAGGATATCCCTCTACTTCAAATGAAAACTTGTTTTCATTATTGTTTACAGGGATCCTACTTACATATGCACAGGAACAGAATCCACCACTGACATACTGCTGGATACTCCTGGGCAATTAATGATTTATTCAAACAGAAAAGACAGAGGAGAACCAGCATGACTGCCCCACTCTATTCCATTCCTATTCTGCAGAAGTAGTAATTTAACTCTGCTTAGTGTTTTTCCTTACCTGAGCCTGTCCTTCCCACAATGCCAACCTTTTCCTTCGGTTTGATAGTAAAGGACACTTTTTTAAGTACTAGAGGAAGGTTCTCTCGGTACCGCATCTCTGCGTTTTCAAAAACAACTTCACCTTCCTGTGGCCAGTCCAGAGGAGGAGTTTTATTCTTAATTCGAGCAGGAGCTTCCAGGGAAAGTGTCTTTAAAATAAAATCAGAAGTTCAGTTTCCAGTAAACAAAACACCAGAAAGGAAAATTATCAGTTGCAGCTTTCAGCAGGAGTTCTTCCCTGCACACTCGGCCCATATCAGTTTATGGCAGTTTTATACTGAGCTGTGTGGCTGGATGCAGGCCCAGTGGTTCAGAAGTTTGCTGTGTTACACTGGCCACGCTGCTATTCCCTTCCCGTTGCCTCAATGACGACATTGGTCCTTCTACACAACAATGTTTTTCATCAACGGAATTCAAAATATATTTTAGGCCTACTATTTATGAGCACAATCCTATGAGTTTTGTGGCACTCCAAAGACTGGATGCTTCTGGATGCAAAAATCTGCTGTATTTCTAGGTCTCATTTACTATGCCATGCCAAGGTCACCTCTTGATTCTGACACAGAAGAGAACGCCCATGTGACATGTTATACAAATGCTACCCTCCTCCTTCTCTTCCTCATGCTTCCCTGTTCTATTAAATCACTGAGCAGTCGGGCCCCTTCCCGCTTGCTCACTTTCACTATTTTACTCTGCCCCTTAATAGGTCACTCATTAAGCAGTTCACAGATTAAACAGAAAACCAGAACCTCTGAAAACCAAACATGTGCCTTTATAGCATGTTTAGAATGAAGCCAAGGTCGCTTTCCCATATTTGGCACAAGCAGCCTCAGAGAATGGCAGAAATCCTGTCATGGGATTCATCTCGTGTAACTTTAAACACATACAAAGTAAGAATCTCCAACTGAACCCGGCCCCATCAACTCCTTTATAGTCACTACAAAGAAGCTAGCATTTCTGGAGTGTGATTTTTCTCATTCTAATGTAAACACTTAGAATGAGTAATAAATTGCCCTCCAGAGACAGCCATTTCCTACACTGACTATAGAGAGATCCCACAGGGACTATGTCAGTTGTGGACATCTGCAACATCTAGTTAGAGGCAGATTAATTGTACCCCCAGGGTTTGAGAAAAACAGCGATCTTCTACAACAGTACTCCAGTTCTTTGAGCTTGGTGCTCCTAACAGCAACCTTGGAGCCCGCACTGAAAGAAGCCAAGCCTGCGACTTGGTAAGACACAGAACCTGCATGGCATTTCATTGCTCACCCATCCTTTCACTTTTGATTCAAAGTAGTTTTACAGTTTCATAATGAAATGGCTGTCTAGAGATCCAAATAAGAAAAATCACAGAAAGTGTTGCTTAATGGTGATATAAAATGATAGACAGTAAATTAAAGAAAAAAAACCCCAACAATCTACCTACAACAGGTTTTGCCACTGAAGGCCTGACAGTGGTAAACCCATCTCAGCCCAGTGAGATACCAGGCAGTACTTGGCATATAGTTCTCACAGTTTGTGTAGTCACCAAGTCTTCCATACACAGAAATTTTCTATTTAGATGCCACAAGAGGACTGGGGGAGTGGGCAGTTTTAAATTTTTTTCTTCTCTTCAGTATTAAATCCACAGGCTAAAAAAAAATTCTACAAATATCAACTACTACATAGCCCCAATTTACCAAACAGATATGTATCTCCCTCTGAAGTTCACAGGGAATGTGTACTATGTATTAAATAAAAAAGCCTTTCACCTCAAAGACCAGACCCAGTAGGCAGCTTTCCCCTGCCTACACTTTCCCCATTGACCTACACCCTGTTCTGCATACACAAATCCTAGTTATGAAGAAAGGGTTACAGATAATCAGAGCAGCTTGCTAAGCATTTAGCCTGGCACATTTCTCACAACTGCAATGACAGCAATTCCTTGACTTTTTAAGCATATAGAAATATGTTATATAAGATAGCTGTGGAAAAAGAAGTAGACTTATTAGGATGAAGCAGAATTACATGTAGATAAGTTACAAACAGTTATCTGTGTTTAAATGAAGGAGTTCCGTTAGGTTTGGAATGAAGGATGCCAGACACCATCCTTTTACTGTACAATGTTGTACTGAATTCCCAGTTACTCCTTTCACACACTCCACTCTCTACTGAGAATGTCAGCAAACTTTCAACATCCTTCTGTAACTTCAGTGATGCCAGGCAAGTGATGCCTGTAAGCTTAGCCACGTACCAGCTCTTGTGCCATTCATCTTGCCAATGCTTACATACATGCTTCATAAAACAAATTCACTCTGCAGTATTACAATAGATGCATTAATGTGTTTACAAGATCAGAAACATACATTCTGTACTAAGGCAGACTATGGCTGACTTTCTCTTCTGTTATGCCAGCAACATAACAAGCAACAAGAAATTTTACAACAGGCAGTTGAATATATTATTGTCCTACCTTGATATAGTGATCAATCCTCTCCACTGAGGTGAAGCGAGCTTCTGTTTCTGAAGCAAGTCTGACTGTAAACTGGAATAACCCTGTTAACTGGAGTGATGGGAGAAAACAAAGACACATTTAGAAAGCTGTGATTTATTATTGAATTAACAGACAAACCTAATGGATACTGTGGCCAGCAGGACTAGGGAAGTGATCATCCCCCTGTACTCGGCATGGAACCTCAAATACTGCATTCAGTTTTGGGCCCCCTCACTACAAGGAGGACACTGAGGTGCTGGAGCATGTCCAAAGAAGGGCAACGAAGTTGGTGAAGGGTCTGGAGCACAAGTCTTATGAGGAGCGGCTGAGAGAGCTGGGGTTGTTTACTCTGGAGAAAAGGAGGCTGAGGGGAGACCTTATCGCTCTCTACAACTACCTGAAAGGGGGTTGCAGCGATATGCATGTCTGTCTCTTTTCCCAAGTGACAAGTGATAGGATGAGAGGAAATGGCCTCCAGTTGCACCAGGGAAGGTTTAGATGGGATATTAGGAAAAATTTCTTCACTGAAAGCGTTGTCAAGCATTGAAATGGGCTGCCCAGGGAAGTGGTTGAGTCACCATCCCTGGAGGTATTTAAAAGGCATGTAGATATGGCACTTAGGCACCTGGTTTAGTGGCGGACTTGGCAGTGTTCAGTTATCAGCTGGACTCAATGATCTTAAAGGTCTTTTCCAACCTAAACAATTCTATGATTCTATGATATTTGATAAAGTAGTCTTGGCATTGGACACCATATAGCTAAGGTGCCCAAGGCAAGTTAATTTTAGTTATTAGTTAATTTTAAAATAACCATAATTTATTAATCACTTGGAAAACCAGCAGTTTAGAAAGGCTTCCCAGAAGCAACAGCTTTAAATATTAGCCGTCTAAGTTTTGTAATTTCACCTTATTACCACCAGGAGGCAGAAAAGGCCAATAAACGTCTCTAATAGCAAGTATTGTGTGTGAGCACTGAAGTCTCTCCAACCCCCCCACACCTGCAACACTGGATGCTCTTCGCTGTGAAAACATATTGCAGGCAATACATTAAGAGATCAGTTTGGCAGATGTCTGATGTACCATCAATCCAATTTCTGGAAATATCCAGGAAAATTGTAATATGCAGCATATTAAGAGCCTCAAACGGTTTCTACTTCATCATTTAAAAAGAGGCAGCTCCCCAAAACAATAGCCTTAAGGTCCTAGGCTCCTCTCATAATTTGTAATTTCGCTGCTAGCAAAAGGTCCTGACTCTGAATTGCTTTCCCCTCCATTACCAAAAGGGGGTAACAGTACCTTCTTCCATTCTAGTGTATTAAGGAAAGTTTTCAATGGTGTGTTACTTTTACTTACTAGCAATAACTACATTAAATGAGAAATGAAATATTACAGTACAGGGACATACTTACCTGCACAGCATATGAGATAGCCAGCCCAGCATAGGCAGGAGGAATCTGGCCATGCATTAAGACAATCATAAGGCCAGTGGTTGTGATAAGAGCAATGCTGATAATGTCCAGCCGTACAGCTAGCCAGCGCATCGCACAGCTGAACAGGTAAAATGGTGCTTGATTGTCATCTAGGAGCTCCTGATACCTGAAACAAATACAGGAAAGGTTAGTAGATCTCCACAAGCCTGATGATCTACAAATAGCAGACTACTTAAACCCCTGTTTCAGTATCGGAATTCAGGGTGGGAAGACTAGCACATCATTGACAAAGTCTCAAACTAGGCCATGAAAGCGGTGTTTACAAACTTTCCTGAATAATGTCAGATACCTACTTAGCTCAAACTCTCAAAGTCAAATTACCAAGTTTCTGTGTACAACAATGAATTATACTGGGGGTGAATCAAAATTCAGGGACATTACACACACTTTCACCACAACTTCACCTATGCAAGACCTTCCAGAGGATGCTCAATGACTACAAATTACTTCACAGGTAACAGGAGCAGTACTTCAGAATATGCACAAAACATGTGCTATTTTATACACAAGTGTAAAAGTAAAGTTACACTAAGTTTTGACAGGACTGGTGACACTAATTAAAACACATCAATAACCATTTAATTTACAATCCTGACACTGTGGAGCTGAGAAAGTATATTTAAGGGGAGACGCTTGAGAGATTCACAAAGCCAGTAACTAGATTTTCTGATCATGCAACTCAGTTTTACACCAATTGCTGTTGCACAGTATGTGCAGTGCCTTAGTGCTCTAGCACCAGCAATGCTAAGGGACTGCTATTCACACCTCTGCAACCTTTCATCTAAGCTGGTGTAGCAGTGTCTTTCCAGAGCTTCTGTGGCAATTTTCCCTGTGCTCCCACGCTGTTGGTCTCATGACCTTGCACCTGTAAAATCCTGATATTGTTATGGCAGGTTCTCACGGGAAACAACTACCACTCACATGAGAAGTGTTTCACTTTCCCACACTAACATTTGTTCTGCAGCTTGTAGTTTATACTAGAGAAAACCAAGCATAGTGCACAACAAGGTGGCTAACAATCACTTAAACACTTGATAAATGGTATCCAATTATACATGTGCTCAGAGATTAACAGCTCATTAATATGCACACTGAGGTTTTGTCAGCACGCTCTAACCAATGCTAATACCATCATAAGGAGAAAAAAAAACAATAGAAAATATGAGTAGGACCTGATGAAAATTATGTACTACTAGAGAAAAAGTATGGCCAAAAAGTTGCCCTCACCATTATCATTGCCACCTGCTGCACCGCAGAGAACTCCAGAGGAAGGTATTCACCTGGGACCCCATCGCTGTTCTTCCCTATTTGCTACTGGGGAGTTTTCCCTTTCCTTTTTCCTTCTTGTTCTCCCTCATTTTTTCCCCCGAAAAGTAACTTTCGCTCTTAGAGCCAATGTATGCCGTCAGCTATAGACCCCATTAATAAATCTTTCTGAATGTAAACCTGTTGCACCCTGCTTTGTGCTCCACCACTCTCAGATGGGTATCTAGACTGACCTGTGCAGAAATTCCTGTCCTTTGTGGTAGGCATGGATTGTGGAGAGACCCTGTATGCTAGATGTAATATGAGACAGGAATGGAGACTGTGTGATGTTGTCCAGACGCTTGAGCTCTCGAATAAAAACTCTGGAAGGAAAGAAGGACTTTTAAGTGACATGTACAACCATCATATACCAACCACTACATTGATGCATATATACTTGAAGAACCTTATGTCCTTACTAACAGGTCAAAGTATCTCTACTTTTTGTCAAAGCAGCTGATGCACTTACCTAGACACAACATGCAGAACTGTGAACAGGACAATGAGGGGCCCAACTGCCACCAGGAACCAGGGGAAAACCCCAGAAATCACCCCCACACAGAAGAACACAAGGATAACATTCTGGATGAACATTTCTGCTTGAAACGGCAAACGAACATCAACTGGAAAAAATGGAAGGAGAAGAGGAAGATCTTGAGTACAGAAAGCTAAAACAATCTATATAAAGCAATTCAGTCCAGCTGTACATCATCATTGAAAAGGGCAGTGATTTCTCATGGCTTATTCAAATTAAAAATGTACATTTTCATTAGGTGTGCTTTTATCTTCTGAGATGCTAGTAGACTTTCCAATTATTCCCATTTGCAGAAATAGCACTGGTGCAACTCTGACCTAACTACCACCTTTGCTGCACATAAGCTTCACCCTGACACTCTAGGTTCCTCCTACATTAACTGCTAAGAGTCCATGTGCAGTCTGTAGGTACAAAAGCAGCTGCACATTTTCTTCTTTATATGTCGACAGACCTGAGATATCAGCTGCCTTCTAGAATCATAACCCAGGTACGTCCCAATTCCTGCTTTGTCTATTACAAGTACGCATTTGGCAATCACCCCAACAGCAAGAGACCAGAGAGTATTAAGGAGTTAACTGGGAGGTCTGAATGTGGGATCTACAGTGAGAGATACCTTCATCCATGTCTTTGGAAAACCTGTTGAGAATCCGCCCAGTGGGTGTAGTGTCAAAGAACTTCATGGGGCTACGCAGAATCCGTCGGAAGAGCTCATCATGGAGCCTTGAGGATGCTCTGAGAGTTCCCTGACAATGCAGAAAATGTTGCAGTGTTATGGAAAGAAGGACAACAAAGCTGGTGAGGGGTCTAGAGCACAAGTCTTATGAGGAACAGCTGAGGGAACTGGGGTTGTTCAGTCAGAGGAGGAGGCTCAGAGGAGACCTTATCACTCTCTGCAATTACCTGAAAGGGGTTTGTGGTGAGGTGAGCACTGATCCCTTCTCCCAAGTGACTAGTGACAGGACAAGAGGAAATGGCCTCAAGTTGCGCTAGGGGAGGTTCCACTGGGTATTAGGAAAAATTTCTTTACTGAGAGAGTGGTGAAGCATTGGAACAGGCTGCCCAGGGAGGTGGTGGAGCCACCATCACTGGAGGTGTTCAAAAAACCTGTAGACATGGCACTTCAGGACATGGTTTAGTGGGCATAGTAGTGTTGGGTTGATGGTTGGACTTGATGATCTTAAAGGTTTTTTTCCAACCTTAATGATTCTGTGATACTGTGAAAGGATGTTTGCCTTCCTGTCACTGCTCCTCCCCTGGGCACCAAAACATTTTGCTCATTGCACCTCTCCAACCATAAGGGGTTTTTTTCTTGCATTCTGTGCTTCCAACCAGTGGAAGGAAGCTATTAATTCAGAAGAAGTTTAACAGAAAGCATGGTGCAACCCCAAGAGAGGACTTTTGGAAACCTCACAATCTGTGATCTGACTTCCTCTGGTTCAAATGTCTCTCTTGGGAGGTGATCAAAAGAACCACGATGACAGCAATATGCTGGGGGGTGAGGGGAGCAGGATAAGAAAAACCACAGCATTGGTACATACCTTTACAAAGACGACACCACGAACAGCTTTCAGGATCAACATAACTGCCATAGACAGTGCATAGATGCCAGCATAGTAATGCATGTGAGGGTTATCTTTCATACTGTTGCTTATGACAGTTTCATTTCCCAAAGTCACAGTGGTGTTCTGCAGAAAATTCAAGGTTTCAGTGAATAGTTAAGACAAGGATTAAGCATGTACACATTACACATGGTAGAATTTAACTGTCTTGTGTCCCCTCCCACCATATTTGATATTTCTTCTTTAAATACAGTACTCCAATGATCTTTGAATACTTTAGAAAGTTTTCCCTAGCAGAGATACTTGACTTGTAGATTTGTAGCCCTTGGCCTTTTTCCTACAATATCTTTGTAAATACTACCCCAATACCTACTTCCTTTGATTCCTAATTTCTCATTTCATGCTTATCATTTCTTGTGTTCTTCTGAACAATGCCAGATACTTGCATACCACCACTCCTATTAGACAGCAACATTCACCTTGGATAGGTTATACAGTCTTCTTATCAAACATGGTTGTTATTTTCTGCCAGTACGCAGTAAATTCTCTACGGTCACTGTTGTACATTTTCACTCTCTTGTTTTTTTTTAAATCTTTAAGTATGTTTAAGGATCACATTGCTTATTTTATTATTGTTGGCCATCTGCACTTCATTATCGCTTCTCTGAGGTTAGTAGTTTGCTCCCACCGCCCCCCAAAAACATCTTGCAGATATATTTAAATCTTTAAATGCAACAAGACTTGCAATCAAAGCCCCTAGAGTGGGAAAAGTCCTAAACCATCCCAGGTCACCACAGTCTTCAAAGCAACTCCCAAAAAAGTCATTTGACTTAAAGCCATATACTTTAACAAGATTATCCTGTCAGATGTAAAGTCACATTCAAACAAAAACCAGCACTAAAATTAGTAATTCCTCCTGCAGCTTGTTGGCCCCTTTCACATTTTCACTTCCTTTTCTTAGACTAACCAAGACAAGGAACAAGAGGGCAGTATAAAACCACATAAGCTATTATATCTTTCTTATTAGTGGAGCTCTATTATTCTTGGAGATGAACTCTCTAGTGAGACCACCTCCTGGGGAGCCTTACAACTTGCTTAAATTAAGAAGCACCATTTGGTCTCATAGGACTGCTTGGGATTAGTCTAGGAGAGCAATCCCCCTGCCTGTTAGTCACAAGAGAGTAGAAAAGCTATTTATCTTACTCCACTGCCTTGCTTGATCCAGAAACTCAGCCACCAGTTGCTAAAAGCTGTACTGCCCACATTCAGCACAAACAGTGCCATGATGACGAGGAACGCAAAGGGGCCTCCAGCTGCCTGAATGTAGATACCATAAACAGACCAGGGGACAGAGCCTTTGCCTTTCTCTTCCATCTGGACCAATTGGCCTGTGAAACAAAAGAGGAGGAGGGAGTGAGGAAAAGAAACCTGTTCCATTAAACTTCTCTAAGTTTGTGAACGCACAAGAAACTACAGTCATTTTCAAACTGTACAGAGTACTTTCAGAAACACAGACATTTCTTAATACGTAGAACTCAATGGTTCAAAACAGTTTTTCAAAAAGTCACATTTCCTCTGCAGAATCATTCACGTCACAGTATGTCTGAAAAAGCGTAATCAGCACAGACTTAAATACTAGGCTGGTATCAGCCTCACTATTGCTTTTTAAACCCTGCTGAAGTTCAAAGTTAACATTAAACAGAGAAAACCACAAAACAGAGGTCCGATCTTCCAATTCTTCATACATAAATGCTATGTCCTGCCTAGGACTCTGCGAATATGAAGGTATACAAATTGCCCTCTTAGGACAGGACAGAGAGGTGGTGTGGGAGACAAGGTACTATAAGCTCCTTTGTGCCGACGGCATCTGACCAGCAGCAGCCTGATTGAACTTAAAAACACTGTGCAGGCACCCATATTTAATAAATGAATGTCCTTTGCCCACTGCCTGTGTCCTATCAACCACACTGAGTGACCAGGACTTGAGACAGCTTTCAAAACCTGAGAGGTACATTCATAATACACTTTGAAAGCAAATGTTTTGAGCTTATTGGTGTATGAAATAATTACAGCCAGAAATCTGATTACATAGTTACCCTCTTCCTTCTTTACAACTTTTTCCTTCTTCACAGACCCTGTTTTGGTACTTTTATCCTGGGGTCTTTTCAGTGAACTGTTTGTGTTCTTCTTTATATTAATCTGCAGGAAAACAATGACACTAAACATACCGGAGTAATTTGCTTTGACATTTTCATATCTGAACCCAAACTTTTTATAAGCTACCTCCTAAGGACAAAGGCTTCCAATAGCTTAGCATTCTTATCAAGGAGGATATTAACTTTGCTGTTATTACAGATGACTGCCAAGTCTGGTGGATTAAATTCTCCTCCTTTATGAATCTGAACTGCTTCCAATCTGTACTGGTAGTGTGCAAGGTTAATTTCCAGAATCAGTGACACTATGAGTGTACATGGTAGAGGAACGAGACCCCTACTACTGAGAGAAAGATACAATCCCCCTGTTCCTTGTAAAAATAACTCACAGTTTTATTAAGAGGGGGTTTTTTTTTCCCCCAAACACCCTAGTACTTCACTCAGGAAAGCTCTCATGAAATGCCTCTAAGGATGAAGTCAGGTTAACTTGGTCTTCCAGAAATCAAATGTCCAAACACTAAATTGCATACACAATTACTGTTCTAAACCCAACCATCCTCCCACAAATGGAAGTTACTGCCTGTTCAGAGACAGCCTACATTAATTGGAACGCCCTACACAGCATCTTCAGGGTCTTCTTCCCACACTTTACATGAGAAGAGACATCTCACATGTCAAACCACAGAGAATCTAACTTTACCATCCATTTCCTCTTATCCCATCAGGAATGCAAATTAATGCTCCTTCCATGAGCTAGTGTTTACAGCGAGACAGTGAAGGTCAGCCAAGCACGCAGACTGGAGAATCTCATGTTAACTGTCATTACATTAATCTTAAAATGGCAGAAATATAATCTTCATGCCTCAGAAAGGACATGCAGAGTAATGCATTATATTCTTTTGCTTCTTTCACTAACCTCTCCCAGGTGAAAATTTCACCAAGAACCTTCTCTATCTGTGTATTTAGCACAATGCTACCTTTTCAGAAACTTCTTTTTAAATGTCTGCAACTTGTGAATAAGGAGCCTCTCATCTCTAAAAAGCACATCAGCAGTTTATTTTTTATCTCTTCTTACTAAGAAAAAATGCACAAAACACTTAAGAGAAGTAAATACTCATCAAATAAAAAGCAACAAAGTTGCTTACTACAAAGAATAACTGCAGGAAACAAACAGGAGAAAGGTGGGAAAAAATTAAATTGCTGAAAATTTAAATGCATGTCTTACTGAATGGTTCTTATTATTTTCTAGATTTACATTTTTTCCACCAACTAAAATACTAGAGCACAAATCCAAGTTTGCACTTACAGACATTGTTTCGTAACAGAAGCAGTGTCAAGCCACAATTTTTTTTTCTCACAACCCCCCAAAACAAAGCATTTTCAGTTACATTTCCAAAAAACTGTTACATCTAACTTTTGCCAAGTTCTGCCACTTTTCCTGTGCCTCAGTCACACCCCATGTGAAAAAGTAGTAATAAACCAGTAACAATTTTTTCACATAAAGGTTGGTCCAGGTCTGTGCTAATTTGGAGGTAAATTAAGAAGTGAGGTGGTACAATAAAAGAGACAACAAGCTTCCTGCGCTGAGCATCACCAGAGGAGATGATACATTACTTCGATGTTCAACTCATGAGCTCACTGGCAGAGTCCTCCCTACTATGCATTCCCTAAATACGAACTGTGACTGCAAATACGAAGTGCTAACGAAGCACAAATTATCCTACAGCAAATCTATTGGTCAGATCAACACATGAACATGTGAAGCCATTTTCCAGTCTTCCAACTATGTCATTTGGCTCATCTTCATCAGAAAAGCCATCATTCACAGCACCTTAAAGTAAACAAACAAGTACCTCAATATGTGGTGTTTCTCCCAGCTGTAGGTTATTAAAAATAGTTGCATAGTCCCCATTTAAATTCATCAGTTCCTCATGACTTCCTCGCTCAGTAACACAGCCTTCTTTCATGAAGATCACTTCATCACAGTCAACAAGATACTGGAGAAAGTGGCAGTAAGAACAAGTCTTTATCATTATGTCCGATAATTGGACACATTCCCACACAATCCTTTTCAGTAATTTATAGACATTTGCACACAATACACCTCTTCCAAAGTAACAGACATCTGATTTTTAAAGGTCCTGCATTGACTAGAGCACCATGATTACTCTCACTGTACAGAAATAAAAAGTTTTTACGTTCTATCAAAAACAATCTGTTATGGAAGACATAATTCCGGATACTTCGACACTGCAAATACTAACTATTAATATTTCTATACACAGAAGATAACAAAAAAAAAAAAAAATCTCAGAATACATCCATTCTGATTTACTGACACCAAATCTAAGTTTTTCTGATGTGATAAACTAGCTTTATAGCAAATTAGCAAAAGCGGTTTTGAACAAGGCATTTATTTCTCTGGTAAATTTTCTTTAGCCAAGTGTTACCAGTCCAAAGCAGACACCAAGCAGCACTGGTATCAAATAAAGAATTAGATTGTGCTCAGTGCATATTTGCAATGTAAACCATGCAACCCATAGATGTACAGGGCTGTGCTGTAACAGGTCAGGGCATAGAAATTTCCAGTATTAAGACAACTGACTAAAGAGTATTTCAAGAAAGTCCAAGAAAGAAAGTATGAGAGATGTAGTACCTGAAGCTGATGAGTGATGAAAAGGACAGTCTTTGACTTCAGGTGCTTCCTTATTGCACTGTTAAAAATGTGATTTCCAACATGAGCATCTAAGGCACTAAGGGGATCATCAAGGATGTAAATGCTCCTGTCACTGTACAGGGCTCGAGCCAGACTGATTCTCTGACGCTGTCCTCCACTCAGGTTAGCCCCTCGTTCACCAATCTGTACAGAGACACATACGTTATTTCATTTCTACAGCACCATGCAACACAGATATTCAGAGCTCAAGAGGTGACCAGAATGAAGCAGACCGTTATATATATATATATATATACGCACACCCCATAATATCATATATTGTTTTAATGCATATATATTCTAGTTTAGGTGTCTGCTTCTCTGAAGTGTGTTATATGTTATACTCAAGGTTAATATGCTTGGAATGTGGCAGTACTTTTTTGCTTATTTTACATTTTTTGTATTAACATAGCCATGCTTTTTTCTTAGCTATATTAAATCATGTTCAAATAGGTCCTGTTAAGGCAGCTAAATTTACAACACAATAAAAAACTCCCAAATTGTCACCGTCTTGACTCAAAAACATGGCACAAACTCCCAATGGCCCAGGGCCTGCATTGATAAGCTCAACTCAAGAAGGTGCATTCAACAGCTTAGCTTATATGCATACCAGACTGATGTGCCCCTCACTCCAGTCCAGTCTACCAAACCAAAACTCTGCTTTTCTCCATCTACTAATTAGTTTACTATAAGCAAAATTTATACCTCTGTCAGGTCCCCATTTGGAAGGATGGCTAGGTCAGGCCTTAGACAGCAACCATTCAACACCGTATTGTATCTAAAAAACAATTAGATACGTAGTAAGACCACTGGTTCCCCCTCCCCCAAGTATCTAGCCAGTACAGCATTATCTCACTTTCTTATACTAACAGCAGACATTCCAGCAGCCTAAAACAAATGATCTGCCTTGGATTCCCAGAAGGAAACTGAGGATAATAATTAATCACCTACTTCTGAAGTTCAGTGAAGGTAAGGAGGCAATTTCTTTCCAGGGATAGCTAGCACAGGCCACAGGGAAGGTCCCCTCTGGGGGAGGGCCATGGAAGGTGCCAGTACATTGCAAACAGCAGTTGTTGCATTTAAAGAGGGCAAGGGCAGGACAGCAAGAGCAAATGTCAATTCAGTGCTGCTCCACAGCAGCTGCTAAAAACAGATCAGACAGTACTCCAGCATGAGGTACGGCCCCCACTGCAAACGAGCAGTGACAGATGCACTGACAGCCATCAGCCACAGTGACCATGTGCAAGAGAGGCAGGCTCTTAAATGAGACTTAAATGAGTCTTAAAGACAGACTCTAAAGGGATACATAGGCTTTAAGTGCAGCATACTCTGCATTAAATTTTCCCACACTTGGGCCAAGAACTACTAAGCTTTCATGAAAATCAGCAAACAGTTCTAACAAACCTTTCTTCATCATATTCCTTGCCAAAAAGAATGTTGTCCCGAAGTGTAGCATTGAGAATCCAGGCCTGCTGGGCCACATACGCAAATGTTCCACTTACTGCAATGCTACCTTCTAACAGGGTCATCTGAAATTAAAGACAAACTGAAATTATGCTATTCCATGTTTAGAATAGACTTTCTTCTACAGAGTACAAATAAGTGAAATAGGAGATAGGAAAGAGAAGAGCAGAAGTAGTCAAAATAGAATTTCTCACCTGTCCTAAAATTGCTGAGATAAGTGAAGTTTTTCCGCTCCCCACACTGCCACAAATTCCAACAAGTTTTCCCTAGAAAGAAAAAGAAAATAAAATATGGTAGTCATTTTTTACATTCTCCGTCCCTTTCAGAATTTGGACTACCTTTAGTACCTCCGAGGGTCAGCTGGACATTAACGACAGCTGAAAAAGGACACAAAAGACAAAAAAGACAGTATTTTAACTCTCAAATAATAAAGTGTAAATACTATCCTACAGTGGACTAAAACTGAATCAACTCTACAAGTAAAAATGAATGTATTAAGATCAGCTTCCCTTTGACTACACCTGATACAGGCCCAGAGAATGCTGCACTCAGCCAAACGCACCAAGGTTTGCCTGAACAGAATGCACCAAGATGCTTTTGAGAGTGGTAAGTAAAGGTATAAAGAGGGAAAGACCAAAAGAAATGCAGAATTTAGGATATGGGTCCAGTAAAACTCCCTGCCTATGAGATGCAGGTTGCTAAGGAACACAAAGCAAGAAAAAGCTAGAATCCAGTCATTTTGAAGCATTTCTCTGCAATAAAACAGGTGGGTTGATACCCACATTAAACAATTCATCAAAACTATTTTTGTTCCGTTTGTAAAAAAAGGTAAAGTGGAAAAAACAGGTATTTAACCACTTGTGGAACACATTGCTGGCCTCCTCTTGTTCACAAACTTCTGACAGAAAACTAGCCCTTAGATTTTCAAGTAACTGTGTACTCCTTTTTCAAAACTATTTTTTAAACTATATGCATCCTTCTCAAAAGTTTAAAATACAGGGAGTTTATAGTTTAAAATAGTTTAAACTATCCCTCTAGTCATATGACTACAAGAGACAATTTAACCATAAATATCTTGATAAATGCATGGATCCCATTACTACAACATCCAGCTGCCAGACTGCAAAACTTTTGTATTTGTAGAAGATGCCATGTACTAAGTTCAATGCTTTCTCTTTGACATTTTACATGCTTTTACCCATCTTGGAATGAGGACTCCAACCACTTCTAAACTCTTGAAAATCTCTGCATCCTTCTAGTGTACAAAAATTCTCAAGGAAGAAAATTGAGCATTCTTCAATGAAAAGCACTGTTATGCTCCATTAGAACACCTAATCACCTAAAATGTTCACCCAGAACATAGCTGAAACCCTGCAAAATTATCAAACCGCCGCAGGAATACACCATCCACCAATACCCCACTGATACCCCTGTTGCCCAGTTGATTCTTTAAGCTCAATGACTCATACACTGTACTGAGAGCTACAAACAGCAAAACCATCAGTTAGATGTGAAAGCTATACACCCCGCAGTTGTTTCATGGTTCTTTGCAAAGATCTAGTTTGCTAAAATGGCACAGCTGTTTACATCAAGAGCAGACACTGCATCCTGGATACTGCAGTTGCCATGGATATTACAGGAGTGCACAAAAGCAATATGCTCCATTTCATGCAAAATACACAGCTCTCTATTCCAAGGGACAGCTAAAAATGAGGTCTTTTGAAAGCTCAGATTTCCTCCTTTCTTCTCTTACCTTTTCTATCTCCAAGTCAATGTTGTAGAGAGTCCTCTGAAGCCGAAGGTTAACCAGGTGGATGATTTTGTTCTCCTCTTCGGGGCTTGGATGGTCATCATTGTCCACTAGAAGATGGCCCTTCTGTTCTGCCAGCACAGCTTGCTGTCCCTCATTCTGCAGCTTCATTTTCTCTTTCTTGCCCTTGGTGACTTTCTTGTCTTTTTTCACTTTGGGGGTCAACTTTGGTGAGCTCTGGACGCTGGCGTGGGAGAAGTCCCAAGCCAAGGTAGCATTTTTCACCTCTATCGCGGTGTGAGGATTGGCTGGTTTTTTCTTTATCATATGAACCTCTTCCATTAGAAATAAACTCTGATAGGAGTTGTGAGAGAGGTGTAAAGATGAGACACCTGATCAAGACTGGGAGACAAGCCTATGGCACACTCACGCAGCAAAACACATCAGGCTATATAGTAGAAGGAAGCTGAAGAGCAAAAGGTAGCTCATTAGTGTAAACTAACTCCAGCCCTGCTAAGTGGCCAGGGCATTCCTGGATGTGGTGGAAGCACTTAGGTACACTAAGACTTTTGGAGAACTGCAATACTCTGGATGCAATACAAGAGGGGCTTGTTCTTTTAACACTGTTTGCAGCTGCAGCTCTGTAATTTCCGTATTAAAGACACATGAGTAGAATACATGGGTTGGAAAGCAGAGGTCACTTCGAGGGAAAGTGACTGACTTATCCTGCGCACCAACTCATTATGGAAAGAGATGGAATGACTTTTAACTTCAGCCTTTACCCTTCAACTTTTCTGCTGGGAAAAAGTAATCTCACACAAGTTTAGCTAACCTATCTTGGGCTGCTTGACAATAAGTAAGACATTAAGTCCATTGTATCATGTTTTCCACCACATCCATCAGTATTTACAATCAAGACAAATTAGGAAGAGATTTTTCACACAGTTCAATTACAAGATAAAATGTTTTCTACTTACATAATTTATGTTTTGAACTAAGAAGCCTTTTGTGATTAAAGACTTCTCAATTCTCAGTCTTATTTACTCTTGCAATTGCTATGCCCAAATCATACATTCATAAGAAAGATCATACTCATTTACACAGCCAAAAAGTAGTTACATTTTTACTGTGATGTTAGAGTATCCCCACCTTGTGTTACACTCCCTACACAGATTACATTGTTTACAGTCAAACTGGGAGATATTACAATTTCCCCCCTCCTTCCCTTCCCCCCAAAACTCCCTTCAGTGCATTTGGATTTAAGAAAGCCTGATTTAGGGTGACTCAGAAGATGAAGCAAAAATGCTCAAAAGCAGTGGGATCTCACAACCATTCTGCAGATCCCACTCTTCTCACACACAAATTTGTTTCATGAATGCATTACACAGAATCCATGTATCTGACAATATTTGTAGAATCTTA
Source organism: Gavia stellata (assembly GCF_030936135.1). Taxonomy (NCBI): domain Eukaryota; kingdom Metazoa; phylum Chordata; class Aves; order Gaviiformes; family Gaviidae; genus Gavia; species Gavia stellata. The sequence goes on from NC_082604.1 coordinate 19,604,106, forward strand.
TTTGGAAATTTCTGCACTGTGCAATGCACTACTGTCTTCAAGAGAGAAGACAAAATAAAGGCCTGTCCTCCAAGTTCATACTAAAGTACACACAGTGTATTCACTTCACAGCGATTAAAGGATGAGATAGGATTGCTTGTTTTAAGGGTTATAATTTTCTGCCATAGATTCTGTTTCATCAGATCACAACTACATTTTATTCATATAGTGGAGTATCGCTGAGTCTGCTCTGGAAGTATAAAACTGCAATTTTTCATCACTACAAACAAAACTCTACTAGTTTGTGCAAAGCTGCCTACATAATACATGACACTTGCAAAAAGTTTCACTAGCAAAACATGACATTTCATTGCAGACATCTTGCACTGCCTTTTCATGCAGATGGTCTTAAAAGAAAGTTTAAGAATTTTTATACTGTGAGCCATCTAGTCCTGTATTCTATCTCTTAGAGCAGCCAACATAAAAATCCTAAAATCATTAAATAAGAATATTTTGCTTCCTACACTGGTTTTATCTTAAACTTCTAGTAATCCTTGACTAGATTTATAGCACTCCAGATTATTGGATTCTGCAAAAGGGGTAAGTGTAAAGAAAAAGAACTCCTCAGACATTAAAACAACATTACCTTCCAAGTATTCCCTTAGCATCTATTACACACATAAAACACTCCACACCTACAGTTAAAACAGCAAAGCCTTGTAACTGCTTACCTTAAATCTGTCAACAGAAACAGATGCCTCAGATAGAGACTTCACTGAGAAAGGTGTTACTTTTAGAGCAAAAGTCATTGAATTAAAGACAGTGACCACTGTGAATGCCTAAAAATGAGACAAGAGAATCACGTTTGAATGCAATATACGCCCTAATAATTCCAACCTTCTAAAGGCTGAATTGTCATAGCAGCCATTCAAAGCACAGAAAAGGCCCCCAGTCCAAGAATAGCTATTTAAATACTCAACATATTTTCGAACAGCAGAAAACAGCAGGTCTACCCAACTCCTTCCCCAGTGCTTTGTAACAGACCAAGACAGACATCTTCAGTATTTGTAGGTCTATTTAAAGCAGCAGACAGCAAATTCTGCATTGGCCTATTACTTGTGAAGACCCATGTTCAAATTCTGTTTTAAGACTGATTTCTGCTGTTTGCATCCAAGCGCACTGTAAAACAAAAACATCCAGTAATCCCAATGTCCTATCTGAATAGCAAACAGGAGTGCTTGTTTACATTCAGCTCAAAGACTGTTCTGGGGAAGGTCAGGACTGAAACAGCATTGAGAGATTTTGGTGCAAAATGTAAGACTACATCTGCTGTGTCACACCCATCAGATGTTCACTTCTGTGACCAAGGCTACAGCCTGGCCACACAGGCACAGTCACAAAGCAAAGAATATGATGAAGAGAAATAAATGGCTGAGCAGAAAAGCTACTGTAGCAATATTGTAAAGAGTATTTTCAACATTGCAATAAGTTACCTGAGCTGCTGTGAGATCGTAGCCAAGGATCATATGGACAGAAAAAGTCACCACACTGGCAATGACTACAACTATGGGAGCCACACCCACAGTGATGCTCTGGAAGTAGCCCGCACGCTCTAAGATTTTACGTTCTTCCTCACGAATTTCTAGAAATATAAATAAGGGCACCATATTTGAAGTATGATTCAGGGGGTACATACACAACAGACACCACCATAGCGCTATAAACACTGAGTAAGAGAGGCCTAACTCTACGCTTTAGCACTTATCACATTATATACCTTCTTATAAAGATCGCAGTTATAGAGGAGAAAACTATGATGGTCTGTAAATATCCATAAGAACAGAGGTCTTTTTACTTTATTAAAAACAGAGCAGCCAGCACATTTTTATTAAATGATAAAAAAATGGAAAATAATTTTAAAAATTAACATTAGTGCCAAGCCACAAACATCATTATGCTAGAAGGTGAAACTTTAGAAGCTAGTCTGTTTGTCCAACCCATCATGCATAACAAATAGGAAGCCTGAAGGACAAAAGTGTTACTACACTGCATGTACATCAACGTCTATGGTACCAAGCTAGGAGGATGCACCAGGATACTAAGCAATGGGGCATCTGCACAAAAGGAAACATTTACATATTGTGTGAACTCACTTTGAACATTCTGAGAAAATGGTTTGACCCAGGCATACATTTTAATGAACTTAATGTAATTAAGAACTTCATTCATCTTCTGCACACGCTCATCTGTTGTTGATACACATTTTCTTCTGAAATAAGCTGTGAGCCGTGATACAAACATCTGAAAAAGGCAACACCGTGCAACATTAATAGCAACTCAGAAAGAGCAAGTACATTCAACTTCTTCTCGTTACCAGAGAAAGCCAATTTTGAATCTGAAAAAGGGATTCAGGGATGGGGCAAGGCAACTGTTGTTCTAACATAAAAGGCAGGTTGGAAACACTATTCACATCCTCCCACCCCATGTGTACTGAGCACTAGACTCACAATAGCAACTTTCAATAAAAATAAAATTTGTGAAAATAAAAGTGCGGGCTTTTACCAACATTGAATAGTACCAGGTTTGTTAAAGTTTCTGAAGCATAAAGACTACAAGCACATAACCTAAAGACACACCCAAATTGGCCTTCATGGCAAATGAACCCATTTTAGCCAACCTTTTAACCTGGTCCCATAAGACAAAAGAACAAGCTGGACTTTGCACAGCCAGATCAATTTCTACCATATACCAGTGCTATGAAGGTGGTAAAACAGTTTTAACATTTTTACTAAATCAATCTAAAAATAAATAGTTGTTCATGTGTTTCTAAGTATCTGCTACTCTTACATTCATCCCATTCCTGGTCTGAAATTCAAAACCAGCACACTACATTAGGAAGTTTTCAGCTCTTTGCCCTTCATACTCCTGGCAATCTCTTTTGGAGTCCCCATCAATAGAAGAGGACTGCTGAAAAGAACTGGAAAAGATGATCAAACTCCACTCCTTATCCCCCTCTTTAAAATATAATTCCCATTATTTTAATCCTTAGTGTTGGCCAGACAAATTGGACTGAAGCAGACCTCACAGTACTCAGCCTCCATGCTTTTAAAATGTGTATTATGAATACAGCGACAAATTTTCAGCAGCCTTACAGGGCATTTTAAAGGCAAGAAGGTTTTGGCTTGAACTAGCCTATTTCACAGCTCAGTAGAACCAGAGGCAGGAGTAACTAATCAAGAATACCATTTCCCAGATGCGGTGCTTTTCACCATCTTTTGTTGAAATCAAGAGTGGTATGCTCATACAACACCAAGTCCCTGTACACAAACTGGAGACCTTGTGTCTCTCCAACCTCAACCACAAGCACCTGAGCATGCTGCAGTTTAATTTAGCTACACGTATCTATCTTAGTGAAACCTATCAGCTTTCCTATTTCCATTTTCTAATTTTCTTTATAATTTTGAGTTTACTGTTTCCAAATTTCTGCTTCATACACCATCTTTAGAAATACCTTCAATAACACGCAGCGCCATAAACGGGCTGAACCTAACACATTTCAACACCTTCTATTCAGAACTATACATACATCTGGCCAAATAAAAATGAAGAAAGTCTTAACTCTTTCCTACTCACCATTGCTGGGTAAAAAAGGATGAAGACAGCAGAGCCCAAGAAGCCTGTTGGACCCAGAATAATCACATTATAAACCATTCCTAAGATGGCCACAATAGGGCCCCCAGCCAACAAACTACCAACTGCTGCAGCTTCAAACATCCTTTGACCATCATTGGAACATACATTTATGAGCTGAAAAATACACATAACAGATTATTTAGATTTAAGGCACAGCTCATTCTCAAAGGAATATATTGCATATCCCTTTTCACACTGCGGTTTCCAAAATGATGCTGCAGCTTACCTCTCCAAGAGACTTCTCCTTGATATTCTTCAGCTTAAGAATTTTCTTAAACGCCATTGTCAAGATAGCTCCACGCAGTCTAACCCCCGTGCGGTAATTCAAAGCCCAGGTTAGTGCAAGGGACCAAGATCGCACTATTTCCGTCATAAAGATGCCAAAAACTAAAAACAAGCTGTACTGCAGGTTGGACTCACTCTGTTGGGTATACTCCAAAAGATGTTTCACAACGAACGCCTACAGGAAGAAATGCAAGCTTGCATGAACACCCCATCATCCCAGAAGACCATGTAACAACTTTATGTTAAGTTAGAAATAAGTAGGCTACTTTGCTTTTAAAAGAGCCGTTTGAAATAGAAAGCATCTTCTTTCTAGAAGTAAAAGGTGTCAATACAAGAAGTACTGTAACACAAAGCCCTGCTGAGAGCCAAGCACTGAGTCAAATTTAGTAAGTAAAGAGAGTTTAATTTGGAACCATATTCCTCGCAGCACGCTTCTAATCCTCCGTGTCTTCTAACTTAACATAAATCAGTCAGTTAGCTGAAAGCAATGCATTATCATATAGAAGTTTTAAAATATAGTCACTACTTATACATCTGCGCACATTAAGAAACATTCGTTTACGTGACATTAAGACCTTTTTTATTTTATCTTTGGTTTGCTTCAAACGTGCTTATTTGATAAAAAGGAACAATGTACCTACAGTTGTAGAGGGGAAGAGTGAGAAGGACATTTGCAAAACATTCCTGGAAATAAACATCAGCAGTTTAATAGTAAAGAAAAAAACAAGCAGAAAGCACAAGGTACGCAATACCACAAATCATCAGGGACAGGGGAAAAAAAAAAAAAAAAGAGACAAAAAATTAACCATTCAATCCCTCCCCATACCCTCTCCCCCCAAAAACATAAACACTTTACCTCAGGAATCACATTTCAAACATCACCTGCAGAAAGAGGACAGCCCCCAGAACCACCGATTCCCACCTCCAGCTTTTTGTGGTCCAACGGCACAATATAACATCATACAACTCACAATCACCAGCAATATTAAATACTATTGACTGCGAAACAATAGGCTTTTATTTGAAATAAAGTGCCATCTTGAATGGTAACATCTCAAAAACACTGTACAACAAGTAGAGCATTGTATAAACATACAATCTGCACATACAGGATAATTATGAAGGGCTAGTATCTAACAAGTCAGTCTTAGCCGCTAACAAACTAGATTTGAAACTACACACAAAATTGTAAAGATACAAAAACAGAACAGTATGTGTTCATGAAGTCCAAAAGAAGTCAAACTTGCAGGTGCCAACAGAGGAGGCTTCTGAGGCTGCACAAATTCTGAAATCTGGTTTAAAAAGTATCCTACAGCAAGGCTTCACAGACAGCAAAAGACTTCCTAGAGAGCTTTTCAACAAATGATGCTTTAAGATACTGGTGCTTTTGATATGCTAGTACAGAGCAGAGAATTACCTTTGCCCACAATAAAAAGCAACAAAAAAAATCTGAAACCAAAGAAAATATTTGAGAAACCCTTCACATCATAGTCCGTTGAAGTCCTCTTGGCTAAACCAGGTTTTGCAAATAAGAGTTCTGTATAGTTTGAAGAGAGAGGAAAAAAACAAAACCCCACTACTTCAGCAAAGGTATTGATAGCTATAGCCCAGCACCAAATAACAGAAAAAAATGGAGATCAAATTCATCTGTTCTGAGGAAAATAGTTCTGCACATCAGAACCAAGGAAACATGCTGTAAATAATTTTGCTCTTTCTTTTTCACAGGTGTGAATTAAAGCCAGATGTCCACCAGGTTCTAGAATGGCCACTGAGAAAATTTACATACCAATCCCTGAACAAATGTGAGGAGCTCACATTCACAGATCTATTGCATTCCAACTTCCTCCTTACTTGGATTTAGTTTTACATCCACTGTTTGGACCACAACTGCATACAGTGGTTTGCAGTTACTAAGAAGATTACTGACTTCTTTTTCCAGTATTCAATCCAACATATGCAACCGAGTCACTGAGCAATTGGGGTGAAAATCCCCCTTTTTCCTCACGAGCTGTAACTCAGCATGGTCGCAGACTGCAAGCATTTTCTCGCACACCACAGCATTGCTGAAAGTCTCCAAGAGAGGATGTATAAAGATAGCAGATGTTTCCTGGGGTCTCATTCCTCCCAAAACTTTTTAGTGCAATTTTTCAGCACTATTTTATAGATTCAGCATCTCCCGTGATGAAACAGAGACCAGCTTACATTATACCCCCATTTTTTTTTCCGGAAGAAAGAGAAGAGGAAAAAGTAGATTAAAGAATTTTGAAAAGGGAGGGGAGAAAAGTCACACAGAATTAACATTTACATCTGAACACATACTATTTGAATTCAAACTAGTTTAATGACAAGAATCCAGCATAAAGTTATTTACAAAACAAGAAAGTTACAGTACAAACACTAAAACTCAAGCTAATGGGGAAAAAGGAACTCCTGTGACTATTACCGTAGTAGTTGGTATTAGCTGCTCGGCTGTCTTAAGCATTCCCATTGAATAAACATTACCTTACCTTTGCTCTTGGCGTTGGCTCTGCCCAGCAGGACTGTCTCATTCTGACGCAGAAAACAGCCATCCTGAAAATTCTAAAGAACAGCTTCTGTCACTGGTCCCACTGCAGTGCCGGCATCCCTGCTGCAGCCAGCGTGCGACAGCACGGGGCAGGCTGCAACTGGAGCCAACTGGGAAATCGGGAAACTTACCTCCAACAGCTTACCACTCCCCCCTCCAATAACTGACCAAACTGTCAAGCTGTACTCCACTAAGATAGCAAGTTTCCCCATCTCCCAAACAGGAAGAATAGCTCTGAACAGTTGCAAACAGGTACATTGTTCAGACCTGGAGTTAAACTGATTATGTTTAGTAATCAAAAAACTTCTTTGCTCCTCAACCTGAACATGAAAGTTTCGATAGCTGATCAAATGGCAGCAATATTCGCTGGAGATAAATAGTATCTCACCTATACTAGTACATTCTGATGGTTACTACAAGGCAGTCTGACACGTGCGGCTGTCTCACCAGGTTATGGATTTGGATATTGTGCCAGATGCAGAATTTATCAAAATAAAAAAAGGTAGACCCTTGAAGGATCTATCTGATATAAAAAGAACCCAAAACACCCCATACAGAAAGTCAGCAACAACTCCTTTCCAGTTATAACCATCACAATGCTCATTAGCAGAGCCAGAGCTGTTGGCTGGCATTTCAAGGTCACAGACATTCAATTAAAATTTTTGAAGTTTAATATAGCGTTTAACTCCATTTTGATAATTTTTACCAATACATGAGGTCAAGTCAAGTGCTTTTCCTGATCTCCCTTTCCACCTTCACATGACTGAAAGGGTGTAACAATACAAGAAAGCACTGATACTTCTGAGGAGACAGCATAGGCATATCTATGAGGCATGCCATTTTTTAAAAACAGGGAGGAGGGATGGTAAAGACTTATTTTTCATGCCAAATGATGGTACCAAAAGGGAATTGTTCCTTATTCAGAGAAATGAATAAGGTTGCCTGTAAATGGGCAAATGTCTATAGATAATTTTAAATTACCCAAATTGAGCATCAATTGCAGAGGTAGCCCCTAGCCTAATCAAGTTGGTTTGTTTTTCTCCTTCCCCTCTCGCCCTCTCTCTCATTCAGCAGTTCGGCTGAGACAAATTGAGGAATTTACACTACAGAAATTAGGGGCAACCCTGCTGCAAGTTCTTTGCTAAAGGTAAAAGTAGCTACTAAGCCCTGTAGTGAAACAATGACAGAAGCTCTTCTTGGGGAAAGCTAGTGCTGTTAAAACCTTAATCATGATTTATGGTTATTTACCAAAGTATGTTCATATGTCTTATAATACAAGCTACTACAAATTATTACCAAGAAAACAATACCACAGAAGCATTTATTGTTATTCGTATTACATGAAACAAGGCAAACTTTAAAAAGGTTTAAAAAGTAGAACATCATTTTGATAAGACATTTAAAAGCAGGAAAACATTTTAAAAAGATATTTCACCTAACAGTGGACCCAAGTGTACTTACCCAAGAAATGAACCTTCAGCTTACCAGCACACTGAAACGTGTACTACTAGCAGTAATACTGCTCCTACTCCTCAAGGGAAATGTGTAGAGAATAAATTTAGTCAAAATTTCAACTGTAAATCTGCACAGCACGTGCAACAAACAGGTGACAAAAAATGGTGTGAATGTCAAGTCCCATATGTTGTTATCTTCATTACGACCCATAGCAACAAACAGCAGCAGTTCCTAGAGGCAATAACGTACTCTAACACTTCTACATGAAACCTGTCTGACCATTCTCTGTCACATCAGTAAAGACTATACCCACAGACTTCTTGAGACCTGCTCACATTAGTTTAAGTAGTGCTCTAATAATATTGTTTCATTCCAATTCTTGAAGACTGTGCTATTAATGCCAATAATCTAAGATTAGTTTTATCAAACTGGATTTTATTCCAAGATAAATTTACAGAATTGCAAAAAGAAAAGAGAACAATTAAAAGACCTGCACATAAAAGTTTTATGCAAAAAGACCACATACCACTTAAGGAAGAACTTTAAACTATACTCAAAACCAAAGAGAAAAATCAAGTGTGCATTTCCTCCAAGACACCTAAACTCCCCTTCCCTTCTCCAAGAACTTGCCTCGGCATTCAGCAACTGGTCCACCAGCTGTAGGAAACCTATCTTGGAATATCGAATCACTCTGAAATTTTGCCCCAAAATTTCTAGCTAGTCAAAACATTTAAGTGATTCTGCAATGAAACCTTAAGATTTTACAGTTGGCCATGAGATGGAGCTCTCTGGGGTTGTTAAAAAAAGGATGGATATTACTTACTGGTCCACTAAAACCCGCGAGCTGCGTGATCATCAGACACACTATGGAAATGATGAGCCTGGTGCGGCAGAAAATCCACACAACCCTCTGGAGAGAAGCATCATCAGGCCCACTTTCTTTAAGTTCTTCCTGCCACAATCTCTCCAGCCTAATAATAACAGAAGCCTTGTGTTATAAATTTTTCACCATGAAAGAAGGTACAATCTCCTAAGTACTTTTTTGTGAAAATTCCAAGCAATTCCTAGCTCAGAGCAACAAAAATTACTAGATATCAAGAGAAATAAATACATGGTACACTCTGTGAGGTAAAGAGAAATATCTGCATCTTGAAATATGTCTGCATCTTGAAATAACTATGTTGTGTTACTTCTATAGAAGAGAGGGATGAAAAACACAATTCCTTTTGCTTTGCCTGGAGTATCTTTGGCAATCTTAATATACTGACTTGTCATACTCTTTACTTGCTGATCTGACAGAAGCGTTGTGGAGTCAAAACGTGAGAAAAATTCTCATTAGCCATGAAAGACTAGCCTGATCACAAGATCTGACCCATATTCAAATCACCTTGCTACTGTCAGTATTACTTATCATTATTTTAGCACAATATCTTTTTCAGTGTAGCCTTGAGAAAGAACTTTGTTTTAATAAAAAATAATTTAAAGACATGCAAAATCAGAAAAACAATTGTAAAACACTCCCAGAGACAGAATGCTCTAAGTTCACTGAAATCAGCAAGAATACAGAAATGGTGCAGCAGGAAGAAGTGGTCTATGAAGGATAAAACTAAATTCCACTAGTCTGAGAAAGGCAGAACAAAATATAAGTGCTGCTTTTCTAGGGCAATACTACATCATTGTCTGTGAACTAATGTACAAAAAAAGGAAACAAGAAAATAATAAGGAACAAGATGTCTCTACCTTCTACAATTGACATCCGAAGACTCATGCCTTGATAAAGACCATATATCATCCATAAACAATTCCCCTTTCTTGTACGCTCTGTGGGCCAAAGGAGTGAGCCAGGAGAAGGTCATGCAGGAGAAAAGCCCAGCATTATCAACAGGGTGCTGGTGTCTAAAACAAAAAAAAAAAAACACAACAAAAAAAATCACAACAAATGAAAAAGGAAACAAAATTGTAAATCTGTGAGAAAAACAAAGCCTCCTCTCATTGAAAGTACTCAGAGTACCAAATGGCCCATGCCAGTCATACTTGCTAAACAAACCCAATGTTTTCAGTCAGCAGACCTACAGCTGCTATCCTACTTTGTGACTGGTTTGAAAAGCAAATGCTGTATCAGTTCTTTTGTAGCCTAAAACCTTACTTGGAAGTAGTCCTTATGGGCTTCAGCACATTCAGGCCATGGCGGTATTTGCCCTTGTGATGCTCTTCGTCCAGCATTCTCAGCTGGGAATGCACAGAGGTGTCCAGTGGCAGGCCCTCTGCCCGAGCAGCTGCTTCCAAGGCATCCTGGCATTCAATCTGCTTTTACAAGGAAGACGGCAGAGTCAGACTTCAAAACTATGTTTAAACTCCACAACTCCTGACTCCACCAACTTTGCACCTCTTTCTTCTGTAAATTATTGTGCAACAGCAATCACTATCATTTAAATGTCTTAGAGGACAGGCTTCAGCCTCACAGCAAAGACATGAAAGGCACACATCCTAGATCTGCATTAGATCACTGCATTTGTAAAACATAAATTAAAACCAGTATTATGCCTTGTGCATTCAAAGGATAAATGGATAGACCAGACTAATCTTGCATCCTGCCACAGGAAATGCAATGAGGAAAATTACAAAATCAAGTACCTATGACATCAGTTCAGGAAATCAATGACTGGCTTATGCAGTGAAATTAAGACATACATTCTTGATGAATGTACACCCTCTTACTGTAATTTACATATTCTTATCCACAGAAAATTCAAATTATTTTCAGAATACTACTAAACTCCCTTCTTCAAGAATACCTTGGATTAGATAAAAAAACAAATATGCACTAAGCAGAATTGTGCCTTCCTTTATCATGTTTCCTGCTTTTTCTCTTCTTCCCTAAACTAAAGGGAACAAAGATGACATTTTCTCTGCTCCCAGCCACACTTCTCAATTGCTCAGCAACTTTATTAACAACCATTTAGAAGGCCAGCCTTATCTCAGAGGAGTTTTTCCACAGCCCCAGTGAAAGGCAGACCTAAATGCTCATCTAAGAGGAGAAAGGAAACAGCAATGATACAGACTAGTCAAAATGCTGCAGAGTTCAAACAAACCTTTTGATCAGAAGCTAGATGTGGCAAAACTATCCCAGGAGATTAGCTTGCTATCTATACTCCCAAAGGGCTCACTACCGGTTCTGCTAACTTAATACACCATTTATTGCAGTGCCATGTTACCTGTTGGCATCCTAATTTTTTGAAATGGAGCTACTTTCTGGAAAAAACTCAGCTCTGAGGTAAAAATCTTCCTGGCATTCTCACAAACAGAGATACCATGTTTATCCTTATTAGTTGCCTTACCAGAGCAAAGTTATTTTATGTCTTTGAAAACAGCAACTGTAAGTGCCTTGTAGCCTCCTAAAAACACAGTATCTGCAAAGCACTAAATGCATATCAATAGCAAGCACTTTGTTCCTACCTTCACATCATGTAATTTTTGTCAGAAATGCCACCATTTATTGGAGACTTAGTCTGTACTACATTAACATGTAAGCATATAGCACATTAAGACACGTAGCTTCCACTCATGTAAAGGACAAGAACAGGAAATTGATAATAGCATAAATCTGTCCTTTATTTAACCAAAGTACTTAAACAGTGCTTAAGCATGTTGTCAACAATCCATGGTCCTGATCTCAAAAAACTTATTCACTAAACCTAAAGCTATGATTACAAAAGGAGATAGCAAAGTAATAAGAAAACAAAAGACTATTACAACGTTATGACACATGGAGTGACTCAAAAATATGCAACACTTGAAATCTGAATTAAAAGACTTCTCACTCAATTTATATTAAATCACGGACTCACTAAGGTCAATACCTCCTTACTCAATCTACCCAAATCAGCATTAATACAGGACCTGCCAAAGATACCTCAAAGGACTCAGTAGTGGGGAAAAGTTCTGCACCACTGATTTTCTGGTTACAGCAGAGGAATTCATAGCTAGTTTGGTATGTTACCCTTTGCAAGAGCCCCAGGCAGATCTGCCCAAACGCCCTATTGCTGATAACATGCTTGTTTGTAAGTGATGCCACAGGCTATTTGCAGAATCATTGTTTTTCAGACCACACAAAAAGTGTCTATAAGTTTAAAAAAAAGTCTTCCAAAACCGCTGTGTTTGTCAGCATAAACGAAGTTTTTCACCACTTACTTACAAACAAGAATAGTTTTTTAATAAGAAAGCACAATTACAAGACACTATTTTTAGGCAGTCCAAAGATAACGTTCTTAAACACTCACTGTGAAAAACAATTAAACTTCACAGAGCTGCTCAAGAGAATTCTCTCAGCAAAGGTGGAAAAGATGCATTGATAAGAGACTAGGGCACTGCCTTTGAAAGTCCTTTATAATAAGGCAAGTGTAAGCACAAACCCCTAGTCGAGAACATTCCTCATCTCCATCTTGGCAAGACTGTCAAAATCCCACACGTATGACTATCAAGAAAGAAACGGATCACACTACTGCACAATTAAGTTTCTAAGAAAGACCATACAGTTCTGTATCATGTTAGAAAACCTTGGAAGCATACAGTTCAGCAGGAAGAAATTAGACTCCTAAGCAGTTCTACCATGCATTTCTAGAGCAAAAGAATGAAGTACAAAAATTAGCAACAACCCCAACACTGTATATTTAGGTTTCTGAACCCCTAATATTTTTTCAGGTGTTCATCATTGCTGATATCCTGATTGCCTGCATGCATATACAGTTTTCTTGGAAACTAAAACCTTGAAGAATTCATTAGCAATGGGATATAACAGGCTCCAGCACTGCTCTTGAAGCAAATATCTAATAAATCATGGCTGCACTACCAAACAGAGATCAGACAGCACTTTTTCTAATTCAGCAACTTATCAATATACCAATACAAGCAATGAAACAGGTGATACAACCCAGTATTAACTAAATAAATGCTCACAGAAACAAAACAACCCTAAATCAGATCTCACTGGGGGGGTGGGACAAGACACAGAATCATTCAGACATTTCTTGAAAAACAGCAGCTCACTACTCAGGAACATCAAAAATGCCAAAAGACAAGGAAGAATTGTTACAAAAGACACAAAGAATAAAGCAGGAAATATTACCATACCATATAAAAAAACCTAGGGTTTGCCTCCTTTTTGAACATTACAGTCAGTCCCCTATCACTTCAGTTCAAAAAAGGGTATTCTACTTCAAATTACTTTCTGCAAAGAGCAATGAGAACAGTTGGGATTGGAACAGCTTCCATGCAAGCATAAATTTACAATTTTTCAGCTGTATAGAAGAGACGAATAAAGATAAGATACAGGTATTTGAGAAGTCCATAACGTCATGAATGGCATGGAGAACTAAGGAATGATCACCAACTGTTCTTACAATAAAAGAACTAGGGGCACTCAGTGAAATTATGTTTTTCACACAAGGCATACTTAAATTTAGAATTCTGTCATAGGATGCTGTAAAGGTCACATGCATAAATGGACTAAAATTGGGAGAATTAAACTCACATAGGATAAGTATATCATGGCTTATTAAATGCATGACAGAGGGGAACAGCAATTATTTATGCAGCATAATAGCCACTGGATTCCAAAAAAGTTTCTGAAGCCATGGGCTGCTCCTAACAGAGGGTAATGGTTCTGCACTCCACATTTGGTGAAGCTGTGGCACACCTGGGTGCAGGCTGATAGATTCAACAGATGACTGAGAAAATTAACACATGAAGAACACAGTTAAGCTTTTAATCCTGAGGGCAATCTCTGGAAGTATTGAGGGTACTGAGGAAGTATCACTACACACATGATCTTGTTTTGTTCTTTTACCTTCACAGCCAGCTCACAGACAAGCAGAGAAAGAAGCATGGCCAGTGCTGCTACCACAGAGCACACCTGCTCCCTCTGACTTTCTGCAAACGCTACCAGCAGCTGTTATCATGATTTCTTTGTCCAACAAATTGGTCATAGCAGTGGTAAGCACATAAGGTAATGTGAGAGCCAGAAAGATAACATGGTTGGCTCAAGACATGTCATGACAGGAAGTCTGGGTGAGGTGAGGAAAGTAAGTTGTTTAAGAGCAAGGAAAAATATTTGCTCATTAAATGAGACAGCAGTAGCAAATTCACAATCCACATACCAAGGTCATGTGAGGCAGCCATGAAAATACAGAAAATTTAGGAACCAAGCTACAAAGCTGTCAAATATACAGAATGTCAGAGGTAAGCAAGACAGAAGTTCTGTAGGAAGCAAGAGGGGCATCAAGAACATTATGCAGAAAGGCAAGCAAACTCAAATATGTGAAACAGAAGGAAACTTCCAAAAATCTGCTAAGCAGCCAACATGGGCATTTATTTGAGGATGTGGAGCAGGCAAAGAGAAAGGAGGCAGCTGTGTTCTATATGGGGAAAAAACCAACCAGTGAGATCGTAGCCTTCCACACAGGCAACCTCATATTTAACACAGAAGGTATCAATTTATTGGTTTGACAACTGTAACATCAGATGATAATAGCAAAACCAGACAAGCCTGGAGGCCAAGCAAAACAGATTTTCCATCCCTTACTCATCTTGCAGAGAAAGAATTTGATGTGTATGTAGTCAACATACGAACAAAACCCCACCCACCAAACAACTATTGCATCCTCTTCCATAAGGCAGAACATTTTCCAGGGCTCAAATCACTTCAGGGAAGAAGCTGCATCTCTTCTGGTCCAACTGCTACCTGACAGGAAACTACAGCAGGCATGAAGGCTTCTTTTATTAATTAGAGAATACAAAAGCTACTGTGGTTGATTGACTATTACACAAAGTTAAAATTGTTTTATTTAAGTAGTGAAGAACTTTGAGTTGGCAATGCTGCAGAACCACCTCTTGCATTTAGAAGGCAGAGCTCGGCAGGCCTCCTCACTCCTTCATTCAAGTTCCCAGTGAGGAGAGGCAAATGGGAAACTAACAGACCAGCACAACAGAGCTCAGGACTAGGCAGGCATATGGTGAGAAGTAGAATTCTATGATCACCAGTCCTGCTCAGTGTTTAAAGCATTTGCCATATTAGAATTCCAGGCTGAACAGCAGTTTTAAAATATTTAAGAGACTTCATTAAAGGACTGGTGTTTCAAAATGAGACTTCATTAAAGGACTGGTGTTTCAAAATGACATTAGTTATTAGTTTGTGTAGGCTGGGGAAGACAGGATAACTGTCCCAGTTAGCTTAAGGATAGCTACACCAAAACAAAACAAGAGTCTAGGAAAAGATACTCTGAAGTTTTAATTATATCCTTCTTTCCAAAAACTACTGAGTCTCTCCAAGCATAACCCCACTTTAAAGTAATTAGGGTTTTATACACTGCTTTTGCAGGTAGCACAAGCAATCCCTAAAGCACTGTTGTCCAGACTTCTGCAAGTCACCAAACCCAGGAGCATCTGAAAAATGATGTATTAGGTTTGCAGGTCCAAACACTGTCACATCCGCCATCACTTGGTGAAGCAGCAAGCACTCTATGAACTTTATATTCCACTAAGGAAATCTTCCTCTTCTCCTTTCACTGGATTTGATGCAGTATACAATCTACAAAAGTATTAATAAGGGGATTTGCAGTATTAAGACTCCCAGCCTACTCCATAGCTAGACCACTTTATAATACCCTGCCCAATTAGAACATAAGCCTCTTTAAGACTAGTTTGGCATATCATCCATCCATACCAGCTGTCTCCCTGAAGTAGGGGCAGCAAGGAGCAGGCACTGGTCTAGATCACAATGGGTGTGAGGAAGGAGGCATTGATCTTTTAGACACCTGCATGCATCGATTGCAAATTACAGACAGCAGAGTGAATTCACACAGCACCAAGAGGAGACCACCAGTCAGCTTTAAATACCTAGAAATTATGGTTTCAGCTTCCAGGATTGCTGCAATGAACTAAAGTCATGAGGTTAGGGCCTCCATTTTCTTCCACCTCCTGACAAGTGGAACATAAATGAAAGCTCATATCTCTGCTGCCTTCCCAGCTTCTGCTACAGAGAAGAACAGCTCTTTACAGCACCAACCATATATCCAAATGCAGGAATAAGTGCAGCTGTGCCATATTTCTCTTAAGTTAAAGAGAATTAGCTGTTCAGAGGTGTGCTCTGATTTGACACAAGAATTCAGAGATTCAACAATTTAAAAGTCCAGTCACTTACTCTAACACACTCCTATATGTGACTTCATTACACAAGACCTCTGCAGTTGCTCTTCTGGGCTAGGATTAGCAGAAGTAGAATTAGCATTCAAGTCACAGTTTCAAAGCTAGCCTGAGTTTATGTATCCTCAGATTAGAGCAGAAGTCTCCCAGTAGTGTTTGGCACTGATATCAGGGCTCTGTACCTGAACAAGATCAGGGTATGTATGTTTGTGATGAGCCTGAGTATTTTACAGTTTACTCAAGTGGCAAATGAACTAGTAAACTGAAAGTAAACACCACAGGGCTCCAAACATGTTGACTCTGAAATACTGTAACCTTAGTCCTCAAAAAGACTGAAATACAGATTTGGGTTGTGGAACAGCCTGTTCACAGTACACAGTTCAGACTGCAACTGACTACTCCTTAGCACTAGGATATGAATGTTCAAAAACGAATAACTACCTCAGTGTCTCAGGGTATCAGAACTGCCTGCCTATCAGTGAGTTTTGACTCATTTCAAGTTAAGCTCTCCAGTAGTTTGGATAGATCCATTAAATCCTTCTGGCAACTCTTATAACTGTACACTGAGTTTGAGACAGCCACAGGGCAGAATGTCTCCAGCCCTAATATGGAATACTACAATGCAAAAGATACTGCAAGCTTTCCTTCACTGACAGTTAATCTGCTCCTTACACACTTTTGGTCATGAGCAGGCTGATTTACAAATCTGCTTTGGACAAAGGAAGAGCAACCAACAGTAGTCAAAGACAATACTGGCAAGTGGCCAGATTGGAGGTTTTATCATGTGGCTAAGACTTAGACAAAAGATGGTTAGTGCACTAAAGAGGACAGCTGACTTTAAATGGAAGCCATGAATTAGCCAGAACACCATGTTCCTCTAGAGAATGTCTCTGCCCAGTGAAGGGTTTTGCCTTTTTGTTCCTCCTATTACTGAATGTAAGTCTTCTCAGATACAGTTAACCACCCTCCAAGTTTCAGGTAAACTTTTGATACATGACTGGCTGATGGATATGCTCCTTTCTCAGCTGGTAATATGTACATATATGAAAGGTAGAGATATCACTTCTTCAGAGTGATTAGAGAACCCCCATAAAACATTCACCAACCACCAAGTCAAGGATCTTGGATCAATTAGGGAGTACTTTAGTAGCAGAAGTTCAATAGTAGAATTTGACAGAACATGATTCTAATCAAGATAATACATTCAGTTGTTTGGGCATATCATGGAATTAATGCATCTTTAGAAAGCAACATGAGTCTTTGCTTCTGCATAGTCTAATTGTGTTCAAAGTTTTCAAAGATACAGAAATACTGACAAGACAGATTTAAGTTCTGCTTTCATTTGACTTTAAAAAGTAAAAATAGTTAACATTTAGAGAAAAACATGCCTTCAGTACATAGGCACTTGTCTAGATTTGCCTTCTTGAGCTCATTACATGAACTTATCCCTGAGCTCTGCTGATCACACTGAGAATCTTCAGAGAAGTTTCTGAAAGAATCACCAGAACAATAGCTCAAGATTGAACTTGAGAGCGTTTTACAAGCTCCTGTTACAGCTGCACTGTCTACTCATCCCTTAACCACTTGTAGACAGCATAACAGTAAGCCAAATTAGAAATGCTAAGGAAGACAAAAGTTTCCATCTTCCTCTCCTTCCTGTGCACTGCTTAGAAAGGTTGAGTATCATCAATTTTATAACAGGAAAATTCTCTACAGCTTTTAACAAGGATACACTCACAGATATTCTAGGCACTGTCAGGGCAGTTAAGTCACTGAAACTGGGTTTGATGAATGCTATCCTTCAGTTTCATGCACTGTTCACCTTAGTCTCCTTCAGCATGGAGGCTTATGTGTTCCTAATTTTAACTTTCCTTTATATCTAAGAACCTCTCCTTCCTGCCACCTCCCTCCTCTCAGCATGACACATTATGGTGGCTGCTTTTTCCCCAGAAGACTCCTGCAGTGGCCTGTACCAGCAGTGGCTTCTCTTTGTCTAAGAGTCCCAGCCTACAGGCACTTGTTCTAGAATAATGAATTGCAGAGGAAAACGATTGCTCTGAAACAGAAATTCCCCACCTCCACAATTTTAGAGATTTATTAGCACAACATGATTCTACCCACCATACTGCATGTGTTCAGACACCACACAAGTTGCATCAGAGTTGCAGACTCTGCATCATGCTTTGTTCTTATGACAGTATATACACCATATAGTGTTCAGCTAAAACTGTACCAACAAGGAGATTAAAGTTATGCAGCACCTTACAGGCACTGTCTGCAGAACTTGTCTAGTCATCAACTCACCTAAATTCCCTGCTACTTCAGCTGCTCAACTACAGCATTAGACTTTTAGCCCTTGGAGTTGATTTTACAGACACTGTAACAGATCTGATCCACTGTCTGTTAGTCAGTAGGAATTGGTTCATTTTAGAACGTATCACACCTACTCCCTGCATAAGCAGCCTTACACTGCAGCAGTTTGTTCACAGAAGGGAAAAAACACACCACAGAATCACTAAGGTTGGAAAAGACCTGTAAGATCATTAAGTCCAACCATCAACACAACACCACCATGCCCACTAAACCTTGTCCTGCACTCCTACATCTACAGGTTTTTTGAACACTTCCAGTGATGGTGACTCAACCACTTCCCTGGGCAGCCTGTTCCAATGCTTCACCACTGTCTCAGTAAAGAATTTTTTCCTAATATCCAGTGTAAACCTCCCCTGACGCAACTTGAGGCCATTTCCTCCTGTCCTGTCGCTTGTCACTTGGGAGCAGATACCAAATCCCACCTCACCACAACCCCCTTTCAGATAATTGTAGAGAGCAACAAGGTCTCCCCTCAGCCTCCCCTTCTCCAGATTGAACAACCCCAGTTCCCTCAGCCGCTCCTCATCACACTTGTGCTCCAGACCCCTCACCAGCTTCGTCGCCCTTCTCCAGACACGCTCCAGCACCTCAATGTCCTTCTTGTAGGGAGGGGACCAAAACTGAACACAGGATTCGAGGTGCGGCCTCACCAAGTGCCAAGTACAGGGGCACGATCACCTCCCTGCTCCTGCTGCCCACACTATTTCTGATACAGGCCAGGATGCCGTTGGCCTTCTTGGCCACCTGGGCACACTGCTGGCTCATATTCAGCCAGCTGTCAATCAACACCCCCAGGTCCTTTTCTGCGGGGCAGCTTTCCAGCCACTCTTCCCCAGCCTGTAGCATTGCATGGGGTTGTTGTGACCCAAGTGCAGGACCCAGCACTTGGCCTTGTTGAACCTCATACAATTGGCCTCGGCCCATCGATCCAGCCTGTCCAGATCCCTCTGCAGAGCCTTCCTACCCTCAAGCTGATCAACACTCCTGCCCAACTTGGTGTCATCTGCAAACTTATGAGGGAGCACTTGATCCCCTCATCCAGATCATCGATAAGATATTAAACAAAACCAGCCCAAAAAACTGAGCCCTGGGGAACACCACTTGTGACTGACCACCAACTGGATTTCACTCCATTCACCACAGCTCTCTGGGCTCAGCTGTCCAGCCAGTTTTTTTACCCAGCTAAGAGTACACCTGTCTAAAACCAAACACCAAAGCAGGATCCACAGAGGAGCATGCCTCACCTAGCACAGAGACTTTTATATAAAGCTTCCATCGATCACTGGACAAACACTGTTTTCTTTCCTACTTCATAGAAGAGTCAAGTGAAAATACAATAATGTTTAATAGCATTAGTTTCCAATTTTGTCATAACAGTCCCAGGAAATAAGTATTTCCTTGCAGTCAGACTGTAGCAGAGTACACAAATGCACTACATTGCAAAACCTGAAATTTAAGTCTAGGTTTAAATTGGAAGAATTCAGATTTATTGTTATATACCTGCACTTGTGTCAATTTTACATGTTTTATGGCAACATGAGCTAAACTTAGTCCTTCCTCACCTTCTATGCAGCTATAATCTGAGAAAATAAGATATCTAAGACTGCACTTGTGTGTAGTCTGTTAATAACAGACAAGAGATCCTCAAGCTGCTAAGCATAGTCATAGATGAGCATGACAGCAGCAGTTACAAGTTTCAGAAACACATAAACACACATTCAGATTTGCTCTATTCTTGCACATCTAGCACAGCCAAACACCAATGAGATGCTCAGCTGGGTGGCAGCTAAAATGAATCTAGCACTTTACCAGTTATCTTGATCAAGTAGTCAACTGCACTTTCACCTTCTCGCACAGTGAGCACTCATCAGCTCAAACTACTGCAGCTTCTAGCTGTAATCTAAGCCAGCCATATAGCAGTATCTATAGATGCAGGACACCTAGAGCCCCTAAGAGCCTACTCAGGCTGTGATTCCTAAAGCTCTGTGTTTACTTAATTATGAAAATATGAAATCTTGTTGAAAAATGTGTACATATCCAGCAGCTTCAGCTACAACTAACAGCTTATAGTTAAGCCACCTAGAAGGACTGCTCTGAGCATGGAGTGCCAAGGCACTACTACCCAGTCTACATTCACATGCCTATTTTTGAATATGTTGTTCAGCACAGTTGGTTCAGACACTTCAGATGCTCCAGAGGTTGAGAGGCAGAGTTGGTCTGACCATTGGACAGTCAGGCAGTGATAAATCACTTCAAAGCTATCAGTGCTTGAAGAATTTATACCAACTCCATTAAGTTCTGATCACCTTCTCTGCTGTCTTTGGCAAAACATGTCAGAGACAAACCTGAAAAATAAAAGATCAAGGTGAGGACAGGAGCATTAGTAGGGCTTCTGATAGCTAGTTAGCAACATGTTTCTCCTGCATGTTTAAAGCAATCTCTACAGTTCCACACTGCCCAGTGTCTTCAAATGCAGCAATTTGCACTTGAGGCTTACCACAGATGCTGCAGATGCAGTTATGCTTCAGCAGCAAGAACCTGATCCTGACTACTACATTCAGTCAGAATCAATTACAGCTTGGAGTACAATTTGTAAATTAGCGCCCTAGCACTGTTAACTTTGGGACTAGAATTTCAAGAATTGAGTTCTCACAAGCATTGTGTATCACGAGAACAAGCTGCTTTTACATCCTCTTCTGTTGCAAACATAATGGGGTAGGGGAGCAAAATACTCACTTGCTTGCTGTTCCATCAAATAAAACACGAAGTCTACATTTGAGAAGGTCCTATTCCAAAACCACTTTGAGAACAAATTATTTCTCTTCCTCATCTGTTATTTTACAGTATGTTTCAGGGACACAATGGGATCTGTCCTCCTCAGGACACACTGCTTCCATGAGAAAAACTAAATACAATTACTTCAGGTACCACTTGAAGGGCACACAAGCATTCCAAGAACAAAGAGTTCTAAAGGTATAAGTATAAAACAGTATTTCAAAACATCCCTTAATTGGTATTCACTGGTAATGTAACAGTTTTACAGATGAAGACGACTGACCATAGTGCTAGGCAGCAAGCACACCTTGAAGTCATCTTCATTCAAAAGAGCCATGCACCCACATACAGTAAGTCCAATTAGTATGGTATTATGCATTGGGAACATGTAGTTAACACCCTACTTTGTAAGGTACATTAAGGTCTCCAACAAAGACTTAAAAATCAATTGTTATAAGAACACACTGCAGAAACTTATTCATGAGGTGAATATATGCATTCACAAACTGAATAAAAATTGTTTCTTGAATTTCAGTCCCAGAGTGCCTATTACAGAGGTCCAAATTTCTATAGCAACATTCCCATTAAGCACCACGAAATGTTGGATTAGACCTACTTATATTGCAGCATAATTTCAATTATGATTCCAGGAAGTCTATTTGAAAAGCTCCTGTCTTCCAAAGAAGTGATCTTTCAGGCTGTGACCAAAGAGTGTTTAAGCTTCTAAGGAAACAATCGCAAGTTCTTTTTCATTATTGTCATGAACACCCATTACAGCATCCTTTCAGCAGGAAACCTGAACACCAGTATGGAGGTTTCAGGACAGAAAGAGCAAAGTTGAACAAAACCTTTATGCAAGGCAAAGACAGAGACATAGAAAAAGGCCCTGGGATCTTGGCTCAGTAGTAAAAAAGGACTTTCACCTATGAAGATCTTGATCAGGCAATCAGTCTTACCCACTTCAAGTTAAGGATGTGTAAATGCAGCAATACAGACAACAGGAAAACCAATGAGTCATGTTATTGATCAGCCAAATGTACCTGTAGCCCTGCCAGAACTGGTCACCGCCACCGGCCATTAACCAGTGGTCCTTGACTACCAGAGGCAGCATGTTCCTGTATTCTCCTCAGAGGGAACTACACAGTTCTACCTCGCTCTACAAGGTATGAAGTACCCATGCAACATGTCAGCAAGAAGTCTACCTCATGCAGTATAAGTCTGTTGCAAACAGTCCCAAACCTGCATTCCACAAAGATCCGAAGTTAGTGGTGAAATAACAGCCTTAATCTGCTTGCAGCTTGTTACTTGTGATACAGATCATACTTATAGCTTAGTAATTTTCTGGTCAAGCTAGTTCAAATCCTGAGCTAGGTTTTCTACAAGAAATTTGAGACTCCCAAAATCTCTACTGATGGCACAGTGGACTTTGTTGTCCAAATGACAGAGTCCCACTACAGCTTAACCCCCCTATCTGAACTGCTGTGGTCTTACCCTTCCTCATCACATCAGCCCTCCATTGTGTTTGTCACTCACCAGCTGTGCCAGCATGTACCCAATAAGCCAGCTTAGGCATCTGACCCAAACCCAGGTTTCATAAAGGATAAAGTAGTGAAGGACACAGTCCCTTCTCACCTTGAAACACCATTTTCTTGAAACACCATTTTCTTAACAGCCAAGCTACAGCCTCTACCCTTTTGTTACAGGCAGAGAGGACATGTTTGACCAAACAGGCAAAGCTCAGCCTTATGAAAGAGAATTCTTTGCTTATCCCTGTTACCAAAAGTATAAAGCATCCCAACAAGTGATAAGGCCAAGAATGCTGCTGAAACCAGAGCTTGTTTCAACTAGAAAGGACAAAGCTTGGTACACACAAACGTGAAGATGTAACAGACAAGGTGTTATGAATACAGCTCCTTTTACTTAACATCAATATTTTGCAAGTAAGCAGGATTTAATCTCACTGACATGCAGCAACAAATTCAGAGCTGTTTGTTTATGGACTGTGTACATCCAAGCTGTAAGGCTAGCAAAACAAAAAGGGTACCAATGTTTGAGCAAAAAAATTATCTCAATCCTGGCATACCAAACAAGATAACTAAGCAAGTAAAATGTCACAGTAACCATCTGTCAGAACTAGCCAATTCCATCAGCAAGATAGTTAGGTTCATTCCTCTACTCAAAGAAAGCAAAACAGATAAAGTTCTAGGTAAGAACTGGGGTAAGCCATTTTCTTGCATCAGTAATGACAAATTTTACAGAATCACCATTTTGCAATCAGTTATCTGGGTCTACTACCCTGTAGTCATAGGCAGCAAATCAAATGGTAGAAGGGTAAACAAGACTACAGCAACAGAGTTAATCTGACCTGAAGCTGCCTCAAAGTTAAATATTTTAATGCCACGCTGTACAGATGTGCAGGACGAGCTTACTTTCAGCCTTCAGAAAACACAAATGTGCTGGTTTGATTGATTTCATTCATTTAAAAAGTTTAGAGGTAAAATTAGGATTTCGTCCTCAGGAGTTAAACCAGGCATCAATATGATTAGATGATGCAGACCAACAGGCAGAGATAACATGCTATGATTACTGCTTAACTCCACTGCCACTAGTCAGGAAACAAAGCTGTCCCCCAATGGCACTACTGTTGTCACCACTAATCTGACAGAGCAGATTTGCTACTGGATGGTGTACAGTGGATGGCAAGCCCATGACATCAACAAAATAAATGCCATTAAGAAGCTGCACTGTTACTCCAGAGGGCTCTTGGTTCTGCATCAGTGCCTGCTCTAATGCAATCAGACACTCTACCTTCCTCCGAACACCGTCAGCAATAGTCTGCTGAGTCATAGAGCCTGTAGGAACACTAGGAGCTGCAGGGCCTGCAAGTGCAAACTGCACTCAGCCTGCTGCAGAGCAGATCGCTCTAATCTCAAAAAACAGCAGTGCAGCACTGTTAGCCCACATAAAAACCACCTGGCAAAACCCTTTAAGCCCCAGTGAAACAAGGTAAGCCTTATCTGAAGTACATAGTATCTCAGGGTCCTCTATAATGGAGCAAAACTTAAGCCTTTAAAAAAAACCAGTCTTCACAATTCCTCCATACAAATACGGCAAGTTCCCCCATTTCCAACCCTCTCACACCAAGGCTGTCATGGGCAATCTATATGGCATGCCCAGCAACACATTTGCAAGCACCTTGTCATTGCAAGAAAATCAGACATAGGCAGTATTAACTTTATTTGTCTGGCTTCAGAAAGTTCTACATTAGTATTTTAGGAAAGGTTAAGAACAGGACATGCAAGAAAATATTTCAGTGCTAGTATTCAGAGCAGCTAATATTTTTGATCTTCTTCAGCTGGCACAGGTTATTAGTTTCAGACCATATCTTTCACCACTGTGGGTGTTTCCATTTATATGAGCATTTTTTTTTGCACTATAGCACTTGGTATATGCACTCTTTTCAGTGAGAACAAGCTCTAAAAGTTAGAAGCTTAGAACAATGACATGCAAGGTCTAAGCCAGCAGTTATTTCAAGACTCAGCTCTCAAGTTAAACTAGAAGTAATTATGACTGCACCTCACCATATTAAATACACAGATGCACAAGAAACAGTACTCAATACAGATTACTTTCATCTGAGGGGAAAAAAGTAAAAGTCTTGATACTAGAGCAAGCTAGACATCTGCTTTAGAAAATTAATCCTTGAGAAAAACTTGGCATGATTAAGAGTTTTTTCAGCTGCCAGCACTGAATGGTGCATGATTTGTGCTGAGCTCTTCACTATTCTTTTGTGGTTGTAATGATTCTCTTAAGTACAAAAGCTTAAAACATTTCAAGATCTGAATACTAGAAAAGTCAATTTTGTTCAAATGTTATTAAAAAGTCACATTTAAAAGTAATACCTAGTAATTGCTCAGACTTGTTACTAAGATGGCTACAGTACCCCTTGGAACGACCTCTTCCAAAGAAAAGGGAATATTCATTATTGACCTTCAATGCATGAATCTATATAGAGCTGGCACAGCAAAAAGGCTGCTGCTGCATGTAATTTAATAAGCATAGACTGCAAAACAATGAAAAACTGACCTTATGTTTAGTATGCTGAAATTTTGACCCTTCCTGCTCTTCATGCTGCACTGAGTTGGCTCTCTCCCTCACACTTCTATACCCAGGACTGGGTATAATGTACTCTTTTCCTATGTCGATGTCTTTCATCTTCTGTAAACGCCAGGGTTTACACGTGTATTTTCACCTCAAGTACCTGAAAAATAATTAAATTCCATTTCATTATATGCCATGCCCAACACACCAGTTACTTTTAGACAACTATTTTTAAAGTTTATTTTTGAAATACAAATCAGAAAGCAATTATAAGACTTTTATTACAACAGGACTGTAATAATGTGACTTTAGAAACCCACACAAGACTAACTTCTCCTGAACTAGTTTAAACATACCCTGAGGTAACCAAGTAGTATGACTCTCAAGGCACCAGAGTACTGTCATATTTCCTCCCTTAGAAGTCCAAAATACAATTATGCAATCTGGCAGATTAAAGTAATAACTACAGTGTTTAGTTGAAACCTTGAGAAACTTGACTTGGAAGATCAAATCCCTGAAATCTTTTGTTAGCATCTGAAGTTGCACATACCCATCGAATTACCGGTACAAAGTTTTGCAAAACTGATCCCTCTAGAGATATCGCATGATAAAATTAGTCATTCCACACACACTCTAGAGAAAAATACATTCTTTTTCTATAGCATTATTCACTTACTCCATAGGCTTGAACTATCACTAAGTACGAGCATGCACAGGATGGAGTCACATCTTCAGTGCTGCAGGTTTTCCCCTCAGCCTATCAAATTGCGCTGTACAGTCAGAAGGAGAATCAGAGTCCCAAAAAGAAAAATCACCTCCTACTGCAAGACTTTATTTTATAACTCAGTTGTATTGCATTCTGTCACTTGCCTTGAACTAACACGATGGAAGAAACCCGAGTAAGTTACATTAGTCAGAACCTGCATCAGCAGGTTTGGCTCGGTGCACTGGGCTGCCACCTCTCCGCCGCCTGCAGAAACAGCCTCCTTCCCCCCTCCGCTGACACAAGTCCCCTCCAACGCAGCCCTCCAGCTGCCAGCCCCAGCTCACCGGCCGCCCCCCACCCTGCACAGCTCGGCGCTGCTCCCCCACCCCCGGGGCCGCAAGTGCCAGCGCCGGGCGAGGACACTGCAGAGCAGCAGGGCCCGGGGCTGCTGCACCCTGCTGGTTCTCCATCCCTCCTGCAACAGGGATGCGAGCCAGCCTCCCCCGACCTGCCACCCCCCGGACAACACGGGGCGGGGGGAGGCGGGGGGAATCCCCCCCTCTCCTATTCCCCCCCGCCTCCCCGGCGTGAACGAGAGAGGCCCTCCCCGCTGAGGGACAAATCCCCCCCCCACTCCAGCCGGGGTGGGACGCACAGCCCCGAGCTGTCGGCGGGAGGGAGCACAGCGCAGCCTCTTCACGGGGGGTGGGGGCTGCTCGACCGGCCTCCTCAGAGGAAAGGGGGCCGGGGCGGCAAAGCCGCCTCCTCAGCCGCGCGGCGACCCCTCACCCACACAAAGGGTCGCTTCCCACCCCCACCACAGCACCCGCCCCCGGTAACGGGCGGGGCGGCCCCGCTCACCTCCGCCCGGCAACTACCCCCGCTGCGGCTTCTCCACTCAGCGGCCGCGAAGCCAAACAACATCCCTTATAGCGGTTCCGGCGTCCCCACTGCGCCTGCGCGAGGAGGAGGGCGGGGGCTGCGGCGGCCGTTCCTTCGCGGCGCCCCACGGGAAATGTAGTTCTCGCCTCCGCGCTGGCCGCCCACTGGCTGGCGGCCGAGGAACTACGTTTCCCAGAAGACCCCGCGCGGGCCCCCTCCGTGTGGCCGCCCGTCCCAGCCGTGCCCCGCCCAGTCCCTTCCCGCCGCTCCTGCCGCAGCGTGGGGGGTCTGGAACGTTCGCCGCCGGCCGGCGCGAGCCGCCGGGGTGGGGCGCGCGCCCCGGCAGCAGCGCGATGCAGCGCGCTGCAATGCAAATGCAATGCGGTGCAGCGCATTGCAACGTAGCACAACGCGAGGCGGTGCAACGCAGCGCAGCGCAGTACCGTGTACCCCGTGCAGTGCGGGGAGGACGGGGCCAGGCGCCCGCCCCGAGCCAATGTGGGGCGGGAAGAAGGACCCGGCTCTCCGCCCGGACGGCAGCACGCAGAGCCGAGAGACCGAGGGAGCGCCGCGGGCACTGCCGCCGCGCGGCTCCCGGCAGCGGGAGCTGCCGCAGGGCGCTGCCCGGTTTGCAGCGGCGGCGGCCGGAGCCGTAGGGGCTGGCGGCCGGAGCAGGGGGAGCGGCGTCTCCGCCTTCAGCCTTGGTTGCAGCCGCCTGCTCTGCCGGTTGGTGGTTTGCAGCAGCCTGTCGCTTGCTGCCGGTTATTTACAGCCTTTCGGCCGGGGAAAGTGCGGCTGTGGCCTTACCTGGGGCTTAAGCTTTACCACAGCTTTACCACAGCTGTGTCACCGCTCAGCTGCGGCCGCAGGCCCGCGACGCTCTTTGCAGCAAGCCAGGCTTGGAGCAGGACATGGGGGAGGCAAAGAAAGCCGTTGCTGTGCTCCTCTGAAGGGATTCAGACCAGCTAAAGGGACTGTGAACTTGTCCCAGGGCTTTCCCAGTCAAGCTTTGCACGCTGGAAGGGATGGAGCAGGGGGGAGGGAAGCTGCGGCTGTGCATCCCTCTGTGGCGGTGGCTGAGGGGCAGCAAGGGCCCCGCTCCCCCAGAAAAACCTGACAGGGTATCCAGCCCCTGCCTGGGGGAAGTCGGTGAGGGAGGAGGAGGACACAGCCCCATTTCCTCTCTCAAAGGGCTGTAAATACCCTTAACAAACCCTGAGCTGTAGCTTCTCCCCTGCTGTGTTTAAATACCTTGTCCTCATCTGACATCGTCTTTCCACCAGCCAAATTTGGCTGAGGTCTCATTTAAGTGGTTTATATAACGAGTGCCTGTTTGCACTGCAGTCCTTGCTCTCCTTTCAGGAATGTTTGTGAGAGTCAATTTGATAGAAAAGCTGAAATAAACTCAGGTAAAGATGGGAGATGGGAATCTGGAAGTAAAACTGCACCCAGAATACACCTTCCAAGCTCACAGGCCAGCAGGACAGGTAAAAGGTGTCACAAGCAACAATTCAAGGACACCCTTAAGGTACCAGAGAATCCCTTCAGAGCTCCCTGACACATACGGTAACACACCCGGTTGCAGCACTCCAACTCCAATTCTGGCAAGAATGAGAATTGGCTCCATTGCAGGTGCTCTAATATTTTGGGGTAGGAGAAGTGACAGACACACAGAAGCAGAGCCCTTCCCATGGCACAGCAGGCAAGAGCACACGTGGCTGCTACATTTTCCTGCAGTCTGTTCCCCAGGACTCACACAATTTCAGATTGGTTTGACTGAGATTTTATTGGGGAAGAAGCTGCAAGGTGCACTTCATGCTTTATAACTGCTATGTCCCAGCAAAGGGTGGATTTTAAGACAGAAGCCAGTCATTAAACAGACCTTTGCCTGCATCAAACACACTGGAGTGTAGGAGTAAATAGATGTGCAGTTACTGAGCAACATAGTTAAACAGGATAAACAGAAAGGACAAAGTATGAATGATGGAGAGAATTAAAGTGTGTTAAAGCTTCAAGGTGAATCACTTGTACTGTATTTTAGGGTGTTGACCTGACATTGTTCTCAGCATGAGCTTGTCTTTGGCCCCTGGGCTGTGGAAGCAACCAGAGCTGCTTTTCAGAGGTGGCTGGCTGTTTTTGAACTGATGACATGGTGAAGCCCAAAGGCTCTGGATCATGTGCCTGGAAGGAAAGAAGAACATGACCCTCCATTATGCCAAAGTGTTTGCAAAATGTGTTAGGAAAGATGAACAGAGAGTGGTGTTCAAGCCAAGAGAGCCAGGGCTTGTTCTGTCCTCTATTTCACCAGTGCTGGAGCAGATCCAAGAGTAAAAGGGAGGGTGTGAGTGCTAGTAGAAAACTGTGCTGGTAAATAATGATGTGTACACTCCACTCAGACTAGCTCTGGGTGATGGGCTGGTGGCAGCATCAGCAGCGTTTTCACACCTGTGGTCCTGCGAGTGTACATACTCCCTTAGTATGATGGTGGGAGGAAAATGCTTATGTAGGCATAACCCACTTTTAAGTGTGTCACGAGTCTCCTCCAGCATTCGTTCTAAAGGATATAAATGTACTGGTGCTACCAACCAGAGGAGTTACATCTTCAGCTCCAGTGGCACCAGCTAATGCTTTTAGTGCTGCAAGTCCCAGATTCATCCCTGAGGGATGGCAGCTGTTACATAAACAAGGCCTGTACAGTATTAAAACTTGCCCTGATTCAAGATCTGGGATTTGCCGTAATAAGCCTTGACTGCAGCAAGAAAAGCACAGCCAGACCCAAGAGCCAGTGGCAGCTTCAAAGCCAAGACCTGCAGACCATGTGGGCTAGGAAGCAACACCTGACAATTAGTTTTCTTTAGAGGTGTACAGTATCTGCTCCCCCACACCCCAAAACAAACATCAGCAACAAATTTAAAGCAATGCTTGAAACAAACTGACTTGAGCCATTGGATCTGGTAGTGGAGCATTGCCAAGTTGACCAGGAAAACCAAGGCTTAGTTTGTGGGAGTGATGGTCTTTATTTATCCAGCTCTCCTACCACATCTTTCCCCATAGGATCTGAGGACCTGCTTCTGCCTCCTGGGGAACATGGAGCACATTCTGCCCGGCAACTTAACTGAGCTGAATCTTGGACAGAAACAAACAGATGTCCCTTCAGGAGATCTTCTGAGCTTAAGGAGCATTGCAGCGCTAGTTTGGGTTCGCAGCACTGCAATCAGCCACACAAAACCCTGTTACACACAGGACTGCAAA
The DNA here is from genome assembly GCF_030936135.1 of Gavia stellata. Classification (NCBI taxonomy): domain Eukaryota; kingdom Metazoa; phylum Chordata; class Aves; order Gaviiformes; family Gaviidae; genus Gavia; species Gavia stellata. The sequence continues at coordinate 19,634,372 of NC_082604.1, forward strand.
GCAGGGAGTTACTTGTGCACCGATGGGATCCAAATGCCTGGCAAGCCCAGAAGACGCTGGCTGCACAGGTCGAGTGCGGGGAGCAATGAGGTGGTGCAGTCACTGTTCTACTATTAGCAAAAAATTGCAATGGGGCGCTAGGATGAAACAGCTTTTCTCTTTGCCTTGAACAAAAAGATATCTGCCAAAGAAACAGCGAGATGTGATTGGACTGATGTCCGTGGAGATACGTGGAATACCAGGGGATGCCTTGGGCTAACAGGAGTGAAGAGCTGTCACATAATGCTTGCCACCCACCCAGCGCCTCCTTCCAGACCTGTGGGCTCTGCGAGGCTGGCTGGGGAACACAACATGCTTCGGTCAGAGCGGATTGTGCTTGAGGAGGTGTCCTCCTTTGACACAAATCCAGACACCCCTGTGGAGAGCTGTTCTTCCCTCTCTCCCCAGATCTCCTTTCCTATGTACCTCATACACAGAGGACATCATCTTCTTGCCCTTCCCCACTGGGATGCTTGGTCCCGACTGTTGAGGCTTGCATTTTTGGCACGAGTTTTGTGGGGTCAGCCCCTCCCGATGAGCATGCTGACAGTTGTTATGCTTGCTGGTGCTTTTTTACTCTCTTGCTGATCAGAGCTCTCAGCCATGAAGTGCAGAACTCAGAAATTAATTGGACAGCTCAAGGAAAAGTCCCATGACCTCAAATTTAGCCTGCAGCACTGCAAACCGTAGCAAGTCCAGAAATAGGGAGGTCTGGAGAGACTGCATTCATCAGCTTGTTCCTGATTCTCTATCCCTGTGCAGTGCCCGATCTTTTATTGTCCACCATTTCCAGGTCTCCCTCCCACACACAGCCTATTAGTTCAGGACTTTAAGCTCTCAGAGCAGACTGGAAGATTTCCCATTGCACTGCAGCGGCTGCCAGTCACTCTTCTGGAAAGCAATAATTTAGCCTCAGCTGGGCCATATTTCTCTTTCCTAGGAGCCGCCAACCCATGTGGGCAGCTTGGCAGATTGAAACAAGCCTCAGAGGTCTAGTGCTGCTGAAATACCTGTGCACTGCCTACAACTGGAAAATGGAGAGACCTCGCTACTCATTTTCCTTTGTATCTTATATTGACCTTCACAGTTTAAAAGGAAGAGGAGAATATTTGTGGTAAAAGCATTAACAAGAAGATCACTGAGAATAGTAATTCTTAGTGTATCATCCTTAGGCTCCAGCGTTAACATCCCGTTGAGAAGACAGGGAGGAGGGCAGGAGCCTATGATTTGGTACTTGCAGCAGGGCTGTCAGAGACTGCTGTGACTTGGTCAACCATTCCCCTTTTAAATCTCAGAAGCATACAAACTATTTCAGCACATCAGTGGGCTGGGCTTGTCACATGAAAATCACAGTCCCGTTTCCTGCAAACAGTTTCCTGTTAATAATCAGCAATAATGTTATTGCATAATAGGTCATTACTTGTTACAGTAAGAAATGGGTATGGTTGCATTTAATTTAAGAGAAGTTACAGTACCTACTGGATTTGGTCCTGGTTTGCACTGAAGAACAAGAAGAGTCACAAATATTCCCTGCACATATTTAGTGCTGCTAGTGTCCAAGTCTTCCTAAAAATCCCATTGCTGTGTGTGGGGTCAGGGGAGGCTCGTGGCTGCTGCCCTCCAAACTGCCTACAGCAATACCTGGTTGGACCACAGATGCTTGCCCACAAGACTACACGCACACCACCATACACGCTTCATGCCTACCTGGCTCCATCCAAACCCACAGCATGGAGCTAATAACCTCCCCATGTGGACCTGGTACCAAAACCCTCTCTCCCATCCCAGTCATAACTGCACAGAAAGGGGTTAGCAGGGTTGGAGCATGAAAGACCCAGTGCCATCAGCCAATCATTTCCTGGAAATCAGCACTTTCCATGCGGCTGCTCTGATTTTCAGGCCATGTGGGGCACAGAACCCTGTGGGATGCTCAAGACCTAAGCAACGCCACAGGGACCCCTTGCTTTGCAGCATGGATTCTGTGATTCTGTGACCCCCTCCAACCTCCCACCTTTTCATTACTGCAGTCTCCTTGTGCTTGCAGCTCTGCAAATGACTCATTCAGACATTGAAGTCTGTGTACTTTATGTTGCTTCAGTGCTGAACAATCCATGTTGCAGATCAGAAACTGATCTCACGCAGTGCAGCGGGGAGCAGTGATTTCCCCACCCTTCCCCCGCAAAACTACAGAAGAGGGATGTGATGCATTTGGATGTAGAGAAAAGATGAATCTTTCCCGTTCCTCCTGACCTGTTTTAGGCAGGAGGAGTTCATTAATATCTTAATACACCTGTTCATTCAGCTTTCCTGGAAATGAACTGTACTTGCTTGATGTTTGTGCAAAACATTAACAGTGTGGGCGTTCACAGTGATGGTGTTTCAGAGGACAAGGCTCCTAGGCTGATCCAGGCAGAGATACTGCTCCAGAATACAGCAGTACCACTCATCACCTTCCCTTCAATTCACATGGGAGGATGAACCTTCCTAGCCAAGCCAACGGTGTTTTGTTCTCAAAAGCATCTACAAATAGCTGTGCTTTTGCAACAAATGCCTTTCAGTGTTATTTTATATTTTTTTAGGTTTTGATCATCCTGACCTATTTCTTCAGCATTTATGCTTGTCAGAGTGCAGAAGTAAAAGGTGCAATACTGCACTGTATCATACAGATTGAATTTGGTCTGTAATTCATCATTCAGGTCGGGAGGAGAGAGCATGGAAAAAGCGCACCACCTTATTTCATGTGCTACTTTCTTTGGGCTTTGGGAGAATGGGATACAAATAACACCTTCCCGACACAATTACCCACAACTAATTCAAAACTGTTTTTTTCTTACAGGGAAAAGCCAGAAGGTCTCAAAGCTGTTGCAAGGTTTAAAGTGTAATCCAGCACAGAAAACCAGTTCAAGGCAGTTCATCTCCAGACTGATTGTTCGATCTTTCTTCTATAAACCTGATTATTCAGAGGACAAGATCAATTCAAGGGCAAAGCACTGTCCAGAGACCAGAAGCTGGTGCAGACCTATGCACAGTAGCAAGTTGTGTGGTTCCTACCGCTTGCACCACACCCATGGTTAATGAGTAATGGACAGAAATCTGCAGTATGGGTCAAGCTGGAGCCTGCCCGCTCTCACAGGCACAGCAGGCTTGAGCCTTGGGTGTGTTGTACAGCTGGTTATTTGATGAAGTTAGCGAAAAGGCCAAAAAATGCTGAAATAAAAAGAAAACAGGAGATGTGTCTAGATGAACATTAACAGGCTGGGATGCATCCCAGCTATGGCTTTGGGAGTTACTGCCTTTCAGCTATTAGCTGTAGTCTGTAGATGTGCAGTAGTGGCTTTGGTTAGTCTGCAGTGCTAAGCATGTGGGGAGCAACCCCTCTACCCCCTCTCCGAGAGCAGAGCAGGATTGTCCCCAAGCCAGAGCATAAGGAGAAGACAATGGCCACGTCAGAGTGGTGGGTCAGAGACACCGTGTGCTGGACACGGGCTGTGGCAGGGGAACTGGTTTAAACCTTACAAAACCCGGAGGTGGTGACCGGGGCATGACGCAGCACAACCTTCCCATCGGCTCCCAGGGACACAGTCACAGCCCGCTGCCAGGGCAGGGCACACTCTGTCCACTTGTCTTCTGCTTCTGCGAAAACAGGGCTGTAGGCTCAGCAAGGTGAAGGTGTCACTGCTTCCAGCTGTGTGGAAACAGCAGAGCCGGAGGTGGTGACAAGGTCCCTCGGCTGACCTGTATTGAGATGTGGTTTTCTTACCCAGCTGCTTATGTGGCTGCGCAGGGCCTGCTGGACGGGCATCATCAGGACGTATCACAGAAAAATTATGCATGGATGCAGCTGTGAGAGCGACAGGTCAGCGTGCAAAGTGCTCCCTCCTGCTGCTCTCCCTGCCAGCATCCACAGTGCTGCAGATCATCCGAGTAGCTCCTGGTGCACGAGGCGCACATCAGGCATGGACAAGCACCACCTCTTTGATCTTCTGGCAGATGATGAACTTAGCAGTAACTGTGTGTTCCCTCTCATTCCTGCAAACGGTCCCTGTTTCCTACATCCATTGTGAAGTGACCCTGTCAGCATCCATCCAAGGTCTCAGTGATGCTGCGTAGCAGTGACGCCCAATACCTTCCTCTGTTGCACTCTCCTCCCCCAGGACACAGTTCATGGGTGCCATTAGCTCTCTCATCACCTGCTGTCATCCTCTGCAGAGATGCTTGTTGACGATAGCTCAGATGGTCATTACATACTTCACATCTGTGCCAGCTGCGCTGCTGGGAAGACGGGATGTTTCCCCAGTGCCTGGCAGCAGGTCTGTAAGGAAGGCAATGCTGCAGGGACTGCCACTACCACTGGAGTCAAGATCTCTATTTCCCCACATGTCCTCAAGCCCTTGGGCTTTTCCATTGTGCATCCTCTGCCCTCCAGCCTAGCACATGCTGCCAGAGAACTGCCAGCCTGCGTTTGCCCTTGTGCTCCCGAGCGTCCCTCAAGGTGCGTGGGAAGGATAAGCCAGCCTCAGCGAGCACACAGCAAGCAGCCTGCAGGGAGAGGAGCTTTCTGTCCCATAGGAAACACCACAAGCAGCATGAACGAAAAGGGCTTCAAAAAAAGTAGAAAAATAATTAAAAATGCTGGGAGCCCATGGTGGTGCCTGGAATCCCATGTGGCAGAGAGGAGGCCAGCTGGGATGCCAATTTTGGAGCTTGCCAGTGTGATCAGTCAGTTTTAGAAGCAAACGAGGACAGCCAAGGTCAGAGAGCGTTGTGCCTCTGGGACTGCCGCTGTGCAGCTGAAAACTGGGAAAAAGGGGAGGCTGCAAGTCAAACGCAGCTCTGTCCTTGCTGCTGCAGCTGGTGCTGGGGCTCTCCCAGGTCCCGGAGGGGCCAGTTCCCAGGGGACACCCCTGCTGCACGCAGGGGTGATGGGGGCAAGGAGCTGTTTTTTGGAGACTCCTGCTTGGGGTCGCAGGGGAAAGCAAGCAGCTCTGTGTCCAGACAGCAAGGGGATGGGAACTCAAGGTAGCAGTGAGTAATTAGCAGGGCTTGCAGAGACTTGCTCTGCTCTGTTCCTGGGGGAGAAAGCAGCAGAGACAGTTGTCTCCTGCTTTCTCCCCCTAGGAAGATGAGGACTGGTTTCGCGGGGGCTCCTGAGACAACCCCGCTGCGTGCATCTTGTTTTGCTGAGCTAATTGCTTGTGCTTCTTCGGGAAGCTCTGCCTCAGTACCAGCAGCCATGCTGCAATGCCACCACAACACCCAGGTGGCCACGTCCTCTGGAGCCCCACACTCCCCTCCGTGCATTGCTAGCCCCCACGCCTCCCAGGGCTCTGTGTGAGACTGGCACAGTTAATGGCGAGTGACCGTGTGTCCTGCAGGACTCTTGGTCCCTGAGTGATGGACTAGAGCCACAGTGCAAGGAGGATGGGTCTCAGTCTGGGTGGCCGCAGCACCCGCTCATATCTCCTCTCATTGCATCAACCAGTGGGACACCAAAATGTTTGGGACAAAGCCTGGGCAACAGCCTGTGTTAGCCAAGGCAAAGCATGCAGTGAAGATGTACCCCAAAAGGAAATACTGATCAGTTTGAAATCTTGAGGCTGTTTGTTAAGGCTCCAGAAATCCCCGAACAGGAAAGCGTACGTCTGGAGCAGGTCTGCTTTGCCAAGCAGAGCCATGTCACGTGCCTGTCCCATGCTCTGCAGACGAGGCGGGGGGAGTCCCCCAGCTGTTTCTGAGCCACTAATAGGAAAAGCCCCATGTGTAATCATGGCTTAGGCGGGTCAACTGGAAACAAAGCACTCCGGCTGCTCCGTGCTGCTCTCCATCGCAACGCGGGAGGACAGGAACTTTCCCAGCTGTGGCTGCAGAGATGAGGCTGGTGCTTGAGGAGTGGAAAGCAGCTCTAAGGTCTGCAGCCTGGTTAAGACAAATCACAGCCCCACAATGCTTATAATAACAAACCCAGCCTAATACTGATAACCGAAGAATGACACAACCTCCAGAACCCCCGTGCCCTCTCCCCAGGACTGGGAGTGCAGCACGTGGGAGCATCAGAGGATGTAAAGATGGGAAGCATCAGAACCACCTCCTCCAGCATGTGGTTGCATGATGGGAGTAGGGTGATGGTGCTCAATTCCTGGGGTGGTCACCAGCTTATTCTGTGACCACAACTGTATCACATCTCCAACTCGTGGCTCAGTTCTTCCTCCTAAAAAAGGCATGACTGCCGGAAACCGTGTGACAGAGGCAAAGGAGGGTCACTGTATGAAAAGCAGAGCACAGTCTCAAACCACTGCTGTGCAAAAGATCCTCCCCCTCAGTAAGCAGCATCTGGTTTCCTCTTAAAGACAGAGGATTGAACCAGTTTGAACTAATGGAAAATACCCTGTTCAGACCCAGCTCCTTGTTGGAGTGAGGCGCACGTAGCATCAATCACCAGCTGCTCCTGCTTTGAAAATATAGCAGCTCCTCATGTGGGTGGGAAAAATGAGCTCAAGCATTGTATGGCCTTTGTGAATCCTATTGCTGCCTCCCCTGTCTTTAAAAAAGCCAGGGCCTGCTGTCTGCAGTGCACTTAATACGGCTACAGTCTGATACGAATTAAGTCCAACTTTCAATGTTGGTTTGTCGCTTTCCTATTTCCTCGTTGTATTTGCAGTGGTCGGCACACAGGAAGGCACAGAGATGGTTTAAAACACATTTTACTGCAGGTGTTTATCAGATCTGATGTCGTGTGATTGCAGGCAGAGATACAATTTAGATCAAGTTTCTAGCTGAACGCCTGCATCACCTATAGGTAAGAGTAGGTCTGGGTAATGTCTCTGTTGCAGGGATGTTCCCTCCAGCCATGGAGGGGGGAGAGTTGAGCCCTGCCTGTGCATTTAGAGCTGCATGGTCTGGACTCTCGCATCACCACTGAGTTACTACAGCTGTGGTGCCTTTGGGCTTACCTTTGCCCTGTTTTGCACTTCGCATCATTGCGGACACCCCCACAAAGTCCAAGCCAGGTCTTCACATATGCCTCTACCCAAGCAAGAGGTTGGTTGTGTATCTGCACTGCGCAGGGATCAGAGCTGCCAGGTTATCCCTAAGAGCCAAGGATCAAAGCTGAGTATTACAATCCTGCTAAGAGTGTTTATTCCCTTATATAGTATTGGCACTGCAGCCATGCCTGGAGTCCCTCTTTGGAAGTAGCGGCCCTGTGATGGGGACAGACAGCCCCAGAGGCACTCCAGCCCAGCTCTGACAGCGTGCATCAAGCCTGGCTGGGTCAAGAGCTGTCTGAGTGCCGAGGAGGGGGCATATTCCTGCCTCGTGGAGCTGATAATTTCATTTCATCTCAGGTGCCTGCATCAAGCAAGAAACAAGTTTGATAACTACAAGGTGGCAGGTATCAAACCTTGTGATTGGTGGTGTCACCAGTGCTTCAGACTGTGGTTGATTGCGAAAGGATGAAAAGAAGTAGAAATAATACATCTGTTTAGGGCACCCAAGCCAGCACTCGAAGGAGAGTGCTGCAGACAAGTGGAGACTGGGAAGCTGCTCCCAGAGATAAGGTATCTCAACTGCCTGTGCCTAATTTTCCCACTGATGTGACAGAAGAGTGGTCGGAGCACCGCAATGAATTCCTCAGCATATCTTAGGTATAGACCCTCATCATAAGGCTTAGCACATTGCGTTATAGCATTATTAATTTCTTTGACTTGGAAGCAACAGAAAAAAAGAACCTCTAATCCAAGAGACTTCATTTTTTTCTGGTTTACAGTATATTACCTTTTCTTTGGTACCTACTACAGCTGGAACCAGCTCATCTACACTACCAGGAAAAAGGTCATTAATCAGTTATTTCCTTCTACTTTTCTGCAACCATGTGCATATTACAGCTTGAAATATATCCCCAACAAATTAAAAGAAGTGTTGGAATGAGTCCATGGGAAACATAAGTTCAGTAACCAGATCTGTAGTGTACAACATCCGTCAAGATAACATGATCTCTCATCGGCTTTGATGTGATGGAAGAGGGCTGCTGAGTTCCCCTGAGAAAGTTCCCCTTCTCTCTCTTTATTAATTAATCTTAAGGCAGCCCCAACACAAAGCTTTTCTAAAACAAAACTCTGGGTGCACGAGCAACTGAATGGATCCTTGAAATCACACAGCTACCGAAATATCACTCAGTTCCCAGCCTTCACTGGAAATGTGAAGCCCTTTGGGCTGAGAGCTCTGATAAATGTGCCCTTCCTGTGGAGCTTCGGGCTCGCAGGGAAGGAAGGGTTAAAGGAAATGTGCCCTCTCCTCTGAACAGGACCGTTGCAGGAAAGGCAGTGATCAGAGCACAGATAGCTGTGCCTTGATCAAAGCTCCCCCTTGCTTCTGGCAGATCAGGCGGTGGGAAGCAGGGCTACCTCCTTCCCGAAATGGTGCATCTGGTGCCAGCAGCAGGGAGAAGGCAGAGGGATGGACGACTCCTCCTTCAGCATCTACTCTAGGCAGGGCAGGGACTGCTCCGGGAGGGGATGCTGCAAGAGCCCTTTTCCTCCCGTGGACTAGATGAGGGATGAGGAACACCCTGTGTTCTGCCTTTGCACAGGAGAGGGGAGCAGCCCCATCTCTGAGCGAGGGAGGAGGAACAGAGCAACAATTCCTACTGGTGGCTGCTCTTTGTCGGTGGCATAAGGCCCTCGTGTGGGAGGGAGTGGAGGGATGGGCTGGAGCCAGCTAGGGAGCTCTCGAAATGAGGCCCTGGGTCAGAGAGTGGCCAGCCATCCTTCTCCTGGGTATTTATTTTCCCTGGCTGTTTAGAGCCAGGGAATTCCCTCCTTGCCCCCCACAGCCCTGGCTTGGCACCGCAGGTTCCTTTCCCGTCATGCAGGAGACACCAGGTCCTGTCCCCGTAACCCTCTGCAGCACAGCATTTCCCTGCCCATCCCCACAGTCCCAAGGCTGTGATTACCCAGCTCCACATCTTGCTCTGCTCTTTATCTTTCCAAAGGAGACATCTTTTTCTTTCCAGCTTGGATCTCTTCCTACCAGACACTGTTTATTACTGAAGTGTGAGCTTCTCTGGGCTACCCCTACATACCTGCTTGGGGAGTGCTGTTCCCAGCTTCTCCCGCTACAGGAATCCATGTGGATCAGATATGGAAAAGAGAAAACAGGAGGCAGCTCTGCTACCTCCCACCTTGTGCACCACTGAACTGGGAAAAAGGACCGGCTCATGGGCTGCCGCATCATTTCACATGGCTCAGTGCAGAGCCAAACAGGAGCTGGGGTAAACCCTGGACTAACCTAGGCTTTGGAGGCTGGGGACCCCAGGGAAGGAGGTGTTACCAGTGTAGCACTGGTGCAAAAAGTTGTATGTGAATAAGGAACATAGAAAGGGCAGGGGAAGTATTAGTCTGCAGACTCATGAGCCTTACTCAGGGAGAAAGTGATCTCCTGGGTGTTTATGCTCAGGCAGTCCCCTGTGTGATCGGGAGTGATGGTTCCCGTGACTGCTCCAGCACTGTCCCCGATGGGAAATGTGTTTTGCTCTTCAGACTTGAGCCGCTTCTGGGGTCGTGCAGGGTGGCTGCCTCCAGGGCTTGCCATCCCCGGGGCTAGAGCACATGCCCAGATGGCCTCTGACTCATTTCCCACCCCAGGCAGGGTGTCCTAGCCGAGCTGAGAGATGAATCAGCAAAGGATGGAGCCGGAGTGTGAGCAGCGATAGCAGAAGAGCAGCACATCCATGCCCCTGCATCTGCGCTGTCGTTAGCTGGGTGAGACCATGTCTGTTAGCTGGATGTGAGCACCGTTGCTCCGGGGCTGGTGTTTCTCCTCGGGAGAGCAGCTGGTGAGGGATTATGGAAGCAGTGTCCTGAAAGATGCATCCTGTCATACAGACTTCATTCAAGGGCTACCTAAGGAGTCTGGAAGTAGCTGTTGCTTTCTGAGGCCATTGGGAAAGAGCAAAACCATTGCAAAGGGGAGAAACAGGAGTTAGGCTTGTAAAGGGCTGGAAACTCAGCTTAAATATCCAGGGCAATATAGCCTACAGCCCAGTCTGTGTCTGTGAGGGGAGAGCCTGGGACCAGGGAAAGCCCCAGGGAAGAAGTAAATTAGAGGGAAGTTTACTCTGGGACTTTGCAGTGCTTTCCCCACCTCTCCTCTCATTTCAGGTTCCTGAGCTCCAGGCAGGGCTCGTCAGTGGCAGACAGACTGTCACATGGATGTCCCTTCTCCAGGCACTGGGGCACTTCTGCTGTCCCCTGCCCCTCCCAAGAGACCTGTGCCACCCATGGGGAACCTGCTCAGCCTGGCACACCTGTGTGGTACCCAGCGGCACGGGATGAGCATCCACCAGCAGCACTCCATGCTGCACTCTGCTCACCGCAAACACTCTGCTCCTTGCAGTGGGACCCCCCCAGCCCTGTCTCCATATTCTGGCAGTTGGGGAGGTGCTGATAGAGCAGCTGCCTGTCTCACTGCACATCCCATCTGGCACAGGGGCAACACAAAACACAGGGCAGCTGAGCTACGGGGGGCTATGGCAGCCCAGAGCTTGGGCAGCAGTAATGCATCCTTCCTGTTAGCAGGTGAATGATGCTGTGCCCAGCATCTCGCTTGTGGAAAAGGCCACCAGGGAGTTCTGCGAGCAGCACCCCAGGATAGGTGGAAACCCAGGGGGATGCAGGTAGGGTGGCCTTGTGTCTTTGGCTCCCCTTTTCAAGGCTGCCAACCAAACAGCAGCAGGATGCCAAGAGCGGAGGAAGCCCAGCAGTTCATCTGGCAGAAACCCTCTGCTGAGAAGCACAGGAGAGGCCGAAAAGAGCAAAGAGCAAAGAAATAGCCTGTGAGTCAGTGTCCCTCCCCAGCTTGGCCAGAGCCCAGGGCACGGGAGGGAGAGTATGCAGCAGAAGGGTCGGGATGCAGAGTCTGTCTGGCTTTCATGTTTGCTGACTTACTTGAGGTCTGCAGTTTTCTTTTTACCTGCAGGCCTTGGTTGGGTGCTAAGATAAATCTTGTGTGAAGCACAGAGCCATTCAGGTGTACAGGAGGGCTGGACAGCATAAGCATGTCCTGGCTATTGCCTCCTCCTTCTCCCAGGGGCAGGAGCTCGTCCAAGGGTGCTTGGGTCTGGCAGACCCCTCTCTACACCTGCAAGTGAGCATCAGCCATCCTAGGTAAGCTCAGGACAGCCTCCTGAGCCCAGACATACTGCTCCAGGGTGCAGGGCCTGCCCCATGTCACCTCTGACACTGTCTGGGGAGAGCCCCAGCAAAACCAGGCTCCCTGCCAGCATGGCATGGGCCAAGCAGAGCTGAGTTTAGGCACTAACTGCATCCCTGACCTGCAGTCAAGATGACATACATCCCATAGCTCTGCTGAGGCACCGAAAGATGCTCCAAGGGCATCAGAGCTGCTGGCCACCAGGCAGGACATATGAGTGGAAATCAGCCTCGTGCTAGGTACATCGTTCCTCCATCACCTCCTGTGATCCTCTCATTGCAAATCTCGCCACGCTGGGGACACAGGTCCCTCTCAGCCCTGATGAATACAGAGCCCCAAAGCTGTCTAAAACAGGACCAAATGTGGAGCTGCCTGCCAAGGCTTAGCAATGCCTCATGGGCCATCGTCTATGCAGAGGGAAAAGCCAGAGATCAACCAAATGCTCAGAGAGGACAACAAACGGAAAAGAGGGAAGGGTTAAAAATGTAGGAACAGAGACTGGGAGGATGCCCCAGAAAGCACAGCATCCCCACTATGCTCATCATTCCCGGAGCTGATGGATGCTGCCCCATGATGGTCTCTCCAGGGGTGTCCAAGGATGGGGGAGTAAGAAAAAGCCCCACAGCCTATGCGTCTTCCCACTCCCCTGCCCAACCACTGTGGGATACTGGGATTGATGGACGTCCAGTATAACCCAGTCCAGCATCATTTCAATTTTCATGCACTATTTTTTATTTTAAAAGCTCCCCTGGAATTATATTGCTTTCAGAAACTGTTTGGCCTGGGTGTTACTAGCCTGCAAGTCCCCAGTGAGACCAAAGGGAAATGTGTGTGCAAAGCCTGAGGAATATTTATCAGGCTGATTTTGAGTTCAGTTCATTAGCAATTACCTTGATTTGTCTTCCCCTGCTCTTGCCAATTTACCAGGGCAACGTCTTGGAAACTCGCCTCATTTGGAAAGAACAGGATGTAATTAGCCAGATAATCTGCTGATTCTCCTGTTGAGCTCTGTGTGCCCAGTCTCGACACAGGCAGTGGCTGTGCAGGCTGGATCAGACCTGATTTCTGGTGCTGTTTATGCACTTAGTGCTATGTAGGCAGGAAGGAAGATGCTGTCCTGCCCTCAGGCAATGTCAAATCCACCTCTTGGATCATTCCTCAAGCTGTAACCCCTGGGCTGAAACCATCTGGGAACTTTTGTTCTGGGGCTAGCTTCTTTGAAAAAGGATTCCCAAGGGTATGCGGATACCTATTTTTGAAAAGGATGGGGATGATTTATTTCCCTAGGGCAGCTCATTTATATTTTCTCACTGTGTCCATCTTTGCTGTTTTCTGAACCACTAGCTAAGGTCAAGCAACTCAGCCATAAGGTGCAGCACAGCAAGGGCTCAGTCACAAGTTACTGGGCGCAGATGGCACCATGTAATTGATGCCTGAACCATTTTAACTGGTAAGGGAGATTTCAGGGAATACCCAATGCTGCAAAGTCCTTCAGGAGACAGAGAGTTTTTTTCTACTAACTCAGTCCTGAACCTGTAATTCAAGTAATGAAAAGGGACGCTGCATGTTGCATATTATACTCTTCTCCCACTCACAACCCAGCAAAGACCCCTCAGCACTGCCACGGGGGCTATACAGGCTGCCTGCAACACTGGGACAGTACTGTAGGTCTACCATTGAGTTGTGCCTCCCCTAATTACCCCCATCACCAGGATGGAAAGGCCATACTGTGTGCCTTGGGCTGATAAGTGTGTGCCACGTTCCACCCTGGGGAAGGGCGCTGTCTCAGAGGGGGAGGTGCAAGCACCCTGCACTTCTTTCTCGAATCGCAGTTGAACTGTGTATCAGCTCCTTGAGTCTCTGGCTGGTCAGTCAGTGGGTAGGTGCAGAGTTGCTAGCAGATGAGAGCAGCGAGGACCAGAGCAGGGTGTCATAGTGGGGCAGTTTATGGGGAGCAAGGGATGACAAGAATCCAACAGAGGCCAAGTGAGGAGACAGAGCAGGGGCTGTGAACGCCTGTCCCACATGGAGAGGGGCAGAAGTGTGACAACGGGGCAGGGCAGCAAGCACCAGGTCCTGCAGCACCCAGCACTGGTAAGGGCCCTCCTGCCACCAGGCTTGAGGCTCTCCAGAGCCCCCCTGCTGCCAGCCTGTTAGGAGCTCCCTGGAGAAGTCTCTCAGCCTGTTTTCCTGCTTTTGAATGCAGGGGTTATCATCGCACAGTTTTCTCTAACTGAAAAATGAGCAGGCAGCAGTGCTGCGTGAGCTGCGCCAGGCAAGAGGGACTGCAGCACTGTGACTGGCAGGAGAGAGGGGTGGCAGAGGAGGGATTCAGCCAAGGGCATGCTTTCTGTGCCGAGGACTGGACGCAGCCGATCCCCTTCTGAGGGCCAGGCCAATATTAAAGCACGTTAGGAGGGACGACCAAACCTGCATGAGGGCAGAGCCCAGGCTGGGGCAAGGGTGGCTGGGGAGATTGGGATGCACAGAGCTGACAGTGTCTGAGCAGAAGGCACAGCCAGGCACCATCACCTACAGCACCCAAACCGGGGCTGCTTCACCAAGCTGGGGGGAAGACGAATGCCACCCCCACCCCCAGAAACCATGTCTTCTTTCCTCCCCTCCTCTCTTGAAGTGTCTCTGGGTGGGCTCCGAGAGGTCCCTCAGGGACTGTGGGTTGTGGGGGTCAATCCTTGATGGAAGGTGTGAGTGCTGAAGGGCTGGTTCACAGCCTTTGCAGAAACAGCGCCTGGACGTCTGGAACTGCAGCACAAACACGTCACAGCTAGGAAGCGTAGCAAGAAAATGTAACTTTTTCTAAACTGGAAATCCCTGGGGTCGCATCAAAGTACTACGCTCATCCCAAGGTCATCTGGGAAATGCCTGTGCGTGGGAAATTCGGCCTTCCCCTCGCCTCCCCTGGTCCTGGCTGTGCCCTGTAATGGCAGGGAGCGCTCCTCTGCTCTCCACCCTCTCCCTCCTTGGGGGATGCTGATAAAAACGCCTCTCCCCTGCTCCTGAGGGGCAGGTATGTGGGCCAGCAGCGTTGTCACAGCCTGTGTGAGCGACTCGCTCCCACAGCTTTGCCCGAGGAAGATCCATTTGGCAATGGCGGATCTTCACGCAGGTGCTGTCGGGCGGGGCGGAAGGCCGGGGAGGCAGCGAGGAGCTCCTGAGCCCCTCCTGAAGCTGCCCTGTCAGCCTACGCTCACCCCGGGCCCTGCGTTCTGCTAGGCTGGCTCATGCACAGGGAGCGGGGCGCTGGCGAGGCCTGCCCCGCTCACCGGGGCTGGGATCCGCCGAACGGCCCCCCAGGGGCGGGGACCAGGGCCGCCGCCAGCCCGCGAACGCGCGCCGCCGCCCCGCGCTGTTCTGTCCCCGCCGAGCTCCCGTCGCTGCTTCCGGCGCGAGCCCGGAAGCGGAAGGGGGGAGCTGAGGCAGCGTGAGGAGATGGCGGCCCGCGGCACGGCGAGGCGAGGGGCTGGCGCGGGGGTGGCCCGCGGGCCCGACCCGCAGGAGGAGCCGCCGCCGCCGCTCCAGGCCGTGCTGGTCGCCGACAGCTTCAACCGCCGCTTCTTCCCTATCTCCAAAGACCGGCCGCGGGTGAGAAATCCCCCCTGCCTGCCGCCGCCTCCCCCGGGCCGGTTCCTCCGGGGCCGCCGATCCCGGTCTCTCCCGTCCCTGGGGGGCCAGAGCGGGCCAGGCCTCTGACGAAAGGCGGAGTGCTTGCTGGCGGCGGTGGTTGGGCTCGCGATCGCGGCGTGCCCCGCCGTGAGAGCCCCGGGCCGGGTCGGGAGAAGGCGAGGCCCCCCACCCGCTCCCGGCAGGTCCTGGGGTGTTGCTGGGCCCCAGCGTCCGCCCAGGGCTTGGGCAGCCCCCACCGCCGCGGCTTTTCCCGCCTTCCCCCACGCTGTGGAAGCCTCTGACCAGTTTTCCTCGCTTGTAAGAGTTTATATTCCCTGCTGGAGAGGCAGCGAGGATCTAATTGCTGCGTTGGTGCTGTTTGCTTTTCTATATGGCAAGGCAAACTGTGCTGTTTGCTTTTCGTCTGTCGCTGATGCAGGAACGGCAGTGGGCTTGGGCAGGCTTGTTTCTGGAAAGAAGCAAAATCTTTGTTCGTGCCAGCAGTAATGGGTAAAAGAATACGGCCAGAAAAATGGATGGGGAAAGCACTTTAATTATCGAGATCAGAAACCTGTATGTTAAAGGAAAGAGCACTTCTGGAGAATTTAGGTCTGAACAATTATCTTGCCGCGTTTGCAGTGGTCATAATTATACACGCGGGCTCAAGCCTGAAACAAAACATCACCAAAAATTAATTAAAGAATAGTATGAGATCACTCAGTTGTGAATCAGTAACTTGGTTTAAAAGTGTGGCTTGAATCTCAAGAGAATACTCACTTCACTTTAGATTGGGGTTTTTTTCCCACTTCTTTAATTCTGGACACTCATATTCCTGTGACTTCATCATTCATGTCTGACAGGTTTTTCTTGTAGCAGTTAAAGCCTGAGTCAGGGAATCGGCACTCTGGGATTATTTTTTGTTAGTCTCTGTCACTTACTTGAGTCATCTTGAAGAGTTTTATGTGTGATAACTTCACTTTTATGCTTTCTTCTCTGAAGTGAGAATCTGCCTCTAGAAGGTCAGAAACTAGCTCTTGCTGTTCAGATCAACTCTGAAATTTTTTGATAAAAGGAGGTAGAGCAGTTATTTGTATTGTTTTTCTGGTGCTGCTATGTTCTCAAGTTGGAAGGGACTGTTGCTGATGTTGGGGTACAGAGTGTTTGTTCTGCTATCTGTGTGTCTTTTTGTTATTTTTAGGCTCTTTTACCTATGGCAAATGTGGCCATGATTGACTATACCTTGGAGTTCCTAACAGCAACTGGAGTGGAAGAAACCTTTGTTTTCTGCTGTTGGAAATCAGCTGAGATAAAAGAGCATTTACAGTAAGAATCTCTTCTTCTTTTTAGCTTTATCGTGGAAAGGATTCTTCTATCCTCTAGCAAGCCTCAAAGGTCTCACTGATCCTTCTGATGAAAACTGTGTGCAAGAGATTCCCTTTCAACAGTTTTCTCCTAGCACATCTCAAAAAAGATCATTCTTCCTGTGAAGGAGTGTGGTTGTGCAGCGTATTAAAGGTGTTGAGTGTTTTGGGACTGCATTTATATTGGCATTTAACTTTTCTTGTCTAAAAGCAGGGAATTCCTCTGAGTAGCCATGTAAATTATGCATCCTTTGCATTATGCCCTGTCTTGGCATGTCATGCAGCATATGGAAACAGCTCTCTTGGCACCTTTGCCTCTGCATGCTGCAGGTTTGCAAGCTAAAGAGACCCATGCAGTCTTTTCCCTGCCTGAGGTACTGCTTTCCAAGAAAAAAAGTTTGGGTTGTGTGTAATTTTTCCATCCTATCAAAACTTGGCTCACAGTGGAGTTGGGTTTCCTAAGTTTCCATAAGCTATGGTCTCAAAGTCGAACCCTCTTCAGTTCATCTGCTGTGTGCAAATGAGCATACCTAAGCCTATTGATAGTGGGCTCATTGTAATAGGATTCTCCTTGCACTCACTTACAGATGAGGTGTGCACTGGGGCACTGTGTCCTAGCATGTTCTCTATAGGAATATCCTCTTTATGCCTTCCCAATGTGTTTTTCTCCTTCCAGAAAATCCAAGTGGTGCCGCCACACCTCTCCCAATGCGGTGCGCTTTGTGACTTCTGACCTGTACCGCTCCCTTGGTGATGTGTTGCGAGACGTTGATGCCAAGTCCCTTGTTCGTTCTGACTTCATTCTTGTCACTGGAGATGTGGTGTCCAATTTCAACATCTCCAAAGCCCTGGAGGAGCACAAGTAGGTGTTGAAAGAAGCGTACACTTGCCTGGTGTGCTGAGACTCTGGGCTCTAACTCTCTGAAGAGTGATTTTGAAGTTCTGCCCTTCTTTTTCAGGTTGCGTCGTAAGATGGAAAAGAATGTTTCTGTGATGACCATGATATTCAAGGAGTCCTCACCTGGTCACCATGCCAGGTGCAAAGAGGATGACATTGTTATTGCTATGGACAGTGCCACAAACCGTGTCCTTCACTACCAGAGAACCCAGGGCCTGAAACGCTTCCGCTTTCCTATGGTGCGTCTGGAACCTGATGGGTGGAAAAGGGCTGCAATAGTGAATCAGCCCGCCCCAAGGAGGTCCTCCTTGAGTGAGGGCTGGGGAACTGTGCTCGCTGCTTCTTTTGGAGGAGCAGATGATAGGAAGTAACGCTTGGTAAACTGGCTTTTTTTCCCTTTAACCTTTATTTGAGGCTTGGTGAAATTGTGCTGGGATACATAAGTTTGGGATTCATTTCAGAGCTGGAAGACAGGGCAGACTTATTTCTCACAATTCAGTTTTTGCATTTATTTGATGCCTGTTCTCCATGTGAAACAAGGGAGGTGGATGATTTGTGCTGTTGCAAGGGTTCCCAAATTGGGATGCATATGCCACTGTGATACACAAACCATTTTGAAGCGGCACTGAGCCTGGCACGGGGGGTGGAATAACAGCAGGTGCAAGGGGTAGTACCTCCTACCTCTGCCTGTACTGTTAAAGGTTATGGGCTCTACTAATAATGTAGTAAACGCTCTGTAAATGTCTGTGGAGGCACTTTCTCCAGTGAGATATATGGACCTTTTTCTTTTTCAACACAGAACTAAGACTGTGATTATATGGCATTTTCATTCCCAAATCTGTAATCAGTAGATTATTTTTTACCTTCAAATGAAAGCACAAATCACTGTGTGAAACCAAAAAGGAAAAAACAAACCAAACAAAAAACAACAACAATGACAAACCAACCCACAGCTGTAAAAATCCACAGGCGATATGGAAGCTATGAATATTGCATTTTGATTTTTTGACGTTCTTTGTACATTTGTAGCTCCCAGCGACTAAGGTAAGGAGCCTTCAGGAGGAAAAGTGATTGAAGTACAAGCTTTTTCTTGGAAGCTGCACTGTGTAAGGATGAGGGCAGTCTCTGCTGACTGACACGCAGCTCTGTGTGTGACCAGGCTGTGTCTGCTAAGTTTGTGTCCCAGCGTAGATTGTAGATTTCTCTGATCCTCAGAACTTCAGCTAGTTTAATAATTCAATCAATACTGCCCCTGGCTTATAGAAGGCTTCTGGGGTTTGGGACTGCGAAAAAATTCATCTGAATTATTTCCTCTTTCAGAGTCTGTTCCAGAACTCTATTGAGAACGTTGAGGTGCGCCATGACTTGCTGGATTGTCATATCAGCATCTGCTCTCCACAGGTGAACTCTGCCCTTCTGAGGGTCCAAAATTCAATCTGCATTGTTCCATTGGTGCTGCTGGTGCGCAGGGGGTGCATGTGGCCTGAGGGTGCTAGCTTTGGAAACCAAAACTCCTGGTTGTGCTCAGTGACTGAGCTGAAAGCCTGAGTGATATGTGGCAACGCTTTGCAGACTGAGAGAGCTCAGTCTCTATCTGGCATCCAGTACTCAAGCCCAGGCAGAATTAGACAGTAGATGCATCAGCAGACTGACTGATATGGCACAGGATGAAACTATACTGGAAAGTAAGCAATCTCACTTAAAGTATAATAACGTCTGTGGAGTAGAGGTGATGGCTATGCTATGGAAAAGTGTCAGTACTTGCGAGCTGGTACCATGTTAGGGTAACATTCAGGGTTATTCTAGCCTAGGCTCACCAGCATCTCTTCCACATCTGGAAAAGCTGATCTACAGCCTTCCTTTGGGAGTGAAACTACAAAGTGAGGCTGGGTGGCTTGCTTGGAAATGCTAAAGCAATGTTTTGCCCCAGAATCTGTTCATAGTCTCTGTTAGGAGGAGGAGATGGGAAGGTCAACACTCCTAGCAGAAAGAATCAAAGCTTTATTCAAGGCAAGAGCATCACTTACCTATACTGTATAACTCGGCTCTCTGAGAACCACTGAACCACCATTAAGTATCTGGCTTCCCTGGCAATATTTTCTGATGACTATATTATTTCCTTATATTTTATTCCTGTCAGGTGGCTGAGCTATTCACAGACAATTTTGACTACCAGACACGGGATGACTTTGTTCGTGGTCTGTTGGTGAATGAGGAGGTAAGGAGAGGGTTGTTACAAGGGAGATCCTATTACCTTACATTAGAGAATCTTCTGACATGCTTCTGCCTGTCTCCCAGGTCCTGGGGAATCAGATCCATATGCATGTAACGACAGAAGAGTACGGTGCCCATATATGCAACCTGCTAATGTACGAAGCTGTGTGCTCTGACATCATCCGGCGCTGGGTTTATCCTTTGACTCCAGAGATGAACTTCACCGATGACAAGAATCAGAGTTACACCCATTCTAAACACAACATTTACCGAGGGGTGGATGTTAGCCTTGGCCACGGTAGCGTGCTGGAAGAGAACGTACTCATTGGGCAGGGAACAGTCATCGGCAGCAACTGCTCCATAACAAACAGCGTTATTGGGCAGAACTGTAGGATAGGTGAGTACAAGAATGGGGAACGTGCAGGCCTTGCCAGGCAAGGGCACAGGTTGTTGGGATTTAGTTTTTAAAGTGTATTTGGTTCTGAGAGAGGACGATAGGTGGGTACTGATTGACTTCTAATGGGAAGAAAGGAGAAAAGCTTGATTTTCCAGCAGAGAATATAGGTTAAAGTTTTCAGGGTACCATAATGGTGCTGAAAGCTAGAAGTCACTTCATGCAAATAAGTTGTTTCAGCAGTAGAGAATGCATGACCTTTACTGATCCAGAGTTATCACTCACCAGCATCCTGCAAATGAGGGACATCTGTCCCTGTTTTTGTCAGCTGCCTGGTACTCCTTCTTCCTGGTATTGGCTGGGATTTTTTTGTGATTTGACTGTATTTGTGCAAAACCAAGATGTCAGTTGTTACTGTCAACTTGTTAAGTCTCTGTAGAGAACAAACTCTTCTTTTAGCTTTGGGTAAGAAGTAGCTGTAGGTCTCTAAGGCAAATTTTTGCCTTACATCTAACATCCATCATGCATCAAGGGCATTGGGATTCAGTAAGATGCTTTCTAGTGGACTCAGCAGTGTGGGAGAACAGCAAACTGCCTTGCTTAACATATTTGTGCTTGGTGATGTGTAACAGGTGATAGAGTCATTTTGGATGGAGCTTTTCTCTGGGACAGAGTACACATAGCAGATAATGTGGAGATCTACCATTCTGTTATCTGCGATGAAGCTGAAGTGAAGGAGAAGGTAGAGCTAAAGCCCCATTGTGTCCTCTCTTCTCAGGTGAGCTGTATTTATGACTGTTCTGCTTTCTGCCTTTCTTGGCAGGTTACTAGACTTACATACACTAGACCATACCAGAATACAGGGCTGCTCCAAGCCTTTTTGCAGAGGTGCGGGATATACTACTACTCCCACCTTTTTCTTCCTTTTGTTTGGCTAGGTAGTATGGTATGTGATCTAGCAGTGCTGATGTCTTCAGTTATGCTTGTTATTATACAGCTTGTCTGGAGCAGCTGTTGTCCCTGCTGGTGGAGGTACAAGGGGGCAATCAGGGTATTTCTTCATTAAGATATGTTGTACATATTTGCAGGTAGTAGTAGGTCCCAGCATCAGTCTTTCTGAGGGCACAGTGATCTCTCTGCACCCACCAGATGAGGAGGAAGAGGATGATGACCAGTTCAGTGATGATTCTGGTGTGAACAAGGAGGAAAGCAAAGTGAAACTGAAAGGTATGAGAATCTCTGGCTCCATGCACCCAGACTATGCAGAGGGCCTTGCCTTCCATGATCTGTTGGGGTCTTTCTGTCCCCATTCTAGACTCTGCAGTGCTGGGCTAGAGCTTAGTGCTGCATTCAGCTTGGAACATGTGTGTTTTCAGAAGGGCAAGCAAGGATATTCGGCTCAAGTTGGACAGTGAGACATACCTCAGTACCCCAGTATTAAAATCTTTGGAGACTCAGCTATTCTCCATAGGAGAAGTAGGAGCCTTGTAGGAGACAATAAGCTGAAGTTGGAAGAGATGTTCCGTTCAAGGCACGTTGCAAGATCTATGTCCTCGTACATGGACTGTGTCCAAGGACTTTGTCCTTCTGAAATACTGTTTCTACCAGTCTGGGTTTGTCGAGGGATCTAAATGTGGTCAGCTGAATGTTGCTGCTCTAGGGAGGAGTAAGTCGGTCACTTGTCAAGGCAAGTGAGAAGATAAAAGCTGAAATCCGTATGCATCTGCAGGAGTCCCAGCTCCCTCTTGATGAAGGATATTTAGGGGCAGTAATATACAGGTTATACTAGTATGTTTCAGGTTTGCCTGTAAGCAGATCCAGGACATCTACCTCCTAATCGCTGTTTCTTTTTCAGGTTACAATAAAAAGGATGTAGGCTCAGAGGGCAGAGGCTATCTCTGGAAAGCAGATGACAAGAATGAAGAGGATGAAGAAGAGCAGAGACAAAGCCTGTGGGGTGAGGAAAAGTTCAGTGTAGTCACCTGGGGATGGACAGACAGACCTGTGTCAGGGAAACCAGCTGAGTGGGACGTTGATGATTGTGTCTAGAGTTAAGACGTGGGCTTTGTGAAGCAGACTGGCTCCAGATAACATATGAGTGTGGAGGCAAGGTGAGAGGTGAAAGCAGATGGTGGACCAGATTGTCTCTCTTTCTGTGCTCTGTGGAAGATGTTATTACATCTTTGACTTATGCTAACACACACAGCTGTCTGTGCCATGAATGGCACACCATAGGATACCAGGCCCTCCCCTAGAGGGAATATGCTTTGGCTATTCCGGGTACTGCTGGCTTTCTTCCTGCTAGTGACAGTGCCTGCTGACATTGCTCCATCATGAGTCAGCAGTCTGCGCAAAATGCATTTGCTTCTGTCCCTGTCCTTTATTGTCTGCCTGCAGACACTTAAAAAGTCCCATTATCCTAGTGCCAGCTGTAGCATTCCCTCTGCAGCAAATCTAATAATCTGGACCTGTAAATAGAAGCTTCCTTGCAAGGACAGATAGTTGCTGACTTGGTTGGGAAGTCCCTGGGATGCTTGGTTTCGCATGCATATGACAACTGCAGCTTTTGAGTGTTGAATGCTGCATCTTCTCTTCATCAGGCCCAGCTATGCATTCAGAGGAAGAGAGCGAGTCAGACAGTGACCTGAGCATGGGCTCTGAGGAGCCAGACAGTCGGGCAGCGTCCCCTCAGCTAGATGACATCAAAGGTGAGAGATGGGCTGTTAAGAAGTATGGTGAGTCTGCAGATAATGCAGTGAGTGTGAGATTTGTGCTGCTTTCTGTAGGCATACTGGAAAATTTGTGGCTGTCTATATGTTTGTTTCCTGGCCTCACTTCCTGCGTTTTCTACAGAGTTCTTTAATATTCTCTGTATTACTGTTGTTTTAACATAAGGTAGCCAAGGATGAGAAGCTAAACAAAGATCCTCCATTTTTCTCACTCATGATCCCTGGACCTTCATGAAAGTGACCTCCCTGAGTTGTCTGTTTAAATGGCAGTGTCATTTTCTAAACTCAGAGATTGTGTGAAGGTCCAGCAGAGTTTCCCTGTGTGGACAGCTTACTGCTGTAATTGTGCTGGAGAATTAAATGTCCTTGTAGGAGCTGCCTCTTTTGGCGGATACGTTTTGGTTTTCTGTTTTGTTGTGTTAAGCTTAACCTGGATTTGAAAGGGGTTCAAGCCCTTGGAAAAAAAGGCTTTTTCTCATTAAAGTGTCTCCTCAAAGGAAACTAAACCAATAAATTTTGGGTTTGAATTCACATCTTTAGTTAGGGGATGATGAGTTTTGTCTGAATAGGAAAAGCTAGATTGTGAAAGTATAATAGAAACTCTGCTCTAAAAGGTTGCAGAGGTAAAAAGCTTGGTACTGGTTTGTGTGGATAGATCAATGATATCTAGTAGGTCATCTGCTTTATTTGAATTATATTCCACTATTTATAAGTATAGTTGGTCTGGGTTTGTGCCAGCTTATGGAGAACAAACAGACGTCTGTGTCAGAATGCTTCCTTTGGTAAGGGCATAATTTCTTCAGCAATGAACAGTTTGAAGAATCTGTACTTTTCCCTCTCATGTCTCACTACCTGTCCTTTCTTTCATTAGTTTTCCAGAATGAGGTTCTGGGTACGTTACAGAGGGGCGAAGAAGAGAACATTTCCTGTGACAATCTGGTCCTGGAAATCAACTCTCTCAAGTGAGTGTTCCCTTAGGGGTGCTGTCCCTCATGCTGAACAGTTGGTTTTGTCAGCAGACCTAGAAGGAAGAGGAAAAACCATGTGAATACCTATGTTTGATTGTTAAATGATAATTTTATCAGTACAGAGCATGAGAAATGCAGATTAGAGATCATGACTGAATGACAACAGGAATTGATGGAGGGAGCCAGCTGCATCTATAGCATCCTCAGTGGTTAGGCTTTTCCTGCCCCAATTCTGTAACAAGAGATTGAATTGCTATTAAGTAACTGTGGACTGAAGAGAGCAAGCCAGTTCTTGGCACAGCCTGCCTGTGAGTTCATGTAGGGGCTGCTGCTCTGTGCATTGCAACATTCAACCAGCTGCCTGCAGCTGGGGCTGTGCTGTGGTTGTGGCTTGTCCACTCTGTTTCTACAGCAGCAAGTCTAGAACACATAATCGGAGTGCCTTTTACCTATTTGTATTTCTCAAATACAAACCTGTTTCCCTTCTTTTGCACAACAGTATTCCTACAGCACTCTAGTAACTAAACGTGAGGGTGCTGTCCCTGCAGCAGCTTGTTCCACTGTGATAGCAGATTTTCAGGACTCGTGGCCTTATGCAGGGCCTGATGCAATGCAAAGTGGTTTTATTGCTTGAATATTTGGAAAACGAAACAAACAAATAAAAGACAAGTCTGGAAGATGAAAATCAAATTTTATGCCGTATCTCTGTGAAGAGCCAGTCTGCAGAGATCAGATTGTGTGAAATGTTGGGATTTTTTGCCTTTTTCCTCGTAGGTATGCATACAACATTGGCCTGAAGGAGATGATGCAGGTGCTCAGTAAAGTGATCCTGGAGTTCCCACTGCAGCAGCTGGATGCAAACCTGGACTCCCAGAACTATTTCTCAGCGTTACTTCCTGTGAGTCCTGCTCTATTTGACTCTTCTTTGGGCTTATCTCCTAGTGTGTAGGAGTCTGTCTGGATGCCCCAGGTAGTTCCTGGCTGAGAAGTCTTTTTGGTTAAGCCTGATGCCACTTGAACTCCTTGAGTTCATGAGCCTCTGTCTTCCATAGAAGTAAAAGTGAACTGAAACTATTGTACCTGCTTGACAGAACTCAGCTGAGACCGTTGGTGTGAGGAGCTCTACTTCAGTACTTATGGTTGTTTCTCTTTCCTGTGTGTGATAGTAGAAGTGCATCACTTGTAGAAGAGAAAAGAGGGGGACTGTTAGAGATGTCTTTATAGGCTTGCGTTCCAGGAACCCAGTTCCAATCCATCATAAGCCCTGTCCCTGGGGCAGCAGGGAGCGCTCCTCTCCCAATGGGATCCTTTCCAAGGTCTTACTTGTCTGCATACTGTAATTGGTGCCAATTTTTTTCCAGCCAAGTACTGTCTTTGCGCGAAGATACAGAGTTCTGTTGTGTCTCTAAAGAGGCGGGTTGTATAATTGCATGAGAGCGATTTCTATTTCCTGACTTAAGGGAGACAAAATAGGGTAGGATCTGCTTTAAAAAGCAGACAGTCTTATCTTAATGGTTTTGTTGATCCAAGCTGAAGCTGTTGTGGTATTTTTGTCTCTTTGCTATAGCCTATTTATGTATTTGAGTTTGCAAACTCTACAGCTTACGAAGGTGCTATTTCAGAATGAATGGGTCTGACATGTGTTTGGGAAGGACTACTTCAATTTTTTTAGGAGATGGAGCTAAAGAGGAACACTAGACTTCCTCATAATACTTTCTCTGATGAAGTATGTGCTTTCAATTGATGGGGAAGGGTGGAAAACTAATTCTTCTTCTATGTAGGTGTAAGCATGGCACTTAGTTCATCTCCTGGATGTGTGGAGATGCCTTCTGCAGGAAACATCCATGTGAACTGATCTGTTCATCAGATGGCTTAGTGAGATTTTGTTGTTCACTCTGTTTAAATTCTGCTTGCTTTTGTTCATTTTTCCAGACCATTTTCTTGAATACCATGACCTGTCCGGGAAAAAGAGAATTGGAGGAGGAGGACTGAAGAGAACGTTAGAGCAGGTGTTAGACTCTAAGTGGAAAGCAGTACATCTAGACAACAGGTTGTGTGGAGTTGGTAGCTGTGTAGGATGGTTTGGGTTTTTTCCAGCTAGGATATGGCATCTCTTACGGTCTCCCAGATTGGGCTCCTAATCTAGCATGAGTAGGACAGGAGAACTTCACTGCAGCAGCCAGTCAGAAGAGGTTCTCGTCTGGGATAAAGTATACTGTATAAATGCATAACATTTTGCGTAATTGCCCAAAGCTCCTTAGAAGCTAAAGACAATGGAAGTACATGAAGGGCTTACCTCTGGGTAACTTTGTCCATATATATTTCAGTATAGAAAAGCTGATGCTCCTGTTTAACAGCAGAGACAGCAAATCAACTCACCTTTAGTGAGAAGCAATAATAATCTAAATGTAATATTCAGCATGTCCATGCCCTGTGCCATGGACAAGTGGAATTTCTCTAGGCAGGGAATTGTGTGGCATGTGCATTTATGAAACACAAATTATCCTTGGATTTATCAAAGAGAGTCAAATGTCAAACCAATTGACTATCATGGCAGTCAGTTACTCCAGATGCTCCTTTGTAAAGAACAACCAGGAAGTTTCTTAGAGAATCCTCTGGGACAGTTTTGTGCCTCAGTGTCTTTACTGTGTGCAGAACTGTTGTGCTGGCTTTCTGTACTGAACTCAGCAGGAAGGCGGTATCCTGGTGAGGTATACTGTTAATGCTCTATTGCACGTGTGAGGTTAGTCACAGTTATAATAACCCAATATGTTTGAGTTGACATGTGCCTCTAATGGAGTAATGAATCAGCCTTCAAAGGTTTACTAAACAGACATCGATGGTCTTCCTGGGCAGCAGCTTTGCATACTTATCAACAGTGCTCTGAAGAGAAGAGACCAGTTCTTTGGGCAGTACATGCATGTTTGTACAGCATCTGAAACCATGGCTTTTCTGCAATTTGTGGTTCCCTAGTTAGTAAAAAGTACACTCCTTTAATTTACTAATACCTACTTACACCCTGAGAATCCCAAGCACAAGCACTAGTTAGCACTAGCTAACCTATAATACACTAACTTTGTATAGATTAATACATAATGAAACCACGTAGCTGAAGTGTGTAGCTATGCAGCTAAAACTGCCTCCGTCAATAGCAGGGTTAGGCTGAGATCTGCTTATGATGGTTTACGTATGGCAAAATATTATTTTGTATGAGATGGGGATACTTGCATTCTGAGGGTGGTGAATATCAGAAGCCCACTGAACTTTATAGAATTGTTTTATGTTTCTCACTCTCTTTGTAGCTCAACTCTGACTAAGAGATGCTGAAGGAGGATGGGTTCCTTGTGTAAGAGTGATGGTAGAGCAGTCCCAGACAGCTCAAGAGGGGAAATTGTGGAAATACCATAGTTATGATGTATGGTTTGACTTGAAACCACAGTATGTGCTCTGAAGCACTGGCCCCTGAGCATGAAGCTCTTAAGCGTTGCAGCAATTTTAGGAAACAAGCATCTGGTAAAGGATATGCCCGTGGGTATTTTTCAGGTGAAACATGGAGGCTTGAGAAATAGAGTTATCCAGTTCGATGTATGTCAGACATGTTGTTTGGCTCTTGTACAAGTTGTAAAGCAGAGATGGTACAGAAAACCAGACCTTTCCTAGAACTGTAGACATGATTTGAGCAAACATGGCTGAAGCTGCTGATAAACTGAAGGCTGTGCTTCTGTTGTCACTGAAGCAGCATCAAACGAGGTTATGTAGGTGAGGATGTCTGAAGGAAGCTGGGGGAGGCAATATAGCAGTTCAGTTTGCTGAGCTGGCCAGTGTCTGCACTGCTGCCCGGCGGCTAGCATGTGTGGTGCACCTCTTCGGGTTTCTGTTAGGGAGCCTTACTCTTTCGTAATGTCATGCAAGTGAACACAACATGGGATCGCTTATTCAGGGAACAAATGGAACTCTGCTTTCACTGAAGCAATTCATGGTGATCAGCACAGATGCTGTTATGGTGTAACAGGTTGAAATTACAGCTTTGTCCCTTGCGCTTTGCATGTACTTCATGATGGTGTTCTGTGCTGGAGGGTAGGGGTAAAATAGGCCTGATGTCAAGACTGTCCTTCTGACAAAAGAAAAGTGCATCACAAACCTGTTTGAAGTTGATACAGCATCGCCGATCAGATCTGATGAAAAATGAATCGACCTGTCAGAGGAATTTGATAGCTTTCTCCAGACTATAGATTGTTTCGAGGAGTTACCCAGGGTAGAGTCAAAGCCTGGAAAGTTATGATATTGTCCATAGGGCTCTTTGTCAGTTATCTTTTCACATTTGCCAGTCTTTTATTCAATCTAAAATAATTGCAAGCTTCTAATTCCCCAGTTCAGATTTTCATGAAACTCCCAAAACAGCCTCTCTGATCATACAGGCTCATGGGCGTGTTTTTCTAGGGGCTCTTGGGGCTGAGCCCTACTTTCCCCATTAGCACCAGTTACAGTACAGTGCATGTTCTCATCTTGAGATGATATATTTTTTCTTCTTTCCCTTTCCCAGCAATAGGCATACTGGATTGAGTCCTGGATTTGTGAGTGTTTATAGCTGTGCTTTCTTTGATTAATTTGCTTTCAGAAACTCAGTAGCTTCTGATTAGAATTGCGCCCACTTACGATTTAAAGGCATTAACAGAAAGGTATTACAAAATATTTCTTAGCCTGGAAGGAACTTGATAGTAGGTTTACTGCATTTGAGGTGAAGAATTCCAAAGGATAATAAAAATGCAGGAGGTGGTTGTAGAGGAGGGAAGAGCGTTTAGGATTAAGCATTTTGCTAAAGGCTAAAATACTTTCTGGAAATACGCCATGTAACTCTCAGGGTTTTTTGTTGTTGTTGTTGTTGTGATACCATGATGATTAGGATCATTCTGTGCTGTTACTGTTGTTCCTTGAGCCAGTTGATGTACTACTCTACAGATCAGTTTGTTTGTACTAATCCCCTTCTTTGTTTCTGCTTGAGGCATGCAAATTCCAGCATGGTTGCATAGCACATGTGTCTGAAGAGGTGATGGAGTGTAGTAGTACTATGGAGTAGTTGAGCACTATTTCCTAGTATAGGCTACCTTTGGTAGTCCACGCTAGCCTGGGTTCTAGCTCCGCTATGCGTCCTACAGCTCTCCCTCTGGCAGGGGTACTGCCTGTTAGCAATTATCCTGGACAAAATAACCCTGAATGTAGGTGACTCAGAGCTTCTTCATCACACCTCAAGCCCCTGTGAATTACCTGTTTCCCTTCAAAACAGACCAGATGTGTTCTGTAAGGAGACACTGTTGAAGGCATGGCAAAACAGTATATCTGTACGGGCATGCCAGGGATGTAGTTGTAAGAATGCCTGTTGTTTAATTAATCCATTGAAAAGGATGTGGAACTCTGATTTGATTTCCTACAATGCTTTTGTAGGACGGTCTGGTCATGATGTGGCCAATGAATAATTTTTGTATTTTATCCTAGTTCTGATATCTTTTAAAATTGTTACAGACAGGGGTCTAAGTATCTTTATTACCTCCTATCCCAGATTCAGGTCAGCCTGTGCTGCTTTGCAGAGCTTTCCCTGCTGCTTGCTTTCCAGATATGTACAACAGGCGAAAGAGCTGTGGGAGACTCAGACAGAAATACTGTTTGAAGAGGCAGCACCAAAATCATTAAACCAAAGACTTCATAAAAAATAAGCCTTGGAGGAGAGAACTGAGATCAGCTAATAGTGTAACAACTTCTTGCCTTTCATCCTTCCCACCCATTCCCTGCAGCTGACTCCAGGATCCAAACCAGCCTGTAGGCACACAGCAAACGTGTGACTCGCACTTAGGGGCTGCTCCACTGCATTCCTGTTTTAGGGGTGGCTATTTTGCACTGTCCACTTCTACTCAGCTGGTAATTATCCTGACACTATCTTTTTCTCTTTTTTTCTTATTTGCTCTTCTGCTTTGAAGGAAAGTTCCACTAAAACGTCAGCTGCTCTGCGGGGGGAAGGTTTGAGTAGCGTGTATGTACCTCTCCTTATCAGTTTGCTGTGAAGTGATTTTTTTAATGGAGTGCCAGACTCCATTAAACACATTCATTGTGATAATCTAGTATTCCATCCAGAGAGGCAAAACCAAGAAAGCTAACGGATATCCTCAAAGCTGCTTAGTAAAACCAGGTCCTATCTGCGCATGTGAGACTTAATAGCATCTGTTTCATGGACAGAGTGGGGCAAATACATTAAGTGGTCAGCTGAATGGTTCCTTAAAATGTTTCACTGGGTTAGTTTCTTAATGCAACATAGCCGACAAACAGGGCTGAGTGCACACATCCATCTCATAGCTCAGGAACTCTTCTGTGTTTTTCCCCTGCAGCTGTTGAAAAACTGGACCCCGTTGTTTAAGAACTACATAAAACGGGCATCAGATCATTTGAATGCCTTATTTGCCATTGAGGAATTCTTCCTGGAACATGACAGTCTCTGCACTTCGATAGCTAAAGTGAGTATCCGCTCCCAACTCTGAGGACCTGTTTTTGCTAGATTGATGGTGAAATGCATCATGTTTGCATCATCGACTTGTCAGCTTTAGAGGAGAGAATTTTGGGGTTTTGGTGGAGAGTGTGTATAGAAAATCCATCTATAACGATCACTTTAAAAAAAAAAAAAAGTTCTATGTCTGCCTGTGCCTCTGAGGGAGCACAGCTGAGGGTGAGTATTAATTACCAGCATGCAGCCTGAAGGGAGCTATTATTTTGCAGCTTCTAACCTTGATGCCCTTGTTGTGTGATGCTGGAAGAGGCGAGGCCAGAGGCTTGCTTTAGGTCATTTATCCCTCCATAGTCCCTGGGATCTAACTGCCAAATGGTTTATCCTACTTTAGAGTGCAAAACAAACAAAGCTGGGAATAAGGGTGGGATTGCTTATTCAAGCTGAGCTACTTATGAAACTGGGAATAAAGCGGAGTTGACGTGGCTTATTACCTATCTCCCCTCTTCTGAGAGTTTTCAGTATATTCCTCCTCACCCTCCTTCACAAATATTTTGTCCCTGTGTTCTTTCTGCTCTATCACATTGAGAGCGTTTGTCTTGGATCGCAAGTCTTTCCTTTAGCAGTGTCTTGGGAAGCCCCTGTCTCTTTTGGAAGAGCTCTCCTAGAGCATGTTTAACTCTTGGTTCCTCAAGAAAGAGTAATCCTAACTTCTGCTACCAGTGCTTCTGGCTAATGCCAAAGCACTTAGGACTGGAGCCAAAATCCTTGTTTGGTGAGCCAAAATGTCCTTGAATTACAGCAATTGTTTGGCACGTGTCCATTGTTTTAGGGGCTTGGGTTTCCCTGGAGGCTGGGAATTGAAGTGACACTTTACATTTGGAGTTGGCAGCCAGCTGTGTCAGTGCTCTGCCACAAGGAGACCAACTGCGAAGTGCCTGCTCTGCCTGAGCACAAAGGCACCCTGAGAAAGCATGATTGCATCTTACCCTCATTGCACTGCGCAGGAGTTTGAGCTGATGAATGACCAATTGCTTTGACACATGCCATAAGGCACTTTTAAAAAGAACTGGCAGGAGGAGGGAGCCTGGGGCAGAGCTGGATAGATAACATGCTCTTCTCTGCACATGTCACCGTCATGCGTATGTGGGCCTGTGTAAGAGTTGCTTGTTAGATCTGCTTTGGGGGTGGGGTTTGGGATGCTTTAGAAAGAGAACTTAAGTACCATCTTGAACTGACATCCTCTGTGACCCTTTGTTGCCCACAGCTCTCAGTCATACCCTGCATCCACAGAGCTGAAGCTGATGGGGCTTGAACTTTGACTCATTATGTGTCATAGCATCTAACTGTCAGCAACATAAGGCTTGGTAGGAGAAGCACAGCTATTTTTAACAATAAAAGCAAAACGAAGCAGACTGAGTGCCTTCTGTTGAAGATGGAGCTGGGAGACACAGATTATGTGCAAACTTTGTGCTTGGACATGAGCTAGCCCCAAAAGAGTTTATAGAGAGCCCTGTTGCTCTTTTCTAATCGATGCAGGTGTTGATGACGTTTTACCAGCTGGAAATTCTGGAAGAAGATGTAATTCTCAATTGGTTCTCTTTGCGGGACACGTCTGACAAGGGAAAGCAGCTTCGTAAAAACCAGCGGGTAAGTCCCAAAGGTGTTTAAAGGTGGGGGGCGGGGGTGGAGAGACAGAGACAACAGCTGCTGAAAGAAACTTTGCGTGGAGTTCAGTGCCACTGTTGCCTATGTGGTAGGCCAGTAGTGCACCAGTGCATTGAACACTAAACAACACAACTTTATTCTCCAGAATTTCTGCGTGTTCTGCCATAATCATCCTGTTTGAATGAGGAATGGAGATAGTAGGAGAGGGAGATTGTTTTTAGTGGGCTCTCTGTAGCACGAGGCCAGCACTTTCTGGAGTAGCAGCATGGCTTCTCTAAGCCAACACCCATTTGAAATGGGCTTTAGGCCAATGCCCTGTGTGCTGGCCCCATGCAATTCCTTTGAAGCTTTCATTCCTGGCTCACCAGTCCCTTCACGTATATTTCTAAGTGTTTGCTGTACTGAGTGGTTTCATTTGGCTTGTGTTGGAAGGAGCATATAAACTTCCCCCCTCCATCAGGCAGAACTTTGTGCTGCAGTTTGGCTGAGCCCTGTTCCAGTCCTCCTCCCTGGATCTGGAAGAGGAGCAGGGGAAAAAAGCCACCTCTGAAGAACTCCAACGTCATTTAAAACCTTTGCAAAGTCGGCTCTTAGTATAGGTCAGCAGTGCTTTCAGCTGCTTATTCAAGCACAGTTAAAAGGTAAAATGAGCTGCCTTCTTTATAGCAATTTCTCAGGGAGTAGGTTTTTCCCAGCACAGTTTTCCTAACGTGTCTTAGCTAAGGTGCAGCTGTCATCTCTTCTCCCTCAAGCTCTGAAAAACTCCAACTATTGTCTTTTAGCTGAGTGTTGTGGGGATTGTCTGACTGGAGGAATCTCCCTCAGGAATCTAATCAGTGGGTTTGTCCATGGCATCCCAAATGTTTTTCATGTAAATTTTTCTCTCTCTCTCCCTCAATCTGCCTCTGTTTCTGTGTCTCCTAGAAACACTTTCTCTTTCTTATGCATGATAGTGGTGCTGACTGACACAGTGGAGTTGTTGAGTGTTCCCAGCATCTGTTTGGTGTCACTTGTTACCCAGTTACATTTCATTCTCTCTGCAGCTCCAGAAGTTTATCCAGTGGCTGGAGGAGGCAGAGGAAGAGTCGTCTGACGGCGACCAAGACTGACATGGTGGCTCTGCATGAGAAGAGGCACTCTCACTGCCTTTCTGGGCTGGGTGGGCAGGGCAAGATCAATGCCAGTGCATGGTGTGTAGATGTGGGGCCTGACATCGAAGTGACTGACAATCCCATCATTAATTAAGTTGTGTGTTCCCAACTTTGCCACTTCCCTCCCTCACTTGCTCAGTGGCACCTTTGTTGGATGGTTGCAGCCCAGTGTAAAAACTGTAAGGGAAAAGCAGAAGGTGGTGATACCTAGAATCCCTCTGGAGCCTGGATATGATATACTATAAGCTATCTTTTGGGAGGTCCTTGTTACTACTACAAAGGGAGCAAATAGATGCAAATGCATACAACACCCTTATAAATATAACCATTGGGATTGTGGAAGAATGGTCATACAGCTAAGTTACTTGGAGTCGTTTCTGGAGCTAAGAGAACTCCTGCTGAAGAGACACTGGCAAGGTTGGTGAATAGGAGCATGTGGGTTAGGATCTGGAGTGCAGGACTGGGATTTAGGAGTTCCTGTGCCTGGAGAAGATGCAGTTGTCTGAGGATGCCCAAGGCATTTTGCAGCCTAGAAGGCACTTCTGTGATCTTTCCAAAAGGGAAAATCTCTTGCCATCTGCCGTGCTAAGATCTAACACAAGGTTGCACAGTAGAGTTGGTAAAACCATGTGTTTCCCCCTTCTGTAAAAGAGGGGATAATACGTGCTTGGTTCCCCCTGCGGGGGTTGGCTAATAGTGGATGTGCACTGGCCAGTGAAATGCTGTATGGATCACTACATCTTAGATGTGATCTGTCTTCTATGTGTCCCTGGCTTAGCAGACATGTTTTAGAAAAGTGTCTGTTTATTTTTATATAAAAAGGGAGCAGAGGTGCCTGGCTTCTCCTGCTGCACCAACTACGCTTGTGTTTTGCTCTGGGGGCACTGACCGCAACAGCTGCTGTAAGGAGAATGCAAGTTCCTAAGTTCTGCTCCAGTGTGAAAAGGAGCAAATGGTATTTCCTTCAACGGCACGTGCTTTGTGTTTCCACACGTTTTCA
The DNA here is from genome assembly GCF_030936135.1 of Gavia stellata. NCBI lineage: Eukaryota > Metazoa > Chordata > Aves > Gaviiformes > Gaviidae > Gavia > Gavia stellata. The sequence continues at coordinate 19,668,116 of NC_082604.1, forward strand.
GTTATACAAGCTTGCTTACTTCATGTCCTTTTATTTATTTGAAAACTTCCCTTTCATCAGACAGCAGGGAAAGTGCTGCAAACCCACTGTGAAGTTCAGCAGCCACAGAGCAAGTCAGCATGCAGCAGGGAATGTGTGTGCCTCTGGCACTTTGTTGCCACCACAGACAATGTGTGGCAGCAATAAGACCTTTAAGAACAGCTTTCTTGGAAGTGTCACTGTGCTGTGTTCTTCCCTGCTCTCAAAGAACAGAGCAAAAAAGGCACAGCAAGAATCGGCTTGTGTTCATAGGTGGGTTATTTGTCGGGTGTGCTGACCTTGCCTCTGCCCCTTCAGGAGGAGCGTGGAATAAATCCTTTGCGGGGGAAAATGCACTGGAGCTGCCCACTCAGGATATTTACTTGGCTGTTCTGTGGTGCCACAATTGTCAGTGAGGGGACAGTGTTGGATGCTGGAGACCAGGGATACTGCCTCTTAAAAAAACCTGATGTTCAGGCATGGCGATCTTGTGCACTCACACTATCAGTTGCCAGGATTGTGCATCAATGTGCTTGTTTTCTGACATTGCAAACTCAGTCTTGTAAATGTTGGGGAAATAGTTGGTATCTGAATTTTCTGTATCTGCCAATATTTAATTCAGGGAGCAAATAAATACTATCCTGGTGTTACCGGCTTTTTTGCTTTGTTTGACTTTGAATTGCATGTCTCCAGTTGTGGCACATGCCTGAGCAGGGCTTAACGGGTCAGCTAAATAACTTGTCACTACTTTTTCCTCAAGAGATTTTAAGCACGTAATAGGCAGGTAGGAAATCGGTGCACCATTGAATTGGTGTAAATGTTCAGTGATAACTCATGACCTCACTGTTTACAAGTAGAATAGGTTCTTCTGAACTGAGACTCTTGAAATGGGTGAGGTTTGGTTTTGTACAGGATTATGTTGCAAAGATGAACCTTAAATCCTATGAAACCTGTTACCTTTTGCCATGATGAGAATTAGTAGGAATGTTGGCTATTAGGTACTGCATCATGCCCTCCTGATGTTGGGGAGTAAGAACTGGCAGATAGGGGGAAGGAAGGCTACAGAGCTCTTAGTAAAACCATTTACAAACCAGCTGCAAGACTTGGTAATTTTAAAATCTCCTTGGACATCTTACGTATTTTTTTCCTTTTACAATGTAAAGATGGCTTAAAAAAAAGGTTTAATGTGTAGTTCTGTAAATGCCTCGGTTTTGCCAGAGGGTCTTGACTCATTGTGCCAAGTAACAATTCCACTTCTGTTTTTTCCACATTCCTTCCTCCTTTGCTCCATAGCAGCCAACTTCTTCACAGTGTGAGCTGCTTTCTTACCCAGGGGTTAAGATCCAAGGGGAGAACGTTGCTCTATGGCCAAATATCCTTCAGGCCTCGGTGGTGTGTGTGGTGGGCTGGTTTTACAGGCGCTGAGAATAGAGTAGCAAAAACGAGACAAAGTAGGACACTTGATACTCTCCAAGGTGGAGTTCTGGCATGGTGCAGCATCCTTACGGGCCGGTAAGTGTATACTTTTTAAAGGAGCATTAATTGCATTGCTTAACTGTAGGGTGGGCTTGGTGCTTTCTATGGCTTTCAATCAAGATTTATACTTGGTTGGAAGACTAGAAATGCCTTTGAGAGCAACCTTGATTGTGCAATCGTTGCTATCCATCTTTTTGAGCAATGTAAGCAGCAAGTATTTTTATTTTTTCTAAGGCCATAGTAGTCAACTTGTCTGACTTCCCATCTGATGTGGATGGATGAACGTCACCTGGTGTTGCTGTATCCAACCCATAACTTCAGTTAACAATAGTGTGCCTTTTAGAAAAAGGTAATAGTTTTGCGTTGCCTAAAGCTGTAAGTGATGGAACTCAAGTACATCCACCTCTGCTTTGGGCTGTTCCAAGATGCACTAAAATGCCTGGAGCCTGTCTACTCTGTAAGGAGAAGCAATGCTACCAATGCTGCAATTTTTAAATGTAGACATAAGCCAACCGAATGTTCAGAAACTCTTCCTTGTGGACCTAGAGTGTTCAGCACAATGCCCTACTACTGATTTCTTTGGCTTTGTGTTCTTAACCTCCATTCATTGAGAGTGAGTCATACTTCACAAGACCTCTGCGAGCAGTTCAATCAATCTATCGATTGACTGTTCAATCACTGGGCCCGTTTTAAAAGAAAAGGCAGCTGTAACAATGAGATTTCATCTACTACCACCCTGGGTGGGTGTGGCACCCCTTCTCTGGGCTGCATGTTCTCTCGTGGGAGCTCAGCACTTCAGAAAATTGCCCTTTTGGTAACAAAGGTGTCTAACGCGTACGATACAGGCTCCAAGGGGCAGCGACAACTGTGCTGGGAGGTGGTCAAGAGAGTGGCCCTGTCAGGGGAAGACTAATTTCTTTCACATGGGCCCAGCTTTTGGGGTAGGGAGATGTTGCAAAAAGACTTTGAGATTAGCTTTGTCAGGGTTGACACAATAAGAAGCAGCTTCAACTAAACTTTTCCATTCCTGACCTAGATTCTTCTTTCCAGGTACGCCGGCTTTTACCACAGAGCTCCGAGCATGAGGAAGTGACAGTCTTCCAAGAGCTGATGTGGAAGCATGGGAGAGCCTCATGCCTCTTACAGCTTCTGCTTACCTGAGGTCTTCCCTTGATTTTTTGGTTTTTTTTTTCAAATTTAATGTCAGATTCTTCACCCAGTCTAGCAGTGCTGCCCAGATAATTGCTAGCAATGCCTACGGGACTCTAGTGCATGAGGAGGCTATTTAGCTCACGCCTGCCTGCCAGCCTGAGGAGCTTGGCTTTGTTCCCTATAAGATCTCCCTGGCTCCTCTTCCTACAGCAGATGAGTCTGGCACTGAGGATTGGCGATCTAGTCTCACACCCCGTGCAGGCCCATGGTGTGGTTCCTCCTCTGCATTTGCTCCTTCTAATCCAGGACTGTGCAAGGCAGTTCTTGCCCTTCCTGGTGGTGGGTGTTCCCCGAGCTCCGTCCACCCCAGCTTTGCTCTCAGCCACAGCTCCAGGAAACTGCTGATGGAGACAGCTCCTTGGCACCCCTTGGGTGCTGGCGAGGTGTCCAGAGGGGAAGCCAGCCAGCCCAAGACTGCTGCGGCACAGAGGCAAGTCCTAGAGGCTGGGGTCACAGTGCTGATGACTGTAGGTAAGAGAGCGGTAGGGTCGAGAGAGAGAGAGGGTGGGAAAGAAACCACAGAGCCAAGGGGCTGTTGGAACTGATATGTGCACATCTGAAGAGGCCACGGTATGTGGAAAGGAGGATGCTCATGAAGAGCAGTGGAGGGAGTCTGCTTGGTGAGGAAATGAGGCTGGAGAACTTGAAGGGACAGAGATGTCCAGTGCCTGAATATCAGCGATGTTTGTTGGATGGTGACAAGGGATTTGGAGGGAAGCCACAGCTGGAGAGGAACTGGGGTGGGAGGTACTGTGCTCCTCTTGTGCAGCAGAGTCCCTCTGTGGGGTGGCCACCAGGGACGGAGTATGGGGAGTTCAAAGGGGTCTGGATGTGGGAGGACAGGGTAGAGCAGGTTATGTCTCATGTTCTGTAAGCTGTACTCGAGGAGCATTTAGTTGTATGAGGAGCGTGGGGAAGGCTGGGAGGTGTGTGGAAAAGGATCAGGGCTGCAGAGATGGAAGGGGAGGCCTGGGGTGTGTATGTGAGAAACAGTGGAGGTTGCGGGACGTAGTGTGGCACAGGAACGGCCATGTGTGTGAAGCAGCGTCAGTGGGTGTAAGGGGATGAAAGCTGAATAGGGGTGAGGAGCCTGGGAGGGGTATATGGGCGCATGCCAGCCAGGACTGGGAATGTGGGTGCATGGGGAGTACTGTATGTAAGGATGTAAAGTAAAAATGGGGCTGTGCGGGGCCAGGGAGGCGATGAAGGGCGCAGCCCAGGGGGTATGCACCCAGATGGGGTGCAGCAGGAGCCGCGGTGGATGTATGGCCCTGGGGAGAGGGGTGGATGGGTGGGGGTCAGAGGCTGATGGGGGTCAGTTCCAGCTGGGGGTCTCGTATCAGCGCGGGATCTAGCCTGGGGGCAGGGTGGGGGGCTGGGTCGAGGACGTGCTGCACCGTACTCCTCACGGGGTGCCGTCGAGCCCCGGTACCGGCTCCGGGCGCAGGCCCGCCCCGGGCTGCCGGCTGCGGCCCCGCTCCGGGTGCGGGCTCGGCCTCAGCCTCAGTCCGCGGCGCGGCCCCCGCGGGGCGCCGGTTCCGGTTCCGGCGGAGCCGGGGCGGCGGGCGGGCGGGGGAGGAGCCGCCGGAGCCCGAGCTTGCGCTCTGGAGCCGGGCGGCGCTGGGACCCGGAGAACAAGGGGCGCGGGGGGACCGGGCGCGCGGAGGCCGCAGCCGGGCCGGGGCGCGGGCGGGGGCCGGGCTGGGCCGGGCGGGAGCCGGGGCCGGGGCCGGGGCCGAGGCCGAGGCGGCGGCCGGGGGTCGCGGGCCGCGCCGGGCCGGGGGGCGGAGGAGGAGAGGCGGAGGCGGCGGAGGCCTGGCGGCCGGGCAGGGGCGCCATGGCGGCGGCCGAGACGAAGATCATCTACCACCTGGACGAGCAGGAGACGCCGTACCTGGTGAAGCTGCCGATCCCGGCCGAGCGCGTCACCCTCGGCGACTTCAAGGGCCTCCTCAACCGCCCCAACTACAAGTTCTACTTCAAGTCCATGGACGACGACTTCGGGTGAGCGCGCACCCGGGCCCGGCCCGCCGACCGCCGTGGGGGGAGTCCCCCCGTGTCCCCGCGTGGGCGGGCGGGCTCCCGTGGGCCTCCCGGGGGAGCTGTGGGGGTCCCGCGTGGGGGGCGGGCTGCGTGGGCCTGGCTGGGGACACTCGCCCCGCACACTCCTGGGGGCTGGGGCTGGCTCCCCGCGCCGCCCGGGGAGGGCCTCCCCCCCCGGTGCAGCGGGGCTGGGACCCCGGGGGTGGGGGGGGTCCGGCCCTTTCGGGACTGGCGGCCCCTCTCGTGCCCGGTGTGGGGAGGGGGACCCATCCATCCTCCACCCCCGTTGCCTCGCCTTGGAGGGGGACAGGAATGGTGCCCCCCTTGTGCTCCGTCTGGAGGGGGGGACGACTCTCGCGTGCACCCTGTCTATGGGTGTGTGCGTCCCCAGTACCTCCCCTGGGGGGGGCTGGTAGTGATACCCCCCCATGCCCCTTCTCTGGGGCTGGGGGTCCCTGTGTGCTGCCTCTGGGGACAGCCCCCCACCCTCCCTTCCCCCGTTAGCTCTGGGGGAAGCTGCCCCCTGCTAACTCCTCTGTGGGGGAGCTGCTGGTATCTTCTGTGCACCTTCTTTAGGATGGCAGTCCTATGTCTGCCAGAGGCATGTCGGAGGAGACCGTTGTCCCATCTGAGGATCACCCCCTCCCACTCACGACGTTTGGGCAGCGCCTTGCCTGAGAGGGTATTTCTCAGTGCAGCCTACCTTGGGGTTGTATGGGGCGGCATCCCACTGCGTATCCTACTCAGGATTGTCGTTCCCCATCTAAAAGGCCTGGGCATCCCCCACTGTGCTTGCCTGGGGAGGGTTTCCCTTGTTCTCTCCACCGGGAGGGTGCAGGGGTAGTGCCCCCTTCATCAACCCTTGCCAGGGAGTGGATTTGGGGATGGTTTCATTCTCCTGCCATCCATTTTGGGGAGGGCCATCCATTTTGGCAGCTTTGTGCTCTGCATCTCATCTGTGGGAAGAATGGGTAGAGGGGACCAGCTTTCTCCTCCTCTGCCTCCATAGAGGAGGAGTGAGAGCTTTCCACATGCTGCCCATCTCTGAGCAAGGGGTGTGTACAAGACCTGCTGTACCCACATGCTTGTCCCATCCTCAACGTAAGATGTCCCGTACTCAATCTCTGGGATGGGTCTGCATGGAAGAGGGGTGCAGCCCTGCCTCATATCTCAATCTCCTGCAGGGCACCCCTCTTCCAACACCAGTATTTTCATCACTTCTTTTGTGATACCCGGTGGTTCCTTCCATCATGTGTGGCTGTTTGGAGGTGAGGAGGTGTATTCTGTCTCTTGTTTGGATGGTTGTACTGACTAATTTTCTGGGGAGCCCCTGCTGTCTCCAGCCGTCATAGTTGGTGACTGTTCTGTGGAGCAAGTACCACATGAAGCCAACTTTCTGTAAGACCCTTTGTCCCCACTCTGTTTTGTCCAGAGTCTTTCTACATCTGACTCATCTAGCCTTTTTGAGGACCTCTGTTTCCATCCTGGGAACATAGCTTCTCTTGGCTTCCACAATGTGTAACCCTTTACTATTACTAGCACTTTGGTATTTGAAAGAGTTGCGTGATACTCCTTCCTCTGGATTTTTTAAGCCCTCCGAAGATTTCGTGTTTACAGTAGGTCATGTGTATGGAGGCTGGGACTGCAAAAAGCTTTCAGTTTTATAGTCTTCCTAGTGTCTTCTTATTGCGCCAAATACCTCCATAGGCTGTGATCTTGGCTCATACCCGATGTTGAACAGGGCTGGGCCTGTTTGGGGCTTGGATGGAGATCCGTGTGGCTGCCTCGGCAGGGGGTGCTCTCCCCTCTCCAGCCAAATTATCCCAGTGCCCAGGTTCCCGTTAGCTTGGGAGGTGCCAGCTTTCAGATGAGGCTTGAAATTTGGAGTCACTCCTTTGACCACAGTCTGGGACGCTTTACCTCCCTAAATTACTCCTGACCCAGTGGAGAGCTTGAGTGCTCAGAAGCTTCCCCATTCTCTCCAGGCAAATAGAAGTCTCCAGCCCTCATTTTCCATAAATTTCCTCAGCAATATCAGTTGTCTGTGGATTGTTTCCTGCCCCTCAGCTGTTGAGTAGCGTTGGGTGCTATGAAACAGCTGCCTCTCCCTGTCTCAGAGGGGACCGTGTTCATTGGTGGGAGAAGTGAATTCTCCGTGCATGCTGTTTGTAAACAAATGCTTTGGGATGCTTTGAAAAGTTGTTCTTGAAGTGAATTCAAACTTGTCTTGAATGAAACATTGCCGTGTGGGTGGGAGAGTGTCTGTGTAACTATAAACAAAGTTTAGTAATAAATAGCAGCGTCTCGTGTTGGGAAGAGGGGTCTGGTGGCAGCAAAGTTCTGTGCTGTGCCTTTTCATCCTCCTCTGTTTCTTTAAGGCTCCGCAAGAGGAGGCAGATGGTAGATTAATGAAACTCAATGATAAAGCAGCATAGGGAGTTGTTGTGGATACGAGCAGGGAGAGGGGAAAATCACTCAGGAAGACGCAGCAAGTTTAGTTGCGTCAGAAATGCATGGGATGAGATTTTTGTTGGGACCAATTCAGCTAATTCTTCTGGGAAGAGTGAACCTCTCTGGAAGGGAAGGTGCAGCTGAAAGGGGTCAGAGGCTGCGTGTCAGCAGCCTGTTCCTTGGCGAAATCCTGCGTGATGAGTTGTGCAGTGGGAGCAGCATGTGGCAAGGCCTTGTGTGGAACAGAGGGGAGAGAGACTCTCGTGGTGCCACCATGGATGCCCTATCAGGAAAGCTGTCTTTGCTCCTTTCAAGAGAGCTGAAGAATGTGTTGGTGGTTGACTGGAACACTGGGGGGGAGGAAGAGCCAGAGCAGTCCAGCCACAGCCTTGTCCCTGAGAAGCCCTGGAGCCCCGGGCACCACTCGAAACAGGTTCATAGAATCAGAATCATTTAGGTTGGAAAAGACCTTTAAGAACATTGAGTCCAGCTGAAAGGGCTTGATCCCTGGTAATTGGTGTCCAGGAGAGAGCAAGTCATTGGTCTGCAGGGAGAGACATGGACAGAAGGGCAGGAGGCACCTCAGCTGCTTGACTGTAAATGCACTGGCAATTAGTGAAAACCAGGAGGAGATTAATGATGGCTGTATTCAGAAACTGTGTGCCAGGGAAGGGTGTTGCACCCTCGCACGTGTATCCCTCTCGGCCCCTTCCCTCCAGGTGCCCTCTGCCCAGCATGGGGAATGGCCTGGCTTGTGCTGACAGTTTCTGAGCTGGGCTGTTTTTTGTCACTTGGGCAGTGTCCAGAAGTAGTACCCAGGATAAAGCCCCTTCATGAAAGAGATGAGTTATTAACAGTGGATGGCCTTATGGCAGCTGATCAACGAGGAGGAGACCTGCAGATCCAATGGCTCATGCTTTTCATCAGCGATTGGACCTTTTGCAGGATCCCTGTGGTATAAGACTAAGTTCTTCTGTCATCTCTTGTTGGGAATGGAGGCATCTCACCTTCCAGGGTCAGCTGGAGCAAGATGTGGTCCAATGTTCCCTCTCACCTCTGTTGCCCAGACTGAATCTGTTTCTCCCTCTTCCTCCTCTTTCCAGCTGTGGATCTCCAGCCTGGCATTCCCTTCAGCTCACCCCATCCCCAAGGCAGCATTACAGCCGCAGTCTTGGTGTGTGGGATTTTTCATTCTTTTGTTTATCTTGTTAATATTTGTTTGCTCTGAGAATCAGGGCGGTGATGGAGCAGCTTCAATGTTTACATCTCCTTGGAAATGTGAACTGAGGCTCCCCTGGGTGACTGTGCAGTTGTTGGGCTATGCCAGGAGCTAATCCTAGTCAAAGCACTCAGCCCCAAATTAAGAAGACCCCAGAAGATTTCATGCACCCCATCCCGGGGAGAGAAGCTCTGAGCAGTAGGAAGGCTGCAGGGTTTCATTGCCTGGTCTACCCAACATGTAGTGGGCTACGGCCGCAAGTAGAGAAACCAGCCTGAGCCCAGTGGTGTGGAGCAGTGACGCAGGGTGCAGATCTTTGTGCCCTTGTTGGCTTTGTGTATTGCTAATCCCAGAACTGCAGACATGTGGAGGAGCTAAGCAGACTGATGGTGGAAGTATGGCTGTGCATAGATGTGGTACGCTCTTCTTGGACCTGAGATACTTTGTGTGGATGTGCCTCGCTGTGAAGTGCGGAACTACCCTTAGCCTGCTAACCTTGCCCTCATTAGAGAAGGAAGGGTTGTTTTTCCTACAGCTTGAGTCTTTTTATTCAACATCTTACAGGTAAGATCTGTGTGCTGTTCAGCAGGGGAGAGCCTTAGATCAGTGCAGTGCTGTGACCGCTTGTGAGATCCATGTTCTCCATCAAGCCACCCGCAGGTTTTTCATGGGGTTTTGAACAGACTTTTTAATTTCTCTCTTTTTTTTGTTCCTAATCTGTAAAATGGAAAGTCTAACAGTGCTCCTGTGCCTTGTCTTGTCTACTTGACACTGTGAGCTTCTTGGGCAAACATTCGTGTGGATCTTGGCATGACAGAGCTCTCAGTTCTATAGAGGTGCTGCAAGAACGGTACTGTAAATTCTCCTGGGGACCTGTGCAGCTGGGAATGGAACAACCGTGTTGATGGTCTGTGGTAGTTTGTAGTTTGCTGGGATGTGGGCTTCAGCGATGTGTAAATTGTTGCCTCCTGCCCAAGTCCATCATGAGAAACGTACCTGTCTCTAGGCAGCATGGATCTGCGCACCAGCCAGGTTGTCTCCATGTTTGCCCCGGCTGAACTACAGGTTTGACTTTTCATCTGCCCAGGTGCCTGGTACAACTCTGAGGATATTCTTACATCAATTGAAATGTAGTTTCTTTTGACTAATTTTTTGCTTGTAGTTGGTGCTGCTCATTTTGTATCAACCGAAAGGTGTTCCCACAGGGGCATGCTAAAGTTTAAATTAAAATTTTCAAAGCAGTTTCAGTTAAATGAGTGCAATTTGTGCATCCAGGTAAGTCCTTAGCATCTGGCCTGAAGTTCCGTCTTGTCTTTCCGTAAATTCTGGAGTGCCTGAAAGTTTAAATTTCTTCTGTACGCGGATAAAGCACTTGGGTGATCGTTTTGTTTATCTCCACTTCACTTGGCCAGCTCTCCTGTTCCAGGCTGGAGAGCAGAAAGGCCAGCTTCGCCTGCAAGGGGACCATCCCTCCCTCCCCATGTCACCTACTTGTTCTGCATTGCCAGGAGGACACCAGCGATTCGAGGTTCAGTGGTGGAATGGTGCTGCTCTTCCCACCGCTGTTGGTTTCTCCCTCTTGCAGGTCTCGATTCCAATTTTAACTTCAGAGCTGTGGTGAGTGATTCCTATGTCTCAACTGTGACGTGAAAATTGGTATCCAACTAATCGCTAGCTCGGTATCTAATCCAGACCTGCTTAATTATCACCTGCTCTTCAAAGCTGGGTATGAGGCAGTGATTAGGGCAACACTCTGGAGGCAGAACAAAGCGGGCGCTGCTGGAATTCCCAGTGCAGGGGTCAGATGCCGTTGGTATTTGGCGACCTCATCTCCTGCACATGTGCATGGGGAAATGTGTTGATGCTCACTGAAAGGCTGAGTGATTTATTTTTATTGCAGGGTCTTTTTGAAATTGATGCCAGCAGTGACTGTCCTTCTGGCTGGAAGTGTTTGGAGCTGGGGAAGGGATCCTAAACTTAATAAGCGGTGTCAGTCCCTAAGCAGTGGTGAGCCGCTGGCATGGTGCCCCTGCCTTTCCTGCCAGCTCTTTGTAGCGTGAGTTGGGGGAGTTGTTTTATTTTGATTTTTGGAACTTTTTCTTTTAATTTTTAATTGGAAACTCTGCTGTCTGCAGAAGATTGTTGCCTGTCCCATGCCCCTGGTGGAGAGTGCTTCCATATCAGTGTGGATTTCATGCAGGGAGAGATTGGCAAGAGGTCTGTGAGCAAAGAGCCTCCAAAATTGCGTGTGACTCCTTTGCATGCTCACGTCCTTTGTGGTGCTTCCGTCCGAGTGACAGCATTGGCTGGGCTGTGAGGTGGCTGTCGCTTTTCTTCATCTTCTGGCCAGTCCCTGTCCTTTCTGTGCAGCAGGCAGCACTTAGACGTGCGAGAGGCCACAGCACCCCATCTCTTGTGCTCCCTGCTCCGGACGATGTGGGGTTCCCTGCCTGCTTACGTGAGATGTGCTGCCCTGGTTAGCTAGGGTCCAGCGGAGGTTATTTTTTGGACATTTTGCGTGTAGGTTACTGCAGCCTGTGCCTCTGTCTCCTGGGCTGCTGAGGATTTGGCAGATAGCTGCTAACCACTCTCTGCGCTTGTGGTGGGAAGTTCCTGTAATGTTGCCTGTGCTGGGGGGTGGCCCATCGACGCTGGAGCTGATCCTGGCTGTGGCTGCTGCTGGAGGCTGTTTCCAAGTGTTGTGGCGGTGGTGGTGGGGGGGCCGCAGCAGTGCCAGGGCTGGGGTGCAAATGGAGAGCATTAGTTGATGGTATTCGCTCCTTCCCTGGGTTGTATTGTCTGCGCCTGGCAGTGTGTGTCCTGTTGTTCAGACCCAGCTATTACTGACTCTGTAGGTGTCCGGCTTTGTCTGTTGTGGTTGGAGCTGTGCTCTGAAGGCCACATTGAATGGCAGTCATAGCCTGGTTTCTTTGCCCAGGGGTGGTGTTCGGAAAGCCAAGTTAGCCAAATCATGCTGCAGACCAATTTCCCTACGGCCTTGTCTGTACTATGCAAACAATGAAGCTTTACAACAGCTATTGAACTTGTTTGCAGCTAGAGCTGGTCAGAATTTTTTTTTGACTGAATGTATTTTCTCCCAAAATATGGTGCTATGTTGAAGCCATCATTTTTCTTGGAGAGGTATTGTTTTCCATTATGTTTTTGATGGGACTGTTTCTTAATTTTAAGCTTCCCTTGTCATCTCTGGAAAAAAGAGAAAGAAAGGTCAAGAAACCTTTGCCCATCCCTGAGAATGCAGCTGTTTTCATGCAGTTCTGTGTTTTGAAATCATCTGGAGGACTCTGGTCCTCCAAATTCCTGCACAGAGCAAAAACCTACCTCGATGTCTCAGAAATTGCCATGAAGTAAATCTGTGCACTCTGACTGTCTGAGGTGCAGCTGTACTCCAGCGTAGTTCAGCCTCTGAGGTCAAGGCCAAACATCGTTAAAAATGGTTCATAAACCACCATAATCTGGGTCATGACCTGAGTAATGTTCATTGTTGTGGGATGATAGTGGTGGCCTCACTGTTCAGTCTTCTGGTTCCTGCTGAAACACAGCTTCTGAGAGTTTCATCTAGAATTTGGGTGTTCCCAAATCCCAGACCTTGGCTCACCCGCAGAGTGGGCACTGGATCTTCTGGGTGGTGGCGTAAGGAGTGGTGTTCCTTCCTGCACAGCTATGGTGAGAGCAGGACGGGCAGCTGGGGATGCCTCCAGCATTTTTTAATGGACTCTGAGAAGGAAGGTGCTGGCTTGTAGGGGTGGAAGCAGGTGGCCCATGAGCCCAAGGCCTGTGTGCTTGGAGCACTGAGCCTTCAGAAAGTCCCTCTTCTCCAGTATGCTCCTGGCCTCCTTCACCTGTGATTTCCACACCTGGTCTCCCAGCAGGCAGAGACATCTGGGTCTGCAGCCTTGTGGCCTGAACTCTTGAAGGTGGAAGTAGTTACCCACCACCATGCGTTTGGGGATGCTCAGTGAAGAAGGGCGCTGTGAGTATAAGCAAAGAAAATCTATTTTCCCCCGCAGCTTTTCTGCTGCACAGATGTGTTTGGCTTTGGTCCTCTCTCAGGGTGGGCATCAGGCCCTCCATCTAGACTTGAAGGCTGTATATGTAGAGGTGTAGGGAGCATAGTTAAAATTCCTCAAGTCCTTTTTGAGCTCATGGTACTTAAAGTGGTGGGAAGCCTCTTGCGTGTCTGCACGGCAGTTGCTGAACTGTTCTGAGCTGAGGGTATCTGCTGTAATGAAGTGCTACTCCTCCACCCTTGACTGCATCCAAATAGATATAACAATGTTGTGGTTTAGGATATTTGATCTGTGTAAAAGCCCACGAAGGAGAGCTGGGCTTGCAGAACACAGCGGAGACTGTGCCTGCAGGAAATTGGCTTCATGTTGTCGCACCAGCTTTGCATCATGCTGCGCATCTGATGAGGCAGCAGTCAGGGCTGTGTGTTTTTGGTGTTTCCTATTGATTTCCTCCTCTCTCCATCCCTTGTTTGTTATTCGGAGCCTGCCCTTCTGACCTGTGCTGGATGGATGGTGGTTTTCCAGAAGGGGGATGTGGCACCACGTGGCTGTTACTGTTTGTCCCGGTGGTGCTGGCTTGTTAGGCAGCAGCTGGCAAGTTAAGTAAAACTTAATCCTGCTGGTGGCTGCCGTTGGAAATTTTTGGACCAAATCCTTTTGTGAAAGCTTTTTGGAAAGCATTGAAGTCAGGTACAAACCTGGGAATTAGTCTAATGTCTGTGACTTTGTCTGCTTTGTCCGTGTGCTTATCTATGTAATGCCATGGTGGCCTTAGGAGAATATGTGAGTTCTTGGGCCGTGAATATCACTGTCTCCAAGGACTGTGTAGCTTGAAGAGCTGAAGTATTAGTATCTCCCTGAGCCCCTGCTTTGAAGCTCTTGGTTTCACTTGTTTCCATTGCTGTCTTGTTACTGCTGTAGCGCTAATATTGAGCCTGTCCAGGAATGGGCTGGAATTCTCTGGAGGCTTTGGCAGGCAGAGATGCCTGGTGCTGACCTTCCTGTGCTGTGTAATCCTGTATCACAGTGGAGGGTTGGGACTGTTGTGGTTGTTGTATCAGTTATTTATTGAAGGAGATGTGCCAGAGGCATTGTTTTTCTAGTAACAGCTAGCTATTGAAGGCAGCAGAAGCAGCATTTGGGTACCCTGCTCCACTAAGTCCTCTGTGTTGGTTATCCTGTCACTGGGGCATCTGTCCGTGTGTCTTATTGACTAAAATTTGCTATCTTGTGAGAACTGGAGAAAAGAAGATACAGTGATTAGTAACTGAACCGCTGCAGCGGGAATCCATCCTTCTGGTCCTGGCTGAAGACGTGAGCTGAAGGGGGGAAGGCTTCCTCATGTGACTTGGAGCAGACGTCTGTTTCTGGGGGAGCTGGCACTGGCCGCTGTGTGGGAAGGTCTTTCCTCTGCTGGTTTTTGACCTGCCCCTAAGGTTGGGAGAGGAATTTATTTGCTACGTGGCCCCTCTGATCGCTGGCAGCTGTCTCTGTGATAGGCTGGGAATTCAGGGTCTGGGTAACAGGGGCTGTGGGCTTTTCCTTGTTTTCTGATGGCTGGCAGCCCCTGCCATGTACAGGCTGGTTCTGCGGACACTGAGGGTCTGCCAGAGGGGCCTGCGTTTTGGGAGCTCTGGCTCTGCATGGATTATCATAGTGGGGAAGCTGGTGCTAGCACGTTAGCCTGCCCCACTTGCTGGGCTTCAGTTTGTTCCCTCAGCATTGCTCTAACTTACTCTGACCTGCTTGAGATTCATGGTCCTTTTCTGTCTCACCATCTGTGAACAAATAGGTTGTCCCCTGTACACTGCAATGTGCCGTGCTGCCACTGTTGATAGCCAGAGCAGTGTCAGAAGTGTGGTGACAAACCTGGCTTTGTGGCCTGATGTGATCAGCAGGGCAGGGGCAGGGAGAAGGCTGCTGCTGTGCTGATGGCTGTTAGCTGGGTTGGCCCCAGGGCGCAGCAGCTTCTCCAATTGAAGCTTTTTTCAGAAGCCGTGATGGATATGCAAACTCCATACTTCTGTTTGCATATGGCTAACAAGCTGTCCCAGTTCATTCAGCCCTGCCTAGCTCAACCAGTATTTTGGTGCCATTCGCAGAGGCACTTGCCTGTAGGCCAGGCTGAGGCTGTGCTATACTGGAAGCCCATATAGGGGCTTAATGCAGGAAGTCTTGCCATTGCACTGTGTTAATTTGAATTTTTTCTTTCTGGCTTTTGTAGCTCTGAGAAGGGTGGATTTTCATGGATCTAGCCACACAGCTGAGTCCCTTATGGCAGACCTCCCAGTTGTCTTAGACCCCGAGCTGGTAAATGCACCTTTAGGTCCTGAAGGGGCTCCTGTGAGATGGATTTTCCTTCCAGAGTGAAAACGTTTCATTTCAGCAGGGGCCAAAAGATGTGTTAGTTTGGGAAAACTCTTAAGATTATTCCCTGCCCAGTCATCCTGGAAGCAGCAGAGGAGTTTTGGGGCAGCAACATTTGCTTCAGCTTAGGGTACGCTCTGTCTGGGATTCCTTGGGACAGCTCCGACTTACTGCAGAGGTATGTAACATCTATACAGGTTGTGCATGTTGAGTCTGATGTGTCTGAGCTGGGTCAGACTCGTGCAGCATGTCTCTGTGCCTCTGAATCCCCCACGCAGAAACACAGGAGCCTACTACAACAGTCTTTTTTTTTAGTATTACCAGTGTGGGACACTTTAAAAATCTTTTGGTGCCTTCATATGCTTTGGTGCAGTTGGTACCTATGCTCTGGTAATAGGAAGCTGCGTGGCACACGTGCTGTCCCATGTAGTGAGATGTGTAGACTTGAGGTGGAGGCTGTGTCTGGCCATGTTATCTGCAGGGACCAGGTGAGCTCCTAGTTGGTCAACACATGGTGCTGGCACAAAGTGTTTGTGGTGACTTTATGTGTGCATGCCTAAAGGAGAGATGCTTCATGGGAATTTGATGTCTATCACGGATAATTAGGAAGCTCGAAATCAGGGTCTTGGTGTTACTTGATTTATCAGCAGATCCACAGACATGGGAAATGGCCCTATTGCAGTAATAATGTGTGATGAGTCTGGGCTGCTGTTGAGAATAGTTAATGTGTAGAGTGACCAGTTCAACGCAGTTACTGAGCTCATGGGATATTTACAGACTGCAGACAGGTTGTGCTGCCTTCCACTGCACTTCTCCATCCTTGAAGGACCTGGGAATTGACAGCTGTGGTTTTGAAACCCTCCGCAAGAGGAGCATTTCACATCACGTGTGATGGTGAGTTGTGGAGGTCACTGACAGTTTTCCAGCCTTTGGTGCAGTTGTCAGAGATGGCAGGTGGGAAGGTTTTGAATGGTATGTGACAGGGTCAGGCCTGGGAGTTCACAGTGTCAAAGAAAAGCAGCAGCTCTGAGTTGGACTTGGTCTTGCAGAGATGGGTTATGTTGCTGTAGTAATCCAAAGCACCGTCCTCTTCTAAATTGTGGGGAAACTTACCCTCTTGTTGAAAAGGCTGCTGATCCCTGGTGTAGAGGCGAGTCCCGGCAGGATCTGGACTGAGTTCTGTGTGTGGCACCTCACGCAGACTACAGACTAATGCCAGTCATTGCTTATAGCTGGGCTGCTGAAACAGAAAAGCCTGTCTGCTTGCACGAAATGCCTTTCTTCCAGAACGAGACCGTGGCCTGCACCCTGTTTCAGTAATCTCTGACACTCCTTTGGAGGAGTCCTAGGCAGGTGATGGTCTCCTGACTGCCTAGATACTGCTTGGTCCAGTAGAACATCCATCAGCTGTCAGGAGGAGTCCTGTGGGCCAGGGCTTTTATAAAGGAAGCAAAAAAAAAGTGAGTATTTTCGTTGGTGAGAGAGTAAACCAGCAGCACAGTGGAGACAGCTCATATTTTCCCTGCTTCTTGGCTAATCAGATTCCTTCTAATTTATAGTAATTGATTAGCTCCTGCTTTATGGCTCTCATCTGCTTTCTGGACCTCTAGTTGAGTGAGTTGTGTACCAGCACGTGCTTGGTTTGGTTAGGACTGGAGCATCTTTCTTGTCTCACTCTTCCAGCAGTTGAACAGTATTTGCTTGTTTGCTGGGTGATGGCTGGAGGGTAACCTTGGCTGGCCTGTTAAAGGATGCTTGGTAGGAGATTGCTTGTTGTATTGTTCAAGGCTTGGCCCTGTGTCTTGGAAGGAGTTTGGTGAAGATGACTGGTATTAGCTGAAATAAATGAAGTGTATAAAAGGCTACTAAAATGTGCTCTATTTGCTGTCTCTCTGTACAGGGAATTTCCCCTGCACTGACACCATCAGAAGCAGGAGAGCAGGTGAAACAGCTAGCCTTCCTCTACCTTTGATTGGTTTTGCCTACTAGTAGACCTATGTAGGAGTTGATGGTTTAAACCATTGGTTTTCTCTAAGTTCTTCCTGGCTTGCTGACAATTTCCTGAGAGTGAAGTCAATAGTTCAGGTTGCCCCAAAAATTATCCAGGGCCCAAAGGTGAGGACGAAAAAGAACACGTTTCCCTGTCCTAGCAATGGTCAGAAATGCTTCTTATGAGCATTCAGACCCCTCATGCTGTCTGCTGCCTCCTGCATTTTAGGACCAGAGGGACGTAGTATCACTGCCCTTTTTTCGGAGTGCTGCAATAGGCTGGGATCAGGGACAAAGTTCTTTCTTTGCCACCATGCAGCTGTTGTGGCTCTGAAAGGCTCTTCTTTCCATGAGTCCTTCTCAGTGTCTTTGGCAAATGTTTTGTGGTGGCACTTAAGTGTTGAGCTTTATTAAGTCCCTGTTGGTTTTATAGGGGTTCTCTGTATGTCTTATAGACCCAGTTAGCAGAGATGTTGCTGAGGGTAGCCCAGCTGGATGCCAAGAGTAGGTGCAGTCATCTAGAGCCTGTTATGCTTCAAGGCCCCTTCCCACCGGGTGGGAGGTTGGGCTGGTTTCCTTGGGCGACTCTTGCGAAGTTGTTTGTGCCGGGATAGAGTAATGTGAGCTGGTCAGTGTCTCGAGGGCAGGACACGTGTGGAGGCTGTTTTGTCATCTCCTGGTCATTAAATGTCATTAAATATGAATTAATTGTTAACACGATGGGGGAAGCGAACCTCACTCCTCCTCCCCACAGACACCTGCCTTGGTCTGCGCCTTCCCAGACCGGCTCTGGAGGTGGCTGGCCAGCAGAAAGGTGCTCCAAGAGCCGGGGGCTGGTGCTGGGCAGGGCTGCTGTGCTGGCAGTCCAGGACAAGGGGGTGCTGGCGAGCAGACTGCTCTGTGGCAGCTCCCTGCTTCCCCAGGTGTGGAAGTCCAAGCTTTCAGACTTTGTTTCCCACCCTCCCCCTCTTCCCGTTTTCCCCCCTCTTCTCCTCTCCTTGCTCTCCCGCTGAGTTGATGCTTTTCCAGGAATGAGCTGTACTGCTGGCCCAGCACATTCCACAGCAGCAGCGCTTTCTTGGCAGGAGCCTCGCCTGCTGTTAAGAAAAAGCAGGACTCGCTTGGCGTCCCTCAGCTGAGGGCCAGAAGACGAAGGCCTGGTCCTACCTTCCTCACGGTGCGTGCAGAGCCTTCCCGGGCATCGTGCCTCTCTCCCTTGCCTGTTGTATACGAGCTAACATCCCCCTAGCAGTCTTTGGAGCTCTCTACAGCTCCTCACTGTCGTCTTAACCGGCATGAAGTCCCTGGGCATTGCAAGGGAGCCTGTTGCTTTTCTAGCCAGCCTAGAGAGGGGTGAGTGACTTCTGCTGAGAATTGCAAGGAATTCCCTGTGGCGCCCAGACACCTCTTCCACGAAGTTCTTGGTAAGATGTTGTTGCGCCCTTTGTGTTTTGCTACCTTCAGTAGCTGGGTAAACCCTTGTTCCACCTCTCTGCACAGTCCCTTTCTCTTTTGGTGGGAGCTGCTGTGGTGCAGCTCTTCCCACCATCCGCACCCAGATGGAGCGAAGTGTCACACCAGACCAAGCTTCCTCCGGTTTGCTTGCCATCTGTCAACATATACATGAACCGTAGCAACTGCATCAGGATTTTACCTTGTCTCATGCATGTCTCGGTTTGGCTGAGGCCTCTTCGGGCCCGTTTCCTATCCCACCTTGTATTCAAGGCCAGCTTTTGGTCACTGCTATGTCTATGGATGTCTCAGTTCCCTGAAGGTCGTTTCTGCAGACGTTTAACCTCAAATCCTTATTATTCACCATGAGTCCTTGCACTTGTATCCTTGTATTGGGCCATGCAAGCTCTTAAGAGTTGTAGAGGAGCTGAAACTGAGCTACCAGGGTGAAGAGCCTGGCTGCGCTTCTGCTGGGAGTTCCCATTTGTCCTTATTTCCAATTCAAAGTGACTGAAAGTGTCACTGAACCTTCAGGGGCCTGGAGAATGCTTCCTTTGATGATGTCTCTAAACGTCCTTCTGGGGGTTGGAAGCATGGCTTGGGCAGGGCAGGATTAATTAATGTGGAGGTGCCTCCCGCAGTCCCAGTGCAGCTTCCTCCTCCCGGTCAGAGGACAGGCCTGTTGGGCTTGTTTGGAGAGCAGTGCTGCAGCCAGATGGTCACTCCTGAGATCAAGGCGGGAGGGGCCGCCAGGGCTCTTGGGCTCGCTTCGAAATCAAAGTCTGTAGCATTGCTTTGATAAGTGCTGCTCCTGGGTAGGCCTGTGAGGTTGGGTGGCTCGCTCCTACATGCCATTCCTTTTCCAGTCCTTGGACTAGATGAACAGGAGGTCTGTCCTCTGTCTTCTCCCACCCAGTGATGCCTGTCGGACCAAGCACAGGTCCAGCTGGAGCCAAGCGTCTCCTGGACAGGGGGGCTGTAGTTGTCCTGGTGATGTCCAGTGGAGTGATTGCAAATGTGTTGATGAGGGGTTCTTGGGGAAAACAGTTGCAATCTTAGATGTCTGTTCAGCCCCTGCCTGAGTAACTGCAGGGGGAAAGCACAGCAAGCTGTGGGGCGCATGGGGAGGCTGCGACGCAGCAGCAGCGAGCGCGGTTGAGGGAGGCTGTAGACATGACAGCCTGAAAAGAAAAGAGGCTGTTCCTGTGCTTTCGCTCATGGGCACAATGTCCCCCCTCCTGAGGAGAGCGGATAGTAGCTTGAAATGGGGTGACCTGCTCCCCAAGGAATCCTTGTAAAGCTCCCTTGATTTGATAGGAGAGCAGAGGTGGCCTCTTCTGTGTTACTGTGTTAGCAGGACAGCTGGTTTGTGCTTTTTGATTCTTAAAAAAAGATGCCAGGTAAAGACAGTGCTGCAAGGGAGCTCACATTCACACAGGGTGCAGGGACAGATGGGAGGACAGCAGCTGCTCTGGGGAGGAGGGTCTGACAGAGCTAAACCACACACAAATCTGCGTTTCCCTTTTTACCCTGTGCTACAGCACAGAGAAGCAGTGGTGAATACCCTGTTCGGGGACTCAGGAGGGAAATGGGAGAGTGATGGTCTCTGCTTACACTCGGAGAGCCCGTCTCACCCCAGTGCACTGTGCAGTTTGTACTCCTCCTCCTTGCACAGGAGGTAAAAATACAGTGAGGAAGACCCGAAGAATGCCCTGGCTTACGGAGACAGACGACTCAAATCCTCTAATCCTGTTTGATGTATGCTGTTTGCCTGTGAAGCCCAAGGTCTCGCCGATACACGTGTGTACTCTTTGGTTGGGCCTGTAGCCCTTGGGGGGATTGTATCCCTACGGGAAGCACACATGTCATGTCTGGGCTTAGTCTAACAGGCGAGTATTTCCCATCCAAAATCCCAACTTTGTTGGAGAATTGCCCTGTCCGATTTTCTCTTCTGGTGAAATGGCTGCAGAGTTCGTCCCTGTGGCCCCAGCATTTGATCTTGCAGAATGGAGGAGGATTTTGCTCTAGAGCTAGGAGCTGCTCACATTTGGATAGTAGCACATGAAGGTGCTTTCTTTTGCTATGCAGCATTATTAATCTAGGCAATCATTTGCAGACAAGACATCCCTGCCCTTGGGGGTGTGTACTACAGGTCTTGAAAAAGAGATCACATTTCTGGTGTGTAAATCCCTGAAGCTTGTGCTACTGGTTAGAAACGTCTCCCGGTCATTTTTGTTTGGTTGGGGTTTTTTATTTTTTTGTGGTTCTGTGGGCTGTAGGAGATGAGGGCTGTTAAGGTCAGGAGTGACCTACCTAATCTGTGCACTTTTGCGGGGCTGTAATAGACTATGAAGTTTAACATTGAATTTCTGGCCTTTGCAATGTTGAAAAAAATGTTGCTGTTCTGTGAAGGTCTTTCCTCTCAATAATTGAACTAAATGAAGGAAAAGATCTTTTTTTCATCTGCTCTATTAGCTTTTCATCTTTTTAGTGTGAAATTGTCACTGCTCAGTTGTCTTCTCAATCTTTGTACCTCCCCTAATAAGACCCCTTGTCATCCTGGCCATCAAGCTGTCTAACACGCTTGATGGGTCCTCTTCCCTGACCTCCCTTCTTGGTACTGACCCCCCCCCCCCCCAACTCCAGATTCAGCTTTTCTGTTCACTGCTGCATCCCATGATTGCTTCTCTCTGAGTATCCTCCCCATTGCAAACCCTTAGATAGTTGAGTTTGGGGACGGGACCACCAGAGATGAGCAGCGATTGCTGCTGAGCTCCAGCCTGCATCCACACCTGAAGTTAAATCCTCCTGACAGAGCCTTTATCCTGGATTTCTTCTTTCCCTGGGCTTGTGTTACTCCATCTGAGTTCTTCGCTGGGATCCCACTGTGGTTAGCGGGTCCCGCTCAGGAGAGACCGGAGCTGGCTGAAGCTAGAAACTCCCTCGTATCCGCAGCCTCGCCCGGGCTGGAGGCCACCGAGGGGAAACGGAGAGGCTGGGAGCGCAGCAGCTGCGCTGGAAACGGCTGCGCAGTCTGGGGTCTCTGACACAGCACAGCCGTCTTGGAGGCTTGGGTTTTATGGCTTCCTTTCTTTCCTGTGCACGCTCTCTTGTTCCCCACCTTCCCTTCATTCCTAGGACATGACTCTGTGATATAAAATACCCTCTAATTTCCTGAGCCGGGCTGGGGCTCCCTGGAGAAGGCAGCGTCTGCCCGCCTGTCCCTCGTCCGCGTCTGCATCCTTGTTCCAGGCTGCCAGCTGCTCCCGCCGGCAGGGAGCGGGAGGGAGGCGGGGAGCGTGGCATCTTCCCAGGCCATGGGGAGAGGGTCTGCCGGCTCTTCCGGAGAAGCCGGCGGGAGGGTAGGGATGGAGCCAGGGTTGGAGCTGAGTTTCCTCTGCTTCCCTCCCTGCTGCCGGGGCTGCCCCTTCCCCTCCCCCAGCTGCATGGGAGCAGATGTGCTGCTTGTGTCAGCCCTGGCAGCCCCCTCTGCACACCCCAGCCGGGCTCCTGTGGCAGCCAGAGCCTCGTCCGCTCCTCCCCCCCATCTTGGCTTGGCCCTGTGTCGCTGGGGATGGCGGTTGAATCATCCGCCCACTCCGCCTGCCTCCCCTGTAACCCTCCCTCTCTCCTTCCTCCCTCCTTCCTCCCTCCCGCAGGTCTCTTTGTTGGAAAATTCAAGGCAGATGAGTGCCGGGGAGCGCTGGGCCTGCGGGCCAGGCAATGAGCATGCAGCTTGGCCGCAGCACGTCAGCCGTCCCCGGGGACAGGACGGGGGCCGGCAAGCGCCCATTCCGCTAGGCAATTCTCCGTGCAGAGCAGCAGCGCCGAGGGGCTGGACCCACGCTTGCCTGGGCGAGGCTTGAGCTGCCTCTCCATAGCAGAGGGGTTTCCCTGGCCGCCATTCTCAGCCATGTTGTCCCCAGCCCCCAGCAGGACTTTAAACACGGGAAAATCTGAAACCGGGCTGCCCTGATGGAGAGTAAACTAAAAGCAGTCCCTTTGAAATCAGCCTTGGGCAGATGTTTTCCCTGGGTTGTGGTGGCTCCTGCCAAAAGGGAAGGCTTTTAGAGAACCGAGAGAGCCTGAGCTCCTTTCTGGGTCTGCTTTTTCGGGGTTCCTGGGCTCAGACCCTATCAGCTGGAGGCTATTTACTAGCATATCCATGGGATGGTTTTCCCTCCCAGCACATCCACAGGAAGGTTTCATCTCATGGCTGCCTCCCCATGCAACGGCAGAGGAGAAACGTGGCACCGCGCACAGCTCCCCCAGAGGCTGCTCAGTTGGTGGCTTCTGACGTGAACCTGCGGTCTTGTTCGTGTGAGAAGTGTGACTTGAGGAGAGTGGTGAGAGGTGGGGGGAGAAAGGCTACAGCTCAGAGCTGAGGCTGGAGAGGAATGCAGGGCACGAATAGCTGGGACGGTGTGAGGGATGACAGATGTGAGCAGGGCTGCGGAGATATTCCTGCTCGGCATGTGCCTAACTCCAGCACTATCAGTTTTTGCTCTGTAGAGTCTAAATATATAATCCATTGTGCTCTGGCATGTGGGTGATAAATAAATGTAGTGGCTGGGGAAGGAGGGAGAAAACTGCTCTGGGGTGGAGCTGACCCCTGGGATGTCTGGGGCAACAGCGGGGTAGTAGGAGCGACAAGGGACCAGCTCTCGGGACAGAGGGAGCTTGTTCTCCATCGGGCATTGCAGTGAGGGTGGGTGGGGGGTCTTGGGGGTTGGTTTCCTCTGTCTCCACTGAAAGTGGAATAGTTCATTTGTGCTTAGCGGTTGGTAACCTTGACCCTGCAAATATATCACCCTGTCCCTTCACCCACAGGCAGGGCTCTGTGTCCCTTAGCAGGCAGCATGCAGCATTGAAAATTGGCTCTGCCTGAAGTTCTCTCTAGGAATTGGATGAAGTCCAGGCTGCTGGCGACAGTATGAATGGATGCTAGCGCAGCCAGGCCAGGGTGCGTGTGTGTGTGTGCGCTTGTAAGTAAGGAGACAACAACTTGCCTGCATTGGAAAGGGGTGACGTGGGCACCAAAGGGGACAGGTCCTGGGAGGACTGCCTGTGTTTGATACTTATCCTGGGCTGCAGGGGCTTTGGGCAGAGGCTGGCATGGGGCATGCTGAAGAAGCATTAAGCCAGCAGGGTTTTAATCCATCCTCACTGCTCCTTTCCTTCCTAATTCGCAAGAGGAATTAACGCACATCCGGGGAGTGGATTAGACTGCTCAAACCGTGACCTCTTCATCTGTGCCTTCTGGGGATGGGTAGCATTTGTCCATTTCCTTTGCTGGCTCTCCAGTTTGGGCAGGGATCATGAGTACCAGCTGCTGGCAAAGACATGGCGATGTGCTGCCTTTCACCCCGTGGGACAGCCCTTTGCTGAGTGTGCGTGATACTGGAGCAACCAGCACGGCTGGCAGGGTGGAGCGAGCCTGCTCCCCGGGTTTTGGTCTTCCAGCACTGTTCATTTGCCTTTTGTTTATGCCTTGCAAGTGTTGGCGAGCCTTGCCATCCTATTTTCAGTGACAGTTTGGGCAGCTGTTGGCACACCAGGAATCGCAGCCAGGAGCCCAGACTACCCGTTTCTCCGAGCCCCAGCCTGCTGCAACTCGATGGCAGTGCATGGACTGCATGTCAGTCAGGGGCAATGGGTCACAGCTCCGTGTCCTGTGCTTGCATACTCTTCGATTCTCCGTGAGTTGGGAACTGGCTTGGGGACCCTTCAGAGCTGTTGATGGGATCCCACCTCTGTGTACTCTTAGTTACTTATAAGCTACTTCTTTTTAATGCATAATTTCCCTTGGTTTCACATTTGTTCTTTTGTTCTTTTTCTGTTGGATTCTTTTCCCCCTAAAACATAATTTATTCATTGTTTAGTTACTACACTTTTTTTTTTAAGCACAGTATGTGTCAAGCTACCTTAGATATAGTATGGAAGGGGAAATTAATATCACAAACTACTTGTAAGATGTCTTTGTATTAAATAAGTGTTTAAAATGTTGTCATTGAGTAGAAAAGAAAATGAGCTTGTTAAAGCCTGTTTTGCCATTAAATTTGATTTATCAAAGATGGTATTAATTGAATTGGGTGAATTTACAAGTTGTTTTGATTGCAGACTCACTGTGGAAAAGTATTTAGGTGCCCAGTGATATTTAAAATAGAAAGAATACATTTTCTATCCAGAGGAAACTGATGTTTTTACTGTTGGGGGAAAAAATAATTATCAGTGCTCCCTCCACTATGATGGCTGATAATAACATAGCTGTTTGTGTAATGGGGGCACACGACATTGTGGCACAACTATAAAGCTTGAAGTGATGTTGAAAGATTATGTACATAATTAAAAAGCAACAGTAACATTTGGGAGGCAGCATGTTTAATGTATTTCACTTTCATCTGTTGGAAATCTCTGGCATAGGTTGTGATTCTTTCAGATCATTATAAAGGGGTTTAAATTATGTATTTCTTTAGAAATAAGCGAACTGGTGGATTTCTTAAGAAATAAACAAACCGGTGGAAATATGCATCTGATTTTTTTTTTTTTTGACTGATGAAAATGTGAATCTGGGGCAAAACAGCTGGATGCACACAGGAGAGCCTATTCTGCCCTTGTCTTACCCCCTCCTGCCTGCCAGTCATGGCTGTGGGCATAGGAAGCTATAGCCTGGCAGCAGGAGGGAGCTGCCGGTCCTCTCCATGCCCCATCCCCAAGCCTGGGCTGTCTGTTGCTGGGTGCAAACACCTGCCTGAGAAGGTCTCCTTTTCCTCCAAAATCCTCGACCCAGCTCTGACTGCCTCCTCTCCCCTCTGCAGGGTGGTGAAAGAAGAAATCTCGGATGACAATGCCAAGCTTCCCTGCTTCAACGGCCGGGTGGTGTCGTGGGTAAGCAAGCCCCTTGCTTCAGTATCTCGCTGCCTGTTTCTGCCCTCTCTGAAAACCAACATTTGGTTGCATAGTGCCAAATAAGGCATTGGGACCACTCTGTACTGTCGAAGTGCTGACTGCTAATGAAGCTGATGAGCTGGATTGCCATGGTCCAGTCCCTCAGCTGGAGAGGAGGCTGCATAGTGCTGGGTCCCCCATGCTGGGGAAGGTGTGGGTTGCCTCTGTGGAGAGCTCGCGGTAACTGATGCCTGGCAGAGGTGGTGGTCCTGGCCTGTCCACTGCGTAACCCGTGTGCCCCTATGGCAGGATCAGCTTTCCAAGGAAAGTCCTGCTCCGGTGACTGGCGCAAAGGGCTTAAGTGACTTTAGTGCTGGTGAAGCGGACTGGATTTGACTGCCCTGAAGACTAAAGGTACTGCCTGGGCAGCTGCAGGACAAGCTTCTCCATCTGTGCCATGCCGTGCACATGCTCTGTCCCCTGCCCGCATGCCTCCCTCTGCCCCAAAGGGGACCCTCTGTTTGCGGGGGGAGAGGGTATTCAGTCTCCATAGCCCGCCATCCCTTTTTCCCCTCTGCTGAGCTGCAGTTTGTGCTGATGGGGGTGCGTGAATCTACGTCGGGAGCAGAACTGAGACCCAAGTGCCTTTTTCCAGAGGCCGCCAAATAGCCCCTAAACAGTGAAAATCTTCAGCAAATCAGGCTAGGTCGTACCTAATGCTGCTTTTATCCCTTCACCAAACAGCTAGGCCTTGCCTGGGGGGCCATGAAGCAACTGTGTTTTGGGAGGGAGGGCGGGGGCCCTCCTGCCAGACTGGCTCCTGCTGGGATGCTGGCCAGAGGAGCAGCGTGCAGGGTGGGGTCCTGCCCGCACCCCGCACTGGGAGGAGAGGGTGCGCTGGGCTCCCACACAAAGAGCCGGACGCCTGCCGTCCTCCCTCTAGCGGTTAGCCGGGCCCTTCGGAAAACAGCCTGTCCGGCGCTCGGCCACCATCCCTGCTGCTGCTGCATCTGCCCTGAGATACCTCCCCACCCCTCCCTTTCCAGCTGCCTTTTGTTTTCACCTGCTCTATGGGGAGTCCCAGAGTCTCTGAAACCTTTCCATTGCTTTTTTTACCTGGCCTGCTTTTCCTTGTGATCCATGCATCCATGCCGCTGCTGGATTTCCTTGTAGGGGCTCTCTCATTGCTCAGCGTGAGTGGCACGGATCCAGCGCAGCTCCATCTGGTGTGACCAGGGCACCATGCTGCTGCTCTGGTGTGCTAGCTCCTTGCAGGAAACTTGTGCCTGGAGTTAGCCCCGCTACCAGCTCTTGTGCACAAAGGGTGACGACAGTCTCGGAGACCTTTATGCACAGCTGATGATCCTTTTTTCTATATCTGCTGAGAGTCTCCTTGTCCATGGGTGGTTTGGGGGCTGGAAGGCGGGGAGCGCTTGCTTTGCTGCTTCTGCCAGACAGGCTGGGATGAGGCTATTTTAGCAACTTGGTACTAATTTTAGCTAGAGGGAAAGACGGGGGCTTGGATCCAAGTGAATATTTCCTGACAGTGCAAGAGGCAGGAAAAGTGCGGGGTGGTTATCAAAACCTTCCCTGGAGGAAATCCCAGCCCCAAGAGTGTTAGAGGAAGGCAGCATCAGTCCCCCTGCTTGGGAACACCCCCTCTCCTCTCCTCTCTTCTCCTCCTCGCTTCTGTTTGACAGCTGCTTATGGCTAGGTCTCTCTGTCCAGATCTATTTGCCTGGTCTTGCCTTGAGATCTTTAAGCGTAGAGCGTTATATGACTTTTTCCTAGGCAATGCTGGCCACTTCCAGCATCTCTTCTCCCCTGTGCTCCTGGGCAGTGGCTGCCAGAGCAGGGATGTGGTCCTCAGGGAGTGCGATGTGTCCTGGGAAGACAAGTCACTGGGAAGGTACCGGGAGCAGAGCCAGGCATGTGCCTGGGGCTTGCTGGAGGAAGGGAAGCTGAGCCGAGTGTGAGACAAGAGCTGGTTAGGCAGTTGCCAGAGCAGGAGCCGTTGGGCTTGTCCTGGGGCTTGTGGGACGGGCTCTGCAGCTTTTGGCACCCCAGGGTGCTCTCTGCCCTGTCTGCTGCCTTGACTGTGGCTTTTTCTGTCTTCCTTGCCCCAGTTGCATCCCTGTCTCTGTTCCCAGTGCCTCCCTGGCAAGCAGACCTCTCTCCTCCTGTCCTAATGATGATCTGTGGGGTTCATCCTTTATCATGGTTTCCCCAGTTCTTAAAGGTGGGCAGGGCACAGCTCTGTGTTTCATCAGTGATGCTGGGAAGCACTCAAGACCTGTGTAAATGGGCTGTGCCTCCAGCACCTGGGTTGACATCTGCTCCTGCCTCCATGGACATGTGGTCCCCTCACAAGCAGGCAGCAGAGTTGCCTGTGCATTTACACTGGGCATTACAGTTTGGGCAGCAGCTATCAGCTCCTTGCCAGCCCACGTTTCATGATTCTTCTGCCCTGACCCACAGTGGGACATCCCTCACCTCTGTTAGATCAGACCTTTCCTGTGATGGCTTGACAGTTGGTTCAAGTGTACACGCTGAGGCCTGACCCCGTTCCTGGTTTCCTCACCTCCCTGGACTGGCTCCAGGCTGACCCACAGCCTGTTTTGTCTGGGGCAGATCAAGGCACTGGGCCCTGTGGCCGCTCCCTGGCACTGGGAGAGAGCCAACCCCCCTGCTTGCCCATGCCATGCAGGGGACAGGCATGGAGCAGACTTGAAAGGCATGTTGGAAGGTCCTTAAAGATGGAAATTGATCTTCCCTTGCTTGTGAGCTCTAGCCTGTCCCTGGGGACTCACTCCCTGGCCAAGGAGGGCCCTGTCACCTCTGCTCTGGGGGTCCCTGAATGTCTCTTGCGAGGAACAGGCTTTTTGTTGCTTTCCCTGCCCGGCCCTATTGGGATTAGCCCTGCTCAGTGCAGCTTGAAAGTGGGGAGAGTGCAAACCTGGGTGGGGGATGATGTTGGGGAAACCATTTTCCATTGAGCTTATTTGAGCTATCCTCTGTTTCATCCCACTGGTGAGCCTGTTCCTCCCAGGAGAGGCTCCTCATTATTCCCTGAGCCGTGAAATTGGTGGTTTATCTTAGAGCCAGAGGCACAGATGTAGGTGTGCCTGGGCTGCCCCAAAGCATGGCTGGTATAAAGAGTTCCTGGGTTTTGACCCTTTCTTGAATTTCTATGCTGGGGAAACTGTTGAGCCTCCCAGAGGTCAGCTGGAGGTTGTACCCAAGCCAATTAGCTGGGCACAATCTGAAAGTTTATAAAGTATGTGTGGAAGCCAGAAAAAGAGCATGTTGGAGTCTGTTTCAAAGCCAGCCTCAGCCCTGAGCTCTGTTACCCCCAGCTCCCCTGGACTGGGAAGGTGAAAGTCCTGCTGGGTCCCACAGCTTGAAGGCAGAGGTGTAGAGGCTGGTAAAATCGAGAAAAGGAATGACTGGTAGCTGCCTCTTCCGATGTAAGAGCTAAGGGAATCCACTCCTTGCTACAGGACATGTGCTAAAGGTTACCCGAGTGTAAATAGTGCGGCGTGGGTGTGCAGATGATGTCACGGTCTCCAAGCAGGGCTGTCAGCCACCCCAACTTCACTGCTGGGTCAGGAATTCCTGAGCCACAAATAGCTGGAGTCTGGGAAGGCGTTGAGGGGGAATGTTGCTACATGCTTGGCCTGTTCCATACCTGCTCCTGGGCATCTGCTGTTGTCCACCGTCAGAGATGAGATCCTGGGCCAGGCAGGCTTTTGGCCAGCTCATTTGGCCGCTCTTGTAAACGTTTTCCCAGCGCCTCAGCCATTTCATTCTCTGTCTCTCATCCCTCCAGCTGGTGTCTGCAGAGGGTTCCCATTCAGATGCTGGCTCGGTCTGTGCCGATAACCAAACAGAGCTGCCGCCCTCCATGGAGCGTACGGGAGGAATTGGAGACTCCAGGCCCCCCTCTTTCCAGTAAGTTACCTGGACACCTATCCTGGTTACTGGGGGACCCACAGTGACTTTGCTGTAAATCCAGACCAGGGGCTGGGACATTCCTACCCAATTTGGCAGGGATCACAGCCAGCTAGAGGTGAGGAGGATGGAGCTGGGAGCAGATTCAAAGTGGGGCTGCATTATTCAACAAGCAAGGGCATGCTGAAAATAGTGCAGGGAAGTTGGCAAAGAGCTGGCACAGCTTCCCTCAGTCCCTTGCCCTGCGCTTATAGATGTGCTGTGGTTGTTCCCCACTGCCTCTGCTCCTGTCCCTCAAGAAGGAGACAGCTGATCGTTGGAGGCTCGTGCTGGCCAGCACAGAAGTGGAGAGAGTCTGTTTAAGTTTTTCCCTGTTGGACATATTTGTTCCTTTTATCTCATTGCAGCCCTAACACTGGGGGGAGTAGGGAAAACTTGGACAATGAGACAGAGACAGACTCGGTGGTGTCGTCGCAGAGGGAACGACCTCGTCGGAAAGATGGGCCTGAGCATGGTGAGTGTTGGTAACATGGCAAGAGCTCTGCAGGGCATGGCTGGGGCATGATGGGGGCACCAGCTCCAGACATGGGGCAGCTCTCTCTGCTCTGCAGAACCTTCCCAGCTTAGAAGGGCTGTTCAGTGATCTGAGGCCATAGTCTCATGTTGGAGACAGGGGCTAACACCTGTGTTGCATCAGAGCTCGGTGTTGAAACCTTTGGGGGCAAAGGAGATGTTTCCTGTAGAAGACTCAAGAGCAGGAGACAGCAGTGCCTCAGTCCAAAGTAGAGTGTGCTGTAGCCTTGCCACTCCATGCTACTTCTTGCTCTGCCAAGGAACAAGCTGCAAGTCTTCCATGAGTTTAGCAGCACTGTTCCTGGTGGCCCATCAGCCTCTTCTCCACACTGTAGTGATAGAAGAGGTATCCCACAGAAGATGGATCTGATTCCAGGGTGGACTCAGAGCCGGCTGGCACTAGATGAGGTTGTCTGATAGCCAGATTCATTCTGAGAAGGTTGCCATGAGCCCTGCATAGGGGAAGGGGTTGTTGCCTTGTGGCCTGTCTCAAGCACACTGAGTCTTGTCTTTTCGTAGCACCCAGGGTAAATGGGACAGTGAAGGGAGAGCGGCGCCGAGACCTGGGCGGGTACGAGAGCTCCTCCACGCTCATGAGCAGTGAGCTGGAGACCACCAGCTTCTTCGATTCAGATGAAGATGACTCAACCAGCAGGTAGGAGAGCTTAGGTCCTGGAGGAACACTAGCTTCCCCTTGCCTCCCAGCACAGAGATGCCCTTGCAGGGCACAGTAGTCCTGGGCTCCAGGGTCCTTGCTCAGACCTGTCTCTGTCTCAAGTCTCACCCAGCAGCTCCCTCTGCTATCGTCTGTCTCCCATGTACATGTTCTGCATCTCTGCCCCTGCAGTCCTCTATTCCCTGTGCCATTTCTGTGGCTGTCTTGCTGCTGGAGCCGCCACCCTGGCAGCAGAAGAGCTGACTCTGGCTTTTGCCTCTAGATTTAGCAGTTCGACAGAGCAAAGCAGTGCTTCCCGCCTAATGAGGAGGCACAAGCGACGCCGGCGGAAACAGAAGGCTCCACGCATTGAACGGGTACCCAGGGGCTGGGTGTCCTGGGGAGGGCAATGCAGGGCAAGGTGGGCTGCCTGGTGGATCTCTCCACTCAGTGCTCCAGGACTGATCAGGGATTTGGCTGTGTTTGCTGTGGGCACAGCTGGGGGCAGGTCGTGTCCAACTGCTGAGACTTTATAAAGTGCTGTAAACCTTTCCCAAGCCAATGTAGCCTCAAGAGCTGGGACCACAGACCTTGTCCTGGCTGTGGAGAGGTCATAAGGACTGTAGCTGATGCCCACTGGCTCTGCAAAGTTCCCAACATAAGGCTGGAGTTGTGGGTGGTGGCTGTGGTGCCACAGGGAGTGGCAGGGGGCACAAGTGGAGGGAGCTGGGGCTGGGAATGTTATTGAGGCACAGGAGGACATCTCATATTTCACTTATGTTGCAGTCATCGTCCTTCAGCAGCATCACAGACTCCACCATGTCCCTGAACATCATCACGGTCACACTGAACATGGGTGAGTGGGAGGTGTGCATGGAGCCTGCTGTCCTTCTAGAGCAAGATTGGGTGGCAGAGAGGGAACTGGGGAGGGGGCAAAGAGAACACATGTGGGGAGGAGTGAGGAGATGGATTCTGTAGGGAAGTGGCTTGTCTTGAAGCACTGGTCTCAAGACTTTCTCTGCATCCCAGGACATCTCTCTGGGACGGGTGCAAGCAACCATCATGAGCATGTGGTTTGTCTGAGGTTAGGGCTGCTTGTGCCTGCTGCTTTATGGTGTCTTACTTCTTTCTTTCTGTCCCTGCAGAGAAATACAACTTCCTGGGCATTTCTATTGTGGGACAGAGCAATGAGCGTGGGGATGGAGGCATTTACATTGGCTCTATCATGAAGGGCGGTGCTGTGGCAGCTGATGGCAGGATTGAGCCAGGAGACATGCTCTTGCAGGTACTTCACGCCCACTTACCTCCATCTTTGGGCCTGGGAAAGCAGTAAGAAAAGACCCAGAAGCCTCTGTGCGCACTTTGGCAGGCTAAACCCAGGAAGCTGCGCTTAGAAGAGGGAAGCTGAGTCACTGCTGAGCTGAGCGGGGAGCTCAGCCTCTGGTCACATCTCTGGGACTCACCTCTTTGCATTGTTTGCAGGTAAATGACATCAACTTTGAGAACATGAGCAATGATGATGCTGTGCGGGTGCTGAGGGAGATTGTGCACAAGCCGGGGTAAGTACTCAGGTTGTTCGTTACCTCCGTAGGCAGCTGTATGGTGTGTGCTTGGGGTGTGTGAGTCGTGTCTTCCATCCACCTCTGCCAGTGGCTCTGCAGAAGCTCAGAACTTATGTTTTTAGTGTTGCTTTGATTCCTGGGCTTTCATGCCCAAAGCAAGGATTGCAGCCAACAGAATGGTGGTGAATTGGGGTGTGTGCCCCTTTTTTGTGAGGATGCTGTGTCATTAGGATCATCAGCAACCCTCAGTAGGGTCACATCATTTTGTCCATGTCCCTAAGGAAATCCATAGCTGGAGCGGGACAAGGGCACTTTACTGGCAGCTTCTCCTTGTCTCACAGGAGAGAGCCAGCGTACAGCATCCGCCCATCACACAGGTGTTTGTGCCACTGGGCACTTGTTCTAACTCTTGCCTTTTTGTTGCAGGCCCATCACCCTGACGGTGGCCAAGTGCTGGGACCCCAGCCCAAGGGGCTGCTTCTCGTTACCCAGGAGTAAGTGGATAGCTGACCCAAGCTTAACGCTGGTGCCCAGCTCATGTGAGAGCCCTGCCTTAAGCACTTACTTGGTTGTTGTCTTGTTCCTCCCCTATATGTGTGACTCCATATGGCACTGAATTGGGGTTTGAGGGGGTTTCAGCTCTCCTGTTAGGAGGCTGCTATGTCCTATTCCCAGGCCAAAATGCCCATAAGCCCAGCCCTCCTTCCCACATCACGCTGGGGACGCGTTTCACTGGGGCAGGGGGGTCACTTGTTCGGGGCGCCAGAGGAAAGAGAAACCCCTCCTTGAGCCATAGGGGGATCTCTCCCTCTGCACCTCTCCTGCTGACCCTCCCTCTCTTCTTTCTCTCCCAGTTGCTCCCCAGCGGATCTGGGCTGGGCCAGACTCTCCATGCTCCGATCCGGGTGAGTCCCGGCAGATGCTGGGGATGGAATGGGCTGTGCTGAGTCCCTGTCCCTCCCCAGAGGTTGATTTGATGAGGGGATAATTTCTTATAGCTATTGACTGACTCTTTCTTCACTGCAGGTGAGCCCATACGGCCCATCGACCCGGCAGCCTGGGTGTCTCACACAGCGGCGATGACTGGCACCTACCCAGCGTACGGTATGAGTCCATCCATGAGCACAATCACTTCCACCAGCTCCTCCATCACCAGCTCCATCCCAGAGACTGAACGTAAGTCCTTGTGCCTCCGTGCTCCACCCGCTGCACGGCTTCCTCGCCTTCACTGTGCTGTAAAGGAAGCAATACATCTGCTTGGGGACAGCTGGGATGGGCAAGGTCTGCCCTGCCAGGGGACTAAGGGGGAGGCAGCTTTTGCCAGGCAGGCCCTTGGATCAGTGGGAGTTCTGGCTGGGTGAATTAATACCACCTTTTTCAGCCTTCTACGTAAGGAGAGTAGAAGAGCCTGGGTGCAATCCAGGAGCTGTGGCAGGTACAGAGGAAGGGCTCAGAGCAGTCAGGGGTTACCAGCTGAGAGTGCCGGACCAGAGGGAGTCAGCTTGTCCCTGGAGCAGTTGCCCTCCCAGACAGCAGATAGGGCAGGATGGAGGCAGCTGGGATCAAAGAGCCTTGCAGTTGCTCAGGATCCTGCTGAGCACCGAGCTCTTTGGGTTGCTTTCTGAAGGTTTTGGGTAATTATAGTATACAGAGCCCTGAAGCAAGCATCTAGAGAGCCAGGGCAAAAAGCCAGGAGTTTGTTGTAAGTTTGTGAGGAGCAGAGAATTCCCTTGCTGGGCTATGTGGGCTTAGTTGGCAGCTTTTGGATCTCAGCTGCTTGGAACGGGTTGGAATGATGGAGACTGTAGCCTGGGTTTTGCACAAGGTGAAATGGCTGACATGGGAAGGATAACATCAGAAGGCTGGAAGGGGGGTTAACAGCATGCGCCCCAAGGTTGTCTGTGATGTATTGTTCCCTGGTTCATTCCTCCTGTGTGTGATGCTTCCACGTAGCCCTGTTGTCTTTTCTGTCCCCTCTCATCTCTGCCTCCCTTCCCTTTGTCCACACCACAGGCCTCGATGACTTTCACCTGTCCATCCACAGCGACATGGCCACCATTGTCAAAGCCATGGCCTCACCAGAGTCAGGCCTGGAGGTGCGTGACCGCATGTGGCTGAAGATCACCATCCCCAATGCCTTCATTGGTAAGAGACTGTGCTGCCTGCAGCAGAGGCAGGGAGTGGGGAATGGGTGGCCTGTTTTCCAAGCAGATTCCCAAGGGAGCATCTCGGTCACCATAAATTGTTGACCAGGCCAGAGTCACAATTTGAACCTTTGGCTGTGCAGTCCCTTTGCAACTTTTGGCCCACTTTGTCTTTGCTCCAGCGTGGCCCACTGCCTCAAGGGCCACTGTATTCCTCTTTGTTGCTGTATTTAACTCTGATGTTTGGTGGCAGGTTCGGATGTGGTGGATTGGCTCTATCACCATGTGGAGGGCTTTACAGACCGTCGTGAATCCCGCAAATATGCCAGCAATCTGCTGAAGGCTGGCTACATCCGACACACCGTGAACAAGATCACCTTCTCGGAGCAATGCTATTACATCTTTGGGGACCTCTGTGGAAGTATGTCACTTGGCGTGGGTTGGAGGGAGAGGATGGAGGGGGGTTGAGGTGGGTTAACAGAGGAGGATGGAGGGGGGTTAGCAGAGCCCTGCTAACACCGTGGGGATATAGCTACCGCCATTGCCATCAGGCTGAGCCCCTTGTTCTAAAGACCTTGTTAGAGAGTGAGGAAGAATATCCCAGCTCCCTTGTCATGCTGCTGGGGTGGTGAAGTTGGAAGATGACACTGTCACCTACTATGTGATCTTTTCTCCTAGGCAGCCATAGCAGAGTCTCAGTCTTTACTGACTTTGTCTCTAGGCTCTGAACTTCCAGTGCTGGCAAGGGGGCGGTGCTCAGACAACTGGGTTCTGCTCAGATAAGAGTGATGGGGGAAGTAATTGGCAGGGTGAGCTGTAGCTGAGATGTGGTCCTTTCCCACCAAACTGATCTCTTTATTAGAGTGGCAGCTCGCACTCACACAGCCTGGCTATTGTCCAGCCAGGAAGCGCAAATGGTTGCATTTACTAGCAGGGAGAGTGCCAACTTTTGCATCTCCTTGCGTACCCAATCCCTGTCCATCAGCAAGGGTGAACAGGGAGCTTCTTCATCACACATGGTTGTCTTTCCGCTTAGATTAACCCCTCTTCTCTGCTTTCTTGCAGATATGGCTAATCTTTCTCTTCACGATCATGATGGCTCCAGTGGTGCCTCTGATCAGGACACTTTGGCTCCACTCCCCCACCCTGGAGCTGCACCCTGGCCTATGGCTTTCCCGTATCAGTATCCACCGCCTCATCCATACAACCCCCACCCCGGCTTCCCTGACCCAGGCTACAGCTATGGAGGGGGCAGTGCAGGCAGCCAGCACAGTGAAGGTGAGTAACAAGGACTAAAATATGCCTGCAGGTGGGCAGATGCCCTGTTCAGTACAGGGAAGCAGCAGGAAAAGGCTGCTTAGGCAAGGCCCTGTGCGTGGTGGGGGGGAGCCAGGGCAAAAGCCATCTCAGAAGGGTTGTGGGACTCGGAGTTGAGAGGAGACTGAGAGCATGGACTGTGCTGGCAGACGGCTGTGCTGCAGCGTGCCGTAGTCCTCTCTTGGCTAGAGGAGCATCCTTTCTTCCTGGTTTGTCTGAGCTGTTGCCCAACCTTGCCTCGTGCGCTTCACAGGGAGCCGGAGCAGCGGTTCCAATCGCAGCGGCAGCGAGAGGAGGAAGGAGAGAGAGAAGACCGGGGAGTCCAAGTCAGGCGGCAGCGGGAGCGAGTCGGACCACACCACGAGAAGCAGCATGCGGCGTGAGCGTGCGGCCAGCGAGCGCTCGGTGCCAGCCAGCCAGCACAGCCAGCGTAGCCAGCACTCTCTGGCTCACAGCATCCGCAGCCACCACAGCCAGCAGTCGTACGGGCCACCCGGCCTCCCCCCTCTCTTCAGCCCCCCCATGTTGCTGATGCCTCCACCGCCTTCAGCCATGGGGCCCCCCGGGGCGCCGCCGGGCCGTGACCTGGCCTCTGTGCCCCCCGAACTGACAGCCAGTAGACAGTCCTTCCGAATGGCCATGGGCAACCCCAGTGAGTTCTTTGTGGATGTAATGTGAAGCACCCATCCCCTGTCTGTCTGCTGCCCCTCCTTCCCCCCTCCATCCCCGTCGTTTGTCTCCTAGGACCAGCCCTGGCTTCACCCCTTGTTTTTTGGGTTTTGTTTTTTTTTGGTTTTTTTTTTTTGGTCTTGATAACGAAAAGAAAAAAAGGGAAAAAAAATAATAAATGGAACTAAACCTTGATTCTAATCCCTCCTCGAGCGGGGTGAACGGGCCTGGCAGGCCTGCTGGGTGCTGCCAGCCCATCCCGCCACCAGACTTGTGTATTGCCAATGGTAATTGCCTCCTGCCGTCCTCTCTAACCCCATTAATCCGCATCCATCCCAGCGCCCTGTGCTGCTTGCCCGTGTGTTGCTGCTGCCTCGGTCCTTCCACCCTAAACATCTCTTCTTTCTTTTCACCCTTTTGTGTTTCTTCTATCAAGCAGCAAAGAATTACGGGGTGTTTGACTTTCTCTGAGCCTGCCACCCGTGGGGGGGAGAGCTGGAGCGTGGCGTGGCCCGACAGGAGGACACGGAGCTCCAAGGGCGCTGGGCACGCATGGCGCTGAAGATGGCTTCTTTCCTCCCCCTTGCGGAAGATGCCCTGCCCTTCCCACAGCCCTGAGAGGGGAGCAGGGACCAGCCTTATATATGCGTTTTAAATCCCGTTGTAGTTGCCTTTTGGCTAATGCATGAATGTTCCAGGGCTTCAGTGCCTCTGGGGAGTGGAGAGATGCTGCCACTTCCCTCTTGCCTCCCTCCTCTTGCCCACATATTGGGCCAGGTTCAAGCCTGGCACTGCCCCATGGCAGGACCCTCCTTCACCTTGCCCAGGCCGTGAGTCTCAGGGCTGGAGCTGTACCTCTGCATTCAGCCCGGAGCAGGGGTGGGTGCCTGTGCAGTCTTGCGCCACTCAGGGCCCTGCATCTGCCCTTGGGTACTTGGGGGACATTTAAGGGCAGAGTTCTGCTCCCTCCGTCCTGCTCTTTGCCCTCCTGCCTGTGACACACTGCTGCCTGTCCCGTTTGTAGGGGCTGTCCCATGCCTGGGGCTGGCGGTGGCAGCTGTGGCCTTCTCCCTCCTGCTGTCATGCTGCTGCTCAGCAATGTGACATCTTCAAGGGCCTGGACAGAGTTAGAAGGCGAGGGAGGGGCACAACTGGTTCGCTTTCATGCTTTGGGGAAACGTGGAGGTCCCCTGTATTTTTCCTATGAAGGACCTGAGTCTGCCTCGGCCGAGCGCCACGAGTGCTGCTGGCTTGGCTGCCGGGAGTGATGAGGCTCTGGGGCAGAGCCAGGATGGCCCTGCTCCCTCTGGGCCTTGAACAGTGCCTGGCGGCAGAACGAGCTCTCCAGGGAGGGAGGCTGCAGCCTGAACTGTGGCCTCTGGGCCATTTGCTCTGGTGCTCCCTGCCCTTTTTCCTTCCTCTTCTGGGTACTCTGACATGTGCCTCGGGCTGGGGGCACCGCCTTCCCCATGCCCAGGGCCAAGCACGGTACAGTACAGAGGCACTCGACCCTGCTTGAGTTGGTGCTGGCGCCCCGGCACCCTCTCCTACTGCCGCGCCGTGGCTTTCTCTGCAAGAGTTGCCTCTTTCTGTCTTTCTCGTGCTTGCAGTTTTTACATGCTGGAGATGAAATGTATTTTGCTCCTCGGGGGGTCCACGTTGCCCCTGCAACCCCTCTGCCAGCTCTCACGTGCCATCAGTTCATCTCCCTGTGACTGCCTAAAGCCTCTCCTTTCCCGCTGCCCGCTGGAGTCGGCCTGCCCAGTGCCCGCTCTCTGCCATCCTCCTGTCCCCCGGTCTTGGCACCAGCAAGCTGCTGCCCGTCGTGTCCCTGTCCGCTCCCTCCCCGCCCCCAATGCCACCCAGCAGCCTCCCTGCCCACTGCTCACGCCCTTGCCCTACCCTGCCTGCTGGGTTTTATAGAAACAAAACCGATCTCCTTGTTTTTATTTATAAACATAGTTTTATTGGATTCCTGCCTTGTGTTGGGTTTTTTTTTTTCCAGCCTCCTTTTCTGTCCTCCTGCCTTTCGCTCTGCAGCGATATCCCAGCAGGACGAGCACACCCTGTGCCTGAGCCTGTTTTCCAGCTGACTCTTCCCGGGGTGCCGAGGGCTGCTGTGTCCTGAACCCGCGCTGGGCCCGGCCTCCCGCTGCCGCCGGTCTCCGGTGCAGGCCCTGGCCGCGGGCGCTCGATGCTCCCTGGGTCTCCCGTTTCCAGCGGGCGCGCTGAGGGGAGAATTGGCCTGAGAGCGGGCGCTGGCCCGGCGCTTGGTGCAGCCCCGCTCGGCAGCGGTGCGAGGAGGGGGAGCGGGCGAGCCCCGGGGGTGCCTGTGCGTGGGGCCAGCGCCCTGGGCGGCGGTGGGGCGGTGGGAGCCGGCAGCCCCGTGGAAGGGCACGGCGACTTCAGGCCTCGACGGCGGTAGAGCTGCCTCCCTGCCCGGGCGCATCCCTGTGCCCTACAGGCGGTCCCCACGCGGACCGGGGAGGAGGGGAGGCCCCACGCCCGGAGCCCCGGCGCTGCCGCTCGCCCCTCGCGTGGGCACGGCCGCCACGCCGTCTCCCATCCCCGGACTACAACTCCCAGCGCGCACCGCGCGCAGGACTACAGCTCCCGGCAGGCTCCGCGCGGGACTGTCCTTCCCGCCCCCGCCGAGCCGCGCCGCCGGATGCTGAGCCCCGCCTCCCCGCGGTGGCGCATGCGCGGCGGCGGCAGGGCGCGGGCGGGGCATGCGCGGCGGCGGCTCTGCAGTGATAGGGGGGGCGCGGAGGGAAGGGGGGGCGGCGGTCGCCATCTTGGGCGCTGGGCAGCGAGCGGCGGCGGGCAGCAGCAGGTGAGGTGCTCAGGGCTGTTCTCCCGCTCCCCGGTGAGGCGTGCGGTCCGCTTCCCATCTACGGGCGGCTTCTCTGCGGTGGGGCTCGCTCTGCGACCGTACCTGGGCGGTGGCTGAGCTATCACGGGTGGCAGCTCCTTCGGCGCTCGCCGGGGGTGGGGGTCTGCGGGCCTACCCCGCAGGGCGCGGTGCGGCCCTGACAGGCTTGGGGGGGTCCTCCTGTAGGGCAAGGTCCCCTGCCTGCTGCCCTTGAGGAGGGGTGTGGGAGTGCCCCTCGGAGCCGGGCTGCCCCTTGCGGAGCCGTGTGGGAGGGGAGCGGGGCTCCCCCGGAGGGGCTTTTCCTCAGCTCCCTGTGAGGGGGTGTTGGGCGACCCCAGGCCCGCCGAGGCTGGCTCATCCGCTCGCACGTTGCTTGCGGTTGAGGGGGTTATTAATTGCTTCTGTTAATTAGCTATCTGTCTGGAATACCTCGGGTGGCATACCTCTGCGGTGCTGAGCCGGGTGAGGGTGGGGACAGAGTCGAGCTCTGTGTGGCACAGGACACCTAGGGAAGGCCTGCACCGATGTGCTAGGTCAGCCTGAGCATAGGTCTTGTAGTCAGATCGGGCAGGAACTTCCCCTAAAATTATTTGCCTGTACTACTGATACAAACGTGAATTAGCTAGGTCATGGTTTGCACCCTCTAGTTTCCTCCCTGGAAAACCTGCTGAGGCAGAACGTAGTGCTGCTGATGCTAAACTATGCTTGTTCTGAGGCTTAAAATGGGCTCTTATCCAATGGCTCTTCTAGATGTATTTTCCCTTCTATTCTTCCCTGGGCAAGGTTTTTGGATTCAGTAAAGCTGCAGGAAATGCAGCCTCTGCTTATCGTCCAGTGCAGTTGACTTCTCTCCCACTACGAAATGACTTGCTTTTAATCTAGTCTTCTGCCCATAAGCTGTGTGATTCCATGATCTGTTTTCTGCTTGCTTTAGTATGACAAAGCTGCTATCAAGTTTTAGCCTCAGGCTGCCAAAATCTGAGCCTGGAACTTTCCCAGATAGGTGAGTCTGGATGGCTTCTGCGGCTCGGAAGTCTAGGTATTACAGTTTTCTAACTGCGTACGGGCTCATGTGGTGTCTTGTCGGGCAACGTTTGCTTGAATGCTATCAGAGCTGTAGCTACTATTTTTTTCCTATAGTAAAAGCTGTACTTGTCCCTGTGAGTTTTGCTTGGAGGGACAATCTCTAATCTGAAGAGATGCTGCCAAACTGCCTACTTCCATATTTTCCCTGTCAGAAGGGAAGCATCACTTCTCTTCTGTAGGAAGTGCCATGTTACTGACATCTAGTGACAAAGATACCTGGTGTTCTTTGGGCTGCAAGCTGGCCATGTTCCAGGGAAAGCATTTGAGATACCTTTGAAGAGTATTATGGCCAGTTTCTTCCTCCTCCTGAGAGAGCACAATTCTGGCCTTTGAAGAGTTGAGTCTTGAGACTGTGAAGGGTTACTTCTTGAGTTCTTTGAAGCACAGATGACTGGAAATGCACTCTGGTTTGATAGTATCTTGGGTTTGTTTTTTTTTTATGGAATGGGAACAATCACTAAACAAAATGGGCTTTGTAAAGAAACTTCCTGTGAGCCTAGCTAAACTTTTCTTGTCTCATCCCTGCATCAAGAAATTATAAGGCCAGGACTGTCTTTTGCAGCACAACATCTTGTACTGGTTTTCTAAGCTTATACTATTAAAGACCATTAGAGTATTTAAAGGCTGTTCTTAGGGTTAACTGGAGGATGGACAGAAGTACAGCCTGGGGTGCCAAAATATAATTGGTCTGTATGGCAGAGTCAGCTTCTCTCCTTTAGTGCATGACCTACAGAGTCAAAAGTTACTAGCAAGCCATATATTATTTTGATCTCAGCAGGAGGTTGGCAGCTCAGCTAAAAGCTCGCAGGCTGAGGCACAGAATGTGAAATGCAGTTATCTGCTCTACAGTAATAGTAGAGAGAAAAACACTGGCAAGTCAAGGCACCTAGACCTTTACTGGTCTGCAGAATACAAGCTCTCAAACTGCACTCCGTGTCTCTAACATCTTCTGTTAGAAGATGAATAGAGTGCAAGTCGCTGTTCAGGTTTCTAGCTCAAGAGTGAAAAGCGAGTAGCAGTTGCTTCAGACTGACTTTAAAACTGCCTTGGAAGAACTGGTAGAAATGGAAGAAGGCATTGGGGCTGTTCAGATAAGGTTGGACTTAAAATAAGGTGGAGAGGTGTGTTAAACACTGTTCCTGTGATGTTTTACCAGAGCAACGGAGCTTCTTGTGTTTCCCTGTGTCAGTATTTATCTCTTGTTACTCTTTAGACTGGCTGTGTGCAGTATGGCATGCAGAAGTAGTAGGAAGAGAGCCTGGTAAGAGCTGAACATGCTTTTCTTCCTGCGCACTGGTTATGGGGATTTATGGGATTGGGTTTAAAATAGGAACAGTTTCTCTGAAACTGATGGGTTTATCTTAGTAGCTCTTCAGCTCACGGTATGCCTCTTAATTAAATTATGCAGCCTGTCTTCCCCTGGATGAAGTGATTGCAGCTACTCTTGTTTAAAACAAAGTGCAGCCCATGGCCTCCTGGAAAGTGGCTAATGCAGCCCTCTAAGCAAAGCTTAGATGCTTGGATTAGCTGGTGGGGTGATGACATCGTTGTAAGCCTTAAGCCTTTGGTTTGATAATGGCTAGCGCTAGCCTGAAAGGACTGGTTTTCACACTCCTGTTTGCCAGAGCAGCCTGACTAATCCCCCTCCTGCTTCAACGGTTGTCACTTGTCCAAGATAATACTGATTTCTGTAACGTAGAAATCATTACAGTTGGTGATCTACCTCTCACCCTCTGGGTGAGAGCTGCAATACCTCTCCTCGTTTCTTCCTGGATGAGAACTCTATCAGCTAATGTACCTTGAACTGCTTAGTTAGATAAGCTCATTAATGCACAGAAGTCTTACTTACTGTTAAGTCAGAACCCAAACTTTCTTTTAATAGACTACTAAATGTGTTGGTTGCTTTACACCGGCTTATTAACTGACTTGTGAGTGCTGTTTCCTAGATGTGCTGTGTAGATTAGAGAAATAAGCAGTCCTATTTTGATTCAAACTAAGTGACGTCTGTGCTGTGGGAAACTTCTAGACTGTTAATGGGAGTGATGAAGCCCAGAGTAGCTGGGTCTTGGACACTACTGATCATCTTATGTTTATTCATACCCTGTACTTGATGGC
Organism: Gavia stellata; assembly: GCF_030936135.1. Lineage (NCBI taxonomy): Eukaryota > Metazoa > Chordata > Aves > Gaviiformes > Gaviidae > Gavia > Gavia stellata. The sequence goes on from NC_082604.1 coordinate 19,710,203, forward strand.
ACAGGAAACTCGATGAAGCTAACAGCTTGTCTCCCAGCGGGGCTGTGGCCAAAATGGCTTCGCAGATGAGCAGGAGTCCCCTCAGCTCTGCTCATCAAGCCTCAGTGGCTTGCTCTGTCAGTGGCTGCATTGAAGGTAACTGGCAGACCATGTCGCATGCTTATTTTCACCACCTGTAGTGCTAGACTCTTTTCTGGAGAGGTATTTCTGTAGTGAGAATAACACCCACACAGCTGGCTTAGTAAAATACAGCTGATCCCAAAGACGCGTTTTAAAATGAATGGACAAATGCACTCAGTGTTACCAGGATGCTATCAGTGCTGGCCAAACCCTGAGGCTGTTGGTGCTTAGGTGGTAATGTGAAGCTGTAGTTATATTGTTAGGGGCAGCATAAGAACGCCTGTCTCTGCTGTCGGGCTGTTCCTGAGCATTTATTCTTGAGGTTCTGTATTACCACTGCACCTCTGAAGTCAGAACATAGAGGATTTGCTGAGCAGACCTGCCATGATAGTGGCCAGGCCTGGGTCAAGAGTTCAGCAGCTTCTTCCTGTGCTGAACTTAGAGAAACTGGTGTGGGAGGATGTAGACAACTGCATTTGCTCTTTCGTGAGGAGAAAAATATCAATATATGACCAAATTTTATGGTGGCTCTAGTACAGATAGGCTGTAGGCACGTTGCTAATGACATGTTTCCTCCAGACAGTACCTCATTCTTTTAGAGCTAGAACAAGCATCTCTTGCCTGGGTGTGAAGCTGCAGGTACTGCAGCCACTTTGTCTTGTACCACTGTAGAAAACTGACTAACGATTCACTATTTTTCCTAAGCAATGAATGTGAGCAGATCAGCTTTTTTATTTTTTTTATGTTTTCATTTGTGCGAATACAGTTACAAAAGGCAGACAACTGTGTTCCGAAGTTTGTGGTGTAGGCTGAAGCTAGCACTGTTCCTGCTGGTGCAAGGAAGATTAATGGTCTGCGTGGTGTCATCTGAAAGAGTCCAGGTTATGGGACAAATGTATTGAAGAAAATCACTTGTTTGAATGTCTGTATATCTGGGATTTAGGCTGGAATTCAGCTTTGTCTTTCATACCCGAATGAACAGATGACTGTGGTATTACAGTGGTGTCTTGTTGCTGGTGTGATGCTATGGCTTCTCAAGTAGAGAGACCATAGGAGGCTAATGCACTGGACAAAGACTGGAGAATTGGTACTGTTTGCTGTGGTGTTTCTGGCAGAGCTGCTGCAGATACAAACTGCTGCAGAGGCAACAAACTATGCTTGTTAGTCCATTCCTTACATCTGCCTTGTTTAGTCTAAGAAAACTCTGTGCTGTATGTTCATTTTTCTACAGCTCTTCTAGGTCAGAATCCATGAAGAGGCAATGGAAGTGGAAGGCTGGGCTCTTAGGTGCTGCAGGAGGTAGCTGCTGAATCTCCACTTGCTAAATGCAAGTTTATTGCATCATCTCACTAGGTAGCTACCAGTTCAGCCATTTGTTGCATCCCAGAATGTGAAGCTACTGACAGTCCAGCAACAGGATCCTGCTGCCCGAGCCTGTGCTCCTGACTGCACCCAGGTGTTCCAAGTGTGTGGCACAATGTAGGTCTGAAAGGGCAAAGTCTGATGGCTTTTGGAGAACCACCTGTCTTTAAGTCAGACCTAATAAACAGAGCATTTTCCATCTATGATAGAATCCGTGGACAAAAGCAGGTTTTGAGATACTATTGCGTCTTTGTCTTTCTCTGGACTCTCTTGGTTATGGTCTGCAGCTAACCTGCTGGAGATTGGCTTCTGGGGCTTCATCTAACGTATCATGATGGTCTTAGAGGGATATTCCCTAATGCACATCCCCAGCGCAGCATGAGCAGTGACATGATTTGAGATGAGTACGCTTGATTCTTTTAAGAAGGTACATGTTACCATGTCGGTCATTGTAGGTCCAGCTAATCCTGCTGCTTTTCAGTTATGTAACTACTGAAATGCATTCAGATCCGCATGCCAGCATTTCATTTCTATACATGTTCTTTTTTTTGTAGCTGGCTGTGTTAATAATGTAACTTTGCCACAGTTGCTATAAAGGTGTATCTTAATGCTCTCATTTTTGCTTGAGTGAAAAGGCGTTCTGGAAGGCATTCCATGTAGCCTTAACTACTAGTGGGTTTATAAGCCTGTCTAAGTATGTGGGCTGCCTATGGTGCTCTTCATGATCCTTTTCCTTTCTATTTATGGACTGAAATAGAAGTATATGGGTATGCGAGTACTTGGCAGCAGAGTAGGAAGCATACTGGCCTTAGGTATTTGTAGGAACAGCATTCAGATGTTAGATCTCAGTCCTACCCCAGTAGCTAGCTGCTTGAAGAATGCAAAGTGTATTGGGAGAGGACTGTTCTTCCTAATTTAAGGTGATTAGTCACCAACTGGTATGAATTCAACATATGTGTGGATCTTCTCTGTACCTTAACTAGAATAAATCCATCCATACTATAACTAGAAAACAGGGCTGTAGCTAGCAGTGTGGAGTGGGTTGCCATATGTTCAAGCTAGCGAAACAGAAGGAGAGGAGCTGCAAAGCTCTGAAAGTGCAGTTGATGGACCATTAACCCAAAGGCTTCAGCTAGAGTCATCTTGGTTTCCAAGCACTTCGTGACAAACAGTTGAAGAAGAGATGGGCTTTGCTCTTAAACTGTGTCTTGCAATGAGCTATTAGCCTGAGGAAACTCAAAAACAGTGTAGAGCAAGCTCCCTAAAAAAGGCTGACTGTGGAGAGGAGCAGAATGAGTCATTGAAAGCTGATTGAGCAATGCTGGGAAGCTTTGAGTCATGTCGCTTATGCACAGCAAGCAGATGAATCTATCTCCTGTGGTGGATTTCTTACTCTGGGGCCTTCTGATTTCAGCAGCCGTGAGTCACTGAATGTCAGTCTCAGATTAATTTGAGCCCTGTTCCCTGCAGTTCTTAACCATTGGAAGCACTGGGATCTTTCATTTTCAAAGCTCATCTGAAAAGACTATGCATTATTTAAAAATGTGTGGAAGATCATACCAAGTCTGAACTGTACCACTAAAAACCTCATTCTAGTTGTAGTGTAACCTTGAAATTGTTGAAACGAGTATCTGTGAAACTTGTACTGGAACACAAATGAGGATCAAAACAAAGCAGGCTTATTTTCACTGCAGCCACTTCAAGGAGAGTCATTGTCATCTTAAAGAGCCATTCTTCTTGCTAAGCTTTAAGCAACTTTCTTTTGCATGCTGCTCTTTGTATAGCGTTCCTCTCATCTGTTCATATATCCCTGGGCTAGTCATTCCACCTCTTGAGTTTCCAGCTGTGTGGACATGCTCCCATTAGCTGATCGAAGTAAGTCTGTAGTGAGGAGGGAGCGTGATCACTCCAATCTTGTGTCTGGGAGGGATGTAATGCAAGGCTAGAGCAGAAGACTGGAATGTTGTCAATGTTCCCTGAACTTCCAGTTGGGCAAACTTGGTGAAGCCTGGCTGAGAGAATGGCACTGCACCAAACTGAACTTTCTGTAATCTGTGTTGATGCCATTGTGCTGTCTATGCTTGTGACACTTGGAACTCTTCAATATGCTGGACTGCAGAAGTCAAGCAGAGCAAGGAAGATCTGCTTATAATTGTGTTAAATACCTTGTGCACTTGAGACCTCTTTGGTTCCTGATGTCATTAGGTGGGAGTGCAGCAAGAGGTTTATACTCTGTGTCCTTCAGCTATCGCAGAGACCTGGTGGTACAGTTGGGTTAGTCATCTAAAACTGTTTCCTTGTATTCACTGTCCTGAGCCCATGTGACTTTGCTTGGAACCTGGAAACACATTACCAATTGTCTGACACAAACAGAGTTAGGTAAATTGCACTTAAATGTGAATTCGGGTTTAATCTGTAGAGCTGTAGAATTGCAGGTTTCTTTCAGGCTTGAGGAGAATCATAACTGGTGTGGAGGCAAGCTGCTACTACATGTGAAATAATGCTGGTGGATATCTCTCAGGTATGTTTATGCTGGTAGGCTGCCATTATAAAACAAACTGGCAGAATGGTCCTGATCCTGTGGCTAAATCTGTAGTAAGTGAAACTACCACCTCAGATGTTAACCAGGGGTTCACATAGCACAGAGCCAATCCCTTTCTGACTTCAAGCAAGTTGATACTGGGTTGCGTTACCAGTGTAGCACGGCTAGTATGCGTCAGCTGGTTGGTGGCAAATTTCTCTGTGTGCTCCCATTTTGTAGTGAATGAGGATTTGCAGTAAAAGCCATCCTGGTCAGTAGTCATGGTGGAGGGGTGTGTGTGTAGATATGAGGGTATTTAGAGTAGTAAGGGCAAAGCAGGTCAAAAATGACATGGAAATGCAGTGATGGGACTGTAAAATGACACACTAAGTTCAAGGTGCATAAAGGTACAGTGGTGCATATAGCAGGTAGATGGATTAGGGAGCAAAGGCAGTTCTAGCTTCGCCTGTAGTGTGGTTAATCACCTTGAAGACTGATTCAGTGTGATCTTGGAGTTATGATAGATCATGAAATCATTAGCTTCTTGCTGAGTGGTGGCTTAAAAACGGAAGTTGAATATTGAGAATCACCAGGAAAAGATCAAAGGAGGATATGCATGATTATATTATTGTCTATATCATGGTTTCCTTACAACTTGAATAACTTGTGCAGTTTTGCACTCACTTCCAGAAGGAAAATGTTTAGAGGAAGGCACTGAGAAAGACCAAAGCATAAAGCAATTCCCTTGTGAAGAGCAACTGAGTAAGGTGGGAACACCCCATTCTGGGAAAGGGGCAATGAAGGCGATGGAGAAGATCTGCAAAATCCTGAGTGACCTGGAGATAGGGTATGGGGACTAGTTCTTAATTGCTTCTTCCTGCACTTGAACTGGAGGCCATTAAACAAAGCTGGGAGAAGGAAGAAAAAACAGGCTTAAAACAAAAAACTGTAAACTTATAAAAAAAAACTTATAAAACTGTAGATTTCTTTTTTCCATGGGATCCTGCTGATGCAGAGATTCAAAAGGAAACTGGGCAAACATTTTAGAGATCCATTGAGAGTTCTAAAATAAATAAGCCATTGTAGGGGGATCTCCTGGGGAGTATTTTCTTGTGCTTACTGTTATCTGACTGTCCCTTCATTGCCAATGTCAGAGACAAAACACTGGGCTAACAGATCTGCAGAACTAGTGTGACTATTAACTGTGCAAATGAAGCTAGTTAGGTTAGGTGCTAACTGGACCTGGAAAGTTTGAAGCCTGAACTCAGCTCCCAGTATACTTGTATAAGGAAGAAGCCTAGCATTTCTTTGTATCGACAAAGACTTTTTTAAAGACTAAAAGCACTTGTGCTGTGTCTACTCTCCATCTAGCATGTTTTACTAACATGTAAGATAAGCAAGCAGTTGACTTTGCCCAGTACTGTGATGCAATTAAAAATGCTGATATTTTTTCCTGTAACTTAAGTGAAGCTATTACAGAATATGTTGGAACCTAACATATGATAAAGCATAGCCTCATTATCGCAATCAATGTTTAAAGTTTCTAGATCTTTCCAAGAGAAGGCTTTTATTTCCAACAAGAAGCTTGATCAGCAGACTCCTACATGTTTTATAGTAATGTAGCAAATATTCAAATCAAGTTTTTTCAAAAAGCAATTGGCTTGTCATGCTAGCAAGATGCTTTGTCTTGTGTATGCTGTGTGCCTTATCCTGTTGCTCATCAAAGCAGATGTTTCCTTTATGCCAAGAATAGTGGAACAAATAACTTAAGCAGCATTAAAACCCAAGAGGGAGATTATTTTTTTTAAGACTAGGATGTGCTTTCTAGGAATCTTCTGGAAAGGGTTTGTAGTATTCATATGATCCAGCTTTGACCAGTTGCATAAGCTTCCAGGAAACTATTCTATACAATGTAAGTCTTAAAGAGGATGCAGGAACTCTTCTTCACCTTTGGTAGCAATAGTCCATATCCGAATGTGGAAGCCAGCACTGTAGCAGTCTGAAAAGACATCCTTGTCTCTTTTCTGAAATGAAAAAATAATAATTAGGAAAGAATTTCATAGAGCGGGCAACAAGTTGCTTTCATTGTCATGGTGGTTCTCATTTTTTTTTTTTTTCCACCATGTCGCCTGCGTGAATGACCTTTCAAATGTTTGCTGAATCACAGCTTCAGCATCTTTCAGACTTGTTGGGCAACTGTGTTTAAACAGATGTTCTCCATGTTTTGGGTTCTAGCCCTGCATGCTACCTTTTAGAGGCCTCCTGCATGCCTGTTTGGGCAGTATGCCTTTCATGTAAATAGTTGTGAGTCTGTGGTACAGCCACTTCCTCAAATTTGAGAACCTGGTGTTGTTTGGTTGACCACCGGGATTGTCTTCTGGGCCTTCTGGCGTGGGGATGCAGGTCTTGCTGGCAGCTATACCGTATAGCCTCAGTCCCCCTACGTGGGGCAGTGAGCAGTTGCAGAAGGCTTTTCCTACTCTGTAACTGCATGGGAATCTCAACTGTGTGCTACCTCTGTCTGAATAGGTTTGGTTACAGAGGCTTATCCTGGAGGTAAATGAAATACTTGTATCCTGAAGTTACAAAGTGTCACTAATGCGAATGGAAGAAAAACATGTTTGGAAACCTCTTCTGTGCTAGATGGAATCTCAGACATCAAAAAATGTGGATGACAGTGCTGCATGAAGCCACTGACAAGTGGCAGGAGGCAGCCTGTTAATAGCCAGAGACACTCAACCAGCAGAATGTGGGAGTAAAAGCCAGGGAGCTCAGTATTGAGCTTTGGGAAAACTGCTCATCTGTCTGTTTCTCGCTATTTGGACTTAACAACTGACTTTTTGATTCTTTTTTTCTTTTAATGAGCAGAAGCAGCCATCTGGTAGCTGAAGACCCATAACAGAGAAGTATGTGTAATGCTGCTCTCTGAGGACTCATTAGGTGTAGCTAAAAATGTTGGTTATTGTGAAATTTTTATTACGAAATTTGAAGTTTCTTTTTTGTCTTTCTGAAATTAAAAGTAGTGGCTGTGCTATGGATCTTGTTTTAGCACAGAGCTCATGTCTGCAGTAGTTCCTTCAAGTAGGCAGCTACTTTAGTTTCTTGAACATAACTTCTAGAGCATATGTTACTATTAATACTCCAGGCTTCTACCCTGGAAGTCCTTTTGTCCCTCTGATGTGCGTATTGCTTTTGTATTTTTTTTCCTGACCTTTGAGATGATCTGAGACTAGGTCACTTTAACTTCATTTTTGCTGTGTTCCTGAGCAAACACATATCGGTTCACTGTCAGCATCTGTCCCTAGGCTAGCCTGTCCCTATCCCTTCCACCCACCCCAGACAAGTGGGTGTAGGCTAACCCACCCTAACAGCAGTGTGGAGATGGCTGGTTATCTAATGCTCTGCAGTGCCAAAACTGATAAATACCTATGTGATCATCCGAAGACCTAGTCATGAGGCTTTCCCTATCGCATTTGTAGTGCTCTTCTTTGGACTAAGCCAACCAAGCAGTTGCTGAAGTGGGTATTATGACTTTAACATAAGTGAATATGAGTGCATATGACTGCAAGAATGGGATCTGGTGGAGTAGCTGTGTATTTAAAAAAAGAAGTCTTCTGCGTCAGTAACGTCTACCAGCTTTGTAACTCTCTTCAAAACAACCTTCCTGTGAAGAAAGAGAAGATTAGCAGTTTAAGATGGTAACTTCTGAGGCACTAGACCCCAGTTAAAGTGGGTCATGGCTGAGATCTCCCACTCCAATGGCATCTTGTGGCCAGACTGCTCTCAGTTTGCACTCTGAAGCAAAGCTCATACACATTACTCGGTACTGCTACTAGGGATCAGCAAAGGCTGTAACGTTGCTACATAAAAATTATATAAAAATGGTAATAAACCAAGGGGTACTTGCTGCTAAGAACCCCCTGCTGTACAGTGATAGGCTTGATGACATCTCAAACACCTTTGCGCACTGTGTGCAAAAAGACTGTGAATTGTGTCCAATTTCTATCTCGGTCATTGGGGAGATAGACACTTTATAGTAGAAATAAAGGGTCTTTGATTTGCTTGTGGTTCCAGGTCTGTGTTTTTTCTCGCATTCAAGGGATAGGCCAGGTACTACTAATACTTGAGCAGCCTTGATCCATCTGTGCTGATGAATGGAATGAGAAGTAAGCCTGCATCTATTTCAGTGCTAACTTTAAGCTTCAGCCCCGGCTACAAATTGCAGTCACATTCAGTGCCTTGTGTTACAGGATGCATGGTAGCTGTATGTACTCACCTAGACCTAAGCTCTTGAGTTTGAGTTACAAACTCAAGACCTAAGCTCTTGAGTTGCTTCAGGCAAGCTCAGGAAGTCACTCAGCTGAGCCTCTGTCAGGATTCGTGTGGTGGCTCCTTAGGTCTGGAACAAGGCAGTTGGTTCCTGGTGGACTTTCTCGTTGAGTCCTTGTTATGGTGTGCCCAAGGGTGGCAGTTCTGTACCACACATGAGGGAATGCTGATCTGGAGAGACTGACATGTAGTTAGGGGTGTAGGTCTAGCATGGTAAATACAGCTTGTACTGTGCGTTGGGAGCACATACTTTTGCATATAAAATCCCAGCAGATCAAAAAGTATAGTCTGTAAGTGCAGCAATAAGGCTACTTCCCTTGCCTGCAAAGTAAAACACTGTTTCTAATAGTCCTTAATAAGTAAGGAGCTCTGTACTTTCCTCTCCAGGATGTAAGCATGAGGCAGGCAGTCACTTCCAGCATCCAAGCTGCTCCCGAGTCTCTTGTTGCCCTACTGGGCCTCAGCCATGTGCTAGGCTGGATAGATGTAACAAGATAAATTAGGTGAAGTAGCCCACACCATCAGACTTTCAGGAGTGTCTCTGAGCATGCCTTCCACTTGTCCCTCCCTGCCATCTGCTGGAGTTCATTACTCCTGTGGCATCAAGATGTGTGCTATCAGGTCCTCACCACCACAGGTATTGCAAGAATTGTCTTCTGGTTGAGGATGTGTGTGACAAAAGGTGTCTGTGCCTGCTCTACTGCTAGTTACCATGCAGCCTACTGATATATGCCCTCTCTTGCTTCAGGTCTTAAGCAACATGGGAAGAGAAGACTGAAGTTCCATCATGATCGGAGGCTTATTCATCTATAATCACAAAGGAGAGGTTTTAATCTCTCGAGTCTACCGGGATGACATTGGGTAAGTGCGTCTGTTGCATCCCTGGTCTTTGCATTTCTGTCTCATTTCGGTGTGGACAACAACCCAGAGCTGCTTTGTTTTGCATAAGCTGTGCATGCATGTAAGACTGCAAATCAACTTGCTGCTCTAGGCTTAGTTCAGAAAAAAAAAGTTTAAGCCCTGGTCACCTACACATGGTAGTAAAGGATGGCCTGCAGGCAAACCTGGGACTTTCTTTTGGATGGTAGAGATCTGGCTGTTAACTCCAAATGCTTTAGCAACATGGACTGCCGCTGTGGGAGTCTACCAGCTTCACTGTAATTGTTAAAACTTAGGGGAGCAGTAATGTGGGAACTGTCTGCCATGCGCTATAACCGGGGCTCTGAATTAGTTTCAAATGCAGATTTCTAGCATCAAGTACAGGCATGCAGAAGACTGTCTGTGGTCTTGGAAAGTTATGTCTGCAAGCAGTCTCATAGCAACTGTGGCTGTACATGGAAAGCTGGCATTCTGTCCCCCAACTTTGTATGGCAGCCTTGTGTGTGAAAAGCTTACATTCATTGGGTAATTAAAGTTGTGGGAAGCACTGAAAGCCTTCAGTAGATTGTAGGTGTCTCGTTGCTCTTCACACAAGTGTTATGACGCTCACTTAGACTGGATCTGTACAATCCTTAGGCTGTTAGTCCCCAGAAGAGACCTTGCTAAAAATTTGGTGTCTTATAGGCAGTGGATAGTGCTATGAGGAACCCAATATCGAGTGATGGTGCCGCTTGGACTGAAAACCTTAAGTGGCTTTCTTGCACAACACTACTCTTCCTAGTGGGTTTTCATTAGTGTTAGGCATTAGGTGGGAGTTAGTATTGAAGTTAACAGAGTTAAATATAACTAATGGAAGCAGGGCTGTGGTAGGTGTTAATTCAAAGTCCAGTAAGAGACATCCTTCTGGCCAATTTAGATAAAAATAGTTAGTACCAGGTCTCCACAATGAATAGTGGTAAGATGTGCTGTGAAATAACCTGTTGCCATGAATTAAAAAACCCAAAAAACTGTCGAGCCAGTCTGCCTTCAGACTGCTCTAGATTGTCTAGTGGAGGTTAAAAGTTGAGGTAGAACTAGTAGCTAGTCAAGGCTTGCACTGTTTAATTGATGGAGTAGCAGTCAATACAGTGTCCGTAATAAGGCTTCACCTAATGAGCTTTAAATCTCTTGGCTTGTTCTAAGTCAGCTATGGCAGAGTAAAGTAGCTGTTCTAAGGTTGACTAAGTTATTCCAGGACTCTCACACAGAGCTGAGCCAAGGAAGCGTTGTATTTCTGAAGCAGAAAACTGCTGGCTACAAAGTTTTGCCTCTCCTCTGCTGTACTCATTTCAGTCTTGAATACTTGTTAGCTGAAGCTCTTCAGAACAATTCATATGCCAGATCTGACTTTGTAAAGTTCCCTTAATGAACGGGTATCACAGTGACTGAGCCAAGCCAGTCTGGATTATAGATAAATTTTGAGAACATGTTGGGGTGGGGGGGCTAGGGACACTGTTACTGCAGTTTCTGGCAAAAAAAAAAAATTGTGGCTTGCAAACTTAAAGGATTACAGATAGGATTGTGCTCGAACTGATGTTTATTCAAGAAGGCCTTTAAATTAAAAGGGCATTCTGGCTGTGGAGATGTAAACTGGGGAGTGAAGTACTTATTTTTAATGTAGTGAACTTGTGTAGTTTTTTATCTTGGCTCACTCCTATTGTAGAGTGACTTGTGTTCAGCACGTGATAAATTACTTCCTGCTGGTTGGCCAGGCAAAACTAGAAAATGGGATTTCCTGCCTGATCCATCTTAACTCTTTCTCTTGGCAAAAGTTGCCAGAAAGATTCAAGTGTTCTCTCTAGGACTTCAGGAATTGGTGATCTCGTGAGTGAAGTCCTCTATTCAGTTCCTGTGAAAGTGTCAGTCTTGTGGCTTAGGTGGAGCTGGTGCTGGCCATTAACCAAGCTTGCTCTCCAAGGTGTTGGATTCCTTCTGAAACAGGCCTTCAAACCTGGTTTGGAATTTTGTGGATGTGTAACCTTATAAAACAAGTTGTCTTAAAATGGCTGTGTCTCATCTTCTGGTGTAATCAAGTAACTGAGAATCTTCAGCTCTGTAGCAAGCAAGTGGAGTTGGATATCTGCCATTTTCTATTCTGAACGCTAGCATCAATACCAGGTCTACTTAAAAGCTTTTAGTATCCTAATCTTCAGAAGGAGGTAGAGAAAGGAATAGCCATCATACTGTAGCTTGTACTCAACTCTGTCTGTAACCAAACAACCAGGTGATAGATTTCTAGAACACTACGCAGTTTTTAATTCCTAAATGATAGATCTGAAGTGCTGAGGGCTGAGCCCATCCAGCTTGTTGGGAGGTAGGTTGAATGGGAAATCAGCATAGCTGCTGCCTGTCTTCATGTGGGCTCTGAGCGATTGACCCTTAAGACTCCTTGGTCTTGGCACTTGCCTTTGGCATTCTGAAGCCTGAACCTCTGTGTTGGGAGAGACTAAAGGTTATCCATGGTTATGAGAACCCCTCCCCTTGCACAGTTTAAGGGTCTAAATAAGCACATACTAGCTCAAATGTTAATGAGCAAAGTGGTGGTCAATGAAGAAGCTCTTCCCTTGACTTTGTTAAAGGCAGAAGTACCACAAAACTTGGACTTTCTTTGCTTGCAACTTAGAATGGCTTCAGTGCATGTAGTGCATCTGTCCATACAGCAGCTAGCTGCATGCATAAGCAGCCTCTTAAAAAAGATGAAAAGCAAAGCACTATGCATTTAATTCAGGATACCATGGAGGGCTGTACTACGATCTTCAAGTGCCTTGTTCTTCAGTGACATAGTCATTGGAAGAACCTAACTGCATTTAAGAATGTAGCTATTTAATAAAAATAAGCTAATTGAAACTGAGCAGCTTACGTGACAAACTGCATGCACTTTAAGCATAATAGGCATTTGGTTTCTGAGCTTCTAATACATCACTTTGGCTTCATGGCTCTTGATCGTTAAGGAAAAAGTGCAAGCTGGATAGAGCAGTGTCTGAATTTGCAGGATGTGCTGTATCTCTTCAGATGTGCTCCAGCTCTATCAAACTTGCTGTATTTCCTGTTGGCTGGACCAAGCCGGAAAGCATCAACCCAAACAGCTTCAAATGAGTACTGTCCTAGAAATGCCCACTCAGACTTGCAGCCCTGTTCTGAGGCAGACTGGGAAGAAGATACCTGATACTCTATGGTCCCCAGGTGATGCCTCAGATTGAGGCTTTGGGGTTTTTCCCCTCCGAGGCCTGCTACATGTATTAGCAGAGCAGACTGGGTATCACTGATGTGATACAGAGGCAGCTCATCTGGACTAAATGCCCAGTTAGCCCTAAAATTCAGCCAAACACAAGTCTGTCCATGCTGGCAGCCTGACCACGGCATGTCAACATTGTGCCTTGCGAGGGCATCATTGCTGCCACAGCTTGTTACTGTCCATCCAATACCACCTTGGCCTTTTGTGCCCAGGAGCAGGGGGAGGGGGTGCTGTTTGGTCTTTCCTTATCTCTTTGGATTCATTGTGCCTTGTGTGTGTGTTTCTAACCCTTTCTCTTGTTGCTGTCACTCCTCCTTTCTCCGCTGGCGCCATTTCTGTCCATCCCATCTCATTGGCTGCTGTAGCAATAGGTAAGAGACGCGTGGTAGGCCATGACTGGCACTGCACAGTGGGCGACTGGTGTGCTAGAAAAGCTTCACCGATCTGAGGCTTCTCCTCTAGTGTGCACCAGTCTGGTTGCTGGTCCTGGTACTGGTTCTAGTGGGTTAGGACTTGAGGCTGGGAGGGCTAATGCTCCAGAATAAGCTGAACTTTTCTTGCAAGGCTTACTGGAGGGGAGGAGTGGGGCTCTTAGATATTGTTATTTTATAGTAGATTAAATTGCTTTCTTATGGAAAAACTAAGGTAGAAATTAAACATTAATTTAACTCAAGCTTGTAAACCTTTTGGAGCAATAAAACCTGAGAAGTATTTGAAGGCCAGAATTTTGCTTATGGGGGAGCGTGTTTACTGGTGAAGCTTCTACATATGTACCCAGACCTTCAAGGAGCAAACACCTGCTGTGGTAGCATATGTTCCTTTGAATATCCTTTGTTTGCAAACTTGGAACTGTCTGCTGGATTGCTGACAACCCTCAATGCTTATGAGCATTTGTATGCCTGTATCCTTGCTTGTGAGGATGTTACTACTGTCTGCTCTCAAACATGGTTCTGCATAATCGGTACCATGGCTTTGATGCTGCAGTCAGAAGACCCCCTGTTCTACATTATGTCTGAGAGTATGAGTAATAAAGCCCAATTAGATGAGTCTTGGCTTGGTGTGTAGACTATTGCTTTAAGTCTCAGTCTTGTCATATAAAGCACTCGGGCTTCCTTCCTGTGTTCTTGGGATTGGTGGACTTTCATTTGGGGAGTTTATCCTGACTTGTAGCTACGGGATAAGAAAACTGTAGTGTGGATGAGCTGACATCCAGAATGCCACTTAGATATCCCTGTTTACCCAGGAGGAATTTGTTTCCTGTTACTAGCGTACAGACAATTTGGATTAAAGATGGCAGCAGCTAGGGGAAGCTTGCACAGCACCTTTTCAGCACTGTGCATAACTTCTTTACCGTAAATGGTACTGAACCATCCAGTGCACGTAATGCAGTGCTACTAGCACTGTGGGTACCCGAAGTCCATGTGCAAGAGACCTGTTCTGAAGCCTAGCAGGCTTGAGAGAACATGTGTAATTGGAAAGCCAAAAAATGTTCCTAATCTTGCTTGCTGCTTTGAGCCTGCCCTCCATGGTGCCTGGGGTATGGAGGTGATGTGGATCTGAGAACTAAAGCTCCCTTCATGGTATAACTGGGCACTGACTTCTGTCAGGTGACCTGGGTAGGTTTTGCTCACTTTTTTGCCCTCAGTGGTATTTCTGGGAGGAACTGCCATCAGCAAATATCTTGGGAGACTACAGCTTGCTTTGGGGCAAAAGTATGAAGGCCTGGGCTTGCAGAGTAGAGAGTAACTAGGTGTTTGGTCAAAACTGAGCTCTTCTTTGAGCCATAAGCTGCTACTGTGTTTGTTCCCAGCTATGACAATCAGTTGGGAGGGCTAGCAAAATTAATTGAAGGGAAGGTTCCTTTGCCGTCTGACTCCAGATGGAGATTAACTTCTCCTTCTGACTACAGTTGCACTGTAGTCCAAAGCTCCTTAGAGACCAGTAGTGCTCTGTCTCTCCTTCAGTTTGTGCAGAATTTAATGTCTAACTCTGCTCAGAGCCTTCACTTATCCCTCTTAGACATCCTCAGGCACCCCTCCTAGGTGAGCTTGGTATATGTAGTTCAGTTTCTGACTGTAATCACATAGAGAACTGTGCAGCCAGCTTGTTTTCGTGTATGCTGTGCTAACTTATCTTTGGTGATCTTGTAGGCGGAACGCCGTCGACGCCTTCCGCGTCAATGTCATCCATGCACGGCAGCAGGTACGCTCACCTGTCACCAACATCGCCCGCACAAGTTTCTTCCATGTCAAGCGTTCCAACATCTGGCTGGCTGCTGTCACCAAGCAGAATGTCAACGCTGCCATGGTATTCGAGTTTCTTTACAAGATGTGCGACGTGATGACTGCTTACTTTGGGAAGATCAGTGAGGAGAACATAAAGAACAACTTTGTGCTGATCTATGAGCTACTGGATGGTGAGATGTTTCCCTTATCTGTTATTCTAAAACCCTTAGCTTAGTTTGATGTAGTAATAATCCTTGAAGTATTTTTAACATGTGTGACTGAGTTCAAAATCACTTTTTCTGCTTTCTAATGCCACCTGTACTGTAAGTGTGGATAACGTCTCAAGCCCATAGCCTTCTGTTGATTGTGGCTCACTTTGCTGAAGTGTTGGGAGCTGTGAACTTGTATAAATGAGGCAGCTGGTACTGGACCCCAGCTTCTGAGTGGATCCTGTGTAGATGTAGGGCTACCATAATACTGAGGTATATAAAGAGGGCTATCATTAGCAGCCCTAAGGCCAGCCATCCCAGCTAGTGCCCAGGTGGCTCTAGCACTGCATGGTAGCAGTCACCCCAGGCTGCAGCTGGTTGCCACTCTTGGGTTGCCTCTTGGGGGCAGTTCGGAGACAGAAGGAAGTCAATAAACCCCAACCTGCTCTGTCCCAGCCCTACCTCCCCCAGTGATACAGCTCCAAATTTCACCATAGAATAATAATAATAAGTGTCCCTTCAGCTGCTCGTGATATCAGCCTGCCTGTGGAGATTGCCCTTGAGCTGTCCCTGTTTCGCATAACATGAGCACTTTGTATTAGTTATGCTTTAATTTGTTTTCCAGACAAGGCACCACATGTGTATGTCCTGGGATTCTTAGCCAAGGGTCACAGTGACTGATGGGTTCTCTGTTCCCACTGGGCAGATGAAGAGACTGCTGTTTCTTTGCTTTCAGTCACTGCTGTCTCCTAGTAGGCACAGTGAGATCAAAACCTACCAGTGTGGTGGTACTCAGTATCCATGTTAGTGGTCTTCTCTTCTCTCTAGATCTCTTGTGGGTTGTTCCCTTCCTCTTTGAGGGGAGTGGGTGTTAAGTGCACTAGCTGTCTGTAGTTAACATCAGTTTCTCTCCCACACTGATCATCCTGCAGTGCCTCTACTCTGCTGTCATTTTTTTAGATTTTGATTTTTATTACATCTTCATACAAAATCAAAACCTAAAGAAAATGCTGCAAAGATGTTGTTCTGTGGTTGAAGAAATCTTCTTTATTGTCCCTTGGATTTTTTTGGAGAAAACTCCTCAGTGTGCCCTCTGCACATGTCTGCTCTAGTTAATATTTAGTCCTGAAGTGCAGTTGTATTTAAAAACCAGCAAATTCATCAGTTGGACAGCTTTCCATCACCCCTCCTCTCCAAAATATTGCACAGGGAAGTCAATTTAGCAAGGCTGTTTCTTTTCTGTTGGTAAGGAATGCTCCAGCAACTTATCCAGAAATTTAATGTGTAAGCAGTGTCTGTGTACTAATTGGCACTCTCCTTATAGGAATGGTTAGCATGGTTGGCAGGTTTATACCTTGTAGCTCTGAACTAACCTTCTTCTATCCTTCTGTAGAAATCCTGGACTTTGGCTATCCTCAGAACTCTGAAACAGGAGCCCTGAAGACCTTTATCACTCAGCAAGGCATCAAGAGTCAGGTAACCAGAGGAATTCGGGGTACAAAGTAGAGTACTGCTCTACTGGTTAATTTCTATAAGCCTGTTCAAGAAAGTATGGTCTTAATTACCAACTAACCATTTGACCCGTGCTGAGTGGAGGTGCCTGAGTAGATTGAGAACACCCTGGCAGGGATGTAGCTCAGTGGCATCTCATTCTAGATGCATCTGTGCTTGTGTAGCCTCATGTTCCCTGGCGCATGGTAAGATGTGGGAGGAAGGGCCCTGAGCTAAGATAATGCCAGTCCCTTGCACGTAAATGGTTGCTGGCTTCAGGCTTTGCTCTGTGTCAGCTCCTGACAGAGGATAAACAAATCTACCTGCTGAACCAGAAATAGCTCTTCTATGTGTGAATCTCGCTGAGCAGGTCTGTTCTCCATCAACCTTCAGTGCTTCGAGCTGTGAGGCTTTCATGCCTGCCTTGTAATGAAGTATTGTTCAGCCTTGTGAATCTTGCTGTCAGTCAGGAAGCTGATGTTATTCTGTTGCTGCCTCTAACATCTTTGCAGATCAGCATCAGTACAGTCTGAGCATTCTCATGTTAGAGATGAGAATCTCTACTGTGCATTTGGCACAGTATTAACCCTTGCAACAAAGTTTACATGGAGGTAGAAGATAAGTGGCACCTGGGGAAGAAGACACTTACATTCCCAAGAACAGTCCGATTTGTTTTAAACTAGATTTAATCCTACTCCAGGCTACGGTTCTTGGACAACTCATGCTCAACCTCTGAAACCAAAGGACTGTTACAGTCACTGTTTCTCATGTCCCCAAGGAATATTGCTCACCTTGTCCATGTAACACATCTGTGCAACTCATTATGAGGACTTAGCCTAAAACTCATTCCTTTCCCCTGTGTAGCAGGTAAGTCAGGAGAAAAGCTGGGAGTCAGTTTGTATTGAAGCTGTCTGCAGCAGAGATGTAGGTGAAGCTTCAGCCCCAAGGTACAAACAGAAGCAAAGTGCTAAATAAGAGCCTGCCTGGTGACTGTTCTTGTTAAGGATAAGCAGAGGTCAAAGTCTCTGGAGGCTCTGTTTCAACTCCGTTCATCAGCACTGACTTCCTAAGAACTCCTTTTTAAACTTTTAATCTACTAGTAGTGAGACTAGCTGCATCTCTCAGGAAGGAGGTGAGAGAAGCTGCCCCTGAGCAACTTATTTCCTGCTAGAACAGCAAACAGTGTTTTGCAAGAGGGCATGCATATATCAGAGTCCAGATGTGAGTGCATCCGGTCTCAGTCCCCCATCCTGAGCCCTAGTGTAAATCACTCTGGCCTTCTGCAATCTGATGTTTTGGGTAGTCAGCACTCAAGATAGCTGAGTCAGCTCCTGTTCCTAGGAAAACTGAAAACTAACCACCACCCTCACTTCCTTCCCTAGCTCTTTTTTTTGCTTTTGTCTGTTTTAACAAACGCCTGTGCTGTTTGTGTGCAAACCACTGTCACAGCATCTTGCTGAATTCAACAGCAGATTTAGTTCTTCCCTTACGAAGAGTTTTGGACTACAGCTTTTCATAAGTAAGCAGTTACTCTGCTCTCTGTTGGAATTTTGTGCAGCCCAGTTCAAAAAGCAGAAATAATCCTTTCCAGGCACAGTATGACTGGGGCAACAGTTGGACCAGTACTTGCCATATTTCCTTGTCTGCTCTCTACTCTGGTACATCTAGCCTCCAACTCCTCCTTCACTTACGGCCAGCTTCTGATAGGTACCTTGGGCCAAAATCTGGGACTGGGTGGTCTGTCATCCGTGTTCCCTTATCTCTGCTTAGTTCATGATAGTGCTTTCCTTGGGCTTATGTCCTGCTGAATTTAAGGAGCAAAATCCACAGTTATGGCAGACTTTTTTCAAACTCAACTTTTTTACTTTGTTCTCAGTGAAAGATTTGAGGCATACTGAGCTGCTGCCCTCTGAATGCCCACCCTGTATGGTTACGGTGGTCTTTCCAGGGCTGGTGATCTTGGAATACAAGATCTGTTTTGGTTTTTTTTTTTGAAAGTGGGTCTGACATTGCTGTGTTACTTGCCAAGGAGAGTACCCCTGTGCTCTGGGAATGGGGTGGTGTGGCATATGGGTTTTAAAAGGTGCTAGTGTGCAACATGGTTTCACTTCTAGTCCCTACCCGTGAAGTAGCCCACTACTCAAGTAGCAGGACTGCAGGCCATGCTGATGTCTTCTATCAAACTGATGCAGGTATTGTCTCAGATATCTTCCTCCAGCAGAGGCTAAACTGACTCTTAAACCTCGAGGTGGAGCTGTGCTCAGTTCTCACTCTTCAGATCCTGTCTGCATCTGTCCAGGCTTCATTAACTATCTGAATGTTGTAGATTTCTTCCCCTCCAAGTGCTTTCTCGGAGTGTGAGTTGGACAACTTAGTTACAGCATTTGCCCAAACCTTAGACATAATTTAGTGTTAAAATGCTAGTGGTACTTTTTGAAAGTGGGGAGAGGGCTGCCACTAGCTGCCAGAGCCCAGGAAACCTGCTGGTAGCTGTCTGCCTCTAACCTAGTCAGCATGCTGGCAACTGAGTACTACAAGTTGGATGTTCTTACCCATTTTACTTGACTTATTTGTACAGCTCAGGGAAGCTCCCAAACCTGAGAAATTTTAGACCCAGGTACCTTCAGTCGTTCCTTAGGGAACACTCATGCTGCTGGGTGATCTCAGCTTCAGTGGTCCCCAGGCATCTGCTTCTAGATCCATCCAGTTACTTTCTGTAGCATCTGTAGAGGTTCATGGCATTGATGCTGTTGTAGGAGGTGGGAATGTCAGCACATGATCAGTGTCCCTTTGGAAGCCGGAGAACTGGCTATTATATCTACATGTGCATCTCTGATTCCTCTTAAGCCTGCATAAAGCATTGAACAAGGCAGATAAGGAGGCTTTTTTTGTGAGACGGACAAGGGAGGTACTTTGTACTGCATTGAGCATTTAACCTATGCAGTTCCCAGGGGAGTGTAAAACTCTCTGCCTCTTACATGTTAAGATAATGGCTCTGCTTGCTCAGGGAGTGACAGTGTCTGTGGCAAGAGTGTGTGTGTGAAACCAAGGCACTGCTGGTTTAAACATGAGATCATGTACTGCCACCCTGTGGGCCCAGTGCAAGGCTGCTGGGGCAGGACCCATTTCTGCATTCTGCAGGATATAACTTTATACGGAACCCAGACTTACAGTGCCTGCAGTCCTGGGTGCGTCATACTTCTCATAGTCTGGACATCTGTGCCATGGTAAACATCGAGAGCTTGCTTTAGGAACGGCAACATGAGGAGTCTGCTCTGCGTAGGAACATTATGGGGAGTGGTATTTGGCCTGTCTGTCACTCTCTGCTCTACCTTGTGTTCAGGTGGTGCACAATGGGACAAGTCTGAAAAGCCATTTCACTGCTAGGAGTGCTGGGTTTCCTGAGGGGAGCTAAAGGTCAAAGTCCCTCATCTTGTTTGTGCTTATTAGCTACCTAATTAATGATGAGCTGGCCTGCTTTGTTCCTGTCCTCAGGTAGCCTTAAGCCTAACCTGCCTCTTTCTCCCTTCCTCCCTTTTCTTGCTATTGACCTGCTTGCCTGTTAACCCTGTGTGCACCACACTTGCTGCTATACATCTACTTCTTGATTTTCTGCGTGTGACTGGACCCCGCCTGTAGCATCAGGTAGGAAACCTCCCTGTGCCTCTCAACACAATCCCTAGTGCTCTTAGCATCCAGGCTCTAAGCCTCCTGTTAGATGCGTGTTAGGCTAGTGCTGGTGTGTAACTGTGACTGCAGTCATTAAGAAGCAGTCCTTGTGGACCAGCTGTCTTGTGGCTCTAGGGTTTTATATTGATAAGGGTGTGAAATGGCCTGTCAGCTGCTTCTCTGCTTACATGGATTGATGTGACAGTCTGAGACAAGACTTGAATGTCATTGGTGGAGCCCATGCTTCCCTGCATCTAAATGTAGCCTAATGGACAGGTAACAAAATGGAAAAACCTTTCCTGCTGTCTTTATGACCAATTTTTAGTTAGACATAGGATTTGCTGTATTGAGGAGAGAATGGCCAAATTGGGGTTGGGGGGGTGGTGACAGCACCCATATCTAAGTGTCAAAAGCAGCTGTGTGTAATAAATGGCAAGCGCTTGCTCTTAGATTTAGAGCAAGCTTTCTTAGTCTTTGAGTTTATCTAGAGGTCTAAGATGTCATTTCTTCCCTTCAGACTAAGGAAGAGCAGTCCCAGATCACCAGCCAGGTGACTGGACAGATTGGATGGAGACGTGAAGGGATCAAATACCGTCGCAATGAACTGTTTCTTGATGTGCTGGAGAGCGTGAATCTCCTGATGTCCCCCCAGGGTAAGTAGGAGGTGTTGAGCTGGCATCTTTTCCCCTTCAGGGTTTGTGAGTAGGACTTACGTGAGTGTTCTGAACTGTGCTCTTCTCTCCACCAGGTCAGGTTTTGAGTGCCCATGTCTCTGGCAGAGTGGTGATGAAGAGTTACCTGAGTGGAATGCCAGAGTGCAAGTTTGGCATGAATGACAAGATTGTCATTGAAAAACAGGGCAAAGGGACTGCGGATGAAACGGGGAAAAGGTAAGAGGCATTGGAGTAAAAGCCACTTGCCACCAGAGCCCCTTATGAGAGGGTGGCACTTGGTAGCTTTTCTGATCTGACAGATTAAGCTAATCTTTTCTTCCCTTCAGATGTTACTGATAACTTTTCTCTGGGTAGGTCAGCTGTCATGCAAGCTACCAGCCTGAAGGCCTCAATACAGAGGGCTTCTCTACAGCTCTTCAAGTATTAAGATTCAAACATAGTGTTAAGTGTGGAGTTCTTGCAGCTGGAAGCACTTCCCCAAGGTAGATTTTCTCAAACTTGTGTCTCAAACAGTTCTAGTCAGTGCAGAGACTCTTGTTCATAGGATGCAGTAGTAGTGCTCCCAAGGAACAATGAAGGAGCCCCTCTGACTATAGTCTGCTCTACCTGGACTATTCCCACCAACTAGAACAGCTGATAGACTAGCACTGGGTAAGCCCCTCCTGCTGACAGACAGGTGGTCAGTGGCTGTGTGGGTTGGAGGCTCATCCCTTCTGGGAGCCCAGCTACCTTCTTTCCTAGCTGCACTCAGTCAGTACCCACATGGAAGCTGAAAACAGGTCTTATGCCTTTTCCAGCCTTCCTGCATGGGATGAAGAGATAAAAGGAAGGGAACTGCCACTTTTTTCTCACTAATCATTTGTAACTCAACTGTGTTTCTCTTAGTTGTTTGTTTTTTTGCTGACCCCCAGTGAATTGGGAAGGTAGATAATCTGCTTCAGCTGTGTGTGCACTCTGCTGTCCCCTGTCTCTTGCTTCATGTGACTTGTGCATGTAACTTGGATCTCAGACACTTTCCATGATGGTTCCTGGAAATGGAGCTGAGCTGCTATTTGCCTTTTCTCTCAGAACCAGGCCAAGAGCTATCACTTCACTGTCACCTTTAAGCCATCTTTCCTGTACCTGAATCTAGCTAGTAATGTGGATGAGCTTCAGGTGGCTGCCCGGTGGGGATGTAGCTTAGTGAAAACATCATCTGTGTAGGCCTCTGAAGAGTCAGTAATGCTATCCCAAAGCTTCTGTGTTGTTAGTGCCTTTGCCTGCAAATGTGCTACCTTCTTGAGTTACAGAAGTAAGATGGACAGGGACTCTTGCTGGGTAGTTCTCCATAGCTGTGGTTCTTTGGTGGGCAAGAGCTTGGAGACGTCACTCTGCAGAAGCATTTAGTTATGAGGTGACCAAAAAGGACAGCTGCTGCTAGTTGCTTTTTGGTATCTAGCGTCTGGTAACCCCAAAGCCCGAGTAATGCTGCCGGAGACGTGGAGCGGTACTAGGCAGCAGGGCTTTCCCAGCAGTGTTCCAAAGAAAGAGGAACGAGTCAGCTAATGGCTGTCATCTGGGCAACAGATTAGGAGAGACTAACTCCCACTTACGAAGCACAAACTACACCACTGGGTTGTGTAACTAAACAGCCAGTCAGCCTGAGGTCAGTCCCATTTGTGCAGGTAATGGTGGTTCCTAGGACAAATGAACCTGCCTGCAGTGCTTATACCATCTCAGCACACTTGCATGGTTGTCCTGTTGCTCCCAGCAGTTGAGCAGCCTGGATATGACAGTGCTACATTGCTGTACCTTCTCTACACTGCTGCCTCTTCTATTGCAACCATCTTCTCACTTTCTAGTCCATGTCAGTAGTTGAGAAGAATTCTTGGCTGACTTCAGGACCTGTAGCAAGGAAGGTATTCTCAGACACTAGAACCCAGCACAAGCTGAGTGCTGGCAGGTTAGGCTAGTGCACCTGGATGGACAGATGGTAGCTATGTAGATTTTTAGAAGTGAGAGATACAAACTTTTATGACATAATATTGTCGTCTTTGGCAACTTGGTTCAGAATCAAAACACCTGCTAGCTATGTGGAAATCAACAGCTGTTAAGAGATTTCTGAACAGGAAGACCCTGAACCTGCCATCTCCTGGCTGTGTGGCAGTAGGATAGCTTTGTGGACAGGAAAGTGCTTTCTCTCCTTTGAACTGTGCTGCAAGAAGACTTGGGCTAGCAGAGTTGCCTTTGCAGTACTGAAGTGCTGCTGGCAAGCAAACCCTGAGCATTGTGGTGTTGGCTGTGACAGAATGGTACTCTAATTTCTCTCCTCTTTGGGTAGAGGAGGGAGAGAATTATTTCAAACAAGCTTCCTGAAACATGATTTTTGTGGTGGCAAAACAAGGAAAGTCTGAGCCCAGAGGCTGCTGTCCCCTAAATCTCTCCCTGTCTCCCCATTTCCTGGACACTTGCGATGGCAGCGTGCTCTGTAGAGTAGTTTCGGCCTGGGCAGACTTTGCACCAAGATACCAGGGCTGCAGCTTGCACTTGTTAACTGTCTTGTTTTTTTAGCGGCAAACAGTCAATTGCCATCGACGACTGCACTTTCCACCAGTGTGTGAGGCTCAGCAAGTTTGATTCGGAGAGGAGCATCAGCTTCATTCCACCAGATGGAGAGTTTGAGCTCATGAGGTACGGTGGTGGGGGATGAACAGGCTGGTGTTGACATCTGCTTGCTGCTACAATAGTGTTGCTGCTCTCAGGCAGACTTGCGGCCCTTGAGCACCTAACAAATATGCACTTGCTTTCTTTCTTTTCAGAGTGGAATCTGTAGGGTGTCCCACATCCTTCTGTTACAAATGTGGTAGAAGCCCAGCTGCATGGTTTTCTTTGCCACGACCATAGTGTTGGATGTGGGTTTCCATACCCTTTAGCTTGCTGTATCTGGGTTTTTTAGTGCTTAAAACTGGTGTCCTTGAACAGGGCCATTGGCAGGAAACAGATATAAAACTTGGGACTCAAGAAACCATCAGTGCCCTAGGGCAGCACAGGTCTTACTGCTGCCACGTTCTAGGGTGGCTCCCTTTTCTGGCTGATGTTTCCAAGCTGTTCCCTGTATGCAGAGGCTGCCTATTTAGGAAGGTGGTACAATTTGAGACTGTAAGGGAGTTAACGCCTTCTCAGAGTTCACTGTTGCTTCCATCCCTGCAGATACCGAACCACTAAGGACATCATCCTTCCCTTCCGTGTGATCCCACTGGTGCGAGAGGTGGGTCGGACCAAGCTGGAAGTGAAGGTGGTGATCAAATCAAATTTCAAACCTTCCTTGCTGGCCCAGAAGATAGAGGTAAGAGAACAAAAACTTATCTCTTGTGCCTGGGAATTGTGCCTGTACTTTGTCCCCTGCTGCAGAGTCCCTACAGATGAGTTTTCAAGCTTGTACAGGATTAAAAGAGTGAACTGAATGCCCCACAGATGCGTGGTGCTACTGTGCTGTGGAAGGGGAACTGCTTTAGAGTAGGGAGGTGGAAGTTATTTTCACTTGCACAGCCACCTTGGCAGAGGTGCAGCAACTGTTCACTTAATGTCTTGGCCACCGTGAAACGTTCATGTTCTTCCGTCTGCATGATCTGAGGGTATGTCAGACAGGCAGCAGGCTATGAGCTGTGTGAGATGGGCTAAGGGTGGCTTTGCAGCTTAGTCCCCTTCTAGGAAAGGCTTATTGCTGCAAAGCTAGGCTGTCCAGAGCCTGGTGCAGCCAGACCTCCCTGGCCAGCCTGGCATCCTGCCTGACACTAGCCAGGTTTCCTGCTCCACATCTGCAGTTTGGAGAGCTCTGCCCTGGTCCTCACTGACTGTTGTGGATTCTGAAGATCTGTTTGAGCCTTTACTTCAAAGGAAGAAACTGGAGAGCTAGCCTAGGATGCCTTGTGGCAGCTGATGCTCTCTGGGCCCTGAGATGGGAGAGGGAAGGCCAAAGGGTCCAGGACAGCAGCTGTGTTCTCCTGGGAGGAAGTGGTCTTCCCCTGAGAATGCAGAGTGCCTAGGCTGCAGTGTCCTTGCCCCTGCTCACCAGACTCTGCCTTCCAGGTCCGGATCCCAACACCTCTCAATACCAGTGGAGTACAAGTCATCTGTATGAAAGGGAAGGCAAAGTACAAGGCCAGTGAGAATGCCATTGTCTGGAAGTAAGTGAGCGTGTTGGGTCTGGGGTGCTGCAGGGCCAGGGCTTGGGGAGGCAGAGTCTGTTTAGTGCTCCTGTCTGCCCTGAGCGCATGTAGTGAAGGGGAGAATAAACTCAGGTACCTCCTTGTTTCTGGACTTCCTTTGATAGGATAAAACGCATGGCTGGAATGAAGGAATCCCAGATCAGTGCAGAGATTGAGCTGCTGCCCACCAATGACAAGAAGAAGTGGGCTCGGCCCCCAATCTCCATGAACTTTGAGGTGAGTCCCTGTCTGCCTTCCAGGGTGCAGCTAACTTTTTGGAGAGGTTTTGTCAGTTCAGTCCCTTCTGCCCTCAGGGAACTCTACAGGTTTGAGTGCTCCCTGTCCCAAGCTGCCATATGATTCTTTGATATGAGGCCAGCCAGGTGGCAAAGCCAATGGAAGAAAATTGCCCTTAAAGCCACTGGAGTCTGTCACCATGCATGCAGGGAGTTGAGAAGGGAACAAGTGGCTCTTGGTGTCCTTTTCTAGATGCGTAGCCAAAGGGTCTTCTCGCTCTTGTACGGAGAGCATCTTACCCCTCTGTTCCAATGCTCTCTGTTGCCTTTCCCTTTCTCAATAGGTCCCGTTTGCACCCTCTGGGCTGAAGGTGCGCTACCTGAAAGTCTTTGAGCCAAAGCTGAACTACAGTGACCATGACGTGATAAAATGGGTGAGGTACATCGGCAGGAGCGGGATCTATGAGACCAGATGCTAGCCCCAGCAGGCTGGCAGGCTCCCTCTTCTCCAAGCCATCCTCTGCCTCTCCTCAGTCTTCAACTGCATTCAGAGAAAACATCTGCCTGGCCCCTCTACGGAGATTGAAAGTCCCTGTGGCTCACCTTGGGAGCGGACTTGCCTGCCTGTGCTTGGTTACCACCCATGCTGCAGCTGAAGTTCAGAACCCAGTCGTGTGCAGGGGTGCAGTCAGCCTCCTGCTCCCTGTCCCAGGGTGGGGAAGGGCTAGTCTAACTCCCATCCCCTCGTGATCTTTCTAGGGAACGTCCACCATTAAAATCCTCTTCTGTTGGTGTCTCACTACTTGCATCATATCCTAGTATTTTTGAAGTTCTTGTGCATATGTACTCGTAGAATAGACCTAAACATAGACTGGACAAATCTGAGTTGAAGTTACCCTGGCTTATGTACTAGCTATTGCTGTTGTGGTAGATGTTGCTGGCCAGTCTGAGATGCCTGGGGTGGTGAGTTTGTCAGGCCTCCACCAGAGGAGATGGTGGGCTCACCGGTCTCACCACCACCTTATATTTCTTGCAAAGTCGTCAGTATAGAGTCCTGCCGCAGGAAGGTTTGTGACCAAAAAGGATGAGGGTTTAGACTCTTGCTGGTGTGTATGTGGGTGGCACAGCATTTCAGGTCCTTAGAGCACTTACCCCTACCACTTGCTGGCTCAAGCCAGTCTGTCCTTTCCAAACAAATTGGAAACATGGCCCCTCTGTCCCAGGGAGTGCAGGTCAGCTGAGCTCTGTCAGGATCTGAGCAGGGTCTGTCCTCGGGAACCTAAAATGCGGTTGGCAGTAAGAGCCCACTGTCCCAGCCTGCCCTCTCCACACTTCTACCAAATGCTTCTGGGCCATAGGAATGCTGCTGCCACCCACAGTCCTGCTTCTGGTAGTGTGGTCTCCATTTTGTACACTTTGTGATTTGTCCAGCTCTGAATCTAATAAAGTATGTAGAATGGAGAAAGCTATCCCTGCTGCTGTTTGGGACTTCTGCTGCAAGTGCCTGGGCTGTCCTCTGGGCCTGTGCCAGAGTGCCTTGGGGCTGCGGCTGCTGCTTCCTCAGCCCTGGGCTCCTGGCGGTTAGTAGGCAGAAAGAACAAGTGATGCTTTTGCTTCCCCCAGTGCCATGCTGCTGCAGCTCCCTGGGCCCAGGAGGGGGCTTCCCCCCAGGAAACCTGCAGCGGGCTTGCCCTGACCCTGGCTGCCCTCATGTAAAGGTGGGTCCAGCCCCCTGCAAGCCTGGATTCTCTGCCTGAGCCTGGCCTCGGTGAGCCCGGGTGCCTTCTCCTTGATTATTTTTTTTTTCAGCTGCTCACAGAAGTTTTCCCTTTCGCCTCGGCTTGCGGGGGCCTCTGCCGGGTAGCTGCAGGTAGAAGCAGCTGCTGCAGCAGCTGTAACTGGCCCTTGGCTCAACACCCTCTGCCTTTAACCCGCGTCTGTGTCCGTCCCGGGCGGCTTTCCCCGCCCGCTCAGTGCCGAGGGGCCGCTCGTCCCGCCGGCGGTGGCACCGGCCCCGGTACCGGCGCTCCGCAGGGCGGCTGCACGTGGTAGCGGGGGGCGCCCCCTGGCCGCGCGCGCAGGCGCGCGCCGCCCCGGACTCCACTTCCCGGAGGTCCCCGCGCGCATGGCGGCCGCCCGCCTCCTTCCCGGCAGCCCCCGCGCCCGCGCCGTCCCTTCCGCCTCTGCCGCGGTGCCGGGCTCCGTGCGGCGGCGGCGGCGGCACCGGGCCGCACCGCGGCCGGGCCCCGCTCCGGCTCTGCCATGGCGTCGTGCGCCGACATCCTCCGCAGCGAGTTCCCCGACCTGGACAGCGAGGTGTTCGCTTACGTGACGGGTGAGCGGTGCGCGCCTCCCCGCGGCTCGGCCTCCCGCCCCGCCGCATGTCGCGACACCTCCCCGCTGTCGCGACAGGCGGCCGCGCCCGAGTCGCGGCCGGCGGCCGAGGAGGAGGGGCGGGGTGGCGGGAGCGGGCGGGTGCCACCTGTCGGCCGCATCGCGATACGCGGCCGGCCGTCGCGACAGCGCGCGAGCGGAGGGGAGTGCAGCGCCGGCGCCGTGTGCCCGCAGGGATCCTGCACGGCAGCGGGGCGGACTTCGAGTCGGTGGACGAGCTGGTGGAGGCGGTGGGGGAGCTGCTGCGGGAGGTGTCGCAGGACGCCAAGGACGACGGCGCCATCCGGGAGATCTGCCAGCGCCTCTTCAACACCCTGCAGCTGTAAGGGTCGCCCCCGCCCCGGCCCCCGCCCGCCCTCACGCCCTCCTCACCCTCCTCCTCTTCCTCCTCTGCCGCAGGGACGAGGGCCGGGCCCAGCGCTGCAGCCAGGTGCTGCTGGACGCCCCCATCCAGCTCTCCCAGATCACCGACGGGTATGGTGAGTGGCACCCGCCAGAGACCCCCAGCCACGCGTCGTGTCCCCCCCGCAGCGCCCTTCTTGCTGTCGGGGTGCTGGCAGCAAGGACGGGCTCAGGGCCTCGGGCGTGCGCTCGCCTGACCTTGGGGGAGCGGTTCCCCCCTGCCCTGTGTGCCTCGGGCTCCCCCTCACAGGTGCACCCGTCTTTCTCTGTCTGCTGCCGAGCTGTGGCCAGTGGCACCTGGCTGCCCGCAGGGCAAGCTGGGGTGGGAGGAGAGGAGCCACCCTCGGTCCCCGCATCCCATTAGGAGAGGGGACAGTTGTGCCTGGTCATGGGCAGCCGTTAAGGCAGCACTTGGTGGAGCTTCCCTGGAGGACGCGCTCACCAACCCAACCATCTTGTTGCAGCGGATGCCAGCGTGGACCTGCTTCCCGGGCTGTTGCTGAAGAGAGGCCAGACCTCGGTAAGTGGGGGGCTGTGCCCTCCTTCGTAAGCCAGCAGACCCAGTGGGAGCCACTAATGCGCGGGTCTGCAGGTGCCCTGCCCTGCTCCGGCCACCTCGGAGAGCAGCCGGGACAGGCAGCTGTCCTGGTTAGGGACACAGCTGGAGGGGGTACTGCCCCTCCTTGTCAGGTTCGCTGTAATTTGGGAAACTCTTGACCTTGGTCTGGTAAAGAGGCTCAACAGGAGTTAACGGCTTATTAATTTGACAAGATGTATTTTGCTGTAATTTCTTAATGACTTTCAAAGTGTGGTTGAGGCAGTGGTGGTGCTCAGAGCGCAGCTTCTCTGACTTTCACAAGGACCTTTGGCTTCTACATCAAGGCCTTTGATTGAGAAAATAGGATGTACTGGGATGACATCTTGCTGTATTCAATGAGAGATAAAATCCTGGCTAATGGTTAGATGTTGGATGTTACAGATGAGAAGTTAGCAGGGAGCAGCTGTTTTCCAGAGAGCTGCTGCGGGGAGGTTGTAAGCCCAGCCTTAGAAATTGCTGTGGGTTGTCATGGTTTGAAAAATAAGAGCAGGAGTTGAGAAGTTTGGAAGCAGTTACGCTCCGTGACCTGGAGGAAGTTGGAACATCTTTACCGATGAAATGCGTAGCTGCTCAGGAGCAACCTGGCTTGCCCTCTGCGTTGGATGTGCCAAAGTTTGAGTATGGGTGAGGTGCGGACGGCGGTAGCTGTACAGCATGGGCAGTCTCTCTACCAGGCTGGTCTCTTTTAGAGCTCTCCCTTCCTGGGGTAACGTGTTGAGGACGAGAACCCCTCGCTTGGAGGCTGAGACCAAACGTGATCCCCGCATCTCTGAATGGGAGTCTTAAGTGAAAGCTGGCAGCTGTTGCTGGTTTTGGCACCGGAGTTGTTGCTGCTGGGTTCACTTTGGCTCTCATGTCCGCAACTCAAAAAGGATCTTAAGAAAAATTGGAGACGATTCAGAGAAGGCCTCGGGAGGCCTCTCAAGTTTTGGAGGACATGTCTTGCTGGGAGATTCAGGGAGCTCAGTATAGTTTACAGAGTGACTCAATCTGTCTGTAGGTACGGGGTCGCAGCTCCAGTAACAAGACGCTCTTCAGTCTAGCATGCAGGTCTGTAATGTGCTCCGGTGGCTGTAGAGTTGCCTAGAAATATCTAGGAGTGTTCTTGGTCAGCCACAAATATTTGACTTGACGCAGGAATAAGCTGGAGCGGGCTGAGAGCCTGGCCAAGACCAGAGGCCAGATTAAAACACTTGGCTCCTTCTTGCCTTCAGGTTTAATTAAATGTTTTTTGTCTCTGTCATGATTGGTCCACTGCGTAAGCTGAGCTTGTTCCAAACTGGCTAAAGTTTAACGTATTGGGAAGGGAAACACCTCATGGTCCACGGCGAGGGTGGGCGCAGGGTGTGGCGGAGGAGGCACTGGGGTAGCAGGGTGCTGCTGTTGAAGTGATTTGGCTGACCCAGGTCCCCAAACTACAGAAACTGGCCGTACCTTAGGGTCAGCCAAACCCTTTGCCTTGCCGAGGCAGAACTGTTGCGTATGAGCAGTTGATTTAGGACGCCATTCCTGAAGTGACTTCCTGGCCTGATTAGCTTTGTCAAAATGCACTTGAGTCTGTCCCAGGTCCCCCATCCTACCTCCCTCCTGCCCTCCCTCCCTTCCTTCCAGGTGTGAGGGGTCGATTGATCTCTTTTCTCCTGGAGTTGGGCTTTTGGGGCTTTTGCTGAAGATGCTCTCTCTTCTTTAAACTCTCTGGTTTGTGCCCCAGATGGTGAATGCCAAGAAACTGGAGAAGGCAGAAGCCAGGCTGAAAGCCAAGCAGGACAAGAGGATGGAGCGGGATTCCCTGAAGTCATCTGGCCCTCTGTGAGTATGGAGGGCACCTCGAACATCCCCGTCCCGTTCTGCTGAACGTGTCTGGGATCTGGCTGTACCAGAGCTTTCCTGTTGAGGCCCCTTCTCTGTCTTCTGCCTGCCCACAGGGTCCTTGAGGAGGCATCTGCCAGCCAAGCTGCCAGCAAGAAGGAAACGCGCATGGAGTCATCAGGCAAGAACAAGTCGTATGATGTGCGCATTGAGAACTTCGATGTGTCCTTCGGTGAGCGGTGAGTGCAGGTGGGGAGGTGGGACAGATCCTGGCTAGGGTTTTGGACCATCGGGAATTGAGACTGGATTGGAGAGTGGTTGAGAAATTACAGAGGGTATGGGAAAGATCAGAAAGCAAGGTGGGCACCTGACCTTCTTGGCTTTGGGCAGGAGAAGTCTGTGATAGTTGCTTGGCTCCAGCACAGCCTGAAGTATGGTGGGGGCAGGTGGGTGCCGGTTATCTCCCTCTCCGTGGGCCAGTCTGACCAGGTACCTGCCTGTTCTCTTGCTTTAGTGTCCTACTGGCAGGAGCAGACCTGAACCTGGCATTTGGACGGCGCTACGGGCTGGTGGGCAGGAACGGGCTGGGGAAGACCACGCTGCTGAAGATGATCGCCAGCCGGAGCCTGCGCATCCCCTCGCACATCAGCATTCTCCACGTGGAGCAGGAGGTGGCAGGGGACGAGACGCCGGCGCTGCAGAGTGTGCTGGAGTGCGACACCACTCGTGAGAGCCTGCTGCGGGAAGAGAGGGATCTGACAGCTAAGATTAATGCTGGCAGGTGAGATGTTGCCGCTGGGTTTCCAGCCCTTCTATGGCTGGACCACGAGGTCTCGTTCTGAGGTCTCTACCTTGAAATGAAGGGCTCCGGCCCACCTTAGTCCTGCTTGGGGAGATCAGCCTCCCCCAGCACTCAAACCCTGATCCTGGTCAGTCCCACATGCCCCTCTTTGTCCTGCCCCAGGGGAGAAGGGACAGAAGGCGCCAGGCTATCGGAGATCTATGCGAAGCTGGAGGAAATTGAGGCAGACAAGGCCCCAGCAAGGTGAGACAGCCCCGTGAGCACCGATGTCTGTTGGCATGGCCAGAGCTGGGCAGTGGTTTGGGGTGCGGGGCGTGGTAGGGTGATGCTGCGGCCCTGGGATCCAGCATGTGGGGACAGGGAGCTCTCCCTACTGCTCTTCTTGGCTCTTCTTCTGTCACAGCACTGCTGGGTTAGGAGTAGTCGAGCTTTGCCCTGAAGCTGGAGGGATTTTTTTTGCCCCAAATGGTTTGCATTGTTGCTGTTCCTCCTCTTGGACCTCCCCAGGTTCCTGGTGTCTGGGGAACATTTCTAGGATGTTGGCAGTAGTGATTCTCTTCCTGGCCAAAGAGCTGAAAACTTTTTGCAAATCGCCTGGGACTTCATGTGGATGCTGTGCCCTGCTGGGCTGCATTTCCCAGCCAAACGCCACTCTTGAGTGTGCAGGGAAGTTTTCCTGCGCCAGAATGGCTTTAAACCATGCAGCAGAGTCCCCTTGGTGGCCGTGGGTCCGAGACCTCGGACTGTACTCTGCCATTGGATGCTGTAGCTGGATTCCAGTTCTCTCCCCTTCTCCCCAGGGCGTCTGTCATTCTTGCCGGGCTGGGCTTTAATGCAAAGATGCAACAACAGACAACCAAGTAAGTCTCCAAGCTCTGGGCATCGAGACAGAAATGGGTCTGGGGAGACATTGTTCCTAGTGAGCCCCCAGGCACTGCTGTGGCTCTAAGGGAGGGGAGCCCTGTGGGAGAGGGAGGGTCTATTCCTGCCCATTCGATGTGGTTTCCTGCCCTGGGGGTGCCAAGCCACCTGCCTGCTGGACCATGGATCTTGTGCTGTGCCCAAGATCTCCTCAGGGACAAGCTGTCTCTGGGTGACAGCAGAGCTGAAAGGGCCACGGGGGAGCAGGGAGCCTGGCAGGCAGGCAAACGCAGAGTTGTTCTGTGTTAAACAGTAACCCCTCTCTGCAACCTCTTCTCTCCTTAGAGAGTTTTCCGGAGGCTGGAGAATGAGACTGGCCTTAGCCAGAGCCCTCTTTGCCAGGTTGGTGTCCAGGCCTTCATTCTATGGGGTTAAGCCTCCTTGCTGTCCGTACTGCGAGGTGCAGGGGTGCTGCCTGGGGGTCCTCTCGACTCAGGCTCTTGGGGTGGGGAGCGTTGGAGGCATCACAGCGCTGCGTGTGTGGTGAAACACGTTCTGCACTGACCCTGTGCTCTTTTTGCTTCTGATACCCATGTCTTGTTTTTCCTAGGCCAGATCTCCTTCTGCTGGACGGTAAGTTGATACTGCGAGTCCCCTCTGACACCGCTGCTGGGCCTGCCTGTGCTCTTGCTGGGGTTGGGAACGCACCGTGGCCTTTAGCTGCCTGCTCAAAATAGCCCTGTGTGACAGGGCTGGACTGGCAGAGCTGTCAGTACTCCCCTGGCAGAGCTGGCGGTGGTGCGGGGAAGTCTGCTTGGGCAGCCGCTTTCACTGCACTCAGCAGAGCTCTGCCCCGTGCCCCAGCTGGGTGGTCTGCGTGTCGTCCTGCCCCAAGCGGTCCCTTTCCCTCGCCTGTCCCTGTGACGTGCCCTGGCTGCCAGCCTGCGCTGGGGGGAGTCCCTTCACCGCAGGGGGTGACCCTGCATCTGGGCGAGATGCTGCTGCTGGGCATCAGGGTCTGGGTACCGATATGGAGTGGGGGGAGTGTTCCTGGCTGAGCCTTGGCCCCTGTGCCCACACCCCATCACACCCTACATGTCTGCTGTCCCCTGAGCTCGGGGGGGAGGTCCCTAGTCAGGTCTCTTCCTCCACAGTACTGATCACTAGCCTTTCCTGTGTAAAAAAGTGTAATCCAGCCGTCCTCATCCCTCCTGACCTCAGTGCCTCTTTCCCTTCCCTCAGAGCCAACGAACATGCTGGACGTGAGGGCCATTTTGTGGCTCGAGACCTACCTGCAGGTAGGGGGTGGCGGGAGGCCCCAGGACAGAGTGAGGGCGAGGGATGGAGATGTCCTCTGGGCTGGTGTCTCGCCTTGCTGGGTGGTGGGACCAAGCCCTGCACACTGGCTCGATGATGCTCAGGCCTCCCTCTTGCTGTCTTCTCCAGACCTGGCAGTCGACCATCCTCGTGGTGTCCCACGACAGGAACTTCCTGAACGCGGTGGCCACGGACATCATCCACTTGCACTCGCAGCGGCTGGACACATACCGTGGGGACTTTGAGAACTTCATGAAGATCAAGGAGGAGCGGCTGAAGAACCAGCAGCGAGAATACGAAGCCCAGCAGCAGTACCGCGAGCACATCCAGGTACTGGGAGAAGCCAGTACTGCTGGGGCACTCTTCTCCCAGCCTTGTCCCTTTCTCCGTGGATGTGGCTCTCTTGTTGCAGGAGGTTTGGCAGCGGAG
Source organism: Gavia stellata (assembly GCF_030936135.1). Lineage (NCBI taxonomy): Eukaryota > Metazoa > Chordata > Aves > Gaviiformes > Gaviidae > Gavia > Gavia stellata. The sequence continues at coordinate 19,743,991 of NC_082604.1, forward strand.
TGGGGTGGCTAGGGCTGAAGGGGACCTGGAGCTCTCTGATGCATTTCTCTGTTGTAGGTTTTCATTGATCGCTTTCGCTACAACGCCAACCGGGCATCCCAAGTGCAGAGCAAGCTCAAGCTGTTGGAGAAGCTGTGAGTGCCTGCCCTGCTCCTCTCTGCAGGTGGGGAGGGGGCAGTGCTCATGGGAAGAAACAGAGGTTCCCAGGTGCCTGGGAGATACGGGGGTGGTTTGGGCTTTGGGTGCTCTGTCCCTGGTCCAGAGGCTTTGGCTAGGATGAGATGTCACAGAGCTGACACCTTCTGGTGTGAGAACAGCCCCCCAGTGCAAGGCACCTTGGTTATGCATCTCCTCTTCTTGCAGGCCAGAGCTGAAACCTGTGGACAAGGAGTCTGAGGTGATCATGAAGTAAGTGTCCCCTGAGCCCTTGCTTGGAGGGCACCTGGCTCCCTTTCTGATGTGAGCTCCTCCTGGGTCCTGTCCCAGCTGGGACAACCACCCCTTCCTGCAGGACAACCTTACTCTGACAGGGAGCCCAGACAGGCCCCTGCATTCAGGCTGGGTTCCCTCCTGGGGCTAAGGCTGCAGTTCCCTTCTTGGAACCATCCTTCCCAGAGGCCCTGCATGGTAGGGAGACTCCCTTGCCACCTGGAGAGTTGCAGAGACTGTTCTGGGGGGCTGGGAGCAGGGTCTCTGGAGTTCCTGGACATCTCTCACCTCTTCCTGCCTTCCCAGGTTCCCCGATGGCTTTGAGAAGTTCTCCCCCCCAATCCTGCAGCTAGATGAAGTAGACTTCTATTACGACCCAAGTCACTACATCTTTCATTCCCTCTCCGTCTCTGCTGATCTGGAGTCCCGCATCTGTGTGGTACGTGGGATTGCAGGATAACGGTGGTTACGAGGGACCTTGGGAGGTCCCTGCTCGAAGCAGGGCCAGCTTTGATGTTAGGTCACGTTGCTCATGTGCTTGTCCAGTTGAATTCCGGATATCTCCAGAGAGGACTATTTCTCTCATTCCTCTGGGTCCCATTGCAGCATTTGATCATCCTCATTTTGAGGAACATTGCAACATTTTTCCTAATACCAGTTAGAATTTGTGACTTGTGCCTGTTGCCTTTCATCCTTTCACTGGGCACCTCTGAGAAGAGACTGGGTCCATCTTCTCTGTAACTCCTTGTTAGCTGACAACAGCAGCATGTAGTGAGGGGCTCCTGCTACAGTGGATGGGGCAGCAGAGAGACGCTATGTGCTTGCAAATGAGGCTGGGACCAGGTAATCCTTAGGCTCGAGGGCTGGGGAGGGAACATCTTCTAGCACTGCTGCTTGTGGTGCTCGTTGTTGATAGAAATGCAGCTTCCAGAGCCACTGGTTAGACCCTTATCCTGCCCCCCTCCGCTGCGTGATCATCCAAGAGAGCTGAAATTCCCTGATCACTGCCCCCCTCTCCGAAGTAACTTCATGGGTTTCACGTTCTCCAATGCTGCTGCTGCTTCTCTAGGTTGGGGAAAACGGAGCTGGCAAGTCGACCATGCTAAAGATCTTAATGGGGGAGCTGGCACCAGTCAGAGGGATCAGACATGCTCACAGGTACCTGGTAGGAAGGGCTGGGAGACTGGGAGGAATGGTGCAGTCGGAGGGCTTCTGGGCCGTGCTTTGGAGTCATGGCTGCCTGGGTGACGCGGATGGGTCCTGCATGCCCACACATATGCCCCCCTTCCTGTAGCTGCAGCTGCGAGTGCTGTGGTTGCAGAGCCTGGTACCAGCTCCCGATCTCTCTTTTCATTCTGCAGAAACCTGAAGATCGGTTATTTCAGCCAGCACCATGTGGATCAACTGGACTTGAACATCAGTGCTGTAGAGTTACTGGCAAGAAAGTTCCCAGGTGAGTTTTGGAGATCCCAGGAGATGTGGGTCATTGAGGTCTCCTTTGCCACGCATGGAGCAGCGCTGATTCGTTCTGTGGCCCTGGGCAGAAGGCTCTGTCTCGTCACTGCTCAAGGGACATGCCTGCTCTGGCTGACTCCTCACGTCCAGCCAAGTTCAGGACACCAGCCATGAGAAGTGGGGGTAGCTGGCAGTCTGCAGACCACAGGCTGGTGCTCCACTGTGGCCGGGTTTTGGGGGCAGATGACCCGCTTTCCTGCTGGGCACAGAATGAGCACCGGCTCCCCCTTTCCCAGCTGCCAAAACCCCTGGCTCCCTTCACCACCCCTTGGCATTACCTAACGCAGTGACAGGGGATTGGAGGCAGCATCACTTGGAGTCAGTCACCAGCCCTGCAGCCCGGTGTGCCATAGCTGTGTTGTGACATGCTCCTGCAGGGAAGACAGAGGAAGAGTACCGGCATCAGCTGGGGAGCTACGGAGTCTCGGGGGAGCTGGCCGTGCGTCCTGTGGCCAGCCTGTCTGGAGGTCAGAAGAGTCGCGTGGCCTTTGCCCAGATGACTATGTCCTGGTAATTTTCTCCTAGATGCTGTTAATTTTTGCATGCCTCCATCCCTGGAGCCTCCTTCACCGGGAGGAAGGCGGGTATCTAGGGTCTTTCCGCTGCCCTGCAGAAGCCTTGTTGTTGGGACTTTTGTGGGGTGGGAGGTTGTCACCCCGGGGGGACTGTGTGGAAGGAGGCACGTGGCTTTCTCCTACTGTTTTGGGCTCGCGGGGATAAGAGGTGTCCCTGGAGCTGGGCAGCACTGATCTTGGGGCCAGGCACATGCCAATGGCTGTGGCTCGAAGTGACTGAAGCAGCAGTCTGGTGGAGGTCGCTGCAGTGCGACGGGGTGCGGACCCAGCCCAGGCCTGTTCCAGTGCATGCTCAGAGCTGTCTTCTCTTCCAGTCCGAACTTCTACATCCTGGATGAGCCAACAAATCACCTGGACATGGAGACCATAGAGGCACTGGCAAAGGCACTGAATAAGTTCCGGGTAAGGTTCCCTTGGCAAGATCTCCCATTTGTCTAATGCTGCCTGCAGCCGCCAGCTCAAGTTACTTGGTATCTCAGCCAGAGGTGGATGATCAAATACCAGTGGTGGCTTCAAGTCCAGGACAGAATTTGGGAAGTCAGTCACATTTCTGCCTTAGCTGTCCACCCTGGTGGTTTGTTCTACTTGCTGGCTTTGGCTAGGGGTGGCTGAGAGAGGCAACAGCAGACCAGAGAGCACCTTGTCCCCCATCTTGACTGGTCACCTACACCCCGTGACTTGCCACGTGGTGCTTGCAGCAGTCAGCCCTACCTTGGGGCCACTTGGATCTTCCTTAGGCACATTTTATGGCTGATCTCAGCCTCCAGATACCACTGTGATCAACCTGGTTCTTACTGTTTAATAGTTGCTCAGTTGGGGCAGTTTTCCTGTGAAAGAAGAGCTTAACTGAGGTTGCCCAGGGCTTGGTCCAGCCACCTTTTGACTGTCATTGACTCCACCTGGAGTCTCCATCCTTGAAGTTGTCAGAGACCTGGAGAGCCAGTAACAAACCCTGCACTTGCCTTCCAAGAGAGGAGGCTAAATATATTGCTGCTGCATGTGCCTTCTTCGTACGTGATCTGCCAGTCCCCCTGAAGAAAGGAAAGCGGTGTTCCCCAGGGCTCAGAATCGGGGCCAGTTTTGTTTAGTATCTTTATCGATGATCTGGATGAGGGTATCGAGTGCTCCCTCAGCAGGTTTGCAGAGGACACCAAGTTGGGCGGGAGTGTTGGATCAGCTCGAGGGTAGGAGGGCTCTGCAGAGGGATCTGGACAGGCTGGATCGATGGGCCGAGGCCAATTGTATGAGGTTCAACAAGGCCAAGTGCCGGGTCCTGCACTTGGGTCACAACAACCCCATGCAATGCTACAGGCTTGGGGACGAGTGGCTGGAAAGCTGCCTGGCGGAAAAGGACCTGGGGGTGTTGATTGACAGCCGGCTGAATATGAGCCGGCCATGTGCCCAGGTGGCCAAGAAGGCCAACGGCATCCTGGCCTGTATCAGAAATAGTGTGGCCAGCAGGAGCAGGGAGGTCATTGTGCCCCTGTACTCGGCACTGGTGAGGCCGCACCTCGAATCCTGTGTTCAGTTTTGGGCCCCTCCCTACAAGAAGGACATTGAGGTGCTGGAGCGTGTCCAGAGTAGGGCGACGAAGCTGCTGAGGGGTCTGGAGCACAAGTCTGATGAGGAGCGGCTGAGGGAACTGGGGTTGTTCAGTCTGGAGAAGAGAAAACTGAGGGGAGACCTCATCGCTCTCTATAATTACCTGAAAGGGGGTTGCAGAGAGGTGCATGTCAGTCTCTTTTCCCAAGTGACAGGTGATAGGACAAGAGGAAGCAGCCTCCAGTTGCACCAGAGGAGGTTTAGATTGGATATTAGGAAAAACTTATTCACCAAAAGGGTTGTGAGACATTGGAACAGGCTGCCCAGGGAAGTGGTTGAGTCACCATCCCTGGAGGTATTTAAAAGACGTGTGGATGAGGTGCTTAGGGACATGGTTTAGTGGTGGACTTAGCAGGGTTAGGTTTATGGTTGGACTTGGTGATCTTAAAGGTCTTTTCCAACATAAACAATTCTGTGATTCTATGAAAGGCTGGGATTAGGTCCCTGCCAGTGAAATACTGCTCAGTTTTCCCTGGAGCATATGGAAACCTGAAGTCCTGGGCACAGGCTGGACAGTGGTGTGGTATCTCCATGCCACCAGTGCTGGGCCCTGGGTTGTGCTCCACTAAGTTCCCTTTTTTCCCCCTTTGTGTGTTGGCAGGGTGGTGTAATTCTGGTGTCCCACGACGAGCGCTTCATCCGCCTAGTGTGCCAGGAGCTGTGGGTGTGCGAGAACGCCACCGTGACCCGCATCGAGGGTGGCTTCGATCAGTACAGAGACATCCTGAAGGAGCAGTTCCGGAAGGAGGGTTTCCTATAAGGGACATGGGAGCCGGACTGCGCCGGGGGCTGGAGCGTGAAGCTCGGCCACCTCGGCATCCATCCCAACTGTGCCTGGCAGAGCGCTGAGGACGCTGCTGCCCGCATGGACCGTCAGCCATGCCATCAAACTGCCACCTGAACTGCTCTCCCCTCCTGGGGCCGGGCGGAAGGACAGCGAGGGAGCGGGAGCCCGGTGCTGCGTGTGGCTGGGGGCACGCCGGGGGCTCTGCTGCTGGCCAGGGCTGCGCCTGGTGCTGGGCACACTGGAAAGGCTGTGCCTGGAGCTGCTGCTCTGCCGAGAGGAGGGAAGGAGGTGTCGCATCCTGACACCCCCAGTTTAACTCCGTGCTCTGGAGGGCCGGAGAGGAGCTGTTCTCCATGGTTCTTCGCTTCTCCCTCTGCCTTTTTCTTTCTTTTTTTTTTTTTTTTTGTTTAACTGGCTGAACACTAGTCCGGCTCCATGACATGCCACCATCCCCTCTGCCGCCCTGGAGGGAAATGAGGCCTTTGCTGCTAAAAGTGACCCCTGCCTCTTCCCCCAGCCCTGGAAGCCGGGGCTCGCTTGGCCTGTCCTCCCCCCGGGGCTTGCCTTCGTAGTGCTGGGGGAGCCAGAGCCCCGCTCTGCCTGGGCTCCGCTCCCCGCTCCTGTCCCGCTGCTGCTGCTGCCGGTACCGCCTCGCCTCGCTGCCTGCCTTTCCTTTCACACCGGCCCTGGGGTGGGCTGCTCGGCACCCCTCCCTGCCCGCCTGCACCGAGGTTGCAGTGTAAATAAACCCAGGACGCAGTGGGTGCAGCGCTCTCCTTTCCTTGGGGGGCTGCGGGGCTTGAATTGGGGGGGGGGGGGGTGGTGTCCTTCTGCGGCCCGGAGCACAAGTCTGCTCGGGGGAGATGCTTTGTGGATGGGGCTCACCCAATTAAATGGCTCCTCTGCGGTGCTGGGGGGGACTGGCGCCCGGGGTGGGTTGTGTGGGGCTGTGCCGTTGTCCCAACGGGCTCCCGGGGCCCGCGGGGGACGGAGCCGGGGCGAGGCCGGGGTTGGGCGTCGGGTGCCTGGATCCGGTTGTGGTTTGGGGGCTGCGAGAAACCGGGGCTGAGGGTGGGCGGGAGGAGGGGGCAGAGCAGGGGGGCCCCTGGCAGCCCCGGGAAGGGGGGGGGGGGCGAAGGACGGGACCCTGCGGGGGTCCCGAGGGGGGGTGATGGGGCAGCGGCGGGGGGCGCGGGCGTGGCCAGGCCCGGTGCACGGCGGTGCCCCGGTGCCGGTGGGCGCCCCGGGGCTGCGCGAGGCAGGGCGCGGGCCGGCCCTCTCCACGGCCCCCGCCCTGCGCCGGTAGAGGCGGACCCCCCCCCCCCCCCCCGCCCCACTCCCACCGGGGCGGCCGGCGCGAGGCCCCGCCCCCGCCTTCCCCGCCACCAGGTGGTCCCGCCCCTGCGGCCGGGGCGGCGCTCGAGCCTCGCTCCGACCGGCGGCGGGCACCCACCGCACCGGGCAGGGCAGGGCAGGGCAGGGCGGGCGGGCGGCATGAGCGCCGGCGGGGAGGCGGCAGGTGAGGGGCGCGGGGCCACTGCCCCCGGAGGACCCTTCCCCCGCGGCGGGCCGCGCTCGGCGGGGAGCAGCCCCGTGCCCAGCCCCGGATCCCCCGTGCCCGAGGAGGTGAGCGGGGCGGTGGGACGGGAGGCAGCGGGGGCTCCCCGGGCGGCGGCTGCTGTCTCTGTGCGCGGGGCCACCGCGGGATGCGGGGGTGCCCGCCGGGAAGAGGCGGGGGGGCGGGTGTGCGGGGGGCGGCGGGCTCCTGCCTCTGTGTGCGGGGGGGGGGGGGGGGGTCGCGTGGTTTTACGCCGGGGAAGTCGTGGGTGTGTGTGTGCGCTGGGGCGGGGGGGTCGTGTGTGTGTGTGCGGGGGGGGGGGAGTTGCGGGGGGTCCTCTGTGTGTGCGCGCGGGGGGGAGGCGGGGGGTCCTCTGTGTGTGTGCGCGCGCGGGGGGGGGGGTCGTGTGCCGAGGAGGGCTTTGCGGGAGGGCGCTCTGTGCGGGGGGGTGTTCCTGCGGGAGGCTTGGGAGGGCTGGGGGGGGGGGGGGGGGGGGCAGCGGCTCGGTGTGCGCGCGCGGGGGGGGTCTATGTGTGTGTGTGTGCGTGCGCGCGCGAGGAGCCCTCGGGGGGCGGCTGTGGGCGCGGGCGGGGGAAGGTTCCGCGGGCGGGGGGGGGGGGCGCGGGGGGGGGTGCGGCGGCACGCGGGGTGCGGGGGGGGTGCGGCGGCGTGGCCGGGGACCTGCGTGGCCGGGTTGTGCCGCGCCGTGTGCCTGCCGGGGCGGGCCCGGGGCTGGGGGCTGCGGGGGTGCGTGTGAACGGGGGGGGGGGGGGGCTGTCGTGTGCCCGTTCCGGGGATGGGGGGGGGTCCCGCGGCGGTGCCGGCGCGGGTGCCGCTCGTGCAGGGGGTGTCCGCGTGCGGGGGTGGGGTCGCCCCCCCCCATCCCCCCCCGCGGCCGGTCGGGGCAGGACCGGGAGCGCGGCGCCATCTTGGGAGCCATCAGGTGCCCGGCGCGGGGACGGGCGGCGGCGGGGCGGCCACCCCCTCCCCGGCCTGCCCCTCCCCGGCGGGGCCGCGGCCGCCTTCCCGCGGGGGGAGCCGTGCAGCCCGGCCCCAGGGCCTCCCCTCGGTCCCCGGAGCCTGCAGGGGGAGGGGGGTCTGCCCCTCCGCTCGGGGGGCGCCGGCGCTGCCGCGGGCTGCCGGCCCTTCCCGGCGGTGCCGCACTGCCGGGCCGCGGGTCCCCGGCGCTCCGTCCCCGGGACCTTGCCCCGAGCGGCGGCGGGCTCTTCCGGCTGACCCGGGAGCAGCCGGGGAAGCCCAAGTCGCCGGGCGCCCTCCCAGCCCCGGTGCCTTCTCCCTCTGGCCTTGAGTCAGCCGGCGGGGGGGGGGGGGTAGCGGGCGTCCCCGGCTCCGGGGCTCCCGAGCCTGTGACTCACGCTCTGCCGGGCGGCTGCTGTGCTTTCTGGGTGTCCTGTCGTGTCGTCATTGTGTGTGTGTGTGTGTCCCGTGATCTGGGTTTTAAAGGGAAGGGCCGCATCTCTCGAGCCAGATGATGCAGATGGGTTACGGGAAGGATGGATGTTCGGGCGACCTAAATTATTACGTGCTTGTATAACTGCCTGGCAGTCCAGGGCTGCCTGCCGGGGTCGGTTGTGGTACTCGGCTCAGGTAGGGGTGTCCGGGATGTTTAATCAACGTGAGGCGTTTGTTGCAGCCGTTGCAGAAGCGACAGAGAACCGTGGAGGACTTCAACCAGTTCTGCACCTTCGTTTTGGCCTACGCAGGCTACATCCCTTACCCTGAAGAGGTAAGTGGGCTTGCGGGGTGTTCCTCTGCAAGAAAGGCTGGGTGCAGACCCAGCTCCTAATTCCTCTCCTGGAGAGTCGTTCTCCATCCCCAGCCCCTTCCTCCTCACCCTGAATGTCTGCGCTGTGGTGTCCCACGCTAGTCCTGCATCTTCCCCTCTTACAGAATGAGCCCTGGACCCACGGAGGCAGTATGAGTCCCCAGAACAGCACGGGGAGCACTCAGGACAGCGATAGCTGGGCCTCGTCCCACTCCTCCGACTGCCACGTCCTGACGGATGACGGGAGGAGCAGGAATGCTGTGGCCCAGGGGGCTGTGGACAACAGCCTTCTCGTGAGCTGCTCTGCCTTCCCCACCGGCTTCTATGATGTCCGGCCCCAGCAAACCAAACGGAAGAAACCACCAGCAAAGAAACTCATTTTGGAGCAGGAGGTGGAGAAGAGGGTGCCGCTGAGCGCTGGGAAGGGCTTTGGGGCAGAGCAGGACGGGGTGAAGGAGCTGGCTGTGCTGGAGGGACAGGTGCCTCACGTGAAAGACCAGCTCTTGGAGCCTTCCCTCAACCCAGCTGGGGACCCCCAGCCCAACTCCCTCCTGGAGGAGCTGATGAAGGAGGAGAAGGACTGGATGCATGGAGCACAGGGGGCTGGGAAGCCAGCGGGAGGTGATCCTCAGCTAAAGGAGCACGAGCCCTGCTCTGGAGGGAGGAAAAGCCCCGGTTCTTGTAGTACCTTGGACCAAAGCGAAGGGGAAGATGCAAGCAGAGGGAGCTCCCAGCTTAGTGGTGAGTGTCCGAGGGAGCGCGGAGGGCCCTGTTGTGCTGCGGCCAGTGCTGAATATTGTCCCTCCCTCAGCTGCAGCCACCCATGCTATCTGCAGGGAGGGCTTGTCGATGGCCCAAGCCTCTCCCAGTAAGGGGAGTACCTTCGGGACCTGGGAGGACTGAAGAGCAGAGGGCTGGGAGCTGGCCTGCCCTTTGGCAGCTCTGTTCTGCAGAGCGAGTGGTACAGACCTGAAACGTGTCTGAAGTGGGGTGCAGGGGTGCCTTGCTCATCTGGTCTTTATTTTTTTCTCTCTCTCCACCCCCCACCCACCCACCCCTTTGCAATTTTAGCAGTTGAATTTGCAGCAGCTCCCAACACCAAAGCAGAAGGTGAGTGGGGGGCTGTCCCATTTAACACCAGTGGAACTGGCTAGTCTGGCCACAGCCAGACCTGCAGCTGGTGAGGTGGTTTCTGACCAGTGTCTCTCTCCCTGACCAGATGACGATGCCTGGGATCTGATCACCTGCTTCTGCCTGAAGCCCTTTGCGGGGAGGCCCATGATCGAATGTAACGAATGCGCTACCTGGATCCACCTCTCTTGTGCCAAGATCCGCAAATCCAACGTGCCTGAGGTTTTCATCTGCCAGCGATGCCGCGACGCCAAGCAGGAGATTCGCCGCTCGAACCGAGCTCGGACGGTGCCCCGCAAGCGCTTCTGTGACTGAAGCTCCTCCAGAGCAGGGAGGCCGGGGGTCCCCTTTTTAAACTGAAGACTGTAGCCTGGTTTGGCTAGACAATCAATGCACAGTAATGGCAGGGGAGGGGCTGGGCCATGGGGCTGGACTGTCCCCCTTGCACTTCTGACTCCTGGAAGCTGCCACATGCGTCCTCCCTGGGGACTGCATTGACCATGGAGCTCGGTTACCCCAGAGGTGTCGGGGGGAGAGGAGGGTGGCCCAGCTGCGCACTAGGTCACTCAGAAACAGCTCTGTCCTCACACAAAGCTGGCTCAGTGCCTTTCCCCCAGGGCAGCTGCGGAGAACCTAGTCCAAGTAGTTTTTCTGTGGTGTGGTGGAAGCTTACACTTATCCCAAGATGTGACTCCCCTTCCTCCTTTTTCCTCACCCTTTTCCTCACCATTTTCCTTTCCTTGCCTTGGACCTTTGGGTGGGCTGGAATGGCAAAGCCCCAGTGACCCAAGTTCTCCTCCAGCAAGTAGGTGCAGGCCAGGCGAGCTCCCCCTACGTAGTCTGCCGCCCTCCAGGGCGGGAGGGGAAGGGACATCGGTCCTGCTGATGCCTGAAGCAGACTGGGGCTCTGCGTCTTGGGGGTATTGGTAGAGACGTCCATCTCTGGCTTATCAGCCTTGTAGGCTGCACAGGGGAGATCCTTCCCCTGGCCCATGGTGCTCCTGGTTTCATTTGCTGTGCCTGTGGCCCTGGGATAGTCCTGTTGGGTCAAGAGCAGCAAAGGCATCCTCTGGTAGACGATTACAAAGGCTGTTCTTGCTGAGCAGCCCTCCTTGGTTCACCTTTCCTAGTTGCACTGAAGTCTCCTGTGTGAAAGGGGGTGGGTGGCATTCCTTGTAGGAGACTGAGCAGTTCCCCTCGGAGCTGACCGCGATAGGGCTGGGAGCCCTTCAGAAGGGGAGCAGGAGAGTGCTCTGGTTAGCTTTCCATGTTTTCCACTTCCAGTTTAAAACAACTGAAGCTTATACCCTGTGGCCATCTCCTGCCTGCAGGGCTGTCTGGTGGAGCATCTGCTTCAGCACCAGCTGGATGCTGAGACCTGAGCTCAGATGGAGCCTGGAGCTGGGAGGGCCCTCCTTCCCAGCACTCCTTCCATCGCAGAAGTTTTGGGTTTTTTTCCTGGACATACAGAGTGAAACCTAATGACTTGTCACGAGTGGGCCCTGAGCCCCTTCTGCTATGCAACTGCTGCTCCGGAGACACGGGACATGCCCTCTCCAGGCCCCTGGTTAAGTTTGGCAGTGGAAGGCTTTCCCCCCCTCCGTGTCCCCTGTGTGCGGTGTGTGTGTGATCTCCCGGGGCCCCATGTGCACTAACTGTTGGATCCCACCTCCTCCTCACAGCCCCTCCAAAGAGCCTGGCCCATGTGCCTTCTGCACTTTCCCTGGGGGACGCAGACCCCCATTCCTGTCCTGGTGACACTTGGCTCGGCCCTCAGTGTGCTGCTGCTCACAGCGGGGAGTGGGACAGCCCCCACTTGCCAGTCCCCATGACTATTTCTTAACTGGGTTCTTTCCTACTTGCACATCTGGTTACTGTGGGACCACAGCTGGGGGAGGGTGGGGGGCAGCCCCCTGTCACTCAGAAGCCCCCAGGCTCATCCCTGTGCCTCTCTCCTCCTGTGGAAAGCCTGGGCCCCAAAAGTGCTTTATGTTTTTATAGTTACTTTGTATTGATCTGTAAAATAGCAAATTCTGGTCCTTGCCCTGTGGAGTGTGGCTGGAGTCTTATGTATATAATAAAGTACTTTTGCCATAATGGTGGTGGCTTTGGCGTAGTTCGATGGCCTCAGATCTCACCTCCCTCTGGGACCTGAGTGCTCCCCTGCTCCCCTTCTGCTGTGGGTGGGAGGGGACCTGGCGTGGGGATCCCACCCAGGCCTGCCCCCCAGGTAAACACCGAGCTGCACAAACAACAGGGAACAATTGGGCCAGTGCATCTTGTATTTAATAGAGCGATGCCCACCTCCCCACCCTGCTGAGGCGCATGGGCGTGCTCCACAGGAGTGTCCTCTGGACTTGGGGACAACCTCTTTGATGGGTGCTGTCTTCCCGAGGCTGCGGCCAACTCATCGTGAGCATCATGGGTTACCCCAAAGAAACAGCAGGTCCGATGGCTGGGGGAGGGTGTCCACGCACGCTTGCGGTGACTCTTGATGTACATCATGATTTAGCTCAAAAGCTGTATTTTGCTCTTGGGTGCCGATAAACCTTCCCTGGCTCTTGTCTCCACTCCAGAGTGGAATTATGATTTAGTCCTGACAGCAGCTGAGGTGCCAAAGGATCCAGTTTTCTCCACAAAATAAGTGTTATTCCAGCACAGAACCATCACCGCCTTCCCCTGCAGACCTGGAGGTGTGCCAGCTTCTATCGGGCAGTGATGTCGGGTCAAATGGGGGAGGCAGTGAGAGAGACAGGACAGGAAGGCACTGGGGGCCAAGTGCTGGCCTGGCTGGGGCAAGAAGAAGTCACTGAGGGGGCCCTTACCAAAGCAGGGTCCTGCTGGTGCATCGTTTCATTCTCGAGGCAGTTGTATGGGGGCAGAGGCAGCGAATGGTCCAAGAACAGCAGCAATATAGGGTATAATTTCTATGCTAGGGGCCAAAGCTGGGTTTGTGCGGCCAAACAAACATCCTGGCGAGCGAGGCAGGGAAAATCTACTCCTCATTGGCCCATGTGGAGCTGCCTGCCTTCCCCTCCAGGTGGGGAATCACTGCCTCAGTGTAAAACTTCTCCAGCTTGGGCACCGTCTGTCCCCAGAACTCGGCGTCGAACTCCACGGGGACCACGGCCGTCTCCTTGGTGGTGTGCACCACGAAGTCGGCCCGCTGGAAGCCAGCAGCTGCCAGCTGGCACTGGACCTGGGTGAAGTATGCATGATCCTTCTTCAGGGCATAGGAGTCCCCGTCCACCTCCAGGCAGAAGTCCTTGTCCTTGCAGGCCTCGCGCACTGTCCTATTCCTGTGCTTGTAGGGACACTTCACCTCCAGCAGCCCCAGGGTCTTCCCCGTGGCCGCCTCCTTGATGATGCCATCCGGGCTGGCGGCAATCCACTTCTTCTCCTGGTGAATGAAGAGGCCACAGTCCTCCACCCGCACCAGCTTGCCCACCGCGTGCGACTTCAGCTGCTCATAGGCCTGCACGGCCGCCTTCTCATTGCGGAGCCCCCAGGACATGGCCGGCGTCTGCACCCCGGGGCTGGAGCTCACCACCGCTTTCAGGTAGGACTGGGGCACCTCGTCCGTCTTGCCGTTGGCAAACTTGCTGTTGGCGATCCTGGGGGCCACGGAGGCGGTGATACGGTTCTCCCGCCACTCGTACCACTTGGGGTTGCTCCGCTGGCCCCGGGTCTCCTTCTCCACCCACAGGATGTCCTGGCTTTCCAGGGGGGGCAGGAACTGGCCCCAGGCCCCGCTTGGGTCAGCCCCGGGCTGCTTCTTCTGTGGACGTGGGTCAGGTCTGGCCGGACCAGCGGCTCCTTTGGCATCAGGTGGCTTCTTCTGGGTTGCAGGGCAATTCCCAGTGGATGCTCTGTGCTGGTCCCCCGCATCTCCTTGGGCTCCGTGGGATGCTGCGGGTCTCAGCTGAGAGGACTCTGGCTTTGCCCCCCGCCCCCGGCTGGGGCCAGCAGCCCCGGCAGCCGGAGCGCTCCTGGATCGGCTGCCCGCAGCCTTGGCCCGGGTGGCCGAGGCGGAAGGTGGCGGCGCGGCGGGGGGCGGTTTTGGAGGCGGCTGTGGCCGGACGAGGGGATGACGTGCCGGTGGGCTCCTTCCTGGGTCTCCCCATCGCAGCGTGTTAGAGGGTCTCACGCTGTGGGTATTGAATAAAATTGAATGCACTTCCCCAAAACGCAAACTCCCCTTTCTTTGGTCCTCCCTGTGCAGCTGCCAGCAGGGCGGCTCTGTCCCCACGCCTCCTCTCGGGTGACACCGGCGCACCACGGTGGCACGCCAGCCGCTTCAGCGGCGCTGGGGTGCCTGCACCGGCCCCCACCCCCGGAACGCAGCGCTGCCTGGGCCCGGCTCCGCCCGCGGCAGCCCGTGCTCCCGCCCCGTGGCGGCCCGGCCAGCCCAGGGGAGGAGGCGGTTGGGGGACCGCGCGGTCACCCCGCGGCCGCCTCCGCCGGGACCAGGGCGTGGTGCCCGCGGCTGCTCGGGGACCGGGCAGGCTCCCTGCGGGCCCAGCGCGCGGGGATCCGACGCGCCGGGCGGGGCGCCCAGCACCGCCCCGGGGGGGGACCCCACGCGCGCTGCGCGGGCCGGGGCGCGGTGCCCGGAGCTCCGCCGGCCCCCAGCGGCCGCCGCCCGGTGCCGCCGCCCGGTGCCGCCGCCCGCTCTCACCGCTCCGCCGCCGCTCCGGAAGCGCGCCCCGCCCGCACCACGTGCCCGCGGCGGCGGCGGCCCCGGGACGCGGGGAGGGGGGGGGGGGGGGAGCGGGGCAGGGGGAGCGGGGCAGGGGGCCGTGGCTGGGCCCGGCCGAGCCCCCCGCCCTGCCCGCCGCTCCCCGCTAGAGGGAAGCAGCCGCTCGGCCATCCCCGCCCGCCGGGGATCTGCCCGCGCCCCTTCCCGCCACCCCCTCCCCTACCTTTATCCCTCTGTGTTCTTCCCAGGTCTTCCTCCGCACCCCCCGCGGCTGCCCCCGGCCCCGCGGTGCCGCGAACGTTTTGCTCCGGGCTGGGGACGGGCCCCTTCCGCTCTCTCCGTGCCCAGTCCCCGCCCCCCCCCCCCCCCCCCCCCGTGGCCTTTCGGGGTGCTGTCTCTTCCCGGTCCTCTTCTCCCGGCCCCATCGCTCCTGCCTGACCGCTCCCGGGAGAGGGCCCCGGCCCCGTGTTCCCCATCCCTGCCCGCAGGCAGGGCTCCGAGCCCGGCAGGGAAGCAGGCCAGCACGGCCCCGCCTGGCACCCCGCACCCCAGCTTGGCCCTCGGGCCCCCGTGCGAAGGGACAGGCTGACCTGAGGGGACCCCACTGTGCTGCTGAGCCCCGACTGCTGCCGGTACCGCGCTGGCCCAAGCTGAAACGGAACGCCACGGTTCCACCGACAGACCCTGCGCAGCAAGGCAGGCGTCAGGGGCGTGGGAGTTTCAGGTTCCTCAAACCCACAGAGTTTCGTTTCCAGCGGCGAGGCCGACGCTACAGCCAGCCCACCGCCGAGTAAGCCCGGCTGCCCGAGGGTGGCTGCTGCGAGTTCCCCACGGCTGCAAGCCCCTGCTATTTTTGGCTGTCGAAAGAAAACCCAGCAGCTGCCAATGCGTGTCCTGGGTCTGCCTGCGCCGGCATCCTGGGAGGCTTTTGGTTAAGTCTGGGCGGGAAGAGTGCTGGCAGCTTTCCCAGCTCCCTTCCCCAGGGATCCCTGATGTCTCCATGAGCCATCTCTACCTCTGCTGATGTTTCATTTCCTGCTGCTTGCTCCCTCCAGCCTCTCTGTAACTCCCTGCAGCTGGGCACGCCAACATTGCACAGGTTAAACCGAGGTGCGCCTAATTTTGATCAGGCTCCTCCTCCTCCATGGCTACTTGTCCTCGGGTTCTCCTTTAATTTGTGCTGTTGAACGAGCAGCAGACAGCTGAAGGGGACACCCCTTCCCCTCTCCCTGCAGGCAGAGCCTTTGCCTGTGCAGCCCTCAGCTGGGTCTGTGGAGCTGCAGCTGCATCAAGCGCCGTTGCTCCCAGCCTAACACCGGCTGGTATCTCCTCGGGCTTTGGGTTATTTCCTCCCATAGCACTCCATTCGCAGGGCTTATCAGTGACTTAGGAGCTGAGAGCATCCATGAGAGCTTTATGGTCCGTGCTCCCTCCAGCCAGCCCTATCTCTGGGTGATAATTCAGCTCAATAAACCCAGGACAAGGTACAGGTGATCCGGAGATAAATACCCAGCTCGTGACCAGTCCCTTGGGTGGTACGGCAGCCTCTAGTGTGGGCTGCATGGGGTTGTTGGGGTGCAAGGGCACTTAACGGAGCTGTGGGGCAGAGCCAGACCTGCGTTAGCAGGGTTTAATGCATGCCTGAGCTCAGCACTCTGCTGAAAAGCAATGCCGAGCTCTCTGCGGGTTTATTTGTGGCTGCGACAAGCTGCTGTAGTGCAGCTGTGACGGTGCAGAGCAGGGACACGCATGCCTGTTGTCTGACGCTGGTGTGAGCGCTGTACGGAGCGGGATGAAGCCCATCTGCGTCTCACCGGGGCTGCTGCACATCGCCGGCGGGCTCAGGGAGGCTTCAGCTGAGTCCCCGGTGCTGCGCACGCTGTGGTTATTCGCCTGCTGTAACACCAGGGCCGCAGACAGCGTCTGATGCCGTGGGCTGGCCGAGCTCCGTCCCCTTGGCTGGTGGCACCGACCCAGCGCTTGCATTCGGACGCTTCTTCGCCTCAGCTTGACCTAGAAACAATATTTCAGAGAAAAATCAAAGCTTGCGGGGTTTTTGTCTGGGGCCGGAGCAGCCGTGGTGCTTGCTGTGACGATGGGAGTGGGAGCCCCATGCGTGCCGCAGGCTGGGTGGACGTGCTATGGTGCGCGCTGTGCCTCCAGCAGCTCGCAGAGCTGGCGTCTGTCATGTAGGGGGGGTAATATACGGGTTAGCATCCTTTTGCTGTGGTCGTAAATGATAGGGAAGGAGAGCAGCTGCATGCTTTAGCGCTCCTCTCTCCCCATGCAGCACAAGGAGGAGAAGCGGCATGCTGTAGGGCATCCAGCACAGGGAGAGGGAATGGCTCAGCATTGCAAGCACTCCGGGGACATGCAGAGTGCCTCTCTGCCAGATCATTGTGTTGGCTGAAGCACGGGGTAAGGGGTCGGGAGGAGGGAGCGTGGCCTGTGCTACCGCATGTGGCAAAGGGCGTCTTCCGCTGAGATTTTCCTCCTTTGCTCCTGTCATCACCTGTGAAACCTGTGCCGAGGAGCCAAAGCCGTAGCGGTGCGTGGGTCAGCTTAGAGGTGAGATCCGGTGGGGGGACTGCTCTGCCAGGCCTCCTTGCTCCAGCGCTGCTCCGAAATCACCTGCCGAGCACCGGGAACCACTCCCCCACTGGTGCTGCCTACTCTTTCTGTCCCGGTTAGTGCCTGTGTGGCTGGGCTGGCTCCAGGTTCGGCGCAGCTGCGACGGTGGGTTTTGCGGTGCACAGGAGGGTGGCTCCCCTCTGCGTGCACTATAAAAAGAGCCGTGGCAGCACAGCCCTATCTATAGCATGTCGAGGGAGCTGCCTGGGAGAGGCAGGGCAGGGATTATCCCCAAATCTGACGGTTTTCTCTGGTCCCGTTTGGGAATGCCGGGCTGGCACTGGTGGCTGAGGGATTCCCAGTGTGCCCTGGGCTGTGAGATCTCCCTGCCAGCAGATGTGTCCTGGCTTTCCCGGGATTTCCTGACTGTCTGCACCCTCCCCACAGGGGCTTGTTGTCACGCTTGTCACCCAAAGGCTGGGCTCTCCCCAAATCCCCCTTCTTTCCTGTTCTTCAGGGCTGGGATTTATTTCACTGCAGCACATGGAGGTTGACGGGGACGGCCCCGGTAGGTCCCCAGGGTGTCTGGGTTTGGGGTGGATGCTCGGCATCTGCCTATGCCCAGCCTTCTTGCGACGGTCTCAGGGCAGCTGAGACCTTGCCTAGCAAAGCTGGTTGTGACACTTGTGGCCCATGGTATTTGTACTGGAGAGTTCAGCCGGCTGATGGGGGTTTGTGTTTTGCCCAGTGGTTTGTTTGGGGGGGGCATGGGGGATCACTGCATGTCCTGGTCAGCCAAACCCCATGTTCGTGGGTGCCGCAGCATCACCCCCGGGGTCTCAGCAGCACCCGAGTGTGGCTGGACATTGCCACACTGTGCATGCAGAGCAGCCCATGGGGGTGGGCTCTGCTCTTGGTCAGCGCCTGTGACCCTCTGGGGGTGCCCTGAGACCCCCAGCACCACCTATGAGAGCATCCCCCAGCCCTCCCTGGGGCGGCGGTACCAGGGAGCATGTCTCTTTAATGAGGCTGGGCTTGGAGCAGCTCTGCTGCTGGCACAGGGAGCGAGGGATGGAGCGAGGGCGGTGAAGGAGCCAGTGCCAGAGAGGGAGCCTGCAGCAGGGAGAGGCAGGGAAGGACCGCTCATCCCCTCTGGGTACCACAGCCCCCCAGCCGGAGGGGCAGGGAAACCCACCCCCGGAGCAGAGGGCTCTGCAGAGGGCAGGGACCCAGCGGGTGCTGAGCCGAGCCTGCAGCCCCTGTGTCATCCTCCTCCAGGTAAGGGCTGGGGTGGAGGGGAGTCTGCGACCGCGGGGCCCGGGACCCTGAGGGTATCCTGTGATTCCTGGGTGCCCCAGGGTCACACACCCGCTGTTGGGGCAGCCCCGGATCCCAGGAGGGGTGAGAGGTGGAAGATGAGGCAGCAGGGTCACAGAAGTGCTGAAATCACCGTCCGGCAGGGACCCAACAGGGCTGGCTCTAATAACTGCTGGAAATATGCCCTAGGATATCAGCAACCAGTCCCTGGCCCACACCACAAATGTCCCGTGGCTGGAGGAGCAGCGGGACCCTTCTGCCAGGCTGCCCTACCAGGACGTGCCTGTGTTGGGGGAAATCCGTGGGGCTGGGACTTTTTTTTGGGGGGGTACCTGTGTTAGGGTGCATGGAGGGCAAGTAACTCCTGTGCCCTGGCATGGGGCTGGGGTTTTCCAGGGGTTTTAGTGGCTCTGGGTAGGCGAGGTCAGCAGCACAGGTCCTGGACGTGATGGTTCTGGATGCGGCGTGTGTGCCGGGGCGTGTGTGCATGCACGCACGCGTGTGTGTGTGCGCGCAGCGGACTCTGCTCTCTGTTTCGACTTCCCAGCAGACGAAGCAGCAGTGCCAGCCAGGGAACAGCACCGAAGGCTGGAGGCTCAGGCTGGGGACAGCCCTTCACCCACAGCTGCCAGGGAAATCCCTTTCCCCTCCACTCCCCCTCTTTGGGCTCTCTGCAAAGCGGCGTGCCCCGCGCAGCAGTGCCATAACTTCCTGCCTCTGTGGCCTCCTCCCTGTTCCAGGAGTTGGGGCAGATCCTGCTCTCCTGCCCTTGTGCCCCATCCCAGCGGAGTGATGCAGGGATGTCCCGCAGGGAGGGGAGGTGAGGGAAGCAGGGGGTAACATGGGTGAGCAGGAGGGGCAGCGATGCCTCCTCGCTCCAGGCGCTGCCGCAGAGGCTTGGGCTCCTCTCCTTCCATCCTTCTCTTGTACTGGCCTGTGCCTCTGTCACCAGTGGAAATTTCCACTGAGTTTGCGTGTGCTGGGGCTGGCCTCACCCTTGCCCAGGACCACGCTGCGTTTTGCCGCAGGCGGCTGTTGCTGTAGCAGGTGAAACTCTTGACAACTTTGCAGGCAGCTAAGGAGGGTCTGCTGGGCTCAGGTGCTTGGCTCGCTGCAGCAAAACTCAACCTGCCCACGGGCGAGAAACGTTAAGTTATTCTGACCTAGAGAAGAGTTAGCTCCTTCTTGCCTTCATTGAGGGATTATTGCCGCTGGCACGGTGAACCACCCCCCGCCCCGCTCCTGCTACGGCCCCCTCCCTATCGGGGATGCTGCTGGTTAAACCAGCTCCTGTGGGCAGTAGGTGGGAAGGGAGGAAGAAGAAGGGGCTGCGAAGGCACTGGCAACCATGCTGGGGATGGGGAGGGGGCCAGGGACCTGTTGGTGATGCCGCACTGGTACCTAGGGACAGTTTGCTGCCCCAGGGGAAGAGGACGAAGAGGCCGGGGTGAGGACTGTCGGGTCTGGTTTTATTCATTACCACGGGGCTTAGAGCAGCCAGCACGAAGTGCAGCATGGCCAGATGGGCCCTGTTTACTCTGCGAGGGTAAATGTAAAGAGAAGTGATAAAAAGCAGCCAGGACAGCTTCTCCAGTAAGTCCCTGGTAAACAAGCTGGTGGTGCCCCGGCCAATGGGCAGCATGGCAAATAGCAGGTGCGTTGCTGAGCATTAAGCCGGGTACCCTGGGAACAAATGGAAGGGCTTTGGGGTGAAATTCATCTTTAATGGCTTGATGCGGCTGGGTTGGGGGAGTCCTGGTACCCAGAGCCTGGCTGGGTGCTGTGTTCAGGGCAGGACCTGGCTGATGATGTTCCCGGTGGTGGCACAGCCAGCGTGGAGGAAAACCAGGCTGTGCATTGCCCCTGTGCCGCCTTGTGTGCTGGAATAGCAATTTGGGCAGCTCAGCAGGGTGTGCAGCATCCTGCACGTGGGGTGAAGGGCTGGAGATGGCAGGGGGTGGTTGGGTGGCCAGGACCTGCCAGCATAACCCTGCGATGCTGGTTGAGCAGATAAACAGCTTCCCTCCGGCATAATGGACTTATTTTCCTGGGATGCAGCCACATTGCTAACACAATTCTGTGCTTCTTGGGGGCTCCCTGCCTTGTGCCAGCCATGGGCTCGGTCCTGGTGCTGCCTCTGAGGATGTAGCCCTGCTCCACTTTCAAGGATGCTCTGAGAGAGGCACCCTGTGACCACGTGCCGAGGGCACGCCGAGCCTCCTGTTACTGATGCTCGTACAAGCTGTTCCCAGGATGAAGGCCACTGGAGTGGGGGGACCAGATGGTTCATTTGTACCTGGCCTTGTCCTCGTGCCGGGTGTGTTTCATGCTGAAGCACTGGCACACGACATGATGCGTGGACCTCGCTGCCGTTGGGTAGCGGGCACTTGGGGCAGGCAGGGGATACAGTGTGGAGGTGCAGACCCATGCCTGGAGTGGGACCCATGCACACTATCCACGGAGAGGTAGGGCTAAGGCTGACCCGAATATTTTTCACAATTATGTGATGGAATGGGGTAAGGCAATGTTAGAGAGATGCCTTGGCTCTGGGCAATCGTTTAGGATGCTGCTCCCAGGTGGTTTTCCCAAGGAGAGGTGTGGAGCACGTTGGTGCCCTGTCGGGAAGGTATCCCCAGCCACCTCTCTTTCCACCACCGCTGCTGAAGGGTGGGATGCCACACGTGTCCATCTCTGGGCAGAGCATCACTTGCCCAGAGGCAGAGAGCATCATCCCCCGAGCCGCCCCCCCGCCCTGCAGTGCCTCCCCTCTGTGCTGCTCTTCAGTGCAGTGCTGACCTTGTTGTTAATTATTAAACCCCCAGCAAACACTGCTCACTGTTTTGTCCTAGTTACGCTGTGGGCTTCTCGCCCTTCTTTTTTTTTAAAAAACGAATTACCCTGGTAACCTCTGTGGGTGGATGGAGATGGGAGCAGCAGATGCTCTTCTCCCAACCAGTGTGGGAGATGGTCTGGGGAGGCTCTGGAGCTACGGAGCTGCTGTGGGGTGGCCAAGAGACGGGCTGCATGTGGCTGGCTGTTATCCATCGTGCCTAGGAGTCCTTGCTTGTCTGCCAGGACTCAGGGCTTGCATGTAACTGCGGCTACCCACAAGAAGTCATTTTGCTGCCCAGCAGCTAGGTCTATTTACCTGTGGGGTGGCAGAGCTCTCTGCGGGCATGCATGGCTCCAGACCTGATTTGCAGGTGGGCTGGGGTCTGAGCAGAGACCTGGGTCCAGGTGCATGTGTTTTGTGGATGCTGCAGAGCAACATCCCTGGGATGGGGAGGGCTGGGGACCTGGTCCCCCCTTGCAGGCTGGGCAGATGGAATCAGCTCGCATGCACAAACCCCTTCCCAGCAGACCCTGTCCCTGAGCACCCAGTGCCTGCCTCCCCTCTGCCTGCAGCTGCCCGCCGAGGGACCATGCCAGGCTTGTACGCCCTCTCCTCCTGGGAGGCTCTGCCCCTGAAGAGCTCCAGGGTGAAGGCTTGTGCCAACGGGTACACCCTGAGCATCACTGCTCACCTCATGTACACCAACCCCCACGAGGAGCCCGTGGAAGGTAAGGGGGAGCTATCAGGGCTGGCAGGGACCCAGGCTGCCTGCACGGTCCCCTAAAAAAACCCATGCTGGAGAGCATCCCATCTCCAGCCCACCTGTGTCCTGGCCCCCAAACTTTGATCAGTTTGGGGAGCGAAGGCAGAGTTTGGGTGGTGGGGGTGCCGACCATACCCAGCATCGCCCTGTAGGCAAGGGAAGAGTGAGGCTAGGCAAAAACATTCCCAATGCTGAGGAAGAGGGGGATTTCATCCTCCCTGCCCTCTTCCAGGCTAGTGAGGCTCTGGGTCCTTCCTGTGTGTTGCCCCGCGCTCGTGCCGGGATCTGCCCTGGGGCTCTTTCCCTCCCCCAGGCATCTTCATCTACCCGCTGGAGGAGTCGGAGGTGGTGGCTGGCTTCGAGGCGGCAGCGGGCAGCCGGCGGGTGACATTCCAGGTCCAGAACCGGCACCGGGCGCAGGACTGCTGCCTCCAGTGCAGCCCCAGCCCTGGCCGGGTGCGTCGCTGTGCCAGCGGTAAGTGCTATGGCACGGGTGAGCCTGTTGAGTCCTCCTGGCTGGAAGGCTCAGAGCTCATGGAGGGCTCCTCATCCTCACTGCTGCTTTTCCATGAGGACTGCTGCTGCTCCCTGTGCCAGGGCAGCCCCGTCCCCCTTCCCCTCTGCCCGCTTCTCCTGGGTCTTTACCCTTTACATGGCTTCTGTTGTCCCCTTTGAGAGTAATTAGTGCAATTAACACCCCCCTTCCCCAACCTCACTGACGCCCCTGCATCCATCCCTTGCCCAGGCCACCTCGTCCTGGACGAAGACACAGAGCGCTCCACCTTCGTCATCGTCACAGGCGCGCTGTGCCCAGCTGAGAGCCTGGCCGTCACCCTAAGCACGGTGCAGGAGCTGGCCACGCTGCCGGATGGGGCCCTGCGCCTCCTCCTCCCCCCCGTCCTCACGCCCCGTGTTCCCGCCGTCCCCGAGAGCGAGCCGGCAAGCTTGTGTGACGACAGGTTGGCCCTATGGTGATTTTCATGGCTTCCTCAGTCTCCGCCATCCCGGGGGGTTGATGCCGACGCTGGGCGAGCGGGGAAGGGGGGCGGGAGCCATCACTGCCTCTCCCCTTGCAGCCCCACCAGCTGTTTCGGGGGGCCGGGTCCCCGGAGCCAGCCGTCCCCCATGGTGCCTGCGGAGAGTGTGGATGTCTTTCGGGGACGACCCTGCAACCCCTTTCCTTACGAGTTTGCCTTTGAGCTACTGGTGAAGGGCCCCTGCTTGCTGGCAGGTAGGGGGGCAGCCTGGGCGGTATTGGTTGGTTGGGTAAAACCTCCCGAAATATGGGTGACAACCCCCAGGACGGCGTCCCCCTGGTCCCTCTGTGCTTCTAGGGGGACACAAGCCCCCTTCCTGGGCAGTCTCTTGCACTCCCTACCCACAAAGAAGCCCTTTCCCCATCCCACCCCCAGGGCTGGGACCCCCCAGAGTCACCCCACACATGGCTTTGGGCAGCTCTGGGACAGCAGCTTCCCTGGGGAGACGCAATGGACGGCGGAGAGGACGGGCGAGGAGGGGATGAGGGGCAGTGGGGACGTGCTCCTGGCTGCCGGCCCAGTTAATCCCATTAGAGCTGGCAGGGAGCAGCCACCCCTGCGATGCCGGGTCTGGCGCAGGTGCAGAGCCCAGCGGGCGGGGGGCTGAGGCGGGGGGCACGAGGGGCTGCCCCACCACCTCCTCCTCCCCACAGGGCTGGAGAGCCCGTCGCATGCCCTGCGAGCTGACGCTGACCCCTGGGCCAGCTCTGCCACCACCACCTGCGTCACCCTGGCCGAGCCCCACCGCTACGACAGGGACCTGGAGATCATCCTGTATCCCTGCGGTGAGGGGGGGCGATGCCCTTGGCAGGTTTGGGGGCATCCGGAGCATCCCCCACCCCGCTGTGACACGGGGTGGCTCTGAACCCCCTGTGCCCCCCAGAGCCCCACCACCCCCACCTGGTGATGGAGGACGGCACCATGACATACCCTGAGTACGAGGCCCACATCCGGAGCCGCCGGGATTACGTGCGGATCGCCAGGAAGGATGGCAGCAGCGAGAGACAGGTGACAGGGCATGGCCACCACCAGCCCGGCAGGGAGGAGGAGGAGGAGCGTGGGGGGAGGTGGTGGGAGCAGGGTGAGGAAGACCTTGGTGTGGGCCGGGGGGGTGCGAGAAAGCCCCCGGCCCGCCTGGCTCGCAGGTGGCTTTCGTGCAGAAGCGTTTCCACAAAGACATCTTCCCCAACCCCGTGCTGATGCTGAACTTCTGCCCGGTGGCGGAGGGTGTCCCTGGGGACCTGCAGAGCATCACCCGCGAGGTCCTCTTTCTCGTCGACCGCAGCGGCACCATGAGCGGCCCCGACCTCGAGAAGGTCAAGGTGAGGCGTGGCCGTGGGGCACTGTGGGGCTGGGGATGCTCCCTGGGTGGCCGGTCCTTAGCAGCCCTCCCCGGTCCCTGCTGTCACCCCAGGAGGCTTTGCTGGTGGCCCTGAAGAGCCTCCCATCGGGGACGTTGTTCAATATCGCTGGCTTTGGCGCCGACGTCAAGCCGCTCTTCCCGTCCAGCCGCCTCTGCAGCAACGTGAGTGCTGCCCCACCAGCCCCTCTCCATCCCCCCTCCCAAGGCTGGGGTCGGGGCTGGCGAGCTGGGGGACCGCTGCGAGGCCGGCTCTCCGTGTGGGCAGGAGACGCTGCGGCGCGCCTGCGAGCATCTCGGCGGGCTGCGGGCAGACGCGGGCAGCACCAACCTGCTGGCGGCCCTGGGCTGGGCGCTGGCGCAGCCTCTCCACCACGGCTACCCGCGCCAGCTTTTCCTCTTCACCAATGTGGCAGCGGGCAATGTGAGCAGGATCCTCCGGCTGGTGCGCAGGCAGGCCAGCACCGTCAGGTATGGCACCGGCATCGCGGTGGGGTCACGGTGCTCTCCATGTGCCCTGGGCTGTTCCCACCAATTTCTCATTCTACAGCCCCACATCTCATCTCTGCCAGCCCCGAGGGTGTCCTTCACCCATCACATCCCCCAACCCCACCAGCTTGGCTTTCCCCG
This sequence comes from Gavia stellata, assembly GCF_030936135.1. NCBI lineage: Eukaryota > Metazoa > Chordata > Aves > Gaviiformes > Gaviidae > Gavia > Gavia stellata. Next base: position 19,768,584 of record NC_082604.1, read on the forward strand.
GGGTGCCCCAACCCGGCACGCAGCTGGGGTGGCATCTCTGGCTGTGAGACACCCCTGCCCATCCCTGCTGCAGGGCTCGTCACCGGGCTGCCCAGCCCCTGGCACCATCCCGGCCATGGCTTTTCATCACCTGGCTTTCTCCTGCAGGTGCTTCAGCTTCGGCATGGGCCCGCGGGCATGCCGGCGGCTGCTGAAGGGCATGGCCAAGGTGAGCCGTGGCCGTGCTGAGTTCCTGAGCCCAGCCGAGAGACTGCAGCCCAAGGTAACGCCCGGGCAGGGACGGGGCCACAGGGGCCACCGTGGTGTCTGACACTGGCTCTTCTCCCCGCCCCAGCTGATCAAGTCCTTGAAGAAGGCGATTGAGCCGGCCATCAGCGACATCACCATCGACTGGTACGTCCCCGACAGCATGGAGGCTCTGCTTTCACCCACTGAGCTCCCAGCCCTCTACCCCGGCGACTGCCTCGTCAGCTACTGCGTCCTCTACAGCATCGCTCGCTTCCGCAACAGGCGCCCGCCGGTACGACCGGCACTGCACTGGCATAGGGAGGACGGCATGTTCCTGGTGTTGCCGGCTTCTCCCCGTGCCAGGGCGGCTGATGGCAGTGCCCCTCTCTCTGCCAGGGCCGGGAAGGGGCTCGCCAGGGCTCAGCCTTCCCCTCCCAGGAGGAGGTGCCCAGTCCTGGGAAGAGCCACCAGCTGCTACGGAGCACCCCGGGATCCAGGGATGCCTCCCTGGAGCTCTCTGCCGGGGGCACGGAGGTGTCAGAGCGGAGTGAGTGGAGCTGGGGCCGGGACGGGGGGCAGGCGTGGGATCTGTGGGCTGACAGGGTGTGCACTCGCTGGGCAGGTACAGATCCTGTTTCGGGGGGAGACATCTGGAAGCGGATTTACCAGCCTTCCTACATCCAGGAGCAGTATGTCCTGACGCACTGCTCCGTCAGCACCAACCACAGCCGGGGGCTGCTCTCCCGGAGCTCCACCAGCAGCGAGTCCACCGGCTCCCGAGACGTGGCCCCTGAGGGCGGCTCCTCAGCCCCCAGCGGCACCGATGCTGCCTCCCAGCAGGGTCAGAAGAGCCTGTCCCTCTGTGAGTCCTCCACCAAATCCGCCCCACTGCCCTCTGCCCTGGCTGGCACCAAGGTAAGGATGCCAACGGAGTTCAAGGGCTCATGCATGGGGGGGTTGCTCCTGGCTTAGGTGGGGTCTGGCTGCCCCATTGTGCCCAGACACGTGGCCGCTGGGATGGAAACCAGAGCGTTGTAGCCTGGATTTCAAGGAAGGATCAGCCGTGGGTGCCACGAGGCAGCTCCTTGGGTGGTTTTGTCCTACTGGAATGGGACAGCTGGGGACCAGGGAGCTGTTCCCCCAGCTCCCCGGGCTGGTAGTCAGCTGGGTAGCTAACAAACACCCTAGCCATCTCAGATCCTTGTTGATGCTACAGAAATTAAGCAAAACTATCGGGACGGGCATCAGGTAATGAACCTGCCAAGCTGGAGAGGAGGGGGGTGGGCTGGCTGATCTCCCGCCTGGCTCCTTCAGCCCTCTGCCAACGCCACCCGACACTTCATTAGCGATGGGCCACATCCTCCCTGCTTGGTACCTGGGTTTAAAACCCAGCCAGGTCGCTGGGATGGGGAGAGGCAGCTCCCCCGGTGACGATGGCCCTGAGGCCAGGTGAGGCCAGCTGTCACCCACCTCTGGGACATGCTCCTTCCCGGTGGCACTGGTTAGGTAACCCGCACCTGCCGCACAACAACACAGCTGGTGGCCTTTGCTGCCGAAATGTCAAGCGTAAGTGATTTCCCTGCAGCGTAAATGATCTTCCCCGGCTGCCCGCTGCTGGGGTGAGAGGCGGCATGGGCGCTGCTGCCCTGCCGTAGCTTTTAGGTGAAGCATCTCAGCGCGGGGACATCACTTTTGTGCTGGGGGCTGCATCCCACTGTAGCATCATCCAGCTTGAGCAACTGAGCTAAGCCCTCCGCCCTGCACGCACAAAAATCCCCACCAACTCCTCCTGTCTCAGCGTCAGCCTGAGTCAGCACCCAGGGATGTTTGCAAACTCCTGTCTTGGTGCCGTCGGTCCTTCCCACGTGTATGAGGAGCCTGGCGAGCATTGCCCGCCGCCCTGGGAGGCTGCCGGGTGCCAGCCTGCAGAGCGGCGGGGCTGGGCATCAGCCAGCAGCTCCAGCCAACAGCCGGCCGGGGCCGCAGGTGCCCCATCACAGTTTGGCGCCGTCTGGGCTCTGTGCCAGTGCCTTTGCCGGGCTCGCCGTCAGCCTCCCCCCCGACCGCAGGTGACGGTGGCCCTGAGCACGGAGGAGCTGGCGCGGCAGAAGAAGACGCTGGCACGCACTGCCCTGGCTGGCCGCAGCTTTTCCTCGCCGCACGGGGAGCTGGACACCCACCGGCTCTGCCGGGCCCTGGAGAAGGTGTCGCAGAAGAGGAACCAGTCCCTGGAGGGGCGGCTGGACGAGCTAGGACCCCGGGCACGGCAGCTGCAGCCCAGCACAGTGGAGTCAAGTGTGTGCTGGCTCCAGGGGACGAGGGCGGTGGGGACGGAGCCAGTTGCCCCTGCCTTGCTGAGCCCACGTCTTGCCATTGCCCAGATAACCTCCTCTCGCCCACCCACCTGGACTGGGACATGCTGGTGGAGCCCTCCTACCTCTTCAGCGCCTCGCCGGCACCCGAGCCAGGGGACCCCAACCTGGGCAATGCTGGCCTGCCCCTGCGCTGCCAGGTGGTGATCCACGCACTGCGAGCTGGCAAGCCAGTGTCCTGGGAAGTGACGGCGTCGCTGGAGTCACTGCTACAGTCCCGGGAGGGGCCGGGCAGGGAGGACCCCCCGCGATGGGCAGGCAAGGCCTGGGACAAGCCACTGCACCGCTTGGCAGCACGCTCCGTCATCCGGGACAACGAGAACGCGGCGCAGCGGGAAGCCGAGCTGGAGCAGGGTGGGTGCCAGTGTGTATCCCCCCCGCCCCAGTGCAGCCCCGGCATCCTGCCACCTCTAACCGCCTCGCTCCGGGCAGGTTTCGCCCGCCGGTTTCGCCTGAAAGCCATGCAAACCAGCAAAGCCTGCAACGTGCCTTCTCTCTACACCCGCCTGGTGCCCGTGGACAGTGCCACGCAGGGAGCCCTGCCCACAGTCCCCGAGGTGTGGGGCACAGGTATTGCTGGGGGGGGGGCCTGGAATGCTGGGGATGGGGCAGTGAGGGGATGGAGGGCTGAGGTGGCATCGTCCCTTGCAGCCAGCTTGGCCAGCCGGCCACAAGCCACTGTGGCAAGGAGCTGGCACCACAGGAGCTCCTCAGCGGGTCTGGGCCAGCACTGGAATGCAGAGGAGCAGGATGAGGCCCCTGTCGCTGCAGGTACCGATATGGGCCCTTACAGCAACTTATGCTCCCCAGGAACCTGTCTGAGCACCAGGGTCCCTGGGGACCCTCACCTCACGGCTGCATGGGGCTGGTCCCAGCTGGAGCGCTGTGGATGCCCAGGAAGAGGCATTGGTCTCTGCCCCACAAGGTGGGGGGGAACATGGCGGGGCAGTGTAGCAGCCCCTGGCAGCAGCTCTGGGCCATGAGGGTGCTGGGAGCCCAGGGTCTCTCAAGGCTTTGCTCTTTTGCAGAGCGAGATGAGACCCCCGGGTCTCCGGCCAGCGTCTCCTCCCCTACCTATGGCTGGGAAAAGCAGAACTGCTCGAACGGTGCGTCCAGGGTGGAGGGGGCCAAGGGTTGCATGGTGGGGGACAGGGGGTGTCCTCGGCACCCTGTTGCTGGCAGCTGAGAGCTGGAGCATCTGCTGTGCCCACGCCTGCCCTTGCTGCCCGTGTGGGCTGAACCACCCTCACAGGTGCTGGTGAGCAGGACGCACCTCTGGGTGCATAATGCCCCCCCCGTGCTCAGCTCTCCCCCCTTGCAGGGCCTCCAACCAGCCCCTCCACCACCTCCATGGGCTCCCAGAAATCCACGGAGAGCATCGCTGGCTCCAGGTGAGGCTACGAGGCAGGGGGACATGAGGGCCCAAAAAAAGGCACGTTGCAGGGAGAGGGGGACAGTGCCACTTCTTGGGCACTGCAGGTCCAGTGTGCCCTGCCAGGTCCTGTGGCGTAAGGGGAGATTTGCTGCGCCAGCCCCTTCCCTGCAGCTGGCTGGGGTTCGGCTGCCATTCGGGAATTGCACCCCCCTGTTAACTTCCTTGTTTGCCCCACAGGTTTAGCCTGAGCAGGCGCAGGGGGCCAAGCCTGGTGCTGCGCCCGCAGTGCCTCAGCCCGGAAAGTGAGTGCTCCAGCAACCATGCCAGCCACGACTACCTCCCGCTGGTAAGGACCCCATCCCACCCAGGGAGGGGGCCGAGCAGGCATCTTCCCTGCTGGGTTGCAGCCGAGCCACCCAGACAATGCCCGGCAGCACCAGCAACAGCACCCAGCTGAGAATGCAAACCTGGTGGGTGCTCAGTCCTGCCTTAGCCTTGAATGGCCCTGGGGGCCTTTGCTGGCTTTTGGGGTGTGTGTGGGTTGGACAGTCCCTGTGCTCCAAGGACACTCCTGCAGCCCCCACCACTGAGTGCTGGGGGGCCGCGGTGTGTTTGTGCTCCTGCCTGGCCTGCCCCATCACCTGCCCCCCCATTGCAGGTGCAGCTGCAGCAAGCCCGGGGGCCATTCCAGCTCACCGAGAGCTTCTCCGAAGTGGTGCAGATCCCCCTGGACCGCCTACGCCGGGCCTCTCCCTATGCCTCCCACCGAGCCAGCCTCAGCCCCGTGTCCCCAGGGCCCCGGAGCAGCCCTGAGACGGGACCCGGTGGCGAGGAGGGCGAGGAGCCTGCCGCAGCCCCACAGCCTGGCTCACCCCCATCCAGGAGCACTTGCTCCGAGGTGCCCAGTGCAGCCGTGTGGGCGCAGGCGGACAGCGGGCATGGCTCGGAGTCCGACACCGGCCCCCACTCGGCTGCCCCCTCCGAGGCTGGCGTGAGCTGGCAGGACATAGGGCCAGAGGACCTGGAGAGTGCCAGCTGGGCCACGGCAGTAGCCTTGGCCTGGCTGGAGCATCGCTGTGCTGGCTTCTTCGAGGAGTGGGAGCTGGTGGCGGCCAAGGCGGACGGGTGGCTGCAGGCGCAGCAGCTGCCCGAGGGGGTGGACGTGGGCTGCCTCAAAGGGGCGGCCAGGCACTTGTTCCTGCTGCTGCGTCACTGGGACGAGAACATCAAGCTGAACATGCTGTGCTACAACCCCAACAATGTTTGACAGCCACCGGAGGGGCCAATAAAGATGCTTGGCTCCACGCTGCCTGCACAGGTGTCTCTCTCGGTTACGGGCAGGGAGCCGTCAGCCCCGTTCAGGCCACACTGGGGCTCACCAAAGCCCTGGGGGGGGGGGTCACCTCCTTCCCAACCGTCTCCCGTGGGAGGGAGCAGACAGGGGACTAAGAAAAGCCATGCTGGAGGGATCCCTGGGCTGCATCAAGGCGATTCAAACCTTTGAGGCAAAGCGGTTTTGTAGATCTTCTGTCTTAACCTCATCCCAAAGGCGGCTCCCCTGCCCCGGGCAGCACTCTCCCAGGGCTGGGAAGGGAGTTGCCATGGCCCTGGCGGCTGCTCTGCCTCCCCGCAGGTGGGGCAGGCCGAGGCACGGCCGTCCTGACACCATCACGGCATGAGGACGCTGTGGCCGGGGAAGGGCACACGAAGCCCCCTTTATTGGGGAAGTCCTGCCTTGTCGCGTGTCCCCACCCTGCCCCCTTTGCACAGTTCCAGGACTCGTAGCCCTCCTGGGATGGCCAGGGGCAGCCTGGGAGCCAGGTGGGGAAAGAAGGGGCAGTCCTAGAGGCTGGTTCCCATTGTCCGGCCGGCCACGCTCTCACTGGGCCTTCTTGGAAATGGCTGTGGGTCTCCTGCTTGGCGGGGGTGTGTGTGGCGCTGGCAGGGGGGCTGTGCCATACCAGAGCTGGAGCAGGACGAGTCCGTGGCAGATGTGGAGGGAGAGGGAGCTGCAGACCGTGGAGGGGTAGGTGTTCCAGCAGAGCTCGATCACACCCAGCAGCAGCACCCTGCAGCAGGGAAAGCTGGGGGTCAGCATGGGGACACACACACACCAGCCCCCCTCGCTCCCAGACCCCCCAGCAGATGGGTGGTCCCCCTCCTTGGTAGCATGTACTTGGGCATGTGGGCGAGCTTGGCAGTAGGGGTGCACCAGAGTAAGTAGGGCAGCGTGTGGAAATACCAGACGTAGAACTGGTAGTGCAGGGAGCGGCTGCAGCAGACACCCAGGAAGTTGGAGGAAAAGAGGACGAAGACGATCTGTGCGCTGATGTTATGGGGACAAACGCAGGAGGCTAGAGGTGCGATCCCGCAACAGCTCCCCAGCCGAACAGCACAGCTCCTTCCCCCAGGACAGGCTGGTCCTGACAGCACCGCAGGACTGGGAGCCTGCCAATGCTGAGACCAAGGTTTGCCCTGCCCTGCCCTGCCTTCTCCCCCCCTCCTTGCTGCCCACCCTGCCAAAGGATATTGTTGACAGTCAAGGGAGGGGATGCGTGTTTCCTTTCAGCAGGATCCTTCAGCAGAGCCAGAATACTCTCTTTGGACCTGAGGGGGAAGCACAAACATTGATCTCAGCTGCTGAAAGTCTTTCCCACCCTGACCTTCCACTGTGAGCCACGATGCCTGGGCAGCATGCTCCCCAAAATGGAACAGTAACTCCCTCCGACTCTCGCCTGCAACCCCAGAACTGCAGCATTGTGGGGGCAGTGGAGTCGCAGACCTGTATCCTGCATCATGGGGGCTGATGGGGACCAGCACCAGCAGGGAACCCCTGGTCTCACCTGTGCCACCGGTGCAGTGCAAAGAGCCCCAGGCCAGCCAGATGAGCCAGGAGCAGCATGGCGTGGAAAGCCCGATTCTGGAAAACCTCTTCTGGGAGGAAGCGCCAATTCACCGTCCATTTGAACTGGAACTGGCGGCCCAGGTCGAAGGAGCGAGTCAGGTACCCCACAGGGTTCACCAGCAGGAAGGGCAGCCCCAGAACCACCTGCCAGAGACACACCAGCACCCTCGCAGCAGCCATAAGGCAGGTCTCTGTCACCCCTGCCACCTCCCGAGAACCCCAGCACCACATGGGGTGACAGGCACAGCCAAAGATGGGAGCCCCGTGAATTAGATTATTTATCAACCTCCAGCTTGCTGCGTGGAGCCAACTCAGATGTTGGTGCCACTGTCTATCCACCCAGTTGTCTCCAGCGCCGAGGACATCCGGGCAGGATGCTGCGATGCAGGCAGGGCAGCCCACTAGCCCCTGCCGACAGAACTGCCAGCCCGCTCCTGTAGCCAACGTGAGCAGGGACCCACCTGGAGCAGGGCACAGATGCAGAGCTTGGGGATACAGCCCAGGAGACCAAACCGCTGCAGGAGGAGGAAGAGAAGTCCAGGCGCAAAGAGCAGGATGTTCATCTTCACGGACACAGCCAGGCTGAGCAGAAAGTGGCATTACCGCTGCGGCCCCCCCAAACGGGTGCCCAGGCAGCCCCCGGGCTGAGCACAGCCTCCTCCCTGGGGCTGAGCTTGCTCACGCACGCAGCACGCCATGGAGAGCAGCCCCCGCCCTGCCCCCAGACCCTCACCTGAAGAGGAGGCAGCCCCAGGACCAGCGCTCCTCCAGGAAGAGGTTGATGGCGAGGAAGAGGATGGCCATGGCGACGGGGTCGTTAAAGAGCCGCAGGACAAAGATGGAGTGGATGCGGTAGGAGGCGCAGCACATGAAGAAGAAAACATAGGGGGGAACCTTGCAGGGGACAGAGAGACACGAGGGCAATCAGCAGCCTGTCCTGCACCCCCCCCGCCGCTGCCACCAAGCCCCTCCAAACCTCAGACCCCAATCCTGACCTCCTGCCCAGCCCATTTCACCCAGGTGAGGACTCAGCAGAGCAGGAGAGGGCCCTGAGGCGGCTGGCCAGGCTCCCTGGCTCCAGGCTACCTTGTTGGTTCGGCAGTAGATGCGGAAGACGAGGAGGAGGTTGAGAAGGTAGAGGCCGGCGAAGAGGTACTGCGCCAGGCGGATGTCAGTGCCGCGGCCCGTGGCATAGTACAGGCCCAGGAAGATGTAGACGAAGCCGGCGGGGTAGCTGTGGAGAGACGGGAGTGAGGGGCCAGGCCCCGCTGCCCCGCTGGGACCCCCCGGCAGCCCCCGTCACTCACACCAGCGGCCCAGTGTCGCCCTTCAGCTGGGTGTAGTCGAGCGTCCCGTTAGCAAACCCCTCCACCTCCTCCATGTAGGCCTTCCAGTCAATCTCGGTGTCTGCGGGGAGGGCCGGGCTCAGGCGGGGCAAGGGGGGGGCTGGGGGCACTGCGGGGAGGGCTCCCCCCCCCCGACCCCACGGCCCTGCGCCCCCCTCCCTCCCTGCCGGCCGAGGCTCCTGCCCCCCGCGGCGCCATCCAGCCCCCCAGACCACCCCTGTCCCCCCCGCCGCCCCGGCCGGGGGCTGCTGTCACCCAGGGGGGCCGGGGGCAGCCCCGTTCACCCCGCCAGCGGGACCACCCTCACCCCCGCCGCTCCAAGGGGAGACCCCCCCCCCCCCGCGCTGCCCGGCCCGGGGACGAGCCGTCACTGCCCGCAGGACCCCCCCCCTCCCGCTGCCCCGGGCGGGGTCCCGCTCCTCGCCGGGCCAGGCCGGGCCCCGGCACTCACAGGGGACCCTGCGGATGACCCAGAGGTTGACGCCGCCCTCGGCCAGGCAGAGGCAGGCGGCCACCAGCGGGGTGTAGCTGGGCTCCAGCAGCGCCGCCCGCCGCTCCCGCCAGACCCGCCGCAGCGCCGCCGCCCCCCGCCCCGCCGCCATGGCCGCCCCGCTCCGTTCCTCGTTTCCGGCCGGAGCGCTTAGGGCGGCGCAACCGCCGAGACCGGAAGCCGCACGTGGCGCCCGGTGCTCCTCCGCCCCGCCCTACCCGGTATGGAGCGGCGGCGCGCGCCCGCCGCCAACCGCCGCTACCGGCAGCGCCGCTTCTGGGACGCGCTGTACCGGCAGGAGGGCGCCGAGCCGCGGGAATGGCTGGGGGGGCTCTCCCGGTTCCTCCCGCAGCTGGAGGCCGAGCTGCGCCCCGGTGACCGCATCCTTGTCCTCGGTACGTGCCCGGTGGCGGGCGGGCGGGCGGGGCTCCGCGTCCCGCCGGTGGATGCGCTGGCACCGGCCGCGAGGGGGCGGTGCGGCACCGTGCCGGTACCGGCGGCAGCGCCCGGCCCGGCGGGGCGGCCCCGCTCTCGGGGGCGCGGGCAGGCGGCGGGGCCGGTGCAGCCGCCCCGTAGTCCCGCCTGTGGGCTGACCCGCCGCCGGCCCGGCAGGTTCACCCGCGCCCCCCCCCGCCTCGCCGGGCAGCCGGGATTAGGCGGGTGTAATCACCGATCCTGTTAGCGGATCAGCTGCCGCCAGCTGCGCTTAATAGCCCCCAAATCCGCCCCCCCCGGGATCCCCCCGGCCCCCCCGGGGAGCGGCTGAGCCCCGGCGGAGCGGCTCCCGAGGGGAGGGGAAGGGAGGGGGCCTCTCCCTGTGCCCACCGCGCCGGCGGGCCCGTATCCTGCTGGGGCCGGCCGGGCAGGGTGACCCCCTGAGACAGCCATCCATCCTTCTGTCCATCCTTCTGTCCATCCTTCTGTCCATCCTTCTGTCCATCCCTCCCGGTTAAGTCCCCCCAGATGCTGCACGCTGCCCTGATTTGCCACCGGCCCCTGCCCCACCTCCAGCTCTCGGGGGGCACGGCCACCTCCTGCCCCATGGCACCAAGGCGGGGAGGACTGGGGACCCCCTCCTGCCCCTTCCCTGCCTCCAGCATCCCTGTGGCCGCCCGTGCATCCCGTCCCGGGGTGGGGGGGATCCAGCGTGCGGGGGCTGCTCTCACCCCGTGGTCCTGCAGGGCCGGGAGCCCTGAGCACCAGCCTTGTAGGAAGGGGGTAATTAAGAACTAGCCCAGCACTCACTAATTAGCGGCAAGGTGATGACCTGCTCCCTCTCTACCTGCCCCGGCCCATCCGCCCACTTCCCGGGTCCGAGGGAACAGGGTTGGGGTGCAGGCAGCCCCCCCAGGGGCACCCTGAGCCCCGGCTGAGCCGTGCCTTCCGCAGGCTGCGGCAACAGCACCCTGAGCCACGACCTGCACGAGCTGGGCTACACCGACGTCACCAGCATCGACTTCTCCCCCGCCTGCATCGCGGCCATGCGCGCCCGCTACGCCCACTGCCCCGGCCTGCGCTGGGCCGTCATGGACATCCGCGCCCTCGCCTTCCCCGACGCTGCCTTCGACGTGGTGCTGGAGAAGGCCACTCTCGACGTGCTGATGGTGGAGGAGACCGACCCGTGGGACGTCTCGCCCCAGGCGGCCGCCGCGATGCACCGGGTGCTGGCGGAGGTATGGGGTGGGGGAAGCTGGGGCGGAGGGTGGACCCCATCCCTGTCTGGGGCGGGTGAAGGTGCAGAATGTCCCCTCGCCACCCTGCTTCCCCGGGGATGCCCTGGCCGGTGCATCTGCCCCCTCTGCTACCCTGCAAAGGGGCACCCGGGGGGCTCCTGGTACCCTTGGGGGTGGGAGACCACCCCTCTCCCACCCCATCGCCTTCTCCCCAGGGAGGAGCAGGGTGTGTCCCTGGGGACCCCGGGTCCTGCTGGGGGACTGGGTGACTCCCCTCTTTATTTGCACCCTAAATAGAAAGGAGCGGCAGTAAAAACGGGCCCTATCCTGGCGTGGGTGGCTGTAGGGGCACCTGAGGGTGCCCAGAGGGGACCTGGAGGGGACACAGGGAGGTGGCCCTGCCCGCCCAGGGCAAGGTGACGACTCTGCTGGGCTGTGACAGGCTCTCACCCCCCCACCCCAGCTTCGATCTCCTTAGCCGGGGTCCCACTCATCCGGTCTGGGGTTGCCATGGCAACCCCCGTCAGCATCGACGGGGCCCTGGCGTTGCCATGGGGACGGGCGATGCCTCCGGGCCCCAATTAATTGGCGGCAGAGGCAGGGACCGGATTGAACCTGCCCCGGCGCGGGGGTGCAGGTCCTGCCAGCCTCCCCCGCCCCGGGGGAATAACTGCAAGGGTAATTAATTGCTGTGCCTGCCCCGCGCCCTTGGGTGTGGGCACTGGGTGCTGGGAGGGTGCTCGTGGCTACTGCCCCCCCCATCCTTTCTTGCCCCCCCGCCCCGAGCCCAGGAGGGAGCAGGACCCCAGGCGCTGTGGGCAGCGGCGCTGTCCTCACCACCCGGGCCCGGCCCTGCCCTGCACTGCCAGCACTGCTGCCTGTCCTTGTCATTTGGCCAAACAGGGAGGATTTAGCTCTTTTTTTTTCCCTTTTTTTTCCCCTTTTTAATCCCTCACTCAATCCCTGCCCTCCCCCAGCATCGCTGGGCACTGCCTCTGCCTGTGGCCGGTGCCCGCTGTCCTCATCCCTGGGGGCATTCATGGGGTGTTCCCACCCACTTGCCGCTTTGCCAGACCCTCCACGTGGGTCCGGCCGTGGCTGGCAACCCCCTTCTCACAGGGGCGCCGGGGTTTTCCCAGCCTCTGTCCTGCTCTCCCTGGGGGGGATGTAAGGACCCGAAAATCCGCCCTGCCTGCGGGGACGCCCCGGGGACAGCCCTGTCTTGGTGATCCCGAGGCGATGAGGAGGGGGCGATGGGTCAGTGCCAGAGCGGGGAGCAGCTGCCCTCGCCCCCCCCCCCGTGCCGGCCGGCAGACAAGGTTTCCTGCACCCGTCTCTAAGCAACAGCTGTTAGTGCTCTATTAACAAGGGATGGGATGCGGGGATGCGGGATGCCTCTCACTCCGAACCGGAGATCCCTGCCTGCCCCCAGCCCCGGGGACACCCCCCCGTCCCCATCAGTTGGGAAGCCATGGGGTCTTTCTAGGATGGGTGCATCCAGTGCTTTGCAGGAGGGATGCTGAGCTGGGTGCCTGGGGCGGGGATGCAGGGACCTGCCTTCCCCTTTTCCTGGCCAAAACCACTAAGGTTTGGTTCAGAAGCCCCCACCACAGCAGCGGGGGCACACACGCTGCCTGCTCCCCTCTCCACCCCTGGCCCCAGCCAGCGCTGAGCCGTGGAGCTTCCCAGCAGGATTAAACCAGAGCTCGGGAACCCCCCCCTTGGCCACCAGCCCTCTCCCCTGCCGCAGTGGCTCTCTGCCCTTGCCGGGAGGGGGGAGTCTGGGGGTGTCCTTGCCTGGGGCAGGGGGCCGGCCGGGGGGGGGGCCAGCTGGGGGGCTGGCCACCTGCCCGCCCCAGGCACTGCCTTTGCATGCCGAGCACGCGAGCACTGGCCGTAAAAGCCTTTTGACATTGGATAAAGCCAAGCAAGAAAATTGATGTTCTTTTCCATCCTGTTAGCGGGGGCTTAGTTCCAGCGGGGAGAAAATGGTGATTAAAAGGGTCGAGTCCCTTCCCATCCAACCCTCCCCCCGCACCTCGGACGCTGGGTGTTGACAGGGGGGTGGCACTGGGTGACCCAGGGAGGGGGTGTGTGGGATGGGGGTCCCACGCTGCTCTTTGGGGGCCCTGTGCCCGGGAGGGTGAAGCTTTTCCCTGCGCCGGGTTTGGGTCTCTGTGCCATCTGCTGTGGATGGGGGTGAAGAGTTTTGGGGTGCAGGGAGAGGTTGTGCATGGGGATGCCCGTTGCTCATTGCCACCGGGCTGCGGCTGGTCGGGGGACATGTCAGAACCAGGGCGGGCAAGGTTAGGACAGGCGATTTGGGGGTGCAATGGGAGAGGCTGGGGAGGAATCTTTGGCAGATGGTGATGGGGGTCCTTGGGGATGGGGCCGTCCCTGCCGGAGGGGTGAACCTCACTGTGTGTCCCCCCCATCCCGGGGGTTTTCCTGCCGCAGGTGAGCCGGGTGCTGCGCCCGGGGGGCTGCTTCATCTCCATCACCTTTGCCCAGCCCCACTTCCGCAAGCCCCACTATGCCCAGGAGGCCTTCGGCTGGTCCCTGCGCCACACCGCCTGTGGGGACGGGGACGCCGGCGCCTTCCACTACTTCCTCTACGTCATGCGCAAGGGGCAGCCCCTGGACACCCCCGACCTCGCTCTAGGGCGCCGGCTGCACCAGCCCCCCCCGCCCCCTGCCCCGCCACCGCCCCCTGCCCCCCCAGACAATGACGAGGACTATCTCTTTGCCATCCAGCTGTGACCTGGGGGGGCTTCCCTGGCCTTCCCCCCAACCAATAAAGCCTTAAGCTGCTCCACCATTGCAGGTGGGGGACGGGGAACCAGTGCCTCCCCCCACAAGCTGCCCAGTGATGTGAGTAATGGGAGAAAAGGTGGGGTGGGGGCTTGGCCTCCTCCCAGGGGCAGTGGGATGCTCTGGGGAGCAGGAGATGCTGTGCTCCCCCCAGCCCTTCCCTCGCCCGGCTGGAGAGCAGCCAGGGCTCCGGGCTTTGCGGCTGGTAATGAAACCAAATCGGGTTTAATTCCACCCATCCATCTTGCAGGGAGCGGCTCCCTGCCTGCCCCCCCCGCCCCGGCACAGGCAGCTGGGGCAGGATGGAGGGTGCTGGCACTGGGTGCAGGTGTAGGATGGGGGGTGCCCACTGCCCTCTGTCCTGTCATGGGGCCCCGGACCAGCCACCTCGGCTGTGGGGGTGCACAAAGGCACCATGTCCTTGTCACCCCCCGGCCCCAGCCAGGCGTCGGAGGGTCTGGGCTGGGACGTGCCAGCACGGGGCTGGGGGGCACCCCGGGGCGTGTGTGTGCAGGCAGGGTGGCACGTCTGCCCTGTCCCCCTCCATCCCCACTCCTGGCTGCGGTGACAACCCCGGTGTGCCGCCCGTGCCTGGGGCCAGCAGTGCGGTGACAGGCGTGCCACCATGTGCCGGCAGGGCTGGCTGTGCGCGGGTGCCAGGGCGTGGATGCTGGTGTGGTGGGTGCACAGGTGCTACTGGGGGTGTCTCCAGGGGCTGTTTGGGCACCAAACCCCCCTGGGGTGGGTGACGCCGGGGGGCGTGGAGAGGACCCCTCCTCAGAGGGACGATGGTAACATACCGAAGAGGCGCGAGCTGCCGGGCTGCTATTTCTGGCAAAAGGCGTAAGTGGGTCAGCCGGTGGCTCCCCCTGCGCCGGGAGCCAGCGAAGGACTCCGGGGTCAGTCATGTCCGTCCCTGTCCCCCCTTTCCCCCCCATGCCACCCCATCCTGCAGGCACCCTGAAACCAGCTGGCGCTTGGGAGGGACAAAAAGGAGCAGGCGGCTGCTGGCCTCGTCTCGGTACATGAATGTATTTTATTCATCGCGTTTTGTTCACCAGTACAGTGAAAAATGGCATTTAAATTTACAATGGATCATTCGTAGAACATCATGACACAAGTATCTTTTTTTTTTCTTTTTTTTTTGTGTGTTTTTTTTCTTGGTTTTGTTTTTTGTTTGGTGTTTGTTGTGTGTTTTTTGCGTCGTCGTCTCCATAAATGCCACTCGTAGGTTATTGAAAAAGATGACGAGTTTCTCATGCACATCAGACCCCCCCGAGAAGCTTCTTAAAAAATAAAATTAAATTAAAGTACAAAATTAAAAACAACGACTCAGGCCGGTCCCTGCCCTCCCCGCTCCCCTTCCGGCCCCACTACCGGCGAGCAAGGGGCAGCACTGGGACCCCCCGGCACCCACAGCCAGCCCCAAGGGCTCTGGCCCCGGCGCTGCTGGGAGGGAACTGTGGCGGCCGATGGTGCTGCCAAACCCTACAGCCGGTCCCACTGCCGGCGGTTGGGGTCGGGCCCGGGGTCCCCGCTCCCCTCCCCGCATCTTCGGCTTTCCTCGCGCTCCCTCCATCTTTCTCGCCCCCCCACCCTTTATTTTTCCCCCTCGGTTTTTTCTTCTTTTTTTGTCTTTTTTTTTCTTATGGAAAAAAATATGAACCATTTTTTTTGTTTGTTTGTTTGTTTGTTTTCCCCGATGCGGTTACTTCAACATCTCAACGTCAGCAGATCGTTTTTAACAAAGATTCGGATATAAAAATACAAATATGAGGAGTTTCTGTTTAAAAAGAAGCGTGCCGGAGTGGTGGGGCTGACCCTCGGCCCCAGGGCCGGGCGCCCGGGCCACCAAGCTCATGCAAAAAACGATGGAGCAAAAAATGTCTCTGGACAGCAGCACTCCCCCCCCCCCGGCTCGTGGGGCCGGCTCCGCCCCGGGATTTGGGGACCCCCCCCCCGCCAAGGAGGATGGGGGGGGCACACCCCCCCACCCCACCCCCCGGAGAGGGGGGGGGTCTTTGCCCAGGGTGGGGGGCTCGGCGGCTGTCCTCCCCCCCCCCCCGGGGGAGGCGGAGGGGTAAAGTGCATGGCTCGGGGAGGGGGGGGGGGTGGTGGCCGCAGAGCCCCCCCCCCGGGCCGGGGCGGGGGGGCATGGGCATGGCTTCCCCCTCCTCGTCGGCGGTCCAGCCAGCATGCAGGGCCGGGCGGGCTGGAGCAGGGCACGGCCTGCGGGTCCTGGCGGCGGGTCCCGGCTTACACCCCCGGCGGCGACTTCTCCGTCATGCCCTTGAGCACCTCGTCTATCCGGTCATCCTCGATCACCACTGCGGGGACAGGCGGGGGGCGCGTGGGCGAGGGGGCGCACGCCCGGCCTCTGCCCCCCCCCCCCGGCTCTCGCCCCGCTCACCACCCCCGGAGGGCTCCAGATGTGCCCCCCAGATGCTGGAGAGCCGGGCGAAGGGGCGCAGGTGTGTGCAGTGGGGATGGGGGGGGGGGGATCGCCCCCCCCTGCATGGCTTGGGTGGGGGCAGCATCCCCCGCTGCAGCCAGCCGGCCGCCTCTGGATGAGTGGTTTGGGAAGGGGGGGGCAGGAAAGACCAGGAAGGACCCCCCCTCCTCTCTGCGGCAGGCGCTGATGAGAGCAACAGGACTGGAATGGATAATGACCCAGCGGGGGGGGGGCACCACCAGCTCGGCGGGGGTGGCAGCCAGACCCCCGTCAGCATCACCTGCTGGGTAGGACCCCACCACCCCCTTACACCCCCCTACACCCCCACCCCGCCGCCATCGGCATCACCGTCGGGGGAGCCGGACAGCCCCCTGTCATAGCCGCCTGCACAGACCCCCACCATCAGCATCACCATGAGGGGCTGGACAGCCCCCCGCCAGCATCACCCTCTAGACAGCCCCCCCATCAGCATCACCCGTTGGACAGACCCCAATCAGCATCACCATCGGGGGGGGGCTACACAGACACCCCCCCCCATCAACATCACCAGCTGGGCAGATCCTCCCCCCCCCACCATCATCCTCAGGGGTGGTGGACACACACCGCCCCCCCCAGCATCACTACTGGGGTTCTCAGCAACCCCCCCCATCACCACCCTGGGGGCGGATTGGCCAGACACCCCCCCCATCACCAGCATTACCGGGAGAGCAGCCAGACCCTCCCATCACCACCGAGGGGGAACCGGCCCCCCCATCACCCCCGGGGGTTCTGCTAGACCCAGCCACCACCACCGCAAAGGGGGGGCGGGTGGAACAGGCAGCAGCTCATCGCCCCCCGGGGCTGGGGTGTATTTGTGCTGGGGGGGGGGCTCTGTTCCCTCTTCATTTGCCCCCGCGGCTCAAGGAGGTGTGTTTGCCTATGGGGGTCCCCCAAGCAGGTGGGGTGGGGGCTGCAGGGAAGGCAGGGGCCATTCTCGGGGGGTCCCAAGGCATTGGGGAGAATCCATGGTGAGACATCGGGGTGCAGGGGAGGGGGACACATTTATTTGGGTCCTGATGGAAGAGGGGAGCTGCTGATGGGGGTCTCTGCGGCAGGCGTTAAAGCAGGGAGGGGGCACACAGGTTCATGGAGTCCTGGGGGGACAGTAAACCGGGGGGGGGGGTGTGTTTGTTGATCAGCATTGCCAGTAGCTGCTGACGGGGGTCTCTGCGGCAGGCAGAAATGTGGAGGGAGAGAGGTTTATGGGACTGGGGGGGCTTGTTTATGGGGGGGGGGGGTAGTCCAAGGGGACGTGGGGGCAATCCCAGGGGTGTTGAGGAGCAGTTCCAGGGAGGTCCTGGGGCATTCGCGGATGTGCCAGGGGGCAGCCCCAGGGATGCTTCAGGATAGTCCCGGGGGCAGCCCCAGGCTGCTGGGGCGTGTGGGGCAACGCTGGGGAGACAGCGCTGGTGTCTGGAGCCGGGGATGGGGGGGCCTGCGGTTCTAGGGCAGCGCTGGGTGCCAGTCGCAGAGCTGGGGGTCCCAGAGATGCCAGGGGACAGTGCCAGGGATGATGTGGGGCAGAGCTGGAGATTCTGGGGATGCCGGGGGCAGTGCTGGGGATATTGGGGGGCAGAGCCGGTGATGCTGTGGGGCAGTGCCGGGGGTGCCAGGGGACAGTGCTGGGGATGCAAGACAGAGCCGGGAGTCCCAGGGATGCTGTGGGGCGATGCCGATGGTGCCGGGGGGCTGTGCCAGGGATGGACTGGCCAGTGCCGGGCTGCCGGGGAGGCAAGGGCAGAATCGCGGGTGCCGAGGATGCTGTGGGGCAGCGCTGGGAATGCACGGGCCAGCGCCGGGGACCCCGGGGGGCAGATGCGGGGGTCCCGGGGCAGAGCTGGGGATGGAAGGGCAGATGCGGGGGTCCCGGGGCAGAGCTGGGGATGGAAGGGCAGATGCGGGGGTCCCGGGGACGCCGCGGGGCAGAGCCGGGGGTGCAAGAGCCGCTGCCGGGGATGTCGGGGATGCCGCAGGGCAGATGCGGCGGTCCCGGGGATGCCGTGGGGCAGCGCCGGGGATGCCGTGGGGCTGAGGCGGGGGGTCGGGCGGTACCTCTCTTGGCGCGGCCGATCTGTCCCAGCTTGGGGGGCCGCTTGCCCTGGTTGCCCCCGAAGAAGGCGTTGGTGTCCTGCAGGCGGCAGCTGAAGGGCAGCTCCCCCGCCTCGGGCTCGGCGCCGTAGCGGCCCACCTTGTCCTCGCCGTAGGGCAGCACCTGCGACATGGCGGGGCCGAGCGGGCCGAGCCGCGCCGCGCCGAGCCGGGAGCCGGTCTGCGGCGGCGGCGGCGGCGGCGGGGAGGAAACCCGGGCGGAAGGATGAAGTCATGCATCCGGGGGGAGCGGGGACCCCCCCGGCGGGGGGCGGCTCCGGAGCGCCGCGGCCCGGCCCGGCACGGCCGGGACAGGGACAGGGACAGGGACCCCCGCGGCTGGTGCCCGGTGCCCGCCCGGTTGGGATGGGGGGACCCCCGCCCCAGCCCCTGCCCCGTCCCCAGCGCAGGCTGGTCCCCCCGGCACAGCCTTGCCGGTGCGATCGCCCCAACTCGGGGGTGCCCCCGAACACGGGATTCCTCTGTGGAGCGGGGAGCCCTGGGCACGGCCGGGTACCCCCGTCTCAGACAGCCGAGGACCACCAGGCACAGCCGGGCCCTCCCCCAGCGTACCGAGGTGATGACAAACAGAGCCCCCCAACATCCCGCTCCGGTCCCACAGACCACCCCGAGCACCCCCAGCCCAGCTCCAGGCCTCCTGCAGCCTGGCAGGCTCCCACCTCGGTCCTCCCCAGCCAGGTTGCCCCCAGCCCCCCACTTGTGCCCCTTGCCCAACACCCATCCAGGCACCCCCCCCCCCCAGCCCCTCCAGTGTTGGGGTCCCCCTTTGGAGCCACACCAGTCCTGCCCCAGCCCCTGCCAGCCCCCTTGGGCCCCCCACGTGTGGGTCCTCGCACATGTGTGCACACCTGTATGTACACATGTGCCTATTGAGGGTATTTGTGGGGCCGTGGGGAGCACAAGGGTGTGATTCTGCAGGTGCCCATGAGCGTGGCCATGTGGGGGCTGTGCCCCAGGACGTCCCTTGCCCCATGGTTTGGCCCTTCCCTGGGTGCTCTCTGTGGACAAAGGAAGGGGAGCCACCCTCACAGGTCGGTGAAGAAAGACCTACAAGAGTGGCCCCAACAGCCTCCAGAGCCCCGTTTGTGTCCCCTCTGCATACCCCTGCTCCAGGCCCACCCTGGCCCTTTCCTCCTGCATTTTCCACTGCTGGGCCAGTGATTGCACTAATTGGCATCAGTGGCCCTGAGTGGCCTCACCTGGAACCCCCCATCCCAGTCACCTGGGGCTGGGGGGACTATTTAAGCTCAGGTTGGGGCTGCTGTTCCTTGCCTGAGTCCTGGTCCTGCCTGCTCTTGGCTGGTCCCTGGACCTGGGTCAATTGATGATGATGATGATGATGAATGGGGGTGATAGCAATGCAGGCTGGTTGGAGAGGACCACCCTGTCATGGGGCAGCTCTGTTCCTGCTGCTCCTCGCATCCAGGCCCCACTGCTCGTGTGGGTGTGCTGGGGTGCAGCAAAGCTAGAGCCCTGTGCGGGAATAGCACTTGCCAGCCCCGTGAGAATCTCCCTCTGGGTGTCCTGAGGGGCAAGAATAGGGTTTTACAGGCAACCCTGTGGTCCGTCTCTCCATGGCCTGAGATCCTGTTGAAAGGTGCTTCAGAAGAGCATCGGCCCGGCTGGTCCATGCAAGCAGGCAGGTGCTTCTATTTTGGGAAGGCTCAGACATGCCTTTCCTTTTGTGCCTGGCTCTGCAGAGCACAGGTCCCCTCTGTCCCATCCCAGAACAGAGATGGGGAGGGATGGGGCAGCGGTGCCTATTCTCCTGGCGAGGCAGTGCCTTTATTCCTGCCTTTGCTGGGGAACCAGCTTGAACTTTTTCATGTGACGGCTTCTGCTCCCGCAAAAAGCGCCTGAGAAAATAGGCGAGAGGCCCACGCTGAGATGTGGCCTGCTTTTCCCATCGCTGAGCCCACATGCCGCTGCCCGTGGGCAGGGACAGACAGGCCGTGGCACGCGCGGGGCTGGGGGTGAGTGAGAAGAGGAGCAGATGGGCTGTGTGGGATGTGAGCGGGGCTGGTGCTGCGCTCTAGGAGGGTTTCCAGCCCGGCAGGCTCCTGGGGAGAAGCTTGAGAGGGGTCACCCTGGGAATGGCCCTGCTTATCCCATGCCTGTACTGTAGAGTGCCTTGCACCCAGGGGAGCTGCTCATCCTGGCTGTGGGGTGGGGGGGGGAGCTCTATGGGGCTGGCTGGGGTTTGGGGATGTGGAAGGGACCTTCCATCCAGCCCAGGCAGGAGGAGGGCTGGATCCAGGTTGGCGCAGCTGGGCTGCAGGTGGGACAGGGCAGCGCTGTGGCTCTGGGCGCTGCATCTCCTTGGGACATCTCTAGTCTCTGGCTCCCCAAGGGTGCTGCTGGCCATGCATCCCTCGGCAGGAGAAAGGAGGTACCGGGGACCTGACTGTGAGTGAGTGAGCAGGGGGTGCAGGAGGGATACCACCCTCATCCCCTACCAGTGCGGGTTGCATCCCTGCATCATGAGCGAGGACTGTGCACCCTCCTTCCCCTGGCTCTCATTCCACCGTCGTTATCCGCCTTTTAGCAGCCACGTAATCTCCTTTCTCGCTTCCTTTGCAGCCTTTTGTCTGACACAAAGCTGGCTCCAGCGGGAAGAAGGGGCCGTGGGAGCAGGAAGCTGGTGGTTCTTTCTGCCCTGGCTCCTTAAACCTGGGCCACAGCTCCTGAGCGGGGACACCTTGCAGGTGATGCAAGGGCTGGGGGCTGGCCGTGACCCCCTCTGGGACGAATATGGGGCTAGGCGGGAGGCACGCAGCAGGGCTCCCAGCCGCAGTGGGGCTGGCAATGGAGATTGCGCTGCATCACCTGGCCTTGGGCGATGCTCCAGGAGGCCACTGGTGCCTGCCGTGACCCAGCCCCACTGCTGGATGCTGTCCCTGAGCCCTGCACCCTCAGTGGGGATTCGGGTGCTGGCTCCAGGTGCTTTGGAGGCAAGGGGTTTCCCTGCAGTTGCTGGTGCTTCAAGTAGTTTTATGGTGGAGAAATGCCCTGTGCATGTGCAGGCAGCTCGTGGTGGGGCATGTCCTGCCCGGGCTCTGCAGGGACTCCCTGGCAGAAAGAGTTGGACTGGATGGGAGAACCTGGTGGTTCCCAAGGCCTGGCAGGGATGGGGTCAGTGGCCTGGCAGGCAGCAGCTGGATGACAGGGGGCTCAGAGGAGGCAGGAGGCATCAGCCACCGGACCCAGGGCTTTCTCTAGTGCATGTCTGGGAGCCTGTCAGTGCTATCACCCGGCACTGGGAGCGCTGGGGCTGGCCCCACAGGGCTGGGGGCTGCAGAGGCGTGCCTGGAGACCGGCTCTGTTGCCTTCAACTGTGCTGCTTCCAGCCCTGCCAAGAAACGTGAAATGGCACTTCTGCTCCACGGTGGTGGCAGCCGCGGCCCAGGGGGGCTCGCCGAGTGCCAGCTCCCTGCTGCTGGCACTGCTGCTCTGAGGACCCGACCCGCTGCGGGGGACTGGCGAAGGTCATCGACAAGGTTGGGGATGTCTCCTGCCTCAGCTGTTGCCGCCAGCTCTCAGTAGCCAAGTGGCTCCTGGCAGGCAGAGCCCAGGTGGGGATGCCGCTGTGTGTGCTGCCTGTGCTGTGGTCGGGCAGCTCCTCTGCATGGGCATTTTGGGGTAGCGGAGACGCGCACCCGGGCTGGGTGCAGGCAGTGGGGATGGCCATGCGTGCCGGTGGTTGTGGTGGCCCTCGTCACTGTAGTGAGGAGATGTGGGGCAACAGGGGACGGGCATCCTGCTTGGCAGCTGTGCTGTGGGTGAGCCCAGGGCAAGCACGGGACAGTGCCATGTTCCTCGCCCTGTGCTGTCCCCGCAGCCAGTGATGTGGGAAGATGAGGCCAAAAAGCCCTCCCTGGAGGGAAAGCATCTTTCCCAGGGAGGAAGGGCTCAAGCCTTCACGGGAGAGCTGGGGCCAGCCAGCAGGTTGTCACTAGCGAGATGAATTTGTCTGTCTCAGTGCACAGCCTGGCTTTGGGAAGAGGCTGCTCCTGAGGGGGCTCCGATTGTAAGTCGGGGCAGGTGGAAGGGGGATGGCACTGTCCCCACCCCTCACACGAGCTGCCTGGGGCACATCTGCAGGCCCAGCAATGCCATGGCTGCATCTGAGCAGATGGGGCACCCCCACCACAGTGCCTGGGGCAGGGGCTTCACGGAGGGTCCCCTGCCCAGACCTGGGGTGGGGGGGAGCAGGAGGGTGGGGGGAGGCTGACCCCGGGGGGGGGGGGGTGAACAGCCCTGCTGGGGTGCGAGGCTCCATCCTCATCTGTCACCGCATCTCTGGTCACCATGACGACAGACTTGGAACCAGGCAGGAGCAGGCTGACAGCCCTGGGGGGTGCAGGTGGGGGCCATGGGCACGGGCTGGCACCTGCAGGGACCCTGTGGGGGCAGCTGGCAGGATGCCTGGGTCCCTCTTGGGCCCTGCATGGTGGGGAAGGAGGCTGGGCAGGGCTCAGCCTGGGCACTGTGAGCTCCCTGCTGTCCTGCTCTGGACCAAAAATCTCTGGGGGGGAACAGCGAGTTCAGCCAGGGGGACAGGCGCTGCGGCACAGCCAGGCAGCCCCTGTGCCGGGCGGTTTGGCACAGCAAGGCTTTGGCTGGCGCTGAGCTGAGCAGTTGAGTCACGGTGCTGCCCGGAGCGGTGCCAGGCAGGGCTGCTCAGCGGGATCTGTGTGCCCAGACCACCATGGGGCTGGTGGCCTCCCGAGGGTGGCAGAGACCCAAGGGCGGGGTGGGGGGAATAGGATAGGGCTGTGCCCCAGCACAAGGTGGCACCTCCCCATGTTGCTCCAGCATAGGGGATGTGTCCCCTGCCCCAGGCACCCTCAGCACCTGTGGGGACAGAGGGGAGTAGGTGGCTGCAGGTCCCTCTTTAGCTGTCCCTGTCCCCAGCTGGCTACTGGGCCCCATGGAATGAGGTGAGCAGTCTTGGGGAGCACGGGCACCCCCCGCCCTCCGCAGCCCACGCGCCCACTTGCACCAGCAGCTCTTGGCACACAGGGAGTGTGTTCCTGGCAGCCCAGCCCTCTCCCATCTGGTATTTATCTCCTTCCTGAAATCCCTCCTGCTGCGGGGGAGATGCCTGGCTCTGGGGGGACCCAGGCCCCACTGCTCACTCTGCAGCGCAGCAGTTGCCGTGCTGATGTGGGGAAGGGGCTGGGCTGAAAGACGGGGGGGACAGGAAGGGACACCCCCCCCCTCCAAAAAAAAAAAAAAAAGCACATGGGTGCCAGGAGGTTTCACTGGGTGCTCTGGGGCATCACGGCTGGCTGCACGCCCTGGGGGCAACACCACAGGGGCACCTTTGCCCCAGGCAAGCTCCCAGTCCCAAACTGGTAGCAATGAGGTTCGCTGCCCTGGGGAGGGGGCACATCATCACCTCGCCCCCCCCCCCCCCCCCCCCCCCCGCTGCTGTCTGGCTGCCAGAGGCCTGTCAGCACTCCCCCCGCCCCCCCCCCAAAATCCGGGGTGCCCCAGTGCCGCAGGAGCCAGGAGAGCCCATGGGTTGCCTGGGCAACTGCAGACAGGCACCGATGGGGAGCCGTCCAGGGCAGCGGTTGCCATGGAGACCGGAGGAGCATGATCGCCTTGGCAACAGGCCTGTTCCCCCCCTCTTTGGGGCTGTATCCTGAGGAACTGCACCCCAGTCGGGGGTCTCCTGCCCACCACTGGTGAGTGTGCACCCGGACCAGCTCCGTGGGTGGGGAGGGAGAGCCTTGGCTGCCACCGCATCCCCCTGACTTCATGGCGCGAAGGAAGAGGCGAGGCCGAGCTTGACTCCTTGACTTTATCACTCCACACACCACCGCAAGCTGCTCCCACACCTGATCCTGGCCTGGAAGCAGGCAGGAAAGCTGGGCCCAGTGAGGACCGGAGGCACAAGCAGGCTCTGGGGTGCCCCAGGGCTGTACTCCCACTCCAGGAGAACAGAAACCCTGCAAAGAGGGATGGAGGGACACTGTCCCCCTTCCCGGGTGGCAGAGCAGCTGGCAAAGGGGCATAGTTCATCCCTGCCAGCAACCAGGTGCCCCTGCATGGTCTGGGCAGTGGCTGTAAGCACACAGATTGTGGGGGAGGACAATGATGGCACCAAGATGTGCCACTGCAGTGGCTCAGGCATCTCTGTCACCCCACCCTGCCCTCTCTGTCCTGCCAGCCCTGGTCTTGCCCCCGCCATCCTCCCCACAGACAAAGCCATGCACTGGAAAAGCCAAACAAGGGTAAAGTCCCATGTGGCTTTTGGTGGGGTCAGGGCTGGAAAAGGGGCACAGATCAAACAGCTGGCAGTCAGAGAAACACTCCAGCGTGGGGCAGGGGACTTGGCTCCTCAGCTCAGGCACTGAGTACTTTTTTCCCCCAAGCCTTCATGTTGTGGGGGGGGGTGGGTGTGTGTCCCTCTGCAGGCAAAGGGAGGATGAAGAGGCTATAACTCCCTCCCTCCCAAAAACAGAGCGGGGGGCACACCAGGACCCTTCCCTCCCAACAGGAATCACTCAGCTGCATGGCAGGAGACAGCCGAGATTTCTGGAGGCTCCAGGCTTGGCTTGGTTCACGCTGCCTGTCCTGGGCCCACCCCCCAGGTGCTCTCAGGCCTGGTAGAGGGGCACCACGCGATCAATGGGCCCCCGGCAGATGGGGCAGAGGCGGGCAGGCAAGGCCTGGAAGCAGCGGAAGCAGCAGCAGATGTGGCCGCAGCCTAAGAGGACGCACTCGCGGGGCCGTGTCAGGCAGATCACACAGGAGTCCTCAGGCCCCCCATCCCCGGCCTCCTCGCTGTCTGGCTCCTTGTCCTCACGCTGCTGCTTGAGGCGGGCGCGGCGGTAGGCACGGCACAGGGCGTGCAGGAGGACAGCCAGGCCTGCTGCGGCGCACAGCACAGCTGCCCCCTTCCAGAGCCCACTGGCCGACTCCAGCTCTGCCAGCACCGTCTGCCAGTCCCCCAGGCACAGGAAATACTCGCCCCCCGGGGCCGGTGGCTGGAGATGCAGGGAGCCATCGGGGTGCAGGGCCAGCTCCCCGATGCCTGTCAGCCCGGCCCCCACCCGCAGCATCTCTTCTGTCTCCAGGATGCCCTTAGGCTTCTCCCCGCTCAAGTACTGGCCCAGCAGGTCACGCAAGCCGTGGGCTGGCTGCTGGAACCGCTCGTACACCGTCTCCAGTGGCAGGCAGATGGCTCGGAGCGGGCTCTCCACGCTCACCTGCGTCACTGCCTCAGTGTCCGGTGAGGCCAGCAAGAAGGGCACAGTGTAGACCTGCTCTGAGAGCACCCGCTCGCTCTCGCTCCTGCAAGCAGAGAGTACAGCACTGGGATGTGTACAACGCAGAGGAACTCTGAGCTCCTGGGGCTGAGCTGAGGGTAGGGACTACAGCCTTCAACCAAGCCACTTTTTGCTTCCCAAGTGGCCCCAGAGGACGGGGGTCTGGACCCACCGGTGCAAGCCCACCCCTGCTGTCCCCTCCCATCGCTCACCAGCTCCGGGCCAAGCTGTTCCAGATCAGCCGATGCTCTTTCAGAAGCAGTTTCTGGATCACGCCCTGCAGCCCCTCATGGTAATGGCTGGTCAGTGCAGCCTTGGCTGGCAGCACTACGCCTAAGGACCAAGGGATGCATCACAGACAAAGCAGGAGAGCCCGGCCCCTGTCCCCGGTGTGGGGCCACAGGTTCTCCTTACCTTCCAGGGCAACATAAGGCAGGCACCTCCCATCAGCTGCAGACACCAGCGCTGGTAAATCATCGTCAACTTGGAGCTTTGGGGCCTCCTGGAAGAGCAGGGACTGAGTGTGAACATGGGCAGGGGCAGACAGGCTGGCAGGCAGAGGGTGGGTCGTGCATGGCTTTGTGAGGATCTCTGGCAGGATGTGACTTGCTTGGTCCTGGGCATCATGACATCGGTAGAGGATGCAGCAGGCTGCGAGCTGCACCCAAATCAAAGGCTCTGGGCCAAGCAGTGTAGGGCAGCGGGGAAGGGACAGTGGGTAGGAGAGAGCATCTGAGGGACAGGGCTACCTGTATGCGTGCCACAACTCTGGCTTTCTTCCTGTACAGGTAGTAGAAGAGGCCGGAGAAGGCGAGGCTGGAGCCCAGACACAGCAGCTCCCCAGGAGTGATGGGTGGTGCGTCCATGGTGCCAGGCTTGGGCGGCACGCCTGCAAGGTGAGCGTGTTGGCTGTGGGATGGGGCCGTGTCAGACCGGGGGCAGGAATGTCCCACTGCCCCTGTCCCCAGGGCAGGGATGTCCCACTGCCCCTGTCCCCAGGGCGCTGCCGCCCTAGGGCCAAGCCTGCCCGTGGCCCCAGCTGGAGGCAGTTCAGCTCCAGCACCCACAGGTGCCCGGCAGCCCCGGCCTGACCCAGCACCCCTTGCCCAGCCTGGCTCCAGAGGCGCCCGTCGTGCCCTACACCCAGGATCGGGCCGAGGCCCAGCACCTGTGACCCAGCCTGGGCGCTACACCCAGGGTCCCACCTAGGCCTGACACCCCCAGTCCGGGCCCGGCCCCCCCGATCGGGCCCGGCCCCAGCCCCCGGCTCGGACCCAGCCCCCGCAGGCCCGGCCCGGCTCCGCTGCTGCCGCTCACGCCGGCCCGGCCCGGCCCCGCTGCCCCCCGTGCCCCCCGAGGACGGAGGCGCCCAGGCCCGGACCCTGGCCCCGCCGCGTTGCCTACTGGGAAATGGAGTGCGGCCCCCGCGGCGCGGCAGCGGGGCGAGCCCTGCCCGGAACTACAGCCCCCAGCGTCCCTCTCGCCGAACTACAGCTCCCGTCGAGCCTTGCTCCTGCCACGGACAGTACTACAACTCCCGGCGGCCTTTGCGCCCCCCCGCCATGGCCGCTGGCCCCTGCAGGGTGTTGGGGTCCCAGTGCAGAGGCGACCCCAGTATGGGGCTGGGGGCGCGGTGTGGGGAGAGGTCCTGGCCAGGGCAGGCCCCAGGCGCTCTGCGGAGGGGGCTCGGCCACGGCCTGGCCCCAGGGAAGGATGGGGTCACCTGGGGGGCGATGGGACCCCTTGGCTGGCCTCTCCACCGGGGGGAACCCACCCCGCTGGGGCTGGGCCGGGGTCGTGGGGCTGTCCCAGCCCGGCTCCTGCCTTCCCAGCCCCAGCCTCACCCAGAGCCGCCCTCGGTCGCCCCCGGGCACCCCGCTCGGTGCCAGCCAGCAGCACGGCCCCCCCATGCCGGTGGCTGAGGGGTGACCCATTCCCCCGACCCTGCCTGGGATGCCAGGGCTGAGGGTCAGCCCTGCGGCTGCCGTTCTCCTTCCCCGCGTGTCTGCTCCCCTCCCTCCCGACATCTCATCTCCCGCTCCCCTCCCTTGGTCCCTTGGGATTTCTCATCTCCAGCTCCTGTCCCTCGGGATGTCTCATCTCCCACACATCCCTCAGTGTCACCCCCACTCCAGATCCCACCTCTCCCCCCACCCTGACACTGCGAAGGACCCAGAGCCGCCAGAGTAAGTGGAAACTGCTTTTAATCATTAAATAAATTCAGCGACAGCCACCCACAGCTGAAGGCACCAGAGTCCCCATTGCCGCCCGCTGGTCCCAGCAGAGGTGGATGGGGAAACCAAGCCAGATCGGGAGGGGGTGAGGGAAGAGTGGAGCCAGGTGGCCCCCAGCCTCCATCTCCAGCAGGTCGGGGGGGCAGGAGTGGGAAGGTGCTGGGCTCTAGCGCTCTCCCTGGGATCCCTCTGACCTGCCTGCCCGGGCCGGGGACACGGCACTGGGGGGGGGGGGCTGAGCTGTGCCCATCTCTAGCACGTCAGGGTTGGGGGGCAGAGCTGCGTTTTGGGGGTGCTACGGCTTGTCTGCCGGCCGTGCTCAGCCCTAGGCTGTGGATGGGGGCTGCAGTGGGTGGCCGGTGTGGGGCCATGTGTGCTGGGGAGGGGGGCAGAGGTGGGGCGAGGCAGCGTGCGGTGTGTGCACGGGGGGGACCGCGACGGAGGGTGACCTGGAGGGTGGTCCCGCTCTCTGCCTGTGGGCCAGCTCTGGCAGCTGGTAAAGGCTCGGGGGGGGCACAGCAAAGCATTGTTGCCTCTGTCCCCTCCCTGTCCCTACCACACCTCACAGTGCTTGCCGGGGTTCATGGGGGAGCCCAGGGGGCAGCCGAAATGTTCGACAAAGTCCCGGGAGTTGCTGAGGGTGCCAATGACGCGGTACTTGTCGGGGCTGTGGGGGTCGGTCACCAGCCCTTCATGGGAGCTCTCGGGCGTCCGGACGGAGCACCACACCTGATGGAGTGGGAGCAGCCTCAGGAAGGGGGGCAGAGCAGCCTCAGGAAGGGGGGCAGAGCCCCCTCTGGGCAGGATGGGGTGCTGTGGGGTGGCTCCGAGGGGCTGGGGAGGGATGGGGAACACACCATCCCGCTCCACCCTACCTGTGCAAAGCCCACAAAGAAGAGCTGGTGGTTGGTGAGCCCCAGGGCCGGCAGGCGCTTCTCCTCCCCATTCTTCTGAAGCCAGGACTTGTACGCCTGTGGGACAGGTGCCCTGAAGTCCCAGGGAGGGACAGACAGGCATGGGGGTTCACATCCCCCCAAGACGGCAGCACTCACGTTGTAGGCTGCCTTGAGCCCGCCATTGTCAGCGATGTTCTCGCCCAGTGTCTGCCGGCCGTTGACCTTCTCGCGGTGGACAGTGTAGCGGCCGTACTGCTCTGTCATGCAGGCTGTCCGGTTCTTGAAGGCTTCCAGGGAGGAGTTCTGCCACCATGGCCGCAGGTTGCCCTCCTTGTCGTACTCCCGCCCTGCGGGACAGAGCCATGGGGCGAGGTGGGACCAGGGGACGCCGTCCCCCTGCAGAGCCCCCACTGCAGGGGGTCCTGAAACACCAGATGGGGACAGCCCCAGGGGAGATGGTGTCCCCCAGCCCCTGGTCCGGGTGGGCTCCTGCCAGGTCTCAGCTGTGCGCTTGGGTCCCTAGCCACCCCCCGGTGCATCCCCCTTATCCCAAGCTGGATTTGTCACCCCAAATTCCCCCATTGTCCCCAGTTCGTCGCCACCGGCTCTGGGGCTGCAGTGAAAGCACAAAGCAGAGCGGATGCGAGAGGGACCTGTCCCATGCCCCGTGAGGAGGAGGATGAGGAGGGGGCTGGGGCTGCAGACACTGTGTCCTCACCAAGCAGATGGAGCGAAAGCTGCACAGAGAAGCCGGGGGGAGGTATCGGCGGGTGCCACCTGGGGAGACAGGATGATAGAAGGGGGGGGCAGCCAGGGGGGCACGAGCACGCATGATGCAATGGATGGCAAAGCGGGATCCCCGCGCGCCCGCAGCACCCCCTCCCCACACTGAGGGCAGGGGGTGGGCAGGGGGCTGGGGGGGGCCAGGAAGGTGATGGGGGTCAGGACTAGCGCTGCCCGCGGGCTCTCACCTTGGTCGTCGAACGCGTGGGTCAGCTCATGCCCCATCACCACGCCGATGCCGCCGAAATTGAGGGCTCTGTGGGGCCGAAGAGGAGAGCCAGGTAAGTGCGGGGGGATGATCCCGTCACAGCCTGCCCCTGGCCCAGGCACCCCCTCTGTAGCTCAGGCACCCTGTCTGTGTCCGGGACACCCAGCGAGACTCTGCTCCGGTTGGCATCCAGCTGGGAATCAGTCCTGTTGGGGACACTGGTGGCCCCACGGGGACTTTGCAAACTGTCTTGGCTGCAGGATGTAAAGCCTTGAGGGACCCTCACCCCTCACGGCTTTGCTTTGTGGCTGTGGGGGGCTCTGCAGGGTGCTGGCCCTGATCCAGCCCGTGCCCACCCACACCTGGAAGATGCCCCCTATCCCTGTGCCAGGCTCACTTGGGGTGGTTGCGGGCGTAGAAGGGAGCCTGCAGGATGCCAGCAGGGAAGACGATCCCGTTCTTGGTGGGCAGGTAGTAGGCGTTGACAGTCTGTGGCGTCATGCTCCACCTGGGGCAAGGAGGTGGGACAGGGGACATGCAGGGACGTGTCCCCTCTCCCCCCAGCCCCGGCACCCTCCTGTGCTGTCTCCCACCACGGGTCCCCTGTGCTGCCCTGCCTGGGGCTGGCACTGCCGCCCCCCGCCCCGTGACCAAGGGACCCTGTCCTGGGGACAAGCCAGAGCCACCACAGGTGACCTACAACACTGTGCTACCCCATGGGGGGACCTTCTCCCCAGTGAACCAGTGCCACCCAGGCCATGCTGGGGACAGTGCTATGACACCATGATGGTGTCACATCCTCTGCCCGCCCCAGGCCCTCCACCTTACTGGTCACGGTTGGGGGGTTTCCGTAGCTGGTCGGCCATCACTTTGGCAGAGAAGTTGTAGAAGTTGAGCATGTTCTGGAAGAAGGAGTCCTCCGAGACCTCATACTGGTGAGGAAGAGGAAGGATGAGAGCCACCCTGGCCAGGATACGCTTGGTACCAGGGTGGCTCTGCATAACGCCCCGTCCCAAACGGGTCCCTCAAATTGGGACATCACCCCACCAAGGGGCCCCCCAGGACTTGGCATGAGCAGGGACCAGACCCCTTCCCCACAAGCCGGGTGCCCCCCTACCCCATCATAGACATCGTCCAGCTCTTTGTTGTCCAGGATGAAGTCAGGGAAGCCAATCATGTCGTAGATGGCATCCGCCTGCACGGGGAGAGGCCCTGGCAGTGAGATGGGTGGGGGGGGGGAGAGGCCCTGGCAGTGAGATGGGTGGGGGGCTTAGCGGGATGGGGGGAGGTCTCCCACCTGCTGCCCTCCCCGGGGTCACCTTCTCCTTCGCAGCCTGCCTGGTCTTCTTGTCCATCCAGTCCAGCTGGTCCAGGGACACCTCAAAGGCCGCCCGGATCTCGCTGATCATCTCCTCAGCCTGGGGAGGGGAGGGAATGAAGCCGCCCTGCCCCTGCAGCCCCTCGGTAGGGACAGGGTGAGCAGGATGCGACCTCCCTGGGGCTGGGGGTCCCGTTTCCCTGCTCCCCACCTTCCAGCCCTGGGGTTTGGGGGAGAAAGGGGGGGTTCCCACGAACAGTGATGGGGAGGGGACATGGGCAGAAGTATCCTCACAATGGCCTTGCTGTCCCGGTCGAAGGTGGCTTTGACGAAGAGGGAGCCCAGGGCGAAGCCCAGCGTGTCGTCCGTGTTGGAGATGCAGGTTTGCCAGCGGGGTGTGCAGGACTGTGGGAGCAAGACGGGGGACCGTGAGATCCCCAGCCCCCTCCCCTGGTCCCCTTTCTGCCCCTAGCCTGGCTCTGCCCCCTCCCCAGGGGGGAGATGCTCAGCAGCTAAACCCCCATCCCAAAAGATGGTCCCTGGGTTCCCTCTGCAGTATCCGGGGCTCAGCATTCCAAAGGCATCCCAAGGGCAGAGGTTGTCCTGGCTGCTTGCAGGCTGGTGGCGGAGGGGGCTGGTCCCGGGGCCCCCTGTTACCTTCCTGGTGCCGTAGAGTGTCTCCAGCAGCCTCTCCTGGGCTGTCTCAAAGCGCTGGTCCAGGCTGGAGGCTGTCTTCTGCACCAGGTTCCAGATCAGGTAGTTGTTCAAGATGCTGCAGGAGCAGAGAGGTGCTGCGGTTCAGCATGGGCATGGTCCACGGGGGATGCCCCAGACACCAGCAAACCCAAAATGTGCCCCCACCGTGGGGGCAACCCTCAGTGGGGCATGGCAGGGGGCTCACAGGGGCCTCACCTCCTGTCCGTGCTGTTGATGAGGTCAGAGACCTGCTGGAGGTAGGTGTCCCCGTACACCACCACAGGCTCCGTGTCGGCCAGCTCCACTGGGGCCAGGGCGTAGGACAGGTAATCCAGCCAGTCGATGGCAGGGACCAGGGCCTGGGGGGGACATGGGGACGTGGCACCCTGGTGCTTGGCATGGCTCTGCCCCATCCCGCCCGTCACGGGAGGATCCCCTGGGGCAGGGGTTGTGCTCCCCAGGAACGTCCCAAGGTCCCTCAGCACCCCAAATCCCTTCTCTGCCCCAAACCCTTCCCATGGGTCCCTGCTGCTCTCAATGCTGCAGGACAAGGAGGGGACCCCCGGACTCCCCATGTGGGATGGCAGCTCACCCCAAACCCCAATGGCCGGGCGGGATGAGCACCTCACTCCAGTACCCAGCGCATGTCCCACAACGGAAGGGGCTGCCCAGGGTGTCCGGGGCAGGGGGGGCAGCAGTGGGCACAGAGCCCTCAGTGTCCCACTGGACAACCCCCCCTCGTGTCCCCGGAAGGTTTCCCCAGGCTGCGCTGTGCTGTGCCCACCTGCAGCTCAGTGATGCTCATCTTGTGGTAGATCTTCTCGTCGTCCCGCCGCTCAGCCTGGGGCACGGTGATGTTGGCCAGCTGGGTTTCAAAGTCCAGTACCTGCTGCATCTGGAGGCGGGTGGGCTCCGGGGCCCCCCCCAGCAGTGTGCCCAGCTCCACCATGTAGTCCAGGTACGCTGCCAGGACCTGGTGGGACCCCAAGCCCCAGCTCAGCCCTGGCTGCAGCTCATCCCACCTCCCCGGGGGGTTCAGACGCGCTGCCTGGGCACCGTGCCTGGGCACTGTGCCACCTCGATGGGCAGGGTGCAGGTGCCAGGTGTGCCCTGGTGCTGCTTACACCCCATTGCAGTGGGTTTCCCCTGATTGCTGCCAGCAGGGTGCCCAGCGCCCAGCCTCACCCTCTCGTTGGCGGTCTTGTTCAGGTAGTAATCCCGGGATGGGAGGAAAAGCCCCGACTGATCTACCTGGGAGGAGAGAGGGGCAGCATGAGCAGCCTGGGGCCCACCAGTGCCCCGCTCAGCGCCCGCCACTTCTTGGTGCCAAGGTGCCGACCTGGATGATGTTGCTGTTGGAGCTCTTGGAGTCCGCACCCACGTACACTGTGAAGAATGGGGTCGCCCGGTATGTGCCTGACACCATCTTGAGGACCTCCATGAAGCTGGTCTGGTTCCAGGAGCCGGTGATGTTCCACCCCCCGATCTGCTGGCAGACGGACCCGGTGCCTCAAGGAGGGATAGGGTCCGACCCTGAGGGCTGCCCTCTCCCCAGTTACGTGAAGAGCCAAGCGGGAGGCGCGCTGGCCTGAGCCCCGACAGCTCGGCTCACGTGTGGATGGCCGCCCACCTTGTCGATGAGCTCCATGAGGGGCTGGGAGCCCAGCTCCTCTATCCTCTGCTCCTTGAGGCAGGACAGGTAGTACCGCTGTGTCTTCCGCTCCGCCTCACTGCTGGAGTTGAAGGTGGTGTTCTCTGTGGGAGGCTGCGGGTCAGCCCCAGGGATGCTGGGGCTCTGCCTGCCTGTGCCCAGAGGTCCACCCCCGGTGGCCGTGACCCCCCTGGTGCCCACCTAGGAGATGCTTCATGATGGCCTGGTTCTGGTCCCAAATGCTGTTGAAGGTGCTCCACTTGGAGCGCCCATTGGGCAGCGGGTTCCTCTTGATCCAGCCCCCGCACGAATACTGGTAGAAGTCCTGGCACGGGTCCGTCTCTGCATCCAGGGCCTCCAGGATCTTACTGGCCACCCGGACGCAGGCGTCCGTCAGGCACGTGCTGTGAGAGGGATCTGGCAGGGAAGGCATGCCCAGGGCTGTGTGCGTGTGCCGGGGGAAACTGAGGCAGGGAGCGGGGCCAAGGCCAGCCTGCACCCCGAGGCAGGCAGAGCACCAGGGGCAGGAGCCCCAGGCTGACCCGTCCCTCCCCACCCTCCCGCGGGGCTCCTG
Organism: Gavia stellata; assembly: GCF_030936135.1. Classification (NCBI taxonomy): domain Eukaryota; kingdom Metazoa; phylum Chordata; class Aves; order Gaviiformes; family Gaviidae; genus Gavia; species Gavia stellata. Next base: position 19,802,024 of record NC_082604.1, read on the forward strand.
CCTACCTCTGCGATACTGGATGGCCAGGGCGACAACGGCGACGCCGAGCAGCAGGGCCAGGGAGACGGCGACGGCGCAGAGCACCAGCTCCAGCTGGCTGCGTGAGGCCAGGCGGCTCAGCAGTGGCCCCGGCCCCTTCCGAAACCCCACCTGGGCAGGAGCAGGACCTGCCATCGCACCGCGGGGGGACCGAACCTCACCACTCCCCGTTCCCTCCCCTGCTGCTCCCCGGTGCCTAGCTCGGCTGCAGGAGGAGGTGGGGACCAGGGCATCCCTCCGCGGGTGCCCAGGGCACCAGCCCCAGCAAGCTGACAGTGGGTGCTGGCATCGCCCCCAGCCGCAAGGACACACTCTCTGCCGCATTTTGGCTGCCTCCCAGCACATCCCTGGGGACAGCCAGGGCTGGCTTGGCTCCCGGCCCCACTCCTGCTGCCCACCTGGCTGCGGGCAGGCTCTGGCTGAGGACGAGGAGGGGGGCCAAGGAGGACAGGGAGGAGAAGGACGGAGGGGCTGGGGCAGACCTCACCTCCACGCTGTCGGGAGAGGCGCTGCCGTCCCCCGCCGGCTCCGGCCCCTCATCGTCCTGCAGCGTGGCACGCTTGTAGTCAGGCATCTACCGAGGGAGGGAGCGGGCTGGGATGGGGGCATGGGGGTGGCTGCCCCCCTGCCCCGCCATGCCCTCCTGTGCTTACGGCAAGGGCCGGTGCCCGCTCAGTGGGTGCACAGGGGGGCGAGGGCAGTCCCTGATCCCCCTTGGTGCTCCCGGACCTCCCCCAGAGACTGTCCCCAGCCCTGGGTGGCCCCAGGGACCATGGGGAGAGCTGTTGGTGGGGGGCTCGGGGACTCTCGCTGGAGCATCCCTCCGTGTCGCCATGGCAGCCGTGGCATCAGCCTTGCCGACAGGTGCCACATCGCCACGGAGATGTGGTCCCTGTTGCCAGGCAACCGTTGCCTATTGCTGCTGCCTCGCCCCTCCTTCCCCGCCTGGAACTTTCCATGCAGATGTGCACCGGTCCGAAACACCTGGAAGTGCCTCCTGCTCCATCCTGGCCCTGGGGGTGCCCACGGCTCAGGGCTGAGCCCATGCAGGCAGAGCATGTGGGGGGAGAGGGGGCACTACAGGGGGTGTCAGATGGCTGGGCAGGACCCCCTCGCTCCTGGCCTTGTCGGGCAGCCTGGCAGGGGCTGCTTGCACTGACCCAGCTGTGAGGGCTGCCAAGGACTCAGCCAAGAGGGAGGTGGTGGAGCTGAGCCAGCAGCTTTGGAGGGGGGGGATGAGCTGGAAGAAAAAGCTGGATGCTTTGCTGGAAGGGAATCAGCAATGCTGCTGGTCGCAAGCCATCCTTAGGCTTCAGAGTTAACACCTGGGTGGGCTGCGACTCATATTCCCATCTGTGCTGCAGACTAAGGTGGATGTGCTGGGGCTGCCTGCAGGGCTGGTGTCAGGGGCCGGGAAGGAGCTGGGGTGGGAAGGATGATGGGCAGGGGGTGAAGCAGAGCAAGTGTCCCGTACCCACCCTGCCCACTGCCACACCACCGGGACAGGGAGGGGATTTTGCTCAGGGCTGCCGTGGCAGGAGGGCACAAGGCTGGGATCGACAGTTGGTAGGAGCCCCCCGCCAGGGCGGGTTCCCAGGAGCCATTGGCGTTAGGAGGAATGGCTCGGCATCCTGTGGGAGCTCTGCCAGCTGGGCACTCCCACTGCCCTGGCTCCCCCAACATGCTCCTCTCCCCTCCAGGGTGGTCCTCATCCTCCTGGGCACCAGCCAGAAGCACACACCCCCCGGCACCTCCTGGCACCCTCGAGGCAGGAGCAGGACCTGGTCCTGGGGCTCCTCCTTCCCGCTCTGTGGGGCTGAGACCCACGGAGACAGGGCCCCCTGCTCCCTCCAGGGGTGCTGCCTTGGGGGGCACCCTACAAGCAGCATCACTGTACCCCAGGTGGGCTTTATGCCACAGCAGAGCAGGGTCTGTGGGGCCATCTCCAAACCGCCCCAGCTCCCTCTGCCCAACCCTAGGCAGGGATCTGGGGGGGACCTTCCTCCCCCTTCTCCCCCCCGCCGTGGGGGAGAGGGACCCTCCAGCCATGCAGTTCCCCCAGCCCCGGCCCCACGCAGCCCCCTGCATCCCCCAGGCTCTCGCCGGGCAGGGTACCCCAGCCCTGCTATCCCTTCCTCCCGCAGGCTACCGCAGCCCCCCCCAGCCCTTCCAGCTCCTTGAGCCCGCCAGTCCCCGGGCTCTCCTCTGCCCCGGCCCCCTCCTGTCCCCATCACCGCCCTCTCTGCCCCCCGAGCCGGTGCCCCCCGTTCCCCCCTCCTCCTGTCCCACTCCCCGCCCGTTGCCCCCACCCTGCCCCGCCGCCATCCCCGGCCCGGCCCGCGCCGCTGCCCCGGGGCACTCACGGCGTGTCCGAGCTCCTGGAGGGCCACGTTCATCCTGGCCATCCCGGGCCGCCTCCCGCCTAGCTCCGCTCTCCGCCCGGGCCGCGCCGGGCCGCCGCCGCCGCCGCCGCCGCAGCGCCGCCTGCCTCCGCCGCCGCCATGGCCCGCACCGGGCGCCGCGCCGCCGCCGGGACCGGGACCGGGGCCGGGCAGGGATGGGGCCGCGTCGGAGGGATGGAGCCGCCGGGGGCTGGTACCGGCGGGGCGCGGCCCGCAGGCACGGGGCGGCGGCGGCTGGGGCCGGCGAGGCGGCTGGAGCGGGGGCACCGGTGCCCAGCCCGGTCGCACCGCTCTGCTCCGCTCCACCCGGCCCGGCCCCGCCGCCAAGGTGACCGCCGTGCGCACGGGAGGAGCCCCGCACCGGCACCCGCACGGGAGCCGCACCCGCACCTGCACCGCACCGGCACTCGCACCAGTACCTACACTGGCACCGCCACCCGCACCCCCACCGGCACCCGCACGGGGAGCCGCTCCAGCACCGGGACGGCGAGCCACACCGGCACCTGCACCCTCGCCAGTGAGGGCACTGGCGCTTGGACGGGCATCCGCACCGGCACGGGGCACAGCATCCAGGCTCACACCCGGGCACCCGAACCGGGCACCGGCACACTGACACACGTACCGGCTCTGGGCTTCAGCACCCAGTGAGGCACACTGGCACCGCACAGCACCGGGTACCGGCACCCGCAGCGGGGTGGTAATGGTGCACAGCCGCAGCAGCACACCCTGCTCCAGTACCCGGGCACACACCCCAGTGCACCAGCGCACGCCCAGGTGGATGCACACACACTGACTGACACCCCCACCCCGGTACCCCGAGGCACCCCAAGGTCACCCACAGGCCTGTGTGTCACAGCGTGACACAGTCGCACGCACGCAGGTGTGCACAGCCATGGTCACTGCCGCAGCGGTGAGCGAGGGGAGGCCGTGGCTGTGTGCGCAGCCTCACGCCCCGCCTCGACACCTCCCAACCCTGTGTGACCGCCTGCCCGGCACAAGGTGTCACCACAGGTCACCCGCCCGGTGCTCGGGGTGCTGCCAGGGGGGCAGTGGCGTGTGGGGGTGTCCGGGTGCAGGTACCTGGGTAGGGTCCCCCCTACCCTCTGGGGTGCAGGGCACACAGTGGATGTGTGGGTGCCTGGGTGTGTACAACAGCGGCGCTTTGAGAAACGCACCCGCTGCCCAGGGGTTCCTCAGCTAGCACAGCCCGGGGTCGTGCCCGGTGGGGGGAAGCTGCCCCCCCGGGTGCCCGGTGGGGCTGGGCGAGGCAGCGGCCCCTGCCTGAACTGCGGGGCTGGGGGGGCACAGCGTGGCACATGTGTGCAGGAGGTGCGTGTGCAAGCAGGGGTGGAGCGGCACTGGGGTGCCCGCGGGTGTCCGTGGCGTGTCGGGGCCGCACCGAGCCTGCCAGTCCCGGGCCATGCTGCCTCACTTGCCCGGCTCGGGTGGCGCCGGTGCCCCGTGCCAGGGTGGCGGAGCTCCGGGTCCCCGTCCCCGTCTGCCAGCGCTCCCCGGCAGTGCCGGAGCCCCGGGCCGGGCCGGACCGTACCGAACACCCCCCCGACTCCCGCCGCTGCCGGTGCTCGACGCTGCGCAGCGCCGCGACACGTGGAGCCGCCCCGCCCCGCGCCCCGCCTCTGGCCCCGCCCCCTCCACGCCCCCGGCGCGCGGCGGCGGCGTCACGGCGGCGCCGGGCGGCGATTGGCGGCGGTGTGTGCGGCGCGCAGGCGCAGGGCGGCGGGTGCGCGGCGGAGAGGCCATGGACGCGGGCGGCGGCGGCGGGCAGAGCCGGGTGCAGGGCGGCCCCGGGTCGGGCGGCGACGAGAAGCCCACGCCGCCCTGGGGCCGGGACCGCCGGGAGCCGCCCGCGGGGCCCGAGAAGGAGCAGGAGCTGGTGAGCGCCGCCGCGCCGCGGGCCGCAGCTGAGTCACGGCCCGGCCGGGCCCGCGTCACCGGCGGGGCGAGACGTCATCCTACGTCACGGGGGCGGCCGGCACCCCTCCGAGGGCGCCTGTGGCGTCGCCGGAGCTACCTCCGGCGGGGGCGCGTGACGTCACTGGCGCGAGGAGGCTCCCTCCGGAGGGGGGCCGTGACGTCACTGAGGCGAGGAGCTCCCTCCGGAGGGGGGCATGACGTCTTGGGGGTGCACCCGTGACGCAGCTGAAGGCTCCCTGCCCTGGGGTGGGTGTGTGCACGGTGGGGCAGGGGGCTCTGCGGTCTGATGTCGCTGGAATGGGGTGAGGGGAGCCATGATGTAATCAGGGTGTGTGTGTGACAGCAGAGACTGTGGAGAGGTCCCCTCTTTGTCTGCCACGGGGGTGGCCTTGGTGCTGGGGGTCCCCACAGGCTGTGGGGGGCTGCCTCTGGGTAGAGAGGCTGCTGTCACCGGGGGTCCCCCCCCGTGGGGCTGTGCTCTGCCGTGCCCCTCTCCATGGGGGTGTTTCCGTACAGCACAGGGTAATGGGGGAGGTGCTTCTCACCTGCTGGGAAAGGGTGGTCTCTTTGGGGGGGTATCCCCAGTAATGGGAGCATTGACCTCCCCCGTGGCGGCACTGGGGCAGGGTGCTGCCCTGGAGGGGCGGCGTGGCACTGTGTCCTGGTCCTCCTGTGGTTTGGGGTGACACCCCCACCCCTGTCACACTGGGGCTGTTTGTGCTGGGCACCCTTAACTCTGCTTTCTCCTGTGGATTTTGGCAGTCTGAGGAGGACAAGCAGCTGCAGGATGAGCTGGAGATGCTGGTGGAGCGCCTGGGGGTAAGTCTGTGCTGTGCCCCTCAGCAAGGAGCTGTGGAGCTGGGAGCCCTGGCCAGGACTCGAGTCTGTCTGTCCCTCACTTATGGTTGTTCCTTGTGTGGTGGAGATGAGGGGGGTTTCATCTTCAGCGGGGCCCCTCCTTGTCTGCTGTGGTCTGTACCCCAGCCTTGCTGCCTGTCTGACCTGTACCCAAGGAACCTCTACCTCCCTCTGCTCAGAGCCACGGCTGCGTTTGTAGAAGGCTGGGGGGGTGGTGGCACAGGAACCAGCCTCCTGCTCCCTGACAGGCAGCTTCTCTCTGCAGGAGAAAGATACTTCCCTCTACCGCCCAGCCCTGGAGGAGCTGCGGAGGCAAATCCGCTCTTCCACCACCTCCATGACCTCTGTTCCCAAACCCCTCAAGTTCCTACGGCCGCATTACAGCAAGCTGAAGGAGATTTATGAGAACATGGCTCCGGGAGAGAACAAGGTAAAGGCTCTTGGCCCCACCATCCCATGTGGCTGAGGGGATGGTGCTGGGACAGGTGATCGCAGAGTCTTCCGGACCCCGTGGTGTAATATCAGTCTCTGTGACTTGCTCCGGTGGATTATAACTTGCCAGGGCCGTGCCTTTGCCACCTGGGACAGCTTGTGGGCGCAGGGAGGGTATTGTGTCCCTGGCTGCCCCTACTTCCTCCTGCCTGGCATGTGTCTGAGCCCCTGGCACTCTTTCCCCAGCGCTTTGCAGCAGACATCATTTCTGTTCTGGCCATGACCATGAGCGGGGAGCGGGAGTGCCTGAAGTACCGGCTGGTGGGCTCCCAGGAGGAGCTGGCATCTTGGGGGCATGAATATGTCAGGTAAGCCTGGGTGGGAGCAGGGCTTGGGGAGGGACAAGGGCTCAGGGGGATTTCCTTGAGTGCTTCAACTCTAGCCTACCTGGGAGGTGTCCCGACTTGCTGGGCTTGTGCTCAGCTGCCCCGTCACATCTGCACACATGTCGCCTTACCCTCTCTCCACAGTGATTTGCTAGCTGCAGAGATCTTGCTGCCGTGGCCCCTGTAATCTCTGCTCTTAACTCTATTCCTCCTCTGGGCTTGTCCCCCATAAGGTCTCACAGGAGTGTGGAGCCCCCACAAACAATACACAGCCCCGGCTAACTGGTAGCAGCCGCTCCCCATCCTTGGGGCTGGGTGAAGTTGGTTTCTGTGGTGGTGATGTCCCTTTGTCCCCGCAGGCACCTGGCAGGGGAGGTGGCCAAGGAGTGGCAGGAGATCGATGAGGCTGACAAGGCTCAGAGGGACACGCTTCTCACCCTGGTCAAGGAGATCGTCCCCTACAACATGGCCCACAATGCAGAGCACGAGGCCTGTGACCTGCTCATGGAGATCGAGCAGATGGACATGCTGGAGAAATACATCGATGATAACGCCTACTCCAAAGTGTGCCTCTACCTGACCAGGTGAGGGGGCTCAGCAGTCTCAGGCACTGGAGGGGGCCTGGTCCCTGGTGGGCTGAGGTTGCCTGACATGGTCATCACCTTCATGCCTGTCTCCTCCTCAAAGCTGTGTAAGCTACGTCCCAGAGCCTGAGAACTCAGCTCTCCTGCGCTGTGCCCTGGGCATCTTCCGCAAGTTCAGCCGCTACCCTGAAGCCCTGCGCCTGGCTCTCATGCTCAATGATGTGGAGCTGGTGGAGGACATCTTCACTTCCTGCAAAGATGTGTAAGCAGAGACTCATTCCCCACCCTCTGGGGCCTTCACCCGTTGTGGGGCATGGCTCCCCGTCTGGGCAGAGTTGGGTTGGATCCTGCCACCACCAGAGGTGTCTGGGGGTTTGGAATGAGACTGTTGTCCCTGAAATCAAGATGGCCAAGAGCGGGTCATCTCTGGGCTGCTCTTGTGTGCCTCTTGTGTGCCAGGGCAGGCTGGCTCACCATTTGGTGAGCGTGTGTTTGTGCTGGGGCTGGCTGGGGTCTGGACACTTGTGAAACCTCTTCCCTCTGTCCAGAGTTGTCCAGAAACAGATGGCCTTTATGCTGGGCCGCCACGGGGTCTTCCTGGAGCTGAACGAGGATGTGGAAGAGTATGAGGACCTGACTGAGATCATGTCCAATGTCCAGCTCAACAGCAACTTCCTGGCCTTGGCCAGAGAGGTGAGTGTCCTGGCTGGGAAAAGAGCCCTGGGCTGCCTCCAGCTGTGGCTGCCCTGGCTGCTGGGCTCTGTGGCAAGATCTGGGAAGAGATCCTTCATCCCTGTGAGCTTGGCCAGGCACTTCCTGGAGAGGTTGCTGTTGTCAGGCAGCTGCCCTGGGGTGTGCTGGCCAGGAGGTAACCCCCTTCTCCCTTGTCTCTACAGCTGGACATCATGGAGCCCAAAGTCCCGGATGATATTTACAAAACCCACCTGGAAAATAACCGTAAGGGCTCTTGTGGCCTCTGTCCTTCCTCCTGTGGGAAGCTCCTGGGGCTGCAATGCAGCTCGGGGCTGGTGCAGTCAGCTGTGTGTCCCTGGGGTGGGCAGATGGCCCACCTGGGGTCTCTGACCTGGCGTGGAGCAGACCCAGCTGCCTGCCATGGATTGGGCCTCCTCCTTCCTGCTGGTGGTGGGACAGGTCCTTGTCCATGGGACAGCTGTGAGGTGGAGGGCTGGCAGGGCTTCTTTTGCTGCCCAGCTCACCCTGACATCGTTCCCCAGGGTTCGGGGGGAGTGGTTCCCAAGTGGATTCAGCCCGGATGAATTTGGCCTCCTCCTTCGTGAACGGCTTTGTGAATGCTGCGTTTGGACAGGACAAGCTGCTGACGGACGATGGCAATAAATGGTTGTACAAGAACAAGGACCATGGTGAGGGAGCTGGCTGGGCAGGGGCTGGAGGTGCCCCTAGGCTTGGGGTCCCTACCCTGTCCCTTTTGGGGGCCTGCTGAAAGGGGGGCTGCAGGACACAGTTGCCACAGGGCTGCCCCGTGGCCTGGGCCACCACGTGCCCCAGGCAGGGCACATCAATTCAGGGCTGACATGGGCTCTTCTCCCCTGGAATTGCAGGGATGCTGAGCGCTGCAGCCTCACTGGGCACGATACTGCTGTGGGATGTGGACGGGGGGCTCACGCAGATCGACAAATACCTGTACTCCTCAGAGGATTACATCAAGGTTGGTGGCACCGATCCCAGCATGGGCTCTATGGCTGTGTGGGGCAGCCCTGCTGCAGGCTGGGTGTGCAGCTGGCTTGGGGAATGGTTAGCCTTGCCTTGGTCAGCTGTGCGGCTCAGCTCCTGCCTTGGAGAGGTGTTGGATGCCCTGTGTCCCAGGTTTTTGAGTGGCTCACAGCAAGGCGGGGAGCTCCTGGGGACTACCTGAGGCACCTTTGGGGTCCCCTTGTCACAAAGCTATGAGCTTTGGACCGCTCAGCTGGATCCAGAGGGGCGTTGCTCACTTGGTACCAACTTGCCCATCCCGGGGAGTGGGTGTAATGTGTGGGGTGACATTAGTCACTGGCTGGCAGGGAGCTTTGTGTGTTGGTGGCTGGTGCATGACAGTGTTTCTGCCTTGCAGTCGGGAGCCCTCTTGGCCTGTGGCATCGTCAACTCAGGCGTGAGGAATGAATGTGACCCTGCCCTGGCCCTCCTGTCCGACTATGTCCTACACAACAGCAACACCATGAGGATTGGAGCCATTTTTGGGTAAGAGCCCGGCCCCAGCCCCGCTATGCTGCACGGGGGGGTGCAGCTCCCCCCCTCACGCTCCCCTGGACTCTCCGCAGGCTGGGGCTGGCATACGCGGGCTCCAACCGTGAAGATGTCCTGACTTTGCTGCTACCTGTGATGGGAGACTCCAAGTCCAGCATGGAGGTAGGAAGCGAGACAGGGTTTGCCTGGGGTTCCTGCTGCCCCACCCAGTCCCCAACAGCTCCTGGGGATACAGGGGCTGTCCTGCAGCCAGTTTGGGCTCCAAGAGCAAGGCTACATATCTCTGCGTGGTGCTGTGCTGTGCTGTGCCAGAAGAGCACGACCCTATTTTCCCCATCTGAGCTGCTCCCATGGTGGGCTTGCAGCAGATGTGCGAGGGTAGGAAGCCATCAGGTCTCTCAGTAGTCCAAATTTTCGCACAAAGCAGGGACCAAGGGTACCCAGTACTCTTTCAGGCTGGGCAGCTGTCAGACTGTGTAGATCTGGCCCCGAGCTGTGGGCCAGCTCACTCTGTGCTGTCCCCATGTACAACGTATCTCCTTCCCTCCTTCACCAGGTGGCTGGCGTGACTGCCCTGGCCTGTGGGATGATATCAGTGGGCTCCTGCAACGGGGATGTCACCTCAACCATCCTCCAGACCATCATGGAAAAATCGGAGGCAGAGCTGAAGGACACGTATGCCCGGTGGCTGCCGCTCGGCCTGGGCTTGAACCACTTGGGTAAGGCTGGGCAGTGCCAGCGTCTCATGGGTTGGGGGACGGCGTGGGAGCATCCCTCCACTACTGTCCTTTAACTACTGCACCTTCCTTGGCAGGAAAGGGAGAGGCGATCGAGGCCATCTTGGCAGCACTGGAGGTGGTGTCGGAGCCATTCCGCAGCTTCGCCAACACACTGGTGGACATCTGCGCCTACGCAGGTGAGTTGGGCTGATCGAGGTGGGGGAGGCAGGAGCAGGTCCCGGGCTCCCCGCCTGCTCATCCTGGCTCTCTGCTCTCCCCCCAGGCTCGGGGAATGTCCTGAAGGTGCAACAGCTCCTGCACATCTGCAGTGAGCACTTTGACTCCAAGGAGAAAGAGGAGGACAAGGACAAAAAGGACAAGAAAGAGAAGGAGAAGAAAGAGAGCTCAGCTGACATGGGGGCTCACCAGGTGGGGAAGTGTGGGCTGGGACCGGTGTCCCTGGGGCAAGAGTCAGCTTTGGGAGGGTCCCTAAGGCCCTTGTGGGATCAAAGCTGGAGGAAAGCAGCCCCCAGCAGCCTCCCCTGCTCTCCCTGTTCCCCTGGGCTCAAGGGTGGGCGCAGGGGCTGTGAGAGCTTGGGTTTTGGGCTGGGTGCTCCCTGCCCAGCACTTAGTGCCTGTGTCCCTGCAGGGCGTAGCGGTGTTGGGGATTGCGCTAATTGCCATGGGTGAGGAGATCGGCGCTGAGATGGCCCTGCGCACGTTTGGCCACCTGGTGAGTTACACCGGGGGGACAGCACAGAGCCGGGAAGGGACCTGGGTATAGATTGGGTCTTGCCTCACATCTCTGTAGACCTCGCCGCCCTTGGTAAGCTGTGTCTAACATCCACCTCCCCTCCGTGCAGCTGCGGTACGGGGAGCCCACCCTCCGCCGTGCTGTGCCTCTGGCCCTGGCACTTATCTCAGTCTCCAACCCCCGGCTCAACATCCTTGACACCCTCAGCAAGTTCTCCCACGATGCTGACCCTGAGGTCTCCTACAACTCCATCTTTGCCATGGGCATGGTGGGCAGTGGTAAGCCTGGGGGACAGCCTGGTTTGGGGCTTGTGCGCGGGGAAGGTGAGAGACCCGAGCCGTGTACCCTACTCTCTGCTTGTACCCCCTCTTCGCCAGGTACCAACAATGCCCGGCTGGCAGCGATGCTGCGGCAGCTCGCCCAGTACCATGCCAAGGACCCCAACAACCTCTTCATGGTGCGGTTAGCCCAGGTGATGATCCTGCGCTCGCTGCTCGTGGTGGGGAAGGGGCAGGTTGGGGTCCCTGCCCTGGGTGTGGGAGGGCAGCGGTGTCCTGGGGCTGTCACCCTCCTGCCGCGCAGGGCTGGGGGTCCCAGGTGTTACCCCGCCGTTACCCCGCCACTCTCTCACGTGCTTTCTCTGCCACACCAGGGCCTGACCCACCTGGGCAAGGGGACGCTCACCCTGTGCCCCTACCACAGTGATCGCCAGCTCATGAGCCAGGTGGCCGTGGCTGGGTTGCTGACTGTCCTCGTGTCCTTCCTGGACGTGCGCAATAGTGAGTACTGTGGGCTCAGCCCCCTGGCACCCCTCTGTCCCATGGGGTGGGCACCGCTCAGCCCCTTTACTTCTGCCTCCCCTCCAGTTATCCTGGGCAAGTCCCACTACGTTCTCTACGGGCTTGTTGCTGCTATGCAGCCCCGCATGCTGGTCACTTTTGATGAGGAGCTGCGACCTCTGCCCGTGTCGGTTCGGGTAGGACAGGTAAGGGGCAGCCAGAGATGGGGATGTGGTGCTCCGGCATCCCTGTATGTCCTCGGCATTTATCTCGCTTTTCTCTCGCAGGCTGTGGATGTGGTGGGCCAGGCGGGCAAGCCCAAAACCATCACTGGCTTCCAGACTCACACCACGCCGGTGCTGCTGGCACATGGAGAGCGGGCAGAACTGGCCACGGAGGAGCATGTGCCTGTAACACCCATCCTGGAGGGATTCGTTATCCTACGCAAGAACCCCAACTACGATGTTTGAGCTGGGGGGGTGGGGTGGGGTGGGGTTGGAGGGGTGGGTTGGTGGTTTGGGTGGGGGGAAAAAAAAACTGGTTTATTTGTTTTTGTTACTGAGAGTCAAGGAAATAAACTGTGCGGAGACTCTAGTGCTGCCGTACCCTCCTTGTGCTGGGGATGGGGGCTGGACTCTGATCCCCTAGAGGGTACCTGCTGTCCGTGGGGACCAGGCACAGTGCAGACCCTGAGAAACAGGGGCTGACCACAGAGCTGCAGGGTGCCATGAGTGCTCCCTGTCCCCCGTGGGTCTGGCTCCCGATCCTCTCCGCCCTGCGCCTGGCTGTGCCCCTGTGGCACCCCAAGTGCCTGTGCCTGGCACGGCAGGGTGGGCTGGCAGTGCGCTAGCACCCACCTCAGCGCTGTGCTGCCTGTCCCCGGCCAGGACTGCTCTCCGGGGGGTCTCGGGTGAGGACTCTCTGGATTTAGCTGCCTCCCCCGGTGTGCATTGGGCTCTGCCGGCGTTCTGTGCTGCTCCGGAGTTGGGATCAGGGTTAAAATCGGTCTTGGGGCGGAGCGGAGGACATAAGGGAAGTATCTCTAGGAAGGAGAGGAAAATGCTGTCCTGTTTCCAAAAGCGTCAGGATCTGCACCCTCCCCTGTCCCAGCTGGGTGGCCGTGGAGGCTGTGTCTGGGTGGGTGGGTGCGGGGGCCGTGCCCAGGCACGGGGTGTGGGACGGAGGCTGCGTCCTGGGAGGTTGGGGTGGGTGTGGGGTGCTGAGTCCCAAGGGGCGTGGGATAGGTGCAGGATAGGGGTAAGGTGCCGTGTCCTCTAGGGTGCAGGCCATGTCCGCCGGGGGTGCGAGGTGCTGGGTGGGTCCTGGGTAGGAGCAGCTCCTGGGTGGTGCTGGACGCTGGGGGGGAGCAAGGCCCGGGTGAATGCAGATGCCAGCGGATGCGGGTCCCGGGTGGGTGCCGGTGCCGGTGCGGGTGCCGGGTGGAGCTGTGTGGGTGCCGCCGACGCTGGATGGATCCCGGGTGGGTGCAGGTCGGAGTGGTGCCGGTAGCGGGAGGTGCCGGTGCGGATGCCGGAGGGAGCCGGGTGCGGCGGCGCGCCACGTGCTTCCGCACGGGGTGTGCGGGGGAGGGCGGGAGCGGTGGGCGTGGCGTGGGAGGGGGCGTTCCCCGCCCCACCCCTCCGCCGGGGTGAGCGGAGACCCCTCCCCGCCACGTGACAGTGGCGGCAGGGGCGCGGCGCCAGCGTCACGTGCCGCGGGCGGCGCCCAGAGTGGCTTCAGGCGCGGTTGCCGGCGCCCCGCCCCCGCGCGCCCCTCCCCCGCGGCGGCGCCCGGCCCCGCCCCTGCGCGCGGCGCGGCTCCGGAAATGGTCGTGCTGCGCTGCGCTGCGGCTGCGTCGGGCCGCGCGCGCTGAAGGAGACTGAAGGTAACGGGCGGGGGCGGGGCGGGCGCGCGCCGTGGGGGGGCGGGTGGTGGGGGGGAGGGGGGTACCGGCACCGGGCCGCGCGCCGCCGCCCCGGGCCTCGCGCCGCCGGGCCCCGCCGCGCCGCCGCTGCTGCCGCCGCCGCCGCCACCACCACCACGTGGGCGCCGCCCCGCCGCCGCCGCCGCCGGCCCCCTCCCCGTCCCTGCCCCGTCCCGCTCCGCTCCCCGCCGGGCCTGGCCCGGCCCGGCCCCGCCGCCCCGGCGGTCCCGCGCGGCGCCGCTCCGCGCCCACGTGCCGGCCGTTACGCCCCGCCGCCGCGCACGTGCTCCCGCCGCCGCGCCCGCCTAGGCCCGCCGCCGCACGTGGTGCGTGCCCCGCCGCCCCCGCCCCGCCGCGCCCGTCCGTGCCGCTGCCGGTGCCGGTGGGGCCGCGGGCCATGGCGGCGGCCGACAGTGACACGTGTCCTTGGCAGAGGCCGCCGCCGCCGCGGGGGGGAGCGGGGCCGCCGGATGCCGCCTCGGGCCCCGCGCCGCGCCCCGCCGCCCCTGCGGCCTCCCCCCGCGTCCCCCTCTTGTCGCTAAGATGGTGCCGGCGCCTCCGGCCTGCCCGCCGCCGCGGGACGGAGCCGGCAGCGGCAGCCGGCCGGGCCGCCGCCTCGGCCTGGGGGCGAGGCCGGGCTCGGGCCTGGCGGTGCCGGCTGCTCCTGGGCCGGCGCTGCGGCCTGGCCCGGCCCCGCCGCCGGGGACCCCCCCGCCATGCCCCCGCGGCGCCCGGCGACTCAGCCCCCCGCCGCCGCGAAGCCCTGCCTTCCGCCCCCCGGGCCCCGCTGGGATGGGGCCTGGCTGCCCCGGCCCCCCGCCAGGGTCTGGCCTCGGCCGGGTGCCCCCCGCCCCGGCTGCGGGCCCGGCGCAGGCCGCGAGCCCGGCCTGTCCCGGCGCGGGGGAGGCAGCGGCCACGGCGGCTCCTCCTGTTGCCAACCCCCCCCCGGCGGTTCCCATGCCCCCCCGCACCGGGACGGGACCTGCCTCGCCCCGGGCACCGCCGGGCCGGCCGGGGAGGGGGCAGTGCGGGGCCCGGCGTGTTTCCCCCCCGGCGCGGCCCAGGCTGATCTCTCTCTCCCCCCTCCCTCCTTTCTCCAAGTCAGTCGGATGAACGGTCTCTGCAGGCCCGCTCAGCCGGCCCAGGTTTTTCCCGCGGGGGGGTGAGTATCCCGCTTGCTCCCGGTTGTGCTGGCGGTAGGGGGTCCGGGGAGGCCGGGTCTGCCCATGTCCCCAGGTGTCCCCTCCTCACCCTCTTTTTTTTGGGGTGACTGGTGCCAAGGCCGAGCTAAGATGGCCCAGGCCGCCGCATCCCGGGGCTGGGCAGAGCAGGCGTGCCGGGCGGCGGTCGGTGCCCGGGTGAGCAGGGGGCTGGGGGGAGCATCGGGGGGTGTAGCCCAGCCCCTGCTACCTCCTGAAACCCCAGCAGGACCCATCTCCACTGGGGTTGTGGCTGCGGGGACCCCCGTGATGGGGTGGCACCTCCCCATGCCAGGGTGCAGCCCGGGAGGGGTCGGGGCACCCCGTGGCCCCGGGTGCGTTGGCAGGGCTGGTGTCGGGGGGACGTGCCTAGCAGTGCCCTGCAGCGGGGCTGGGGGCCGGCAGGGCTGGCAGTGCTGACGCGGCTGGGCGTCAGGTTACAGGAGGCACCGGCGGTTTCTCCCTTGGGTGCCCTGGCTGGCAGCGGGCTCACTGAGTGCCATGGGGTGCAGGGGACCCCCGGCAGGGTGCGGGATGGGGGGCACTGCCTCTTCTTCCTGCCCCGTCGGCCTTTGCACTGGGGCGGGGATAGTAGCATCGGCTGCCAAGTCCCTCCCGGGACAGCCAGGAGGGTGCCCGGGCTGCCTGGGAGGTGGGGGGCTGCGGGCTTCCCCGGGCAGGGCAGTGGGCAGGAGCGTCGGGGACGCGGGAGCTGCTCCCTGCCCTCCCCAGTAGGCGTTTGTGGCGTACGCCGGGGACCCGGCGCCACTGGCAGGAACAGGTTTGGCCGGCCGGGGGAAGCGCTTAGTAGGTCAGCCGGGGTGGAGCTGAGCACGGCTGACGCCGGGGTGCTGCCGGCCCACCCAGCCCCCCGGAGTTGGTGGTGTCCTGGGTGCTGGTGGCAGGTCACGGGCACCGGTGCCTGCTTGTGTGGGGTGCCCAGCTGGGCTCTGCGGAGTCACCTCAGGGGGGTCAGTTCTGCCAGTGGGCACAGCTGGGTTTGGGGCACACTTGGGGCTTTGCTCTGCAGGGCATGGGGTCCTGCCTGGGCTGGGTGGCCTGGCGGTGCTCGCCCTCTCCCCATGCCCCAGTGGGGCAGGAGGCGGTGGCTGGGGGTCTGCGCCCTGGTGTGATGCTGTCCATGGGGCATGGCTGGTGTCTGGCTTTACGCTGAGGGGCTGGAGATGCCTTGGTTTTGGGGCTGACATGGACAGGAGACAGACGCCCAGGGTGCTGCCCGCCTCCTGCTTACACCCGCTGTCCCTGTCCCTGCAGATAGCGAGGGGATCCTTATGCACAACCCCATGAAATGAACAAAGCTCCACAGCCCACAGGAGGAGCCCCGACAGCCCCGCACCCTGCCCCTTCTCCCGGACTGCCGCAGGTAACTGGCCCCTTCGGGGTGGGGGGCACCTAGCTTTGCCTCCCCAGTTTGTGCTGGGGGTGGCGGTGCCATCTCCTTCCCTCCCTGCCTCCCTCCAGCCGACGTTTCCACCTGGTCAGACGGCACCTGTGGTTTTTAACCCGGCACCGACCTCACAAATGAATACGCCTTCTCAGCCGCGCCAGGTAAGGGCTTTGCCCCGGGTTGGAGGGGGCGATGGGGGAGATCCAGCAGCTTTCTGCCTCCTGGCTGAGTAGCCTCCACCACCGTGGTGCCCAGGGGTGCAAGGAGCCCCGTGGTGCCCCCCAGGGCCGGTGTGCGCCTGCAAGGGGGAGCGTGCCCACGATCCGGACCATGACTGCTGCCTGGGGACCTCCCAGCCCTGGGGTGGGGGGGCAGACGCCTCCAGCCAGGGATGGCCACCGAGTGACTGCTCTTCTCTCCTTCCTCCCCTGCCCCAAACTTCCCTCTCCTCCTCTCAGTTTCCAGCAGGGCCTCGGGCTATTCACCAGCAGGTACTAACCCGCTTCCCCCACCCCGCATGCCTAGCACTCTGCCCCGACACTGCACAGAAACACCCACGCTGGGCATGAAGGGGCACATGGGGACCCCAGAGCGGGGGGACGGGCTGGTCTGAGGAAAATGGGGGATACCCGCTCGACTTTGGGGGGGGGGTTTCCCTGCAGTGTCTCTTCAATTTCCTCCTTGCATGAAGTCTGCAGCATGTGGCTGTGCCTGTGCTAACCCTGGCCCAGCCTGCTGCTTCTGCCTGTGCCCTTCCTCCTCTTCCTCTTCCTCCCCACTTTGCGGGGGTCTTCTAAGGCCCTGTGGTGCCATGCAAGGCTCTGGACCTCCATCAGCCCTCTTGTGTGGAGGAGCTGCTGTGGAGACAGATTTGGTGACGTCCTTGGCTGTACTGGCTGGGAGCCCCTCAAACCCTTCCCTGCCCCTTGGGAGCTCCCTATATGGGACCCTGGTGGATTTGGGATGTGGGCACCAGGCAAAGGGCTCCCCAGCCTCCTGTCCCCTCCTGCTGGCCACCCTGCATCCAAGCCCTGTCCCAATGCGGGTAACTCCTGTCTCTCTCTTTCCCCTTTTCCCTCTGTACGTGTGCGCTTGCTAACAGGGAGGATTCAGGTCTCTTCAGGTAACACTTTCTCCTTGCCCCGGGGTGCGTGCGCGGACCCTTCCTTGCCCACTCACTGCTGGGCATGATCTGCTGCTCCCGGGGATGCTCCTGCCCAGCAAAGAAGCTGGGTCGGGATGAACAGCATGGGCAGGGGTGGGAATAGCCGGCTCCGCACGCCCTGGCTGTCCGGCTTCGGCACGGCTTAGTACGGCGGGACTACAGGTCCCAGCATTCACTGCGAGCGCCGGGAACCGGTGCGAAGCACGCTGGGACCTGCCGCTGCTGAGCTGTGTGCGGCCGTGGCCGGCTCCGGGCGCTGGAGCTGCCGGCCCCCGTCGGGCTGGGAGGGGGCCGTGCCGGGCATGAGCTGGGTTGGGTGGACCCAGGCGGCCCCACAGGTGTGTGGGTACAGGATGGTGCCAGGGTGGGGGGCAGCTCCGGGGAGTGCGGGGGGGGGTGGGGGCTGCATCCTGGCTGGGGGTGGGGTGTGTTTCCCCTCTCCCCATCCCCTCTGGAGCTGCTCCCCTCTCCCCGTGCCCGGGCTGACTTTTCGGCGTGATGCGTGCTGCCAGGCTGCTCCCCGCAGTGTGGGGTGGGAGGGGGTCACACCCCGGGTGTGTCAGTGCCGGGTGGGGTGCTGGCGCTCCAGCTGACGCCGTGCCCCGTCTCTCCCCAAGCATTTCTACCAGAACAGGGCACAGCCTCCTGCCAGCGCGTCCCGCGTGCAGAGTAACACAACGGCCCGGCCCGGCCCCCCTGCCCATGTGTATCCGGCTGCTTCCCAGGTGATGATGATACCCTCCCAGATATCCTACACACCTTCCCAAGGAGCCTATTACATTCCCGGACAGGTGAGGGCCGTGCCCTGGGCTCTGTGGGAGGGGGCTGGGATGGGCACCGGTGGGGGGTGTTGCCTGGGGTTGGAGCCCAGGTATGTTTTGGGAGGGTGGAAGGGGTCCCCCAGGCTCTCTGAGCACCCGCTGATTTCACCAGGGTGTTGCCCAGCTCTGTAGAGAGACAGCAGGCAGCACTGGTCCCCTCCCTGGCAGGCCCCCGAGGTGCCTGTTGCCCACTTTGCCTGCGTCCTGCTCCCTGCCCTGCAGCCCAGCTGGTTCACAGGCAGGTTTGGGGGTACATCAGTGGTTTGGGGGTATGCCCATGCCCTGCAGGGGAGGTAACTGACCTTTCTTCTTCTCCCCCATTGCAGGGTCGCTCCACATATGTTGTCCCGACCCAACAGTACCCAGTCCAGCCCGGCGCCCCTAGTTTTTACCCTGGAGCCAGCCCCACAGAGTTCGGGACTTACGGTACAGATGTGGAGTTTGCTCTGCTCCCTGGTGCTCTTCCAGCCCCAGCACTCCCCCCTTTTTTTGCTCCCCTGCCTCTGGCCTCCCTGCAGCCCCCTGCACTCAGGAGCTGAGCGCAGGTCCCTCTGCCTTTGCCACTTCACATGGTGCTGTGTCTGTGACTCTGTTACAGGGTGTTTTGGGGGGGGGGGGGGGGGGGCAGGGAGTGTTGCCCATCTCCCAGCAGCACTGAGGGCTGCACGTTGTGTCCCACCGGTCCATCCACCCCCAACCTTTTCCAAATCAGGGCCGTTTAATGTTTAACTCTCTTGGCGGAGGGCTGGGGCAGACTTTATCCCCTGCTCCCCCTCGCTCACCGTCAAGGTGGTGAGCAGTTTTGTGCTTGCTGACCCCCCCTCAGCTCCCTGCTCCGCAGGGAGCCGAGCCTGGGGTGCTGGGGCAGCTCTGTGCCTGCCCTCTCCTGGCGCTGGGGAGCAGCAGTGTGAGCAGCCCCCCTTCTTCCCCCCCCGGCTCGCATGTGGCCACCCGGGCTGTGACTATATTTAGGCTTGGTCGGTCTTGGGAGGCCTGGCAGACACAGAAATGTGAGCCGAGGCCTCCGGCCCAGCCCCGGCACGGCAGCAAAGCATAACCGGGGCAGAGATGGGCTTCTCCTGAGCCAGGTACGTGCCCGTCCTCCCTCCCTCTTGTCCCAGGGCCCAGCCGGCCCCTCGGAGGAGGGAGGTGGACCCCGGCAGCAGCCTGCTCCCATGCTCGGGCCAGGGCACAGCTGCTCCTTTGTGCCCAGTGCTGGGGCATCCCCTGGGTGTCTCTGCGGGGTCCCGGGATGGGTTTGCTCCCCACCTCCACTTTGGGGGCTGCGACTGTTCCCAGGGGAGCTGGCAGCAGCGTGCCCCTTGCCCACAAGACTGGGTGGGTGGCCTGGCGTGGCGTGCCCCTCAATGGGTGAGGTGGGCCGGCCCTCCTGGTCCCCGGGGCTGGGCAGTTTGGGGTGTCCCTCCCTCCTTCTGTGCGAGGCCCATCCGGTGCCCCTGCGTCCCCCCTGGGCAGAGGGAGGAGTCCCTGGCTCAGGGACAGGCAGTCACCAGAGCACCTTGGGCAAGTTCCAGGCTCAGCGCAGCTGGGAAGGCGCTGGAGCTGGAGGGGGCTGGGGCCCAGCTCTGCCTGCCCCCCCAACCCCACCCATGTCCCCATGGCACCACTCTGGGGATGCTCGCGGATGCCCTGGGAGGAGTGGAGCGCCTCTTGAGGGCTGTGCCAGCCCTGGATGGGGTCCAGCTCTCTTCTGGACCCCAGCACAGCTCCCTCCTCTGGGCTGGGCTTGCCGGGAGCTTGGGCTTCCCGGGGAGCCCGAGCCCCTTGGCCTGGGTGTGAATGGAGGGTGCGGACCGGGCTGCCTGGTGCCGCCCTCAGGCTGGTGCCGGCCCTGGGGAGATAAGGGAGCCGGCAGGAAGACAGGCGCCCGTGGAGCCAGGACGCCCGTACCCGGCATGGCCAAGCGTCCTGGTGGGGCTGTTGGTGGCGTGGAGCTGGTGGGCATGGCGGGCGCCCGCGGGGCCCGGCTGGGTGTGGGAGCGGCGCGGGGACGCTCTGTTTCATGGGGAAGGAATTTGGTCAGGCCTGTCAGGCGGGTTGGGACGATCTGGGCCGGATGTGATGGGGGTTCGCTGCAGAGCGGCACGGGCTCCCCAGGCTCCTGACAGACCCCTGTGTTTGGGGGATTGGGGAGTCCCCAGGACGGGCTTGGAGGATCTGGGTTGGCCGGTCTGACGCTCTCTCCTCTCCTCCAGCGGGTGCTTATTACCCGGCGCAGGGGGTGCAGCAGTTCCCAGCGGGGGTCCCCACCGCCCAGGTCATTGTGAGCCAGCAGCCGCCGATCCCCCCAAAACGAGAGCGCAAGACGGTAAGGAGCTATCTGCCTCCAGGGATGGCGGGGCTCGTATGCAGGAGGGGATGGTGCCAGCCCCAGGTGCCCGCGGCGTGCAGAATGGGATGTGGCGCAGCATGCTGGGGAAGGGAGGTGGCATGGGGCTGTGCCCCCCAGGCTGGGGGGCTCGGCGAGGGGACCGGGGTGCACGGCGGGTGCTGGCGACCTTGGCCGTCCCGGCGGGCAGTATTGTGCTGAGTCACAGCTCCCAGGGGGGCGGGGGTGCCGCGGCTGCCAACTGCTGTCTGCTCCCGGAGATGCCGGTGCTCAGAGGCCTCGTGCGGGGCCTATTTATAGCAGGGAGCCGGGCGGTTGCGGCATGGCCTCGTGCCGGGGGGCAGGGGGTGCCGCCGGGAGGGAGGATGCTAGTGTTTCCTTGGCAGAGGGGCCTCCGTGCTACTCGGGCTCTGCTCTGGGAGCAGGTCATGTTTTGGGGTGAGGAGAACAAGACCCCTGGCTGCACTGTGCCCCCCACTGGAGTCACAGACCCGTGTGTCTCCCCCGCTCACCCCCCAGTAGGGTGTACTGCTGCTCCTGCTGCGCCCACAGCAGGCCCGGGGCCAGCGAGGCTGCGGGCGTATGGGCCGTGCCTGGGGTGGCACGGAGCTCGCCATGACTTTTGTGTGCCAAGGCTGGTCCCCTGTGCTGTCCCTGAGGTGGGGGTGAGGGGTCCCCACAGCCTCTGTGTCACTGTGGTGATGCCTTGGGATCCCCTGACCCCTGGAGATGGGCACTGGCCTGGGGACATGGCACTGACTCTGGCTGCCTGGCATGATGGCTTGCAAGGCTTGCCCTGCCCTACGCTGTCCTTGCCTGCCAGGCATCAGGACAGGCTGGTGTCTGTGGGGTGTTGTGCCCTGTGGGGAGGGGATGTGGCACCCACCGGTCCCCAAGCTGCGCGTGGCCGGGGCAGGCGTAGCACTGAATGAGCCTCTCGCCTCTCTCCTCGGAGAAGGGGGTGTCCTGGGGGTGTTGGGCCCAGGGAAAGGAAGTGGCCTGTGTGCTGTGTCCCTCACCTGGCTGACAGCTTCCCTCTCTCTGCCCTGACCTGCGGACAGATCCGGATACGAGACCCCAACCAAGGCGGCAAAGACATCACTGAAGAAATCATGTCTGGAGCAAGGACCTCATCCACCCCCACCCCTCCGCAGGTAAGGGGACCCCCCGACTCCCTGACTGGGGCAGTGGGACGTGCATGGGGCCGTGCTGAACTCCCTCTTTGCCTTGCCAGGCTGGAAGCGGTTTGGAGCCCCAGGCCAACGGAGAGACCCCCCATGTAGCAGTTATTGTCCGGCCAGGTAAGTGCCCGTGCCAGGGGTGGGTGTGCCAGCCGGCACAGCTGCTGCCAGGCTCCCTGTTGTTGGCACTCCGGGATGCGAGATGCCAGCCCTGCCATTCCTCAGTTCACCTGGGGCTTGTGGTGTCAAATGTGTTCCCTACATACTTGGGGGCCAGTGTCCCCATGTTGGGTCCAGGAGAGCTTATGGGGGCTGTCTGCTCACCCCACCTGTCCTCTGAGCGCTGGAGGACCCCTGTTGTCCCTGTCACCCATTTGTAATGTGGGTTGGCACATCTGTCCCTACCCCTCCTGCGGATGGGGGGGATGTGGAGGGAGTGGGGCATTGGAGAGCCCCCCATTAATGCCACCCGCCTTGCAGATGACCGCCCGAAGCCTGCGCTGGTGGTGAGCAAGCCTGTCTCCCTGGAGCCCAGCAAGTCGGCGTCCCCGTCGCCTCCTCCTCCCCTCATCCCCGAGGTGGAGCCCGTGGTGCTGTCGGCCGTGACGCTGGTGCCAATGGAGCCCCCCGTGGACGCGGACACTAAAGCGGAGCTGGGTGAGGCGCCGCCCGACCCGCACAAGACGTTTAGCGCCATCACTACAGTGCCAGGGGCTGTGGAGCTGCCCCTCGTGCCCGCGCCCGACATGGACACAGTGGCCGCGGAGGAGGAGGAGGTGGTTGCCATTCCCCTCCCAGAGCCTGCCCCGCAGGCACCTGTGCTCCCCGAGGCACTGCTGGTGCCCGTTGTTCCCCCGATGCCAGCTGTGCCCCCGGTGCCGGCTGCACCGTCGCCGCCGCCCGTCATACCACAGGCCCCCGAAGCGCCTGCCAAACCTGCCTCCCCCAGCCCCCCGCCGCCCCGGGAAGAGCCCTGCCCTGAGCCCGCTGCCGAGCCCACTGCTGAGGCCAACGGGGTTTTAGAGGAGGTGCCCGAGCCGGTCCCTGAGGCACCCGTGTGCCAGCCGGTGCCCATGCCGGTGCCCGCACCCACCCTGGACTCCCCCATCGCCCAGCCCGAAGAGCTGCCCCTGCCCAATGGGGTGGAGGGCACCGGCAAAGTGGAGCTGAGTGAGGACCAGCCTGAGTCGGACATCAGCCCCATCTCGGAGCCCGAGGAGCCGGCCCAGCCCGGCACCCCTGCCTCCCCCCCGGCAGAGGAGGAGGAGGAGGAGAGCGAAGGCCCCGGCGAGGCCCAGGAGCGGAGCTCGAGCCCAGCCCCTGCCCCTTCGCAGACCTCGGAAGCGACCGCGCAAGGTTGGAGATGCTGGGCTGGGGCGTGTGGGGCCATGGGGTGCCCCAGGGTTGGTGTTGGGTGACAGGGGAGGGTCACCTGGGCGTGGTGCTAGGCACGCGGTACAGGGAGGATGTTGGAGGGGGGACGGGGTTAGGTGACCCAGGATGCGTGGGTATGGGGTGCTGGGGGAGGACTGTGCATGGTGAGATAGGGAGAGATGTCTGGGGAGTGTATCTGTATGCAGGAGTATGGGGTGGGTATAGAGGAGTGTATGTGTGGGGTGTCATGGGGAATGGGGTGCCTTGTGTTTTATGTGATACCTTATGCAGGGGCGTAGGGACGGTGTATTGGGGTTGTATCTGAGGGCTGTCCCCAGCTGTCTGGGGGGGCACAGGGGGGTGCAGTGGGTGGAGGGGTGGCAGGGGAGATGAGGAGCTGTGGGGCTGTAGCTGTGTGGGGCACGCTGCATAGGGGTATGCAAGTACGTAGGGGTGCCTTGGGAAAGTGGGGTGCCCTGGGGATGTGCTGGGGCAAAAATGTCTTACTTTGTTTTTAAGCACCGTGCACAGGAGTGTGGGGATTACATAGGGATGATGGGGAAGATGGGTACACAGGACATGTTCATACAGAGCACACCGTGCAGGGATACAGGGGGGCTCTAGGAGGGTGGTCTGGGGGCAGACGTGCTTCTGGGGAGCACCTCTGTATGGGGTGGTGTATAGGGGTGCCAGGGAGGGGAGCATATATGTGGGCAGAGGTGTGTACGGGGGTGTCCCGGTAAGGGCTGCCCTGCAGAGGGGTGTGGGTGTCTGCAGGGATCCCTTGAGGAGGATGGGGAGCGCTGCGCTAGGGAAGAGGTGTGGATGGGGTGCTTCGGAGAGGCACTGGGTAAATTGGGCTGCAGCGGCCAGATGGGGAGAGGTGTGAGGTGTGTCTGTACGGGGTGTATTCTGGGGTGCATGCTTAGGGAGCGGGATGCCTTGGTGGGCTGTGTATAGGATCTGCAGGTGCCCAGATGGGTACACGGCATGTTTGGGGATGTGCTTGGGTGGCAGGACCATGTCCCCGTGGCCCCATCCTGAAGAGCACCTGGTGTTACTGGGGCCTCGCTGGTGACCCTGGAGCTGGAGTCAGGGTACGTGGGTGAATGGGAGGGTTCCTGTCCTTCACCCCCCTGCCTCTCCTACCAGTCGCCGTGTCAGTGCCAAAGAAGAAGCGAAGGATGAAGGAGCTGAACAAGAAGGAGGCAGTAGGCGATTTGCTGGATGCCTTTAAAGAGGTGAGTGTCCAAGGGATGTCTGGGGGTCACCCTGTGTGTTCCATCTCCTCCTGTGATGAACTCTGCTTTGTGCCATCGTGTCTGGGCCACTGATGCTCCGTGATGGTAATGAGGATCTGAGGGGTGGCGGATGCCTGGGTGCGGGGTGGAGGGGGCAGGACCAGGCTCGCAGGGTGACTGCTGTCCCTGTCTCTCCCCATGTAGTCTCAGATCAGCGACAGTGCCTCGGAGGCAGAGAACAAACCACCCGTGTCTGCCCCTGCCCGCGAAGTGGAGGACGCAGCTCCCACCCGTCCGCAGGAAGAATTGGAGGAGACGTGGGAGGAGAAGGAGGACAAGCTGGCTCCAGAGAAGGGCAAGGCTGCTGACCAGAAGTACCGCTACAAGGAAGGTGAGCTGTGCCTTGGCCCAGGCCTCCACTGGGAGCCACTACCTCTGGATCCAGCATTGGGGAGGGTGGGGGTGGCATGGTCCAGCTGTCCTAAACCTCACGCTCTCCTCCCACCTTGTCCCCAAGGCTGGCATGGGGTGGGGGACAGAGGCCTCAGTGCAAGGGTCCTGGCAGGAGGCAGAGAGCTGGTGGCATCAGGCTTTCTGTCTAAGCAAGCAGTGTTGTGCTCATGGTGTACCAGGCTGGGGCAGCTCTGTGGTTGTCTACATCCCACCTCGTTGGTCCCTGGGTGGGCCCGGACCTGCCACAGCTCAGGGTGGAGGATACAGGACAGGCCACATCAGGGTCTCCCTCTTGCCCCCACTGCAGAGCAATGGAAGCCGCTGAACCCCGAAGAGAAGAAGCGATATGACCGTGAGTTCCTGCTGGGCTTCCAGTTCATCTTCGCCAGCATGCAGAAACCCGAGGGGCTGCCCCAGATCACAGACGTGGTGCTGGACAAGGTCGGTGCGGCCCTGGAAATTGGGGAAGCGTGGGTGGTGCCCAGGTGGGGGTCTGGCTCCTCTTTGTGCCTTGTCAAGGTATGGCAGGGACTTACCTGCTGTGCTCGGGGTCCTGTTGCAGCGTGTGCAACAAGCCTTGAGCCTGGGGTTGGTGTGTGGGGGCACCTCTGGGGCCTTCTTTCCAGTTCCTTGTCCCGGCGCTGAGGCTGGGGGATGGATCCGTCCCGCTCCTCTGCCCCCGGGCATCCTCAGCCCTGTGTACCTTCGCAGGCCAACAAGACCCCACTGCGGGCGCTTGACCCCATCCGCCTCAGTGGCATGAACTGCAGCCCTGACTTCACCCCCTCCTTCGCCAACCTCGGCCGGCCCGTCATGGGCAACCGAGGCCTGGTGAGTATCTCCTCGCTTCACCCATGCCATCTCCCTCTGCCTCTCTGTGATGATCAAGCCTTCGAGCCGCTGTGTCTGGGCCACTGATGTCCGTGATGGAGCTGAGGATCTGAGCAGGCGGATGGGGACACTCTGGGAGCTGGCCCACCTGGTCCCAAAGCAAAGAGCTGAGTTTCTTCTCCCTGTGTCAGCCCTCAGGGTTGGGTCCCCGCCGCTCCCAGCAGAGCCAGAGGAAGGAGCCCCGCAAAATCATTGCCACTGTGTCCCTCAATGAGGATGTAAAGCTGAACAAGGCCGAGAAGGCCTGGAAACCCAGCAGCAAGCGTGCCTCAGAGGAGGAGGATCCTGAGAACATCAAGACGCAGGTGGGAGCTGGGGCAGGCAGGCAGTGGGAGGGCAGGGGGGGACGTGCCCAGCTCTAGCTGACCCTGCTGTTCTCGCAGGAACTGCTCCGCCGTGTCCGCAGCATCCTCAACAAGCTGACGCCCCAGATGTTCCAGCAGCTGATGAAGCAGGTGATGGAGTTGTCCATCGACACGGAGGAGCGTCTCAAGGGTGTCATTGACCTCGTCTTCGAGAAGGCCATCTCGGAGCCAAACTTCTCTGTTGCCTATGCTAACATGTGCCGTTGCCTTATGGGGGTGAGCAGGAGCTGGGGGGTCTTACGCCGAGCTGGCAGGGGTTTGTTTGGGGGCCTCAGCTGAGCTCAGCAGGGTGCAGGTCCTTCTGTGTGCGGTGGGGAAACTGGGGCGTGTGGATGGGGGACCAAGTCCAGAGTCTTAGCAGGGCATCACGAGGGTGTAGGGTGGCTTTTCCCTGGTTTGAGCAGGGCCTGGGCCTTAGCTGGCCAGGTCTTGAGGGAGAACATGACTCACGCTCCTTGCCTGGGTTGTACCTCTCCCTGCAGCTCAAAGTGCCCACAACAGACAAGCCCACGGTGACTGTGAACTTCCGCAAGCTGCTGCTCAACCGTTGCCAGAAGGAGTTTGAGAAGGACAAGGACGATGATGAGATCTTTGAGAAGCGGCAGAAGGAGATGGACGATGCCAGTGCTGTGAGTTGGGGTGGGAGGCTGTGGCTGAGGGCTGGCATGGGCGTCCTCGGGGCG
Source organism: Gavia stellata (assembly GCF_030936135.1). Taxonomy (NCBI): domain Eukaryota; kingdom Metazoa; phylum Chordata; class Aves; order Gaviiformes; family Gaviidae; genus Gavia; species Gavia stellata. Next base: position 19,828,190 of record NC_082604.1, read on the forward strand.
GCTCTGGGCTCTGAGCTGCCCTGCTGTGTCCTCCCTGCAGCCTGAGGAGAAGGCGCGCATGAAGGACGAGCTGGAGGAGGCACGGGACAAGGCCCGCCGGCGATCCCTGGGCAACATCAAGTTCATCGGAGAGCTCTTCAAACTGAAGATGTTGACGGAGGCCATCATGCACGATTGCGTGGTGAAGCTGCTCAAAAACCATGATGAGGAGTCTCTTGAGTGCCTTTGCCGCCTGCTTACCACCATTGGCAAGGACTTGGACTTTGAGAAGGCCAAGGTACCCCTTACCCTGCCTTGACTTGCCCTGCCCTGCCCTTGCCTTTGGAAGGGATGTGACCGTGACTCTGTCCCTATATAGCCCAGGATGGACCAGTACTTCAATCAGATGGAGAAGATCATCAAAGAGAAGAAGACATCATCCCGAATCCGTTTCATGCTGCAGGATGTGATTGACCTCAGACAGGTAAGGCACGTGGCCTGCTATTGCCCAGGGACTGTCCTCTGTCCCCTGCTTGGTCCCATGGAGCTGCTGGCCTGTGTCCTCTTGAGTACCAGCAGTCCATGTGTCGCTGGAGGCGAGAGGTGGGTATGTAAGCTGTGGCCAGCCCCAGAGACACTATGCTAGCCCCCAGCCCTTGGTTAGCATGGTAGTGGTAGTGGGCACACAGTAACCGGCAGCTATTTAATGCAGGGGGGCTCCAGAAACTGAGCCCTTTTGTGCCAAAAGCTGCCACAGCACGTGGGGAGCTGTAATGGCTGAGGCAGAATACCAGCCTGAGGCTTTGAGGGTGGGATGGCTGGCAAGGGGGAACATCTCTGCCTTCATCCTTCAGCCATCTCAGTGTCCTCTTCCCTCCTTCCCTGCCCTCTGCAGAATAGCTGGGTGCCGCGGCGAGGAGACCAGGGCCCCAAAACTATTGACCAGATCCACAAGGAAGCAGAGATGGAGGAGCATCGGGAACACATCAAAGTGCAGCAGCTCATGTCAAAGGACAAGAGGAGAGGACCCCCCGGGCCATCCTCCAGCAGTGAGTGCCCAGGCTTAGGGGCACCTGAGGCTGTCAGGGGTGGGTTGCTCCCTCTGGGACCTGCTCAAGGCTGGGCTGTGCCTTATGTCTGTCCCCCTTGTGTCCAGGTGGGCGTGGGAGCCTGGTCGCAGACGATGGCTGGAACACGGTGCCCATCAGCAAGGGCAACCGGCCCATTGACACCAGCCGGCTAACAAAGATCACCAAGGTGAGGCTGGGGGCGCAGTCTAGGCGGCTGAGCTGGCTGCCTGGCCCAGATCCTGCCTCGGTGTGGGGTTCAGAGCTGACTCTCTCTCTCTCTACCTGCAGCCTGGATCTATCGACTCCAACAACCAGCTCTTTGCACCAGGCGGGCGGCTGAGCTGGGGCAAAGGCAGCAGCGGAGGGTCTGGCGCAAAGCCTGCAGATTCAGGTAGGCAGTGTGGGGCTGGCTGGGTGCTGTTGGATGGGGCGGGAGGGGGGGATCCTTCCCCTGGCGGTTCCTGTACTGGGGAGGTGCTGAACTCTGAGACTCCCCTCTTTTCACGCCCAGCATCTGATTCAGGGCGACCAGCCACAAGCACCTTGAACCGCTTCTCAGCGCTCCAGCAGTCGACCCCTGCCGAGAGCCTGGAGTCCCGCCGTGTGGTGCAGAGGTGAGGGGTGGGCCCTACTTGGTGTGTGGGCATGTCAGTTTGCAGCTCAGGGAGGAACACCCCACATTGGGCAGTGGTTGGTCAATAGGTAGGCAAATGTATGGTGTCTGGGCTGGAATAATCCCCTGTGGCAGGATGGGGCCTTGGGCAGGGGCTTGGAGTCGGTGGCGAGTCCTTGCGGCAAAGGCGTCTGACCCCACCGTGGGCTTCCTTCCTGCTGTTCGGCACTTGGGGGGATCACGCCTGGGTGCTGGGTCCGGTCTGGGAGTCCCATGGAGGCTGGAGCACGAGGTCCCCGAGGAGAGTTGGAGCTGGGTTTGTTCAGAAGAGGAAAACGAAGGGGGATCTCACCACAGTCTGCAGCAGGGGGAAGTGCAGGCAGGATGGGGCCAGGCTCTGCTCAGCCATGCCAAGGGACAAGAGCAAAAGGGAAAGTTGGAACAGGGGAGAAACGTGTTTTCCCCTGAGGGTGTTCAAGTGCTGGAAGAGGCTGTGGAAAGGGCTTGGATTGGAGTGGGACAGCCTTGCCTCACAGAGCTCTGTAGCCTGGGGTCAGGGAGGGTGGTGATGGGCTCTTCACACTGTGTCTGTCCTCCCCCCACCCAGGAGCAGCTCCAGCCGCGACAGGTCAGAGAAGGCTGGGGACAGAGGGGACCGGGAGTCACGTTTGGAGAAGGGCAGCGACCGCCTGGAGCGTCCTGACCGGGGGGAGCGGGCAGACAGGAACAGGTCTGCCCTCACCAAGAGGAGCTTCAGCAAAGAGACAGAGGACAGGAGCCGAGAACGGGAGAAGCAGGGTGGCCCCGAGACCGTGCGCAAGGCTGCTAGCATGACGGAGGAACGGGACAGGAGCCGAGAGACCAGTGAGCTGGAGAAGAGTGGTGTTCTGGGGATCTGGCTGTGGCCTGGGGCTCTGCCTGTCCCAGGCGGTGCCTGATCCTTGTTCTCTCCTCACAGTTAAGCAAGAGCCAGCACCTGCCGCAGCATCCCCCAAGCCCGCGCTGTCGGAAGAGGAGCTGGAGAAGAAATCCAAGGCGATCATAGAGGAATACCTGCACATCAATGATATGAAGGTGAGAGGAGGGGGTGGCCAGGCACAGCACCATATGGCCCCTGTAACAGGCCATCTGCTTCCCTGGGTGGTAGTGCTGTTGGGCAGGGTGCCAACAGTGCCTGTGTGAGAAATGGGGGAGCTGGGGCTGGCCGTGGGGCAGTACTGACCCCCCCTTTTCCCCACAGGAGGCCCTGCAGTGCGTGCAGGAGCTGGGCAGCCCCTCCTCGCTTTACATCTTTGTGCAGAATGGCATCGAGTCCACGCTGGAGAGGAGCACCATCTCCCGCGAGCACATGGGGGCCCTGCTGTGCCAGCTGGTGAAGGCGGGCACGCTCTCCAAGGAGCAATACTACAAAGGGTATGGGGCTGGGGCAGCCTGGCCCCGAGCTGGTATTTGCCCGGCTTTGAATTCAGCCCTGCCTTGAGCAGGGCTCGTCACTGAGACCTCCTGAGGGTCCCTCCCAGCCAAGGGCATGGGGGCTGCTGGATCCCAACGGCCCCCCTCTGCCCTGCAGGCTGCGGGAGATCTTGGAGATGGCAGAAGACATGGAGATTGACATCCCACACATCTGGCTGTACCTGGCCGAGCTCATCACCCCCATCCTGCAAGAGGAAGGCATCCCCATGGAGGAGCTGTTCAGGTGAGGGCCGTGCCCCTCTGCGGGGCTGCCGTGGGGTCCCAGGGTGGCTCCTGGGGGCAGGTAGCTGAACCAGGTCTCTTGTACCCCGCAGGGAGATAACGAAGCCCCTGGTGCCCATTGGGAAGGCCACCACGCTGCTGGTCGAGGTGCTGGGCTTGTTGTGCAAGGGCATGGTAAGTGCGTGGGGGTTGTATAGCTGCTGGCCGCTGCCTCCGGGACTGGCGACCTGCTCAGGGCGGCAGGTTGGCATGTGGGGATTGAACCCCTGTGCCACTAGAGGGGATGGCAGGGGGCATCCCTTGCTGTGTCTGGGTCGTGGGGGTGGCATAGCCAAGCTGTGGTATCCCCCTCCTTGGAGATGGAGGGCATGGGGTGCTGATGCCAACTGTCTGTCCTGCAGAGCCAGAAGACTGCAGGCAAGCTGTGGCGGGACGGGGGCCTGAGCTGGAAGGAATTCCTGCCCGAGGATCAGGATGTCAACAAATTTGTCACAGAGCAGGTTGGGAGCTCGGTAGCAGCGAGGGGCAGAGACGGGCTGTGGGGGGACCCTGAGGGGTCCTGCTGCTGGGAGCGTGGTGTTTCCCCCATGCTGCCTTTAACAGCTCGTCTCTGCCCGCTCTCCTAGAAATTGGAATACACAATGGGGGACAGCTCAGACACACCGAGCCGCAAGGAGCTGACCTCAGAGGAACTGTGCAAGCAAATGGACAAACTGCTGAAGGAGAACCCAAACAACCAAAGAATATACGACTGGATTGAGGTGAGGGTGTGGGTGCAGCACCTGTGGGTCTGGGGGCTGCCTCCTGGCTCCCTCCCTACCTCAGAGCCCCTCTACCCTCCCTCCTCCAGGCCAACCTGAGTGAGCAGCAGGTCTCGTCCAACACGTTTATCAGGGCCCTGATGACGTCAGTGTGCCACTCGGCCATCATCTGTGAGTACCAGGGTGAGACGGGGGGGATCCCCCACCCACGCCATCCCCCTCTCATGCCCTGTCTCCCGCAGTCGAGAACCCCTACCGTGTGGACGCCCTGGTCATCCGCAACCAAGCCAAGCTGCTGCAGAAGTACCTGCGGGACGAGCAGAAGGAGCTCCAGGCACTCTATGCCCTGCAAGCCTTGGTGGTGAAGTTGGACCAGCCTCCCAGTGAGTGTTGAGGGATGGGTGGGCTGAGGAGGAGGGCGGCAGGCATGTCCCCACCCCAGCAGGGTGGCTGGTGACTGCGAAATGGCAGGGGTCCCCCTTTGTCCCTCCCTAGACCTGCTACGGATGTTCTTTGATGCCCTCTACGACGAGGATGTCATCAAGGAGGAGGCTTTCTACAAGTGGGAGTCCAGCAAGGACCCAGCCGAGCAGCAGGGCAAAGGGGTGGCTCTCAAATCAGTGACAGCCTTTTTCACCTGGCTCCGGGAAGCTGAGGATGAGTCGGACAACAACTGAACAACAACTGAGTAGCCGTGAGGAGGAGGGGGGGGGGGGGGGGGGGGGAGAGAGAGCGGGGCACCCCGGGGAGTGACTCCATCCCCTCCCACTCCCGGCCCCCCTGGACTTGCTGATGCCTGGGCCGAGGCACCTGCTGTGCCCCCCACAGCCCCCCTCTCTTCAGTTCTTCTCCTCTCCCTCCTCCCCCCGCCCCGTCCCAGTTCTGTTTGCAAGGCCCGTACTAGTTTTTCCCGATGATGGAGGCGGCTGTCTTGGTGGGTCCCCTCGGGGCCCCTCCTCTCCCCCCTCCCAGCGCAGGCACACCGGGTCTCCCCCTGGGAGCGGGGCAGAGCACCCCCGGACTCATGTCATGGGGAGGGGGGATGGGATGGGGATATATCTCTCCCCTCCTCTCCCCCCTCTTCTTCCTCCTCCACACTTCTTGCTGAAATATAGAGAGATTATATATATATAAACTTATTAAATTTGGTTTGGGGACAGGAGCGTGATTTCTCCCCCTCCCCTGTCCTCTCTCTATTCCTCCATCACTGCCTGGAACCCCCCTCTATGGTTTTTTATTTTAAATATAAATCAATTCCCCCCCACCCCACCCCAGCTCCTGCTCTGACACCTGGGGAGGGTGCCGGGGAGGAGGGGGGGTGACCCCTTCTCTCTGGGCCAGGCTGAGTCCCCTCCTCCCCACCCAAAGCCCTTGTCCTCCTCCCAAACGTTTAAGGCCACAATTGGGCAAGCGACGGGGTGGCCCCCCCATCCGCGTCCCCTGTATTTATAGAGCGCCGGATGTGATGAGCCGCACGTGTAATTATTAAAACAAGGATTCAATTACTGGTCACGTGAATTTGTAAATAATTTTTTTTGCTTTTTTTTCTTTATGGAGTATTTAATTGAAGATTTAAAGGCATCTTTTCACCTTAAAACTGGAAATAAAAGAACATTGCTAAATAATGCCCCGTGTGCCACTGTTGCCGCCCCCCCTGTCCCATGTCCCTTGCGCCTGGGCTGGCGAGGGGGTGCCAGCCTGGAGCCCAGACAAGGGCCAGCCTCCCCTGGCACCCCAAGGCAGACGGTAGGTACCCCCGACCCTGGGGCTGGGAGGGTGGCAAGGGGGTCGGATGTGCCTGGAGCCAGGCCCCCTGGGACCCACCTTGCCAGCTCTGCCTGCCTGGCACAGGGTGCCCTGTGGTAGAGCAGGCAGCCCTGCCAGCACCCTGCTTGCAGAGCAGAGCCCCAGGGTCCCCCAGTGTTCCTTTTCCTGGGGGTACAGAAGCGGCAGGACCTGTGTGGTCTGCTTGGGCTCTGCCTCGAGGCAGGAGCTGGGAGAGATGAGCAGGGCTCCTCCCACAACCTTCTTTCTTGGGGGGAGCTGTCTTGTCTTGCAGGGGGGGTTGGAGATGGGGCAAGCCTGGGCTGCCCTCAGCCCTGTTGGGGGTCCCTGTTGGGGGTGTTCTTGCTGGGGATGGAGGCGCGGGTGGTCTGGTCCCCCTCAGGGCTGGTCTGGTCTTTGGTGTGTTGGGCTGCCTCTTGCTGAGTCACCCTGGCCATGGCCCAGAGGGTACAGAATCATTAACTGGAGGCTGTTCCCCAGATTAGAGGTGATCTGTCTGAGCTGCAGCCCTGGCAGCACTAATGCTGGGAAGCGGTTGGTGGGTAAAGGCCAGCAGGGCCTGTGGGGAGGGTGCTGGCCAGCAGCTTCCCCCTGCCTGGGCGTGAGTGAGTAAAGAGGTAGGCCTTTGGGCAGCTCTGGTACCCTGCTTGCCAAGGGGGATAGTGGCACCCTGGCAGCGCCCTCTTGTGCCCCTCTGTGCCAGGGAAAAGGTACCACAGCATTAATTGCCATCAGTAGGTTTCAGAATGAACAGACATCTTTGGCTGCAGGTTAACCCCAGCATCAGTGCTGGCCTGGATCTCCTGCAGGGGAGGTTGCTGTGGTGCTGTCAGATGTGATGTCCTAAAGCCTGCACCCACCTGCCCCAAACCCAGCTCCAGCGAGGCGGGACCCCCAGCCCCCTGTCATGGGCTGTGTGCTCCCTCAGGCACCACCAGCCCCTGGGTGCGGGCGTGGGGGGCAGGCCCAGGCACGACCAGAGCCCCCCTTTCGTGGGCAGGCCTGGGATGGAGGGGTGCCGTGTTACTGGAGGGTCCCGGTCGCTGTCCTCGCCCCTTGTTCCCCCCGGGGCTCGCATGGGGCCGCGGGGGGCCGGGGAGGGGGGGGCGCTGTCCGCGGTGCTGGCACGGCGCTCTCCTCGGTGCCCGGCCTTCCTCTCCTCCTCCTCCTCCTCAGCCCCCTCCTCTTCCCTCGTCCATCCTCCTCCTCCCCACCGGCGCCCCCCCTCCTCTTCTTCCATCCCCCTCTTCCTCTTCCTTCAGCCCCCCTCTTCCTTCATCCTCCCTGGCTGCCTTCATCCCCCTTCTCCTCTCTCTCCTCATATCCCCGTCCTCCTCTTCCTCCCAGCCTCCCTCTCCCCCATCCTCCTCTTCCTCATCTTTCATCCCCCTCTGCCTCCTCTTCCCCAGCCTTCCTCCCGCCCTTCCTCCTCCTCTCCCACCCTCCTCCCTCCGTCTCCCCATCCTCCTCCTCTTCCTCCCCATCTCCCTCCCCCCTCCCGCCTCCCCCTCTCCCTTCTCTTCCTCCCCCAGCAGTGACGTCTCTGGACGTGCTGCTCCCCGGCCCGGCGCAGGCACCGCTCGGGGCTCCCGCACCGCGGCCCGGCCCGGCAGCAGCCTCCGGTGGGGCGCGGGCGCTGCCCGGGGCCGCCCATGCGGCCGGGGGGCGATGCGGGAGGCGCGGAGCCGACGGTAGTGCCCGCACCGGGGCCCCCCCGGGAGCATGGGCTGCATCGGCTCCAAAACCACCATCGGTGGGTGAGCGGCACCGGGCTGGGACCGGGGGGGGCGCTCGGGGCCCATGGGGCGTCTTAGGGTATGGAGGGTATAGGGGGACTTGGGGATGTGGGGTGCGGGGGCTGTGGGGAGGCTGCTGAGGGGCGGCCGGGGGGGACGGGAGTGATGTGATGAGGGCGTTGGGGGGGGTAGGGGGCTGGGGGATACGGGAAGGTGGGGGGCGGGGCAGCTGAGGGGGTCTAGGGGATGCGGTGGTGGTGTATGGGGTGGTTTATGGGGATTGGGGGGCTATAGGGGCTGGGGGATATGGGGAGGTATGGAAGTGGGGAGGGGGGCACAGAGGACTGGGGGGCCTCAGGATGAGGAGGGCGGATACAGGGAGCTTGAGGGCTCTGGAGCACTCGGGTACATGTAGGGGGATGGGGACCACGGAGGGATGGGGGATTTGGGGCCTGGGGATGCTGCTGTGGGGCAGCTGCGTGACCCAAGGGGTGCGAGGAGATGTGGAGGGCAAGGATGTGCAGGGATTGGGGGGATTGGAGGGGCTGGAGCGCAGCTTTGGGGGACCTGGTGGGTGGTGTGGGGGGTGCGGGGGGCTGGGAAGGGGGTGTGGGACTGGGGTTGGGGTGCTGGTCAGAGGTCTGGGAGGGTGTGGGGGTGCTATGGGGGGGGATAGAGGTGTTTGAGGGGCTATGGGGGCTGGCAGGGATGTGCTGCATGGTGTGGGGTGCCACAGAGTGCTATGGGGGAGCCACAGATGTCCTGGGGGAGCTGCAGAAGGGATGGGGGCGATGGGGGCTGTGATTTGAGGGTGTTCTGGGGGCTGGGGCCAGTGGGGGCTGGGATGGTGCTGGGGGTGTTGCAGGCACGCCGGGGGGGGTCCCTGGGGGTGCTGTTGCTATGGGGGCAGGGGTGTTGATGTTGGGCATCACTACAGGGTGCCCGTGCCCACAGCCGGAGGTGGGGGCAATGCTGTCAGCAGCTTCTCCAGGAGCCAGGTGCTACCCCCAAATGGGGGAGCACTGTTCCCCCCCCCCATCCCACCTCATGGCCAGTTTATGTCAGCTGGGCCCACCTCAGTGCAGGGGGAATGAGGCTCCTTGGGGACATCCCGCCCCGCCCCCTTGGGGGCTGATCTGGCCTGGGGGTCGCAGTGACAGGGGACCCTCCCTGGCCCCCGTGCTTGCGAGTCAGTGCCCGAGGGGGTGGGGACCCATCCGTTTGGGGTGCTGATGCCAGGAGGTCAGACTGTTGGGTTGGAGGATGTGTGCGGGAGCTTTTATTCCCCCCTACCCCATTTTGTTCCTTTCCCTCCTGCCCCAGAGATGGGGAACTAGGGAGGCAGGTGCTGGAGATGGTGGAGGAGTGCCAGCCTCCCACAGAATGGCCTAGCGCTGCCTCCCTCCACGCACCCAGCGCCTGGCCCAGTCTGTCCCCCCCAGCTTGGTCCAGCTGCCCCCAGCCGTCAGGAAACAGCCGCCAAGCCGGGGACGGGTGCCCTGTCCCCAGTGCCAGGCTGGGGCCGTGCGTTACCGCTGACACAGGCGGAAGAGTTGCCCGGGCGTGAGTCACCCGTGCCGCAGCACCTGGCTGCTTCGGAGCGTCCCTGCAACGAGTTGTGTCTGGTCTCAGACCAGGCAAGAAGCTGCTACCCTGGGGTAGGGTCTGAGGGGGCTGATGGGGGGACGGAAGTGCTGATGCCTCCCCGGCTCTTCCCACAGTGGCCGTGGACACGACGCTGTGTGTGGAGTGGAAGGAGGTGAAAGCGCTGTCGCCGCTGAGTGCTGCTCGCTCGCTGCCCCACCTGGCACGCCAGGCCTCTTTCGACAGCCAGGACTTCCTCCAGGTACCACCAAGCCCAGCCGTGCCTGGCCAGGGTGCCCATGTGCCGGTACCCCACGGTGGGGCACCCGTCCTTGCCGTGGCTGGGGGCACGATGGGCTCTGCTGCCTGCTGTCCCGCTGCCCGCCTGTCCCTGCCAGCTCGCCGCCGGCTCCGGGGCTGCTCTGACGTCAGCTGCGAGCCGGGCTGTATCCTGGGAGAAATCAGTCCACGGTGCCTCGTTGCCATGGCAATGCAATTTGTTGCACGCCTCCAAATCCCGCATCGCTTTCCCCGTGGCCACAGGCTCGGAGGTCTGGTGTGGCTGGGACGGGCAACGGGGACATGTGGCAGGGTGCCCTGGCATGGCAGGTGCTGCCAGGGAGCGGGCGCTGGGGAGACCGGCCATGGTGGCCTTGCACATGTGCATGTGTGTGTGTGTGCACAAGCTGGGGAGGACACTCAGTGGCACCAACTAGCACAGGGCATGCACACGCGTGTGTGCGTGCACATGTGCAGGTGCATGTGTATGTGTACAGCGAGTGCACATGTGTGTGTGTATAAACTTGGTTACGTGAGCTGGCATGTGCAGGGGTGTGTGCACCGAGCATGTCTGTGTGTGCGCATACGTGCACGCATGTATAAGAGTGCAGGTGTGAGTGTGCACAGTGCATGTGCATCCAGTAGCAGCATAGGGGTGTACTAACAGCGTGGGAGCATGCACATAGGCACGGGTGCGCGTATAACCCCACTGCCCTGCGTGTAGTGGCTGTGACCATCCCTCTGCAAACGTGTGTGTGTCCCTGTAACACGTGTGTGCACGGACACCCTAGGACCCACGAGGTGGGCTCCAAGTGGGACTGAGCCCCCCTCCCAGAGGGGGAGTGGTAGCAGGCAGCGGGCAGGGGGCAGGCAGGGTGGCCGAGGGCCGTGACGCCCCTGCCCGCTCCGGCAGGTCAATGTTGAGGACACTGTCGAGATGCTGCCCAAGTCACGGCGCGCGCTGACCATCCAGGAGATCGCCGCCCTGGCCCGCTCCTCGCTGCACGGTAAACGTTAGCCTGGTCTGGGGCGTGGGGGTGTTTGGGGGGCCATCTGAGGAAGGGGGGGGTCTCCTGTGGGCAAGGGGGCTGGGCCTCTTGGGGAGGGCATTGGGGTCATCCCCTGGGATTTGGGGGGGCTTAAGGCATCCCTGGGGTCCCTGCTGGAACCCAAGAGGAGAGCATGGGGGTAGCAGGTCCCAAGGGCTGGAGGCAGGGGGTGCTGGGTCCAAGGGCCATGGGCTCCATGGAGGGGACTCGGGGTGCCCAGGGGGTGCTGACATGGGGACACATCTTGCAGGCATCTCGCAGGTGGTGAAGGAGCACGTGACAAAGCCGACAGCCATGGCGCAGGGCCGCGTCGCCCACCTCATTGAGTGGAAGGGCTGGTGCAAGCCGGTGGAGCCGCCCACCGCCCTGGAGAGCGCCTTCAGCTCCTACTGCCACCTGAGTGAGGGCGAGCAGGAGGCACGCTTCGCTGCCGGTGGGCACCGTGTGGGGCATGGCCGGTGGGCACGCTCCCCACCGTGGCTGAGGGCAGGGGTGGTGCGGCGGGTTGTCCCCATCCATCCATGGCACTGTGAGCACAGAGGCGCCAGGGCAGGGGGATTTTGGGGGCACCTCCCACTGCGTGCATGACCTGTGCCTGTCCTGTGCCAGGTGTGGCGGAACAGTTTGCCATCGCTGAGGCCAAGCTGCGAGCCTGGTCCTCAGTGGACGGAGATGACTCCAACGACGAGTCCTATGATGAGGACTTCATACCCTCCACAGAGAGCTCCCAGCCCACCGGTAAGCACCACGGGGAGCGGGCACCCGCTGGGCAGGCAAGGTGTCCTGCTGCCGGTGTTGGCGTCCTGCTGCCGGTGTTGGTGTCCCGCTGCCAGTGCCAAGGGTTGAAGAAGCAGGGTGCCCGATGCCCAGCCACATTCCCCAGCCTGGCCACCTCCTTATGGGGCAGTGCTCCTGCCTAGCACCATGGCAAGTGGTACCCGTGCTGCGATGGGGAAACCCTGCAATGCAGCACCCTCCCTGGTGCCAGGGCATATTTTGCTTTTCCTTTGGTGGTCACCAGTGCCACGCACACAGCAATTTGTGGGCAAAGGGGACACGGTGCCTGCCATGGGGCTGCTCCCATCCCACGCTCCCATCCTGCGGGGCACAGGGTGGGGGACAGCTGGCAGCCTCCAGAGCCATCAGTCCCAGGCTGACACCAGGCATCCTGGTTTCCCACAGATCTGCCCGGTACGGTGCCCACCAGCACGCTGCTGCGAGACCTGCTGCAGGGTCACCTGTGCCAGCTGGGTGTGCGGCACGGCTCCTGCGAGCCTGAGAGCGACTCCTCGCATACCCTCTCCCCCGAGACCCTCTGCTCCAGCCTCTGCAGCCTGGAGATGGTGTCCCCCTCCGAACTCACTGCCAAACTGCTGGGCTCCCTGGGGGGTGAGGACCTGCTGCTGCCCAAGCTGCCCCCCCCGGCCAGCCAAAGTGCCTTGCGGGGCCTGGCACGGCTCCGGTGCCAGGACTCCCTCTACTCTGTGTCCTACGCCGAAGCCTGCCTCTCGCCCGCTGAGGATGAGGTGGTGCTGACAAAGGACTTCCCGCTCCGCCGGAAAGTCTCCGATGTCGCCTCCTCGGGGGTGGCATCACTGGAGGAGGAGGAGGAGGCCGAAGAGCCCTGATGCCCCACAGGGGTGCCCTGCCTCTCCTGGCGGGGGTCCAGCCCCCCCGCCGCAGCCACCCCCCAGCTGGACCCTGCGCTGGGCAAGGGACAGGAGGCCCTGCTGCCGCTCCCCTTCGTTAGCTGGGCGCAGGAGGAGTTCGGGGGGCCGCCACAGCCCCCCCGGCCAGTGTGCCCCCGCCGTGCTCCGGCCCCGCTTGGCCACATCGTTGTCCTCCTGGATTTTTGCATGAGAGCGGGGAAGGAGCATGGGGAAGGGCTTGGGGAGGTCCAACCCCTGCCCCAATGCCCACGTGTGCCCCCCAAAACTGACGGGACTGAATCAGTGGGGCTGGTTATTCGCATGTTCCCCCCCAAACCATCTCGGGGTCCTCTCTCGAGCATGGACCCCCCCCCCTTGGCATGGCTAAACCTCTCCGAGTATCCCATGGTGCCCCCACCGTGTGCCCAGCACTCTTGGCTCGGGGCAGTGGGGGGGGGTTTGGGGACTGGGGGGCTTTTTTCTCCTCTTTCCCCAGACAGCTTTTATTGGACCGAGTTTTATACTGTGAACTGCTGCCTTGGGGCACGGGGCCTGTGGGGGGTGCTGGGGGGGCCATGGATGTGCCGCGGTGCCGGGGGCTTTCTATACTTTTGTATGCACGTGGGGCCGGCACGGGGAGACTGTGGGGCCGGGTGGGGACAGGGTGGGCACGGGCCTCCAGGCTGGGGGCTTTGGGCCACCAGCAACAGCACCCCTAAGCCAGCCCCACAGTGGGGGGGGCTCATCCTGGCCAGGGCTCCCCAAGTCTGCTGTGGGGCAATGTGGGGTGGAAAAAGGAGGGAGGCGGCAGGTCCCGGGACCGACGTCCCCGTCCCTGAGTCACTCACCCCTAGCAGAGAACCAAGTGCCTACACGAAGGGCGACCAGCCCCCCTGTCCTGGCTGGGGGTGGCACCCCAGCTCGGGGGCCCCCCAGGGCTGTGCCGGCGGTCTGGGCACGCCGTTTGGGGGAGGAATGCCAGTTTTTGCCAACGCTTGTGCCCCCCTTCCCGCATGGCACGTGTTCTCGTGGGGCTGCTCACCCGCTGCATGCTGCTCCTCGCCCAGCCTGGCCGCAGCCTCCCCTGGCCCCGCACCCCGGGGTGCCCTGAGCACCCACTACACCCCTGCTCCCACACCCCCAGCACCCCCCATCAACCTCTGCCGGGCACAGCACCAGTTCCCCCTCCCCACCATGGGGTGCCCGGCGTAGGGCTGGCTCCCCTCTCCCTGCATGGCCAACCTGTGGGGGGTGCAGGGACCAGCAGGCCTGACGCCATGCCGATGGGCTCCCTGCCACCCACCACCATCCCCTTTCCAGGGACAATGGATGCTCCCCATGATGCTGGGACAGGCTGGGGGGGTACGGGGTGCCTAAGGGGGGGGCTTTGCTCTGCGTGTGTATGTGCACGTGTGTGTGTGTGTGCGCACCTGGGAGTGTCTGTGCATGTGCACGCATGTGCATACCCACGGGAGCTGCCCGAGCCCCCCACCCTGCTGCAGCGGTACCTGTGGGGTACCCATGGGATGCCCACACCCCAGCACCCCCTCCTCCATCCCGCCAGGTCTCGAATAAAGTCCCTTGTGCGAGCGCTGCGCCGGGCGTCTCTTCTTGTGGGTGGGGGGCACCTCCTTCCCAGGGGGTTGGGAGTAAGGGGGTGGCAGGCCGGCGGTGGCAGCGACGTGTCTTCCCTGCCGCGTCCCCACAGGGTGACGGTGAGGCCTCGGCCCTTATCTCGCATTCCCGGGGCCAGGGTGCCTAATTATGGGCATCTGGCGGTGGCGGCAGGCAGCCGGCCCCCTCAGTGTGGCTGGGGCCTTGGGGGGGCGCGGGCGGCAGGCGCCATGGCCTCGCTCGGCTCGGCCTCTGCGTACCGCGCTGAACGCATTGGCGCCTACGGCCAGGGGCATGGCGAGCCCCACTTCGAGGGCGACCGGCGGCACGGCCCCTTCAGGGCGCGGGCACACGAGGCCTTTGGGTACCCAGGTACCGGGGATGGGGGGGTGGGGGTCCCTGCTACCCCAGGGAGGGCCCCCCGCGAGGGTTATCCAGCTGCCCTGTGCCTGGGCACAGCGTGGGATGGGACTGGGTGGAGCCTGACTGCCCCCCAAGTGCCCCATGGCTCTTGGGACTGTCCTCCAACCCTCTCCCCTCAGTCCCTTTGTGCACCCCCCCCCCCCCAGTCCCTGGTATCCCCAGTGTCCCTGCTGTCCCCAGGCTCACCGTGGCCCCCAGCTCCCCCCTCCCCAGACCCTTCTGAGCCTCCCGGTGCCCCCAGACCCCTCCATGTCCTTTCCCACCCCTCCCAGACCTTCCTGGCTGTCCTGATGTCCTCAGCCCCCCCTGTACCCTGACCCCTCAGTGTCCCTTGTTACCCCCCCCCCCCTTTTCTGTACACTCCTGGAGCCCCACAGTAACCCCAGAGCCCCACAGTAATACCAGCCCCCCCCAAACCACTCCCCCCAGACTTCCCTGGCTGTCCGCTGTGTCCCCAGCCTCCTGCACCATTCCCCTACTATCCCAGGTGGTCCAGTGCCCCTAGACCCTCCTAGTGCCCCTGGGTGCCCCCAGAACCCCCAGTGCCTCCTGCTACCCCTGGTCCCCCACCCCAGGCCACCCAGTACCCCCCCCCCCCATACCCCTGGGGGCCCCAGTTCCCTCTGCAACCCCCCAGCATCCCCAAGGTTCCTAAACCCCCAGTGCCACCCCCAGCCCCCCTCCCAGTGCCTCCCTAGCTTCTCCTGCAGCCCCCCAGTGTCCCAGCCCCTGGGCATCGTGCCCCCATGCCCCCGGGCACCGTGCCCCCATGCCCCCGTGCCCGCCAGCCTCCCAATGCCCGCAGGGTCCCCGGGCGCCTTGTACCCCTGCAGCCTGGGCACCTGGGTGCGTGCCCAGGGTGACACCTACCAGGTGGTGGCCGACGTCAGCCAGTTCGAGCCCCCCGACATCGTGGTGACCACCTCCAACTGCCACGTCGCCATCCAGGCTGAGAAGGTGAGGCACCCTGGGGGGCACCATCCCCCCTCCGCTGGGAGCAACAGGGGGTTCTGCCCCATGGCACCCCTTCCTGCAGGGAGGTAACTGGGAATGGCCGCTGCTGGCACTGGGGTAACTGGGAGCTGTCCCCCTGATGATGGGACAACAAGCAGCTCCTGTTCCACTGCACCTTTCCTGCACTGGGATAACTGAGAATGGCCCCTGCTGGCACTGGGATAACTAGGAGCTGCCCCCCTGGCACTGGGATATCTGGGAATGGCCCCTGCTGGCACTGGGGTAACTGGGAATGAGCCCTGCCTGCGCTGGGGTAACTGGGAGCTGTCCTCACTGAGAATGGGACAACTGGGAACTCCTGCCCTGTTGCATTCTCTGCTGGTGGGGGCAATTAGGAACAGTCCCTACTGGCGCTGGGGTAACTGGAAATTGCCCCACCCCAGGACTGAGACAACTAGGAGCTGCTCTCTGCTGGCAGTGGGGTAACTGGGAATTGCCCCTGAGGCACTGAGTAACTAGGAACTGCCCTGTTGAGGTGCCTGCCGGAGCCAGGGTGACTGGGAGCTGCCCCATCACTAGCACTAGGGTAACTGGGACTATGCCATGTGCTGCTGTGACGTGCCGTGCTGTGCTGTGCCATGCCATGGCCCACCACACCGGCGCTGCCTCCCTGCAGGTGGCCGAGGATGGCACTGTCTGTGACACCTTCACCCACAAGTGCCAGCTGCCCGAGGACACAGACCCGCTGTCGGTGACCTGCGCCCTCACCGAGGCCGGCACACTGGTGATCACCGCCCGGCGCCGTGCCGGTGCCCGCCCTGGCGAGCCTCCGCAGCCACTGTACCGCAGCGAGGCCACGCTGTGAACTGGCACTGGGTAAAGAAAAGCTTCTTGCCCCAAGTGATGCCAATCCTGGTGCTGTGGCTCGGCTCGGCCGGTGCCTGCTGGCTGTGCCCCCTCCCCACCTCCGTCCGCTCAGCACTCTGGCTCTGTTTATAAAGTCCTTTTATTAAATTAATATAAAAATCTCTGTATTTACACGGAGGTGGGGTGCATAGTGGAGAGGTGGCAAGACCCCCCTTCCCAGCCATAAGGTGCTGGGAAGGGGGGCAGTGCCCACCCATGTCCCCGTGGGCACCCTGACCTGATCCCCCTCTGCCCCATGTGCCACCCTGAGCAGGGGCATTGGGGTGCCTGTGGGTGTGGGGGGTGAGGGTGGTGGCTATGCCAGGGGGCACCAGGGCTGGGGGGGTGCAGAGGTAGCGAAGTGGGAAGCCCCAAGAGCTGGCAGGCAGGGGGGGGCCATGGGCAGGCTGGGGGGCACCTGGCCAGCCACTGGCATGGGTGGGGGCAGTGGCACTGGATTGAGGGTTCCCACTCCTATGCCAAACCCGGCACAGGTGGGCACAGGGCAGGCATCTCCCAGCGCCCGCCGGGGGCCCATGCAGCACCTGGGGACATGGGGGGGACACCCAGTCTCACTGGCCCTCGGGAGTGGTGTTGTCCTCGTCGTTGCCCCCGGGACCGGCCTCACGGGGCATGGGGTGGTGCTGGTGGCAGTCCCAGAGCTGACGCAGGGCGGTGGTGTCGGGCTCACCGGCGCTGGTGGTGCTGTCACGGAAGCTGGCGAGTGGCGGGCGCACCTTCACCCCCTTGGCCGTCAGTGAGCCCTCGATGGCCTTGCGCAGCTGCGGGCACCCCAAACCCATGGGTAGGCGGCTCCAGTTGGCCCCCCCCCCACCCCGTGCCCCCCACCCCACCGCCCGCCCGCTCACCTCCTTGAGGGACACCATGCCCACCAGGCGCCCGATGCTGGTGACGTACGCATGGTCCAGCCCCAGCAGTGAGAAGACGGTGTGGGTCTGCAGGAAGAGGGGCTTAGTTGGGGGTCCGGGGGGGGGTGTCTGGGCGGGGTCTGGGGGAGCACAGGCGCACCTTGTGCAGCGAGGTGTGCTCCACCAGCTGGAAGGGCGCGGGGTCGATCTTGGCACTGCTGAAGTCCACCAGCTGGTCCAGCTGCTGCTCCTCCCACTCCAGGATCTGGGTGGGGGGACACGCTATGGGGCAGGGCGAGGGGGCACAGCCCCCCCAGGGTACCAGCGAAGGCCGTCCACCCTCCCTGCACCCAGCACTGCGGGGGCATTGCCCCTCCGCCATGCCTCGGCACCCCGTTGGGATCTCCTGGGTCCCCGTGGGCAGGAGGGTCCTGCCTGCCCCTGCCCACCCCCTCACCTCCACCGCGGTCATCTTGTCACCCAGATCCATCTCCTCCTGCAAAAGGGGCGAGCGTGAGTGGCCCGGCAGGCAGCTCTGCACGCGGCTGCAGGCAGGGCGCAGGCAGGGTGGAGGCAGGGCGCAGCGAGGCTTCAGGCAGCACGGCAGCAATGGTGGGGCAGGGTGCGGGCAGCACGGCAGCAGTGGTTGGACAGGGTGCGGGCAGCACAGCAGCAGTGGTTGGGCAGGGTGTGGGCAGCACAGCAGCAGTGGTGGGGCAGGGTGCGGGCAGCACAGGCAGCAGTGGTGGGGCAGGGTGCGGGCAGCACAGGCAGCAGTGGTTGGGCAGGGTGTGGGCAGCATAGGCAGCAGTGGTGGGGCAGGGTGTGGGCAGCACAGCAGCAGTGGTTGGACAGGGTGCGGGCAGCACGGCAGCAGTGGTGGGGCAGGGTGTGGGCAGCACAGGCAGCAGTGGTGGGGCAGGGTGCGGGCAGCACGGCAGCAGTGGCGGGGCAGGGTGTGGGCAGCACAGGCAGCAGTGGTGGGGCAGGGTGTGGGCAGCACAGCAGCAGTGGCGGGGCAGGGTGCAGGCAGCACAGCAGCAGTGGTGGGGCAGGGTGTGGGCAGCACGGCAGCAGTGGCGGGGCAGGGTGCGGGCAGCACAGGCAGCAGTGGTTGGGCAGGGTGCAGGCAGCACGGCAGCAGTGGCGGGGCAGGGTGCGGGCAGCACAGCAGCAGTGGTGGGGCAGGGTGCGGGCAGCACAGGCAGGCAGCACGTGGGCAGGTTGCGGGCAGGGCACGGGTCAGGTAAGACGATTGGTTGAGAGGACATAGGTCACACCACAATTGGCCAAGGCAGGACAAGCAAGGTTTGTGATTGGTGGAGAGAATGCAGGCTGTGCCATGATTGGCTGAGGAAAGTGGGGCAAATCCCATGGCTGTGATTGGCCGAGAGGCTCCAGGTCACATTATGATTCGCCAGGAAGATTTGGGACTGGGAGGGCGCACACTGTGATTGGCTGAGCAAAATCGGGACAGTCTGAGAGTGGCTGTACGGACACAGGCCAAACATGATTGGCCAAGCAGAATCTTGCCAGGCCCCTGATTGATTCGGAGAATCCATGCTGGGCTCCGATTGGCTGAGAGGAGCCGTGCCCAGCCTGCGATTGGCTGCAGCTTACCGTAATGGAAATGCGGACGCGTTTGGCCTTGCGATAGGCCGTGCCCTGGGCCTGGCGCCACGCGGGAGAGACAGCGGCGTTAGGGCACGGCGTGGTGGTGCCACGGGCAGGGATGGGCAGGGATGGGATGGGACAGTCAGGGATGGGCAGGGATGGGAGGGATGGGACAGGCAGGGAGGGGCAGGGAGGGGAAAGATGGGACAAGAACGGGCAGTGGTGGGCAGGATGGGGCAGGGATAAGAAAGGATGGGAAGTGATGGGCAGAAATGGGCAGGAGTAGGAAGGGATGGAAAGCAATGGGCAGGGATGGGCAGGACTGGGAAGGAGTGGGAAGGGATGGAAAGGGATGGGCAGGGATGGGCAGGAGTAGGAAGGGATGGAAAGCGATGGTCGGGGATGGGCAGGACTGGGAAGGAGTGGGAAGGGATGGAAAGCGATGGTCAGGGATGGGCAGGACTGGGAAGGAGTGGGAAGGGATGGAAAGCGATGGTCAGGGATGGGCAGGACTGGGAAGGAGTGGGAAGGGATGGAAAGCGATGGTCAGGGATGGGCAGGACTGGGAAGGAGTGGGAAGGGATGGAAAGGGATGGGGAGAAATGGGCAGGACTGGGAAGGAGTGGGAAAGGATGGAAAGGGATGGGGAGAAATGGGCAGGAGTAGGAAGGGATGGAAAGCGATGGTCGGGGATGGGCAGGACTGGGAAGGGATGGAAAGGGATGGTCAGGGATGGGCAGGACTGGGAAGGAGTGGGAAGGGATGGAAAGGGATGGGGAGAAATGGGCAGGAGTAGGAAGGGATGGAAAGCGATGGTCAGGGATGGGCAGGACTGGGAAGGACTGGGAAGGAGTGGGAAGGGATGGGAGTGATGGGAAAGGATGGCAGTGGGTAGAAAGGGCCAGGCAGGGATGGGCAGGGCCAGGCAGGGCCAGGCGCTCACCTCAGTGGGCTCTGCGGCAGTGTTGGCACAGAAGAGGCTCTTGAGGGCGATGCCGGTGTGGTCGGCGGTGCCGGCTGCGGGCGGGGAGGGGGTGTCAGCGGGGGAGTGCAGGCAGGGGCTGGGGGGGGGCGGGCACAGACTCACCCGGGGAGGTCTCAACCAGGCCACTGGGCACCCGCTTCAGCGCTGGCTTCAGGGGCTTGCGGAAGGCAGCACGGGTGGGGGCACCCGAGGAGGCCTCTGTGCTGATCTGCAAGGGGATGGGGTGGTGGGGGCATGGCAGCGGGGGGCACTGTGGCTGGGCATCCCCCGAGGCAGCTGCCCCCCCTCACCTGGAAGCGGATGCTGGCGTCGGAGAGCCGGTGCCCATCCTCGGCCAGCGCCTTCTGCCGCAGGGCCTGGAGCCGGCGCTGGGGGCTGAGCTGGTGGCTGAGCAGGGCCCCCAGCTGCGCCCGCTCGATGGAGCCCAGCAGGATCATGGACTCTGCCGGCAGCAGCAAGGGGCCATGTTGGCTCCCGACGCCGCCTTTGCCATTGCCCCCCCGCCCCATCCCAGCACATCCCACGGCCAGGGTGGGCACGGGCACAGCCCCCTCTCCGCATCTCACCAGCCGACTCCACCAGCGGCAGGCTCTTCATCTTGGTGCTGTGCAGGACGTGCTGCAGGTCCCGGTACTTGCAGTTGAGGGTGACATACTGGATGTCCCGCACCATGATGTCTTCCACCCGCACATTGTATTTCCTGCCCGGGGTGGGTAACGGTGCCCTCAGGGTGATGCCACTCCCTCCTCTCGTGCCTGGTGAGGGGCTTGGGGACAGGGCAGGGGACACACACTCACTCGTGGTGGCCCCAGCCCAGCTCGGGGAGGTAGGGCAGCTTTTTGATGCGGATGATGCTGTCGTAGAGGGAGGGCTGGAGGCTCTGGGCCACCGCGTTGGCCAGGATGACGGCGATCATGACGGGCAGGATGTGAGAGATCTGCCCCGTCAGCTCGAAGACAATGACGGCCGTGGACACCGTGTGGGTGACGGCGCCCGACAGCGCAGCCGCTCCTGCGCCCGTCCCCGAGAGACACGGGGGCTGCTGTCAGGTGCTGCCTGCAGGGCTGGGTCCCCAACCTGGGGCATCCGCCACACCCCAAGCCTTTGGGACCTCCTGGGGACATCCCTGATGGTGGGATCACACCCAGTCCCTGGGGACACCACCTCAGCCCTGGGGAACCCACTGGCTCCTTTTGGAGCATCTCCAAGTGATGCCCACTGTGGTGTCGCCGTGCCAGCCTGGTGCTTACCCACCACGGCGTAGCCCCCCGGCACGATGCGGTACGTGTTGCTGTCGGTGTGGATACCGTCGGGGAACCAGGCTGCCATGCTTTCCCCCACCAGGCGCCCAAAGGCTGCCCCTGCACACAGAGAGAGGCTGGGAGTGGGTGCAAGGGCTCTCCTGGCACCCGATCCAGCCTCGCGCCCTCTCCTCTGCCCTTTCCCTGCTGGTTAAGGGGACACCCAGGGGTGCCCCAGCATGGTCTGGCAGGCAGCTCCCTCCTCCCGCTGTGCCCGCATGGGGTACAGACTCTTACCAATGACGAAGACGGGCATGAAGGCTCCGCAGGGCACTGGGATGGTGGTGGCCAGGGCCGACATCCAGAACTGCACAGGGGACCCAGGCACCCGTTAGTTGTTCCCCCCGTCCCAGCCCTGCCTCCCGCCGCCGCCGTGCCCCACAGCTGGCTGCCGTGGAGCAGCACGTGGGCACTGCACTGTGCCAAGGGGCAGCCCCGCACCTCCCCGGGGCACCCTGCCAGCACCTCCCCAGTGGCACCTGGGAGCAGACAACCAGCACCTCCCTGGTGGCACCTGGGGGCACGCCGCCAGCACCTTCTCCTGGCACTTTGGTGGCTCCCAGCCAAGATCTCTTTGACGGCATGTCGGTGGCACCCAGCCAACACCTTGGTGGCCTCTGGGAGCAGCCACCCAGTGCCTTCCAGTGCCGCCTTGCTGGCAACCACCTGCACCTCCCTGGTATCATCCAGGAGCCCCTCCCCAGAGCCTCCTGGTGGCACCCCGGGGCTGGCACAGGCAGGAGGCACCCACCTTCATGAGGATGAAGACGACGAGGGTGATGAAGACGTTGGAGCGGGGGTGGCGCCAGGCCTCCAGGATGCCCAAGTACTCGAACTCATCGCTGAGCCCCTGTTTGGCCCACGTCTGGTTGTCGAACAGCGTCACCAGGGTGTCCTTCTGGGTGAGCTGGCGAGGGGCAGGGGTCAGCCAGGGCTGGCGGTGGCCCCGGGGTGGGGACCATCTTGTCAACCCACAGCTGGTACCTGGCCAGCCATGAACTGTCCAAAACCGGGCGGGAAGGTCAGCGTGGAGATGAGCAGCGTCACCAGGGCAGGGAAGAGCAGGCGCCTGGTGGGGTGGCATAGGGTGGGGGTGATGCCGGTGAAGCCCCGGCTCCACCACCCTGGTTCTGAGGACCACCAGGCACCTACTTCTTCATGAGGAAGCGGTTGATGGTCTTCTGGCGGCGCATGAACTGCACGATCTTGCGGTTGAGGTAGACGAAGAGCGCGCCCCCGAAGCCGCTGGCGATCCTGGGCCGGGGCGGGGGGGGGATGAGCACCCAGGTGGCCTGCTGCCACCACCACCGCCACCACCACCACCAGCTCCGCCGCTGCTACCCCAGGGCCATGGGATGGGTGCTGGGGTGGCCGCACTCACCCAATGACGGCGAAGGCAGGCAGCTCCTGCAGGTCAAAGGGGAAGTCGAGGCGGAACCGGGTCTTGAACAGCGCCGTGATTGTCTCTGGGGGGGTAGTGGGAGTCAGCAGGGCCAAGCGGGGGGACCCCCGTGCCCCCCACCCCACCGGAGATACCTTCGTCCTTGTTCCAGACAGCGAGGACACGGAAAATGAAGGCACTGAAGGTAGCGGCAAAGAAGCCGCGCCAGTAGTTGCGGACGGCGAAGAAGGTGGAGGTGACCTCGATGCTGAAGAGGACGCCTGGCACCGGGGGGGAAGTGCACAAGGGAGGCGACAAAACCCAGGCAGGCCCCCAGCGCCTGGCATGCTTCCCATCCCGAGCCCACACTCGTGCACGGTCCGCAGACACGCTATGGGAGGGTTCAAGGGCTTCCCTGGCAAAGTGCACAGCCGGTTCCCGGCTGGTGGCAGTGGGCATGGCAGAGCAGAAGTTGGCATGAGCAAGAGGGTAGCATGGGGACGTGAGCAGAGATATGGTGGGTGGCGCTGGGGTGGAGGGGGCGCACGCAGATGGATGGACAGTTGGATAGGGCAGCACAGCAGGCAGGGGGCAAGGAAAGAGTTGGACACGTCACCAACCTACGGGCAGGGCTCAGCGGGGCCGGAGTGGGGAGCTCCCTGGAGCGCAGGGCGGCAGGGGAGAGGACGAAAGCAGACATTACACCTCCAGGAGGATGGTGCCTGTGTCTCCCTTCCTCCTCCCCGCTGAGTGGCACTGCCCTCTCCCATGCTAGCCGTCCTGGGGGTCCTCCTCACCTCTCTGGGCAGACCCCTGTGCCCGGGTGGGGTGTGCATGGGGGTTCAGGGGGCCCGGGGTGACCCTACCTCCGATGGGTGCAGCAAAGCAGCAGCCGACACCGACGGCGCAGGCGGCCGCCAGCATTTCGATGTTCCTTGCCTCGTTCTGCGGGCGAGCCGGGGGTGAGCGGGCACTGCGTCCCCTGCCCCGGGCACTGCCAACCCTGCTGGGGGGCACAGGCGGAGCCCCCCTGGGGCCATCCCACCCCACTCACCTCGTAGATGCCCCCGAAGAGGGAGAGAAAGCGGCTGAGCAGGGCCGCGCACATGCTGGCGATGTGGACAAAGGGACCCTGTGGGGACAGCAGGGGAGCTGAGGACAGTGGCCCCCCAGCCCCCTGCCTGCCCTGCCCCGGGCACTGCCCTCACCTCCTTGCCCAGGGGCATGCCGCTACCCAGGGCGCACGTCAGCCCGATCACCTTGGCCACGAAGGTCTTGAAGGTGAGGTACTCTTTCAGCACGACACCCCGCAGGATGGTCTTCATCTCAGGGATCCCCGAGCCTGGCACCGTGGAGACAGCCCTGACCCATGGCCGTGGAGGGTGACACTGGGGAGCCCCTGCCCCATAGTTCTGGGGGGATCCCTGACACTCTGCCATCCTCCACTGCCATAGGATGACCCCAGAGACACCTCGCCCCACAGTACAGTCTGCAGGAACAGCCCCATGGCCATGTAGGGATACCCCAACCCATAGCCCTGTGGGGACCCCAGTGCCATAGCCCACAGGAGACCCTCTGAAGACCAGCCCATAGCTCTTGGAAGACCCCCAGAACCCCAACCCCATAGCCCAGGAGGACATCCACCCCATAGCCCCCAAGACACCCTCTGAAGACCATCCCGTAGCTCTTGGAAGACCCTCAGGACCATCAACCCCATAGCTCAGGAGGACACCCATGCAGCTGCCAGCCCACAGCCCCAGGGAGGGAACATGCCGTTAGAGCACAGGCAGCCCCCCTGATGCCCTACCCACAGCCTGGGGGGCAAGGATCTGGGTGAAGCCGGCTGAGAAGGTGATGAGCACGGTGGGGTAGGTGACCCAGGCTAGGTACTGCAGCAGCACGTTGGTGTCCAGGCCCCCGTACATCCACTTCTGGGCTGCGGGCACAGTTGGCCAAGGCAGGTGAATGGTGGTAAGGTGCCCGGCCCGGCCCGGCCCTGTGGCATGGCCATCCCCTGCCCCCGTGGGGATCCCACCGGTGCATGCTCACCTTGGAGGCAGGTGGCGATGGCGAAGTCCATGGCCCAGCTGACCAGTGCCATGACCAGCCCCAGGAGGATGAGGAAGACCCAGTCCTCGCCCACCTTGGAGATGAGGAACCGCTGGCACTGCAAGGCGCAGACTGTGGGCACAAGGGCAGGCTCAGGGCTGGATGCCCCGAGGATGGGCACACCGGGGCGGTGGGGCCAGGCTGGACCGCCGGCACCGATCCCGCACTGCCGGCACCAGCCGATGCAGGAGCACTGCCAGGCCCAGCCATCACAGCCACACGACAACCACCGGCAGGCAGGAACGGTGGGCTCTGGCTGTGCACAGCCGCACACGGCGCCGCGGGGCGTGCACCTCCCACCAGCACAGCCCCCCTGGCACAGCCCCAGGCAGAGGGGCTGGGGGCACTGGTCCTGGCAGCTATTCTGGGCCATTGTGTCCCCGCTGCCTGGCGGGCAGGTGGCATTGTCCTTGGTGCCGGTGTCCCATGACAGCCGGAGAAACCCTACCCGCCGCCACTGAGGCTGGGTGGGCAGCCATGCAGAGTACGTGCTGCTGTGGGGCTGTGTCCACCGGTGTGCCCCCCTGTGTCCCCATCCCCGGTGGCCCTTACCACGGCAGGGGGCACAGCGACCCTGGGTGTACTCCAGCAGCTCGGAGGGGCGTCGTGGCCGGGGGGTGCCCCCCTCCCTGTGGCCTTGCTGCAGCCGCAGCCGGGCCGCCTCGTCCTTGGCAAAGGTGCCCAGGTCCTGCGTATAGCGCCCATACATCTGGGGGAGAAGGAGCGGGTAGGAGCGTCAGGGGGGGCTGGCAGCCTGGCTCCTGCGCCCAAGTGGAGAAACTGAGGCAGGGGAGCAGCAGGCATGCTGGCGTGGCCTCCCAGCACTGCGGGGTGCTAGGCGAGGGGGCAGGTGGCCATGGAACCCCCAGGGGAAGGGGCAGCAGTGCATCTGGGGGGTCCCCAGCTGCTCACCGGGGCGTGAGAAGGGGCCAGGCAGATAAGGCGTGCGGGGATCGGTGGCGATCATTTCGCCCACGTGCCCAGTGCCAGCAGCCGGCACCGCTGGTACCAGTCACCGGCCCTGCCCAGGTGCCCCGGGCACCGGGCTGGGCTGGCCAAGGGTGGGGAAGAGCCTGTGGCAATGGGAGCAATGCCAGCCTGGCCGGGAGTCTCTCAGAGGGTTGGTATTGGGGTTGTGCTGGCGCTCTGCAGGTGCCTCCCCTTGGCATCACTAAAAGCAGGGTTGGGTCCCCCGCTCCAGGAGGCAGGCTTGGCAAGTTACTTGTGACACGAGCTGGCTGGTCTCAGCCAGCAGCAGGGAGGCAGGAGAGCAGTGGCGGGGGCAGGACATACCCCAAGTCCCAAGGGAGACGGGGGCACGGCATCGGGCATGGGGTGGTCCCTGAGCCGTGAGGAGAGGATTTCAGGAGCAAGGGGGTGTAAGGGGCTCCATGTCCACGTGGGGGGCACCCCTTACTGCTTGGGTGCCTCCTGCCTGGCCACAGCACGTGGCCTGGCCCTGGCAGGGGAGTGACCCTGGCAGTGCCTCCCATGCCAGCCAGGAGCTCTTTGTGCCCATCCTCCCCGTCGAGCCAGGGGCATTTGTCCCGCGCTGGCGGGCACAGCCAAGGACTCGGTTGCTTGGTTTCCGCCTCGCTCCCCCCAGCATGACCTGAATGCCAAGCGCCAGAGGTTGGCCCAGCACAAAGGGAGGCTTCAGGGCCACGGGGGCCCCTGCCAGGCTCCCACGTCGGGGCGACGTGAGCCCCATGCCGATGGTGTGCCCACCCGCCGTGCCATGCCAGCGCAGCGCGTGGCTGCCCAGCCGGGGCGCAGCCGCCGTCCTCTCCGGCACGGCCCGTGCCGGCGCCTGGCGGAGGGGCAATGCCACGGGTGGGCACCGCGCTTGGCACGTGGGCAGCCCAGCCCTGGCTGCCAGCGGCGGTGCCTGCCCCGGATGGCTGGGTCCCGTTCACACCCCCCTGCCCTGCTGGCACGTGTCAGCTCCCCGTGGGGACAGCATGAAGGTGCATTTCCCACGGGGCATCACTCCTGCCCAGGTCCCTTTGGCAGGGAGCAGAAAGAAGCCAGAGTGGCGCCAGGTGGATTCTCCGCTGTCTAATACCTGGGTTGTGCTCAGCAGCGGGGGGGGGGGGGGGGGGGGGGGGAGGCAGGCGGGGGGGACACACATCGATTTCCATTACTGACCCCCTCCTGGCATGGATTTCCCCCCAAACTCCTGCTCAGCAGCTCCTCGCCCTATGGAAATGTGCCGTGGGGGAGGCACGAGCCGGGTGGAGATGCTGGCATGGCCACTTCGGGGGCTGGATTCAGCATCAGCTGCCAGAGGAGGACCCCGGCCCCGCACGGGGCCCAGTGTTCAAAGGCTCCCTTCGGGTGAAGCTTGTTTCCTCTGGAAGATGAAACGGGCCGGCACCCCGAGGAGTGCTGTACCCCAGCCAAGCGGCCGCCTCCCCTGGCCCCGCTGCTGCCCCACGGCCAGCCTTGGTCGGGACCGGGGCAACCCAGGCTGAGTGCTCCCGAATCAGTCCCGTGCCCACCCCCTGGGGCCGTGCCAGAGGCTGGCACACTGCCCCCCCGGGTATTGGGGCATCCGGAGGGATGCCTAGTCCCAGGGGGTCCAGCCTGGTTGGGGGTGGGAGGATTTTGCTCCCCCTCTGCCCCTGTTTGCAGCTAACCCCCTTGCAACAATGGGGATGCACGTGAAGGGGACATGCCACCCTGCTACCCTGTGCCACCCCGTGCCACCCTGCTGCCCCTGTGCCACCTTGCTGCCCTGTGCCACGGCCCCACAGGCAGGACATGGGATCCCAGGGGTGCCCTGTGCTGGGCAGCCCCAGCCGAGGTGCCCGCAGCCCTGGCACGACCGTAGGTCTGTGGTGAAGGCCAGTGGTGGGCTCTCTCCTTCCTCCTCCTCCTCCCGCTCTGGTTATTTTTCCACAAAGGCCTTTTGAAACACAAACAGCCCCGGGACTCCGGCCTCCGCCGTGAAGCAGCTGAACAATCACAGTGCCGGGCCGGCAGGGAGCGGGCATGGGGCGGGGGGGCTGGTGGGGGGGCACCCGGGGACACGGGCGCGGGCCAAGGCCGCTATGTCGGTCCCGGGCTCCTGCACTGCAGGCACCAGCCGTGCCGCAGCCCCTGAGCTGTGCCAGCCCGCGGTGCCCGCTGCGCCTGGGTGATGCGGTGCCTGGGGCGGTCGCTGGCATCTGGCACTACCATGTCCCCGTGCCACCCTGTCCCATAGCACCGAGCTTGCCTGGCAGTGGTGCCCACCTCCACACAGCTGATGCCAGCCAACCTTCCCCCCAAAACTGTGAGCCTGGGGGAGATATTCAAAGGCAGGGGGGTGGGGTCACCCGGGCTGGCAGAGGGCTGGGGGGGTGTATGTCACGCTGCCCGTCTTAGCCGGGCTCTAATCGCCCTGAGTGGCTCCGCAGTGAACAAGGGCAGTTTGTCAAGCTTAATCCCTCCCGCCCCCCGGGGGCCCTTTGCTCCCCGCCACGGCAGCCTGGCATGAGGGGGGCACCGGGACTGGTGCGCACCCTGGCACCCTTGGCATGGCCGGGGGTTCTCACGGGCACCCCCCAGCATGGGGTCCCTAGGGAGGGACGCTGCGGCCTGGGGAGACCTTTAGGGCTAGGGCTGTGCCAGCCCTCAGTGGCACCATGGCCATGGCACCCCAGGGTTGGTGAAATCTTGGGGGGGGGGGGTGTAAGAACGTGGGGTGGGGACAGGGCTCTTTGAGCATGGCTGGGCACAGCCCTGCAGCCCGGCTGTGATGCCCCGGCTGTGGGCACGGGCCACAAGAGCTGTCTCCAGGGCTGTCCCCAGGGCAGTCCAGCTCAGACCAGCCCATGCCACGCTGCAGCTGGATCCTGACCCTCCTGGCAGGTGCCAGCAGGAGCTGGTGGTGGCTCAGATGCAATCGGGAGGGCTGGGCGCCCCTCGTGCCTGGCATGTGCCCAGGCGGCTCCCGAAAGCCAGGCGTGAGACTGTGGGACAGAAGCCTCACCCATGAGCCCCAGGAGGTTTCATGAGTCTCGCTGCAGCCTGAAGGCCATGGGGATGGGCGCCCTGGGGCACCCAGGGCACGGGTGCTACCCCGCCCGGAGGAAAGGAGGGCAAAGTCTGCCAGCACCATGCAAGGCTGCCCAGATGCCAGCCCAGTGTGCCTCTCCCGTCCCACGCTGCCCACAGGCTCTTCCGTCCCGCAGTGCCCGGCTGGGCTGGCCTCTCTGCCCACCCACCATGGACACAGCACCGAGGGGGGCAGTCTGGTGCTGGTGGGGGCAGGGAAGAGGCACCCCCACGGCTTGCATCGGACAGTGCCGTGCACCCCTGCTCGTGCCCCCGGCTGCTCCCTGGCTCAGCCCTGCTGGGGAGGCACCATGGGGCTGATAAGATCGTGGAGACGCCAGCACAGCCAGGGCTCCCATGGCTGGCCGGTGCCCCGCAGCCACCCAACAGCGATGGGGAAGGGGGCAGCTTGGGGTGGGCACTGAGGGGGATCCCCAGAACCAGGGCTTTGGGTGCTGGGAAAGACGATGCGGAGGTTGGCCGGCACACCAGTGCCCCCATGCTGCCCCGTGCCCACATGCTGGGTGGGCAAGCCTCAGCAGGGCCAGCTCCACTTCCAGCAACCAGCTCAGGCTCTTGGCAAACGCAGGCAGCCATGGGCACGGGTGCCCTGCAGTGGCTCAACCCCTCCTTCCCTGCCCACCTCCCCAGCCCCGTCTGTCTGAATGCCTTTTCCAGGGCAAAGTACCCATTTGCTGAGCCGCCCCGGGCACTGTCCCAAGCAGAGGCCAGGGAGAAGCACCTTTGCCCGGGATGTCCGAGGGCCATGGGCAGTGGAGGGGCTGCAGGCACGGTGGGGAGGGAGGACACCCCCGGGCAGCTGGGCACCCGGGTGCCAGTGGGGAGGCCTCGAAGGCGAAGGCATCGTAAACATGGGGCTAAGGTTGCAGGCGGGGGAGATACACTATCTTGGGGGCAGAGGGCTGGGGATGCACAGCGCACGGGGGTGAAGGGTGCCTGGGCGGTGCCTCTGGGAGCCCCCCACAGGGTGGGCATCACCCCCCTCAGTGATGATGGGTTTTTGGGGGGGAAGGATGAAGTGAGTGCAAAAGTCCTGCCCTGGGAGTAGGGGCTCAGTTGGGCTCCTCCACCGCCGGAGGGGCTGCGGGGTGGTACCCCTGCCCCGGTGCCTTGTCCAGCCACAGCCCGCAGACGGCACCCCAAACCGGGCACCACGGAGCTCATCGGCACTGCCACCCCGAGCAGGGCAGCACCCCCAAACCGCCCATCTCCCCCAGGCGTGCCGCCGCGCCCCGCCGCGCCCAGTGCCCCCCCGCTGCCCGGTGCCCCCCGGCGCCCCCAGTGCCCCCCCCCCCCCCCGGTGCCCGGTGCCGGCCGCACTCACCAGGGTCTGCTCATACTGCAGCGCCCGCTGCGCCTCGCTCTCGGAGGCCATGGCGCCGCTGCTGCCGCCGCTCCTGGCCGTGCCGGTGCCGGTGCCCGCGGCGGCGGCTCCTCCCGGGCCGTGCGGGGCGGGCCCGGGGCACTGCCCGGGGGAGGGAGTGGCCGCGCTCCGCCTCCGCCCGCAGCGCCCGGCACCGGCAGCCAGCGCCGAGCACCCAGCGCCGGGCAGGGGCAGGGGGTGCCCGGCCGGGGGGCTCTGCCCTGCAGCGGGGTCCCTTCCACCCGTGGTCTTTGTCCGCGGGTTTCCCGGCTGAGGATGGCACCCGTGGGCAGCCGGTGGGTGCAGGGCGGGGGTAAAAGCTGGCGTGGGGTGACGGCGGGTACAGCTCTCTGTGGGACACATTGCTCCCCCTTCCCACGGGCACGAGGGGCTGGCGTGGGGCTGGCACTGCCACTGGTCCCTGCTTCCGCGTGGTTTGTCCCCGGGGGGATGTGGGCAGCAGGGCGGGGGCAGGGAGGACCGCGCCGGGGGCACCGCAGGCAGCCAGCCCCGATGCTCATGGCCATGCCTGGCTGGGGGGCAGATCTGGGGGGCAGAGTGCCTGAGGTATTGGCATTGAGGGCACAGGGGGACCCGTGGATGCACCCCCCTCGGCACTGCGGGGGCTCACCAGAGGTACCCCAAAGCTGGCAGGGAGCTTGTCCTTACCATGGTGCTGCTCAGCGTCCTGGGACTGCCAGCCCCAGGGAAGGAAGGTGGGCTCTGCTCTTTGCTGCCGAACCCGCTGGACAGCAGCAGCTCAGCCCTCTCCAGAGGGGCACACGGGCAGCGCTTGGCACGGGCAATCCTTGGGCAAGGCACTCGGCATGGCAGGTTGGCTGCCGGGACCTCCGTCTCACCACCTCCACGGGCTCAGGGGCAGCTGGCGCAGCTGGCAGGGCTGAGCTTGCCCTCCTCCCTGGGGCACCGCATGGCACCTTCGTGGCAAGAACCGAGTGCAGGGAAAGATGGAGCCGTGGCACTGCCCAGCTGGTGCTGCAAGACCGGGAATGGGCTAGTTCTTGCCGCCCGGGTGCCACCCTCCAGTTTGACGTCGGCACCCCCAAGGGTGGGTGATGATGGCTGGACTGGGGGCTGGGATATGCCCTGCGCCAGCCCAGGAGGGTTCATCGCTGGACATGAACCGGTTTGCGGCAGGGAGGTGATAAAATGGGCTGCCCGCTAATTGTGTCCCTGGGCACGGAGCTCCCTCCTCACTTGTCAGCTCCTGGCACTGCCCCGTGGCAGCCGTGACGCTCATCCGGAGGGGCAGCCCTGTGCCAGGACACTCGCTCTGCCCTCTGCCACCAGTGTGCCCGGCTGCGGGCCACCAGCACGCTGCAAGGCCACCACGGATGCTGCCACCCTGCTGGCACAGGCATCCGTGTGGCTGTGGGCAGGACACCCGGCTCAGCACCCAGGGGTCTGTGCCAGTCCGGTATGCCCCAGTGCCATCCTCCTATTGCCCTACTATTACCCCAGTCTAGCCCAGTGTCGCCTCTGGTGCAGTCCCAGTATAGGCTAACACTGTCCCACTATGGTGGTGGTGTTGTGCCAGTATGCCTCAGCGCTGTCCCAGTAGAACCCAGTGTTACTTTCCCTGCAGCTCTGGCACTGTTCCAGTATAGCCCAGTATAGCTCTAGTGCTGTGCCAGTCATCCCACTGTATCCCCGCACAGCACAGCCATGTCCCCAGAGGTGCCCCAGTCCCCTAGAGTGGGGACTGAAGGGCAGGTGGCAGCACTGGGGCTCCCATGGGCCTCATGAGCCACTTAAGGCCTTAGTCCAGTGCAGCTGTACTGGGATGACTGGGGGAGCGCTGCCCCAGAGCACGCACCGTGGTCTGCCCTGGCACCAGTATGGGTGGCTGTGTGGCACTCAGCTTGCTGTGGGTGCTGCGGGCCGGCGCCTCTGTGGGCGTCAGCTGGCTTGGGGCCCTGGGCTGGTCTCTTTGTGCCACCACGGAGGTGCAGGGGACAGAGCCCTACTGTCCCTGTGCCAGCAGGCACCGTCGCCAGGCGCTGCATCTGCAACCCCCACCATGGACACAAGCAGGGCTGGCATTGCGGGCCCGGCTGCGGGCACTGGATCCTGCTCTGGTCCTGTCCAGTGCCACCCTACAAGCACCACCCCACAGCCCACCGGGGGTGCTCTGAGCCTGGCACTGGCTCCCAGGCCCCATACCCCCCAAACACCCCCACCCAAGCATATGCATCCCCAAACCCAGCAAGGCCAGCACCTGCAGATCCCACCGGAGCCCAGCATGGGATGCGGGAGCACAGCCCTGTGCCTGCTGATGCTAGGAAGAGGCGGGGAGTTGGGTGGGCAATATCTCTGGTTTTAATAAATATATTGGGACCCCCGTCCACAGGCACCATAAATTATGCGACGAGCCCGGCTGAGCCAGGGCAGGCGCAGTGAGACGGGGGCCAGAGAGATTTTACACTATGTACAAGGCGGGCATGATGTCCGCTGTGCCCGCTGGCCAGGAAGGCTCAGAGGGGGAGGGCAGTGGGTGCCCCAGCCTCTGCCAGCCTAGCCCCTGCACGCTGGCACGAGTGGGCAGGGCAGCCCTGGTATTGGGGCCATGCTGAGACGGGGTGCCCAGGCTGGGCGCCTGGCCGTGTCTGGCCCGCCATGCTCCTCTGTGCCCCCCCCGCCCTGCACGGGGGTGATGGGCGGCGGGGACACCCCACGGCCGCCCGGCCTCGCTGCGCGCTCACCCCGCTCGGGGCAGCGGTCACTGCTCAGCGGCTCCACGCCTCCACCCTGGCATCGTGGACCTTCTCCTGCGCATCTGGGGGGGCATCCGGGGCTGCGGGGGGGGAAAGCGGGGCTGAGAGACAGGCATGATGGGTGCCAGGGGGGCGCTTAGGTTGGTCCCAGCCCTGGCTCAGCACCCAAGGGGACCGGGGAGGTGCATGGGCCACCGCGGGGTGTTTGGGGGAGCAGTGCCCACGTGCGAGCACTGGCACTCACCGCGGCACTTGGCGCAGCAGGGGTTGTCCCTCCTGTTGGGGCTGGTGCAGGTGGCTGGTGGGCACTCCTGGCGCTGGCAGTGTGTCTCCCCTGACTGCGGGGCAGAAAGAGGGTCTGAGGATGGGGGCCGGTGGCTCTTCAGGGTGTGGTGGGTCCCCAGGGTGCCACCCCAGGCTGCTCTCCCACCTGTCCCCGAAGCACTGGGGACTAGCACGGGCGCACGTCTCCTTCCCTCTGGTGCTGCCCGAGGCCTGGCACACTCACCACACACCAGCACAGGATACACTTCATTTCCCCGAAGGGTGGTACGGAGGGGTGCCAGCTCTCGTTGTTGAGGTACCAACGGCGCCCAAAGCGGCATGCCCGCGGCCCATCCGCCTGCATGGTGTCAGCCAGCTCGGGGACGCTCTTCTCCGGGGCTGCAGGAAAGGGCACTGGGAGGGGGCACACACGCAGCAGGGGCACCCTGCCGCATCGTCGGCGGTGGCATGGGGAGGTACAGTGGCCGTGCTGGGAGAGTAGAGAGCAGGAGGGGGGTGCAGGTACCTGGGCACTGCTTGCAGCAGTCAGAGGGGCTGGCGCGAACGGGGTTGGCACAGGTGAGCCGCGGGCACTGCACCTTCTCGCAGTGCACTTCACCCGTGGTGCCCTGCAGGGAGCATGGGGGGCTCATGGGGCAGTCGGTACAAGGTACGCACCCCCCTCCCTGGTTTGAGCCCCTGCTACAGTGCCTGGCAGCTCAGGGCAGCCACCACAGGTGCCGGGGCAGCTCTGCTGCTGACCCAGGGTGGGGGCCTGGGGGGGGACTAAGACCCACACTCACCTTACAGGTGCAAATGGCACATTTGATGAGGCCAAAGGGGGGCACAACGGGGTGCCAGCGGGTGCCAGAGCCTCGCCATGTCTTGTCCCCATCGAAGTAGCAGCCTGGGAGAGGAAGAGGAGGTGGGCACAGCCCCCACGGGGGGATTGAGGGTGCTGGGGGGGCCAGGGGGGCAGAGCTGCCTGCTCAGGCCGTGCCTGCTGGGACTCACCCTCACTACTGTCCCGTGCCCGCTCCAGCTTCAGCTCCTCCTGCCCCATCTTCTTCTCTGCAAGGAAGAGGGAGGCCATGAGGGGGTGCAGATGCTCAGAGAGGGACGCCCCACCTTGTACCCATGGGGAACACCCCTGCTCCCCAGCCCCCTGCCTGGGACCCCTCTGGCCCCCACATACCTTCGCAGATGGGGCAACACAGATCCTCGGGGTGCACCTGGCGCGTACAGTTGAGGGGCTGGCACAGGATGGGGTCACAGATCACCGTGCGCTTCTGGGGGCAGCAGATACGGGGTTCATTACTGGGGGGCACTGCTGACAGGTGCTGCCCCCCCAGCTTGCCCCCCTCCCTGGCCCGTACCTGGCAGCTGCAGATGGAGCACTTCTTGTCATAGTCGGGTGCCCAGCGGGTGCCGTGTGCCCGGTGCTGCCCCTCGAAGAAGCAGGAATTGGGGTCCTTCTTCAGCTGCTCCAGGTCCCTGGCCTTGGCACCCTCAGAGAGCTCGGCCTCCCCCGGGGCCAGGCGGGTCCCTCCTGCATGGCACCGGTTGGGGATGTGCACCTGGATGGGGACATGGAGCAGGAGGGTTGACACTGCCGGGGGGGGACCCTGCTTCCCATGCAGTTGCCCGCCTGCCCTCCATGCTCAGGGCTGGCGGAGGAAGCACCCACGACCACAGTACACACCACGCCAGGCTGCTGGGACTGTGCCATGGCGTGCCCCCCATCCTCTTCCCTTCCCACCCTGCTCTGGGCAGTGTCACCTGGCTGGAGACCCTGGGCAGTGGTAGGGATGGGTAGGGGTGCCCTTCCCAGGTGGGGACCTACCCGTCCCCGCATCTCCCCATGGGGGTGGGCTTTGGTGCTGACTTGCAGGAAAGCAGTGCCCTGGGCCAGGTGCTGCAGCAGGTCGGCGTCCAGGTCCTTCACCACCCCTTGCGCCTGCCGGGGCGAGAGGGGCACCGGGGAGGTGGGGGGCATGAGGGCTGGCCCGGTCCCCGCTGTGGGGTGCCCCGACCAGGTGCTTGCCTCACCTCGGTGCTGTAGAAACCCTTGAGCAGGCGCTTGTGCTGGTGGGGACGGGCGCCCATCTCGCCCAGCTCAGCCACCCCATGCAGGTGGGCACTGACAGTGCCGTCGGCCGGGCGGCCCAGCCCCGCCACCGAGATCTCGTAGTGCAGGTGGCAGTGCTCATCCAGAGAGAGCCAGGCATGCCCCCCGGCTCCGCTGCTCACCGGGGGGGACACCAGCTGCCCTGCCAGTGCCACGGGCATCTCTGTGCACAGACAGGGGCTGTGGGAGGTGGCGGACGGGAGGGCTGCCCCACCGCCCCGACCGCCACCCCTGGTGCCCCCCAGGTACCTGTGTAGCGGGCGAGCAGGCCGCTGTAGGGCAAGGAGATGACCTGGCCCCGCAGCTCGCCCTCTGTCCAGTCCTTGGTGGCCACATTGAGGAAGAGCTCATTCTGCAGCAGCATATGGGCATCGCGGGCGCTGGGGCTCTGCCAGGCGCCCTGGGCCTGCCGCCGGCAGGAGACCACGTGGGTTGGGATGGGGACTCGTCCAAGGTCCCCATGCCATCCCCCCGAGTGCCACCCAGCACTCACCAGCCCATCCTTGTAGCTGGGCGTCATGTCGAATAGGATGTTCCTCTTGTTCTTCCGCCGGGGTTTGGTCTCCAGAGTGATGCCCACCACCTCGCTGGCGGTGCCCACCACCTGCACCTGTGGGAAGGGTGCTGAGGGGCAGTGCCGGGGGAGGGGGATGGGACACCCCTGGGACCCCAAGGAGGGAGACAGGTGTCCCCCACTTACCTGGTACTCCAGGGTGCCATTCTCATGCAGTGCCAGCTTGGCCGAGCCCACGGCCCCCGTCTTAGTTGGCAGCAAGGCGTCCGCTCCGCACAGCACGCTTTGGATGGCTTCAGCCCGGGGAGAGAGGCACGGGTGGGGTGTGTGAGGTTGGCATGGGGGGGGGCACAGCCACCCCCGCTGCACCCCGGGGTATCCGTCCCATGCTCACTGTCACAACTGCGGCGAGTGGTGATGGTGCCCGCCAGCTGGCGTGCATGCTGGCCCTCCGTCTCAGCCACGATGCGGAGCTGCCCCTGCACCAGCCACTGCAGCTCACTGGCAGACAGCTCGCTCAGCACCTCCGCGAATTCAGGGTCCTGCTGGGGGGGGCATGGTGCCATGGCTCAGCCCTGGCACGGCGGGCACCGCAGCTGCCGGGGCATGTGGGGGAACAGACGGCTTTACCTCCACGGTGATGTTGGCGCGGACCTCCCGCAGTGTCTGGGCCTGGTGCAGGATGCGGACCCGCAGCGGGACCCACGGGGATTCTGGCCATGGCAGAGGGGGTTGAACCCGCTGGACCAGGGGCTTGCAGCCACTGTCCCTCTGTCACCCAAACCCACCCCTCTGTGCCCATTGCCCCCAAACCCCTGCACCCGATCCCCCGCTTTCTTTCCAGCTGCCTGTCCTGTATGCCTGGACCCCTGTACTCACCGTGACCCCCACCGTTCCACCTCCCACCCCCCAAATCTTTGCACAACCCACATCCCAAACCCATCCTTTTGCACACCAACCCACACACCCCTTATGCCCTCCAGCACCCCCTGGCCCCACCCCCCCATAGGTACACACCCCCAACCCATGCACACCCCAAATCATGCCACAACCCCTATGCACACCTCAACCCCCCCCATGCCATGCACAGCCCCTATACCCACCCACCCTGAGCCCACAGGTGCCAACCCATGCATCCCAAGCTACAAACCTGCCATGCACGCCTCCCCCCCCCAGCCCTATGCAGCCCCATGCAACCCCCCCAGGCAGTGCCAGGTCTCGCGGGGTGCCTGTGCCCACCCTCACCACCAGCGCTGGGCTCCAGCAGCCCCCGGGCCATGAGGATGAAGTGCAGGTTGTTCTCGGTGTCGCTCAGCGTCAGCATGGCCATGCCCCCCGCGCCCAGGTGCGCAGGGTCCGATGAGGTCAGGATGGCACCAAACGTCTCTGTGCGTGGAGAGGGGGTGTGAGGGGCATCCCGGTGGGCCCCGGCTGGGGGGGCACACAGGAGCCGACTTACCTGCGAAGAGCGCCCGGTGTTTGAGGATGTGCCCGTGGACCTCTCCGGAGGGCTGCGCCCGGGTGATGAGGGACACGCGGAGCTGCTCCCCCCGCAGCAGCTGGACATTGGCCTTGGACACCGTCCTCCACATCCCGCAGAGCTGTGGGCGAGGACAGGGCTGGGCAGGGGCTGGGGGGCACCACATGCCCAGGCAGGGGGAGGAAGGGGCACCATGCCCCCCTGCCCTCCCAGCCCCTCTCACCATGCCGTCCTCAGGGGCAGCGCTCTTCTGCACGGGGTGTTCAAACAGCACGTTGTCCTCGGGGTCGCTGAAACGCACCCGACTCGGCCGCCCCAGCCTGTGGGCACCCGGGGGTAAGCAACGACACCACCACCCTCGCTCAGCACCGGGATGTGTTGGGGAGGGCACATGGGGGTCTCCCAGCTATTTGGGGTGGGCAAGAGAAGGATGTTGTCCTTCTGGGGTGCCAAGTGCCACGCTCTGCCTGCCCACGGCCGGGCTGGCTCAACGCTGCCGTCCCACCAGATGCCAGCTGGGCACGGGTCCCCTGGGCTCCTCTACCCCAGAGCAATGCCAAACTGGCACCGAGTGGGATTGGGGTCCCCGCTGGGAAAGGCGGCAGGGCAGGACCCGCCAGGAGTCAAGCGCTCAGGCCCGGCTGTAAATTAGGAGCATTTTCAGCTCCGTTTGGCTCCTCCGGTCAGAGCTGGAAATTAGTCACCACTTTACTATGCAAAGGGGCCTGGAAGCGAGGAAGAGCAGAAGAAACTGGAGCGGGAAGGAGGGAGGGAGAGGAGAGGCTCCGCTGCCAGCAGGCATCCGGGGAGGGCACAGCGAGGATGGGGGACCCTGGCAGCAGTGCCCCGGCGATGCCCACCGGCAGAGCCCTCAGGGCAGCACGGCGCCTCTGCCCCGCTGTGCCCCTGTCCTCCGGGAGCCCTGGAGCTGTTCTGTTTGTTCCTGCTCCAGACCTGGAGGCGAAGGGGTGAGGCCGGGCCAGCGCCGTGGGTGTGCCGAAATCCTGGCTGCTTCCCCCGGCTTGGACCCCCAGCACATCGCCCCCCTCTCCAAATCTCTCGCCCTGCCAATGCAAGGCTGTGGCACCACGGGGGGACGCTGGAAGGGAAACTGAGGCACAAGCACCGTTGCACCCCACCCTTTTCCAGGGGAGTGCCCACTGTGCCAGCCTGGGCAGAGGACAGGACTCACCGCTCATAGCTGATGGAGAAGAGCAGGTAGGAGCGCAGCAGGGTGAAGCGAGCCTTGGCCACCGCGCTGGACGTGGGGTGCCACGGCTCCGGGCCACTCGTCAGCAAGGCCACGAACTCTGGGGAGGGGATGCCGATGATGGTGGGGAGTGCAGGGGGGTGCCCCACATTGCTGCTGCCCACCTGGGCGGATGGCTCACCTGTGCGGGCATCGTCGCGGGCCAGCCCCTCGGAGCTGAGGTAGGAGCGGTCGTTGTAGGGCTTGTCCAGGTCGTCCTCCTTGTCCTGGAAGTACTCGAAGGTGTCGAAGGGGGGCACGGGGCTCTTCTCCGGGGGGCCTGGCAACGCTGGCATGCGGTGGGCACAGGGGGAGACCATTGCACCAGGCTGCTTGTGCTCAAGAGCTCGGGTGGGGGGGCAATAATAAGGCCCCCCTCCCGAGACAGAAAGAGATGTACCCTGCAAATCACAGCAGGGCTCTGTGCTGGGGTGACGGGGGGCACACTGGGCACAGGCAGATGGACAGGCAGGTTGCTTAGCCCTGTGCACCCTCTCTGCACCCCTCCCAGGGTGGTTCAGGAACAGCTGTATCTAAGGGGGCTTCCCCCTGCCCAGCACCTTGTGGGCACCCCAGAGGCACTGACAAGTCCCATAACTAAGAAAACAGCACCTTTTGGGGGGATTTACGCACTGTCCCCTTTCCCGTGCCCCCGGGGGTCCCTGTGGGTGCAGGGTGGCTCCCCACAGGGAGGCACCCGCTGGCCTCACCTTTGGGGCAGGTGTGGCAGCAGTGCCCGGGCAGCAGCGTGGCCCGGGGGCAGGCGGGCACGGGGCAGTCCTGCTTCATGTTCTTGCAGTTCACTTTCCCCGCTGGCTTCCCCCGACGGTTCCTCTGCTGCGGGGGGGGGGGGGGTGGGGTGGGGTGGGAAGAGCCCGGGAGGGCCGTGCCAAGGTGTGCCCCCTCCGGCACAGCCCGGCTCCCCCCATCCCGGCCCATCTGGAGCCCCCGCGGGCAGCCCGGACACCTTGCACAGCCCCCAGCTGCCTGTACGGCAGCCAAGCCCCGGCCCCCTCCTCACGGCCCCCAGCCCCCTGCCCAGCTGTGCGCGGCCCCGCCAGCCCCGGCCTCGGGGGGCTGCTCGGAGGGAGGGAGGCGGCCGGGGGCCATCCCCGAGGAGGAGGAGGAGGAGGAATGAAGCCTGATCCTTTAAATCCCCCTTCTCTTCCCCACTGCCGCGGCGGGGGGGGACACATCCAGGTGTCCGGCTGGCTAGAGGGATCCCCGCTCCCCTTTTCCATAGGGGGGAGTGTATTGAATGAAGGGGTCGACCTCCCTCCCCGCCAGTCCCCTCCCCAGCAGGGCCAGATCCTGGGGGATCTCCTGGGGGAAGGGGGGGTCCCGGGGCGGGGGCACTCACCGGCTCGCAGTGGCAGATAACGCAGCGCATGACCCCGAAGGGCTCCCCCAGGTCCGGGTGCCACGTCTCGTCCAGGGCATAGAAGTGCCCCCCGAAGGCGCAGCCTGCGGAGACCCCCACCCACCCACCCACCACCACCGCCACCCCCGGTCACCTCCGGGCCGCGGGCACCCCCCTGCCGCAGCCCCGGACAGCGGCCGGCACCGCCCCGCCGCCCGCTGGGCACGGCGGCCGGTCCCGCTCCCGGTGCTGGTCCCGGTCAGCCGCGGGGCCCGGAGCTGGATGCGGGGTGCAGGAAAAGGGGGTGGTGGTGCAGGAAAAGGGGGTGCTGGTGCAGGCATGCGGTGCACGGACGGGACCGTGGGTGGCAGGGAGGGGGGGAGCACGAAGCGGGATGCACGAAGGGGGGATGCGGCAGCGGCTGCTATAGGACGGGGGGTGCCCGGAGCAGGGGGGTGCGGGGGAAGGAAGGGGGGGGCTCCTACCTGCCGCCCCCCCGGGGGGCAGCGGGTCCGTGTCGGGCCGGATGGGCAGGGCGAGCTTGGGGCGGGCGGCGCGGCCGGGCAGGAGCAGGGCGAGCAGCAGCAGCAGCAGGGCGGCGCGCATGGTGCCGGCCGGCCGGGGCAGGCAGGCGGCCGGGGGCGGGGAGGGGGGGCCGGGCGCTGCCTGTCGCTGCCGCCGCCTCTGCCCGGCCGCCGGCTCCGGCTCCGCTTTATAGGCGGCGGCATGGGCAAGCGGGAGCTGCGAGCCCTGTGCAAACAAAGGCCCCGCTAATGAGGCGCAGGCAGCGGCCGGCCGGGGGGGGACGCGCCCCCGCCGCGCTCCGACCCCCCCCCCCCCGGGCCCCTGCCCCACCGCCCCGGCCGGGCACGGGCCATCCTGCCTCACGCCGGGGCACGCAGCTGCCCCGCCGGGCATGGGGTACCCCCGGACTCGGGGTGTCCTGGGGGCCCCCCCCCTCCCTTGCCCCCCCTCCCCCGGGCATGGGATACCCCCCGGGTGTAGAACATCCCCACTGACATGCCAGCCCCAGGGCACGGGGTACTCGAGGGATGCCTTCATCCACATACCCTCCCTCAGGGCACGGGGCACCCCCAGGGGCCGGCCGTGTTGGGGACATCCCCCCCAATCCACACAACACCCAAGATGCCGCCACGGCCATCCACACCCCTTCCACAGAGCTTGGGGCGTTCCTGGGCACTGGGCATCCAGGGTACAGCCCTATCCACATGCCCCCCCCCCCCTGCCAGGACATGAGCCCCCTGGGAGCCCCCCAGCCACATAGCCCCCTCAGAAATAAGGCATTTCTAGGGTACCCCAATTCAAATGCCCCCCCCCATCCAATAGACTCTCCCCTAGCATGGGGCATCTCCTGGGCACGGGGCATCCTGGGGGTTCCCCATCCACACAGCCCACTTTCAGGCATAAGCCCCCCAGGGCTCATTGGGCCCCCCAGGCATGGGACATCCTGGGCACTCCTCCATCCACTCAGCCCCCTCCCAGGCTGCTTGGAACCCCAGGACATGGGGTACTACAGGGCACCATCCATCCACACAGTCCCCTGTGGCAAGTGGACCACCTGCAGACCTCTCCACCCTCCTCCAGCCCCTCCCCAGGACATACAGATCCGCCATCCACTCAGCACCCCTCAGCATGGGCCCCCAAAGCACGGCCCCCCCAAATCCACACGGCACTCTGCAAAGTCACACGCACCCCACAACTTGTCCCCTCGACATCCCCAAATCCCTCTGGCTGCTGCCCACCCCAGGCAGAGGAATGCTTCAGAGCAGGACCCCAGGCTCCTGCCCACCAGTGACAGTGGCTGTGGGGGGACAGGAGCCTGGATGCCTGCATTCCCTTGCCCGGGGAGAGGAGGGAGCAGCCGTGGAGGAGGCTGAGAGAGCAGCACCCAGCACTGGTCCCACTCTTCACCCACATGTGCCCGGGCTGGCGAGGGTGGTGGCGGTGGGCAGCGAGCAGACACCATGGAAAGGCCTGGGGAGAGCATAATCCATCTAAGGAAACTGAGGCACACACTGTGGGGCGGGGGGTGGCCGGTGGGGAGGGGAGCCAGCGTGTGCCACCCATATCCCTGCCTTGCCACCCCTGCTGACGGCGTCAGGGAGGGGTGGCGGGTGCACGGCGGGCGGGCGCCCGGGGAGGGGAAGGCGGGTGGGGAGGGGAAGAGGGGGAAGCGCAGGGCTGCCAAAATCAACTCCGGGCGGTACAAACACCCGGCCAGCTGCGCGGTGTAGCTAGGGAAACACGGCACAGCTGGAGCACAACAGGCCCCTGCCTCCCCAGAAGGCTCCTCCTGGGCCTCCCCACAGCCCAGCGAGTGGCTGGGGGGGCTGCAGTCCACTGCCTCGTGCCTCCGATGCCAGCCCACATGGGGTTGCCCATCCCTGGCTCGCCGGCAGCCGCTCCATCCCGTTCCCTGCCCTAGTTTGGCACGCGTCCCTGTGCAGCGGGCACCTCTCCCAGGGAGGGCAGTGGGACGCGGGGGCTTGGCCGTGCTGGGGATCTGCCCCATGGCAGGATCTGGTGCTGGCACAAGGCAGCGAGGAGCAGCTGGGCTTCCCCCGGCGGGACAGCCTGCTGGCATTGCCAGGGCTGGGACAGCGCCAGGGCTCCAGGCATCCCCCGGGCATGGCTGTGCCCGACGCCCTGCTGCTTGCAAGCACTTTCTGCAAGTGGGTACCATGCCCAGTAGCATGGCACCCCCCGGCTCTGTGCCCTCCCCACTGTCCCCAGAGGTGCCACTGACCTGTCCCCTCTCCTCTCTCCTGGAGTCCCCGCTGGCCTGCGATCCGGCAGTGCAGTGGGCAGGGGAGGGCTGGGGTCTGCGTGGCTGTGCCAGCGTCACCACGCGGTGCCCGCTGCGGCGCGGCAGCAGCCCTGGGGAACAGCGGGACGTGAGCGGGGCTGAGCAGGGAGGAGGCGGGCGATGGCTCTCGGCCGCTCCGCCGGTGCCAGGAATCCAGCGCTGGCTCCGCGCACCCAGAGCTCGTCACAGTCTCCTGGCTTGGCCGCGGGATGCAGGGAAGCGGTGGGGGAAGCTCCCTCCCCTTTCCCCAGGAAAGGAAGGAGAGACGAGGAACCTGCCTAGATGAGGAACCTGCCTGGACGTGGCCCCCGTCATGGGGGAAACTGAGGCACGGGGTGGCAGCGTGAGGGGGGGGGGGGTGCAAGGGTGTCCTGGCACTGCCAGGCTGGGACTGGGGCGGTATGCTGGCACGGGGCCTGGCAGGGCAGAAGGGTGCCGGGCATCCCTGCCCGGGGAGGGGGCATCGCCACCGCAGTGGGGGCAGGTGGGCAGGGAGGAAATGGATGCCCCAGCCATGCCCGGGCATTCCTCATCCATGCCCTGGCTGTCTCTGGGAATGCCAAGGGGTGCCCCCAGGCGAGGGGCAGAGGGCAGCTTGCCAGAGCCTCGGGGGTCCCTGTGCCGGCGGGGAGGGGGTGGCGCCGGCCGGGGGCGGCGCTGG
The DNA here is from genome assembly GCF_030936135.1 of Gavia stellata. Lineage (NCBI taxonomy): Eukaryota > Metazoa > Chordata > Aves > Gaviiformes > Gaviidae > Gavia > Gavia stellata. The sequence continues at coordinate 19,871,189 of NC_082604.1, forward strand.
GAAAGGGTCCCGGTCCCGCCAGCTGCTTCCCAGCGCCCGCACATGTGTGCCGGCAGCGCCCTGCACAAAGGCGGCTCTGAGGCGCTCCGGAGCTGGGCCTGGCGCCGGCACAGCCCCAACGGGGCCGCCGGCTGCGGGCAGCTGGAGCCGCACGGGGATGGAGCCGGCCGGCTGCGGGCAGCCCCGTCACCCCGCCTGGCACCCACAACCCTCCAGCACCTCTACCCGGAGCGGGCGCCTGGCTCGTCCCCGGGTGGGGAGGTGGCGGCCCTGTGGGGTGCCGTCCTGGCACAGCGCGGGTGGGTCACCCCGGTGGCGCCCTCCAAAACAGCCCGCAGTGCCTCCGGGGCTTCGTGGGCACATGCTCGGCCCGGTGGCGAGGGTCCCACGGAGGGTCCCGGCAGGCCGCGGTGCCGGGGCCGTGCCGTGCCTGGCATGGGGGCGTCGTGGCGGGCCTTCGCCAGCGCTCCTGCCCCACGCAGCTCCCCATTGTCTGGCTCATTAGCCGCTGCCTGCTCGCGGCTTTGAACATGAGCCGGGCTTGGGGCGGCAGGAAGGAGCCTCCGCTCCCCGGGGATGGGGTCGAGGTGAAACCGCATGGCCCGGCCCCGCCTTCCCACAGCCTCCCACCGCCGCCCTGGCACCCCGACATCCCCTCCTCATCCCCGTGCCAGGCGTGAGCCTGGAGCCGGGAAGGCTCAGGGGGCACCCCCCCTCTCCAAAAAGAGCCCCCATCCACCGACCCGCCCCAGCGCGGGGTGCAGAGAGCCGTCAGCCTCCCCAAAGCTTTGTGCCGAGCGCGGCTTGCCCCGTGACTAATCCCCCCGGCCTCGCACACACGCGGCGGGGCGGGGGGGGCTGTCGTAATGGGTGGAAATATCTCATAATTCACGTTGGACACGGGGATTACAGCCGTTCCGGCAATATTTGCACAACTGGTAGGCGGCTTGCAGGGCTGGGTTGCCCCAGACGAAGGCCAGGGGGGTCTGGGGATGGAGGGGATTTTGGGGGTGGCAGGTACGGGGAGGGGGATGCAGCCTGGGGGGGTGATGGAGGGGAGGAAAAGTGGCTGTTTTCCTTCTGCGAACACATGGAGTTTATTATGGAGGGCGCATTGCCGGCATTGCGGGGATGACTGGGGCTCTTGCCTTCGTCTCAGCCTGCTGCAGTGGGCACGGCTCAGCTGGGGGAGTGGGATGGAGACCCCAAAGCAGCCTTGCCTGCCAGGCCAAGCAGATCCTGGCTGTGCCCTGGGGCACCGTGCCTGCTCCCAGCATCCTATTAACTCCATCGAGCTCCCTGCGTATAGGAGCACCCAAAAGCGATGGTGTCCCTCTGGTCCCAAATGTCCCCTCCCCAAAGGCCTTGTGGGGTGACCCCGGCGGGAGGAAAGCGGGGGGCGTGCAGGGCATGGGGGGGGCCGTGTTTGGCATGGGGATTAGCAAACTCCCAGAGTGATGGTGGTCTCCCCCCTCCCCACCGGACATGCAGGCAAATATTTGTGCCCAGACTTCGCAGGACAGCGAGAAGGAATTTCATTCTTGCGCCCACCTGCGGCTTGGCTGCCTGGCATTAACCCCTTCGCCACCCCGTGGGATGGAGGGAGAGGGGGCGAGGTGCCCTCCCGGCACCCCCTGTGCCCTGCATCGGTGTGGGGAGCTTGGCTGAGGAGCAGGATGGGGGAAGGGGCAGGGTGGGATCGCCCTGGATGCCAGTGGGGCCACGGCACCGAGTGCCCTGTGCAAGGCAGTGGCTGGAGGGTTTGCCCATGGAGGCAGAACCGGGGGCTTCGTGCCAGGGTGCCAAGCAGTGTGTGGCCTGCCAGGAATTGGGAGAGGTGGGGGAAACCCTGCCAGCCTTCACCCCTGAGCTGTGGCACCCCAGCCAAGGTGCCCCTTTACCCAGCAGCGCCGTGGTGCCTTGCCATGACAGGCTGCCAGGGAGCGATGTAGGGTGCGGAGAGCGTGGGGAGCAGGATTTGTCCATGGATGTTTATTGGCAATTTGCAAATGTAAAAAAAGGCCTGGAGGGGGCAGGGGGCACCCAGCTCCCGGGGCTGCCTGCACTCAGGGAGAGGGTTAGCCTGGGTAAAGGGTCCCCCGCTGCCTGGCACCCCCAGAGCCCTGCTGTGTTCCTTTCTCTGGCCCTGGGGCCAGCTGGGCCCTGAGCAAACGGGGCTGTTTGCTCACGCCGGGATTAGCCGCTTTCTTTGTTCCTTTGACTTTCTCCTCCCTTTATGCCGGACCCTTTTATGGGGGCTTCAAAGAGGGCTGGGACCACCCCCCCCCATCCCTGGAAGCCCAGGTTTGCTTCCCATGCCCCCCCTGCCTTGTGCCGACATCCACCACTGGGCACATCTGGGTGGCCTGCAGGGACAGCAGCTGTGCCACCCGCCCGTGGTCATCCCCCCAGTCCCCCCACCGCCTGGCACCTCTAGCTCCCCTCGGCACCTTGGCGAAGTGGGTGCGAACGGCTGCCCCCCGCAGTGGGATTCCCGACACTTTGCACCCTGTAAGGAGAGGTGGGAAACTTGGCACCGGGATCTGGCCAGCTGTGCAGCCCCATGGCCCCCGCCCAGCTTCCTGCCCCCTGCCAGAGCCCTGCCCGCCTCGGCCACAGCCCCCATGCCCTTCTGGGGTCCCTGAGCCCCACTCGCTGCCCTGCTCCCCTGCCCTCTAGGGCACGCGGAATCCCTGGATTTGGTCTGGGGGAAACGTGGTGGGCCAGCAGCAGGGGCTCCCCCCCACATCCCCCTCTGCCTCCCCTGGCGTGGGCAGCAAATGCTGGCATTACCCTTTCTAGCAGAATACTAGGCTGCCCCTGGCCAGGGGCTCCTGCTGCCCGTCAGCTTCTGGCACGACTGAAAAGGAACATTTTGGAGTGAAGGGACTATTTTAGGCAAATTGGGGTGCTCTGGTGCCCACTGGGGTCCAGCAAGCATCTTCCCAAGTACCAGTCAGCCTCAAGTTTCCCCCAATGGGTTCATTTGCCTAATTATGAGGGCAAGCAGGGAGCACAGGGCACCGCAGTTCTCCAGCCCAGCATCGTGAAGGGTTTTGCACCCAGGGAGCGATGAGGACCTGGGCACAGCAGGGGCCTGGCACAGGGCCAGCAGTGGGAGCAGGGCCAGTGCTGGCAGAGGGGCTGAGGGTGCCGGCGGGGCGCATTTGCAGCTTGTCACGTCTGCAGAGACGGGGCATGGCGGTGCAGGGGAAGCCGGGCGGTGTTTGACCCCGGTACTCGTGGCTCCAGCAGCTACCAGCTGTGCCACAGGCAAGTTAGGCTGCCAGCCTCGTCCCTACAGCCACGGCACCCGTTGGACCCCCTGTCCATGCACCCCGTGACCCGCAAGGTGGGCTGCCGGGGGCCGAGCGGGGTGGGGGGCAGGCAGAGCGGGGCTGAGGTGTTTACTCTGCCTGTTGTCACCCGGCCAGGCGCTGCCGGGAACCGCCGGCCGCAGGGACAGGGGTGGGAGCGTGCGAGAGCACGGGTGTGAGAAGGAAACGCACGGGCTGCGGGGAGACTGGGGGCAAGAGGATGTGAGCTGGGGGGGGTCCCCCCAAAAGGGAAGTGTGGGGGAGGCTGCCCGACCCTGGGGGTTATCTGAGCCTGCACCCCGATGCATGCCACAGGAAGTGCGTATGTGCACACGCAGGTCTAAGGGTGCACATGGAGTGTGTGTACACGTGTGCCATACGGACACACACGTGCATATATACACGGGTATGGGGGTGTGCACACCTGCCCCCCCCCCACTTCCAGGTCAGAGTGCCCTGGGGGGGACTGGGTCATGGCCATGCCAGGGCCTGGCACTGGGCAGACCCCCGGTGCTTCTCTCACACAGAGAGGGGATGTCCACGGGTGCTTCACCTGCCCCTCTGACCAATACCCCTGGTGAAACAGCCCCGGGGGCCCCATGCCAGCCAGGCCCCTGTGCTCCCATCACCCTCCCCAGGGGTCCCCATGCACTGCAGCCCTGCCAGGGATCTCCAGCTCCCTGAGTTGCCTCTGGGTGACAGATGCAGGGGTCAGAGCCCACCTCGAGGCAAGGGTCACTGGGGTTGGGGTCCACCTCTGGATGAGGATCACCAGGGATGGGGTCCACCTCTGGGCAAGGGTCACCAGGGTTGTGGTCCACCTCTGGAAGAGGGTAACTGTGCTTGGGTCCCACCTCTGGTTGAAGGTGACCAGGGATGAGGTCCACCTATAGGTGACTGTCACCAGGGTTGGACCCCCCCTCTGGGTGAGGGTTTTTGGTGGCCTTCATGCCTGGCTGCCACAGCTGGGAGCAGGACCCCATCAGGGCTGACGGTTCCAGGGCCACCCAGCGCAGGGTCATCAATGCCATCTCTTCTGCTGGTACCAGTGCCACCTTTACGTAACCCTGGACAGGCACAGCTGAGGCGCTGACCACCGAGGTCCCGGCTGCCAAGAGCTCAGGCCAGGGGCAGGTGAGTAGCCCGGGAGAGTGCCTAGGGACGCCCTTCCCGCGCCCCGAGCCAAGGGAGGAAGCGGCCAGAGGCAGGAAGCCGTCCCCCGGGCCCGGGGCCCCCACTGCGATTTTGCTCGAAGGTCAGTGGCGACACAACAGGAAATCGCGCTGCCTCGGCTGGGCGGCCGGCCCGGAGCCAGAGAGCTGCGTTGTGCCGCCTGGAGGGTGCTCCTGGCCCCCGGCCCTCCGTCCCGGCTGGGTGGCTCGGGGGGAGCCCGCGCCACTGCCACCCTCCATGGAAGGGGGACGGGAGCCGGGGAGCAGCTGCTGGCCCCAGGGTGGAAGATGCAGGGCCGAAGCCCCCAGCTGAGCATGGAGCTGAACAGTGAGTGTGCGGCTAAAAGCGGGGACGGGAGCGAGCAGGAAGGGGCATTGCACTGGCAGCAAGCACCGTGCCCACACAGCCAGAACGTACCTTGCACGGGCACCCAAAGAGATGAGCCCCACCAGTGGGCAGCAAACCCCAAGGATGGCTCTGGTTTGTTTGGAGCTGGCCACTCCTGGTGTGCGAGGGCAGCTGAGCATCTCTCCATGCCCGTCCTAGGGAAACAGGCTGTGCCGAGGGCTTTTGGGGACAGGTGTAGTACCAAGGCAGGCAGCAAGGCAGGTGGATGCACAGAGGGCCTGTGGAGAGGACGTGCCTATTGCCAGGATGGGCAGTCATTGGGCACAGCAGCCACCCAGCTGAGAGGTGCCCAGGACAGCAGTGTGCTGGTGCCGCTGGGGAAGGCAGTGCCGGCAGGCGAGCCCTTGGCCGGAGCAGCGGCGAGCAGACATACGCTGCAGGCAGGGATTCCCCGAAGCGCACGTGACGCCTGGAGCTGCTCCTGGCACAGATCCGGAGGGCTGGCCCGGGACTGTGCAGGGAGTGTGGCTCTGCTCCCTGCCTGCAGCCCAGTCTGGAGTGGAGCCGAAAAACCTGGCACAGACATAGCCGTGTGGCCCCTCAGGACGCACCACTGGCACAGAAACCCCAGCTCTCCCCAGTGAGCACCAGGCACCCGCGCTGACTGACCAGAGGGCAGCACCAGGCGCTCCTCAGCCCCCCTAGACCTCCCCCTGTGCCCCCACCACGGGGCCATCAAGGCCACCACCAGGCTGGGCGAGGGGTTGCCACTGCAGGCATGGCCCTGGGCTGGAGCTGCCTAGGGAGGGTGGCACAGTGCCCAAGGTAACCTTGTCTCTCGCAGGACTGCTCCTCCTCACATCTGTCCTCCTGCACATGGAAGACGGCCACGCCAGCCCAACGCAGCTGGTCTGCGACAACAGACTCATCCAGAAGTACATCAGGGAGGCCAAGGACATGGAGAAGAGAGCGGTGAGAATACAGTCCCCCCAGAACCAAGACAGGGATGGGCGTAGCTCCTGGTATCTCACCTCGGCATCTCCTCTGCCCCCCAGTGCCAGGCGCTGCCCGCACTCAGCCGCCCCGTGGTGCTGCCCTTGGTGGACTTCAGCCTCCAGCAGTGGAAATCCAAATCGGTGAGAGGGGTTGGGAGGATGGTGCTGGCACCAGGGAGCCCACGGGGCTGGAGAAGGAACCCCTGGGATTGGCACAGGCACCAGAAATGCTAAACAAGATGCCTATGGACATACCTGGTGGCACAGCGGGGTGGAGGACCTTATCCAGACCTAGGGTGGGCATAGGAATGAATCAGCTCCATGTTCCTGTGCCAGCCCGCTCAGTGCCTGTTCCCCCAGAATGAGACCAAGCGGCAGGAGATCCTGTGTGACCTGGCACTGCTGGTGGGTGCCGTGGCGGGGGCCCAGGGCCAGGTGACCGAGGAGTGTGGGACCAGGCAGTTAAACCAGCTTTACCGACACGCCAACTCCTTCCTCCTGCTCCTGCAAACCTTCAGCTGGAAGGTGAGACCTCTCCATGTGAACCAGACCACCCTGGGCTGGGTACAATGGCGTTTTGTCACCCCTCTTGTCCCACTCTCGCCCCTCAGGTAGGATCCGGGGAGCCAGGCTGCTCCCCACGCTCCATGGAGCAGACCCGCATCACCAGCATCTTCCTCACCTACCGGCAGCTGATACAGGGCAAGCTGCGCTTCTTCTTCCACGACCTGGCCAAGGACTTATGCAAGCAAGGCCAGGAAGGTGGCAGAGAACCCCGGTGCGGGGCCCGGTGAGGCTGCGCACAGGGGTCACCCCCAATCCCAGGTCAGAGTAATCCTGCCAGACACCCAGCTGTGCTCTAGGTGCCCAGGAAGGTGCCCGCAGGAATAGGGTTGGCTCCTGCTCCTCAAGCCTTCAGAGACCACACGGCCCAGAGGCAGACAGCAGCAACACCCATGCACCAGCAGGCGCAGGCCCTGCTCCCACCCAAGCAGGCCCCTCTACTGTGAATGCTGTACAATTAAAGAGCTATTTTTCTAGAGCGTGTTTTGTGTCCTCCCTTCCTCCCTGCTGTGGCCCTAGCAGGGGGACTGCACACCCCAAGGGGCCTCAGTAAGAGGCAGCCCTTCAGGGATGTGCTCTGCATCTCTCCCCAATGCCCAGCTCCCTCCTGCGGCAGACGCCAGCTCTGCACGGCAGACAGGCTCTGTAGAGCACCAGACTCCATTCGGGGATGTGAGCTACCACTCCTCACCCCCTGAACACACCTGCCTCTCCCTAGCCCCAGCATGCATCGTGCCCAGAGGGGTGGCAGAGAAGAGCCCGTGGCAGGTTTGGACTGCCTGTCCTTTGGGAAAGTGGTACGGGCACCCTTTGCACCCATGCAGGTGTACCCCTCCCTATCAGCGTCATCTCTCAGGCAGCAGAGCCAGACCTAGAAAACACATCCTAGTTTAATAAAGAACAAGCTCCGCCTGCCTCAGGATAGCTCCTTAGGAAGCGGTCCCCAGCCCCAAGGCAGACAGGTTGGCTGTCCCAGTCCCACTGCCCCTGGCCAGAGCTGGTGCTGAACCTGCTTTTGAAGCACAGGAAGGCAGAGGTGGGAATAGACGCCCAGCAGGCCGGACCGCAGAGCCCCCAGCACGGTCTCCCCTTGGCCATCAGGCACCTCTCTCCATGCAGGAGGGGGCTGTGGATTCCAGCAGGAGTCAGAAGAGGCCAGGATGAGGAGTGGGACTGCCCCTTCCTCCCCCAGCTCCGGAGGGACCAGGCAGCACAGAAGCTGGGGCAGGATTTGGGGTCATAGGGCTTCTGCTTGCTTGTCAGCAGAACGTCTCTGGAGCAGCCCACAGAGGCAGGAGGCCTCCTAGAAGGCCAGCTTCTTCATCAGCAGGTAAACTCGAGAGTCCACTTCAAACCCATGCAGATTGTTTGCGTCTCCCTGCAGCCGCATGAGCAGCCCCCCGTAGGACACGTAGGCAGAGCTGGCGCAGGAGGAGAGGAGCGGTGAGAGTGGGGAATCCCACAGGAGACCCAGGCTGGGATCCTGGTGCCTCCCCCATACCACCCCGGGGCACCGCATCCCCCCGTCCTGCTGACAGGCACTCACAGGCGTGTGGCTGCCTCCGTGGAGGTCTCATCCCCTTCGATCCTGTACACCTTGCCATACATCACGTACTCGAACTGGTCTGCCCTGTGACGGGATGACGGGAACTCAGAGAAAAGTCAAACCCAGGTGTTCCCCCAGCTGAGCATCCTTTGGGAGAAGGTACCTCACAACCCCTCAGCACTTCGCCTTTTCCCTCATCCACTCCCACGTGGGTCCTGGCTGGACACCCGTACCTGGATGGCCTGTCATCCGTGGGGTTATACTCGCCGTCATCCAGGGTGCCGTCTTCGTACAAGGTACTGGCAATGACCAAGCGGAATTTGTCCCCTGGGAGGAGAGGGCAGAGGAGTGGTGAGAAGGCAGGGGGCACAGCCAGAGCAGCAGCAGCCACAGCAGATCTTGGGGTGGTGACAAGGAGCCCCCCCGGCAGGTTTAGGACAAACCCTATCCCTGCCTTCAGTCCTCCAACAGGATTGTGTGGAATGAGGAAAAGATCACACTGGATCCCCTGGCTCCCTGTTCCCCACAGACGTTGCTCACCACCACAGAGGCCACCAGGACACCACTGCTAGTGTTTTCAAGGGACACAGCAATAGATGCGCAGGAGAGTCCCAGAGGGCTTGTCTAGACCCCAGGCATGTATGTGAGACCCTGCACCACCAGTTCCAGCCCTTCTGTGCTTCGTTGAGGGTAAGACTCTCTTTTTCACCCATTTAGTATATGCTGCCACTGCAGCTCATTTCCAAAGGTCTCCCTTAAAGCTTGGCTGCCACCAGCTGAGGCAGTTTCACCAGACAGCATCTCTGGGGAAGGGGCCAGAGATGAGCCCAAACAAATACAGTGAGGCGAACCAGAATCTAGTTCAGCCCCAGCCCACCAAGGGTGCCCAGCACCTCCTGTGACCTGGGGACAGCACAGGGACCCAAGGAAGTCTGAGACAGCTCACTCCTTGTTGACAGCAAATTCAGTCTCCCTCTTCCAAGCACCAGCACGTGCCTCTCTAACCTTGCCCATCCAAGCTGACACTGGCTCAGGCCTGGCACACTCTGGACTAACAGCCCGATGGCTTACCAAGGTCCACGGGGTATATCTGGATGTTCACATCCAGGATGAGGTCCATCTTGAAGGATTCACTCTCACAGTGTAGGCGGGACACTGGGGAGAGCAGCAGAGTCAGGGACAACGACAGAGAAGATCCCCAGGGGCTGGGTGGGAACAGGGTCTCGGAGCCAGGCCATTCTTGTTCCCACACCACCCAAGGCTGGCACCCGAGCTATCTGGAGGGAAGGGATGCACAGGGTTCAGGGACAGATGCTAGATCCTGGGAACAGACTGAGGCATGTGCAGCAGGGAAAAGAATACGGTGGGGTGGGGAATGGAGAGTACCGGGGGTCGCAAGGGTGTGGAGGGGCACAGAAGCCGGGCTGGGGAAGCAGGGTGCACCGGAGTGCAGCAATACACGGTGGAGCCGGTGCCAGACAATGGCGAGGGGACGGGGCACAGGGGCCTCCGTCAGCGGGAAGGGCAGAGGGGGGGACCAGGAGAGGCGAGGGTGGGAGGCAGGCCGGGCTGAGGGAGGACACAGGACCCCGCGGGAGGGCAACGCCGAGCAGCCCCGGCCTGAGGCGGTGCAGGCCCGGGCTGGGGCCCGGCGGGGAGCAGCCGGGGCCGGGCGGGCGGGGAGGCGTCGCAGGGCCCCACTCACCGCGGTCGAACTTCTTGCCCTCGGGGTCGATGTCCTTCACGTCGAAGATGTCCTCGAAGAGGATCCCGGCCATGGCAGCGGCTCCACCACCCTCTCCGGCCCGGCGCCCGCCGATGACGCACACTCACTTCCGCCGCGCGCCGCCAGGCAGGCGCCCTTCCGCAGCGGGGCGGAAGTAGCTTCAGCGTGGGCGGGGCGATTTCCGCGCCCGCTTACTGCTGCCGACCGACGGCGGGTGTCCGCGCGGTCCTAGTGCCCGCCGGCCCTGGCACCCACCATCGGCTGCAGCCCGGGCCGCCCTGCCGGCGGGGGACGCTGCGCCGCGCTGTGCAGCGCCGAGCACCCGGGCCGCGACAGATTCCCGGCTGGGAACGGGCTGGCACCCCCGGAGCCGGGGCGGGCGGCGGCACTGCGGCTGCGGAGCTCTGCGATTCCCGGGGGGCGGGTATTGCAAAGGGGGGCGGTGAGATGGGGGGGCATTGCAGTGGGGTGGGGGCGCACTGCAGTGGAGGTGCATTGCGGGGGGGGGTGTTGTGCAACGGGAGGGCGTTGCAATGGGGGTGCGCTGCAGTAGGGGGGTGCTCAGCAGTGGGGGTGCGCTGCAGGGGGGGTGCGCTGCAGAGGAAGGGGCACTGCAGTGGGGGGCTGCCAGCGCCCCTGGCGTGGCCGCACTATTGGGGCTGTCCCCGGAGGGTCCCGCAGAGCCTGTCCCCGGGGAGGCTTCCGCGCTGGGACGCCTTCGGGGTGCCCGTGCCGCGGGGGGGCCCTGGCCCGCCCGGCCGCCTGCCGGCAGGGGGAGCTGCGAGGCCGCGGATGGCACTGCGCGGGGCCGCGCACGCCGCGGCGTCGCCCACGGCCACGGGCGGGACCCAGCCCGGAGCCGTCCCGGCCAGCGGCCCCCGCCCGGGGAGGTCCGGACTGCCCCACGGGGGCTTCGCAGCTCCCGTTCCCCCCCCCTCGAGGCGTGGGACAGAGGGGCTTCACCCGGCTCCCCCGGCCGCAGCTGGGCATCAGTGTCATGAGTTGCGCAGCCTCAGCCAGCGATGCAGCCGGGAAGCTGCAGCCCCTGACGGCTCCCTCCCCCTCCCACGCCAGCCCCGTGGGGGAGGGACGGGCGACGGCCATCACCCGTGGCCTGCCGGTGAACCGTGAGGGGAGCGGGGGGGGGGGTGTCTGGCAGCGCTGGAGGCGGCTCGCACGTTGGGGCGCCACGGGGTGCTTGCACGCCTGGCATCTGGTCGGGAGCTGCCGATGCGGGGTCGAGAGTTCGGCCCTGGCACCCCCCTGGCCCCCGAATGCCACTGCTGGCCTGCCTTAACCGGTTTTGCCCTGGCTCAGGCGAGACGCGGCAGTGGGGACTCTGCGCCCCGTTTGGGCAGGGGGTGCCCGCCCGAATGTGGCACCGAGGGGGCTGGCACGGAGGTGAGTGGTGGGGGCAGGTGCCCCGGTGTGACAGGGACCGGGGAAGGCGAGTGGCATGGCGCCGTGTGCGCGGCACATGCCAGCGGCTCGCTGGGGACTGCGAGGCCGTGAGCGGGGGCATCTATGGGACTCGGGTCCCCATGCGTGGCCCTGGTGCCTGCAGCGAGGTGGCTGTGGGGGGACCTAGCCCATGCTTTCCCCGGGAGCCGGACGTCTCTGGGACATTGCTCAGGGTGGTACTCGGAGCCGAGGTGGCCCCAGCAACTGCGACGGGATGCCCGTCACAAAATGTCTGTGATACCCAGACCCACCCAGGTGTGACCTCTCCACCGCGTCTCCCTCCCGCAACGTGGTGCCAGTGCATCCCCCTGTGTGCCTGCAGCGCAGGCAGCGGGACGGGGCAGCACGGTGACACACAGCCGGGATGCTGGCGTGACGGGGGGGTGGCATGAGGGGGCTGACGGCTGGTCGGGGGGGGCGTGCGGGCGGTTCACAGAGGGGTCACCCTGCGGCGGTGGCACTCAGCGGGGACAGCCTTAATGCGCTGGGACATAACCTCGGCTCCTTCAAATCATCAGCTGGGTGGGTGACCCCCCCTTAGCCCCACACCGCATCCCTGCTCTGCCCACTTTGGGGGGGGCACAAACCTCCCTGCCTGAGCGTGGGGCCATGTGCGTGGCCATGCCCAGGGCCCCCGCCCAGTGCAATGCGTGGGGTGTGACCCCCCCCCCACGAGCTCCCTGCACCCTCCCTGGCATCCTGCATCCTGGGGTGCCCCTGCCCACTCTGGGGGGTGCAGGGCTGGGCTGCGAGGGGCCTGGGTACCCCTGTGGGGGGGGCTGTGGGGGGCACCAGGGGCTGTGCATGTTGCCAGGGGGTGGCAGCAATACACTGAGCATGGCAGAGCACCCCCGGGGTGTGCTGTAGGGGGACCCCCTCCCAAACCCCAGCCAGGCTCACCACTCTGACCAGTTACCCCCGCCAGCATCGCCAGGGTGCTGTACTGGAGGGATGTGACCCACTAGGTGGGGGCCAACCAGCTGGGGCAGGGTGGCGTGGGGCCCAGGGCTGGTTTTTGGGTGCCAGTCGCTGCTGTGCTCAGGGGTACTCGCTGGAAGCCTGGTGTGATTCAGGCTGGGGGGCCCTGGCATGGCTGTGCCCCCTGCTTGGATGCTGTCATGGCCACTTCACAGTGACACAAAGACTTCACCCTGGGCTTATCCCACCCGGTTGGCCCTGCCTGCCCCTGCTGAGACCTGGCGTGTTCGGTGCAGGTCGGCAGGCAGCTGGGGCTGTGCTCACCAGCCGGTGAGGCAGCTCTCCAGGGATGCTGTGGCCCCTGCCAGCCAGCAGCACCGTCTGTCTCCCTGCCCTTGCAGGACTGGGGCACAGCTGAGCCCTGACCCCGGACGCAGGTGGGCACGGCCCCAGACGGGGGTCATGGGCACACAGCCACCCGTGGGGCCAGCTGGTGGAGGGCGGGGAGGGGCAGGTTTCCAGGTGCCCCCCAGATGCCACGGGGCCGGGGTGGCAGCAGGAGCCTGGCACAGCCCCGAGCCCCCGAGGGCTAGCTGTGCGGCATGGCCACGGTGCCAGGCCCCCTCCTCGGCCATGCACCCAGGCAGCCTGTGGGGCAGGATCAGCTGGTGGGGGCTGGCCCTGGCTTAAATCCGGCTGGGATTGGCACAGGACAGGGCATTCCACTTTTCCCTGCACCACATCCCCATCTGCCCTGGCTCTGCCCATGTGCCTGCTGCCTCACCAACCCTGTGCCATGCCATGCCGTGCTGTGCCATGCCGTGCTGTGCCACTGGAGCGTGGGTGGCCAGGGGGACCCATATGCTCGGCTAACGCCAGCCCCATGTTGCCGGGGGGCAAGCAGATGGTCCCGGAGTGGGTGCTGGCAGGCGCTGGGGGGGTCAACACTGCCTTCGGTGCCGTTGCCTGGGGAAGCACCCATTTGCCAGCCAGGTGCCTGGCGTCGCCTCCTTATCTGGGATCAAATAAACCCTCCTCAGATCCGGCGCCAGGCGCTGCCCCTGTGACCGTGGGACTAGCCCTCCCCTACCCAGGGCTCCCCCATGCCCGCTGCACCTCTCCATGCTGGGCTGTGGTGGGCACCCAGGCCATGAGTCCCTGGGGGTGAAAAGCCCCCCAAAAGCTGACCCTGGGCTCCCCTTGCTCTGGTCATGCCATAGCCCCTGGGGTCTCTGCACATCGGGGTGGCCAGGGCAGGCGGACCCGAGGGGCTAGCATCCAGCTGGTGCCCCCAAAGCAGGCCACAGGGTGGCACCAGCTCTGCCTCCACCTTGGGGCACCCCCAAAACATCCCAGTGCAAAATGGGACCCACTGGAGGGGTTCCCCTGTCCCACCATGGCCGGGGAGGTGCCCGTGCCCCCAGCGTGGCGAAGCCCGACGTCGCCGGTGCCTGTGGTGCCAAGCTCCCTGGAGCGGGGTGCAGCCCCCCCCCCCCCCTCGTTAGCCGCTTGGCTTTTATCTCCTGCCGCCGATAAATTGTACAACACAAGCATGCCTTTGAAACGTGGCCAGGCCTCCATCCGGCGGGGTGGCCTTTGGGGGCCCAACATCAGCCATTTGTGGGCTGCCTCCGGCTGCCTTTGCTGGGGAGGGGGACCAGGACGGGGACAGGGGACATGATTTTGGGCACTGCCCGGGTGAGGAGGTGCTGGGGACAGGCTCTTGGGCTGCAATATGGACCTGAGGGCAGAAGCAGAGGAGCAGTGAAGCTGCGAAACCTGCCTGCACCCCTGCCTGTACCCCATGCCCATACCCACTGCTTGCAACCCTGCCTGTAATGGCATGCATCCCTGCCTGCATTCCTACTCATGCCTCTTACCTGTGCCCATGCCTCTGCCTGCACCCCTTGCTCACATACCCAGCCTGCACCCCTGCCCGCTGCTCAGTTCAGGGTGCGGGGTGACAGCGGTGCCCGGGCTGCCAGCGGGTGCTTCAGAGGCGGTGGCGGCCCCTGTTATCTGCTGGCACAAAGGAGCCGAAACACCGCCACCGTTACAGGAGCAAACAAGGGCAGGGTGAGGCCGGGAGGGTGGGCAGCCACCGGCACCTGTGGGCATCCGCCCCGGTGGCATCGCTGAGGGTGGTGGGGCGAGGGGCAGGGTGGCACTGTCCCCATGCCCAGGGATGGGGGTCACTCCCACGCAACCCAATGTTGGGGAGCTGAGGCTGCATGGGGCTGCGCAGGGCAGTGCTTCTCAGCAGTGCGTGTTGCACATGTGTGTGCACACGTGTGCTCTCCCGCTGGCTCTGCGGGTGCCCCCATGGGGTGCAGCAATGGGGCACGGTTGCCTCGGGGTGCCCATCCCTGCAGCCTGCTGGGTTGGTCTCCACCTGGGCTGGGGGTCGGGCAGGAAGAGATGAAGCCGAAACTAAGCTGTTAATGAGCCTGTCTGTCACCAGGCCACCAATTACCCAGGCCGGGAACGAGGAGATGATGGAGGGTGGTGTGGCAGGGGGAGGGGAACAGGATGCCGGGGTCCCCACCATGGGGGTGGCTGGGGGGTCTCACCATGTCTCAACAGCTTCTCCATCACCACCCACCACTGCCCCCCCCGGGAACTGCCAGCCTTGTCCAGTGGGGTGAGGGACAGAGGGGACCAAAGGGTGGTGGGGCCACAGCCATGCCTGGAGCCCCGGGGGTCCCCAGGAAGGGATTAGTCCCTTCCCCCCTGATGAGGCCCTGGAGGAAAAAATTAGCTTCTGGGGAAATAAATCCCAACCTCCGTCCCTGGCTGGCACAGGGGTGTCACCAGTGTCACAAGCTGGCTGTCCTCTGCACTCAGGGCATGGAGGGGCATGTGCCTACATGGAGCAGAAACAACAGTTGTACCCCGGGGATGCTCCCAGTCCCTCTGGCTGCTCCTGGCCCTAGGAAGGGGTACAGCAAAGAAGGGGTCTTATAGTCCCCCCTCCATTGCCCTGCTCAAGACTGCTGTGGTGCATGGCAGAGGCCCCCATCCCCGTCCCTGTCCCCAGGCGATGGGCCAGGGCAGCCAAATTCCTCTGGGCTGATGCTGACGTCGGTTTTTCCGCGACACTTCTTGGGAGCAGGGCTGGGTGCCTGGCCGGGCTGACGAAGGGACAGGCCATCTCCCCCAGCTGTCATCACGCCTGCCTGTCCCCGCGATGGCCCTTAGCAGCACCCGGCCCTGAGAGGGACCTGGGGGCTGCTGGAGCTGGGGCTGAGAGCCTGCAGGAGCGGGTTGCTGCTCCTCCGCGGTGGCGAGGGGCTCCATGCCGGGCACTGGTAGCGTCCAGCAGCTGCCTGTCATGCCACTGTCAAACCCACCGAGCAGAACCCGGCCGAGATGGAGGGCGGGCTGGGATTAGAGCCGGGGGATTTTGCCAGGCTCCGAATTAACTTAACGGCTTTGGAAGACAAACAGATTAGGGAGCTGCGGGGATCGGGGCAAGGATCAGCTAAATTGGAAGCAGAGGCAGGCGGCAGCATCCTGCCCAAGCCCTGCTCCCCCCTGCCCAAACACCCACCCCGGCCCCGGCCGTGCAGCACCCCAGCCCGTCCCCACCCTGCCAGCCCAGGGTGCCTCCATGGGGTCCTCGCAGTTCCCTCCCGTGGCGAAGCTGGTGGTGAGTCTGGTCGGGGCAGGCTCTTCCCTCCAGCCTGGGTCTTGGCCCCGCGTCAGCAGCCTCCGGGCGTTGCTGCCTTCCCCTTCCCTTTCCCTGCACGTCCCTTTCCCGCTCTCAGTGCCCCCTCTCCCTGACTTCCCCTTCCCCAGCATGCCTCATGCCCATCCGCATCCCACCCACCCCTTCCCCAGTACCCTACATCCCCACCTGCAACCCCACCTGCATCCTGGCCGCATCCCCTCGCACCTCTCCTCACATGCCATGAAGCCGCTGCTGAAATAAGCTTCCTCCTGGGGCCCCATAAATCTCAGCTAAGCACTGAGTCGGGGGGGCAGTCCTGCAGCCCCCTTTGCTGGCAGGGTGCCATGCCCAGTCCCTGTGTTCCCCCTCGGCGCCCCAGGAGGGTTTGGGGTTGCATTGCCACCCCGATAGCATCGGGTCCCCGGGGCAGCCCCGCTCACTGGAGATCAGATCACCAGTAATGAACAACATCTGGGCACGGGGGCTGGGACAAAGGGGACGGAGGGGACAGCTCTGTCCCCCTCCAGCAGCCAGGCACATCTCTGGGGACACTGGGCAGTGCCAGACCAATGGGCTTCGCTGCCTGTTTCGGGGTGACACCCCCACAGCAGGACCCCCAGCACCATTCGTGACCTGAGCCTAGCAGGTCTCAGTCAGGCTTTGATGGTGCAGCAGGGAGAGGGTGGCAGGCCGGGGCGGCCTGGGGGTCCCCAAGGAGGAGGAGGCTGCGGCGAGGAAGGCCAGGTGTGGGGGACAGCCTCCTGCTGCCGCAGCTCCCCCAGCGCCCCCGGCCCCCTCCCACCGCCGCTTCCTGCGCAGGCAGCCCAGGGAGGCGATGAAAGCAGCCCCAGCAGATGTTTCTGGCTTGTTTTCATCTCATTAACCGTTTCCTCTTTTATTATGGGATAAATTATTAATTGTTCAGCGCGAGGAAGAAAGGAAAGAGAAATCCTGACGGAGACCCCGCAGGCCCCAGGGAGGGTGGCGGGCAGGGGATGGCACAGCCCGGGGCAAGGGGAGGGCAGGAGGGATTTGGGGTCTCTGTGGTGAAGGCAGCCCCTTGCAGTGCTACCAACCCCCAGGTCCCCCCCCCAAAAAAAAAAGGGGGTGGCAATGCAGGGTGCAGGAGGCACTTGGGAAGCAGGGCAGGGGTGGGCTGTGTGGGGGCTGCTGGCACCTGGCCTCCATCGGCAGCTGGTGGAAGTAACCCGGGCAGACAGGGTGTTGGCGGGGCTGGGCACGGGACCCAGACCGCCAGGCACCCGTCTGCAAGCCCCCTGCCCGGAGACCCCCCAACCCTTTCTCTCTGCCCCCTCAGCACCTGCGGGCTGAGAACGGACACACTCACTGCACCTCCTGTCTGAGGGATGGGACTCAGCCCCAGCCCTGCAGCCCCCCCTGCAGCTCCCCGGCCCCTGCCCCCCTGAAATATTCATGGCCCACAATGACGAGTTAATTTAATTGCCCTGATGAGGAGCTGAATAATTTACGCTCTTTGCGAGCAGGTCGGGAGACATCATTAGAGGCTGATCTCGGAGCAGGGAGGGGAAGCGGCCGAGCCCCCGCCCCGCTGCTAGGAGACACCAGGTGGGAGACAGGAACCCGAAAGCATCCCCATCCTGGTGTCCCTGTGGCTGGGTGGCTGGCACCAAGCCCCCCTGCCCACCCTGTGACCCCCAGCACTGCGGGGTGGGAAGGTGGCCCCAGCCCGGCATGCCATGGCTGCCCCAGTCCCGGCGAGCTCCGAGGCACAGCCTCCCTCCATCCCCATCGTCGCCGCTTTGGTCTGCAGCCAGCGGCGATGGCTGGGATGAAATACGGCTGGGAGAAGGGGCCGGCGCGCGCTGGATTCCTGAGATAACGGGGACAGGCAGGACAGGGACCTTTATTTACACTTTTTCCTTGAAATTTCGGCCTCTCTCTGGTGAGACCCCATCCGGTTGCTGCAAAGATAAGAGGGGCTGGCGAGGGGGCTGTTGGGGGTCAGGATGTGTTTCAGGGGGCTTTTTCCCCCCCAAGCCCTGACGCTTGCCCCAGTCCGTGCACCCCATGCGGGTGGGGGGCACAGCTGAGCACCAAGGTGGGGCTTTGGGACTGGCTCCTTCCCCATCAAAATCCATGTTTCTTCCTCTCCACTGGTGTGACAGGGACCGGGGGGGGGGCCTGATCCACCCCGTCCCCTCACCCCCACGGGTCAGGGGGGAAGCCGTGTCTCCAGCCGGCTCGGCCCCACCTTGGTGGAGAAGGCAAAGCCCGGGATAACGCTGTTGTGATGGCCACGCCAGGAAATTTCAGGCCAGAGGCCGCGGCCGAGGCAGGGGCTGCAGCCAGCCGCCCGATAACGCCTGGATTTCCTCCCGGCACTGCCCGGCGTCCGGCCAGTGGGGAGGTCTGGGGCGCAGGGGCTGCCCGGCTGCAGCACCCTGTCACCTGGCAAGAACAGCCCTGGCTGCTCCGCAGCCCTGGGGGGCACAGCAGAACCCCACGGGGGTCCGGCGCTCCGGCAGTGCCAGGGGTCCCAGGCTGTGCCCCTCTCGCAGCGCTGGGAGCATCGCTGTCATGGGGAGGGACAGGGTAGAGGGGCTGCTGTGACCCACAGGTGCCTCCTGCACCTGAAGCCCCGGGGGGTCCTGTCCCCGCTGCCCCCCCCTGCACAGGGCTGGCCCCCGCGGGGTCACCCGGGGGAGGCTCCCTGGGAGGTCTGGCATGCCTGGGGCAGGGGGGCAGAGCCGGGACCCACTGCGGCCACCCCAGGTGCCAGAGCGGCTGGGTGGGTGCACAGGGGCATCCGCGCACCCCACGCAGGCGTGCAGCCATGCATGCACACGTGCACACGCTGACGCTCACATAAACACACCCCTACATGCAGCACTGACATCCCACACGCACTCACAGACACAAACATGCACTCCTCCACGCGCTCAGACACACACAAGACAGGCTCACATACATGCACATACCGCTGTGTTTGCACACACGTGCACATATGCATACATGCGTACACCTATACATGTACACAAACACATGCAGATGTACACATCAGCAGACACATAAGTGTGCACACACACGTACTCACTCATGCATTCGCACACACGCAGCCCCCTGTGAGTGCACGCACATAAATCCACAGGCATGCACATACGCGTACACGCCGCACGCTCGCCCGCGTGCATACGCACCCATGCACACTCTTGTGCACATGTACAGACACGTGCGGTCCCCCATGCACATGCACACCCCTGTAGGTGCACACACACGAATGCACAGGAACACACGCAGGCACAGGCACACAGTCCTGCCCGCACACGTGTGCTGCCTGCCCACGGTGCCTGCGGGTGCTCCCCACACAGCCGCAGCCCCCCCGGCCGCTCTCCAGAGTTTAAGAGCGAGGAGGAATTTTAAATGCATTGACCCCTGACCCGGCCCTGCCTGCGAGGGGAAGCCAGACCCCAGACTGCCCCCAGCCGGGTGGGGCTGGGGGGGCCACAGGGGATGGCGAGCCCTTGAAGCCTGTGGTGGGCAAGGGGGAGCAACCCCCCCGCCTTTTCCTGCACCCCGTGTGCCTGCTGCCTCAGGGACCACTGACAAGGGTCACCCCAAAACCTCGCTGCCTGCGGCACCCATGGCTGGGGATGCCACAGCTGGGTGCCCTGCATCAGGGGGGCTCTGTGGGGGCAGGATGCCCCCGTCATGCCCTCTTCAAGGGGTCCCGGGCCCCCTACCCCACTCCTGCCTGGTTCCTGGCATCCCCACCTCCTGCACAGAGGGGCTGTGGTGATGGCGGTGTAATTAAAAACGCAATTAAGTGCTGCCACTTAGCAGAAAAGTCATACAGTTTGGGGATAATTATCTGACAATATAACAAGTTGCCCAACATTAATCAGGCGCTGATCTGCTCCAGCAGCTGCGCTCCCCGCTCCGGCCGCTCCCTTAATGGCATCCTTCAGGAGACAGCAATAAATCAGGGCCTTATGGGGGCCCTGGGGGCAACACGCTGTCCCTTGCCTGTATTTGGGGTTTTTTGGGGTGCCAAAGTAGCACCCTACCCGCCCAGCCCCAGGGTGTTTCACTCCTGTCTGTAGGTGCCAAGAGCTGCCCGGAGCCATAGGGCTTGTCCCAGGGGATCAGCCATGACCCCAAGGTGGGGCGGCTGGTGGGGTACCCCTGAAAGGGGACCTCCTGGGGGGGACGGCCATGCCAGGGGGAGATGCCCCAGGCTGGGGATTGCCCACTGTTCCCCACCAAGGGACACCCAGCACCCCCTGCCCTCCTGGGGATGAGGCTGGCGAAGGGTCCCTGGGTGGCTGGGGGTGCAGGGTGGGGGTGCACTGGCTCCCAAGGCCATCAGTGATGCAGGGAATTAATGAGTATTTATGGCTTGTATTTGCCAGTGTTAATGAAGTCCTCCTGCTGGAACTATATTAACTCTGGAGCAGAGGTGGGGCCTCCCACTGCATCCCCCCGGACACCGCCCGGGGACCACCCCGTGCTAGGGCAGCCCCAGCCATTGCCCCATCCTGGTTGCCCTCCCAGTGCCATGCCCTGTGGGCTCGGATGCCAAGGGGTCTCATGCCAGGGGGACTCCTCGGAGCCACATCTCCCTGGCGCAACATCTCCCTGGCCTGGAGACGGGCCCTTTTGCCCCTCTTCCCCAAATTTGCTGCCACAGCCAACACGGTAGCACAACCTGCTTGCAGCTGGATCCTCCCACACTCCTTTCCCGCAGCCCCGGGCTCTGCCTGTCCCTGTCCCCATCCCTGTCCCAGCCTGCCTGTTTCTGGGGGGGATGCAGCCCTGTACAGCTCCGACTTCTAAGGCCCGGAGATAAAAGAGGAGCTCGTCGCCTTTGTTTGGGCTCTGGCCAGCGTGGGCCGGGGAGGGGGGAACCCGCCAGAAAGAAACCAGCAGCTTAACACATTCACTTCGCCCCTAATTTGCTGGTTCTGCCACAAAATCCCATTACAAAGGGCTTAGCGGCTGCGCCTAGGAAGAGGTCACCGCTGGGGGCCCCCGAGGAGATTTACCAGCCACGAAAAGCACGAGAAAAGAGCAACCCCGGCTCCCTCGGGCGCTCCCCAGCATGGCAAGGGATGGGGACCGTGTCCCGGGGCCCCACTGTCCCCTCCCATCCCCTCCACACTGCACCTGGCAGCAGGGGAGAGCAGTTGCAAAGGCGCAGCTGCCTTAATTCACCTTTATAACTCCAAAAGCAAATAAAATGGGGCTTGGCATTGATTTGTGGGGGTTGAGCAGGGCCATAAACCACCGGTGCTAGCCAACGGGCGCTACCTGAGATCCGGCCGCACCGGGCTGGGTCCTGGCACTTTGATGGGGGATGTGGCTGTGGTGGCCTCCCAAAATGCATCAGAGGGGATGGGGTGAGCCCACAGCTGGGTACACAGAGAGGGTGCTGGGAGCTGTGGGGAGCCCAGAGCCACTGACTGCATTCCCATGCCATGGGGACTGGCTGTGCCAGGCTGGGCAGAGCCGCTTGCCAGCCCGGGGCACCTCGCTCAGCTGGGGTCTGGGGATTTGTAGGAGCCTGAGGGCAGGGCAGGGAGTGTGCATGGTGGGGTGCGCATGGCTGGAGTTAGTGTGGGTGGGTGTGCAAGGAAAGAGGAAGACAGGGTGGGTGTGCACAACGGGTCCGTCCATGCAGCTGTGCGTGCAGGAGGTGCGTGCTCAGCCACGCACACCTCTGAGCATGGCAGCCCACGCACGCCTGTGCACACACGCCAGTGCAAGCATGCACAGACACAGAGACCCTTGGTAGGTTTTGGAGGGACCAGGACAGACCAGCTCAGCAACCACCCCATGGGACAGCGGCACACACAACGGCGCTGCATGCCGCTGATGCAGGCGTGATCCCCCAGGATGGAAACATTGCCGGGCTGGGGCACAGCTGTGTGCCTGGCACCGCTTCTGCTGGGCTCCGGCACGCTGATGGAGCGGGGAGCGAGCCCTGGCGGCACTGAAAGGAGCAGGGCGAGCGCCCCGGCGGGATGGAAATGAGTCCCCGGGGGTCTGCGCGGCACAAAGGCGCCCGCTGGGGTGGGCCGAGACCTTCCCAGCCCCTCGCCACAATGTTTGCAAATACCGGAGGCCACTTACGGTGGGGCCAGCCGGCGGGGAGGGCGAGGGGGACTCCCGGCATCCCCCTCCAGACAGGGGCTCACCGAGCACCGTACTGTGCTGGGGTAGCAGAGCCGGGCACGGAGCCCAGCCTCAGGCCTGGCACTGCCCCATAGATGCCCCACGGCACCCCAGATGGCAGGGCCGAGGTGGGCAGGGGCTGCCCATTGCCTTTGTCGGCAGCCCCGGCACGGGAGCCAGGGGAGCAGGGAGCAACAGGGAGGAATGTCCCTGCTCAATGCCCACCATGCCGGGGCTGACAGCCCTGAAATCGGGCTGTCACATCCCGTCTGGGCAGCCCTTCACCTCCATTTGTGGGGGCCTTGTTCGGCTTCTGCTGCATTCAGCCAACACAAACACAGCACTTAACCCTCCGGCTCCTGCCGTCCCAGGGTGTGGGGCCGGATGGCTCCAGGCAATGCATTGGGCACCAGGACGTGCCACTGCCATCCTGCTGCAGCATCCATAGGGATGAGGTAGGATGCCCCATGGTGCCAGGCTCTCTGGAATGGATATTTTAGGGTCCCCAGGACCCCCCACCTTCACCCCACAGCCCGCTGCCTGCCCCAGGATGGGGAGGCTCACACCAACCCCTGCAACACCCCACACCCTTCCACCACTGCCTCCCTCCAGACCTCACGACCACCCCGAGACCACGTCCTGACCCGCCCCCCCCCCGTGGGGACACCCACCCCGCAGCCCCGGCCGCCAATGAAAGCGGGAGCAGGGAGCCTTTCCTTTGACACAATTAAGCAGCCCGGGGTCCCAGCGCCTCGGCTCGCTGCAGTGTGTTAAATTAATGTAGCAGAAAAAATCATTATGCGGGGACACAGATGGAAGTGACCAAGCAGAAAATGCGATGTGCAGCGGCGGAGGACCCCTTTTACCCATGTAAACACAGCAGGGAAGGACAGGTTTCCCAGCTCCCAGGCGAAGAGGTGACCGCAGCCTGCCGGGGGGCTTCCCCCCTACATTGCCGCCAGGGCAGACCCCGGATGGAGCTGGATGTGGGGGTCCCCTGGGGAGGTGAGGGGAGCGGATGGTGGGACCCCCCGGTCAGCGGCTAACCCCGGTGCAGCGAGGGCTGGCTGGCAAGCTGGGCAGTGCGTGTGGCCGGGCCTCTGCTCGCAATTACCATGTCATTATGTGCCGGCACAGCCGTGGCTAACGGAGCAGAAAAGCGGCCCCCGCTCAGCACCCGCGGGGAATGGGGTGAGGGGGCCCTGGGGGGAGGCCGCGGTAGCACCCAGCTACATGCGTGCATGCACCCATACATGCGCCCAACACACGTCCCCCCGGGTGGGCACTCATTCCCTGAGTGCCACCAACACTGGGGACTTCTCCCTGGGTGCACACACCCTGGTCTCTCTGCCTTTGAGGCCCCAATGGACCTGCACCCACCCTGGGGACCCCCTCAGCCTCTGAGGGAGCTGCCCCAGAGAGGGTTTCTGCTCCCTGGGGAGATAAGCCCAGGGCAGACAAGGTCCCGGGGCTCAGCTGTAAACCGCTCAGCTCAGCTCAGCAAACGCCGAGGGCTGCAGAGCTCTGCACCAAGACCGTGCGCACTGGTGACCCCAACCCAGCATGGGGCACAGCAGGGTGCAGGGGGGATGGAGGGGTGCTGGGCACGTGGGAAACGTGGGATCTGATGACGCCAAGGCAAACCCTCCTCCTCTCCCACCAGGTCCTACCTGCTGCTCGGACAGAAGCCGGAGCCTCCCAGTTTGAACCCACGGGTGTTTCAGGGGGCCGGGGCTGCCCCTGTGGAGGAGCAGGGTGGGAGGCTCCCCATAGCTCCTGGCCAGGGTGACCTTACACCCCACGGCCTCCTTCAGCCTGGATTTCACCCCAGCTGGCCACCCCATGGCAAACGAGGGCTACTTACACACTTGCCCTCATTTTGCTGGGAGCTCCCAGGTGTTGGCGTTTGGACGCTTCCTGCGCCACCTCCCTCTGGGGCTCGGGGTGGTGGGACGTGGGGACGGATGGGGGGTCGAGGGGGTGGCAGGGAACAGCCGTCCGCCCCAGCGCTGGCAGGGGTTAT
This sequence comes from Gavia stellata, assembly GCF_030936135.1. Taxonomy (NCBI): domain Eukaryota; kingdom Metazoa; phylum Chordata; class Aves; order Gaviiformes; family Gaviidae; genus Gavia; species Gavia stellata. The sequence continues at coordinate 19,895,083 of NC_082604.1, forward strand.
CGCACCGGGGCGGCATGGGATGATAACCAGAGCTCCCTCCTGTCGGCACCGTGGGGTGTGAGAGCGGGATGGGGACAGGGACGGTCCCCAAGGCCCCATCCATCGCCTTGGGGACGCCCTGGGATGGCGGGTGCCCACTCGCCGCCACCTCCCTGGCTGGCTTTGTTTTCACGGGGCCGCGTTCCCACCCGCCCAATATTCATGTGGGCCCCAACCCTCCCCGGGGGGCTGCTAATCCCCCCCGAAACGGCCAGGGGATTGTTGACCGAGCTGCCATATCCCTTGAACAAGCAAGTCTGGGCCCCGCAGCTGCTGCTGGATTAAGAGACACCCTTTCGCTGCCATAGCCCCCACACCAAAGCACCCGGCCCCCCGAGCATACCCAGCCCCCCATGCATGATGCTCAAGGGGGAGCAGCCGGCGGGAAGCCAAGGGGATGGCCGCTCCGGACGCTGCCGCAGGAAAGCTGACAGGTTTAGTGCGGCTCTCTCAGCACCCGAAATGCCTGATGTGCCGGGTCTGGCTTGTGTCAGTGGTGCCCAGGGAGGGGAGGCCGGGAGCGTGCCACCGTGCAGGGCTGAGCCCGGGGAGGGCACGTCTGCAGGGTGGCACCTGCACTGGCACCAGTGGCTCCCTGGTCCGTCCCCTTCCTGCTGCCACCAGCCATGGCACGGGCAGAGCTGTGCACGGCGATGGCAGAGGGCGAGGAGCAGCTCTCATGCTCCAGAATTGTGGGTCATCGGAATTAGATTAATTAGCGTGTGCTAATGGTAGCTAATTAGCACCTGCCCGCGCTGATGCAGAGCTTGCTAAACCAGGCACCTGCCCCCTGCCCTGCTGCCTCAGTTTACCCACCTGCAGCATGGGTGAGCCCAGCACCGGTCTCTCCATGATGCCAAGGGACATCAAACCAACAGGGAAATATCTTCACAAGGAGAGGGGACCAGCTGCCAGCTTGTTATTGGGGCTGGCCCCGCCAAGTGCCCCTGGCCGGGGCAGCCTCCAGCTATCTCGTTATCTCAAGAGCTTGTTCTGGGTCGGGGTGGACATGTCCACAGGCAGAAGTGGCTGTTGCTTGATGCCCAAGCCACCCTGCCCTGGGCACTGAGGGATGTCTCGGGGAGGGGGTGAGTAAATAAGAGTGGGAAGGGAAGAGCACCGTGGCTCTGCGCCGCTCCTGCTGTGGGGAGGGACGATGGGGCAGCCCTTTGTAGGGGTAGGCAGGCACCTATAGGTGCTATTCATATCCAGAGAGAATACAAAACACCTTTTGGCTCCACTGACAAGCCCCCAGAGCCCCACAGCAGCGTTCATCCCTGTTAAGTGCACAGGGCAGATAAAGGATCCTCAAGAGTCCCCTAGGAGCTGGCTGAGACGCTCGCTGTCTCCAGAGTGTGTTTTGGGGGGCAAGCACCCCGTCCCTCCCTCACAGGGACCCCCCGAGCCCCGCAGCAAGCCCCAGCAGTGGTGCTGTGCACCCACTGGGCTGCCTGGGGGGTCACGGGGTGTTAAGGGGAAAAGCCCTTTCCCGGTGCTGTGCCCACCCCAGCCACTCCTGGAGAGCCTCTGCCCGTAGGTGACAGGTTGCCTTTGCTGAGGACACCAGCTCGAGGGCGAGCCCTCCTCCCAAAGCAGCCGACACAATGGGATGACCCCCCAGTGCTGCAGGGATGTGCTGGGGGCTGTGGCCGGCAGCTCATCCCAGCTCCACGGGACCTGGAATGTTCCCCAGTGCCGGCATTTTGGAGCATTTTGGGGCCAACCTCATCTGGGCAAGGGGGTGGCGCACGGGGAAAGGCTACTTCAGAAATTGCAAACGCGGGCACAAGCTGTCCTGCCTTCAATGCAAGCGGCGAGTGTGAAGTTAAGAGATAAAGAGGGAATTAGGAGATAAAGTCTGCGTAATCCCAGTTGCTCTATGCAATTAAAATGAGCTTCACCCCGCTGTAATTGGATGGAAGCTGCCTGCCAGCGTCAGCGCAACCGGGAGCATCGGGCGAGCAGGCGCGGAGGATTCGCGGTGCCGAGCACGGAGACTTATCTCCCCGCCAGAAAAACCGAGAGGGCAGCGGCACAGAGAGCAGGAGTTAATGAGATGAAAGTGGAAAGCCTGGCACAAAGGATTAGCTCCCGACCGGCTCTGTTGCTGAAATCCCAAGGTTCCCTGGGAAGGCTTTCCTTGCACCATGGCTGCATCCTGCCTGGGCCCACTCAGCAGAGAAGGGATGTGCTTGGAGCAGCAAAATTTGTCTCTTCTTCACCGGTGTGACTCCTCAATGGGGACCAGGCTGTCCCAGCCACCAGCTCCCCCTGCTCTATCGCATCCCTGCCCCAGCGCCCAGTCCCCCTCCAGAAGGTCCTTGCACAAGACCATCCCTAACAGCATTTAGAGCTGCTGGTATGAAGCAGAAATAAAAAACCCCAAGTGCAGATTAAAAGGACACTGACGAAATGCCAGGAGAAGAATTACAGCCCTAATAAACCACCGCCTTCTTCTGGGGGTGGACGACAGGGGGGTTTACGAGGCCATTTAAACTTCACTGTCAGAAAGGTGTATTAAAGCCATAAAGGCCCCGTTGCCTCTCCTGTCCCCTGGATGCCGGAGCATGGCTGTGGTCATAAATCCACCTGCTCACAGCCCGGGGCAAGGGGCCCGAAGCCCCTTGTCCCTGGGAAACGCCGGGAGGAGCAGCAAGGCCTCCTTGGCCAGGGTCTTGGAGGGTGACGTCAGCCCTGGCGCGAGATAAATGCCGGCCGTGGGCCGGCAGTGCTGGCAGGGATGGGATTATCTCGGCGCGGAGGCAGGGACATGCCTCGTCCATCACCCACTGTCCGCCCGCTGGGAGCGTGTGAATGGGAACCCACACCCCCACTGCCGGGGCACCCTGTCCTCTGCCTGCCGCGTGGGCCCCAGGGGACAAGGGGACATGGGCTCGGACCGCAGCACGGCCACCGTCACGCTGTCAGGGACAGCCCCTGCTCCATACCAGCCCCCAGACGTGCTGTGCCACAGGTCCACCACCCAGGTCCTTGAGCCCGTGAGCCAGTGAGCCCCAGAGCAGGGGCTGGCGCGGGACGGGCTCTCCCCATCCCTCTGCCCAGCTCTCCCCCATCGCTGCGTGGTCCTGCAGGTTTGTTTGCACAGGGCTGATGATGCCAGCTCAAACACCTTGGTGCTCCTGCCCCGGTGCTCCTGCCCCAGGCTTGGCTCATCCTCCCGCTCCCCTTCCTGCAAGGCTTGGCTATGGATGGAAACACCCGCCACCTTCCCAGAGCTTTTTGCCTCCCATCGGTGGCTCCCGTGGGGTCCTCCTGTGACATGGTGTTGCGGGATGGGGATGGGGCCAGGGCCAGGGATGGGGACGGTGCTGGAAGGTGCTTTCTGGCACAAGCCACCCAGCACAGCCTGACTCACCGCCCCTGGGATGGGTCATGGTTTCAGCTTTGTCCTCCTGGGGCGCAGTCCCGGCTCCCCGCCTGGGTGATGATGGGGACAGTGGGATGGGGGAAACCGGCACCGAGGGAGGTGGCAGAGGCTGAACACCCAGGGGGGCAGTGGCACAGGACACCCTTCTCTGGGGCATGGGGCTGCTGAGGTGGCGGGGATGTGCTGGGGGTCAGCAGGGCTGGCTGGGGAGCCCCAAGAGCAGGCGGGACCCGATGGGGGATGAGGGTGGGTGACAGGCGCCTCTTCCCCCATGTGGGCTGGGAGCCGCTTGCCCCCCTCCACTGCCCCAGTTCGGGGGCCCTCGGCCCCTGTCGCTTCCCACGCTAGCTCATTAGTGAGTTCAGAGTGAGGAAACCCGTTAATGGCACGAAATGACTGCAGGCTGCAGGCGGTGGGGAGCGTGCGGGGAGCCGAGCCCAAACCCTCACGCAGAGCGGGGAATGCTGCTTTTTCCCTTCCCTTTGAACTTCCCCAGCTGCCCGGAGCTGTGGTTCCCCCGAGCACGGACTGGGGCAGCTGGGGCGGCGCGGCACAGCAGGGTGCAGAACCCGTACCCCCCACCCACCGCCGTACTGACCCCCTCACTGGGCTCAGCTCATCCACCCTGGCTTTGGGGCAGCGCCCGCGTTCAGGGCATCACTCTGGGGCGTCTGGCTCTTGCACCGGGATGGGTCATCGGAGTTTTGGTTTTGCTAGGCTCCCGGTCACGCCATCCCCCGGGGAAGGGGTGGGAAGGGGGTGCTGCCAGGGCCTGGCAAGCACCGGGCCGGCGGGCGAAGCGAGCGTGCGGGGAGGTGGCCCGCACACCCCCGTGACTCAGCCCGGCCCGGCGGAGGCAGAGGTGGGGTAGCGATACCGGAGCTAAAAAAAACCCGGCCGAGCGCCGGGGAGAGGAAATTTCTCATTAGCCAGAAATGTGTGGCTGAACCTGTCTGACACCCGGGCCCGGCGGTGATACGGTCTTCGAGGGAGATCAGAGCCGGAGCACGGGCAATACGGGGGGGGCTCAGCGGCCAGTTGGGCTGTGGCCGTGGAGGGGAGCGGGGAGTGTGGGGAAGGGGTCTCCCCATTTCCCCTGAGCGCTGCTCCAGGAGAAGCCAGATTTGGGCGGCAGGAGGGGCTGGGCGGGCAGCTGTGGACCCAGCTGTGGATTTCCCGCTGTGGACCCAGCCTTTCTCCAACACCAGACCACCACAGCAGGTAGAGGCATTGCCCTGGTCTTGTTTAATAACCCAAAGCTGCTTTTCGCCTCCCGGTCCGGTGTCGGGTTGAATTCTGCTCCTCGAACAAAGCAGGCAGGCGCAGGGTGATTAATGCGGGTGCGTTCGCTCGCGGGCTGCGTGCTGCCAAAGACGATGTCAGCTCCCAGGCATCCGGGGAAGAGCCGCCTCCTGCTCCCCAAGGCAGCCCCCCAGCCCCTGGCCCTTGGATCCCCTTCTTGGGAGCATCCCGGGCTGGCTGGCAGCTCCTGGCGCAGGGATGCTAGGCAGCGCTTGGGGTGGGTCTTGTCCTGCATGGTCCCTCTGTGGGGACACTCAGACCTGCTTGAGAGGGCAAGGACACGGCCCGGGCAGCAGTAGGCAGGGAGGACCGGCTGCGGCGACAGCCAAGGACAGGCGCTGCACCATGTGCAAGCCCCCCGCTAGCTACCAAAGGAGACTGGAAGGAAGGAGTGGGAAGCAAATGATTAAAACAATTTATTTTTTTTTTAATAAAAAAAAAAGCCCTGGGAAAAAGCCGCGTAGGGTCCTGGCACATGAACAGAGTCTGTAAGTGGTCTTAAAAATTACCAATAAATAATTTTAACGGGAAACAGAAGGAGCAGAGCTGGGGTGTTCGTGGGTGTCTTGCGGCTCCCTGCGAGCATGGGAAAACTCGTCGGGTCCCGACCCTCGCACCACAGGGACAGCCCCTTCCCGGGCTGTGGTGCGTCCCCGGCTCCGGCCACGAGGCAACGACCCGCCTGGCTGGTGTCCGTCCCGTCCCTGGCTGAGCACGGGTGCAGGATGCGGCCCCCGGCACGACCGCGCTGGCGATTCCTACGGGCACAGGATGGCAATGGGGATGAGGCATGGTGGGGACCATGGGGGGATGCCTGTGGCCCCGCGGCCCCGTGCCCTGGGCTGGTCTGCCGGGTGGTGGCCGTGCTGAGCTGTGCCGAGCCGTGATCCCTTCCAGCTGTGCTGGCCCCAGGCGGCTGACGGGGCTGAGGGATCCTCTCCCTGCCAAGTCGCCGAGGCGTCAGCCAAGAGTTAGCAGGGAAAACGCCAAGCAGCCGGCGAGCCGGCCAACTCATCATCCCAGCCTTCCTCCTCCTCCTCCTCTGCTGGGGAGATCCTCCCACCGTCCTGCCGGTGCCCTGAGCCCCCAGCCCACCCCAGCGGGGTCCCCCCTTAGCAGCCAGTGTGCCGTCACCCCAGCTGTGCCCCCGAGACCCCCCACCACTGCTCCCAGGGTGTCCCCCCGCCCCGTCCTGGCCCCTCCACCTGGGTCACGCGTCCCCTTCCTCTGGGCCTGTCTGGAAAGGGACGGTCCCCCCTTCCGAACTTTCCAGCTCTCTGCAGAGCAGGAACAATCGCAGCCTTTGTCTTCCCTTAATCTCCTGGTTAGGAATTAAAAGGGGGGAAAAGACCCAACAGCACAAAAGGCTCTTTTGCAGGAGCTGGGAGGGGGGAAGCGCAGGGTGCAGGCAGAGTGCAGGCAGTGTGCAGGCAGGGCTTGCCTTCCCCCCCACCGCAGCCTGGCCACCACGCTCACCAAGGGCCACCCCACGCTGTCCCCATCCCCACTGCCCCAGGATGTCCCCGCAGCACCGAGGGGTGGCGGCTCGGGGAGCATCACCTGCTCCCCCCACATCCCCCAAAGGTCCTCTCCCACCCTGCCCTGGGAGGTGGCAGGGAGCACCTTTGGGGAGGCTCGGGCTGGGCTTGCACCTGCACAGGGCCAAGTGCCTCCTGCTCACTGCCAAGGACCCACTTTTAGACAAACAAGTGCCCAAACACACCCGCGCCCACCCAGCACAGGGCTCCCTGCCATCCAGAGCCCCCAAGAACCACGCAGGCACTGCAGACCTCCATAAAATTCCTTAAATAATTTAATTGAAAAAACGTCTTTCTGTTAAAAAATATTTTTACAAACGCACGCTCGCATTAATTTCCCTTGCTGCTGTTTTTCACTGTTGCATTTGCTTTTTCACCATCAAACACAGCTTTCCCCCTATACATATCCGTATAAAAAGGGCCGTGGCAGGTACAGCACGTGAAGAGCCCCTGGGTGCAGCCCTGGGTGCAAACTGGGCAGCGTGGGGGGCCGAGGCTGGGGGGACACCCGGGGCTGGCTGCAGGGATGCTGCATCCTGCCCTGTGGGAGCAGGGTGGGCATGGAGAAGGCTGGGAGAAGGGTTTTGTTGTGGGATTGCTGTTTAAAATGAGTAGGCCCCCTCCAAAGCAAAGCCAGGCCAGGATGGAGTGTTGAGGTGGGGATGCTTGGGATGCACTGGGGCCGGTGGGACCCCAAACCTTGCAGCAGCAGGACTCTCGCAGCACCGGGGCTGGGAGAGCAAGGACGGCCGGGGCAGCCCCTGAGCCCCACAGCGCTTCCAGCTGGGGGGAGCTGGGAGGGTTAGCAAGCCCCAAATGGGCTCTGACATCTATTTGGCCACCTGCTCTTAAAAGCCTCCCAACACCGGGTTGCTTTGCCTGACCTGGGAGAGGGGGGGAGGTCTGCCCAGTGCTGCTGTTTGGGGTCCCACCGCGGCGGGAGCCAAGGAGCAACCAGGGTGGGGAGCAAGCCGGGGCAGGCAGGGCTGGGAAACGCCAGCGACACGGGGCTGCAGTGACCCCGGCAACCAGCATCCCTGATTCATCCCACGGAGGAGGGACGGTAGGATGTGGGGAGCCTGTTCCCCGACACAGGACCTGCTGCCAGCCGCCCTCCTGGCCTTGTTTACTGTTCCCTGGGGAGGAGGGCGAGGTTAATGAGAAACCCAAGGGCAGGCGAGTTCCAAGGAAAGGGGAAAAATAGCACCTGCTCAGCCAGCCCAGGGAGGATGGGAGGGGGGCCGAGTGCAGGGGGAGCGCAGGGGTGCACCCCCTTATTTTGGGGAGCACCTGCTTGCCTCTCTGTGCTGCCAGTAAAGCATCCCTGTAAGCGGGTCCAGTGAGGTCTACTGCAACCGAGGGAGCGTTAGGACCTGAAAACCCCCAGCATGAGCGATCTGGGTTCCCACTCAGCTACTTGGGAGCAACCCCCCCTGGGCTGAGGGCATGGGGACCCCCCAACCCTGCTCTCCCAGGGACAGGAGCCCCCAGGGAGGGTTACCTGGCTGCCTGCACTGGTGTGCTCCCACCTGGCTCAGGAGCGAGGCTGGTGATTCACGGTGCTGGTGGCTGTTTCAACACTTCTGCCCGGGGCTGGACTCTGCCTGGGGAGAGCAGAAGAGGACTGGTGGGCTGCAGAGAAGCCCTGGGGCTGCAGGGACCGGCTGGCAGTGGGATAAGCAGTGAGCGCAGCTGCTCCCCGCTCGGTTTTCACACACCGGCTTTGGCTCCCACAGTTCCAGCCTGACTTGACGAGGGGATGGGGAAATGATGAGCATCTCTGAGTGCATTAGATGGAGTTTCACGGCTGGGTCTGCCCTGGGACTCGTAACCTCCACCATATGCACCCCCACAGGGGAGCACACCAGGTCCCCAGGCACTGCAGGGTGGGTACAGTATCACTGCCTGGCCTGACCCTGCGGCAGCACCGGTGCCGAGGGGGACCCTGCGGGACCACCTGAATATGTGACAGCAAGAGAAGGGGGGAGCAGAAAGGGGCACAGAGCCAGCCTCGGGCCAGCCAGGAGGAGGAGGAGCAGCACCCCGGTGGGCAGCGAAGCCACAGGCAGCCGGGCCCATCCAGTGAGAGCACGATCGAGCAAAGGAAACTCCGGTAAAATTCTTATTGCCTTTATTCTGCCCATTGCCTCACACAGTCCTGCCGGCCAGCACACACCCACTCACGCATGCACACACTCACGCACACTCAGGCACGCTGGGAGTCTCTCCCTCAGCTTGGAGGAACCGGGCTGCAGTGAATCCTCAGGGAAAGGTGAGTGAGTCTTTTGGCAGCAATCACAGCGTGTCAGGAGCGGGGCGGCCATCCCGGCGGCACCCGCTCCTTCTGCATAAAAGGAGGCTGGGGGAGGCCGGGCCTCGGCCCCTGGCGCAGCCCCCGCCCCAGCCCCGCTCTCCAGCCCCTTGGGGGGAGCGCGGCTGCTGTCGGTCCGGGGGCAGAGGGTCCCTGTGCAAACGTGCTGATGGCCTCGCTCTGCAGTCCAGAGCAGGCCAGGAGAACCAAGAGGGTAAGAGATGCGGAGCCGGGCGCCTGGTCCCCCTCCCTCCCCTTTCTGCTCCCTCTTATTTTTTTTTAATATATATATTTTTTTTTCCTTTTTTTTTTTTTTTTTTTGCCTAACTCCCTGCATAGTAAATCTCACGGGGTTTGGGTTCTGGCGTGCAAAGCCAAGAAAGGGAGCGAAGCCTTCCCTTCGGACACGTTCCAGTGCAGACCCTCGGGCGGAGGGACCACCAGGGCTCGAGGAGAGGAGTGATTGTCTGGGGCCAATGGCCCCAGCCCTGTTGCTGGCTCGGCCTCCCCCGGCTGCTTCGACGCGGGGACCAGAATTGGGGAAGGCTTCGGACGTGTCTGACGGACTCAGCGGACGGGTCAACAGTCTGTGGCCTCGGGGAGGGATGAGAAGTGAGGACTTGGGGGGAAAACAGGGTGAAAAGAAATCCAAGAAGCAGAACAACTCTTCAAACCGATGAGCACCGAGACAGGGCGGGAAGCGGGATGTGCCATCTCTGTCCCATAATCCATCTTCAATATGAAGATGCGTTGCTGCCTCGCCGCTCCAGGACACGGGACGAAAAGCCGGGCTCCCTCTCGGCACGAGTGCCTCCGATCCAGGGAAGGGCAGCCCGTCCCGTCCCAGGCGACCGTCCGAGGCAGAGGAGCGCCATGTGAAGGGGGAAACGGGAAGCCGGGCTGCACCGCAAACTGAACCTGGTTGGCAGGTTCCCTTGGTCCGTTCCAATGCAGAGTCCCCTGTGGTCAAACCTGCACTGGGAGCGTCTGGTTCATCTGCAGCCTCATGTCCTGAATGCTGCTCAGGATCTTCTTCTGGTGCCCTGCTAGTGTCACCCCTATCCTCAGCAGGTCTCTGCAAGGAGAAGGTGAAGACTCAGCCCCCTGCCAGCAGCAATACCAGCACGTGGCCCTGCCCCACCTAGCTGCTGCCAAGGGACCCTACAGCCCTCTGCCACGCTCCAGTGTCCCTCTAACACCACAGGGGACTGGATGCTGAATCCCAGACCTTAACTCACTTGGGAAAACCCCATGCACAACTCAGCCCTCCACATCCTCAGGCAGGAGGAGCTGGCTGCTGGAGAGGTGAGGGACGAGGGACAATGTGCAGCAGCCCCAGCCCCAGCCTCCTCCCTCCTCCGCAAGCAGGGACTTACTCTGCAGTCATCTGCGCCACCAGGTCGAAGGAGGCAAAGCCGGCATTGACAAAGTTCTCCTTGTACCGTCCCATTTTGATGGCGTCCAGCCAGTCTCCCACAGTGGTGAAGGTGGTGTAATCCGGGACAGTGCGGTCCAGGAGCGGCTGGGAGATGCTAAAGGGCAAGAGAGCCACAGGTCACAGGGAGCAGGGGACAGAGAGGTGTAACTGGAAGCGGGGGAGATTTCTTATCCCTGCCCTCCAACATCTCTAGTCCCACCCACCCCAGCGTTCCCTGGGCTTGGGGGAAGTCCTGGCTGGAGGTGGGGATGCCACTGACCCAGACTGGACGCTGGCGATGACTTTCAGGCTGGCAGCGTTGCGGATGAGCTTGTCCAGCGTGTTGACAATCTGTGCAAACTTAGGCCGCAGGTTGCGGTCCCGCACCCAGCAGTCCAGCATCAGCTGATGCAACGCCGTGGGGCAGTCCATGGGGGGTGGCAGGCGGTAATCTTGCTCCACTGCATTGATCACCTGCGGAGAGACGTGCAGAGGCAGGCTGTGAGCCACCTGGGCTCCCACGGGCAGCCCGTAGCTCCCTGCTCCCCAGGGAGCACCTACATCTTGATTGGACATGTCCCAGTAGGGTCGCTCCCCGTAGGACATCACTTCCCACATGACGATGCCGTAGCTCCAGACGTCGCTGGCTGAAGTGAATTTGCGGTAGGCAATGGCTTCAGGAGCTGTCCATCTGATCGGGATCTTGCCCCCCTGCACGGATACATAGCTCCATTACTTAGCACGTACCTGAGGTGTCTCCCCCCACTCCCAGATCAGTGGATCCCCCACAAGAGTCCCATACCAGGGAGCTGGTGTAGGTGGGGTCAGCCGGGTCGTCCTCCAGAAAGCGAGAGAGCCCGAAGTCGGATACTTTGCAGACCAAGTTGCTGTTGACCAGGATGTTGCGGGCAGCCAGATCCCGGTGCACGTAGTTCATCTCCGAAAGGTACTTCATGCCAGCGGCGATGCCTCGCAGCATCCCCACCAGCTGGATGACCGTGAACTGCCCGTCGTTCAGCTGCCAGAGGAGAGATGAGAGGGGTTTGCAACACCCCAGACTGGGGAAGGATTCCAATGTGCTACCACCACCCTCCTCCTCCCTAGAGCCACTCCTCTTCTCCCACCCCACAATGCCTATGCACAGCTTAGCCCTGGGGATACCAGCATGGCAGCGCAGAGGGATGGAGAAGGAGGGCTCGGAGCTGCCACCCCCATGCACTGCAGCCCCCAGCCCAGGGCAGGAGGGGATGGATGCTCACCCGGAGGAAGGAGTCAAGTGCGCAGTTCTCCATGAACTCTGTGATGATCATGACGGGGCGGCTCTTGGTCACCACACCCTCCAGGTGGATGATGTTGGGGTGGTCGAACTGGCCCATGATGCTGGCCTCGCTCAGGAAGTCCCGCCGCTGCCGCTCTGTGTAGCCCACCTTCAGCGTCTTGATGGCGACGAAGATTTCGCGGCGGCCAGGCAGCTTCAGGCGCCCACGGCACACCTCGCCAAACTCCCCTGTGGTGGGGAAGGGACGGCACGGTGAGCCATGCGGCAAGGTGAGAGGTGGCAGTCTCAGCAGCTGCTGTGCCCAGCCCTGGGACTTACCTGCTCCAATGACCTCCTCGATTTTGACACAGGAGATGTCAATCTCTTTGGCGAATTCCCGGACGGCTTCGTTGGGGTCCTCGTAGGTGAAGGGGTCAATGTAGACCTTCATCCCAGGGGTAACTGCAAGGGCAGGGGAGTCATCACCAGGAGGGATCCAACATGGGTGACAGATGCCGAGCCAGCTTGGCTGGCTGTCAGCCCATCCCTCCTGGTCCCTGGCTAGCGAAGGCTGCCCCTTTGCTTGCGCACAAGGCAGGAATTGGGAGAGGGCAGGCAGAGCCCATTTGCTGCGCTCTCACACTCACCGTATTGCTGCAGCTTCTCTGTGTACTCTGGGTCCGTGCTGTTGCGTTGCTTCCTGCCCAAAGGAGACGAGAGGAGGTGTTCAGTAACCATCCCTTTCCTGATGAGGCAAAGACATCCACTGCCAGCTTCCAAATCCCAGCACAGACAGCCTATGCCAGAGAGCTGCCGCTCCGGCAGCCTGTGAGTAGAGCCATCCCTCCGCCCGAGGTGCAATGGGAGAAGATGGCCTATTTGTGCTGAGAGAGGATGGCAGGAGCCTGGGCAGAGCCCCAGCTGGTGCTGGGGAAGCAGAGATGCACAGTCCTCCCACAGGACCCATGCTCTGGTACCCATGTGCAGCAGGTCCAGTCTTTCACTCTCAGACTGGAGCTGCCAGAGGTCTACCCACAGGCAAGGGGGAAAGCTCTGGGGCAGCCACAAGCAACCCCCAAACCCAGCTCTGAACCCACCCTCCCTGCAAAGCCAGTACCTGAAGCAGACAATAGTGATGATCACCACAACAATGACAAATAGCAGCCCTGCAGTGGCCGAACCCACGATCAGAGGCAGCTCCTGGAAAGTCTTGCTGGTGGAGCCTGACGGAGGGAGAGGCAGGAATCAAAGTCAAGCTGGGGAAGGAGCACGTGCAGGGGGTCTGGGCAACAGAGGCAGCCCAGTCCTGGTACCTACCGTCTTCTGCAGTTGTCTGAAACTCCGTGGGGAGGCTGTATCGGCCGTACCCAGCCACTGTGCGTGCCCGGACCTGCACCATGTACCGAGCATTGGCCTTCAGCCCGTCCAGCCGCACTGAGTTCTTCTGGCTGGTGACCGTGTTGGCAATGCCATCGCTCTGGCCTTGCTGTAGGGGAGACATGTGGGTGTCACCTTGTGAAGCAATCCCCCCTGCACTATCTCTGCACGGACCCCTTTTGCCATGGTCCTGACAGCCAGCCAGAAGGGCTGGAGGTGGGAAAAGGCTGCTCTGCCTCCTGCTTTACCTTCTCCGAGTACTTGATCTCATAGTCAAGAATGATGCCGTTGGGTCTCTCCGGGGGAGTCCACGACAGTGTCATGCTGTTCCCGGTGCTGCTGTGCAGGTGCATCGTAGGCACGGCAGACGGGGCTAGGAAAGAGGGCAGGGGAAGAATGAGCCATCTGTGCCAGGCTCCCTCTTCCACCATCCTGCACTGGCATAGGGGACTCTCTGCCTGGGACCTGCTTGGATAACCTTGGTGGAAAGGCATGAAAAAGCTTGAGATGGGCCTCCCACAAGTCTCCGTAGGCAGATGAGATCTCAGCATCTTGCAGCTAAGGTGATAAGGGACACCAAGGGGAGCCTCAAAAATAGCACCAAGCTAATGGTTCACTCCACGCCTAGCTGCAAACTGGTCTGGGGAATGGCCCTGCCAGCCCAAACCATCGCTCCTTCCCCTCCTCCACCTGCCAGGACCTCCATGCTCCACCCCACCGACGAGACCCGTGAAATCAGATCAGAGCGCAGCGGCTGGAGATTTACCAGCACGCTGGAGCTGGGCCAGAGTGGGAGGAAGGAGGGAATGGCAGAACACTCGGCTGGCTGAGAAGGTTTGGGCTGGTGCTGAGCCTTCCCAGGCCCACAGGGAAGAAATCTCATTTCCTTCCTCCTCCCTTCGCAGCAGGCACAACATCTCTGGGGTAGGTCTAGGAGATCCAGAGCTCTCCGGAGCATCTGCCAACCCTGCCCTTCTCTGCTTGCACGCGTTCTGATCTCATCTCCTCCAGGGACACGCGTTAAACAGAGAGAATTTACCCAGGGGATTAGATGCAGGCACGGAGAGCCAGTAACGCGGCAGCACAAAGGACTGCAGCCTCCAAGGCTGTCAGCAAGAAATCCCCGCTCCATTCTGCAGCGGAGAGCCAACCCCCGCTCTCTGGCAGCTCCACTGACCTGCCTGGTTGGTGGTGATGTTGACAGAGGCGAAATGGGGAGGGTAAGGGCTCTTGTTGGAGATGCCATTCACAGCCTGGATCTCGAAGGTGTACTGGGTGTGGGCCATCAGGTTGCTGATGTAGATGCGACGCTCAGTGAGGCCGAGCTGGCGTGGCACGAACTCCACGTTGTCATCGCAGCGGGTGCACAGGCGCCGCTCCACACTGCACTTCTTGCAGATGACATTGTAGAGCAGGTCGTCCCGCCCGCCTGTGTCCTGTGGCTCGCTCCACTCCAGCACCAGCGACGTCTCGTTCACATTGGATATGACGCTGCGGGGGGCGGAGGGGATGCCTGCGGGGGGGAACGTGTGGGTCAGGGATGAGGTGCCCCCATGCTGGCTCACCTCTGGCTTGGGCATAGCACACTCCCCCTACACCCTGAGCAAAGCCCCCACTACCCGCACAACTCCCCTCGCCTCCCCTCCTTGCCCAGGGCAGGACTCACTGGTGCAGGCGCTGTCTGCGGGGTCCGTGTCTGCCCGGAAAAAGCCGTTTCGACACGTGCAAACAGTTGCTGCTCCGGAGGTGGTCCGGCTGTTGGGAGGGCAGGGAGAGCAAGGACCTTCCCCCTGCTTAGATTTGAAGGTTCCTGGGCCACATGCTGGAAGAAGAGACAACAGACCTGAGTTATAAAGCGCACCCAGAAAACATCCATGTTCCCCCCAAGGCTGGGCAGACCCTTCCTTGCTCACTGCCAAATCTCTGATCAGTGGCTTGAGGACTACAGGCCACCTACAAACCTTCCCATCGCCACCAGCCGTCCCCAGGGACACGGTGCCCCTGGCAGGGCAGAGCGGGCAAGAGTGGGCTGCTGGCATGGGGCAGGGGCAGCTGCCGGCACAGGCACAGCTCTGCCCAAGAGATGCTGTGCTCCGGCAGCAGACCCGGGGCAGCCAGAGATGGGAAGAGCCGGTCGCCAGCAGCTGTATGGGGATCAGGGCAGGTCCAGCCAAGAGAGCATGTCCCCAGTTTTGTTTCTTCATTACACTTCCCAAGGGTTTTGCACGCATTGGCTCCCCCTTCCCCAGCTGCTTTCCATGCCCAGCACCCTCCATAGGGTCAGTGATCCATTCTCTGGGGAAATAAGGCTGGGAAGGAAAGAACCCCTCAGCCCTGCCCGCAGCAGCCCCTGCAAGAGGCCTCTGCAGCCCCAAATGCAGCCACTCAGCCCCAAATCCTCTGCTTCAGGCTCTTCAGCCACTTCTCAGCCCCGGGGCGGTGGCACCTCCTGAGGCTGGCTCAAGTGGAGCGCCGAGAGAGATTAAAACATTCCTGCAGGTCCTTGGCTAAAGAGCTGCTTCAGCGTCGCTGCCACCTCCTACCCCCGCTTCCGATCAGGGTCCTTCAAGGAGCCACAAGTCCTGGGATCCGGCCCGGTTGGCACCGCAGGGCGTTTAGTCATAATGAGGGGCACATGAAAGGATTAACCACACTTGAGCCAAGGGGCAGAGCGGCCTCGGGAACCTGACCCACACCTCGAAATAGCCTGATTTATCGCAGTGCTGCTCCAAGGAAGCAGGTCCCGTGCTCTGCGTTTGCAGCTGACCAAAACGGTGAGAGACCTGCTGGCACCGGCTCTGCTTTGGCATCACCCCGTTTGCCACGGCTGGGGTGGCATCAGCACCGGTGGCCCTGGAGGAGGGTGCATCCTCCTCGCTCTGACGGGGTAAGGGCAGCTCCCGAGGGTGTGTAACCGTGCCGGCAGCCCTGTCCCACCTCCCACGCGTGTCGCACATCACCCTGTAAACAGGAGGTTTCCCGGTGCTTCACCTGGCTGCGGCAAGCGGAATTTTCCTGCTATGAGGCACCTCCTGACACCCTCTGTAGAAGTTTTCCGGCTGGTTGCAGCCCCACGTGTGGGGTGTGGAGTGCTGCTGAGTCACATGCTGCTGGGGCCACCCCGCAGGGACCCGCACACAGCTCCAGGGTGCCGTCCTAGCCCCCCACATTTGCCCTGGCACTGAGCGGCAGCAGCTCCAGGGGAGAAGCCCTGCTCCATCGCAGTGCCACCAGGCAGGGGGACGCACGAGCAGCTCCATCACGGGGGGAAGGCACCCTGCTGCCGAGGAGGGGACCTGTGGACTGCACGCTCTCCAGCCCCCCTGCCCGGATGAGCGGCAGGAGCTGCTTCCTGCTCCCAGGGTACGAGCCTTCTGGCAAGGAGACTCCTCTTCGGTCAGAACAGGACTGACCACATGGCTCGACTCGCTCCAGCTCCTTGACCTGAGTTCACTCAGCCTCTGGGCCTTCCCTTTGGAAAAGAAAGCTTAGCCCATCCCGACTGTGCAGGCTGGAGGGCAAAGGAGTGCACAGACCTGCTCCTCTGCGAGCGATGGAAGCCCCTGGCCAGCAGGTCCAGGGCTCCCGTCCCCCCAGCCCGGGCCACCCTCGCCACCACAAAATGCAAAGACGTGGACAGCAGATGCCCAGAGGTAGCGGAGGAGCAGCCTCGGCACAGGCAGGCCCACCCCAGCTGGAGTCCTGGGCGGTTCGAACTGGGTGGATGCAGATTCACACATAAGGAACCAGATTGCTGAGGAATGAGAGATGACTGAAACCTCTTGGACAGGAACGCTCTGGGCTCAGAAAGCTGCCAAACATGCTTCGGTTATGGACAGGAGCCCAGATCCATCAGGGACAAAACCCCCTGAAATAACAGGCTTGCTGGGGGGAGAACGAAGCTGGAGCGATCAGAGCTCCTATGAAGCCGACAGCCCAAGCACGCGTGGCAGCCGGGGACAGCGAGGTGCTCTGCAAAGGATGCAGGAGGGATGATGGCACTTGGCCTCCTGCACGCTCAGTGCCAGCCGGTGCCCAGTGGGTTATGGGCATGGGGGGGACAGTGACGTCCCACGCTCCTGGACTCAGGAGGAAAGGACAGGCAGAGCTGTCCTTGGGCAGCTGCCTGCCATCCCGCAGGAGTGCCCAGCGCAGACACACGGGGTGAGTGAAGGTAATTTCTTCGCACCCTCATACCACCCTGGCAGGAGGGGGACGAGCCACGTCCCAGCCCTGTTAAGCAGAGGAAGAGCAGGAGAGGGACTGAGGCCCAGATACACTCCAGTGTTTAAGTTTCCAACACCGCTTAATAAATCAGGGCATAAAGACCTCGGTGGCAGCGTGACAGCTCTCAGCCACTACATTTGAAGGCTGTAACGGAGCTGAAAGCTGATCCCAGGTCCCCAGTGGATAAGCCGCTGTGTCATCTCTTCTCTGCAAGAAACTGCCTGTACAACAACCACTGTCTTGGCCGGCACGCCAGGGAATGAGCCCAGGAGCTCTGGAGCGGGAACGTGACTCCATCCAGCCGGAGCCGGGGAGCTGGGCTCCCCTCTCCCCACCAAGAGGTTTGCATAAGCACTTTTCCTGCTGAAGTGTCCTCAAATAAAATAACAACCCAGAACCTCCGCACACAGATCACATCTCCTGGTGCCGGGCTGCGGTCACCTCTGGGGAGAACATGACAGTCACTGACAGCCACAGGTTAACAGGTCAGGGAACCGAAGCAGAGCTCCCAGGTCTGAAGAGGAGTCGCTGGTTTGATGGGAGGGAGACGCAGCCTGGCCTGACAGCAGGGATCGGCTGCGGAGGGTATTTATGTGGGGTGCAGGAGGGAGGGGCGCAGTAACGCAGCCCTGGGGCTGCTGCAAAATGGCCCCTGCACCCTCTACGGGGCATCGCACAGGCGGCACGGCACGGCATGGCACCCACCACCAGCCATCCGGCTGCTTCTGGCAGCCCCTCCGGGATTTTCAATAGTTGCCCACCTCCGGGGCCTGATCCTGCCTCGCAGAGCTGCAGCACAGGGCTGGGGGAAGAGGAGGGCACTCTTCCCAAATACAATCCCCACCGCGGTGAATAAAGTCCAAGGGAGGGAGCTGAAAAAACCACCCAAATAAAACCCTCCTGGCAGCAGCAGAGAGCAGTGACTCATCCCACAGGCAGCCTCCATTACTGCATGGGATGCGGGCAAGCAGCAACGAACCCCCGGTGCATCCCCAAAACTCTGGAGTCCCCTCCCTTGGGAAGGGTGGTGGTGGTGGGGAGGATAGTCCACGGCACGTCGGGGAATACCAGCCCTAAACTGTCCTGTTTCAGGTCTCGACTGCCTTCCTATCCACAGGATGCTGCTGCAGCCTGGGCAGCATCCTTCCAGCTATTTCTCTCCTTGTAGGACTGAAGCAGAACGCCTCACTTGAGCCTAGATAAATTAAACTGATCACATCCCTTTGTCCAGCAACCCTGTAATTTTTTTAAAGGCAGCAATCGAGTTTGCCTGGGACGATCTGTGCTTTATGAACCTGCACAGCTCGCTCCCTTCCCGCTTTCGTAAGCGGCTGCAGATGGATTAGAGCCGTGGAAGCAACAGCCTGGCTACAGCCGAGGCGGTAACTCTCTTTTTAAGTCTCTCTTAAAAAGGCACTTGATTTAAAAAAAAAAAAAAGAAAAAAAAATCACCCTTTGGGTGGAAATATTTCACATAGTGCCCAGGTCAAAGCTGCCTGCGAGTAATTTGCAGGGGCTTCCAGAGCAAAGCAGCGCAGCAGTGCAGCAGGCCGGTTTAACAGCCAGGCAGCTCCACAAGGGTTACTTGTAACATGGGCGAGGAAATCTCCCCACCTTCTTCTTTTTTTTTTTGTTTTTTAAAAAAGAAAAAAAAAAAAATTCAATAAGCCAAAGCTGCTTCTCGCGACCATGTTACAAGTAACCCATTGTGGAGCTGCCTGGCTGTAAACCGGCAGCTCTCCCCTGCCTGCACTGCTGCGCTGCCTTTGATCTGGAAGCCCAGGCAATTACTAGCAGGCAGTTTCACTTCCTGGGTTTCATGCAGCAAGCCCATGTTGCAATGCAAAGCTGCAAACAGTTGGCAAGTGCAATGCTTGCTTGGCATTTTTTTTTTTTTTTTAATTTGGGGTGATGTTTCCATTAGTCACTGATTGCAAGGAAAATTTATTTTTGTAAAAATCCAGATTTTGGCCCCAGCCTGACCTGCTATTGCCCACAGACTGTGCCCAAACAGACAGTACCTGGTGCCAGCAGAAAAGGGACATCAAAAAGGCCAAGAAACGGGTCTGGGAAGAGCGTGGCGTCACACTGCACATTGTCTCCCCAGGTGCTTTTATGGTTTGGGTGTCTGTTGACTGCACCACACAGCCTCAGGCCCCCTCCCGAGTGGGGCATAGGCTCTGGGGGCACCATGGCCCCTCTCCAGGACCCACTGAGGGCCATGCGAGGATGGGGCTCGCTGCGAGCCCCGGCATGGAGGCCAGCCAGACCCCCAACCTTTCTGTATCTGGGTGAAGCCAGCAACACAGGGGTGCAACACCTGGGGAATCCGGCATGGGGAGCACACGCCCAGGAGCATTTCGGGGAGGTGCTGCTCTGTGCTGGGAGCTGCTCAAAGGGAACTCCCACTGCCTGCCTGTGCAACATGGGGAGCACCTTGATACCAAATCCCCCAAACAGTTTGGGTGCTTGCAAACCAAAAGAAGCAGGGATGGGGGCTGCAGGACTTGGGGTGTGAGGGGGTGAAGGCAGCGTACCCCTCCCTGCGGAGGCACGTAGGAGCCTTCGTCCCCCTCCC
This sequence comes from Gavia stellata, assembly GCF_030936135.1. NCBI lineage: Eukaryota > Metazoa > Chordata > Aves > Gaviiformes > Gaviidae > Gavia > Gavia stellata. The sequence goes on from NC_082604.1 coordinate 19,914,518, forward strand.
TGGCCAGCAGCTCCTCTTCCTCCAGGGAGAGCTGCCTCTGCAGCTCTGCGTGGCGGAGAGCGTGTGGGAAGCAGCACAACCCCCAGAAGGGCCGTGTGCTAATTAAATAAAGATAATGAGGCTGAGAACGAGATGCCAAATCAATGCTGTGGCAACTCAGGACTAGAGCGCCAGATACCAGCCTGGCGTATCGCATTACAAAGCACGCCAAAGAAACTGCCTTCAGTCCGGCGGGATGAGCCCTCGGCTCCCGAGGGACGTGGATACAAGCTGCATTGTAACAGGTCTGAATGCGAGGTCTAATCCTGGCTCTGGATGGAGATAAAGAGGAGGAGGAGGAGATCTTCAAAGGCCACTGAAAGTCTGGGGAAAGGGGGAGATTTACAACAGGGCTTATCCCATCTAAGCAGTAACTGGGTATTGTTATTTATTAAAATGCCATCTGGCACTCCAGAACGCTCCTTGCCCGTGCGGTGAAGCCTCGGTGGTTCCCTGGGACGGGAGCGCCAAAACCCGAGCTCTGCGGGGCCGCATCCGCACCTCTCCCCAGGCGGCGGGGGCAAAGAGACTGTTCAGCAGTGCCGGAACAGGGTAAGGGAACATCCAGCCGAGAGCAGAAAAGGGAGCTGCAGCTCCAGCTTCTCCCAGCCTTTCTTCAGCTGTTTTCACTTAAAACACGCGATCATATGGCGGAAAATCTGATCCTCCAAGTGCAGCGCAACTTTCCCAGAGAAACGTGAGGACACCGCCACTTCTGCCCAGCGAGAGGGCAGGCTGCCGGATGGAGACGTGCCCATGGCTCAGTGCGGCTTCCCCGCACGCTGGAGAAGAAGCCGAGGGTTGGGGGGGGGAAATTAAAGGCGTTGGGAGAGCCACTGTGTGGGTCTCTGCCTGGCTGGGGGGATGTGGAGAGGGGACCTCGCCCCGGCTGCAGCAATGCCCTGAGTCGGACCCGAGGCGTGCTTGGTTCTGCCTCGGGCTGTCCCCCCAGATGCTGGCTGGAAGTGGTGTCACCTTGCACCCAAAGCCCACTCCCTGCTGGGAAAGAGCAAACACCCCGTACAGCGTAAGATCTCCCAGCCCAAGCAAGAACGAAACCAACTCCCCCAGGAATGGGGACCCCAGCACACACTTTTAAGCGTGGGCTCTTCACCCAGTGATGGATGCCTGGCACCGGTGTCCGTTTGCCCCAGGAGGAGCCAGATCAGCTGCTCACAAGAGTGACGCAGGGTTCCAGGGCCACAAGCAACCTGCCCCCAAAGTCGGGGCTGTGCTGGCACCAGTGGTGCTGGAGGCTCTGGTCCGCCAGCAGAGACGAGGCCCTGCGGAGGCCGAGCTCTCCCTGACCAGCCGCAGCGGCATGGCCAACAGCTACACTGCTCCCAAAGCCAGCGGAGAGGCTGGCCTGGCCCAAGCCCCATGTCACGGGCTGTCCCAAATCACATCGCCCCTGCCAAAGAGCAAAGGGCCGGTGCCAAGCATCCCATCATCGACAAGCACAAGGCATCCAGCACTGGGAGCCCAGCTGGTGTCCCGCTCCCTGTGCAATGCCTCCAGCCAAGGGGAGCGGCAGCCTTTCTGCCCTAAACCCCAGTCACCCCAGGGCAGGGTCCTGCATGCCGGACACAGCTCCAAAGGACAGAATCACCCTAAGGGAAAGCAACATCCATCCGGGCAGAGTTTTCCTTATCAACACGCCCAGCCTGAGGTGAAACAGCAACACCAAACCTGTCATGGGAGAGCACGGCAGCTGCAGGACCTGCACAGGGCTATCCTGCTGCCCAGCGTGGCTCTCGATTCCCAATATCTCCATGCGCAAGATGCTCTTCCCTCCCCTCCGAGCAGGGATGGGGAGCTCTGGCTCCCCTGCCTTCGTGCTGCTCCCCACCCCGCCTGCTGCAAGCCCTCAGCGCTGGCAGGGGGAGCGTGCATCCGCATGGCTTCTCCCGCAGCCAGCACAGCGGGGCCCTGCTCACCACCAGAGTTTCCGAATGCCTCTGCACAAGCAGCGTGAAATCACTCTTGCCAGGAACAACCACTCTCCCCAGCCAAGAGCACCGCAGGAGGGAGAGAGGGGAGACGCTGGACACGGCAGCAGGGGCGAGAGGGAGGTTTTGGTAATGCTCAGGGGCTTAAATGTGCTGAATCTCTGCTGAGGACTGTGCCTTGAGCCATGGCTCCTGGTAAGGAGATGCATCCCGCAGAGGATAGCACCGGCGGATGCTAACCAGCATGTCACAGCAGGCACCGCGCCAGTCTGGACCACGAAGGCTTTAAGGCTTCCAGATGCTGAGTCAAACTGCAGACCAGTCCTCTGAGATACCACCCTGCTCCCTCCTCAGGGAGCCTGCCCAGCTCCCAAGCCTCCGAAAACAGACCGAGCTCAACGCAAAACCACCTCCTCCGCATCAACACGTCTGCAGGGACAAGAGCCATGCTTGCTCCGCCACGCACGTACCTTGGCACTGGGTATCCTTCATGGTCGGCTCATATCCGGCAGCACATGTACACGCCCCCACAGGTACCATCCACTCGCCATCGCCGTTGCAGTACAGCTTCAGGGGTACAGACACCTCCACCGCGTTGGGGATGCAGGTGCCCGGCGCAATGACCAGAGAGGTGGGCTCAGCCCCCGTTAAAGTCTCCGGGAAGATAGCAAAGCCAGCAATGGTGTTGGAGCATTTCTTGTAGAAAGCCCGGACAGAGATGAGGGACATGCAGGCTCCCAGGTCTTGAAAGGCCAGGTAAAAGCCATTCTTGGAGAGAGGGCCAAAGCTGCGCACCTTGGTGTTCACACGGCCAGACTCCAGCTTGGAGAAGCTCTCATCTGGGGCAATTGTATCCACTTTGATATAGGGGTTCTCCATCCAGAAAGGGCTGTTTGCAGAGGCAGAATCTGTATCCGACTCGTAATAGAAGAGGTTGAAGGTCTCTTTGCAGGAGCCGGGGATGTTGGGGATGCTGTTGCAGTCCCGCACGGTGAACTTCAGCTCCACGTAGACGCGCTGGACGTCCTGGCGCTGGATGAACTTGGTGCGAAGCCAGTTGTTCTGGTTGGCCTCCCGCACGTTGCACACCTGGTACGTGCGGATGGGGTTCATGGCCTCATCGTAACCACTGACTTCTTCCCACTGTGAACGAGAGGGGAGTTGGTTAGACCCCCAGCCGGGGAGATCAGTGCCACAGACACATCATGAACGGCACGGGGTGGGGGGGACCGGGAAACAGTCAACAGGGAAGAGCAGCAGCTGCAACTCCACCCGTCCCAACCCTCCTGGTCATCAAGGTGACTAAGAGCAACCTGGGCCAGGGACCACGGCGCTCCTGCTCCGCCAACACAGAGTCAGAAGGAGATGGTTTCACGAGGAGAGAGAATAAGCACGGGAAGGAAGGGGGAAGATGCAGCCAGCTCTGCGAAAGCGCTGGCGAGCAGCCCCGATTCCCGTGGGGCCGGGGCCAGTCGTGCCCTTTGGAGGTCAGGACCGGGGCTGGCTCCAGACTTACCCCTGTCTCCGGATGAGTTGTCCATGCCAACTCAGAGGTCACCCACTTCGTGTCCATCAGGGTCTCTGGAGGGAGAGGGAGGAGAGAAAGAAGTAATTGGAGACGAAGGCCAAGATTAGAGGGAAAAAAAACAGGAGGAGAGGGGGAGAGGAGAGCCGAGGCTGACATTTCTGCGGAAAACAGCAACTTGGGGGGTGAGACGTGGTGGGAGGAGGGGGGAGCGGCGCAGACAGACTCCAGATTTCTCTTCTCCTGTCAGGAGAACAGGAAGAGCGAGGCGTCCCCGGAGAGCTGCGCTGGAGCAGGGAAGCGGCAGGACGAGGAGCCGACCAGGTGGCGAGGGGGGGACGGGGACGGGCTGCCACCCCCGGCCACCAGCGCCTCCCAGCCAGCACGGGGGGTGCCAGAGGAGGGAGACTGGGCGCCCCCCCATCTGCACCCTCCCCCTCCGCTTTGGCAGGGTGCGTATTTACTGTGGCTGGGGTTGAAAGGGCCCGTTCCCATGACAGGGCGGTGCGGGCCAGGCAGGTTTATCCAGAGGAGGAGGGACTGGCAGGCTGCTCTCCCAGAGACGCCCCACATCACTCATTTTACAAGAGGGGAGAAGAATTTGACCGTCTGGCCAACATTCCTGGAGCAGACTACAAGACAAACCACCCCGGCAGCATTCCCCAAACAGCCCCAGCCCCAGCCTTGGGGGAGCGAGACGCTTGTCTGGGAAGAGCTGCAATTGCAGGCAGCTGTCGCTAATCCCAGGCAGAGCTGTGCGGCTCCGCGCAAGCACCACGCACAAAAACTGGGAGCGAAACGCAAAAGGAGTACAACGACATGCTCTGGGGCCGGTGCCAATGACCGCTCTGTGGGCTGCTGGCTCTGTGACCACAGCTCCAGGGATGGCCCTGTAGGCTATTTGGAGAGGAGCAGGCACCCCTGGGGTCCTCTGGCCCCTCTCCTGCCCAGGGGGGTTTTCGGGCAAGGGGGTGCAGATGCCAGAGCTGGACAACAGCCCCCTGCAGACCCTGGCGTGCTCAGAGAGGCTCCTGCCCCAAGCAAGGCCCATGACCAGCTCCAAAATGCCTCCCTGATGAGGGCATCCCCCTCCCTAGCTGCAGGCATGACCCCATCCCAGACCCCACACAGCTCCCCAAAGGCTGTCCTTCCTTCCGTCAGTCCCTCAGCCCACCCAGCCCAGACGCGCAGGGCAGGGAGCCATGGCTCTCCATCCCCCAGAGCTGGCAGCGGGCTGGGAGCCGCTCGTTCTCGATGGCTGGGGCATAGGACGTGCCGGGACAGCTCGGCTGTGCCAGGCACCACGGCTCAGCCCCAGAAGCGAGGGGCAGTTTCAGCTTCTTTCCTTCCACCCCAGGAAAACCACAGGCTGACCCAGCCAGGGAGGAAGCGCGAAGGAGGAAGGAAATGTTCAGGCATCGCATGGTTTTGGATGAAACCTGGCTGGAGGTAAACCTTCCCCCCATGTCCCACCCCGGGGAGACCCGCCAGCAGCTCCTGAGCCAGCACCCACAGTCGGGCCAGGAGCGCGGGCTGCATGTGCCACTGCGGCACAGATAAACAAGCACATTCGGGGACACGTGGGCTCTCCGACCCGCCTCGCTGTTTGCTAGGATCCCAGCCCGTCTGGCGAGCCTGCCTCTTGCCCAGGCTGTGCGCATGCAGCAAACATAAACGCAGTCCCATCGCGGGCTGGTGGCACTGGCAGCGGACATGGCACTGGGGACAGAGTGAGGAAAACCCCGTATGGTGCCAGCTTCCCAGCTGGGAGAGGGTCAGGGGGGCAGCATCTACAGCAGGAAGGACAAACCAACACCAGCTCTTGTTTGCAAACAGGAGGAGTGCAGAGGTGGTTGTTGGGCAGTGGTTATTTGCTGTTTCTCAAAAACACAAATTAGGGACATCCTACAAAAGCAAAGGGAGAGAAGGAAGGAGCCCTCCACCAAGCAGGTAATGCAGGGGGACTCGTGATGAGTAAGTACACCAGGAGGGCCGGGGCACACGACGCACAGGACAGGGCTGGGCACCCTTAGGGCAGCCTCTGCCCGGTCCCAAGGCACTGCCTGCCCAGGGGATGCAGCAAACCACCATCCCTCTCCCCTCCCCTTTCCTTCCCCACAGCATCAGCTACTGATCGCGGCAGGGGCCCGAACGTGGCTCCACACAGCCACGAGACCTCTCTGAGAAACTGCTGTGCACCCCAGAGCCCTGAACCGGGGTGGCTCCCAGGGAAGGCAGCTGGTGCCCGACCATGGGGGAAGCAGGTTACAGAGTGGGGCCATCCACACCTCTCTGAGGGACGGACCCTGCGCTGGCTGCCCTAATAAGGGCACAACGGTGCCGCACGAGGGCCCAGGCACGCCGTGCTGGCGGCGGAGCAGAGCCAAGCACGCACTCGGCGCTGACAGTGCACCGGGCTGCCAAGTCCCGCACAGAGACCCCGCGTGGGTCCAGCCAGAGAAGGGCCCCACTCCTGGTGCAGGCAGCTGGGTGGGTGTTTCTGCAGGAGGGCTGGACCTGGCAGGAGGAATGGGGAAGGGGTGCCCTGCGTGCTCAGGGACGGGGCCAGGGTAGATGAGCAGCCGCGGTGGTGAGTCAGGCCAGGGAGATGGGGATCTGGGTGGCAGGGTGCGCCTGCGAGCGGAGTGGCACAAGGATCCCGCGGTCAGCCACGGCAGATCGGGGCTGGACCTGACCATGTGGGCATCCCTGATGCTAGGGTGGGAGGGGAGCTTTGCTCCCCAAACCTGCCCAGCGTGTGCGGGAACTCCCCTGCACGCCAGCACCCCCCATGCAGGCAGCTCTTGCCGTGCTGGCCCAGCCACAAGACAGACGGGCAGCCATCCCCTCCAGCAGCACCCTTCCCCACAAGTGCCAGCCTGGGGCAGACACAGCTTGGACAGGAGGCTCAGTGCCTGCATCCTAATTTGGCAGCATCTGCCACCTGACCGGCACAGGAGGGAAAAAAACCTGACAGAGCCAAACCGGCCGCTGGCACAAAAGCCACGTAAACTGCACAGAGAGAGCAGGGAGGGGAAATAATAAAATCACTGAGCAACTCAGCTAAAGGAAACAGGGCAAGCACAGAGGGCAGTGGGGGTTTCCTGCAGCCGCGGGAGCGAGCGGGGCCAGGTGGGGTCAGCAGAGCTCCCCAGCCCCTCGCAGCCCACCGCTGTGAAGGTCATGGGCGGACAGCCCCGTGGGCTGCTGCACTGCGTGGATCTGGGGCCAGCGGTGGCATGCTGAGCCGAGTCGGCTGCAGCTGAGCCGCAGAAACTCCTCTCTGCGCTTAAATCTGCTGCAGAGATCGCATGGCGGTCTGTCACCAAACCTGGGTCCTTTCTGCAGCAAACACTGGGGCACGCCAAGTGCTGGCCCCCATGAAAGGGACATGTGCTAGTGTCCAGGGCAGGGGAGATGGGCAAGCACCGGCTTTCAGCAGTTTGGGAGTAGCCAGCTGCTCTCTCCCTTCGTCACGTGGTGCCAGAGGTGGGCTTGGAGGCAGCACCAGGGGTTTCCCGGCTCAGTTCAGGTTTGCAGGTGCTTCGGAGGGACGTGAACGGCATCAAGGCTGGCCGAGCAGTGAGTCAAAGCCACCTCAATCCCACGCGCCACAGCAAAAGCCTGGTCCCATTAGTCAATGGGAAATTGGCTCCCCATTTCACCAGCTTGGGGAAGTCACCCTAAGGCTTGCTTTATCACTGTCTGCAGTGCTGGGGAGTTGTCCTCTCCTTACCTTCAGCTGGGCAAAGGCAAGGGATGCTGCAGGAGCCTCACTATGCTCCAGCAAGTGCAGCAGGCTATGGTCAACCCCACATAAAAGCAGGATTTCCACGGCAGAGTGGGATCCCAGGGCAGGGAAAGAGCCTCACTCCTCAGAGAGGACTCTGAGCATCGCTCTGGTTGCCTCCTCCCTGCCCTGCAAGTCTCCTTCCAAGTGCACTCCAAGCTGCAAAGACCAGGGGTCCCCTGCCAGCAGCCCTCCCATCATCTCCGCAGAGTCCCCAGCAGTTTGCTGGGTGTTTGAAGCCCTAGTGAGGACCCATCTGGAGCCGGGAACCTCTTCCTCCCCACGCAGGGGCTCAGGAATGCGGCGTGCGCGGTCTGAGGCCAGCAAAAACGTTTGAACTCCCCCCCTTAAGAGGCCCAGAGAGCCCGTCTCGCACTGCTGAGCGGCAGACGCGCGCGGCAGCGACGGCCGAGCCAGAAAACGGGGCAGAGGGGGATCAAAATTCTTTCAAGATGAAGCCGCTGGGGAAGACTCAATCGTCTCCACCAACCGGCTCCGATTTGAAAGCTCTCGCCTTTGAACATGGGGACCGCTGGCTTTTATCAGGATGTGCTGGCAAGGTAGGACGCCAGCTCCTTGCCCCAACGAGAAGGCAACTCGCTCAAGTCCAGAGCAACCTGAAAGAAGGCAAGGGAGGAAAGTTAGTAAAGACACCCACGCAGCCTTGCTGCAAACAGAGGAACCTGTTCTGCAACGTGCCCGTGCTCTCCCAGAGCCATGCACACCACGGCACTGTGTCTGCAGCAGCCTGGTGTGGGGCGAGTGGCCCGGCCCAGCCCACGCCAGGCTCCTGTAGACAGCATCAATGGCTGGGCCATTTACCCCAGGACATGGCTTGGCTTCCACTGCGGTGGCTGCTCACGGTGGTGCCAGATGCCTCTCCCCCTCACCGCTGTGCAGTGTTCCTCTGGAAGGAAAAGCAGCTTATTTAGGGATGTACTTTCAATCTCTGCCTGCTAGTCAAAAAGCCACCAAAAGGGGCATCTCCCTGCATATTTTAATTTCCTCCTCGGTTTTGAAGACAATTACTACAGGAGCAAGCGGCCTTGCGTGCTCCCCATTCAAGCACCTATCGGTACAATTAATCCCTGCACCGTTCTGAGCAGCGGCACAAAGGGCCTTTGGTGTAAGGTCCTTTATCTGGGAACAAAGAGCTGCCTGTGGGAGAGAACCTGAGGTTGCACTTTTCCCGCTGACGAGCGTTTCGTGTACACAAAAGCTGAGCCACACAGAGCGCCCTGCGTGCATGTCAGGTCTGGGAGACCCCGCAACACGTTTTCCAGGAGCGTGTTGTCCACCCGGATCTCTCCTCCTCCTCTGAGAGGGTCCTTCCCCCTCTGACCCCAGCTAAACCCCGTGGCTGCCCTCCTCCCGGGCAGGGGACGGCCCTGCTCCGAGGCCAAGGGACTTGCACACGCTGCCTGCAAGGGGAAAGGACTCCTGTCCCGCTCAGCCCAAGGCAGAGCACGTGCTCCGTGGATGGGGCAGGCTGCGGACGGCAGCTTCGGAGCCATCGTGCTGGGAGGTTTCAGAACTCGGTAGCCCCTCGTGCCCTAGCCGCACTGTGGGGAAGGGCAGGCTCTTGCCGAGATCCAGGAGAGCAGCGAGGAAGACTGCAGCCAGGGATTGAGGCAGGCAGCAGGCAGGGCACCCACAGGGCTGGCAGCACCCAGGGTGGGCCGGGGGCACCCATGGTGAAGGTGCCAGGGGCACCCATGGTGAAGGTGCCAGGCATGGTGTTCCAGAGCCTGGCGAAGGTGCCGGCAGACGCTGTCTGCCAGCTCCCTCTGCAGGGATGGGGCTGGCAGCACTGCCGGCACACGGCACAGCCCACGCGCCCCGGGTCTCCCAGGGGAATCCCGTCTCTCCCAGGGACCCCTCCCGCATGCCTGGCCGCCTGAGCGTCCGGCACAAGGCCGGGGGACGGTGCAGGGTCCCACCCTCGCCCTCCCCAGCAGTCGGGCCGGGCAGGCCAGGGGCGGTGCGGTTCAGCCCAAGGGAAGGGCTGGAGCGCTCCCTATCACCGCCCACGCTGGGAACCCGTCCTTACGCCGAGCAGAGCGCCTGCTGCTCCCCAGCGCCGAGGGGGGAGACGTGGGGCTGCCATGGGAGCCGGCCCCCCACCCCATCCCTCTCTGGGGAGACACGGGGGTTCGGACTGCCCATGCCCACTAACACGCATTTGCCCCAGGTCCGGGGAGAGCGGATGGCTTGCCAACGAACTGGGAACAAAGGGAAGAGAGGAGGGGGAAAAAAAAAACCGAAAAAAAATGGGGCCTGTATCACAGCTGTGGCCCTTCGTGCCAAGGGCGTTTGGCCCATCATCAAAGAGGATCGGATTTGCTGAGGCAAATGATGACACATCCACTTCAAGCGGGGCAGGTTCTGCCTGCTGCTGGAGGCGAGCCACCGGAGTGAAGAAGTACTGTGGGCACTTAATAATAGACTCATTATTTCTGCATTATGGCAGGGCCCAGAGGCCCCAACTGAGATTAAGGCCCCTTTGTACGCACCACACACGCACGCACAAGGGCAGGCAGTCCCTGCCCCAGAGAGCCTGGCTGAGGATGGGCACCATTGCCGGTCCCGGCACCATTGCCGGTCCCGGCCCTGCTGGCACTATGGTTAAGCTCACAGCAGAACCCAAGATGCCAATTCCAAGGATGCTCCAAGGATGCATCCTCCATTTCCCAATCCTGCACCGGGGTATAAAAAAGCTCACACGGGGAGACGGCCCCATGGCTCCAAGCCATTGGCCGACTGCATCTCCCTCACAGTCCCCCCATCCGACCCCAATGCCCTGCACCTTCTGGATGGGCCAGATCCAGCTCCTGGATGACTGGGAGCTGCCTGGCACGCGGGACAGAGGGGGACGGGAGTGCTCCCTCCCTTCAGCCCTGCCCCGTCGCCCACCCGCCGGCTGCTAACTGGCTGAAGAGGGTTTTCCGGCCGCGTGCTCCTCGCCAGGAGCTGTTTCCTGACGGCCGCGAGACAGACTGAAGCATGTGAGAGAGGACAGGTGCCAGCTCTGCTAGAAGCAGATCAAGTGGCAGCACCCAGGATGCGGGGAGGGATGGGCGTTTGTTTCCTCCCGGTCACGCACCGGGTCAAGCCGGGGAGGGCAGATTTCTGCCATTTTGCAAGCAGGGCCACGCCACACCAGGCTCCAGCGCCCACTGACACCCACGCTGCTGTGCACCCCCTCCAAAGCACAGTACTTGAAGCCCGGGGCTTTTGCAGGATGGCAGGCTCCTGCCCTGCAATTGCACACCAAGGACACGTGCAGCCTGCTGCCCGAGCCCTGCCAGGTCCCGCTGCCAGGCCCCGGTCCCGCAGAAAGGCCGTACTGACTCCGGGAGAGGATGCGAGCCAGCTGCCCGAGTCCAGCCCTGCACTGCAATTACTGTTCTATTAATACTGCGGGGATTTCGGATGTCAGAGCCCTGTGTGCCACGCCGGGGTCAGCTCGGCCAGGGAAGAGCTGCCATCCCTGCCCACGTGGTGGATGTGCCCCGGCGCTTGCTGCTTCAACTCGGCTAGGGGGAAAAGCTGCTTTTGCTCTGCCAGGCTGCAGGCAAGGGTAATGGACAGACCCCACAGACAGCCTCTCAGCCCTGCCTGCTGCCAGACACTCTTCCAGCCTTAAAACGACTGCTGCTCACTCGGGATGGGCATGTCCCTGCCTGGCCCAGGGGAAAAGGCTGCCCACTGCAGCTCCCTGCCATGGGGACAACGTGACCAGCTGGACCGGGCGGGTAGGAACTCTACGGCCAGCAGGCAGGAGAGATTTATAGGTCGCCATCCCCAGCAGGAATGGCCATGCAGCCGCCCTCCGCTGCCACAGAAATAACTCATCCGATCGGGAGATGCCAGACCTGTTCGAGCTGCGAATGCCATCAACTAGGAAGTAGGCAGCAAATCGGCCCGCAAAGCTGCCTTTGTTTACAGGGCCTGCTATGATGGGGACGCTCCTGCCACCTCCACCTCCCTCTGCGGCCCCATCGCCCTGTGGATGTGGCTTCAAGGGACGGGTGTTCCCATGGGGCCACCGGGCCAAGCCAGGCTGGTGCGGGTGGACGAAGAGCCCTGAAGTCCCGGGTGGAAGGAAGAGAATGCGGTCGGTGGTGCAGGCCTGCCTCCGCAGGGCAACTGTTAGCGGCAGGCTGAGGTCCAAAAGGCCCCTCTCCCCCCTCCAGCTCCATTTTTTTCCAGGTTGTACTTTTGGAAAGAGCCCAGGGAAGGAGTAATGATATTTTAAAAAAAGAAAAAAAGAACAACCCACCCCCTCCCCAAAAAAAGTTACTTGCTGCACATCCAAAGGTTCACCCCACAGACGGGGCGGCTCGGCTGCCAAGCTCCATCCCATCCCGGCAGCGCGGAGCAGGAATTTCTGCCAAGATCTCCCTCCTCTCTCCTGCCTGGGGCAGTTCCCCAAATCTCTGTGCTGCTCTCCACTCGCTTCCTCGGCTCTCCTCGAGCACCAAGCCCATCTGGAACTGCTTAAACCCAAATATCCCCCCCCTTCCCCACCCCCAAAGTCAGATTCTTCCAGAGTTAAAACAAGCACAGAGTCAGGAGGGGGTGCCGGGCCGGGCTGACTTGTTCCTTCATTTCAGTTTAATTTCTGGGGAACTAGAATAAATCTGTTCCTGGCAATCGTTCAAGCCCTGCACATTTTTCTCATTAATAAAAAAAGGCCTTGGATTGCACGCCGCGTGTGCGTGCGCGCCTGCCGAGCGCTCCCCCCCCCAACCCGCTCGCCCCGCAGGGTCCCTCCTGCGCCCCAGCCCTTGCCGGGCAGACGGCTGAGCACCCAAGGGACAGGCAGGACCAGCCGGGGGGGGAGGCCAGTGTCCCCTCCCCGGGAGAGGGACGGGTTTCAGCAGCCCTGTTCGACAGCTACACCTCGGAGAGGAACAGGGAGGCCCAAGTCCCCCCGCAGCTGCCACAGGGCAGGAAAGCCCTGAGGGAGGGCTTCCCTGGGAGAGGCGAGGGACCTGGGGAGGGGGTGTCCCTGCTGCCTCCCCCCCCTCCAGCATCACAACCCCCCCATGGGGCCCTCGGGGCATTCCTGGGGAGGGGGCCAGGAAACAGGTGTTTGTCAACAGCTTCTGCCACATGTGTGAGAAACACCAGGCCCTGGTGCGGAGCTTAGCGACGGGCAAAAATAAAATAAGACCCCCACAGCAATCCCCCCCCCCCAGCCCGGAACCCTCGGCCGGCACGCGCTGGCACGCGCACAGAGAGTGGCCATGGGGCCAGCGCTCAGCCCTGCTGCCGTGCTCCTGCCTCTTCCCAAGATGGCTCCCTTTCCTCCTCAGAGGGGCGGCCATGCGAAGCCAGCTCTGGGCTCGCTCCCTCGTGCCTCAGGGAGCAGGGGCCGGTGGGCTCGGCTGCGCTGAGGGGAAAGCGGGCGTCGGGGGAAGGCTGCAGCCCCTCTGGAAATGGCAGCCCTGCGGGAAGGGGACACAGCCCTGCTCCCGAGCTCGGCCCCACAAGGCCTCGATGGCTGCGCTGAGGGTAGGCAATGCCGAAGCCCAAGCACAGGAGGACGAGGCCTCACCAAAGCGCCAAGCCTGGCCCTGCGCCGGCAGGCTGCCCGCCTGCCCTACAAAATGGCTCCCGTCATGCCCCGGGCTCCCCACGGGGTCTGCACGGGGTTTGGCTCCATGAGGGGACAGTCCGCGCCCCGCCCCAGCCTGAGCACAAGACTGATTTTTGAGCAACAACAAAAAAAAGCCACAACAAAAAAAGAACACTCGAATTCAAATGGGACCGTCCCAGCCAGGCAGGAGTGCCGCTGCAAAAGGTTGCCTGGCTTTCAAGATGGCAGCTCGTCCCCTGGGGTGCAGGGGCACGCTTGGTTCCCCGCAAGGGGCTTCACAGCCATGGAGGGACACCCCCATCCCCACCATCCCCCAAATGCTTTGCTTGGGAACGCGCCTGCTCCAGAAGCGACACCAACTTGTTACGGCTTCAACCCTGGGGAAGCACGGGGCGATGGCAGCCACCGGTTCTACCGCAGCCCATGGGGACAGAACCCCTTTCCCGGGGGGGGGGGGGGGAGGCAGACCTCGGGGGGAGGCTGGCACCCACCCTGCCGCCTCTGCCAGCCGGGAACAGGGATCCCGACCCCGGGGCCGCCTCGGCACCCTTCCCCCAGCACGGCTCCCAGGCGGAGACGCTTAATCCCGACAAACCAGTTTGACTCAGCACAACAGGAACAGCTACAATTTTAAAAACATGCAAGTCTGTGATTCAGATTGCTCGGGCTGTTTTAATTAAAACACCAAGCTCCCCTGCTCCAGTGGCAGCAGCAAACGGCTCACGGAAAGAAAATGCAACAAACTGGTTTCCCCAAATATCTCTTGCAGTAAGTCATCACAACAAAACACGGAGTTTCGGTTCGTTCCTTAAAAACCAGAGGCCGCTATTCCCAATCGCGCAGGCTGGCTGGGCACGGCCCCGCAGCCGCAGCCTCGCCGGCTGAGCCGCACACTGGGGGAGAAACATGGGGCTGCAAACGGACTTCGGTGCTGCAAGTTTTCCCTCTCCCCAGCTCTCCGCATGCTTCACTTGACACAAAGGAAAGTCCTTCTCCTCCCGCCTCCGGCGGGCGGACAGGGCAGGCTTCCTCAAGCGGAGCTTTTGGTGAGGAACGGGAGATTTAATGAATCCAGCGAGCACTGCGGAGCCCCACAACCCGTTTTCCCTCACAGCCCTACCCCGAGCATCCATAAAACAGCAGGGCTAACTTCCCCCCATTGCCCCGCAGAGAAACGTACCATTTCAGTGAAAAGTAATCAGAAAGCAAATCTCCCTGGCAAGAAAATACCTGGCACTTCCAGTACAGGGGTCAATTAAGCAGGGGTTTGCTGGTGCAGACAGGAGCATGGTCAGCCTGCCTAACACCCAGCGGGGGTCTGGGAGCCATGAATGGGCACAACGGAGATGAGGAAAAGCCCCCCTAGAAATCCTCCTGCTTCAGGGGAATTTGGTTATTTCACTAGAGCCCGAGTCGGCTCGCGGCTACGCACAGCAATGCAATGCTTCTGCATGGGGGTTTGTGGGGGTGCACGCGGGAAACCCCAACTTTAAACGCAGTCTCATGCCCAGGGAGGCTGCTTGGGGCTGGAGCTGCCCGGCAGAGCGGCTCCTCCGAAGAGTAGACCCCAGTCCCAGCCCACCCACACCCCCAGGGCGACAGGTAGAGCGAGCCTGCGGCTGTCCACACTCCCTAGGGCCAGGGCGTTCTGAAGCCTGGGGTTTTATCCCCGGACGGTGGGCAAGGGCCTTGAACGCAGCACTCTCCGCACACCATTTCACCGCGTCCACTCCCCGCAGAGCCTCTGCTCCCACAGCCCCGCCGAGACAAACTCCTCAGCTCCAACCCCTGCGCCGGAGAAAGGATCCGCTGTTGCCCCCGGATAGAGCATTCCTTCTGCAGCCGGCCCAGGGACTGCTGAACCGGAGAAGAAAAACACATTGTGACTTCAAACAGACTCAGCGCACTTACAGGATCTGGAGAGAAACCATTTTCTCCTCGGCAGCACAAAGCCCTCACTGAGCTGCTGCCGAGCGCAGCTTTTCCCCTCCACCCCCGTGGGGCCTTGTAAAGAAACCCAACTCCCCGCCATCCCCCCGGGAACGGGCAGCGCCGTCCAGCCCCGGAGGCCCCTGCCCTCCCAGCCAGGCACCGGCCGCAAGCCCAGCCCGTTGTCCCCTCAGAGGGGACAGCAAGGTGGCCGGGTCTGGGGACCGCTCACTGCCGTTGCTGTCTGCAGGACGTGCATGCAGATTTATGGCCACGCCAGATTTATGATCAGCACTAAAATATCCGAACGAACATGCATGCTAGATTTACAGTAACCGCCCGAATGCGCCGGTCCCCGTCAGGAAGCAGCGTCGTGAGCGGCCAGAAATGCCCAGCGCAGCAGAAGCGCGGGAGCTCGCTGACCTCGACGCGAGCAACGGCTTCCTACCGCTGGGCAAGGCAGAAACCTCTCCCGGCCCAGCTGCAACTTTCCCTCCAGCTCGGACAAGAGCGAAGGGGAAAGAAAAAAAAATAAAAAGAAAATCCCAGGGGAATCAGGGTCATCCCCAAAGATGCTGGGCAGCTGCCAGCCAGCCCCGAAGCGGTCCCATGGGGCTGGCACCCAGCTGGGCCCTGACCTCCTCGGTGGCGTGTTCGGCCCCTGACCCCTCCGCACGCTCGGGAAGCTGAGAAAACCCAGCGACTCCTCAGCAGTAGCTGTTTATTTTCTCTCCTTCCAGCTCTTCACACCGTTCCATCCCCGGCTGGCAGCAGGGGAGAGGCCGGGGCTCCCTGCCTCCCCGGGGGCTGGCAGGACAGTCCCCGGGCCATGCACGCCGGTGCCGCCAGCCCCCACGCCGGCTTTCCTTCCAAACTGCCGATGGGAAGCGGGTTGCAAGGGGCTGCCCGCAGGCGTGGGGCCCCGCCAGGCTCCCTGCCCGCAACTTTATCCTCCTGCACCTCTCCAGCAGGGAGGGCTCCCCAGGGCTCTGCCCGGCGCGGCGGTCCCCGGGCCGGCGCTGGGGAGCCTCCGTCCCACGGGGGCTGGGTGTAGGCAGGCTGCTCCCTTCCCCTCCTGCCGCGGGGCTCCCGCTCAGCCCGGAGCTCACGGACCGAGCAGGCCCACAGCTCCGTTTCCTACGGCGTACAAAGGAGGATGATTTTTTATTTTTTCCCTTTTAAAGGAAAAAAAAAAATACCGCAGGGAGGGAGGGTGAAAAGAAACACGGGCAACAAGCACCCCCCCAAACTTTCTACAAAGCCCAAAGCCGGAGGAAACGTGTCCCCCCAACAAACCGCAGCGGGGAAGGGCTCCTGCCCCCGGTTCCCCCCCGGTGCCGCAGCCCAAACCCCGCACCGCGGGGCGACGGCAGCAGAAGCCCGAGCACACAAAAGCCCCCGCCGCCCCCCGCCCGGGCGGAGGCACCGGCAGCTCCTCTCCGCCCGGGGTTTCTCCCTTCCCTCCTTCCCCAGCCCCCTCCCGCCGCTCCGGCAGCGGGTTCGGTTATCGGACACCGGAGCCCCGCCGCCCCCGGCGCTCCCGGACGGGGCCGCGCACACTTTGCGCCGAGACAAAAACCCGACCGGGCCCCCTCCTCCTCCTCCCCGGTGCGACCCGCCTCGCCTGCCCCGGGACCCCCCGGTCCCCCAGCGGGGCCAGGAGCCGCTTTTCTCGCTCAAAGCCCGGGGGGCGACGGCGCTGCCCCGCGGACCGGGATTCACCCTCCGAGGGGGGAGAAAATTAACTCTCCTTTTATCCCCAACTCCACCGGAGCGCGGGGGGCTGCCCTCCTCCCCGCTTTCTCTCCCCCGCCCGCGGGGGCGGGCGAGCCGCGGAACGCAGCCCCACTCGGGGACGGATGCGGCACGCGTGGCCACTCGCCCCGGCGGTCCCACGCCGGAGCCTCGGGGGTTAAGGCGGCGGGCGCGGCGAGCCCTGCCGGGGAAGGGATGGAGCCGGACACGGCACACGGACACTCCTCCGGCGGCCCCACCAGTTCTGGCACGCCGCGAGCTTCCACTGAAAGAAATATTAATTTTCCAGCCCTCTCGGTCGTGGCGAAAAGCCTCGGAACGTGAACCCAGTATCCAACGAGGCGCCGCTCCCTGCCAGCAGCCGCCGCGCCTCGGCCGCGCCGGGCTCGGTTCCACGGGGCGTTGACTCTGAAACCTACTGAGGGCGGCTAAGCGCTGGGACCGGGGCTGGGGCGCGCTGCGGCGACGAGCTCCCCGCGGGGACAACCGAGTGTCCGCGGCGCGAACAGTCGAGCCAAGCCGAGCCGGCGGCGGACGCCGACGAGGCCCGGTGGGCCGGGGACACCCTGGAAGGTGCGTGCGTGTGTGTGTGCGCGGTCGCACGGGCCCCGGTGCGGCGGGCGGGCACGCCCGCCCGGTACTCACCCTCCAGAGCGCGGCGGCCGCCGGGGAGCAGTAGGAGCAGCAGGAGGGGGAGCAGTGGCGGCGGCGGCGGGGAGGCCCCCGGGCGGGCCGCGGCCATGGCGGGGGGCGGTGCGGGCGGCCCCGCCGGGCAGTCCCGAGCTCGGCGCCACGCGCGGCTCCTCTTGCCGCCGCACCACGCTCGCGCTCTGGCGCCGCCGCCGCCGCTGCCGCCGCTGAGCCGCGCGGGGCGGGGCCGGCCCGCCAATCAGCTCGCCCCTGGCAACCCGGCGGCCCTGGCGACGGCGAGCGCGGCGTCCATTGGGCGGCGGTGGGACGAGGGGCGGAGCCTCCGCGGAAAGATGAATTGGAGGGGGCGGGCGCTGGCCGGCGCGCCCCCTGTGGCTCCGCCCCCCGGCGCGGGAGGCGCAGGGCGGGGAGCGCGCCCCACCCAGCGGCCGCCCGCGGAACTGGGCTCTTAAAGGGGCCGAGCTCCCGCCCCGCAGCCCCAGGCCCGCCCTGCCCTGCCCCCCACCGGGTGGGTGCGTGAGCCTGTTAATGCGTGTGTGGACGGGCCCATGTGTGCCCCACCACTGGCAGCCTGGTTTACCTGTGCCACCCCTTGCTGTCCCATCCTCTACAGTCCCATCCCATAATCTCATGCATCCCACCCGGTCCCAGCCCATCCCATGCATCCCAGCCCATCCCACTCCACCCATCCCATCCTGTCCCATCGCATCACAGCTCACCGCTTCCCATCCTGTCCCTACCACACCATGATTCCCACCCCAGTGACAGCGCTGAGTGCTGGGATCCTGGCCAGGGTGACACCACACAGAGAGCACCCTGCAGTGACTCCCCCAGCACCCCCTTCCCCCACTCTCAGCGTGCCTTCCCCACCAGACTCCTCGTGGGAGATGGTGCTGGCTACCATGCGCACAGCCATGGCCTCCAGCCTGTGAGAGCCTCAGTCTTCTCCCCGTTCTCTCCCTGCATTGCCATGGAGAGGTTTTGGGACCCTGTGTGGGCCAGGCTCTGCTCCCTCGGCATGGTGCACCCACACTGTCCCTGTGGCTGGAGCAGGCACTGCCACATCCTTCAGGACAGACACATCCCCGCAGTGCCTGGCACAGGACATGGGCTGCGACCTGTCCTGGCCCTCCATGCCGCACCACAAATCTCCTCCTCGGACTCCTGGGGAGGCCGGGCCTTGGCTGAGGGCTGAGCAAAATCCCCTGAGTCACTGATTTTGGGGCATTTTGATGCCCCTTGTCCCCAGGGTTGCCGGGAGCTCCATCAGATCCGGAGTAGTGGGGTGCATGGCTGGGCGCGTCGCCCCGGGCAGCCTTGCCCCCGTGGCACAGCCATCTGGGCTGCCCCCGCCGCAGCCGCCTGCCATCTGCAAGCGGCACCTCGCCGCAGCGCTCCCCGCCCCAGAAACCTGCCCCAGAAACTCCCTCGCTATGCAGCCCCGGCCCTGGCCCTGCGCCGGTGCAGCGGGGTGGCTGCGGGCCCACACTCCCGGCCACCTTCCCTGCGGGTCCTGGCAGGAGAGAGAATTTGGGAAGTTATCAGGGCTGGCCACGGTTGACCTCTCTGCTGCGCAGATGGATGCAGAGCATGTCCGTATTGCCTCCTCCTTCTTCTGCACAAACCCACCAGGGCTGTGGACAGGCATTTTCCTTCCTTGTCCCAGAAGGATTCTGCTTCCCAAGCCCTGGCCAGAGAGATTGGCATGGTCCTGGGTTCTGCCTGGGCTGCCAAAAATTTGGAGAAGACTGATTTGTGTTGCAGGAATTCCGGCATCCCCTGGGAGTTGTAGGGAGCCTCACCAGGACACTGTGCCCCGAGGGCTGCTGCAGCACCCCAGCACCGCCGGGCATGGTTCCTGAAGGGAAAAGCCGTTCTCGAGAGAGCCAGCGTGCTAATTTAAGACGGGACATGACATACGACTATGATAAATCTCTGCAAGGGACAGGAGAAGTGGCAAGTGGGGTGTTGCACTCTCCAGGTAAAAGGAAGCAGTTGGGGAGCAAAGCAGCAGCAAGGGGGTGGCCCTGGTGGAAAACATCAAAGTTTGAGCAAAGAAGCAAAAGTTGTTGGTTTGGACATGCTGTCACTCAAGGAGATGAGCAACAGAGAAGTGAGCGGCGAAGCCGGCATCGTTAACATGTGCACTGGGGTACAATGCTGTGCCAGTGGGGAAGGGGAGCAGCGGGGGCTGATGGAGACGCCAAGAAACCTAAACATGGGCCAGACTCAGGGTGGGAAGATTCGCCATCTCCCTGCGAAGACAGTCCCGGGAAATCCTCCCCGCCGGGGATGCCGTACCAACCCCTCCAGCCAGAGCCTGCCGGCTTAGAGAGATGCAGAAACCTTGTTTATTCTGCGATTCCAGAGGTCTGAGTTACTGAAGCACAAAATTTCTGAACGGAGCACATGGGGAAATTGCTTATTCACACTTGAATAACTTAAAAATGGCTGAACCAATTTTACTTAAACTTTCCCCAAGAATTCCCCTTGGAGCCAAGCCATGCCTGGCAAATTTCAGCCCGAAAGGAATTTATTTCAGAAAAGGATGAGAAACTGGAGCAGGGACGGGGGGGGGGGGGGGGCACGAGTAGGGGGAGGATGCTCCATATAATCCCCTTTCTCCCCTCATGCTGTAATTAATGAATCCCCGCTTGCTCCTGCCGGGCCGGTGCCTCCAATCAGCCTCTCCCCGGGGCTCATGCTCCCCCGGTGCAGGTGGGTGCTATGCTGTGGTCCCAGCTTGGGGCTGAGGATTTTGGGGCCCAGCCAGCAGTGGCACAGGTAGCTGGCCAGGGAGCCCTGGGTTGCTGCCTGGGTGTCGCAGCCAGCGGGCAGCCTGGGGAGCAGTGCTGGCAGGGCTCCGGTGCCTGCACAATAGGAAATAACTGTGGTAACTGCGTGGTATTTGCTGGCAGGGGCTGGCTCTGTAACGCCAACCCGCCTGCTTGTGCAAGGACTCGGTGCTGAGGAATGAGCTGCTGTGTCCCCCAGGGGATGGGGCGATGTCACGGCTGGGGGACATGCACGCCCGTAGAGACCCAGGCATCTCCCAGCCCTGCAATGGCCCCGCACACACACCCCCAGCCCCCGTTCCCTCCACCGCCACCTCCCCGGCACCCTGGGAGATGGCTGGAGCTGGACAGGGCTGCAACAAGGACCATGTTGGCATGACATGGGCAGGGATGGGCTGAGAGGTGAAACGCGGGGCCGTGGGGCACGCAGGGGAGTGTGTCTGCAGTGCTGACCTGAGTTAGTGGTGCTCTGCCTTAGAACAGCCTTCCAGCCTGCATGGCAAAGCTGCAGTGCCCGAGGTGTCCCCAGGAGGCATTCCCACGCACACGGGGAGCCACAGGACGGCAGGATCTGCTGAAAAGAGATGAAAGAAAAGCCCCGAAAAGCAGCAATGGGCATGGATGTTCAGAGGACAAACTTCCCAGCCCAGCCCTCTCTCCATGAAAAATTTCCCACCCAGAGACCCCATCCCACTGAAGCAAGCCGGACTTTCACACCCTGTTTCCAAACACAGCCCTGACATGCTCCGGTGATGGCTCCACACCACACCGGCACATGCACAGTGTGTGCCAGACCACGGCCACGCACGGGGGTGCACCCACGCACCCTGCCCGCTGCGCCCAGCCACCGCCCCTCATCTCATTTGCATGCAGCAACCTCAGCTGCAACTTAATAAGGAGAAGGTGATTAGGGAACAATTATTCCTATTTTCTCAGAAGATCTAAGGGGCATCAAATGAAATTACCCAGCAGGAGTTGTAAAATGAACAGAAAGGAGCGCATTCCTCCCCAGGCAGCCAGCCCCGGGAGCGCATTGCCACGAGACAGATATGTGGACGTGTGTTTGAAGGGTGGCACGAGTGAATGGGAGAAAAAACCCTGCAAGAGGCCTCCATTGCCGGCTCACCAGGAGCGCAGCTGTGCCGGGGATGCGGGAAGCTGGGGTGGGGGGATCCCTCCCGTTTCTGAGTTGTGGCATCAGGTGGCATCTCCATGTCCCCCGTCCGAAGGGCAGCACTGGGAGAGGCAACACCTGAGTGGGCACCTGGGGCAGCCGTGCGGCTCCTGGGGGGTCCCCTGTGCCATCCCCTGCACAAGGTGGGCCCTGGGGGGACCCATCACCCCGTTCCCAGGGCGGGGAGTGCTGACGCGTGCCAGCTCGTCCAGCCGGCGTGTCTCCCGCTGGGTCAGCGCTGGCTCCAGCCTGTCTCCTTCCCAGGCTCCCTGGGCACTCGCCCCTCCGGGCGCTCCTCCCCGCTCTGCCGGGTCCTTGGCGCTGCCAGTGGGATTGGGGTGGCCGGCAGCACCCGTGCCAGCCGGGCTGGGCCCTGGCGATGCAGCCACCTCCCGCCGCTCCTGGTCCCCACTTCAAAACCCTCTCCCGTCCCACCCACATCCACCACCCCTCACCTCTGGCAGCTTCAGGATGCAGTTAAACACTTCAGCACTTAAAATTTCAGGTGCTAATTGCTTAGTAATGAAAACTTTAATCACAGGGCAATTAAAACCTTAAGTAGCTGTGGGAGATCCATTCCATGTCAACAAAGAAAGAGTGCCGTCACTGCTCCGCCACCGCCCCGGCACGGGATGGCATGGCACAGCCAGGGAAGCCTGTCCCGCAGCCCCCCACTCCGGGGATCTGGGGACTCCCCCTTTCTCGTGCCAAGCGGAAGGTGGCCGAGGAATGATCAGCTACTGCCGTAAAACTTAAAACCCAGCTAATTTCGGATTAAATGCCATATGAAAGGGTTTTGTTATTTTAAATCTCCTACTTTCCAAATTCCCAGGCTTAAAATTCTCTGCATTTATTTTAACCACATAACATTTGCAGACAAATCACTTCTCCCAGTGCAAAGTTTGAAGCAGGCTTAGGATATAAAGCCCAGCCACAATTCCAGGGTGGAATCGCTGCAAGTGCCTGCCAGCGGCCACCAGCCCTGTTTGCCGGCATGTGCTGGCAGGAGAGCTCAGCCACCATTTCTGCAGGGGGAAAGGACGCAGCCCGCCAGGTACCGGCGCCCTGGGAGGCATTGTGAGGAGGAAGAGGGGCTGGAAACCTGGGTCCTGGGCTGATTCCTGCACTAGGAATGAGCCCTTGGGAAAAATCCAATGAGGTTTGTGTGTTTGCAGAGCTGACCCTGTCTGTTTGCTGCGGGGTGCATGTTGCAACCGTGCCAATGCTGTCTAGGTGATAGTGTCCACTTCTGTATCAGCCCTGTCTCATCAGATGCTGACAAATGCCACATCAGAAAAAAAGAATCAGTGTTTGTGCCCTTTTCCCCCCTGCTCCACAGCCCACCGGGTCTGAAAGGGAAAGGAGGCGTCCGGCCTTGCACGGCTCCAGCTCTGCCAGGACAGCATCGGGGGGGCGGGAGGCAAAGGCTCCCGGGCCGGGGGCCGAGGCTCGGTCCCAGCTGCTGGGAGGTGTGGGAAACGTGGGTGCCTGCGGGCAGCAAACTGCCCCCCACTCTTTATCAAAAGCAGCATCGGGTGTCTGGCAAATGTCACTCTCCCGCGTACTTCCCGTCTGGGAGGTCCGTTTCCTCCCACTGACTCCCATCACCCCCTTCCCCTCGCTGCCTCCCAGCCCCGTAGCAGGACGGGGCGCAGCAGGACGGGGCACAGCGGGATGCGCTAGCTGGTGGCTGTGGGGCTGGGGTGTGGGCCAAGGCAGGGCCATCAATTGGTGATGCCCCATGGTGGGATCCTCACACAGCCCACCGCCCGCTCGGGCACCTTTGCTGACCAGGCAATTAGCAGCTTGGCCCCATTATTGACATTTTAGGGGGCTGTACCTGAAATGCCGGCACAGACACCCTTTGCATGCCCGGCCCTGAGCTGGGGGCCACCCAGTGCCCGCCTTAGTCATGGGGAACAGGTGATCTCCGAACACAGAGCTATTTAGGGGCTGAATCCCACCTTGTGTCCCAGCCTGACCCTGCAGAGCCATTCCCAAGTGGGGGGTAGTGACCCCCAAGTGGGGTGACAAGATATTTGGGGTTCATGCTCGCATCTGAAGCATGCAGAGACTGTCCTGCAAAAAGCCAAAAGGCCTCGCTTGACACTGCATGCCCTGCAGAGCCTGTCACTCCCCTCGACCAAGCATGCAGGCACTGGCATCGTGTCCCACTGGGGCTGCCTGGGAGCAGCTGGAGGTGATGCTGGCAGTGGGCACAATGGGGTTGTGGCAGGGCCAAGCGCAGGGCCTGGGCACTGCCAGCCCCCACCTGCCCTTCCCCTCCAAGCACTGCAGGCCAGGAGCAACCCTTGGAGCAGGGGGGCTTTCCCTGACCCTGAGCCGAGGCTTTGGCATCCTCCAGCCTCAGCAGTACCCCAATCCTACCTTCCACCCCACCTGGAGCATCCCTTGCCCAAAACCAGCTCCGGATGCTGCGCCTCCCATCACCATGGCAACCCCCATCCTTGCCGGGTTGCCATGGCTCCCCGTCCCCCAGCCGCAGCAGCATCCTCAGCATCGAGAGGACCCGGTGTTTTGGGTCCTCAGGGGCCGCCACCACGGGGGAAGCCGCATGGGGCCTGGGAACGGAGGGGTGAGCCGTGTGCTGGCATCTCCACATCACCCTTGTACCGTGGGGGGACGGGCTCTGGGACCACCCAGGACCTTGGGGGGTTGGTGGGACAGTGTCCCCCAGGAGCATCACTGAGGGCAAGGGGGTGGCATCTCTTCATGGGCCACCCTCACTCTTTCCAAACTTGTCTCCTTCCTGCCCAGCTTTCTCCGCTTGACGCAGCTGCCCCAGCCCCGCAGGGCTGTGTTAGTGGGAAGGCAGGCAGGTGCCAAAGCCCTTTGGTGTGGCTGCGTGCTGGCAACATCAACAGCACCAAGCATGCGTGACCACCCTCCTGTACTCTGTTGTCCCCTGCCCACTGTCCCCTTGAAACACTGTCCCACCCATTGCAAACACCTCACCAGGCACTTGGGGAAAACTCAGCGTGGGGCTCCCATCGCTGCACTTGCCGCTTTGGGATTACGTCTCTGCTCGGCAGCAGCATACGAGCCCGGCGGGCTCCAGACTAGCCCTGCTAAATAAACACAGCCACCGTGAGAAAAAGACAGCCAGGAATAAATAGTCAAACAAAATAATAAGCTGAAGGAATAAACAAAGTGGGGACGTGCCCAGGCATGGCACAAGCCTCTGAATTTGTGCTTCCAAGTCAGGCTTCGACCCAGCCCTGGTGCCCCGCGGGTGGTGGAGCCCAGCCCGCTGGCAGCGCCCTGGCTGGCTGTGCCCCCCCCGTCCCCCCCGGCTGCAGGGATCCCCTCTGCCCGCCACGCCGCATTCCTGGGGCACCCGAGGACGACGGTGCAAACACCCTGGGAGAGGTGCCAGGCAGCGCCTGGCCTGCCTGGGATTTGCATCCGCTGCTCCAGCGCTAGGCTCGGGAAGGATAAGCCCAGGCTTAGCTATTGCTTCCCCTGGGGCCGGCTCCCAGTTCCTAACCAGTTTTGCTGTAGCCCTTTCCCACACTAACTGGGGTCAAGGGAGCTGTGTGGCCTCCATTCCCCCTCTCCCCTCCAGCGCTTGGGAGCTTTCATCGTTCAAAAAGTTTGCTGCAAAGTGGACGGTGCCAGAGTGGGAAAGGGGCAGCCCTGCAGACAGAGGTCTGCAGTCGAGGGGACTGGCAGGAATCCCCGGGGGACATAGTACCATGGCACGCTGCAAAGCTGTGGCACAGACCTGCGGCTGCCCCCTTGGAGTCAGGATGAGGTTTGGGTAGTGGTCCAGGGGCCAGCTGAGGAACCTGAAAACTCAGTGCTTCCCTGGGAAAACCCACGGCAGGGGCTGGCAGTGAGGGAGAGGGCAGCTTGAAGGACTTGGGGTGTAACACACTGTCCCCATCACCGCAAACCTCCTTTAAAACTCTCCTCAGGGCCCTGACACTTCACCTCCCTTCCTCTCCAGCTGGCATCCAGCGGTGCTCAGCCTGCGAACAAAGGGACATGGTTTAAAGTAGCCAGTTATTTTAAGAGCCTGCACTGGCAGTAACAGGCAAAAAATAGAAAGAAAACCAGAATAAGTGACAAAGGAGCATTCCCCAATACATACTTTCGCAGCAGTGCTTCCATGCATTTGGTGTAAAATCTGTTGCAGGCAAAAAAATTGAAATAAAAGGAAAACCGCTGCAAAGACCATCTGCAAAGCGGCACCCGGGTGTCCCGGCGAGGCAGGACATCGTCAATGCAGCACTGCGAGCAGCCGATGGGGCACTCAGCCGACGGGGCTTGCACGTGAACTTCTCATCTACAGGTTTCCCTTGGCTTTTCCAACCTGAAAGCATGAGTACGAAACAAATTGCTGGCACACTGCACTTCACCCCAGCTGCCGGGCAGCCGGGGCTGCCAGGGTCCCGGCACAGCCTGGCTCACCCCAGGAGCCAGTGGTGCCGGAGCTGCAGCTTTGGCTTGGCCCGGACATCCTTTGTGTCCTCTGGCACAATTTTGCTGAGATTTCCAAGTGATCCTTATTTGATCTTTGCCTCCACACGTCTGGAGGAGCAGCTTGGCTTCTCCCTGGCCATGGTGGGATGCCTTCCCATGCCGCTCAGCGTCAAGTCTCTGGGAACTCGGCTTGTTGCAAAGAGACCAACAATGTAAGATTTACTGCCTCGTGAGCGCTATATTCCTAAAAAGAGCCTGTCACAGCACAGCCTTCTCCACCGTGCGCCGGTTAGGATGCTGTACTGGCCATCCTGGCTCTCCCAATGTGGAAAATGGCTCCCAAAGCTGGCAGCAGTGTGGGCTTTTGCTAAGAGCATTTGCATGCACTTTTATATTGGGGAAAACCCCATGAGGAGAGGTAGAGGAATGCGGGACATGTTGCTCCAGCAGCCCGTGGGTGCCGGGGCGGTGGCCAGGTGACCCTGGCATGCCCCTGCCTTCCACCTCCGTGGGAGCCTGGTGGGATGGGGAGGAGCAGGGTAGTGTGCCTGCCCCACGCCAGCATGGAGTAGAGGGCAGGGAAAGCAGATGGGCAGACATGCACCTGGGACTGCGCTAAGTGCCTGGGTGGCCCTGATCCCAAAATTCCCCCAGGCCGAGAGCTGGTGGCCCCAGGGCAGGAGGGGACCTGCTGTCCTTTGGCAGGCAGCCGGATCCGGTCCCCTTGGCTCCAGTACAAAGCAGGGGAGGCCACCGTGGCTCACCTGGCCCAGAGATGGGGGCTGGGTACAGCCCCCAAATCAGCTGCCCCTCATCAGAAAGCAGAAGCTCCTGACCCAGCCAGGTACCACTTTATCCCCTGCAATGGCTACCTGGGGTGCTGTGGCATGTCCCTGAAGCCTGCAGGCCAGCATGGTTTTTTCCTCCTAACTGCTTACCAGCCCCCAAAACACCACAGAAAACACCCCCCACCCCCCACCCCGAGCTGCTGGGATACCGTCAGGCTGTGCTGGCAGGAACATCCCCGCTCATCCCTTGCTGGGGTCCCAAACTGCCCCCATGCCACACCTGGCACTGTCCTCACCTGCAGCGGGGATGGCAACGCATGTCATGGAGCCATAGGGAACGGGAACAGGGATGGGGAGAGGACACTGACCCCAACTCTGGAATGATGCCCTGAAGGCAGAGGTCAGGCTGGAGGGGTGCTGGGCACAGGCTCCAGGACAAGCAGCTCCCACTCACAGTGTTTGGGGCAGGGACCCCCAGGGTGCCCCCTCAGCCAGGGGCTCGGCAGGTGCAGCCGTGGGTGCCCCCCCTCCCCTCCCCATTCCTGGCCTCCAGCAGAGCATTTTGGGGGGACGTCAAGCATTTTCTTCTTTCTCTCCCCCCTCCCGTTCCAAGATGAAGAATTTAATTTTAGTTTTTACAGCTCCTCCTAGGTGGATAAATCCCTTCCTGGCGAGTCCAAGCCCTGGAAAATCTTGTGAATCTAACGCTGGCCCTTCTGGCAGTCACTGCAGCAATTCCTGTTTCTCTCCAGCCGCACTCTGTAAAGTTTTATAGTTTCCTGGTTGTAGCTGCAAGGCCCCAGCCATGCCGAGGAGGGTGGCGGGGGGAGAGCCCGGCAGTCAGGAAACTCAAGGCCAGGGAGGCGAAGCGGGGAACCATGGCCAGGTGGGATGGGCTGGCGAGCCAGGGAGCTGCCAGGTCCCTCCGCGGGCTCCTCCAGGCAGGGATGTCCTGTGCGTGGGGCAGCACGGTCCTGCACATGGGGAATCGGTCCATCACAGCTGTCATCCTGTCCCAAGGCAGACCTGGGCCAGCTCTGCCTGCGTGCCATGGGATAGTGGCAGCGAGACGCCATCCATCACCCGGCGTGGGGCACGCGGCTGGGGAGCCAGCAGAGCCGCTGGCGTCGCAGCCCCGCTGGGTGCAAGCGGGGCCCCATGGCGAGACCCGGCGCTCCTCCGAGACTGCTCCCTAATGAAAATCAGCTTTATATCTGCTTTATATCAGCTCAGCACTGCTCTGGTCCCTGGGGGGATGAAGAAAGTGGATAGCAAGCAGTGCCATGGCACAGCCCATCACCTTGCTCATCCCCATCGGCCACGTGAGTGTCCTGGGAGGGGTAATGTGGTACCTTTGCAGGTGGGACAGCAAAGCACAGAGGTGCTCCGGCTGGGACCAGCTTCATCCTAGAAAGGGATGCAGTACTTTGCTGGCCAAGTGATGGGGGAGCCCTCTCTGCTCACTCCCTGTACCTCTGACTTCGCAGTGGCGGCAGTGCTCCCCACGGTGATCTGCTCCCCTGGGAGTCGTGGGCACCCATGCATGAGGCGAATGATGCACCACATCACCAAATCTCTTGATTTTCTTTCTGAGCCTTACCTGTATTTGGCAACTTCTGATGGAAAATTTGGCCCCCGGCGAGGTCAGTGGGAGGATGGGTCTGGTGGCTGTGGGAGGCAGCAAGAAGCCCCTGCTAAATGCACTGTCGTGGCTAAAAATCCTGGCTGAAGTTAGGCCGTATTAGGGAAGCGGTGGGAGAGACGAGTGCCAATATCATAATGCCGTCAGTTCCGTTAACACTTACGCTCTGTCTTTGAACGCCGAAATCACTGTGCTCAGCTCCGGCTGCTCCATCGCCAAAAGGATACAGTAAAAATAGTTTGGAGAGAGGCAGGGACAGTGATGGGCGGGAAGGTGATTTCTGGAGGAAAAGAGAGAGGATTAGCGCAGAGAGGACAGGAATGAAAGGGATGTGACAGCAGTATGCAGCCCCCCGAACCGTCCTGGTGCCCCGCCACCGGGTCTCATGGAGCCGCAAGGCATTGCAGGAGCCAAGAGATGGTGACTGGGATGAGGACGGCTGGGTGGGAAGCAGCGTTTCCGCTGCTGACCCCGCACCGGGGCTTTCCCACATCTTCCCCGGTCACCCATCAGCTGGGAACCGTGGAGGGTGCCTGCGGATGCCAGGGCACCCGTGGGTGCTGAGGTGGGCTGTGGCACGAGGGGGACCCAGGGATGGGGATGCTCTCAGGCGAGCACTGCATGGGGAAATCTCTCCTCGCCTTCCTGCAGCAGCCAGGCTGGGATGTCCCAGTCCCCGCTGCCAGCGCCACATGGCTGGGGGACATCATGGGTCACCGAGCAGCAGAGAGACCTGTCTCACCCTTCGCGCCCTTCCCAGAAACAAGGGGCCGGGGGGAGGCTGTAAACTCTGCATTACCACTAATTAAGCACTTGGCTGTCACCGAGGCTTCCCAACACGCCTCTTTCTCTGACACTTTTACTGTTTGGGGAAATGGCGTCTCGGGCCTTTGATGAACTCGCTATGAAGTTGAAAGGAGCTCATGGCGCGGTGCCAGGGCCCGTCGCAATTGTCTCTCAGGCTGGGGATGGGAAATGACCCATTTATAAAAAACGAGGTGATAAATTAGACCTGGGAAACAGGAGCCACCGACTCTGCAGATAAAAGGCAGGATGGGCCGGACCGGCCGCCGGGTGCCCCTGCCTGCCCCCAGCCCCGGCAGGCGCAGGTACAGCTGGGTTTGGATGAACCCAAGGCAGGGGAAACCTTGTCCTGCTGGCGATGCCAGCCTGGCACCCGGCCCCTGCTGCGGCAGGAACACGAGCTGGTGGAGAAGGGGACAGGCGCCGGGCAGGGCACCACGCAGAGGACTCCAATGGAGTTATTTTTTAGAGGGCATCTTTTGGGTAAAGCAGATCCAAAAGCTGGAAAAGCAGGGCAGGGTTGGGGAGGAGGAAAACATCCCACTCTCCGGCTGTCAAGAGGAGCAGCAGCAATCTGTGCCCCGCCACAAAGCCACAGCATGGCACTGCTTATGGCTGGGGCTGCGGCATGGCTCTGGGCTTTGCATGGGGAACGTGTGGCTGAGGGGTTTATCGGAGCCCCCCCGCACCACTGGATGCACTGCTCAAAGTGCCACCAGGACACAGGGGCTGGCTAGGGTGCAGGTGACAGCGAGTACAGCCAGGCATCCCTGCTGTCCCTGCATGGGGACCCCACACCCGCTGCCAGCACAGATGCTCCTGTTACAGGGGCCAAATCCACCCCTTGTGTCAGAGTGGGCCATGGGGGCTGAGCCCTGCTAGGGTACAGAGAACCTACAAATTTATTTCATGCAACGTGAGCCATGGCCATGGGGGATTTGCAGGCTCCCCATGTCCTGAGCAAATGGAGGTTTGACCACACTGATGCCCGAGCTCAGCAGCCATTGCCTGCAGCTACCCCATCGGTCACCTTCAAGGCACACCCACTCCCTGCCCCTCACTCTACCTCTGTCTGGCCATGGGCCATGGCTCAGCTCCAGGGTGGAAAAGCAGCCGAGGGGCTGTGCAGCAGGATCAGTCCGGGTTAGCTCCCAGGAAGGCAGCCGGTTCCCCACCGCTCCAGCGCCTGGCCCCAGGGAGTTAGGGCTGTGGGAAGTCAGCAGCAGCTGTCCCTATCCCCCAGGTTGGGGTGATGCTGGGGGATTCACCCCTCCGCAGGGCTGGATCCATCACCCGGCGTGGGGCAGGGGGACACCAGCCCTCTTCTTGCAGTGGCCAATTGCAATGGGCTCTCTAGGACTGGCCAGGCTGCAGGGCGACGGCTCTGCAGTCGGGCTAATTACTGCCAATTAGTGCTCGTCAGGCCTGGCTGGCAGCTGGGAGGCCTGATGCAGCAGGTGATGGGCTTTGCCGTGCAGCTGGAGGGAGAGTCTCTGGATTTCACACATCTGCACACATCTCAGCCGCTTGTTAGTTGGCTGTGGACGGCCCAGACTTTGCATGTGCAAGAGGCTCAACCCTGCACAGAAGCAGCAGCAGCGGCTGCGCAGGGCTTCGGCTGCTGCTGAGGGGCTGAGGAGGGTGGTTTCCTCTGGGGTGCAAAACCCCGGGGCGCAGAGATGCTGTTTCTGATCCTTTCTCGAGCTGAGCCTCCCACCGCAGCACAGGTGCCTGCTGGCATCTCGCCCCTTCCCCGGGGTGACACAGGAGCAGCCCTTGGCTTTGCCCTCCCTTCCCCGGGGTGACACAGGAGCAGCCCTTGGCTTTGCCCTCTCCTTGGAGGAGCGAAGCCCTGCACATCCCTGGGGAAGGAGCTGGGGGAGATGCCTCTGCCTGTGGCAAGCTCCTGGGCCAGGTGAGAGGGCTGGGGGTCCCTGCTGCCAGACCCCAAGGGCTCTGCAGGGCAGTTTGCTTGGGCCTTTCCCTCCATAGGACACAGCACCTATATCCCATCCTCTATATCCCTCAAAAACCCTCCATCTGCCTTTTAGGACTCTCCCCCGTGTCCCTACTCTCCGCCCCACATTTTCACAGCTGCCATACTGCAGCATCCTCCATACATTTGAGCCTTAATTCTTTATAACACTCTATATATGTGTGTGTGTGCATGTACGTGTATATATATTCATCTTACCCTCCCTGCATTGTGTTTCTCATTAATTATTCACATCTCATGAAATAGGAATGAAAACAGATTGCACGATGCTGGCCAGAGTCTTGCAGGAGGGAAATCATCCCGAAGATTTCCCACAACCACTGCTGGGCTTGGGCACGAAACCCTTTGCCCCAGGCACAGGGTGCCTGGTGTCAGGGTGCCCTGCTGAGCATTGTGGCACCCAGGGAAAGGGACCCCGACCGGAGGGAGGCTGTGGGGACCCCTCGACTGTGCAGGGTGGGGGACGGAGAGCTCTCCCAGCCCCCAGCGAGTTTCTGCTGCAGTGCAAGACCCGCTCCAGCCCCCGGCCGCTGGGTTTCAGTCCGTGTTTTTGACTGAAAGAAATCCCTTCCCCATGGAGGTGCGTGCTGACTGTGATGGGGTCACATCCTAACCTCGCCTGCGATAGACTAAATAGACAGGGGCCTGCCTCAGCCTCCCACTCAAAGGCAGTTTCCCATATTCCTGCAGGCCTCTCCGATTTTCCCACGTCCATTCTCGAGCCAGGATGCAGCGTTTGCTCCTGGTCTCGCTCACCGTATGCAGAGCTGCGCACATCCTTCTCCTCTTGCCCACCTTTTCTCCTTGGGTGTGCATGCCCCGGCCAGTGCACAGGCACTGTGGCCTGAGGTCTCTGCCCTGGACAGATGGGAACTGCTGCTCTTGCTTCACCCAAATAGCACCTGCTTTTTAAAATAGCTCTTTTTTCCTCCCTCTCTCCCTTGTTATTTAAAAATCTGCTGCATATGCTTGATCTCTTCCATTTTTAAGAGGTTATAAGGAAGAGAGGGCTGAAGCAGGTCCTTCTTTGTGCCTTTTTAGCCTCTCACCACACTGCCCCATGCCTATCACCCTCGCCCTCCTCCCCTCCACGTGCTGGTGGAGCCATGTTGATTTAAGCAGCAATGCTGCAATATTTCCACCGCTTTGCTCCGCACTCTCTGCCCATTGTAATCTTTTCTTTGCTCTTTTGACCATCAGCATATATTGAATAAGAACTCTTAATTGAGCTGTCTGCATTGACATGTTGGGCTTGTACTTAGTGGCTATAATTAATTTAGGACAATATATGTGAATTATCTTGATTAGTCTATCCAAGATGCATCATCTTGCACAGGCCCATGGTGAATGTCATATATCTTCATGCAATCCTTTCCCACAGCAGCGGAGTCCTTCAGCCTTAACTAACCTAAATATGTCACGTTTTTGCTAACACACTGCCTTCTCCACATCTTTAATGAGCATAATAAACCACACCGATGGTAACGCTCAGCAGCCCTCCCGGCCCTCCGCTAACCTCCTGCCACAGGGAGCAGTGACTCTTCCCACAGGCTGGAGGTAGAAACCAGGACCTGGTGAGGTGGAGGTGCCTGGATGCCCGGGCAGATGCCGGGATGGGGGTGGCTTTGCGTGGTGGATGCCACCGAGGGCTTTCCCACCTCCCCGTTGGGTAGGACAATGGAGAAACTGGCCCATGAAAGGTCAAGCTAAGTCTCCTTGGTGGACTGCACTGTGGTCAGCACATGGACCTTGAGATGCATGGCCATATTTGCATTTCTTTAGTGTCTCTTACTGTCGGGGGTGCGTCTCTGTCAGCTTTCCACAAGTGAGGAAATGCTATGGTCCATCTGCTCCTGTCGACTCCCCCGCTCCCCTTGCCTCTCCACAGCCACATTTTGGCCATGTCCTTCTGCACCAGCTGCTTGCCCCCTGCAGAAAACCCTTCTTGAGGCTCTCCTGGAAGCACTCAGCAATGCTGGAGCCTGTTTTCAGGCATGGCAGGCGATCCCCAGCTCCCGCGGGAATGCTAGCATGCCTCTAGAGCCGCCACCGGTAGGACAGGTTATGCTTATGGAGACTTGTAGTGGCTTGACCTGGAGAAGGGCTGGTGCTGGCTCCAGGGCAGGCCCTTTTTTAGAAGCAGTGTGCATCACTGCCGAGGCCTCCTTTGATAGTTGTAGTACAAACAAACATGCAAACAAACCAACCGACCCTTCAGATGTCACTCGGGCAGAAAAATACAATTACAGGGCTCAGGTTTCCAGCATCAACCTCACCCTGGCACTTTGGAGAGCCCCGAAACCAGCAGCTGCTTAACTCTGCATCCATTTGCAGGTCTGTCCGAATTTCCCAAGTGCTGCAGAAGTATTTACCCAGTGCAACAGCGCACCGAGATGGAGGAAACTCGGCGGCCCTGGCGATACCTTATCTGAAGGCAGCGGGGAGATGTGGCACACAAACCTCGGCACACCGGCAGCCTGACCTTGTCCAAACAACCACACGCTGAAGGATCCTGTTTGGGAGAGATGGAGCAAGAAGAGAGAGATGTTTAGGCTAAGACCTCGGTATTTAGCCGTTGGAATTTAACCCCGCTGGTTCTGATTATGGCTCAAGAAGTTCAGTTTCCATCCCAGACCACCAGTTTTGCCCACTTAAGAGCAGTCGGTATCACCTCTGACCCCCCGGCAAGCTTTATTGCTCCAGCCTGCGAAAAAGCAGCCGCATCGGCTGCCTCGTAAACCCCAGGGCCACAGAGGGCTGGTCCTGGCAAATAAAGCCCTCACAGTTGCCCTCAGCCCCCGTGCGCTCCCTGGGGTCCCCCAGGGCCACCCAGTGTCGTGGGCTCCGTCGCAGGATCCTCTGTGGGTGCGTGGGAGAGGGAAAGGGCCATGAGCACCCAGAGCAATGCCACTTGCTGGTATGGTGGCTGATCCCTGGGGAAGGCTCTTGTGGGGCCAGGGTGTCCCTACTCCCACAGGGACATCCCTCACCATCACAGGGCTGTGGTGGCATTTCCTTGCAGTGGCTTCAGTTTAGCCATGAGTCGGTACAGTGCTGCTCCCCACCCCGCGAACACTTTGATGGCAGTCACGAAGGAGCTTTCCTATGTTTCTTATGCTATTCCTGCATGGGGGGTGTTGCAGTTCTCCTCCTCTCCCCAGCCCTTGGTTGAATTACCGACACGCAACAGAGACGGGAGGGGAGCTAACCCCAGAAGGAGCACACTCCTTCCTCGCTTTCGAGGTCCCCCACCTCCTGCCCCTGCTTGTGTCCTTGATGGTGGCACACAGGCGATGGAGGGGAGCAGCCCCATTCCCCCTGGTCTCTGTCCCTGCTGGGCTGGGGACCAGGAAGGTGGCCCCAAGGGGTCCCCATCCCCACCGGGGTCTCCCTTCCTCATCCTGAGCCCACTCGCTTGCTTGCCTCCATCCCAGGTCCTTCTCTCCTCGAAGCCTCTCCCAGGCACATGTGGTCCCAGGGGCTGCTCCTGTTCACCCAGACCCTCAGCTCTGCAGCCTGTCCCAGGGTGCTCGGCTCCGGGATTTCTCCTGCTGGCCTGGGACTTCCCCGAGGACATCGCAGCTGGTGCCTGCCCCACTCCTGGCACACAAGCCAGCACGAGCCTCCTCGGCATCCCCTCTGCTGGCACCTCCTCCTCCGCACCCAGATGCTCTCAGCTGCGGCTGCTCCTCCTGCCATGGTCTGGGGGTCCAGCACTGATGGCACCTCGGTCTCCGTGTCCCTCACCCTGGCTGAGCGCTGCTGGGGTTCCTCATCTAGACAAGCTGAAGGAAAACCTCTGGGAGCTTTCCTGTTTCCGTGCGGTGAGCCAAGGCTTGGGATTTGTTTTGGAAACTGTCCCAGGGGAGGTTTTTTGGCTTGAATTTTTTTTTTCCCTTAGAAGGATGAGGTGTGCATGGTTTGAGCTCCTCGGCCCTGCCTGGGTTGGCTTTGGGTCTCTCCCGGGATAGTGAATGAAGCACTTGGGGACAAAACCGCATGCCCAAGCTGGCTTGCAGGTTCCATCCAAGGTGACACGGTGCCATACATGGCCAACATCCTCCAGGAGAGCTGAAGCCCACACTGCTAACAAGCACAGCAAGCAAATGTCTGGGTGTTTAAACTAAGAAAAATTAGTCTTCCAAGTTTCTCCATGCCTTGTAAAGCACCACAAAAAGGGCACCCACCCATGGCTCCCCTTTTCAGGCTGTCCCTGGAGACGGTGTTCGGTGCTAACCCACCGTGAGCTCTCCCGTGCCCAGCGCTGTCCTAAAAAGGGTGCAAGAGCCCTGACCCACTGCTGCGGCCATCCCCACCTTGCCAGGGCAAAGAAGCTGCATCTCTCCCCCACATTGTGAGAGCCAGGGGATGGAGGCACCCCAGGGTGCTCAGGGAAGGAGGCAGACCCAGTGGTCAGCACCCAAAGGGACTCAGGGCCCCAAAGCCCCCTCCGGATGCTGTCAGTGCCAGGGCTGCACCCTCCATCCTCATCTCATGGCTTGCTAGGAGGAAGGCTGTTTTGGCAGGAGGGAGAGGAAGGGTGGCTTTTCAGGGGAGAAAAGGGACAATTTAGGCTGAGCTGGAGCCCCCCACCTCCAAACTGCTGCGTGAACAGCACAGGGACGTGTGGGGGCATGGCTGGCCCCGGCAATGCTCTCCCCGGGGACACAACGCTGACGCTGACACTCGAGACACTTCAAACGGTACCGGCCAAAGCCCCCGAGAGCAGACTGCTGGCAGGGCTGCTGGCGCCGTCCCCAGACGGGCTCCTCGGTCTGAGGAGGGCTGTGAACGCTCCCCTCTCTATTTACATTACCAGGAATGCGCAAAACAGGGGGGCGCAGGCTGGGGTGGGGGGTATTGGCTGATTGTTCCCAGGATCCCCTTGTCAGAAACCCTCCCTGCTCCGTTAGTGTCTCTTGATATATGGCTTGCATTAGGGGATGAAAGTGAGGCATAGCTTGGGGTTTTGGCACGACAAACCCCATTAAACTCTCTCTGGGAAAATGAGTCCAAAAAGCGTTTCAGGGGGTTGAGTCACTAACGGAGCTGTGAGCGGCATTTACCCACACCTCCACGAGCCTGGCCTGAAAACGCAGCTGGGACAGGCGAGGGGAGGGTGCTATGGGGTGCTGGGTGCTAGCAAGCAGCTACAGCATCCCACTTCACCCGCCACTCCCCAGCACCCATCGTCTTGTCAGGGACCGGGGAGCGCTGCCAGAGGCAGAGCAACTGGCCCCAGCGCTCTTGGGGGTGTCAGGCACCCCTCCGCCACCTGGAAATTTGGGGCTGGGTGGAAGAGTTGCATGGTTGGGGGATTCCCCTGCTCTTCCAAAGGTGTTTTTGGGGAGGGGATGGGGATAGAACCCTTCCCCACCATGGCAGCCCACCCCACATCCTCCTCCCTGGGGTGCTCGTTGGGCATTGGGACGCACCCTCCCTGCACTGCACATCCCTGGCTGCTTTTCATTTCCCCAGGGACAGCAAGGCAAACCGGGGGGCAGCTGGCTCAGCCCCACTCCCCTGCAGGGGCCCCGCTCAGGATTGCCGGGGGCCTCGGTCCTCCCTTGCTCGGAGGTCAGGTGGAACAGGAGCAAGCTGTGCCGGCGGAGAGCAATGGGAGCTCTTACAGCATGAGCCCCTGGGTAAACCCTCTTCTCCCTCCCCGACAGCCTGGGAATCAAAGCCAGGCAGGGAGGAGGGAGGGTCAGTGCAGCCCTGAGCCCCCCAGCCCCTTTGCCTGTCGTTCCCAGCCTGGGGGGTGCCAGGCAGCGCAGCCACCTGCCTGCACCTCCCGGCCCCCGAAAAGGCCACTCTGCAGGTGATCTGCTCCAGGGTGAGGGGAGGGGGCTGCCGAAAACTTTCCATCACCCGGTGAGGGAGCAGGAAAATCCCCGCAGAGATTGATGCAGGAGTCAAAGCAGCAGTGGGGATGGCTGAGCACAGGGGAAAGGAAAATTGCTCCCCCCTGGAGAAGGCAATCCCCTCCAAAGCCAGCACTGCTGCCTCCTGGGGCAAACCCAATCCCCCTTGCCCTCCCCTCCCTGACAGCTCTGGGTTTGCTGCTCTCCGTGATGAGAAGCCACATAAATCCTTAAAAAAAGGGCCAGTTGTGCAGCAGCTAGAGCATGCCTGACCACAGATACCAAGAGCAATGCAATAGAAGGGGCAGAAAGAGGGGCAGACAGGACGCTATTTGCCCTCCTGCCCCGCCTCACTGTGCTGTCCTTGCCCCCGGTTTCCCTACAAAGGGACCAGGAATTTTCCAGGGACTGGAACAATGGGCAAGGGCAGAGTGGGGCAGGAAGCAGAGCAGCAGCCGTTGAGGGGAGCATCACAAAAGCCTCTGGCTGCTGCTCATGTTGGGCTCCCGAGGCCCCTTCCCGGGGGAAAGGGTGGGGATCCCGGCCCCAGATCCACAGCACCTCCCATGCTCCATGGGTCTGGGGACAGCATCCCGGGATGGGTGGCGTAAAGGCACTCAGGGACTATGGGTGCCACTCAGGTCACCATCCTGCAGGACATCAAACCCCGGTCCCCCTGGCCTCCCATCCCTGCCCGGTGCCGATGCCCGAGGCACCCCGAGCATCCCTCGGCAGGGTGACGCCGCGCAGGTGCCCATGGCACGCTCTGCTCAGGCCCTGGAGGGGAGGGGGCGGCTATCAGAAATGAGAAGTGAGGCCCTGGAAGATGTCCAGCTCTCTTTTAATTAACCTGAACAAGCCAGAGCTTAAGTTTCCGAGCCAAGCCGAAGTCTCCCTGTTAGGAAAAGCCTGCAGTACCTGGCAGTAATTTAATAACTCTCATTTTGAGCTCTCTAATAGCAGTGCTGTGGAACGGCTCCAAA
Organism: Gavia stellata; assembly: GCF_030936135.1. Classification (NCBI taxonomy): domain Eukaryota; kingdom Metazoa; phylum Chordata; class Aves; order Gaviiformes; family Gaviidae; genus Gavia; species Gavia stellata. The sequence goes on from NC_082604.1 coordinate 19,952,253, forward strand.
CCCGCTGGTCTCCCTGCCTTTCCACAATCAAGTTCCCTTTATTGCTTTATAGCAATATTAACAGAGATACCAGTGTTAATGCCTCACCTCAAGCTCAGCTGGCAGGGAAGGGCCTGGCACAGCCGAGAGGAAACCCGGCGGCGTGTGGTGGGGCCGGGCCGGCTGGCTCCCGGCACGCACCCCAGCACCCAGCCCTCACCCTGGGGAACACGCTGCTGTGCTCCAGCCCCGGGTGCCGAGCATGCAGGCACGGAGAGCTGTCAGGCCCGGGATGGGGACCGGCTCAGTGGTACCCTGGGATGCCCGTCCTTGGGAGCACCTGGTTGGGTGTCCCAAGGCACACAGGGTCACCCCAGGATCCAGACATTTTTGGGGAGATGTTTGCATCACTGCAGGGGAGCAGGATCCAGCCCCTTCCCAGCCACCGTGGGAGCTGCCAGGATCCACGGGGGTTGTGGCATCAGCCCCCTGCTCCAGCAGGCTCTTCCCCTGTCGCATGGCAGGAGCTTGGAGTTCCTGCATGGCAGAGACCACCTGCCTCCCCCCCGGCCCCGGGCTGCAATTAGCTTGATTGCACTAACCTAGAGGAGGGCTCCATGTCTTGAGGTGCCTCGGAAATACTGCTCCCTCCTCCCCTAGGGAGGGCAGGATGCCTTTCACCCTTTGAACCCCAGGCAGGAGACAAGTCCCTCCTTTGCTTCCAGCCCAGACCTTGTTGCTCTGCAGGGAAACACCCCATCACACAGCTGGGGGCATGCAAGCTGTTTATAGGACCCCCCCACCCCCATCACTCGCAGGTGTCCCTTCGTGGGGCTTTCCTTGGCTTTAGTCTCCCCCAGCTGAGCCCTGTCACCCAAGCAGGCTGGGGCTGATGCCTTAGAGGGGTCTCCCCAGCACCCCCAGCTCTGCCGCAGGTTTGCGATATACTCAGGGTGCTGCGAGAGCACATTTGGGGAGTGTGCTTCCTCCTTGCTGGCTGGGCATTGCAAGGGATTCTTGTCCTAAAACACAGCCCTGACCAGAGGTACCACATAGGCATGCGGGTGTGTGTGTGACCCTGCACTCTCTGGTCTCCCCTGGGTTGGAGGGGAGATGCATTTTGGGTGCTGCTGGCATGTTTTGTCACTGCTACCATGAGCGCAAGGCTGCAGTGAGGAGGAGGAAGGGCCGAGGAAGCAGCCGGTGCACAGCATCTTGGCTCTCTAAACCCTTGTGGGGCCATGAGCAGAGCGGTGTGCTGGCGCGGGGACGGCACGCGCGCCCCAGCCCTGCTGCAGCGGTGACAGCACCATGTCCCCGGGGAGAGCGGGATTGTGCAAAAGCCCCCGGCCACGGCCGGCCGCGAGCGCAGGAGCTGACAGAGCAGCACTGTTCCAGTTTATGGTATTGGAAACAGCTGCCCCTGGGATGCAGACAACCTGACATCGCAGGAACAGGATGGGCTGCCCGGGGGGACAGGCTGACATAGAGCATGCCCTGCTGGGGCTCGCCCAAACCCTACTGGTCCCCACTGGTTTTAGCTGGGAGTGGGGCTGGGGCAGTGGAGGCTCCCGGGACTGGCCGTGGTTTCCTTGCGCATCTCCCAGCTTGGGTGGGAGGTTTCTCCACAAGCCGGAGGAGCGGAGCTGAGTGTCAGTCTGTGTGTGGAGCCGCTGCTAATACCTTCTTTGCTATTTTTAGTTCAGCAGCCTCGTGCTATTGGTTTCAGCGTATTTTTTTTTCCTCCCAGTAAATTCCAAATCTTTTCCCTCTTTTGCCTTCTATTCCGGGATGCTGCCTGCACCATTCAGCTTTGATCTGCACTGATGCCAAATGTGTTTTGAAACTCTAAGTATAGCACATCCCTTGAATTTCTCTTATCTAGCAAAGCAGTAATATCCTCAGAGCTCCAGCAGGCCCATTAAACACCTGACATCGCACGGCTCAGTCCATACCGGCTACTCCTCAGCCTGGTTCCCAGGCATCCTCCCCTCCGGAGTGCTCTGTGGGCTCATGACCCGGGCTGTGCTTTGCTGCTGGTGTCTCAAAGTTGCTGTCAATCTTATTTTACAGCTCAGAGACTGAAAAGGGCAGCTAGGAGCAGAGAGGGACAATATTTCCTTTTTTTCCTCTCCCCCCCCAAAGATGCCTGAATGCAGCCTCTAATTTTGCATCTGTAAAATGATTTCAGATAAAAATAATAGTATTTAGGACTTCAGAATAACTGATTTTCCAATGTAGGCAGGTAACCAGATGGCCAAATGCTGTCATTTGCAACTCGCAGTGGATTGCAAGGGCAAAGATCTGAAGGCTGCTCTTAAATCTGTCCCCAAAATGTCTAGTGCTCCGTACACAAATACTGTAACAAATTAATGTCAGATGCTACCCTTGGTATAATTAGACAGGATTTAGAGTGGCAGAGCCCGCAAATTGCTATGATTTACGTGAAGCCCGTACCCAGAAGTCCGCACCCACTGCTGGTTCATCGCCACTAAAAATTCATTTATCGGTTGGAGGCTGCCCAGGGCGAGCAGCCCCCAAATCAACTCAGTCCTTTCGGCTGCTCTCCTGGGGGAAAACTGGGTGCTTTGCACTACTTGGCCCCAAATTTGGTTCCTGGATGGGGTACTGGTGCCAACTCCTTGGGATGCTCTTTGGGGTGGGGGCTCTGGGTGGGATACAGCAGCCCTGATAAACTCTACATAACCCATTAAAGACACGTACAGCATCCAGAGCCAGAGCGCTAGGAAGCACTGACCTTGTTAGTAAATCTTTTTCCTCCTTTCCCCAACACACAGTATGAATTAAAAAAAAAGAAAAAAAAAAAAGCCCTCATTCCCTAGTTCTCATTAAGGGGTAAAACCGATCTGGCCTAACTAAGCCAAGCTCTGGCAGCGGCGGGCGCGTGAGTGGTGCAGGTCTGCTCCAAAGTGGAACCAGCTCCCAGCCCCACACTTCAGGAAACGTCTCATCCAGTGAACCTCGTATTTTTCCCACAAACTCCCCTCGAGCTGTAAAGCACATCTGGATAATTTTACGCAGAAAGGGATTTTCCCAGAAAGTTGGAGGGGGAGGGTAGTGGGAGGCGAGGGGCTGGTTATATTTGGAAACCTCTTTTAAGTGCGGAGACCCCGTTGCGTCTGCAGCATTGTGGGGTGATGTTAAGCGGTGTGGTGTGGGGGCAAGGATGGCTGTTGCGCTGGCATGGAGAAACGTCTCTGGCAGCAATTCATGGCCGCAGGTGGGTTTTGCTCATTGCAGCTGAATTTTGGGATGTGCTGCTGCCCATCCTCCCTCGGCTGCCCTGGGATGAAGTGGGGACACGGTGAAATCCTCCGGAGATTTGGTCCAGTGGCTCTGGGGCAGCTCTGGACACGGCATTGCTCAAAAGCAATGGAAAGGCAAAAAAACCCTCATTTTGAAACGACAAAAAGCCCCAAAGGCCTCGGGGCCCAGCCAAGCATTGCTGGTTGCTCGGAGGGGCTGGCGTTGAGGCTAAGAGGAGGCAGCTCATCAAGGCCTTATTAGCACAAGAACTGCCAAGTGCAAATTAACACGCCAGACTCCAGCTCGTCCCAGCCGTACGGCGAGCGCCCGCGTGCACAGCCACGCCGAGCAGCTTAATCAACTCAGAAAGCAATTTGTTCTCTGTTTATAACCTTGACAAGCTAGCGGGTTATTTTTAAGCACAGCAGCAAAGGCAAAGGCAATTCCCAGCCGGGCGGCAGTCGGCAGGCAAGCTGCGCTGGGCAGGTGAGCAGCCCCCTGCCAGCCCCCCCCCAGCCCAGCCTCAGGGCGGCTGTCCGGTGCCAAGTGGGCAAAACCCCTCTCCTGAGCTCCAAATCCATCGCTTCTGCACACCCAGGTCAGGGGCATGCTGCAGTGGGCATCATCCATCGCCCTTGGGCAACGTAACACCCTGATGCCATTGCCCTGGGGATATGCGCTCACCCCGTTTGCCCTGTGTTGTGCTCCGGAGAAGGTCAGAGGAGCTGAGCCGGGCACAGGGCTCCGCAACCGGGTAAGAACAACCCAGGCACAATGTTTCCCCCGAGGGTGGGAGAGTAATTGAGGGGAACGGTGTTGTAGTGACATTGCTTGCCCTGCCTAATCACTTCCCCCCCGGAGAGGGCTGTCCCTGGGAAGGGTGGATGGAGAAGACGGGTGCCGTGGGATGGCAGAGCTGTTCTCCACGGTGCCGGCTCTCCCCCCATGGCACGCACCCGCTGCCCAGCCCACTCCTTTACCACTTGCATCCAATTTCCCAGTGAAGGAGGGCAGCTGTTTTGGTGGGCATGGTCCCCGCCATGCAGCATGCCCAGGGTCACCCAGGCACCGGTGTCGGAGCACCAGCCCAGCTTTGGGCCAGGGCAGCTCCCTCCCTCACCACCGCAGCACCCCTCCTCTGCCGCAGTGCTGGTCAGGTTTGCCCTGCGGAGCTGCCTTCTTTCCAGAGGCCAGCTGGACTGCTGCAGCGGGAGAAGGGGAACCTGGAAACCCCAGAGCAGGCACAGCTGCCTCTGAAGTGCTCCCTGTCCTCAGGGTGCCAGGGCCGTGTTTGCAGCCCCACCAGCTGCTCAGATGTGCTGGTGATAACACAATTAGCAGCAAATTGGTTAATGCTTTCCCAGAGAGCAGGATGCATGGGGTGCCGAGGCTGCCTCCCCGTCAGAGCCACCCCGGTCCCCTCGGACCCACAGGTGCTGGGTGCTCTCCGGGACGATGCTCCCATGCAGGTCCCCCTTGGCTGGGAGCTGGAGAGGAGCTGGGGAGAGGGACTTCTGCCTCAGCAGCAGTATGGTTCAGCGTCTGCACTTCCAGCTGATTTAAAGCAATGCCCAAGTTTATAGAGAATTAGCCAGACTAAGGAACATTATTTTTCTTTATTAGGTTAAAGGGTAAGCAAATACAATCAATCTTGTCATGTATCACAAGATGTCAGCAACTTCCCACCTCAGCCAGAAAATTACCGGCTCCTAAGTGGATTGTGGAATTACATTCATAACCGCAGAAAACAAATATATATGTGTATATTTTAATGAAAACACTGAAGGTCGCTACATCACATCATCAGCACAAATAGGTTACTTCTGAGCTAATTTAATCAACAACCAGACCCAGGCCGTGGAAGGAACCCCCACTTGGAGGAAGATGCAGCCCACGTAGGGAGAAGAAGGTGTTGGTGAAGGGATCTGCAAGGGACAGAGCCGGCAAACACAATACCAAACCCCAGCCTGGGCTCGTGTCCATGGGGACCTGCTGCCCCAGCCCCCAGCCCTGACCCAGCCTGGTGCGGCTGCGGTGCGGTGCTCTGCCCCGTGTTTTAGCGGTGTGGCCATCTTGCATTGCCCCCACTCTGGCTCAGTTTGGCTTCTTTGTTTAACAGCTTCTAATTCAATTGCTCTCATCCCCATCCTTCCTTCGCCATTGCTGGTGAAGATAACCTCACTGAGCTCCTCTTGGAGATTTACCAGCAGGAGGGAGCCCATTAACTGATCTAAGCTTCAGAGTCGCTAATCAAAGCTAATGAATTAACCAAGCGGGTGTTGATTTCCAATCTGAACCTTTAGGAGGAGGGACAGGATCTCGTCTCCACTCCGCCCCGTCTCCCGCATCCCACCACGGTCCCTTGCCCTAGCAGTGCAGGATACTCCCCGCTCCCCTTGCTCCGTGCTCAGTCCCACCTGGCTCGGGGCCAGCCGGGAGTGAGGTGAGAGGAGAGCCCTTTCAAGCTGGGAAAACAAAAATAATCATTGTAATAACGGCTGGTAGGACCCCGAGCTGCCTGCCAAGATCACGAGCTGCTCAGAGAGCTCGAAGAGCGGTGAGGCTGGAAGTCACCTGGCAAATGCGGGGCTGCCCGCAGCGGTGGCAAGGCAGAGGGCAGGGGACGCGGAGAGGCGAGGAGGAGTGCGGGGCCGAAGGCTTTCCTGCCTGGCAGGATGAGGGATGTGGCCTGGCAGGGTCAGTCTCACCAGTGTGGGCACCATGCCATGAAGGAAGCTGTGTGTGCCGGCGGGCGCACTGCTGGAGGGGCTGTTTCTGCCCCGTGTCTGACCCAGCTTTAACCCTGCTCTCCCCACAGTCTGTGCCGCAAGGGCATCAGAGAGACAGTTTATCCAGTACCAGGTTGTTTGTGTTGCTAAACATAAACTGGTGCTCTCCTCACTCAGCAAGGGACAGCACTGAATCACCCCCTTGGCAGCACTGGGCTGGGTCTCTTTTGCAGCTCCGGGACCCCAGCTCTGCTGTGTCCACACGTCAGACACAAATCCAAAAGCAAAAACATTAGGTGACACTCCGCAAGGTTCCCCAGACTGCAGGCAGCAGGAGGAGGGGGGTGGCCCGGGCAAGCTCTGATGTTCTCATGCAGGGAGGGGATGTGGCAGGGTTTTCCCACTCCAGAGCAGTGCACCCTCCAAGAGCCAGTGTGCCGGGTGGGTGACGATGGCGATGCTGCCCCATGCTGCTGCGGTATCGTGGCTGAGCTGGCTGGTGCCGTGGTGGAGCAGGATTGAGCCTTGCCCTGGAGATGCTTGTGGGCAGGTGGTCTTGGAGGCACATCCTTCCTGGATGCCACAAAGCTGGCAATGCCCATTGTCCTTGTTCAGGTCACTGTCCGTCCGCATCCCACCCGCCTACCTGCAGAGCCACGCTGCGAGGTCTCCATCACCCCAGTCACCCAGGAGGCAGGAACCGTGTTTCCCAGCCCTCAGACAGCAGTGTTGCCCCAGCATTTACTCTCTGAACCTGCCAAGGGGGCCCAGCTGCCCACCCTGGGGTGCTCAGGCAGCCCAAGCCCTGGCTGGCAGAGCCGCTGCTATGCTTCAGATCCCGACGGGTGCCCGAACTGCGGTGACAGGTACCATAAAACATCCACACAAGCAGATGCGTGGTGGTGCCGAGGACTGCCTTGCTGGCTGGCTGCCTCCTCTGGAGAGCACTTTCCCTCTTTCAGAAAGCGACCGCGGGTGCCCTGCCTGCCCAAAGCTCCTCCGGCAGAGCCCGGAGCGCTGGTGCAGCCCCGGCAAATTGCAGGGAAGCCACAGCAGCTCAGAGCTGTGGCAATGGCACCGCGTTACTGAGGTCACACAACTTGCCGCTTGCCCAGCTGATGCGGGCTGGCAGCCGCCGTGCACACGCTGATGCTCACCAGGACCGGCAGCGGGATGCTGTCTGCGTTCCCTGCCCGGCGCTTGCCTGCACCACCCCCTGCCCGTCAGACACCGACGGCTTAAGTGTGCTAAACCCAGGGGCAGGTGTCCAAGCTGGCGGCATGCAGCACAGCGGTTACACCGAACAGCATGCCAGAGGAAGCCAAAACGCGTGCAGGCACAGACACATGCAGCGTGCAGCCCCCTGCACCCGGTGGCACACGCAGACCCCCAGCCTCAAGCTGGACTCCTCCACCTGAACCCAGGGCTTTCAGCTGAACCCAAATACCCTTAAAAAAAATTTAAAAAATCAGTGTGGTTTTTTCAGCAGGGCACAGGAATGCACACATGCCCGAGGACTGCGGTGAGCTGGCTGCACCCAGCGCTGCAGGCACCCTGCATTCGCAGCCGCGGTGCGCTGCCTCTGCGCAGGAGCGGGCAGCCTGAGCCCGCCCTGGTTTATCTCCCCTCCAAATTGTGAATGAACGAACTTTCTCCTAGAATAAATAACAATTGCTCAAAAGTTATTTTAGGGCTGGTCTCGGTCGCTGGAGTTTCCGCGCCTGCCGAGGCCCATCACATTGTTTTCCGCTGCTTTCCTTGGCACGGCCCCAATTCAGGGTTCAGAAGTTATTACTATAAAAGTCAAATTGCTTTGAGGGGGGGAGGCTGGGGGAGGCAGGGTCGGCGGAGAGAGAGGGGATGAGATTCCTGGAAAGTCTCCAGCTGGGGATAATTGGAGCTGCACGGGGTTGGACCAGTCCCCACGGCGCTCAGGGGAGCCTTTTGCCTGGCCCATAGCCAGAGGGAGCGGGACGAGGAGGAGGGCTGGGGCCGTGCAGGCGCATCCCCCAGCAAGACGGGTGCTGCTGGGGCTCGGTGCGCTGGAGGGGTCTTGGGGGGCTCCAGGCTCGGTCCCTGCTGTCTCCTGGAGAGCTCCTGCCCATCCTCCTCCTCACAGCCCCTTCAACCTGCCCTCATCCTGCTTCCATGTAATGCTGGTTATTTCCCCATCTACAGCACTGATTACCTTCCTGCCTTGGCATGGAGGATCACCTTAAGCCCTGAAGCATTAACGTTTTATTTCCCTTCTAAAACTTCCTCTTTCAGTGTTTGCCACCCCAACTCTCGGTAAATTCTGGCCATCCCTAAAAGCAAACGTCCTGCCCCTTCGCACCAGGCATCACACTCGCTTGCAGTAAAGCTGGTGACAAGATATCGGTCCCCGTCCTACACTGAGCAGCTTCTCCCTCTGTCCTTCAGGACCATTTCCCACCCCTTCTGCAGCCAGGGCATGCCCTGGACCTTCCCCAGTGCAGCGGGGCAGGAGCAGCCCATGGGTGTGGGACCTCGGTGGGGATGGGGGCACCGGCCACCTCCGTGGCCTTGTGGGACTGTGCCCTGGCTGCTGTGTCCTGCATCCTTCAACCTAAACCTGATGCTTTTTTTTTCCTTTTTTAATTGATTTCCATGGAATGATCATGCTGATGTGTCCGTGCAACCTCATTAGGATTCAGTTTGCTCTCTCTTTCCCTCCAGGCTGCCTTACTTTTATTATTCCCATTATTTAAGACTGACCTTACAGAAATGACCAGCATCCTCCTGGCAGACAGGGTCCCTGCTGTGCCAGCCCCTCCATCCCACACCCCAGAGACCTGCCCCGGGGCTTCCCCCCCCGCCCCAAAACCGGCACCTCAAATCCACCACAACACACGGTGCCGGGGAGCTGCTGTGAACACCCCGCAGCCAGGAATCCCGGGCTGGGAGCAGACAGGAACACAGCCAGGAGATAAGATGTGGCTCAGCTTTGATACGTGCAGCTTGTACACCTGGAGCAAAATCATCAAACGTGGGGATCTGCTCGGCAAGATGACCGCCGGGCAGTGTTGGGCAGCAAGGCTTTGGGGGGACAGGGAGCAGCAACAGGAGGTTACCTGCCTGTGGGACATGGCAGCAGATGTGACTTGCAGAGGCACTTCAGAGAGGACATCTTCGTGGCGTCACTGCCGGGAAAAGCCCGGTGCTGCTCCTGGTGCGTTGGTCCCGCCGGTGCTCCAGCCCTGCTCAGCCACCCTGGCATGGCACAGGGCACATCCCCAACCCCTTCCCTGCCCCCTCAGCTGCCGGGGCAAGGGGATGCTGTGCTACCTGTGATGCTCAGCGTGAGCAAATAAAAAAGCATTAATGGAGTATAAAGAACAATGTGAGGAAAGGAGAGCAAGCAAGGTGACTCTCAGATGCTGCGGCAGCTGGGAGACAGCACCTTGGGCACCCTGCCACACGCACCAGGGACCTCCCTGCCTTAGGGCATGCGGGAAACCCCCAGCCCAGGGCTTCGAGGATGCTGTTCCACGCCTGCATCGACCCAGCGCAAAGCCCCGGGCTTGGCTGCTGGGGAAAGGCTCTGCTTCTTGCAGCTTAAAGCCAGCAGAAAGCATCCCTGGGGCCACATCCAGCCAGGCTGGTGGGTGAGGTGGGCTCCCGGCTCCTCCGGACAGTTTTTCCACCTAACCCTTCCTTTTAATCCCCCACTGCGAGCCCCTACCACTGCGGCAGCCCCGCCGCCACCCCTCTCCCGCGATAGCTGTCCACCAGGCATGGCTGGTTCCTTCCCTAATGGATCTGGCAGCTGCTCCCTGCACTGAGCCAGGTTTCAGTTTCCCCGCGCTGAGGTTTTCTTGTACAGTCTGCTGCAAAGTGAGAGCTGGAGCCGGCTTGGCCAGGCGGCAGTGATGCTCCCCTCGTCCCGGCGCAGCTGCCTTGCCGCTGGGTCATCCTGCCAGTACCCTCGCAGGCAGTCACCGGCATGCCGGGGAAGGGAAGGAAGAAACAGTCCAGGAATCGAATTATGAACTGAGTAATATCACATGCGGAAGAGCCCGTGGGGAAGGGGCTTCCAGGGCTATTTTCGCCCACAAAAGTTGTAATTCATTTGCAAAGGAAGTCGCTCGGCATTAAGAAACCTTCTGGGCAGAGCCCAGACCAAGGGATGCACATCACATTATTTTCTCATTTAAAAACCATCGCAGCAGTGAAGGGAGCTGCTCCCTCCGGGCTGGCGCTAACGGGGAGCTGGGGAAGGGGGCTGGGGAAGGGGGGAGCCAGCTCCGGAGGGGCAGGCGTGTTTGCAGAGAGAGAGGGATCAGAAATTAACCTTGGAAAGCATTCAAATTAGGCTGTGTAATAAGAGACCCACTTCTCTGGGTAAATTTGTTAGGATTAGGGCTCACTGAGCTGTTGAGGAGAATTCCTCCTGTGGCTCAGAGCCAGGGCAAAACGAAGCTCCTGGCTTGGTCGGCTGCGGGAAAGTCCAGGCTAATGGGCTTTGGTTCAAACTTTGATAGGAAAAAAATCCAGGAACAAAGGCACTAATTCTTCCAAAAGCCCCAAAATCTCAGTTTATACATTTCTGTTTATGTTCATTCATAATAGATATACACAGCTGTTCTTATCATTCATATTCAAATTCCATATGCATCTTTAGCAGTTATTACTCCTGCCTCAAAATGAAAACAAAAAAAAAAAAAAAGCAAGCCATGCAGAAGATTAAAAAAAACAAGAAACAACCTGCCTTGGGGTGTGAGTTCTCCCAGCATCTGTGTCCGAGCTCAGGTCCTAGCACTGGGGTCCAGCCTTGGGGCAGGAGAGGAGCCCGCTGCCAGCCTGGGCTGGATGTTTTAGGGACTGATTTGATGCTCTTTGTCATCTGCTATGGACCTATCTGCTGAGCTCCCTCTGCCCTGGGTAGTGAGGTGGCTGGTTGGGGTTCACCCTGCGCCACTGCTCCCAGCACCCGCCAGCGAGGGCACGGTTTCCCCCTGCAATTCTCTGCAAACCGGAGAGGAGTGGACGAACCTGACCTGCTCCCCAGGGCTGGGGCAGCTGTGCTTACACTGCCCTGGGCAAGCAGAAGGAAACTTCTCCAAATTCAGTGGTTTTAAGCTAAGAAAATAAAAATAATTGTGTTTTTATTTTATTTGGTCTTTTCAAAAAGTTTCTCTCTCTCACATTCTGGAGAATCTTTCCTCACATCCTTTAAAACTTATCCCTGGACTCCAGACTAAGGAACAAAAAAAAGACATTTAAATCAGAATATTTCACAGAATATTTGCATCTTTAAACCTTACTTCTTGATCCCTGGAGGTTGCTCTTACAGACAAATCTAGTGCTGTTGAGTAAAGCTCATTAGTAAGAGCTAGCTGCTGGAATGAGCAGCAGGGATACAGATAGCACAGATACTTAAAGTGTTGTCACTAGGTTTCAGAGTTAATCCTGCTGAGAAGTTCCCCTCTTAACTCCAAGCTGTTGTTCTATGCATCCAGGGGGGGCTAGAGATGCTGCTATTGATTCTTAGGATTATTAGGGGATGGCTGAGACTCCATCCCTCTGCCAGTGGACGTGCGACCTGTGGTACCTCACTGCAGAAAGCAGGAGCAGCAGTGGGGCAGCAGTGGTGGGACTGGGCTGCTGCAAAAGTCCCTGACCCTCCTCCTCCTCACCTCTGCACAGGACCCAGGCGAGATGTGGGCTCTGCCATCCCGTGGCACGGACGAGGTCTGAGCTGTTGCAGGTGGCTCTTGCCCTGGTCCCAGGGCCAGGAGGGGGGCAACATGCCCCACGGAGCAGCGTGCCGCTGCCGTATTTACATTCCAGCACAAATTGGCTTCTCCTCTCATCTCTCACGCGTTCTGTCCCCGTCCCCTCCTGCTGCGCTTTCCCCAGGCTGCTGCAGCCCCTCCGTCTGGTTGAAATATCCTTTAATCGGGAGCTCATGTCTTCCAGCTGCAGCAGAAGGGGAGCGTCAGCCTGGGAACAGGGGCAATTCGAGCACACCCGGCCAGGGCCCCCCGGCTGGTGCCCCGTGCCCCCCACATGCTGTACCCCGGCATGGTCCTTAGTGCTCAGGGGGCTGCACAGGGTGGTACCAGCACCTGCCCCCTGCTTGCCCTCAGCCCAAAGCCACATTGTCCCCGTCACCCAGGGCACAGGTTTAGCATCTGACCGGGGACATTGGGACACGTCTCCCGCTCCATGCGGGTATATTCCCTGCTCACACAGCCCCGCTGGGTATTTTGGTGCCTGTGAGATGTGAAGGGAAGCGTCATCCTGAGGCTGAAGGTCCCCATCCGGGCTGCAGGAGTGGGGCCGGAGGAGTGGAAAACAGGCTCACCCAGCCATCTTTCATTTAATGGACAAACACACAAAGACCTGGAAGCAATAAATCCAGAGCTTGGACTACAAAACCAAACACGACTGCAGCCCCCCCTTGGAATGGGGGAGCGAGAGGAAGAGGACAGCCACAAAGCCAGCTGGGGAGCACAGGCACCATGCCCCCTCCTGCAAGCACCCCTGGCAGTGGGACTGCCTGCTGAGCAACCAGGATGCTTTAAAGGGGCCCCATCAGGGTGCTCTGGCCAAAAATGCAGCCCCAAAAAGCTGGCTGCACTGGTTCTTTTGGGCTGTCAGTCACCATGCCCGAGGGATGAAGAGAGCATCCTCGGAAGCAGCCTGGATAGGTAGGTCCCAGGGAGAGCAGCTGTCCCTCGCCCTCCCGGGAGCAGCAAGAGCAGAGCCCAGGGGTGCAGAGGGAGGATGCATACCCTCCGTCTATGGCATCGCCCCCACCCCATGCAGGAGGTACTGACCGGTGCAGGCAGCCAGAGCCCCCTCGGGGGCCGTGGGCCATGCATGCTGTGCTGGTGGGGTATCTGGCTGCTGCCCTGACACAGGGCTGCCCCGGGGGTGCTGCTGTAGGATAGGGCTTCCCTGAGCCGCTCTGCTGGGCAGGGTCCTGCCTGTGTGGGGGCACACAGCCGGGTGTCCCCTGGCCTGGGTGCTGCCTGCCCGTGGGCACAGAGCAGCGTGGGGTGGCCAGGATGACCCCACACCTCCCAGTGCCCTGCAGAAAAACAGCTGGGAGCTGCCAGACCCTGCTGCTGCAGGCTCCTGCCGGGTCTCCCCAGCCCAGCTATCTCCCTTCCTGCTGCCGAGCCCCCCCTTTCCTGCTCCCTGCCTTGCACTGGGAGCCAAGCTTTCACCTTGCTGTGCCGGCCCACAGAGACCCTCGGGCTCACCACCGCCTTCCATGCAGCATGACCCATGCGGCTGCAAGGACGGGTGTGAACCCAGGCCATCGGGATTGCCCCCAAGCCAACACAGCTCACTTTAGGAAGCCCTGATCCCCATGCAGGAGGGGACATCCCACCCCAGAGCCTTAGGAAGTCCCACTCACACCGGGCTGGAGACACAGGGAGGAGGAGGACGAGGATGGAGAGGCAACAGCACAACCAATGGGCAATACAAGGAAGTAGGGGGATCCCCAGCCAAGCCCCCACAGCCCCATGGCCACCCCACGGTAGTCCCAGCTTTCCCCACATCCCTGCTGGGTGCGAGGGCAGGCTGGGCGCCCACCAGCCTCCCTCCCCAGGACCCTGCTCACCTGGCTGCCAGCCTGCCCAGGGGCCCTCGGCATCTCCCCTCACAGCCAGAGAAGCCGCAGCAGCGTCGGAGCCACCTTCTCCTTCCAGCCTGGCTCGGGCAAACTGCTATTTGTAAAACAAAGGTGAAAACATCAAATCAAATGGATGAGTCAGAGGAGAAGTTCAAGAAAGGGGAGCACAGGGAGGGGGAGAAGCAGGATCTTCATCTCCCCTCCCACCTGCCAGCAGGCAGGGAAGCAGGCAGCGTGCTTCTCCTGCTCGGCAGCCCATCACCGCTTCAAAGCGGGCGCAGATAGCATCTAGCAGCCAGAGATGGCACCGAGCAAGCGCTTAGCCAGAACGGAGATGGCTCCCGATAAACCAACGTGTGAACTCCCAGGTTTAAATTAACTAATGACTTCAGATGCTGCCGATAGTAAGCAGGGGATGAGGAGGAGTGATTTATGGGGGAAGATTAAGCAGACTAATTAGGCCAGCCTCACTGCTTAGGAGTTTCCCAGCCCGGCCAGGGCTGTGCCAGAGATGACCCACTGTCACCCAGCCTGGTGGGAAGGGATGGGGAGCAACCCCAGGCCCCCCGGCACAGCCATGGGCACCAGGAGCATCACTGCCGCATGTGTCATCCTGGAGAGCATGGGGGATCCCACTGTGCACCCCAGCCCTTGCCCTCAGCTTCCCACTGCTGGGTGCAAACATGGGATGCTTGCGGGCTCTTTCCTGCTGCCTGACCTGCCCCTCCCCACACTCCGCAGCCAGCACAGAGGGTGCCCAGGCCTCTGCTCAGCCCATACTGGGCTGCTTTATGGCCACTGTAAATTGCAGCCTGGCTTCCTACCCAAGCTAAGTGCCTCTCATCTCCTAGGTGCTTTTCCTATTAGTGGATCATTTTTATTGTTCCTAGACAACCGTCTGCTGCTGCTAAAATGCAAAGCCAGGACACATGTATGGCTCAGCTCTGCCCTGCGCTTACCTGCTGGTGGGGGCATGGGGAAGGATGTGCCCACCACCCATCCACCCCTCGCGCTGCGCGCGGGACCACCACGCACCAGGCACCACGACTGCCAGGTCTCTGCGGGGAGCGCAAGGTCAACGGGACTTGTAGTAAGGCTCTTCCAAATCCCAGTTACATACACCCCAGGAACCAGTGATTTCCAGTGGCTGGGCAAGCGCTGAACTCAGCCGCATGCTGCAGCGACTCACTGCTCTCACGTGTAACAAGATTGCTGCGGTCTCAGCCAGGACAGCTTTTTATCACGTTATGGGAAAGCACTTGCAGTTCCCCTTTCCAGTAGACCTGGCTATAATAAAAAGGCCTCCTTGGGCTTCAAAGTGGGAGGATTTTCATTGCTTCCTGGGCCGAGAACAAAGCACTATTGAGCATGGCCAACAGTTGTTGTCTCTGTCCCTTGATGTGCATCAAGCATCCCATCCTTGGGACTCGGCGGTGGCACAGAGGGCCGGGTTCACGGGGAACTGCAAGCTGGTGTGAATGGAGACGGATTCATCCTGCCCTCCGGCTGAACCAGGAGCACTCCCAGATAGGTTTGCCCACCTTGAATTGCCTAGGTTTCACCAGGAGCTGCTGGGGTGGCTGTGGGCAAGGCAAGAGGAATGCTGCTGGCCTGACCCGGGGGCCGGCGTCACCTCCCCACCCACCCGCCTGGTACCTGCAAGACAGAGGGCTGCCGCCGCAGCGAGTAATGCGGTTTTCAGCAGGGACTGTGTGCATGACTCTGTAAATAACACAGTTAGAGGTACCATGAAACCAGCTGTTTTCATGTTAAAATGGAAATTTAATAGAGTGACAAGCAGGAGCTACAGGGGATGCAGTGCGGGCTTCCTCCAGGAGCCCACACAAGCCACAGCTTAACGCTGAGTGTGAACTCCCCATTGTGCCTGAAGCTCAGCCCTGGTCCAATGCTCGCCCAGAGCCGTGCAGGGAAGCACGGGGGCTTCCTGCCCCTCTCCCTGGGGTGCCCATGGGGAGCTGGAGCCCTGCTTTCAGCCTGCCGTCTCCGCGATACGCCGGAGACAGACAGGCAGTCAGGGATGTTTCCCAGACCCCTTCGGAGAAACAGAAGTCCCTTGTCACCACTATCATCGCGGGGCTCCTGGGACCTTCCCTGCCCACGGCTGCGTCTGGGACAGGATGCCTGGAGCCCTTGCCAGCAGTGCATGGGGACCTGCTGGGGAGGGCTCTGCCTGGCATGGTGCTACCAGTCCCATCCACTGGAAATGGGGTTTTGGGGGAAGGAACTGCTGCTCTCCCTATGGCCCCTTGTCTCCCTCATGCAATGCAAAAAGCCAGACTGAGCAGGGCTGCCATGCTCCCATGAGCTCCCGCCTGCTCCCTGCATCCCGTGCTGCCAGCCCACGCTCCGGTTCCACCACCTCGACCCAGTTCCCGAGACAAAAGACCTTCACATTTGCACGGAGCCAGAGGCAGGAAAGTTCACATAGAAAGGATAAAGGAAAATAAAAAAGAAAATAAAAATCAGAGGAAAGGATCTGCACCATGCCATACCGCTAACGCTGTGCTGCTGCAGCCGCCTGTGACCTGCTCGAGCAACACACATCATTCGCAAGCAATTACTTACTGCACAATATTTTTATTTCCCCAAGCCATTAATTAATTATTTAGGCATCTCTAGCAGTTACATGAAGGATGATCAACTGCTTCTCATCCCAGGCTGTCGGCATGGGTGCCTCAGTGCCTTCCGGGGACCAGCTTTTGGGAAGAGCATCCCCATCCCTGTGGCACTCCTGCATGCCCAAGCACAGCCACGGCACTGCAGAGCTCGCCACCGCACTGCCAGCAGGGCAAAATAATGCTGCTATCCCTGCAAAGGCTATCTGACCATGAGTAGGAGCTTTTTTCCAGAGCTGGGAGAGCGAAGTTCACCTGCTCCGTCTCCACCGCCTCCCCCAGCGCTTTCCTCCCCCTTCCTCCACCTCCCTGCGACGTGCTCCAGGCACCTGCCTGGTGCCAAAACCATGGAGAAATTCAGCACTGATTTGTAATGCGTGAAGGTAATCCACCCCTGGAACAAACCACCGCGTCAAGTCACGGGCTAACCTTGGCTATCTGCTAAGGAACACAGGGCTGGGACATCTAAAAGCCGCGGAGAAAGCCCGGTCTGTGGCTAGCTGGTGTGCAGCCACCTGATGGGGAGAGCTCCGGCTGCTGCCGACTGCAGCCGCAAAACTTCACGAGGGTAACACTGACCCCCGACAAAACAGCCCCTGGCAACACGCCTGTGTCTCATTGACTCAGCCTAGCTTCCCCAAGCAAGGCACCGCTCGGCATCCCACGCTGGGGCTAATGGGCATGAGCTGAAGGCTCCTGAACCTGGGCAAGCACCAAGCAAGGAGGTTTTCCCAACTACTCCAAGAAGCATCTTTAATCCTGCAGATAAACGCACTGAACGCAGAGCAACGCGGGGATAAAAGCACTCACTAAGAAAACTTCAGAAGGACACGAGTCCTTTCATAAAAATCGCTCTTCCCTGTTGGGAAGGCAGACGGTGAGGAAGGACTACTGCCACTCCAGCGCTGGGTAACGCTCTGGAGGTGAGTGCGTCGGCTTGCCTGGAGCCTGGTGGGTGAAGGATGTGGGAGCTAATGGGAGGACTGGGGACCCAGTGCTGGCCTGCAGCGTGGAGAAGCTGCAGGGCTCTCTGCCCCAGAGCTGAGGAAGGTGGCTATGTTTTAAAGCCAAAATCCCTAGTAAGTGATGGGAAGCCCTACTCCTGCTTCTCCCTTTCCCATCGGTACACCTGGGAACTTGCTGGAGATGCTGGCACCGTGGAATGACAGAGGAGCCCCCAGGGCTTTCAGCTCATCTGTAAAACCTCCTTGTCCCTTCCCTCTCTCGCTTCTCCCCGTGCTCTCACACCGAGTTTACAACCTCCACTGCAAACTTGTCTTCATGCTCGTCCTGGCCGGGCTCCAGTCTGCATGGGGGCCCTGGCGGGGGTCAGCCTCGGCAGCCTCTGTGGACCCCACCCCTGGTGAGGCCAGCACCCCCCCAGCCCGCTTGGCCACAGGTCTCTCCCAACACTTTGACCTCTCCCCTTTCCCCAGCTCAGGCTCCCCCATGGCTTCACTTACCGACGAAGGCTCCCGCCACCCCCGGGGGCTCTGCCCCCGGTTGCTTGCAGCTGATCACAACACCCTTCTCAGACCTGGGGACCATCAACAGCCTCCCCTGCTTCCAGCTCCTGAATAATATCCAAATCCTCTCGCTCACGGCTTTGCAGCTGCCTAATGTCTCCTCTGTCCCCACCCCAGCCTGCCTGGTTCATGGCATCCCCACACACCCACCCACCCGGCAGTGCCTCCTTCCGTCCCAGTCCCCATGGGGCTATTCCGAGACAAACATTTTCCTCTTTGTGGGCCTTTTCTGGTATTCCCTGCCCCAGGGCAGCCCTGTGACCACTCTGCCAGCCCCTCAGTCCTTCGCTCCTGCAAGGGCAGCATCGGCAGGGGTGAGCCTCCTGCCTAGGGGCACCCCACGAGCCTGGCATGCTCCTGGCCCAAGGCACCCAGTCGGTCTTTCACCTCATGAATGAATTCCCCTATGGCAAGGGATGGGGCAGAAAGAGCTGAGGGGTGCAGGTGAGGATGGAGCAGGGACCCACGCAAGCCCGAACCTGGGTACTGGTGCCTGGGTGCTCGCTGCTGTGATTTCTGTGGGACAGTCCCCTCTTTGGGGAAAGCACTCAGCCCGCTTTGGCCACTGCTGGATTTTTAGAACATCTCACCTGGGCTCGATGGCTGGGGCCATTAGACCTTTTCTGCAACATTCAGCTCCCCCCTTGCTGGTCCCTCTGATGTCTCAGCGATGAAAGCCAAGATGAGACTGAGAGGGAGGGACCCCCTGTAAGCGACGGGGAATTCGCAGACATCACCGCAGCTCTGGCTTCCCCTCCTTTGCCCCCAGCCCTGCCGTGCATCTTGCAGCTCTCCGCCTGCAGCGGGGCCTCAAACCAGAGAAACACTCACTTTTTTGTCAGGGCTGGTCTCCTCATGTTTATTTCCCTTTGCTGTGTGAGCAATTTCCCCTTCCCACACAGGGAGCGGCGGCCTGTAGCTGTATCAAACGCGGCCATGGGGATGGGGCCAGCCCTTCCCTGTGCCGGCAGAGCCAGGCAGGGACGAGCGCCCGCATGGCCGTATCTCATCTGCCGGCATGCAGCACGCCGCCGCGCCTGCAGGAAACATATGTCACCGGTTAAACAGATCGTGAAAGCTTCAATCACTTCCTTATGGTGGAGCTGGGCTGAATTCGTACCAACAGCCAGCGTCTCCTGCACCCTTTCCCGCAAGCGGGACTGGCCCTCGCCCCCGCGGGGTGCTCCCCTACCTCGGTGCTCCCCTCGCCCCAAAGAGATGGGGCAGACCCATGGGGAGCTGTGAAACACCATCCTGAAAGACAAACTGGTTCTTGTCAGCACCTTATTACCTCCCCAAGACGCTCCCCTCTGCCTGCAAACCTGCTCCGCAGGGAGCTCAAGGATGGAGAAAGCCTCCCCCAAATGCACAGCCCATCCCCAGGCTCCCTTCAGCAAATAACGCCCAGAGCCTCGTGCACAGCCGCTGTGGTTGGGGCACCCTGCGCCTGTTGGCAGCACATGGCCAGAGCCCAGTAACAGCCTTGCTGGTCCCCAACCCCTCATTGTCCCCTGGGGCAGCCTTGCAGGAGCTCAGCACGTTTTGTGGGCACGGGCTGTGCATGGAGGAAGGGAGCCCCCAGCTCTGCCCATCCCCGAGGAGCTTCATACAAAGCTTTCTTGGGGTGTCTCCTGGGGATCGGCAACATCTCCTGGAGCAATCTGCTCCGGAGGGGTGTTCATCACACACTCTCTCCTGCTCCACTGATGGGGTTATAAAAGCTCCCAGTGCCAATAAAGCAGGTGGCCGTGGCTGCCCCCCCGCA
Organism: Gavia stellata; assembly: GCF_030936135.1. Taxonomy (NCBI): domain Eukaryota; kingdom Metazoa; phylum Chordata; class Aves; order Gaviiformes; family Gaviidae; genus Gavia; species Gavia stellata. The sequence goes on from NC_082604.1 coordinate 19,971,764, forward strand.
CTCCATCCCCTGTAGCAGGGGTCTGGGGCCGCCTGGCCAGGACACCGGCCCAGGCGGGTCCCTCCTCCCGCAGACGCGGGTAGGTGTTGGTGAGATGATGCATTACCGCAGCGTCTCCACCATTACGCTCAGCTTTTTCCCGTGGGCTGGAAGTTGCTTTTTTTGGAAGAGAAGCAAGCAGGAAAGCTCACGTGGGCTTTGGTGATGAGACTGGTGGCTACCGTCATCCGAGCCCGGCAGCAGGGAGAAGCTGGCGGGCCAGTCCAGCCTGGCTGTGGGTGCCCTTGTGATGGCAGACCACATGCTAAAGAGTTCCCCCAGCTTCTCTGCTGCCACCCTGCCTTGCCCAGGGGTGCCCCTGCCTCCCCGCAGCCTCCGGCCACCTCCGCAGCACCACTCCCCCAGGATGGAGGGGAGCATGTGACAATAACATCTTCCTTACGTGCCTGAAACAACAGCCAAAATCCCAGGCCTTTCCTGGGATTGCATTTCAGTGAAATCCCTGCACCCTCACGAAAGGGCTGAGCAAGACGACAGTGTTATTTCTGCAAATGCAAGCACCCGCAGAGATCCCTGCCCGCTCCAGGCACTGGAGACGAGGGCAGGCAGGCTGGTGCCACGTCTGCACGGCTCCCACCTCCCCGAGCTCTGCTCACCGAGACATCACCTCCTGTAACAGCCAGTTTGCTTGGGGTGGGTCTCCTGCCTCCCTGCTCAGAAGCAGCATCAGTCCCAGCACCGCACCACCGAGAGCAGCTCCCGCTCTCCGGCTCCTCACTGCGGGATCACGTTTGTTTTGCGATCTGGCTCTCCCTCCATCTCTTCTCTGCACAGCCGTTTTCCTTAGCTTCTCCCCCACGGTAGCCAGCTGGGTCATCCCTTCAGCTTGCGAAGTACAAGGACCAAATCCCTGCTTGGTCTCACCGGCGTGATCCACCCGGGTGCCTCTGCCCCAGGACCGTGCGCTGTGTTAGCAGCCCCGGTTCTGTCGGTATTGGCAAATCTCATCCCAGCCAGAGCGGTGCCTCCTGCCAGCTCATTAATGAAGGGAGTACATAACAGAAACCTCCCTACCCACCCCTGCAAGCCGCCTCTGAGATGCTCTCCTCGCTTGGTTGCTTTCTAATGCACGTGGCAGCAAGCCGGTCCCCCGCATGGCCACAGCCTTGTGTGAACAATGGGAACCACCACGACTCTGCCAGATCCCGCTCCTGCCCCAGACAAGAGGCAGGGTGACTGCAGCCCTCTTCCGCTCCTTCACACCCATCCCGGACCCCAAAATCCTTGGGGTGGGGTTTGCCTCCCACCCATGCCTGCTGCTCCGCTGGCAGCCGAGCAAGTGCTGCAGAAGCCGGGGCAGCAGCGCCCAGCCCATGGCTGGCCGTGTCCCCAGAGCAGCCACTTTCCCCAGCAGGATGGGTTTGGTGGAGGGTCGTGCAAAGGCACAAACAAGATAGTTCACATGGCGAGTTCCTGCCACCTCGATCGGCGTTCCTGAGGAACTCACCTTCGCTCCGGTTCATCTGCTGCCTTTTATTTCCAGAGCCCGGGAGCCATCTCCCCACCATGGCACCTCTTATCCATTGGGGTCGAGTGCCCGGCAATTAGAAGTTAAACCAATTTTAAGGGGAAGAGGAGATGCAGACTCACTACCCGTACACACTTCGTGACGTGCTCTACGACCTGCTCAAACTGCATAGCACCTCACAGTTGTAAACGACTCCCATTGCTGGTTCCCAGCCCGTGTCTCTGAAAGCCGTTTCGGGACGGACCCTCCATCCCTCCCCACCCGCCCACAGCTCCAGTTCCTGGAATTTACCAACACTTAAAAATATTTTACGCATCCCTGTAAAATCACACGCATTTAAAGCCAGTTAAGGCCTGAATTATGTTTTAAGATGTTGTCCAATTTGTAAGCATCATAAAAACCTGAAATAAGTTATCTTAGAAATAACCACAGGGAAATTACAGTCCCGACTTGCAGCTGAGGGGGCCGTGACCCGGGTGCACGAGCAAACAGCTCTCCCCGTGACTAACGCAGCCAGCGAGCAGGAGGGCTGCTGAGGCGTTCAGGGGCTGTATTCTAGCCATCAAATTTGCCGTAACCCCCGGCAGCTTTACAGCAATCATCGCATAGCTCTGCTCCTGCCACAAGAGCTTGGTTTTTCTCCAAGCACACGCTTGACACCAGCATGGGCAGAGCCGAGTCACGCTGCACCAGGGAACCCCATGGGTGCTGCCAGGCAGCAGCAGTGAGGAATAGGATGGGGAGCCTGAGGAGGTGGGTGCCAGGACCCTTCGCTGCCCTGGACGTGTTTGGGAACAGGAGGGAAGCAGAGCTTGGGCTGACAGGGTTTCTTCCCAAAAAAATTACCCAGTGAGCCATGCAGGGGGGGATCCCGCCTATGCAAAACTTTCCTGCCAAGCCAAACCAGGGCTCAGTCTCATGCTTTGCATTTTACCAGCATAGACAGGGGATGGTGAAGGGGGCTGTAGAACCTCAGCAGCACTAAGCACCAGCCAGCAAACAGGGTGGCTGCCACTTCCCAAATCTCTTCCAATTAATCTCTGCAAGGGACCACTGCCCTCTGCTACACGACTGTTTTCTCCATCTTGCTTCCTCTCCAGGAAGCACCCTGCCACATTTTGATTTTTCTCTGAAGTCCCCTTGGTTTTGCTGCCAGCTTCCAGAGAGGGAGACACACCGTGGAGCAGGATGCACAAGCTCTCCTCGGCACGGGGAGACCTCGCTGGGCTCCTGGCCACCCTGAGAACCTCCCGTGGCACATCTGGGCCACCTGCATGCAGGCTTTGGACGTTGTGGAGGTGCACAAAAGGTGGATCATGAAATTAAACCACCTGGAGAAAGATGTGGAGCAGGACCCATGCCCGTGAGCGAGCCAGCCCCTGGCACAGAGGGTGCAGCCGGCCTCCTTCCCTGTGTTTCGCACTCTCCATCTGTCTCCAATGCAAGGCGAGAGCCCGGCGTGGAAACCTGCTGATTCTTTCCAGAGCTGCAAAATGAAGCTTTTTCATCCCAAGGACATGGGCTGCTCTGCACGTTGCCCTCCTGCCTCCCTAAACTCCGACCAGATTTCACGCCAAGCCTTCAAAGGGAAGGAGCCGGAGCAGCATCCCTGGCAGGCAGCACTGTGGGGACCGGCCAGCTGAGCCCCCCGGGGCTCCTGGGGGGACCAGGAGGCCACCAGTCCCCAGGGCAAGGCGGCAGGTTCCCATGGCAGAAAGGTGTTAACGAAGGCCGACCAAGCAGGCTGCGGCTCAGCTGCTGGCAGGGAATCAGAGAGCCCAGGTCTGTTTTGCTGCCAGGTTATCAGTGGATCCATCAAGCGATGCCTGCGAGACGCCAAATCTATCAGCTCTCCCATATGGATGCCATCCACACAGAGCCATTTCCTGCCTAATCGGTATCAGCCCCACTCCTCCCTCCCCAACATTGCTCTTTACAGCCTGCCACAACTCTACAAATATTTTTACAACAGGTAAAAAAGGCACCAAGCGCATCCCCCCACCCAAACCTCCCCCCAGGGCACTCGCTGCGCACCATTGCTGCACCAGTTGGGATGCAGGTGTGGGAAGACATCCTTGGGGTCTAACATTACTTTGCACTCTGAATTTTCCCCGTGCCTCTGCAAATACCCCAGTGGGTGCTGGAGACCTCGCAGGTACCCAGGAATAGGGACACAGGTGACCCGGGCTAGATGGGACCTCCGCGGGTGCCAGGGCAGAGCCCAGACCAGGGTGTGCCTTATTTACGGGCAGAGAGGAGTTTACCTTGCAAGGGTTTCTGTGCCTGATAGCCTGGGATTATTTTGGCTTTCATGTGGTCTGTAATGAAAGGGAGTCTGGAACAGATGCAGATTTGAAAGAAAAGAAGAGGAGGAGGAAATTTCTTAGCATAGGGTTTCGGTTCCCCTGCCTATAAACAGTGCTGACAGCAAGAGGCGGCCGTGATAAACACCGAGATAAGAGCCCAGCTAGACAGGTAATTTGGCACAAAAGGTTTGTCTGGAGAAGCTTGGGCAGAAGTCGCCACACGCTGTTTAAAAAACACAAAACCTCCAGCCCTGGCCAGGGCGGGTGGCTGCACCAGGGAGTTGCCCCGGCTGCTCAGGCGCAGGGTACACCGGCAGGAGCGGGGTTTACCCTGTTATTAAGCGCGGTTGGTTTTCCTGCCTGGCAGCTGCCCAGGGCTGCTGCGGGAGCTCCCAGCAGAGGGGCTGCCCCTGGTGAAGGCGCTCGGCATTCCCTCCACCGCCCCAAAACCATCTCGCTTCCTCATCCGATGAGCTGTCACATATTCTTAAAGGTCTTCACCAACGCGCACTATTCGGGGAAAAAATTCCTCCTGTTTAAAGATTCACGGATACTGGTGTTGGAGAGAAAAACAGCGGTTTTTCCTTCCTTGTGGTCAGAAATCACTGTGGGGCAGGATTGTTTCTGATAACGATAAATAGCATCTTGGCCCCGGGATCATCCTGCCAGCAGTACCATTCCCAGGGTTCCAGGTAAAGAGAACATAAATCCTAAAGCCTTGAATAAAGAGCGTAAATGTTTTAAGGCAGGAGCAGCACATATAAATTGTGCAGAACTTTATAAAAGCTGCAGAAAATACAGCCCTCCCGCCCGAGCGGCGTAAACCTTACACAACATCCAGGATGATTCACGGGAGCGAAGCGGCATGAATCACGCGGCAGTGGGTGAAACAGGTTTCCACCCTGTACCTTTAACGCAGAGACAGCCCAGCTTCGGCAGGGATCTTATCAGCCCCATCATCCTCCCTCGGCACTGGTGCCTGACTCGACTTGCCGGCATCGCCGGGGCGCGATGGGAAGAGTGAGGAGGGTTTCTTTTAAGCCGGCTGGTGCCTAGCAGGGACAGCAGAGAGATGCCTATTATTTTCAGGTGATAACAATGAAGTATTTCTACAAAGAGCAATGCCAAAGGAGCAGAGACTGTGTGAGTCCATCCAGCACAAAGCTTCTGGAGTTGAAAGGGAAACACCCAAAGGCTCTGACGGCTCTCACTCGCCGAGTGACCTGGCTGCTAACAAAAGAGCCGGCGAGGGAAATAGTCTGCTCTCCGGCAGGTGTAGAGACACGTCTCTTTTTAAGGCTGCGAGAATTGAATCGGTGGTTAGAGATGAAGGTGCTCATAAGAAGCTGAATTTTAAAACCTGTAAATTAACTAAGAGGGGGGGCAAGCTGTCCCGGCCTCCCGAAAGGAAGTTCATGCCTCTAATCTGCTAGGATGCTTTCTCCCGTCGTCAGGAGGGCGAAGTAAGGCGAACTACTTGACATAATGCGTTTGGGGTTTCAAAGCTCTTTGACAAGGTCCCTTACGAGAGGCTATTAAGGGAACTAAACGTTTGCAAAGCAAATGGAAAAAATCACTCTAATGATTGGAAACAAAGAGGCAAAACAGTGTATATTAATGAGGACTACCTTCCAGAAGGCTACAGTACTCACAGGGAGGCTCCCCAAGTTTTTGTGTTAATATCGGTGGTTAAAGAAATGCCTTAATGATCTGGAAAAAGAGAATGAAAAATGTCATAAGAAAAATCTGGCAGAGGACCCAAATTGCACACAGCGTTCGGAACAAGAGAAGACTACGGGGAACTTCAAAAGGCCCGAACAGAGCTTGATGGATGGGCCAGTCAATGGCGGATGAAATCCAAAGTAGACAAATGTGTAGTCATGCACGCTGCGAGGAACAGGCCCCGCTAATTCAAACAAAATGTTAAAATGCAAAAGGAGCAGAAGAGATAACTGGGGAAACACTCTGCTGCCAATACCTCCATCAACAGCACCCCCTCATCGAGGACGACACGCTCAGCCCTGGTTGCTTCACCTCGGATAACAGCACTTTTAAACCCCGCTTTCCCTGTCGGGTGCTCAGGGGCCACCCAGGCACGGGGGGACCCTGCCCATCGTTAGGCACTGGGATCGCTGCAGATGGAGAAGGTCCCCGTAGGGTGAGACCAAGCATCTCCTCCAGCAGGAACTGCTGAGCGAGAGCCTGGTTTTGGGGGCTGGGATTGCCCTGGGAGGGTCCCTCCCTCCCCATCACTCAGAGGAAGAGCCTGGTGAGACCAGCCAGATGTTTATCCAGCCAAATAACCTCCCGACAGTGAGGTAAGGTCAATCCCCACACTGCCGTCCTGCAGTCGTCCCGGATTGCCACCCTGAAGCAGCCCAGGAAGGTGGGAAGTCCCATGCAGAGCCCAGGTCCGATGGGATCGGCTGGTCTGGTGAGGTCCACGCGGTGCCTGACCCTGACGCCGTCTCTCTCCTTGGACAGGGTAAGCTGCTTGTTGGCTCAGCTGGGGATGGCCCTGGCTCCCTGCTTCACCCTGCTCCTCCCCGACGCTGCTGAAACCAGCGCAGAGGAGCCAGGGCTGGACTTAGTCAGCATTAACAGGTCCCATCAGCGGGCATTTGAAAGAGATAAATGTCTACCTTGCCTTTGAAACAGATGCAGATGTTGAGAGGTGGTTGATGGGAGGTGCGGGTGCATGGATGGTCAGAGGGGGACCCAGAGGTTGGGGGGCAGATGCCAGCAGGGTCCTGACATGGCACCCCGGCGGGGGGTCCTTTGGCATGGCTTTGACACTTGAGAGATACCAGGCTTCAGTCAGGGCTTTGCTTTGAAAGCTGGACAGCCCAGCCCCTGCACTGGCTTTGGGGAGTTTTCCATCACAGGCTGTGGGGACAGCCATAAAGCCAAACGTTGCGAAGCAGCCCGGGGTGAGCAGGGACCTTGTGAGGAGCAGATGGGGAAGACCTGGTGAAAACAGTACCGAGGAGGCAATGCACACACAGCAAGGAGCGGGCATGGGGAAGGGAGCGCTCATCCCCGCAGAAGAAAGCAAGCAAAGATGCCTGAAGAGCCCCATCGGGTTTCTCCTGGCCGTTCACAACTTTGTCAATGGCTACTTTTCCGCATATAGATTCAATATTTATTTCCAACAAGTGGCTGGCGGGAGGTAGAGGAAGGAAAGACACTTATTGAATAATTGCACAACCCTCAAGAAAAGCCATAAATTACCCAGCTCTATTTGTCACTATAATTTCCAGCCAAAGTCCTAATGAATCTTTCCCAACAATAGTGTAAGGACAGGTCTGAAAATGTATTGAACCATCTAAGCACTTGGGTAAGCAAAGCAGAGGCATTAATAACCTCCACGAGACATCCCACCCTACAGCAGGGACCAAGCATCTCTGGCTGCCTTCGCTCCATGGCTCTGCCGCAGCCCTCGCTGCCCCAGCACAAGGTGAGGGTGGCTCTGGGGCATCATCACCCCAAAAGAACAACTGGAGGCTTAAATAGTTCAAAGGTTTTGATAATTACAGGCAAGAAAACTCAACAGCAGAAAGGCATCACTAATGGAAACCAGTGCCTGAGGTACGTCTGTTTATGGGCAGGAGAGAGGCAACAGCTTTGCTGGCTGGCCCTGTAGTTTTGGTCCACAAAGCAATAGAGGATGAGAGGTTTGTCACACCGTGAATCATGGCTCACCTGCAGGCTTTGGTCCAGCATATTAGTGTAAGGGCAGATAAAAAATACAGGCAATTTTTTGCCAGACAATAACAAAATACAGTAGAAATCACTTCCATGAACTGCTTCTCCTAGAAGTGTTTCTTAATTCAAACACATCTTTTTGCCTTTTCTCCTCAAACTCTTCCAGCAACCAGCATAAGAGAAGGTTAAAAAAAGAAATATTCAGGCGGTGGCAGGTGGGGTGGGCAAACCCGGGCTCTCACCAGGTTTACACCCACCCCACTGCCGGGGCACACCAGCACCCTCTTGATGGCCGCAGGCTGCGGGGGGGCCAGGGCAGCCAAACCGCCCTCTCCCAGACAATCCCAGTCCGGAGCTGCCCAGCACTAGGCTGTGAGTCCAGTCATGCTCCGAAGTCCCTAATACACTGTATGCTTTCACTTCACGTTTCACTTTTGCACTTCAAATGCTATTCCCACAGCGAGGATTTACTGCTGCTGGGTTTGCAGGCAGCCCTCCACCGCGTATCATGTAATGCCATCTCCAAATGGCCGGTGCGGCTCTCGCCGGTGCTTACAGGACCCCCATTACTCTGATATCCGAGCACTTCACAAACATTAATGGATCTAAGCCTGCAACCTCCAGCTGAAGCAGGGAAGAGTTATTACTCCTGTTTACAGAGGGGAAACCGCGACACAGCAGGGCTGGCTTGCCCAAATCCATGGCGAAATCTGTAGTGAAGCAGGCGAGGGGACATGGTTTCTCACCTCTTGGATTAGCATCTTAATACCAAATCCGCCTTTCCCTTCCCGTTCCCATGAACGGGCTTCCTCCACAGGGATTTCAGCTGTTATTGCCGGCCCAGCCACACTGGATCTTTAAACACAGAGGGACATACCCCAGCACCCTCCTGCCAGATCCCGGTGGGGCTGGGGAAGGGGAGTTGCATGGGAGATCGCAGCCTCCCGGGAGCGGACACATTAACGTTTCAACTTGGCTCAGTGTGACATTTCCATCTGGTTTAACAAACTAAACGTTTGAGTTTGCAAATGTCAAAGTATTTCCATCAAAAATGTCGGCATTGAAGTCTGACATTTCTTAATCTTTTTTTTGTTCCCATTCTGGGAACATTTTTGATATTTCAACTTTGTCTTGATTTGAGGGAAAACACACTGTAATTTTTGACCAGTTTAAGCAATTATATATTTTTAACCTAAGCCATTAGCTAGGTCCTGTGGGCTATTCCTGCCAGGAACAGACATTGACAGTGGCACCGGGCAGTCCCTCCATGAACCCTGGTTCGTTACGGAGGGGTCCAAAGTCACCCAGCCCAGAGCATGCCAGGAAGCAAGCGACTAAAGTTTCCTTGCTCCAGGCTCCGAGCTGCATCCAACCAACCCTTCACCTCCAACTTCTTGCTCTGCTCTTTCACAGGATCATGCTGAGCTACATCTCCAGGGGCCTGGGCAAGGGGCTTCCCACCACCTCCCGGTGCATTAGTGGAAGAAGGAGCAGGAAAGTCAATGCAGAAGAGCACGTACTGTACAGAAATCTATAGTCAGCTGCATTTTGATACAGTCCCCAAAGTACCTAATTATGCAGCTCGGATTTCTCCCTGCTCCTCATTCCAGTGATAGCTCACCCTGAATCTTTATCAGGCCTTCGGGCTTCGCAGACATAAAGGAGACGTTTGGCTCTCCCATCTTCCCAGCAGGATGGGAGGGCAGAGGTAGAAGGGCGACATACTGCTCTTGTCAGATTTGCAGAAAGTGATGTCAGGGAGCAGGCGTCTAAGTGCACATAACACCTAAATAAATGCCTGGCTTCCCCGCGGTGCTCGGGCTCTGCCGGGGAGGGATGGTGCGGAGCCAAGCAGGCAGCTGCAGCAGCACAGGAACACGCTCCGAGGGGGTCTTAGAGGGATTTGGAAGAGGGAGAGTGTGCATGAAAGTTGCATCAGAGCAAGAGCTAATTGCCAAGATTAACAGGCTCCAACAAGTGAAGGGTGAGCACTTGAAGTATGAAGTGTCGACTGAGATGCGGGTGTTACCCGCAGAGCCAAGCGGGGCCAACGCGGAGAGGGGCAGAGCTACTTCAGCGCAGAGAGCAGGGTACATGGTTCCAGCTGCTCACCGTTCCCAGGGGATGGACAGAGGGACCGAATGGCCAACCAACCCGAGGCATGCCAGGGAAGACAGCTTTAGACCGCAAGGCTCCAGGTGGGCAGACGTAAGGGAGCACAGAGAATGGAACTACGTGCCTCTGCCCCGGGGATTTGCATATTGATGGTTTCCCACCAAAGATGGGGCCGAGGATGGGCAGCATCTCTGCCAAGGCAATGCTTGGTGTTGCCCGTAGCATGTCCTCACCGTTATGTCCCAAGAAAGGTGTAGAAATGCTATTTGCAATTAGGAACTGGTGACCTAACTGGAGAGGCTTAAGCCGCCGGGAGGGAGCAGACAGCGGGGTGCAGGTGGATGCCTGCTTGGAAAACCAGGGCCAGCTGCAAGCAAAATAAATAAAAGCAGCCAGCTCTGATGCTCAGCCAACTCAGGGACACATTAACTGCACAGCCAGGGAGAGTTGTGAGGTGGCTGCATGAATTGGATGGCTTATAAGATGGATGAACACCCTGGCCAGGATAATTTGTTGGTGTTTAAATTGAATGAGGATTGACATGGAGGCACCCCGGCTTTGGCAGAAACACCTGACACCGCATACCTAGCACAAGGTGGAGGCTGAGGACAGTGGTGCGCTGCAAGAGGAGATGAACTGCCTGCAGTAGAAGGCAAGAAGTGCCACCACTGCCTCTCTGGATGAGGGGAGCGAAGAGGGATGGCTGGGGCGAGGGCTGCAGCCCAAGTCCAGAAGCAGCTTTGCAACAAGATGCTGCCACAAGGAGGGAGGAGATGGATGGGACCCGCCTGGGAGCACAGGGCAGGTTGCAGAGCGTACACTGGCCTTGCAACGGCAAAGCTGGCAGCACAGGGATCCAAGGGAAAAGCCAAGACAGAGAAGGAAAACCCAAAGGAGAAGCTATGGGGAGTGTCTGCTCCCCCCGACAGCAGTGGTAGGAGCGAGGAAGGTGCCTGGCCTGTGCTGAGCTCCCAATCATCATTTTAAGACCTGGGCTATGCTGGCATGTGCTGTAAGCGGCCGATACTGCAGAGGTGTTGGGAGGACCAGTCATAGTGACCTGCAGCAGGACAGCGTTTGCATGAATTTACACCTCTGGGCTCCAGATGCGGGATGCACTGAGCCCTGTGAGTCTGGGGGTCTCCTGCTTAAACCCCAAGAAAAAAGGGGAAGGGACGTATCTGTGTTTAGCTCAAAGGCAGGGGTGCCATGGAGGAGGATGACGATGTGACTTGCGCCAAGTCCCAGAGGAAATCGGTGCGGGATGTGGGAGCTGAGCCTGGTTTCCCCAGCTGGCCGGCGTTATGCCACGGGGCACCCGTTTCTCCTTACGAGGATGTCCCCCGAAACCAGATTTGGGGCACACATGATTCATGAAGTAGAGAGATATAAACTTCTAACAAATATTATTTGCAAACATATCATTCAGCCAGCCCTGTTTCTAGGTTACACAGCTGACAATTTTGTAATGCAGAAAGAGAAAAAAGATCAAAACCAGCCGACATGTCAAGGAACATAAGCCACAGAAGACAAAACACAGGGGGGAAAAAAAAAAAGAAAAAAAGACCGTTTTTCAAAGAGGAAAGAGAAAGAAAACATTAAACCGTGGGGTGCCCAGAGATCTCCACCAGAACCAGGCTTGTCTCCCCCTCTACCAGGGTTGGGGAAGTCAGCGGTAAAGTGATGAAAACTTGCAAAACTATTTGGAGTGGGTTAATGGAGGGCAGTGAATGTGGTACAGGGCACGAGGGGGACCCTGGCCCAACTGGGCCCTGGTGTGGAGGAGAGCGCTGCTTAACCAGCGTCCGGCGTGGGGATGTCTTGGCTTATTCGTGCACAATAAGTGTTTCAAATGCAGCCGAGGCGAAAAGGAAAACGCCTGAGCATCACTGCAGATATTCCCCCAAATGCATCTAGGCATTGTACAGCAGCATTCAAAATCCAAATAAAACATTATAGAATATATAAAGGGCAGGAGAGAAAATACTATTATATAAACCTGTCTTCGCATCAAAACTGGGGGCCATTCCAAAAAGATATGCTTCAGCCAAACAAATTATGGAGCTTGGTTCAAGGATAACCACATGAAGTTTAACAGCCTGTAATACGCAGGAGGTCGGGCTAAGTGAGCTAATAGTTTCTCCTGGCCTTAAAGCCTATGAATGCATGAATAAATCAAGGGAATACTTGTTTAGTTCCAGTCCCCCAGCCTGCAAAAATATGATGCAGCAGAAGGAGAGGGAAATTAGAGATGGGCAGTGGAAGCAGCACAGGAAGATGAAGGGGATGAGGGGGGTTCAGGGAGCACCCAGGTAGGAGCACGACACTGAACAAATCCGAAAGCCACTGATGTAAATGCTGGGTTTTGCACAGCATGCGACTGACTTCGGAGTTGGTGGCTGGGAGCAACTGCTCGAGTGAAACGATTTACAGAAGTAAGATGACAAGTGGGAAGGAGCAGCGGTTGCTGGGGCTGGAGGGGACATCTACCTCGGGCCAGGATCAGCCCCACGGGCAGCAGGACCCGGGAGGAGATGCAAGATGCACAACTGTTGAAAAGAGCATCACTCCCCATCCCCTAATGCCCACACATAGAGGGAGAAATCCCACTGCCAAATACTGCATCCACGGAGGGCGGACGGTTGGGGCTGAGAAACCCCAGAATAAACACAGTCAGCAAGGAGGGAGGAAGCCCCAAAACCAGTGACGTGAGGTGGGTGAAGCCGCAGGGACGGCAGCTGACGGGTGGAATAAGTTAGAGCTGATAAAATGTTCCAGGGAATATGAAGGGCTTTTAAAGACATCGGGGAAAAGAAGTGCTAGCGAGTCAGATGGATAATAATAAATGAGAAAGGGGCTGGAAGGAATGAAGAGCTTTAAAATGGCTGTTGCTGAATTGCTTTTTTAAATTGCTCTTTAAGGCGATAACTAAAGAGAAGAGGCATGGTCAATTAGGAAGTAATGAAGACCTTGTAAATACACTTACTGATAAAAAGCACGTAAGGGAACGCTTGACAAACCCAACATACACAAATCAGCCGGGGCAAGCAACATGCGTTTTGAATTATTAAGGGAATTCGCTAACGAACTTAGCAAGCCTCTGCCACTTCAAAACCCACCACCATCAACAAAAATAAAATTGCAGTCGGCCAAATTCTGAGCTGGCATAACAAATCAATGGAGGGCTCGGGGGGTGGCGGGGACTGGCAGGGAAGGAAATAAACACAAAGCAAAATTAAAAAGAAAAAAAAGCGGAGACTGGAAAAGGAGACTGACAATTAGTAGCCAAGAAATTCGTTTCATCCACCAGGCAAGGAACAGCACAAAAATCGGGGATTAAGGAAAAGGCATTTGCCTGCTCCCGGCGGAGAGCAAAGCCATGAGCAATGCAAAGGAAGAATTTATTAAGGACAAACCATGGCGGTCAAAGCCGACTGGTGTTTTACAGGGCATCACACCCTCTCTGGAGGCAGGGGCTGGTGGATAAAAGCTGTCAGGACACACGTCATTTCACCCCGTGTCTCGGAGATGTTTCTTGGAGGAATTAATTGGCTGCGAAGCGAGGGCAGCTCAGGAGCCCGCACGGCGCAGCGGCCGGCTCGGGAACCGGCACTAGGCCTGGTCTTGTTCAGGACGAACATTAACGATCAAGAAGATAAATGGCAAAGTAATTGCATTCGCAGATGATGCTTAATTAGGTCACGCTGAGAACAGAAATAACGCAACAGGAGCTGGGAGGGTTTGAAACACGGGTGGAACCGGGCGAGTGATGAGCCTGGAAGGATGCGGGGACCTCGGGGGAGAAGGTGTCCTCAACAGAAATACGTAGGTGGTGGGGACAAGCTGGGAGATAGCCCCAGGATGGGAGGTGGCTGGAAAGAGCAGTTTAGATGGAATTTCTCAACGCATCTGTCCTGCACGTTCAGCGCTCTGAAAGGCATCAGGGTCCCTCAAAATCACTGCTGGCACGGCAGGGTTTGCCCAGGCATTTTGCAGCACAAGGGGGACGCTGCTTGCTGTCTTGCCCAGAGGTTTTGGGGCAGAAAGGGGGGTTCTGGGGACCAGGAGAAAGCTCCTCCCTTGGCTCCGGAGGGCTGGGGAACTGGCTGCCTCCTGGGGCATGGCCGGGCACCCCAGGGAGATGACATCTCCGCTCTGGGAAAGGGCACACAGATTTGTCCAGCACGGGAGGAAACTCCCGCCACCCCCTGAACAGGGCAGGGTGAATAACAGCAGGAAGCCCCAGCAGAGCGGGTGTTATTTGGGAGAGCTGTCAGAGCACTCACTCCCAGGGCATCTCTGCTTCTCATCTGCCTGATGGAAGCTGACGTTGTGTGAACCTTTCCAAGCAAACCCAAATTATTTTAATTTCTAAATCCAAACAGCTCCAATTATATCATTTCCCCTGTGCGAAGCTGGGTAATGCTCTCCCTCTGCTTCCCTGGCAGGGCTACAGCAGCCCTGAGTGCCGCAGCACAGGGCAGGGAACGGGACTCAGGACTAGTTTGGAGGGGCCAGGAGCTCACACCCCTCCCAAAACACCCCTCCTGTTCAGGGACAGCTCAAGGGGCACGTTGGGACAGACTCCAGCAAGGTGGGATGAGGTGATGGTTTAAATACACAGAGGGAATTTCCAAGGTTCAGTTTTGCGTGTGTATCAGAAAAAAAAAAAATCAGGCTTTTCAAAGAAATTAAAAATCTTTCAGGTGAGCTCCCCTATCCACAGCAGAGCTTTTTTGGTTTTCCTCCTTTTGCTCCACACAGAACAGCCTCCCATGGCAGGCTCGGGGTGGGATTTCACTTTAAGGATGAGCAACAAACAATTTGATAGTTACAGAAATAGAGGGGGGAAAAAACGAGTTGAAGAAACATTTCCTAAAGAGCTCTGATTAACTAATTAACTGAGTTTCTTCCTACACCAGCCTTTCCCTCACAGCTTCGGTGCCATCCATTTGCAGAGGGTATATTGCACTAACACTTAACATATCGTAATTGTAATTATACACCTCCAGCTGCCTTTGGTAAATTTTTTCCGCCCATAAGCAGCCCTCCCCCTTTTCTCTAGGGCTGCCTCAGCACTGTTTTCCCCACAGCCTGGGCAGGGAGAGCAGAGCAAACACTGGATGCAGCTCCTGCCTTTACACCCCCAGCCCCCCATGGCTTTTTTCACCTCTACCCCCAAACCCATTGCTCCCAGCATCACCTCCTTCTCCTCCCTTCCCCTCATTGCCTGCTCCTCCATTTCTCCCTGTGCTATTTTTATCAGGGTCTCAAGGTCTTTGCTTCCAGCAACTCACAGAGCCTCTTCTCTGATTCAGCCATGCCCAAATCCAGGCACATCCCCCTCTGTGCACCCACCCTCAGATCCCTGAGCCAGCAAGGGGCTTCTGCAGAGCGACCCCAGGCCCTCCGGTGCCACATGGTCCCAGCAAACCTGGTGTCATGGGGACAAACCATCCTGGAGCCATCACGCATGCAGGGAGATGCTGACCCTATTAGCACCACCACAACCTCCAGCATCCCTCCCTCAGCCCTGCCCTCGCTGCCTTTTAGCACCTCCGGTCCCGCTCCAGCATCACCTGGCTGCCAGCAGCACCTGAGCCCCCCACCCTCAGCACCCTGCCTGCACACAGCTGGGGGCAAGGTGGGGGCTGAGCTGTTCTTCCTCCCACCTGGAACCCCTTTGGTCTGGGAACCGTGGCTCTCCGGCACCATCTCCCTCGTAGACTCCACCATAGTTTCCTGGAGCACCCGAAATGCCCCCCAAGCCCCTCCATTTCTGGTTTAAATTCCCAGCCTCTTATCATATTACAAAGTAACTGGGGCGCCTCTATGCTCCTCTAAACTTAAACACCTTTTATTCTCATTAAAGAGGTCCGTGCCTCTCTCCCACTTCTCTATCTCACAGTTAAAAGCTAATTAATTACTGTTGACTTCCCCAGCAGATGTTCTCGCTTCGGCGCTGGTCGGAAACGCGGTGATTTGTGAACCGCAGGGCTCCGGCGCAGAGAAGCAAGGAGCAGGGCGTGCGGGCCGGTGGGGAGAGAAGCCCTTCCCAGCCAGCCCTGCTTCTGAAAAAGGAGAGAAAGTGGCTGTTTATGAGAAAGGCACTGGTTGTTTTTCTTGGAAAGAAGCAAAATCCTCAGATAGGGGTAAAATCCTGATTCCACAGAAAATTTAGCAGTATGGATTTCAGTTGGGTCTGGTCAGAGGTTTATTTCCCCTCGTACAAGAAACCTCTCATAAATCACTGCTCTCTCCAAGGGCTTTTCAAAGCAGTGATGCAAAACAGAACTGCACTGTCCGCGAAAGGCTAGCCAGCCCCAAAGAGGGCCGGGGAAGTGGGAAGGGATGGGCGGCCACCTCCACAGCCCCACTGCCCTGCCACTGCCACGCTCCCCGCTTCCCCGTGCCCCATGGCAGGGAAGGGGCAACAGCACCTGTTGATGGGGGTACCATTCCCATGGTGTGTACAGGTGTCCTGGTGAGCATGGGCATCCTGGTGGGCATCCCAGAAGGCATCTTGGTGAGCATGGGCATCCTGGTGGGCATCCCAGAAGGCATCCTGGTGGGCATGGGCATCCTGGTGGGCTTCCCAGAAGGCATCCTGGTGGGCATGGGCATCCTGGTGGGCATCCCAGAAGGCATCCTGGTGGGCATGGGCATCCTGGTGGGCTTCCCAGAAGGCATCCTGGTGAGCATGGGCATCCTGGTGGGCTTCCCAGAAGGCATCCTGGTGGGCCTGGGCATCCTCGTGGGCTTCCCAGAAGGCATGCTGGTGAGCATGGGCATCCTGGTGGGCATCCCAGAAGGCATCCTGGTGGGCATGGGCATCCTGGTGGGCATCCTAGAAGGCATCCTGGTGGGCATGGGCATCCTGGTGGGCATCCCAGAAGGCACCCCAGTGAGCATGGGCATCCTAGGGGGCATGGACATCCCAACAGGCATGGGCATCCTGGTGAGCACGGGCAGCTCCTGGCTGGGGCTGGCATCTCCACTGCTGCCTTTGCTCCGCTGGAGCCGCAGCTGCAGCACCCTCAGTGCAGAGCGGGACAGAGGGATATGAAGACCCCGCCAACAGGGTGCATGTTGAAGGCACCTTCTTCTGCAAAAATGCTGCCAAAAATGCTGCCAAGCAGAGAAGCTCCTGGGCTAACAGCCGTGCAAATCCCCCTGATGATTACAGTGACTTTCTAATACCGACAGAAACCTCTGTGCTAATGAAATGCACTGAAGTTAAGCAGCCGTGGAAATGCCAGTGTAAAGGAGAAAGGCCACCAAACAGGCACTAATGGAAACCCAAATCCCCAGAACTAACAGGCCATGCTCAGAGGAGAGGGAAGGGAGCAGGGGTCTCCTGTGCTGTTGTCCCTGGATGGTGGTGTGACCTTCTGTGGCTTTGACTGCCCGGTGCCATCGTCCTTGGATGAGGGGGGATGCATGGGTGGGGGTACCGGTGGATGGGTGGGAGCACTGGGGACAGAAGGCACGGCGGAATTTATCCCTTTGACCCTCAATGCTGCCACCGTCGAGGTGCTTTTCCTTCCCGGGGGGCCTCCAGCGAGGCTGGAAAGTGCTGACTGCGGAGTAGGCAGCTACTCACATCCCTGCCTGGCCCTGACAGACCGTTTCCCATTGAGCTGTGGGTAGAAAATGGAATTTCAGCTTTTCCTTTTCATGGTAAATGTTTCTGATTCTGCCGGCTGATGTGTTCACCTCTCGGTTAATAGGCAATAAGCAAAGCGGTGTCATTCTTGTTAAGGAGACAGAAAGGGCTCCATTTAAATGCAATGCGCGGGGCGACATAAGCCGGGCTGTGAGAACACCCTGTGCCTTCCTGCAGCGGTTCGGGGAGCTGGGGAGGGCGGTTTGCATTTTCTCCGACAGTAAAGGCAGGCTGGGCGCATGGCTGGAATACACCAGTGCTGAAAATAGGGCCTTTTGTCATCTTCCCATCACCACTTCCAAAAGCGGCCTCAGACACAGGTCCCCCAGCTCGCTCTTGCCCCGGCTATCAGGACAGACCGGGCATCCGCTCCCAGCACCGCTCTGCCCTGCTTGCTGCCGCTCCTTGCAGCTGCCGGAGCAGCACAGCCCAGCACTGTGCTGATGCTATGGATTGCATCGTGCCAGAAAGAGGCAAGAGACAGGGGCCGAACTCCTTCAGACACCATCCATCTTCCCCTGCGGGCTGCAAGGTGCTGGTGGTGCAGGCAAACTGGGGTGCCGTGTTCTGAGAGTACATTTGCTGTCAAACGCTTACTACTAATTACTTTAAAAATCTCACATTAAGATGAGGGTAAAGACACTTGGGCTGTCAGCGGGAAGACTCTCAAATTGACTCATTACAAAATCCCCGTTGCTGATAGGGGCTCTTTAAATAACAAGCGTTGGATTCTTCCTACTTTATAAAATTCCATTTAAAGGAGAAATTACAAAAGCTTCCCGGCTCCTTTGATCATTTGTAAGGGTCCTTTCCAGCACAGGAAAGAGCGAGCCCCTGACTCAAGGAGGAAGGGAACTGTGCTGAGTCGAGGGAGGTGCTCGGCAGGGTGGCTCCTGGCCAGGCTCTCCTCACCTGCTCGGAGGAGACATCCCTCGGCTACGTGCGGAGCGCTGCCGGCCACCGCAGCTGCGTTTCCAGAGCCCAGCATTGCTACTGCGACTGGCTGGGTTTGAATGGTCCTGGCCCCTGGGACAGACCGGTGAAAGGAGAGGAGAAATGCTGGGAGGGTTGTGAGTGGGGGGGTTTGCTGGCGATCACACGTGATGTCCATGTAACCTTGGAGGAGCCCTTGCAGCTTGCTCTCCAAATTCAACAAATGGCAAAATTCGAGTCCCAGCCCCAACCCCAGCTGTGGCAGGGTGTTTGTGTGATGGGAACGGGGCAGCACGCATGGAGGCTGGGTTGCCGCTGCCCAAGGTGACGCCGGCATCACTGCACACCTCCCCAGGCGAGATGCCAGTGCCGGGACCACTGCCTGGGTCTGCCAGGAGAGCCACTGCCGAGGATGTACAAGGTCACCACCGAAAGCCTCCTCGCTGCCATGGCACGTGAGGGATCAGTTTCCCTACAGCCATGCATGTCCTTTGACTTAAACACCAAAGCCCTGGCAGTTAAAACTGTTTTTTGTCTTTTTATTGAAGGGCAGAATATGTAGGGGAGGGCACGGCAGCTGGGTCTATTCTAATGAACCCTGATTTCTAGCAAAGCCTTTAATAGTATCTCTGTCTTGTGGTATCTTGCTTGGTTTGGATATAAGCCTTTTCACAGGGGCTGAGAACAAGCTGAAGGATCTGAAACAAAAGGGAACAATAATATCTTGAGCTGGAAGGCGCTGTTCAGATCCAGCAAGGACTGGTGTTAGGCTTGGTTTTATCTAACACCTTCAATTAATTATCTAGGAGAGGGAACAAACAGCACCTTAATTAAATCTTCAGATGACACTACAGTGAAAAGGTGTTAGACACCGGCAGGGATGTGCAAAGGGGCTGGGGAAGGCAGCGGCGCAGCGAGGAGAGAGCCAGGCTGACTCAGCCGCGCCGTTGGGGAGGAGGACCTCGGGCAAGCCGGGGGGAAGGCTTTTTCTCCAGGCACCCCTTTCCCCCCCAGCCTCGTGCTGCGTTCGTGGAGGCAAGTGGGGAGCGGCCTCAGCTCACCGGCTCCAGCCCCAGCATCCCATTACCCCCAGATCCCCGTCCAACTGCAAAAACCATCACCGGTGGAACGGCACCCTCTCGTCCTTCCCGCGGCCCCCATGGCCGTGCCGGCTCCGACCGTGCTGGACCACGGAGGGCTCACACCTCCTGCTGCTCCTCGAGCATCTTTGAAGCTGCAGCTGGGCTGGGTCTGCTCCTAGGAAAGCCGAAACCCTTCAAGCAATGTATTTTATGTGGTAGAAACCAAGTGAACTTAGCAGAGACACAGCTATGGTCTTAACTGGAAATGCCAGGTATATTAACAAAGAAACTAAGCAAAGAAATTTCTGGACAAAAAGTTAATTAACTAAAAATTGAGCTTCCAGAGGAAGTTACATAAACATTTGGGGGAAAAAATAAACACACAGAATATTTCCAAGAGAATTAAGAAAAGCCATAACTATTTCAGCCTAGAAATGAGAAACTAATATTGCGAACATAAAGATTTAAGTTCCTTTGCAGTTCATACATTTTATAACAGAAATCCAGACATCTAAAACCCAAAATAAAACACTCCAATAACAATCATAACTCTGACTCTCTCTTTTTCTTCTTTCCTGGCACCCAGACAACAGCTTAGAAATGCATCTCATAACTCGAGCTCGGCGCCGGAAGTGACTTCTATAAAGTGGGATAATTAAGCAAGAGTAACGTGTTATTTTAGAAATTACATCCTCGCCATAACACCGGAGGAGGATGCCGGGCGGCCGCGGGCTGGGACTGCTGCTCGACGGGCGCTGGCATCCTCGGCGCTGAAGCCGTCGGCACCCTGAGTGGGGGTTACTGGCGGCTGCAGGGTGCTTGCAGCTACCCCGGCTGTATTCATGCTTTACGTTTGGAAAGAGGTAGTCTTTAAATTGCATTTAACTCCCAGCTTCCCTACTGTTGGGGAGGGCGGAGGGGAGGGCGGAGGTCAGGGCAAGGCTGCTTCTGGCAGACTGATTAATTCAGGCTGCGAGGAGCGGGGTTGCGGTGCTCCGGGATGACAAGCACTGACATCAACCCGTGCCTTATCCTGCTGCACCGAGACCATATTTTGCATCTTGTAACATGCATCGGATGTTTTTGGTGATGTGTGGCTAATAAACCAGCTGCTGCCAATTCCCACACCCCTGCTTTTTAAGTGCTGGGGCTATTGTCCCTCCTTTACATCTTGGTGTTTATTTTTCCCTACTGTTTAGATTAGCTTTAAGTTCAGGTGGATGCCAGGGTTTTGTCCAGGAAAAAAAAAGCAATCCCACGAGCAGCCAGATCTAACAACATCTTGCAAGCACCTCTAAATATTTCACGGAGAGAGGCCGTCAGGGTTGCAGGGGAGAGGCTCGGATCTGTGCTCGTTCATAGTTTAGCACATCCTCCGCCTCCTCCCACCTTCACAAGCGATTGCTCCTGAGCTCAAACACACACGTACCTTCCTCATGCTGAAAACATGTCGGCAGCTTCCTGCGAGGAGCCAGGCCAGCCCGGGCTGCCAACCCAGCCGCCCCAGCCCTGAGGGAGAGAGGAGCAGGAGGAGAACTGCTGCCTCCAATTAATCCTGAGCAAAGTCCCAGCGCAGCCAGAGAGAGCTCAGATTTATCTCCTGACTGCCTGACTTGGCTCCTCTCCCCCAAACATTTGGCAGCGGCGGCTGAGATGCGGCGGCTGGTGGAAACCCGCAAGGGTCTGCCGGGGCTGGAGCGGCTTCAAGGAACCTGTTGAGGGTCCTCGTGGTGGCACGGGGCCCTCGGGGCACCCCAGGGCAGGAGGCACCCACCTTGCCGTGCTCCGCTCCCGCGGCGCAGTGTCTCCTCGCTCTGTCCCTCTCGTCTGCTGCCGGCGGCCCCGCCGGTCACCGCAGGCACATGGGAGCCTGGCCCCGGCTGGGACCCACGCCAGAGCTCGGGCAGAAATGCTGTGGGGAAGGCAACCTGCAGCCAGCGACTAACGAAAGGATGAGCTGGCTGGTTAAAGAGGTGTGAAAATAACATTTTGTTTTGGGTTTTTTTTCTTCCCAGTCCTATTAAAAGAAACGATTGGTGAAATCCCTGCAGCCGGGGTAGAGCCAGCCATGCTGGCAGATGCCTCCAACCTTAATGCAAGGACGGAGGCAAGCGGCAGCTGGGAGCGAAGCCGAGATGCTGCTTAACCTTGGAGATGACCCATCTGCCCAGGCAGCTTCCTCCGGTCCTGCTGCGTGGGCACGGAGGGATAAAAGGATTCACGCCGCCGGCGCAGAGCAGTAAGTCACGCTGAAAAAAGAAAAGGAGGAGCAGCAAGGGCAGAGGAAGATCGAAGAAGGGGTGGAATAAGCCCTGAGAAAAGGGAAAGGTGAGGGAGGGTTTGGGTCTGGAGCTGCCCTGAGAAGCCTGGCAGGCTGAGCAAACCCACACCCTCCGCTGCTCCATTCCCACTGCGCCATGAGGAACAGGATATTGCACGTCGTTTGTAAATAAACCCGCGGCATCAAAGGAGCCCTTGTCTCCGGCCCTGAGCACCCGTCCCAGCCCGCCGCTCTGGGGGGAGCACGCCAGTGCTCCCAGTGATGGAGCACGGGGAGGCACCGGGGCTTTTGGAGGCTTGTTCACCTGCTGCAGGAGCTGGTGGCACGTCAAGGAGGGTTATCCAGGTGTCTGGAAAAGGGATGCGTTGGAGGACCGGCTGGAGAGCCCCTGTCCCCACCCCTGCAGCCCTGAGCAGTGGTCACAAGCCGCGCTGCCAGGGTGCTGAGCCATGTGGCGATGGCTTCAGGAGATGCTCCACAGGGTGACGACCTGGGGTGAGAACCGGCTCGTGGGTGCTGCACACCCTCCTTGGGGCCCTCCTGCCACCGCCTCTGCCCAGGCGCGTGGGAGCCCGCCGAGGGAATAAGAGCTGCCTCGGCTCTCTGACTTCAAAGCTGCGAGGGGAACATAATGATGTGCGAAACGCTGAGCTGCCAGCTCCCCTCGTCCGGCCCCATGTTTCCTTTGGAGTAAATAATGCCGTCTAACGAGATGGTTTAATTGTGTCACGCTAATTCCATGTGAAAGGAGACAAGATTGAGCATGTGTGCAGTCACGGCGGGTGCAGGACCCCAGCCCATGGCGTGTCTCCCACCCCGCGGTGGCCCGGTCACCGCAGTGCTGCCACGTGATGTTCAACCCAGCGGCAAGCGGCAGAGACGACTTCGGAGATAACGGGGTGACTGGCGGAGCTGTCTTGTGCAGGCAGCGCGGCTGCTCCAGGGCACCCTGGGGTGCACATGGGTGGGTGGCGGAGAGGTGCCTGGTGCCGGGCAGCACAGGGGGGTGAGGGAAGGTGCTACCCCACACCGAGACCCTCAGCTCGTGCCACAAGGGTCTGTGCGTGGGGCTGGGATGCTGGGAATGCTGCCAGCCTGGGAAGCCGTGGCGTGAAGCTGGGACTCCGGCAGTGTGGAGGGAACAGCCCGTGGCCTGAGTTTGTACAGGCTACGTGGGCATTCCCGGTGCAAAGATATGGTGTTGTCTTTGATCGCAGCAGCTCGGGGAAGGATGATGCTCAGCCTTGCCTGCCACTGAAGCCCCGTGCCGATACCTCAAGGCCAACCCACGGGATGGCTGAAAGCAAATGCCAGTCAGGGAGCTGGGAAACCCTGGCAGCAAGACACGCCGTGCCCGGGGTGCAGTCACATCCCTGGCTATGGGCACAGCTACTCACAGGCTTGCAGGGCTAGGCTCAGCTTTGCCAGAGCAGCTCATATCCCACCTGGTTTCATTCACTTCTGTTTTATAAGTTGGATTAAAAGGACAAAGAGCATGAAGAGCAGAAATGCATACACGGGGTAAGTCAAGCCTGGCAAAATCCCCCTGCAAGCCCAAGTCTCATAGCGGGACATTTTGGAGTGACAGTCCCCAATTTCCATTTCCATGGCAACATTGGTTGATCCAGGGGCATGCCCCATCCTCCTGCACATCCACGCGCAGCACCGCAATGCTCCTGGGTGGTTTGCAGCCGCTGTTATTCATGTGGATTATCGTTTAGTTATTGTCTCCAGGCAGCCTGACCCCAGTCCCCACACCAGGGCTCCCGGATGGGGTTCCGAGCCCCCCGAGCCCCAGGGCGTGCAATGAGCGGCCGAGAAGCCAACACCTGCACTCACGGTGTGCCCAGCAGCCCTGGCCACCACAGGCTCTTTCCAGGACATAAACCCTTGGTTTTCAGGGCTGTTTTCTCACCAGATGAATGAAATAAACCAATGATTAAAAGCAAAAGTAGGAAAATAAATTGCACCATGTGCAGTCATTTGGACACCCCAGATGGCTTGTCAGCAGGGTTTGACTTTCAGGTCTACAGCACAGATGGCTACCTCTAAAGCTGGGGGAAGAGCTGTTACCCACCGTGCACGGCAGCCCCTGGCACACACCGGCCCTCACGGTGCTTATCCTCGGAGGTTGGAGGCCATGGTTCAGCCCCACAGCAGCCCCGGGGTCTTGTGTGTCCCACCACGGTGTGCTCAGCAGAAGGCTCCACTTGTGTGGCTGTTGCACCAGAGGGATGCCACTGTGCCAATGCTCTCGTCCGCTGCCTCTCGTGCAGCTCTGTTTGCACTGGGTGATGCCAAAATACTTTGAGAAGCAACTCAGCCAGGCACGGCACAAAGGGCAGGGTGCAAGGGCTGACCTTGGGCAGGGAGCACGGTGCCGATGGGGGGACATGGTGTCGGGGGGAGGCCAGGGGAGGTTGGGGCAGCTCGGTGGCCCGCTTGCCCCTCGCTCCCATGCAGCAGTGGTGCCGACAGCCTGCCTCTCCTCCAGGAGCCTGTGGCCCTCAGAGGTCCCTTCCTCCTTCTCCTTACAGATATATGGTCTAATTTGGAGCAGCAACTCCTTGGAGCAGAGGTTGCATCAGTCTCTGCCTGGAACTGCCAGACGCGTTGGCGCGGTGGCATCGGCACGAGAGAGTAGCAATAATCATTAGGACTAGGACCGAGGGGACTCCATGCTGGCAGTGATGTAGCACTTCCATTAGGAGCCTCACGCCACTCTATTACTACGGCATTAGCAGGAGCACCGTTGCCGCTGCGGCAACCACGGGAGTGGGAGAAGACGTGGCTGTGGTGGGGCAGCGGCTCCCCACCAAACATCCCTGCTCAGCCGGGCTGCAGTGGTGATGCTCACGGCATCACCTGGGGGTGGGGGGTCTGTCCCCCATCACCAATGGGTCACTCCATCACACAGAGGGGTCTGTTCTGATGTTTTGGCATTTGGTTTTGGTTTCCTTTTTTTTTTTTACCCCGAGTGCTCTGGTTTTTATTGTAAAGCTCCAAACTTTCCCCTCCACTTCCCTGCGTGCAACAACATTTCCAACCCTCCCCTCCTCGGAGACTCCCGAAGGCTCCAGGAAGAGGGAGGTTTGTGATAAACAGATGGGAAATAGGGAAAATAGTCAAACAAAGAGAGGAATGAGAAGGAGAAGAGAACAAGGTGCAGATTCCTGGCCGCTGGGGCGGGAGGGGGAAGCGGGGGGATTATTACGTTAGGAGCAGCTTCAAACTCCCAATTCTCAGGGCACGAAACCTGCACAATTTAAAGTAGTCAAAACAAACCCTTTGCCGCTATTTATACTTGAGCTGCCTGCAGGCGGCAAAACCTTGACTCCATATTCCAGGCCTAATAGATTCCAGGTGTTTTCCAATAAAATCCCCTCCTCCAGTGAGAAGCTTGAATAAGCTCCCAGCACCTTTCGGTCCCTCATCCCCCCTCGGAGCAGCCGGAGGGAAGGGGCTGGCCCTGGGGGTGACAGCATGGCAGCCCCTGCAGCGGGGCATCTCCTGCTCCCAGCCTCTGCTGCTGGGGCTGGAAATGCAGGCTGCGAGCCAGGGCTGCCGCTGCAAGGGGGGCTTTCCTAATTGGGGGGCACGGGCCAGCTATGGGGGTTACCTCTCTGCCTCCCGGCAGTGACACCCACAAGCATGGGTGGGGAGGGGTGTTGCACGGGACCAGCGTGGGGTGGCAGATGGGGTTTGCAGAGCAGGGGCTGTTCATGCCCATTACATCCCCATCTCCCCCTCCCCATGTTGTTATGGATGATCATGAGAGGTCTGCTGTCTCCAGCCACAGAGCGGGTCCAGCCCTGCTGCAATGCTGCATGGTGCAGCCCTCGCGGGCAGCTCCGGCACCTTCAGCCCCCAGCGCTCTGGGGCAAAGGCTCTGCCCGGGCAATGCCTCGCTGTGGTGCTGAGCACGGAGCAGCCTGGGGAGCACCAGGGTAGCAGGGGGAGAGAGCGCCCACCGGCACCCCTGTCTCCAGCCCCGCTCCTGAAGGATGCTTAGCTCCTGTGGAGCGGGAAGCTCCCTTTTTTAAACCAGCCTAGGAGAAGAAGAGGTAAAACATGCTCGGTATCAGGCAGCTAAGCCGGTGACAGGGGTCCGGTGCAGGCTGCGTGTTCCCCTCTGCTTTCCTGCCATCCTCCAAAGCGTGGTGGGCACAGCCAGGCTTTCTCCCCAGCACGACCCCCATGCCCTCCCAGCCCCGCTGCCAGTCACGCGTTTTACAGATCGGCTGCTATTCCTCGCGAGCTGAGCGAGGTTCGTTTGCAGCTCCCCAGGAAAAGGAGCAGGTCTGGCTGAACACAAGGCATGCTTCAGAAATGACTCGTGTGGGATAAAGCCTAACCCTGGGTGCCTTATCAGATTTACCCAGCTCTCTGGCAGGAGGATACTGGGATGGAGGTACGAGCAGGCTGAGCCACGGAGACACTCTGCAAACCCTGCTCCTACCCCTTCCATCTCCAAAGAGGTGTGCGTGAAAGAGCTGGGAACTGGTTTTGTTTTATTCATGTCTCAGAGCCAGAGGAGGCCACAGGCATTAGCACTGCATTGCACGTGGTGGAGAAAACTCCCCATCAGATCCTTTAGCATGCGTAGGAAACTAGACCTCAGCATCTGAGCAACACCCACAGATTTAAGGACCTCTTACCTGGAGGACCGGCAGCATGCCCTTGCTGCAGTGGTTAATTCCTCTCCCAAATAAATATTTGTGCCTGAATTCAGGGGTTTTTTTTCCTCCTTTGAAACCTCCAGCTGTGGCATCCTGCTTTACCTGCTAAGCTGGAGAAGCCTCTGCTATCAGATATCTTCCCCTGGTGCAGCTCAGGTCTCCTCTCCTTTGATCAACTGATTGGGATCCTTAAATTTCTCACGGTAAGCAGCTCTTGCAGCTCAGCCCCGCCGTGTATCTCAGCCTGTTTCTGATCTTGTTACTGTTTTCCAATATCCTTTGCAGGAATGAGGTCACCAAAACTGGACCCTGGCTGCTCTCACCCTTACCTCCGAAGCGGCGCCCACTGCGTCCGCACCGCGCCCCAGCCCAGGCGGCACGCGTGGCACGGTGGCTGGCACTGCCATCGTCTCTGCGGGCAGGGCCCTGTGGACCCCACGGCTGTGCAGCATCCCCCATGCTCGGAGACCGGCAAAACAGAAGCTAGGGCTGGAGCAGAAGCTTTGGCAACCTCCGGCAGCCCTCATACCGGCAAGGGCGTGTGCCCACTCCTGTAACAACCCCTGGTTGCTGCATTTGTGGTCAGGTTTGACTTTCCTCGTTTTATGTGCCAAATTAGCAGATTTGCAGAGAAGCAGAGACAGCAGCATCCGAGGCTGTGTGTAAGGGACGGGAGAGGGTCAGCACTCGGGGCTGGTGCTCGTGGCAGTGAAACTGCTCCCTCTCCCGAGGAGGAAAAGGGGAAGAGCCAAGCCCTTTGGAGTAATTTAAAATGAAACAAATAAAAAAAAAGCGTGGCAGTAAAGACAAATAGTTTTCAGGCACTGTGTTGGCATTTTGGCCTAATGACTGATTAATCTAAAGCGGAGTCTCGTTACGGATTCACAGGTGTCGATTGGATCAGATCGTTAATTCCAGCATCCACTGGCCGTGATTAGAAATCCAAAGTGGCAGGGCCTGCAGGGGAAGAATTAAAGGCTCAGGCCAGGAGGAGGGAGCGAGGCAATGGGAGATGGGAAGGCACGGTCAGGGAAGCCATCATCTCCGCGATGAGTGGAACTCAGCGTGGTCACAGAAACAGCTGCTGCTGCAGACCCAGGACTGATTTGCTCTGCAGTGGTGGAGAAGCATCTTCCCGTTGGGAATGAAGACCAGCAAACACAACCCCAGGAATCTGACTGTATGCCCGCCATGCTCAGGGTGACCACACTGAAGAGAAGACCCTGATGATGGGACTGGCAGGAAACATCACCCATTGGCACCAGCAGACCTCCTGGAGTCACCGAGGAGACTCTTGGTAGGCATCAAGTGCCACTTAACCAAAATGCTGCCAGGGCCAAACTTCTTCCATCCTCCGGGCAAAGAGGATATGGAGGGTCCTGGCAAGAGCAGGCTCAGCGAGCCTGTCTGCGAGCAAACCAGGCCATGTGGAGTAAATTAATGCTCTCCCGGTCCACTGGAGCCATTTTGCTGTCACCTTTCTCAGGAGCTTAACCCTCAGCCATAGTGCTTTTTGCTGCACAGCACCTCCTGCTCAAGCATCCTTCCGTGCAATGGGGCAGCCCCCAGGACACCTCCAGCGGGGTCGCTTCCACCTCACACGGGCTGTCAGTACACGGAAGAGAACGCAGCAGACGTGTCCCGGCCAGACTGTGTGACGGCAGCACCGGGCAGACCCCGCACGGCCCCTGGCTCCAAAAGTGGGGGCAGAGATGCTCGGCCAGCTCCAGTGCTGCCGGTCGGAGAAGGCACAGCCCCAGAGCCATTGCCATCCGCTCTTCAGCTGTCGGATGTCAACTGATTAATTTTGCCTGGGATTAATTAAGGAGCAGCCAGCGACCGCTGTGCTGGCGGAGGGGGCCGTGGTGACCTCCCCGCGGCAGGCCGTGGTGGGAAGCCGGGGTCAGCGACCTCCTCCGCGGACACAGCCACCGCCGGGCCGGGCTCTGACCCTGGCGGGGTGACGCAGCGTTGGCCCGGCGGCCGCCTGAGGTCACGTTTCATCCTGCGGAGACGTGGTGCCAGGACTGGTGTGCGGGACCATGGCAGCGCATCACCCCCACGCTGCACCCGGCCACCTCTTACTGTTTTTTCCCTGCCTCGGTACTAGTTTTATGGTGGGTATCTCGCAAGGCTCAGCTCCTCGGCCAGGATGGCTGCGGGGATGCAGATGAGCTCACCGGCGGTCAGCATGGCTGGCTGTTAGGCTGGCACAGTGCTGCCTCGCCAGCAGATCGGTTGTCAAGCGATGTGCTGGTTCAGGAGCTGAGAGCGCTGAATGGAGGTGTTTTGGGGAATAAAAGCACTGAGGTTTAGGTAGGCTTGGAAACCTGAAGAGAGAGGAGGTGGGAAGCCACTGGTTGAGCAAAAGCTGTAGCAAGATGTGCTATGCCGGCATAAGCGTCCCCACGGGAGAAGTGCAGCTGAAATCTCATGTGCTCAGTGCTTTCATACCAGCTCGCCATGCCCAGCCATTCCTCTCCTGGCCCCCGTGGGAGGACACAACCCCTCCGTGAGGAGAGGTGGGTCCCGGCAGGACGAGGGCGGCTGCTCCTGCAGCGAGGGGTGAGGATGGCCATGGCAGTCAGCCCTGGGGCCCTGCCGCATGGCACGGCCAAAGCTGCTCTCACCGTGGGTGCAGCCGTCCCGGCCGGCAGCTCGCCCAGCCTGCTTCTCCGCCTCGACACCCCGGCTGCAAGGGGGTGGATAATGACAGCCCTCTGTTTCATGTGGCCGTGAACACCTGAGAGCTGCTCCGGGATGGCGGCTGGAAGATGAATCATCGTGAAAGCCGGTCCTGCTATCCCCAGGAGAAGCTGAATGCCTGGGCGGTGTTTCACACACACACAAGGGATTCAAGTGACCATTAAGCGTGAATGGGAGATGCACCTCCGCTGCACTCCCAGCGAACGTGTCCTCACACCTACAGACAGCTAACCCCGCCGCCTCCCCCGCTGCCAGGGCTGGAAAGCATGAGGGGCTCTGCTCTCCCCAGAGCAAAGGGCTGGAGGTTGTAGCAGCAAACCCAGGCTGCTAGAGCCCAACCCACCACAGCCCCCCAGGACCCCCCGCACCCCCGTTTCTCCCCTGGAACTGTCCTGCAGAGCAGCCTGCCTCACCGCTCGCAGCAATCCCAGGCGAGACCCTTCTCCCTCTGGGAAAACCTCCGATCAGAACAACTTGGAACAAAGGCAGATGGGGACACACAGTCTCCCAGGCCGGCAGCACTCGGTCTCGAGGGACGTGCGTTAAAAGCGCTTTCAGGGAAATGAGTTTCATGGCGACAACCAAGCCGTGGATGCTCGGGGACTCGGCTGGCAGCACCGTGCACATGAGTAAGATGTGGTGGGACCCCTCGGCCCCCATGGGAGCAGCCCTGGCAGGCTGCCATACCTCTGCAGCGCTTCCAGCACCGGAGACAGGATCCGGTCCCCCTTCCCCTCCCTGGGTGCTCTGTGCCCGGCTGCGAGGGGACACCAGCCACCGTGCATCAGCCCCTGGGCTGTTTTCCAGAGCAGGTAAAGGGGGCCGAGGGCCCGCGCTGCCGGTGGTCCCCAGGCTGGTGGGCAGACCCCGCATGGGGTGACAGCGAGCGGTATCGCTTACAGGAGGCAGGCACAAAGGGCGGCTCGGGGTTCACCACTCCTCCAGAGCCACCAACGCATGGAAGGGAAAAAAGGAAAAGAGGGGAAAGAAAAGAAAAAAAATCCCCACCATAGGGAAGATTTGCTCTGGCTCCTCAGCTGGGGCATTAGCACCGCTATTGCAAGAGATCCCTGTCAGAGTTTTACAAAGAAAAACTACCAGGAGAAATACATAACCTTTTCTTAACATCAGCAGCTCAATTAACTAATGACAGCAAAGCATTCTCCAGTGTCACCAGCCCCACTCGCCGCGAGGAGGTGGGGGCGAGGGGGGCCGCTGCGTATTTATACAGCTGCGCCCGGCCTTTGGCTGGGGCTGGCTACTTACTTTTTATCTCTGGCAGGATCTCTCCTGCCTCTCACACGCGTGCGCGCACACATGCTTTCTAGAAGCGAGCTCCACTCTGCATGAGAAGGTTAACAAATACCAGACTGCCTCTAAAAATACCTCCCCAATCGATGCCGAGCATAAGCCAGCCCAGAGTGCCAAAAGCTGCGAGAAAAGCCATTTGTTCCCTGCAGGATCGCCCCTTCCCGTCTCCCCGGCACACCGCCGGGAGCCCTGGATCTGTCCCGGCCGCCCATCCGCTTGTCCCCACCTGGCCGTCTCTAAAAGGCTGGTCCCTCTCCTTCCACTCAGGCAAATGCCTCCATATTAAATCATTTGTCTGTGTCGATTGATTCAATATTGAGACGCGACTTGTAGCCACTTGTATCTAAATAGAATCTAAATTGTTATTACGGCTCCATAGTCGTGGCTTCTTCAGCGTCGCCCCTCGTCTTGCCAGCTCCGCTCTGCTCTAATTGCCTTCAGCGCGCTGAAAACATGAACAAGTACAATTTGCAGGGAAGAAATTATCATCACATCTCCTTTCAGATCTTGCTAAATGCTGTTGTGTTTATTCATTCACCCTGCGATTGCTCCCGGGGCAGATAGCAGCAGGCAGGCTAATAACAGGCAGATAGTGCGCACTTCTGATCAGAGGCCAAGAGGAACACTGAAAAAAGAGGGGAAACCCATTGCTGCACGTGCCGCAGGGACAGGCCCCGGCTCCCGGTGGCTGCGGAGACCCTGGAGCGCTGGCTGGTTCCATCCCACCTGCTGCGGACCGGGGACGGCTGCTCCGGCGGCGCGGGAACCCTCCGTCATGCTGAGCTGGGTCCTGCGAGGCCGTGGAAGACTGCGCCTTGTCTAGCGATGGGGAAACTGAGGCAAGGAGGGCACCGGAGGTGGCACTGCAAGTCTGCAGCCATGCTGGGGCGAGAGCTTCGGTGCCGGGCGTCCTGCTCCTGCGGCAAGGCAAGTTATTTCCCGGGGCTGAGCCAGGGTGGCAGCGGCACTGGCCGCAGCCGGAACGGCCCTTTCAGGGGGAAGGCAGCAGAAACGTGGAAGGTGTCACCTCCGGGGAGCGGCTTGCTGGCACTCTGTCCCTCCTGCCAGCGCTTGGCAGGCGCCTGCCACGCTGGGTAGCTCTGGCAGCAGCCCTGGGAAGGGGGCACGGGCCCAGGCTGGCCATAAATCACCCGCCGCGTGTGTGTCCCTTGGCTCTGACCTCGGCAGGGCCGAGATTAATGGACTATCTGTTTGACCCCACCAGCCCTTAACCAGCCGTGAAGCACAGGAGCAGCTCACCAACGGCAGCAGTGGGAACAGCCCCGCTTTGTGGGTGGCTGGGGCGGAGAGCATGAAGAGCCCCTCTTTTTTGGAGGAAAGCTGCCTGGGAAAGTCATTCTCTCCAAGCAGGGGGGAGCAGGCCTGCTACTTCTCCCCTGTGCAGGACATTTTTCATAATTAAAAGAAAGAGCTCAGTCACAACGGCTCAACACAGCTGCAATTAATAGTTAGCCCACTGCTGGCTTTCGCCGCCGGTCCCTGCTCCGCTGCATGGCGCGCTCCACCTTCCGTTAGGGTGATGAACGAGGCCAGGGCATCTCCCCAGCCAGGGCAGCGTTCCCCACGCTCGCAGCACCAGCTAAGTGCCGGGAGCCCAGGCAGACGGGTGGTGCCAGCCCCTCCGGGGGGTCCCACACAGGGCCCCACGCGGTTGGGGTGAAGGCATCCAGCTTTCGTGGGGGCAATGGGAAGGAAACACGCACAGCTTCATCCCTGCGCCCCAGCAGCTCGCCCTCCCACCACCCCATCTTCTCTGCTGATGGCTGCTCATCTGCTGCTGCCCAGCATCAGAGTGAGTGGGTTTGGGGTTTCCCACTGGTTTCCCTCCTGGCTGCTCCGCCAGCCTGGTGCTGGTCCCAGCAGCTGGTCCCAGCACCCAGCCATAGGGTGCCTTTGCACCAGAGGAGGAGGCTTTGCAGCAGAATAAAGCCCCTGAGGCAAAGCCAAGAGGCCTTTGCAATTGCTGGCACTGACAACGGCGGGTCAGAGCCTCGGCTGCAGCGCTGGCATTCAGACCCTCCCAGCTGGACCTGCCGCCGTCATGGATTTTACAGCAGCAAAAGGGATGGGACATCCATCCGGCTGGTATGTCCTCAGGCTCCCTCGCCAGTCCTGTGTAAGGTCACACCGTAAGCCTCAGGGCAGGGGACCAGGCTTTGGGCTCTGTATGGCAGCATGAGCTGGTCTGCCTTCCCAGCCTCAAGCATGGCTCCTAGCTGCTTCCACCATCAATCTGCACTGCACACCCATCCAGCCGTGGCATTACCCCATGCCACGAGGGGTACCAGAAATCCCAGGGCAGGGTACCAAGGCATTTTGTCCGTTTTCAGCCTCCCCTGGCTCAGCTCGCAGCCCTCTTACACCATCTGAATCCCCTTCAGGTTTTTGAGACAACTGTTTTTTGGCTGCAAACACTGCAGGAGGCGAATGCAGCATCCTCATCAGTGGCAGGACCTGGGTCCTGCTCCTGGAGGCGAGGAAGGCAGAGGTGCTGTGCTTCGTGCTCCGCTCCTCCGTCTTCCCCAGCCTCAGGAAGACCTGAAGGGTGACGGCCACCCAGCAGCAGGGCATCGCCGGCACCCGCAGGTGCCACCTCCCCTCTGCGTGAGCAGGGCTGGCCAGCTGAGAATGGGGACAGGAGTCAGATGTCCCCAAAACCACAGTGCTCACTCCTTCAGTATTGTTATATGGGAAAATGGAGAGTAAATATGAAGGAATTCAATATTAACTGTGTGAGATAGGATGCTGTATATTCACACAGTTAAGTAAAAGAAAGTAAATGGAAATCTTTATCACTATAGACTGCTGAATATTAATAGTTATTGTTAGAGTCGCTGCAGCGTGGAAAAGTCAATTATAACCTAAGTGTAAAAACGTCCTGAATTATAGATAAACTAGGCAAGGAAAGAGACGAATCTTCACCACACAATACACAAACCATGATAAAAGAAGAAATAAATGTGATAAGAACTTTAAAACAGTAGCTGTCAAAACGCACTGAACGATTCTTTATATTAGTTAATGCTATGTATAAACTGGAATCTCGAAAGGGTTAAACGCCTGCATGTTAAACACTTGCTGTATTTCTGCAGCCTACACAAAGACACGGGCAACGGAGGGGAACTAACATGTTTGCATCTTCAGCGACAATGCCTGAATTTTCCAAATAGCTCAACCCCCACACTGGGGCTGGGGTTTTCCAGCACCCTTTTTGAGGACCAAAATAAATGGTCAAGTTTCCCAGTGTTTTCAAGAACTGAGAGCTGAAAACGCGAGGGCACGTGCCTTGGCAGTGGCTGCGGGCTCTGAGCACCTGGGGAGACCTTGCCCTTGGTCCTTACCCGAGAGCAGAGCGTCGTCCTTCTGCTCTTGCTATGGCAGAAGCTGCCTTTGGGATACTGCAGTCACTGACTCCCAGCCTGGGAGGTGAAACAGAGCTGCTGCAGCTCCGGTCCCTCCTCACAGTCACACTCGTGACATCACTTCTGGCAGTGAGAAATTAGGAAACAGGCCACCAGTGCATTCCCAAAGACCCTGTGGAGGCCTGGAGGGGGCTCGCTGCACCCCACATCCCTTCTTGACCAGGAAGTGACCCACATTCCTTGCATTTAATTCCAGAAGAGACAGATGGGCGTCCTTGGGATGTGACTCTGCTCCCTTTGGGGACAGCCTAAAGCTGGCTGAGGTCTGGCAAGGGGATGGTGTGACACGGAGCTCTGTGCAGTGCACTGGGGGAGAGGGGCTGCCCCTCCTCACACACCCCAGCACTGCTGCAGATGTGAAGGAGAGCGATCCCTTGCAAGATGTCGCCCTCATTTTCCATGACCGTTCTTGGTAGCAGAAAGGCAGCATGCAGGCACAGGAGAAGGTCACACTTTCTTCAAGTCCCTCCGGGTCTCCCGTCGTCCCAGTCCACCCCACTGATGGCAGTGGTCTTGGCTGGTGTCCTCCAGCCCCGCAGCTATGTTACTCAACCACTCGTCCCACCTGAATTTCCATAGCCACAAGCAAGCCTTCTGCCGGACCTGTGGCCCAAGAAGCTCCGATGCCTTTGTGGCAGGAGAGGAGATAAGCCAGGTGATCCCCGGCCCCTCGAAGGGCCAGCATCCATTTATCGCCCCGAACGGTGGTTTCTAAATTGCATTAGCTCCTCATGTCATTACTCCCAGGCAGTGCCAAGTGACCCATTATAGTGGGAATAATAACAGCAGGTTTCCGGAGCGAGGAGGTTTGACCCGACAGCAAAGGTGATGTTCTTCCTCTTCAGTAATTAATCCATCCCGCTCCCACCCCTGGCTAACACCGTGTCGTTATTTTGCAATCTGGATCCTTCAAACAAGTGTCTCTGCTGGTCGGCAGTTCTCATCGGCATTGGTTATCCCTGGAGAGCAGTGCTGGAGTTTACCGTATTGCCGTTCACAGCCGAGAACCGCTTCCCGGGGGGAGAGGCAGGCTGCCAGCCCACTCCCCCTGCTTCTGCTCGGGGCGGGAGCGAAGCAGGGCAGGCCGTGCCTTCGTGCTGGGATCCCAGCGGCAAATGACAGACTCTCCCTGCTCCCCCGTCCGGAGGTGCTGGGTGCCCAGCTGCACATCCTGCCGGCGGTGATGAGGGACTCGAGGCCAGTTATACTCTTGTCTGAAGCAGAAATGAGGTGAAGCCTTAGGTCGGGATGGAGTGAGCCAGAGCTGTGGCTGGTGGGAATGAGGGGCATTCCCCTGGCCAGCCTCAGCCCTGCTCTCCGAAAGCCTCCCACGAGTGAGCAGCCAAGGCCACCGAGCCCTCGTTGTCCTCCTGTCACCATCCTCGGCTCCGATCTGCCTGCACATACCAAACCCCACTGCTGAGGCTACGCAACTATTTCCATTAGAAGCCATAATTAAGGTCAAAAACTATTTCTATTATAACCCTGCTTTACTCACTCAGTTCTTGAAAAATTCTCCTTTTGCTCTAATTTTTTCCATGCCCTGAGCCCAGAGGCAAATTGGGAGTTAATGTTTAAATTAAGCCTATTGAGGAGCATCCGAGAGACGTGAGAAGCACACTGTCCCGCTCCTGCCATCGCTCCGGAAACGGCCTGCATCCCCAAACCAGCAGCATGTCCTGCTCTGGCACGGGGGCTTTGCTAGATCTGAGCGGAGGAGAAAGCTGATTAATATTAAGCTGATTAATATGGGACCATTGTTTAGAGATACCCCACAGAGTATTTATATTAATTCCACACTAGTACCGCGCTGTGACCCCGCGCACCATGCCCGCGTGCGGATATAAGTGTAGCCTGAATATTAAAACCATTTCAAAATAATGAAATCTTGGCCACAGCCAAGACCAGAGCAGTGGCAGGCGACGGACCAAGTCCCCGGCCCATGCGGTGAGCTGACGCCTTCGCTCAGCCCGGTTAACCATCCACAGCCATAGATGACCCAGCACAGAAATAATTTGGTCTCAAAGCAGCCATAAATGTTTTGGTCTGGCAGATCACCCGCTGCAGGTCCTTCAGTGCTGTGGGGCAGGAGAAGAGCTGCAGGAAGGTTGCTGTCATCAGGAGCAGACATTTGGGGAGATCCTATCGCATCTGCTCTCTGCAGGGACACGGGGGTTGTTGCAATTAGTGTAATTTCCTTTAGGAATCTAAGAAAACACCAGTTCTCCAAATCTGCTGAAATTCCTACCCTTCCAGAAAGGCAGGTTAGCAGCAGCCAGCCGGCACCTCCAAACCACCGCTGCTTGCAGACAGAATTTGTGACTCATTAAGGCAACAAATATGAACAAGATCGATATCACCGTGTTGAACAACTCCAGGTACTATTGGCCCGGAAAAAATCATCTGATCTGAGCTGCGGGAGAGGAGAAACACACTCTGGGGCAAGACCCTGCAGGTATTCCGCTGGTACCAGGCAGAGAAGCGAAGATGAGCTGGTATAAAGGTGTAAGGGTGTTTTTTGGAGGCGGTCTCTATTTCAAGGGTAGTTTCTCCTCGCAGAGGTGCTGCTCAGGGGTGTCAGGTTGTGCACAGGGACCAGCAGCCAGGCAGGCCGGTCTTGCGTGCATTAATCGCCTCCGTCTGCTCGCCATACGGGCTGCCGTGGCTGGCCCCGGCGGGGAGAGGAATGCTTTTGTTAGCCCAGCGCACTTGGCAGCCGGGAGGGATCGCTGGAAAGCAAAGCAGGCACTTAACGAGCCGCGTCCTTCCATTATAATTAAAGCGAGACCCAGAAATCAAAGCTGTTATCTGCCTGCCCACACGACGGGCGAGACGCTGCCCTCCGCCGCCGCCAAGCCGGGGTCCGAGCCGACCCGTGGGCTTTCTGCCTGGGGAAGGGCTGTGGATGCGGGCCAGGGCTGCCGGCGAGCCCCCGGCCCCTGGCACCAGCTGGTTTAATTTACAGGTAACCCGTCTCCAGCGCTGGAGAGTCGCCGCAGGGTGGAGAGAGACCTCCGGCTGTCAGAGATCAATAGTGACAAGCTCCCCCCGTTTTCCTCCCAAGACTTCAGACACCGGGTCACCTTCAGCCAGGAGGAAAGCCACGGTTTTTGGCAGCGGTTCCCGGAATAAGAGGTGTGAGCCTGTCCGCTTGCATTGCTGCCTCGTCACCCCCCCCACGGCGCGGCGATGGGGCGAGCAGGGGGGATGCGGCTGAGCTTTACCTTGCTGCGGATCAGCAGCAGTGGTCCAGCGGCTCAAGGGCAGCCTGGCAGCAAGTTTTCACCCTGATGGCCCCAGAAGTTGCGTGCACGAGCATGGGGCGAGGAAAGGGGAAATTTAGCAGGGAGGACCCCCCCCCGCCAGGCCCCCCAGGCCATCCCAGGGACGTCAGCACAGCATCCCCCTCCCCACCAGGCCAGGACGGCTCTTTGCACTGGGCCGGCATCTTCATGGCTGCTGCAGAGGAGACCAGACTCGGCAGGACCCTTCTTGTCGGATCAATGTCTAATGGTCGCGCTGGGGGGAACAGCCGAGCCGGGGATGGAGGGGTGAAAGGGCAACGGCTGATTCACAAACCACCCAGTCACCAGAACAAAATTCCCCTTCTAACAAGGCATGGAGCAAACAAATTATCTTTGTTGTTAGGAAATCTGTAAGCACTTATCGTTATAATTACCATCTGTGGTTTTGCCATTCAGGTAAAGTAGCAGCAGCAGCTCTGATATGGGTTAGGCTCAGCCCCGCGGGCTGCTAATCAAAACCAACCCGTTTGCCTTCAGGTTGAAGATGATGTCAAACTTGATTGAACGTCCACCTTTGATGGCTTTACCTGAGACCTAACAACATCTGCGTCCTACTCACAGTAGCTCTGAAAGGTGATACGTGTGGAAGAGAGAAGCCGCCTTCCATCCGCGCCCAGAAAGGGAGCAGCGAGCACCAACCAAAACGTCACAGCTTCAGGAATCAATAAAACACAACTTGGGAAAAAAAAAAAAAAAGTGTAAACAACAGAGACCAAAGCCGAAAGAGTCGGTCAGAAGATTTATATGCAGCTTAGTTCAAATTTCTGTAATCTATTTAAATTAATAGCCACGTCCCATGCTAAATTGCTTCCAGAGACCAACAGCTTCCAGGTTATTTAGTTCTTTGCAAGGGAAGCGCAGAGGGGGACCCCGCCGTGGGCTCAGCAGCATGGTGCAACTCATCCTCTGAGGGCTGAAGTCTGGGTGTGCAAGCAGCCTGGACACAGCGGTGAGCAGCATAGGTCCCCCTTAGCCGCTGCCCAGCACCTCCCTGCAGAGGAATGCACTGGGAAGCAGGTTTGGGGTTGCTGTACCCCGCTATTTGCTGCATGCATCAGAGCAGGGACGGGAGCATCCTCCCACGCCCAGTCCCCGTCTGTGCCGTGCCCATCTGAGCGCGGCAGCCAGCAGTGCGAGGGAGCCTGGTCCCACCAAGGAGGCTCTCCTCACCGTGCCAGGGGCTCCAACGTTATCCAGGCTTGCCCAACATTTTCCATTCTCAATTCCTTATAACCATGCCAGCATTCAGCTGGAGTTTTCAAAAATAAGAAAATCCCCTGGAGCTGGGGGCACAACCCAGGCCAGGAAGATTTCAGCCAATGTGCCGAATGAGGTCCTGGAAAACGAAGATGGCCAAATTGAGAAATTCTTACAGCCGCTTCAAGGAGAAGCTCAAATGCCTCCGCGTTTGTGGCAGAGCTGAATTTCCCCGGGGTGCTGCAGCAATTTTCCCAGTGATAATTCTTCTAAGTTGTGCAATATTTTAAGCTTCTGAAACTCCCGGGTCGCCCATGCCGAGCGAGGAGCTCGCATTTGCTGACTGGCAGCTCTGCGGATTTATCCGAGCCCCAAACTGGGGATGCAGGGGGGGAGCTGAGCTCTCTCTGTACTTGCACCTTGCAGCGGCCGAGGGGACTCGTATTGCCTGGTGCAAACGCTCCCATTGCCATCAGGGAGTGAAGGGAGAGGGAAACTGCACGGGAGCAAAAGGAAAGGGAGGAACGTGCTGAAAAGGGGCCCGGGGAGGGCGAGGGCTCAGCGGGGGAAGGCAGGCGGGGGCAGGAAGGGTGCCGCAGAAGTGCTCGGGCTGGATCACAGGATCCTCAGCCCCCTGCGCGGGAAGGCAAAGCCATTTGTCAAATACCACCTCTTATTGGTGCTAGAAAGAAATATTTAACTCCCTGTGGGTGAAATGTCTGGTGTCAGCGCATACAACTTGCACGAAATGGAGTAGCATCAGACTACCAAGATCGGAAACTGCACCCAGCTCTCACCCCGCACCTGTAAGCTCTTGGGAAGGAAGGTGCTCACAAAAGAAACAATTTAGAAAGGCAGAAGTCTTCTCCTCCCTCTCTGCATCACACGCTTGGTATCTCCACGCAAAAACCCCACCTGAGCAGGGTTTGATTTCAACTCATTCTCTCTACCACATCCCACCTCTGGCAGAAACCAAAGCCTGGGAATGAGAGCCCAAAAGCTGAAAGCAGGAAAATCTCCTGGAAACCATTACACAACCCAGCGCTGTTGCGACACGTCCGAGGTATAATAAACAAGGTGCTCGACATACCAGCAATACCATCGCTCTGCCCTGCGTCACCGCCACCCACTTGCAGCAGACTTTTCTTGTCTGTCCCCAAACCTCTTCTGAGCCTCAAGAGCCAGGCTGAGATCCTTGTCCCGGTGTTATCCTGGTCACCCAGCCCTGAGGAGCCACTGTCCTCGGAGGGAGGTAACGGCCCTGGGAAAATGATGTTGTGTGGATTTATTATAGCACAACGTCCTCATCTGGGTGAGGCGTCTGCTGAGGTTTCACTGGTATAATTTCTGTCTGCAAGAACGATAACCGCTTTTATTGCAAATAGTAGAAGACCCTTCCCTGCACCTCGCCTGCTTTGGGGAGCGCAGAGCCACCGCGGCACCTGCAAAACCCCACGTCCAACAGCATCCCTCTCCCTACGGCCCCGGAGCCAGCACCACAAGTCCAAATTAGCTTCTTGCTGAAGACAGAGAGGTTACCCCCTCCCAGCACAGCTGCTCTAAATAAACTATGTCCCACAGATTATCATCTGAGGGTAATATTTTAACCACAAACTATTAGTATTTATCCTTTATGGAGGCAGGCAGGTGCGGGAGGCACTTTACACTGAGTCATGACTGCGTAAGTTATGGCCGGGGGGTCAAGGCGTTTGGTGGCACCAAGAACTGCCGTTAATCTTCACTTTGGTGTTACCTGGAGATGTCCTGCAGGGAAGCCCCCCAGTTTCTCCCTGCTCTCCCCCAGCCTTTTAACAAACCCTTCCACTAGGCACAGCTTCTCCTCCCGCTTCCCACCAGCCGCCCCTGGAAGGAGCCCTCCAGCTCCAGCCATTCCCATGTTTCAGGAGCCAGCAGCGTGGTGCGAATCACAGCTGCCCCCCCCCCCGGGAAGGATCAGCTCCCCATGCCCCCCAAGGAACAGCAGCTTCACAATCCTTGTTCAGGCATGGCCATCCCCAGGGGATGGGGGATGCTGCAGATGCCCCAAACCAAATGTGCATGGGGGGTGGCATCTGGCCCCCCCACCCCAGGCTGGAGGAGGAAAGCAGCCTCCGGTCACCTCAGCTGAGGCGAAGCAAGGTAAGCAGCTGCTTCGGCACCCCGGCCCATGGCTGTTACCCATTCTCTGGGGGAAGGGAGGTTTTGGGGAGAGACTGATGAATGGAGAGTGTGATCTGGCAGGCGGCCCCGTGCCGGTCAGCGTCACGCTCCCTCTTCCACAGTCCCAGACACCAGCAGGTTTGTTCCTGGAAATATTTGTAAAATGTAGGCAACTCTTTTAATAACTCCCACATGACATGTTTAAAAAAAAAACAACCCACAAACAACAGAGTGTCAATGTTTCCCTCAAACTAATAGCATGCTGACACCAAGCAGCAGCGAGTGGCAGAGGAAGGTGGATTTACAGCAGAGGCACGAGGTGAAGTGCCAAACCCCTGGATTTTGGTCCCAGCTCTACCGCAGAATTGCAGGGTCTGTGCCGGAGGAGACATCTGTGCTCACATCCCCACTGCCCCGTGCCTCAGTTTCCCCAACTGAAACAGGAGGAGAAAAGAGGCCAGGAAATGTGTCCAAACCCACCAAGATCTGGTGGAGAGATGTGTGAGGAAAGAGCATATTATTGATGGACTAACCAGGGATGTCTGCAAGGCCAGGCAACAGCCCCTTTGGTAGCAAGGTGTCCGGGAGAGAGCCAGCCCTGCCATGCATGGAGCCCGTGCTTGGTCGGGGTCTGGTGCATCCCGGGGGGATGGTGGAGGCTGCAGAAAGCCACCTTGAGGGATAATTCCTAGTGCCTGCGCCTGGCCAGGGAACCGGCGAGAGCAGCTATTTCAATCATGCGAGCAGCAGGGTCCCATTCATGGCTTCCCCAGCCTCATTACTGCTGTTTCTCCCTCAGCAGCCCCAGGAGGATCAGCTCTGCCCGGTGCTTACCCCACACACGCAGCATCCCTCCCCGCCCCGAAGAGCCGGAGGAGGGAGGCGCAGGGGGAGGAAGACGCTCAGCCGAGGTCATCCCGCTCAGCAACACGCTGAGCAACACGGGTGATGAGGTTCAATCCCCAAATAAGCCCCTCCGGAGAGCAATCAGAGAAAGGCTTATACGCTCTGAAAGACCTTCTCCATGCCAGAGAGCATCTCTCCACTCAGCTCAGCCTCCGACGCCTGGTGTCAAAAATCCCACAGCGCGAACACCGCCGTCTCCTTTCCCCCTCCAGTCTTTTCACACCACGCGGCTCCTTCCACATTATCGCACTGGCACGAGCCGCTTTGCCCCCCCCTTTGCTCACAAAAAACATCCCGATGAGAGGTCGGTGCAGCTGACAGCTCTGGGATGGAGTGAGACGGACTCACATCTTTCACACCGCTGGTTTCTCAGCTTCTACAGGGTTATGACCGTGCAGCCCCAGGACGGCGCAGTCGCACCCTGCCATGACAGCGTTCACCAGCCTAGGGAGCACTTACTGTGGGTAACGCGATGGCTCTGCTGGGCTCCCAGATCCCAAGATTTGCATAGCTGACAATTTGCATTTGGGAATGCTAATACCTTGACATTTCCAGTATTTTGGTACTGTAAAGCAAACACATCTGATGCGGAATCATTAATATGTAATAAATGCAACCCCACCACGGCGCTTTGACAGCCGCAGTTTTTCAGTAGAGAATGACTCTTCCAAACAGATTTTAAACCCAAACAAGCCTTCCTGGCAGCTGCCAGAGACTGGGATTTTAGGAGGTTTCACCAACTTGCAGGACTTAGGGGTGCCTTTGCCACAGAACCATACACCTTCAAACCTCTACCAAGGCACAAGCAAGTCCTGCAGAGCTTGGGGGGTGTGACTGGGATGGTGGCAGCATGGTGTGGGGTGCGGGTGGGCAAGCTGGGTCAGGGGGTTCACCCCACAGCCCCCCAGGTGGGCCGGTGGCCTTGCAAAAAGGGGTCTGCAGCCCTAACCCAGAAGAGTGGCAGCACCTGCTGGCCTGGGGATCCGGTAGGATTGCGCTTGGGATGCTGCTGCAGGGTTGGATTTTTATTCCCTGTTGTTGTTTGGTTTTTTTTTTGAATTCCAGAGACCTGGTTTTAGTCTGCGGGCTGACACTGGTTTTCGGTGCAGACATCAGGCAGCACAGCTCTTCCCACATCAGCTCACACCTGCTTTGCAAAGCTGCTCCTCATCCAACACACACAGCCTGTTTGCAAGCTATGCGTATGTTTGCGTAACCTCGGGTTTTTTTGGCCGGAAACCAGGCTTTGGGGAGGATTTCTCAGGCTTTCAAAACCCGTCGTTGTGCCGGGACTGTGAGTACATGTCTCTAACCACACAACGTGACGGGCAGGGGGAAGGAGCGGTGGCCACGGGAAGGAAAGATGGGTCCGTCCAAGCTGTGAAAGCAGACTTTTTGGGATCACACCTCACTTTTTTCCCCTCCCTGGAGATATTTTCTTTCAAACGTCGTAAAAAGGTATTGGATATTCTTTCAAAGATGCCCAGGAGAGCGAGCAGAAGGAGAGCCAGCCTGCACCGTGGCTCTGTGGATAACTGATTGCTTTGCTCATTTTGGTCTGACCCAGAACAAATATGTTTCATTTTTCCAATGAGCTGGTAAAAAAATACAGTCCCCTTATTTCTAGTTTACTTAGAGCTTGGTTTTTTTTCTTTTATTCCCTTTCTAATGCAGGGCAATTGCAGAACAAAAAGCCAAAATAGGGACTTGAAAAATCCCTTTTTAGGGTTTTCTTATTCTTGTCAATACAATTTGCTCTGCTCAGCTTGATTTCACAAATCATTTCGGTCACCTTGAAACACCTTTTTTTGGCCCTTTCACTGCTCGCTGCAGTCACCCTGCCCAGCTGCGGTCCCCAGCGCACCCCAGCTGGGATGCGCCTGCACCACAGCACCAGCACCCACCATGCAGGATGCGGCCGGCAGTGCGGCGCTCCCCTCTGCGCCGGGATTGCGCTCGCTGCTCGGCTCGACGCCGTTTCCCTAGCAAAAGACGCTTCAGACTAAAGCCGAGACGCGGTTTGCCAAAATATTTGACAACACGAAGCACTGCTTGGCTGGGTGCCAGGAGCCCCATTTGAAAAGTGAAATTCGGCATGCTCCAGCCCCGGGAGCCGTTCCCACGCAGCCGGGGAGGGCGACAGCAGCGCCTGGGGATGGAGACGGGGATGGGGATGTGGCAGAGGGCCCATCGCCTCCTCGTTTCAACCATGGTGGAGGATGAGCAGCACCACAGCCCCCAGAGCCAGGGGAGGCAGGCTGCACCTCTCCTGCCCAGACAATAGGGTCAGGGTGCTGCGAGCACCCAGGCACCCTCTGTCAGGGCACCGACAGCGTGCCTGAGATGGGGCACGGCTCCGGGGCAGCCTGCCCTCCTCCAGTGCAGCGCCTGGCTGCAAACCTGCCGCGATGTGGGTGCTGCCTGCTGCCAGGTCATGCCTGGCTCTGGCACAGCCTGCAGCTGAGACCCCGGGCTGGGCAAAGGAGCCCTCGCCGGACACCAGAGTCTTCCCCCTGCTCACCGGTGGCTCCCAAGGTCTGAGCCAGGCTGTCAAATGGCCCTGGCTCCACACCATTCGCGGGTCCCCGTTTGGGAGCTGTGCGCCGTATGCCCTCCTCGCCACCGCTTTCACAGGACACCCGCCTGCCAAAACCCGTGGTTTGGGCAACGAGCCGATTGGCGCTCGCTGCCGATGCCATCCTGCAGTGGCCAGCATCCCAAGCAGGAGGGATGGATGCAGGGAGGTGGTACCCATTTCCCACAGGGTTGGATGGTCTCTCAGCTCCGCCGAGCCCACTCCAGCACCATCCCTGCCTTTGCTCACGGGAGGGCAGCGCCGCTTGCCGCTCCATTCCTAGGAATTGCTGCAGTGCAAATGTCACTCTGCACTTTGGGAGCGGGTCTGGGCGGGTGCCAGACCGGGGCAGCTGGAGCCACGCGTGCAGCCGGCAGCTGGGGCTGAGCTGTGCAAAGGGCCGACCGGGCCAGCGAGCTGAAAAATACTTATTTTACAAGGAAAATGGCCTGCTCTTCCCTGCAGCTTGTGCCCATTGGCATCCAAATTGCTGAGGTGGGGAGAAACACGAGGAGCGGAGCGTGGCGGGCGGCGAGGCTGCCATGGGGCGGGAAAACCCCCTCACATCGCTAAAAAGGAAGAAGTGGCTCAAAGCCCCTGTGGCAGCAAGGCAGGAGGAAGGCCAGGACACAGCCATGCCACTTTTTTCGTTTGTAACTTGGTCAGGATTTAACGTCGGGTAAATCTGTCACATAGACCTCGTCTTTCTCCCTGCATCGTAAAGTGCCGAGCACACATCAGGGTGCTGTAAAACTAAGTCATAATAAAAAATAAGGTCTTCCAAGATGAAAGACGAACGCGTTATCCTCAGCCCAGGGAGAGGTGTGATACAGGTAAACAGTGTATTTAGGAGGCATCCCTGCCTTACCCGCAGTTTCTCCTCCTGCCCTTGCTG
The DNA here is from genome assembly GCF_030936135.1 of Gavia stellata. NCBI lineage: Eukaryota > Metazoa > Chordata > Aves > Gaviiformes > Gaviidae > Gavia > Gavia stellata. Next base: position 20,016,557 of record NC_082604.1, read on the forward strand.
CGTCAGGTGCTGGGGATGCCTTGGGTTCTCGCCCGCCTCTGCCCAGGCTGTTGTCACTCCGTCACAGCCCTCGCGGGACGCCCAGAGCTGCAGCAGCCGCACGGAGAGATGCTGCCCATCACCCTCCCGCTCCCCCAGCCCCTGCTCTCGGGGTGGCTGGGGTTTGTTTGTCTGCAAACCAAATGATCCAGCCTTCATTTGCATCACTTCGCCTTTGCGCCAGAAAGAGAACAACAAAATTAAAGAGTAAAGCACTGCAGTAAATACAAATATAAAAGCAGCGAGCAACATCCCCGGCAGCAGTAACACATGTCCAAGAACTCCAAATCTCGGTGCAGAAAGACGGCACTTCTAGAAAGAGGTAGCAGAAAAGAGGGAAGTCGTCTCTGAGATCCCTGAAGCATAAATCCCAGATTTGAGCTATGAAGTAGAGCATTAAGATGGAAAAAAAAAAAAAAAAGAAAGCCCAACCCTTTGCCAGTATGCTGATGTTCATGAAAAGAATAAATATCTGGAAGGAGAGTGGCTGTTATTGCTGGAATAACACAATCACAAAGGAACACACCACAAACAATTACACTGGAACTAAGAGGGATGGATGCTTGCTCTGTACGCAATTAGGCACAGCTATGAGTCAGGGAAACACACATTTTTCTAGAAACATTGTGCTTCTCCTTAGCACAGAAACCACCTCCTGGACAGCAGGATAAAGTTTAAAAAAAAAAGAAAAGAAAAAAGGGAGCAGAAATCTGCAGTATCATAACAGAAATCACAGATCAATGCATTTGCCCTAGGAAATGAACAGATACAAATCAGGACTTGGCAGCTAAAGGAGTCTCCCAAACAAAGCAGAAACAGCTCAAAAGGGAAGGAACAAAACCAAGAGGAAGGGAAGGGAAGAGGGAGTGGGCTCTGGAGCAGACACCATCAATCTGCACATGTGGAGAAGGAGTCAGCAACGGTACCTGTCTCCCAACCAGCAAAGGCTGCACATGTAAAGAGGGAGCACAAACAGCCCTGAGAAAATACAGACGATTTGCTTCCAAGGGCTCTTCCTTGCCAAAATTTGCAGGCCTGCAGTTCTCTGTTAATAGATGGAGCTCCCCTTGGAGCTTCTAATGGAAGAGGCTGAAATGAAAACCACCCGCTCCTCGGGGGAGAGGGGGGTCAGATCCAACAGCCTGCGCGAATGTGTTCTGCATCATCTCTGCCGGGACAGACCCCTGGACACCTCATCACACGCCCTGAGATAACGAGCTATGTGGAAGTGGGAATGTGGATTTTTAGATTAAAAAAGAAGAAGAAATCACCTAGCACAAAGGGATCATCGCCAGAAGAGTGCATAGGAAATCCCAGCCTCCCGGCGTGCCCCAGGCGTGTGGGGGGTTTGCCTCTTCCCCCCGGGACACCTCCTGCCTGACCGCTGGTGAATCCTGCGGGATATCTGTGCCTCATCTGCCTGTGGGATGGAGAGGATAAATCCATTAAAACCGTGCAGGTTGGGCTATGCAGGGGGTTGCCTCGCCACAATACGGAGCGGCGCACGCTGCAATTCAGGTTTGAGCCTTCCAGCTCTGCTCCCCAGCAAAGAGGTTTCACTGACTATATTAAAAGAAGGAGGGGGAAGAGGAAATCAATCCATTGGCACAGAGAGTTGCTCGCATTTCACTTGGTTCCCGTTGAAACAGGGCGGGGAGGGCGGATCACTTCCCTGCCAGCCGGCTCTCCAGGGCAGCAGGGCACCTTCCCGGGGTCGATGTTGCACCGGGCGGGCAGGGGGACTTGGGGACGGTGGCCAGCGAGTGCCGCGCCTGCCGCAGCTTGGCACGTACTAGCCATCCGGAGGAGGCACCTACGGCTGGCCCCCGGCCAGCAGCTACCCCAAACACGCTGTAATCAATAACTCTGCCTGGACGGAGACATGCTCGCAGACCTGCATAGGCTGGCAGGCAGCAAATGACACAATGGTACAAAGAGGGACCCCAACAGCTATTAAACACAATAGGCAGCAAATATCCTCCATCGATATTGTGGACACACAACCTGACTCTCACCATAAATCACTCCCAGTAACACGGAGAATACAACCTTTGCAGAATTGGCGAGGTGTTGCGCAGCTCCCCAGGCAGTGTTAAATGCAAACTGTTTAATTAGTGGGATTACATATTTGCGGTTCACCTGCATATGCCCTGTGTTGTCAGCCTGTTCTCAAACACCTGAGGCAGGACGTGGCGGAGCCCCGGCACAGAGCAGGGCACTGATGGATGCAAAGCGGTGATGGAAAAGCGAGGCACCACGGAGGAGCGAGGAGACTGGAAGCAGAGCAAAGCCCAACTGGCCCATCGGCCAGGCTGCAACACCAGCTTAAAATGTCTGCAAACAGGGTGCAAAGGAACTGACCCTGCCCCTTGCACGCTCCCCATGTGCACGCTGAATCCCTCCTGTCACCTACAGCCCTTCTAACCCCTGCAGCCAGTCCTCTCTCCCTGGCACCCGATGGGCAGCCAAGCTGGAGAGGGGAAGGGGACCAGGACAGAGCAAGCCCCAAGCTCGGCTCCCAGAGGACAGGGTAGCCATAAAGGCGATTTATCTGCCAGGCCAAAGGCAGGTGAGTGAGCTCCCACCGAATCAGGAATACGCAGCGCGGTGCCACTAGGAAAGACCAAGCGTAACCCAGGAGTGAAACCAGCACGTAGGACCTGAGGGCATGCTGTGCAGTAGAAAGGCACACGCAAGCGTATATACAGTATGGTGTGTGCATATTTAATGTATTTGCTTGGCAGATGGAATAACTTTGTTAACAGACTATTTAAATTCCTGAGGGGGTACCTGTAACTATTAGAAATTGATTTTATGAGCCTGTTATACAAACATTACTCTTCAAGGTCTAAAGCATATTGAAATTCTTCCTGTTCTCTCTCAAACAGATGGTGCTAGGAATTTTTCTGAACCTACTCGTATCCATAAATACTACCCACCAATCCCTCTTGCAAGACAGAAATGATCCTAATTAGAACGGTGAGCCCTCACCATCTTTTCCTCATCACACAGTTACTATAAAAACGCTCTAGAATAGGATGGTTTTGGCAAACCCCTCCCCAAACGAGCGACCGTGAGTATTCCTCTATGTTCGTCATGATTAGACAGAACAAAAAGGGTTTCGATGCTGTTCACGAGCCCTGGAACCAAGGCAGAGCAAGTGCGTGGGATGATGGCAGGAGCAGGCGGTGTCATCCCAGGCTGCAGGTAACAGAGGATTAGGCCTGGGTAGGGATGGGGATGCGATGCCGGCAGGATCGTACCTCCGACCCTAAGTTCAGTAACACACCCAGATCTTCAGAGAACACCGAATTTCAGAGAAATTAACGTGAAGGGGGGGAAAAAAAATCCCCTACAACAGATTAAAGGGCTTGAGGGACTGATTTCTAATGAAAAATTAAAAAAGCTCAATCTGTCAAGCTTGACTAGGCATCAACCAGAAGCAGGCATTGGGGTGGGGGGAGCTCGATGGGGAGCCACGGGTGCCCAGAGAGTTTGCACACCTCCAGGAGCTGCCTTCCAGGGCGTTATAAGCAGGAGCGAAGGGATCAGAGGCAGATTAGCAGTGTAAATACAGCTCTGAGCTCCTTTGGGTACCACCCGCTTGTATCTGTGGCTGGCTCGGTGGGTGTTCAACCAGAAATGAAATTTTGCTCACTGAGAGATCTTTCGGGGCAGGCAACAGATTCATTTAATCAAGCAGCCAGTTTTGTTGCAGGATGAAATTAATTTTGTTCTGGGTAGAAGTAGAGGTAGTTGAGGGAGACGAGGGATCCTATTCAGGGGAGAGAAACAATACGTGGTGCGATAAGGTGCCCAGCCTCGCAGCGTGAATAGCAAACTCTGCAGCTCAGATAGGCCACCAGATCTATTTTTTTTTTTACTATACTGTCAATCATGAACAACCTGAGCTCAAATACAGTCATAAAGAGCATTCACTGAATGGAAAAAAAAACATTAAAAATTGTGGTCTCTTCCTGGACAACTCAGTAACAGAAAGTGCCAGCTACATTTGTTGAATAAATTGCTTGCAGGGAATAGTTTTTACTAGCTCTAAATAGGATGAAATTAAGCATAGGGGAATGAACGCCAAGTACCACAAAACTGTTCCTGGGTGTGAGAGGTACGAGGCGGGGAACAGCCTCTCCAGGCAGACCCCAACAAAAAGCTGTGTCCACACCCCCTGGTACCCAGCTCACTGGGGGCCCAGCAGATTTGGGGCTGCTTGGTCTGAATTTGGCACTTCCAGGTCTCATCAGCAGAGGGCAGGGGCTGGCCACGGAGCCAGGGACTGGGGCCACCGGGCTGGGCAAGTGGGCAGGAGACTTTCAGGCCACCTGGGTGCCCTCCAACAGCCCGGCAGCAGGTTTTGCCAGGTATCTCCAGAGCAGTCCCAGCCCAGCCTGGAGATTGGAGTGGATTGCTTAGATTGTGCACGATGGGTGATCTCATACCCATGGGAGAGGAGCAGAGCTTGCAGGAGTAAGTCTACCCTTATCCCTCTTTTGTCTGCCTAAACAAATCCCAACAGTTCCCCTGCTCCCCAGCTACAGCAGCCATCCCCAGGTTCCCATCCTCCGTCCATCCTCAGTGCTGCCTCCCAGCCTCTTCCCTGCCCTGAGCCTGAGGATCACCCCGGGAAGCACCACGGCACTGAGAGCAGAGGCAGGCCTGACACCAGCAACAGATGAAGCTTTCCAATCAGTTATTTTCTAGGACTTCAGGGAAGGGAAGAGAAGAGGGTCTTATTAAAGAAAAGAAGAGAAAAAGCAAAAATCCCCAAATGATGCGCTTATTCCATCTGTTGTCTTGCTTGGTCAGCTCAAAGCAGGGTCTATCGCGGGCTGAGGGCTGGTGCCCAGTAAACGGACATTATAAGGATATTTTACAAACTCAATCCTGCATAGAGGAGGCAGCAGTTTTTCCCCTGTATCAGCCATTAAGGCACAGAGCAGCGCAGGACAAGATGCCTGCAGAGCCCCAGGCACCCTGAGCAGGGACCCCTGTGCCCCGGCACCACAATAACCTGGAGGGTCTCCAGCCTGCCCCCGGGCCGTTGGCAGCAGGACCCCAGCCCCATCAGCACCTCCAGGACAGGAGCACGTTAAGTGAGATACCCACAGGGATTCCCCAAGCTTTGACCCGTGGGTGAAAGGCATCTGTACAGCTCGCAGGGAGCAAACTGGCGAACAGAAGATCCTGCCGTGCCCCTGGGGCGATGGTGCATAGCAAATTGCCATAGACAGGAGACTGTAATGCAACCCAGCAGCAGCAAAGAAAGCCAGCATCATTCTTGGCTGAATGCACAAAGGTGTGCCATGGAGCAGGGATGTGACAAACCCTCTCCAGGCAGACCGGTGGTGATGCGGCGGTCCAGGCACCACCCTACAGGGAAGGGAGGCTCGAGAAGGGACCAGGCAGATCAGCCTCAAGATGTCCTCAAGATCTGAGGACAAGAGGAACGCAGCGGCGCTGGCCCAGTCCCACCCTGCTCTCCCCTACCAGTTTGCGAGCACAGGGACTGTGAGTCCCTTGGGAAGCATCTAGAGGAGGATGGATGCGGATGAGGGTCAGAAGACCTTGGGGTGACAGCTCACCTTGAGCCATTTGGGGCTTTTTGACCAGACACAGGTCCTGGCTGCCTCTCGGGGCCATGTAGTATTTTGGGGGGGTCGAGGTGGCTGGTGCACCCACACAGCCCCACTAGCCAGGGCAAGGCATTGGACAGATGGAGAGCTTCAAAGAGCGTCTCAGATGTCCTTGACCTAAGAACTTCAGTGGCTTCACATCAAAGCAGCATCTCCCTTTCCAAAACCAATTGACTACTAGCCACGTCACGCCCTGCTGCCACAGCCAGATAAAAATCAGGCTGAAATTGTGAGTCTCGCTGCCTACCCCCAAATCTTGCTTTTTCCTTGGATGGGACAAGACCCCACAACAGGAGGTTCCTACCTGTGGCCACTACCAGATGCCTCTGAGCCAGGATCACCCCATGGCTGGGGGACACTGACAGGAGGTGCTGTGCAAACCCTGGGTAAAAGAACAGCTCTGGATCCAAAAAAACTTCCCAGAAACTGGGATGGGTGGCAGGGGACACGCTGTGCAGGAGGTCACAGAGGTGAGAAGAGCACCCAGGCGCTTCCTCGTCAGCCCCGTAGCATGGGGAGGCGAGCGCTGAGGGTTTCCATCAAGCTGCTAGGACAATTACAGAATCAGCCAAACAGTTAAAGAGGCTGGAGGGTTTGATTTAAATAAATAATAATTTAGCTTCCAAATTGCTCCCACATTGAGGTGCTTCAGGCTTTGCACAACGCAATAAAAGCCATCTCTAAAAAAACCACAATAACAAAAAGCACGCTAAAATGTTATCAGAAAAACACTACTCATTAAAATTAACAATTAAAACAAATTAGAAAGGCTCTGCTGACACGGAGGGGGAGGAAGAGCATCCAAACAAGGAAAAATGCCTGGTAATTTTTAGTCACTGATAAGTAAAATAATGGTCTCATTTAGTGCTGATTACCTAGAATTATTTAATTTTACTTCAAATTATTCAATTGTTGGTTGAAGTTACCTAGTAATTTTTAATTACCGATACATAATGCAATGACGAATGACTCTTATTTACCTCTGTCTGCACAGAAGCGTGCAAGAAATCAATAGGCATTTCTGGCAAATTATTAAGCAACTTGATGAAATGATAGGAATGTTTCCCCATTAGCGGGAATTGCCAAGCCCCAGCCTAGGATGAGCACTGGGACCGGGACCGGGATGAGGAGCCAGAGCAGCTCTAAGGCAGGGAGACACAGAGCACCGGCCCAGAGAGGCAGCTTTCAGGAAGCGATGGGGTCGGAGCCGGGAAAAGGCAAACCCACACTGCTGCGCTCAGGAAAGAGGCGTTTGGTCCATTTTCAGCAGAGAGCAGGCTCAGCCACAGACTCTTGGCTGCCTCATTGATTTTTTCCTCCTAATGGAAACAACCTGCAGGACTGAAAATATTTGCAAACTGCTCAGGTCAAAAGAGGGAGCAGCAATAACAACAGGGGCGGAGGGGAGGCTCTTCCAGGGCAGAGTCGTGCTGTGCCCCTTTCCCAGCATCTCTAGGATGTTTTCTTTTCTCTGGGCACGCTGCCCATCATTTTTTTTTTTTACCCTCAAGCAAGACCATTCCCTGGGTATTTGCCCCACATGGACCAGCCTTGTTAAAGGGATGAGGGTGGAAAGGGTCAGAGGAAGAGGAACTGGCTCTGTCCTTAATCTGTGCGTGGCTCTAAATGGCCAAAATTCACCTCTCGTCACCTGCTAGAGAGCACGTGCCTCGTGTCAGAGCCAGGACTGCTCAGGCAACACGGCGAGGCAGGATTAGAACTCAAAATGATCTTGATAAATCGGAGATAGAGCCAGGAAAAACAGGAGGGTGTTCACCGAGGCAAGTACAAGGTTCAACCGAGCAAATACAGGGTGGGGGGAGGAAGCCTAAATAAATATGGGGAGAAGCTGGCAAGGTAGCTGCTCTGCAGAAAAGAGCTGGGGATGTAACGGATCACAGGCTGAACGCAAGGCAGGAGTGTTGTACTGCGGCAAAAAAATTGAAAGATTAAAAAAGGACCATTGTTGGGAGACAGAAAGAGATCATCTCGCCTCCAGTGCCCTCCCCAGCCCTGCCATAGTCTTGCCTGTGAATATGCCCTGTTTTGGGTGCCGCCGTGTAACGGAGATGGGAAATAAACAGCGAGAGGACTGCCAAGGACAGTGAGACCTGCCAGAGGTCTGCAAAGCTGCTCAGAGCGGCTGTCCGGCTGGGCTCTGCCACCCCCTGGGGAAGGAGGCGGGAGGCAGACACCTGGGACCTCAGGTGGAGAGATGCTGCAGCAATGAAGGGACTTGTCTGCGCTGAGCGAGAAACAACAGGCTGAAGCTGCAGGGAGGAGAAACTCTGTTTTGATGCAACGCTCTCAGCTGCAAAGCCCATTGGGAGTCTCCATCCTGGAGGGGCTGAGAAACCTCCAGCAAACACAGCCGGGGCTGAGCTGGTCCTGCCTCGGTGCTGGGCTGGAGCCCTGGCAGCTACTGCTCCCCCGCAGGCGGCTGGGGAGGGGACGGGGTGCGTTGCCCCTCGCCATCCCATGGTCACATCCAGACCCATGTCGCCCTGCCCAATGCCACCAGGAGAGCTCAGCCACTGGGGTGTTTTCAGTGGTCACTCCTATTATTTTTTTAAAAATGAAAGAAATAGCTGTGAAACACATGATAAAAATCTATAGCTCTCCCCACCGGCTTGCAGATAGAGTCCCACGACTGTTCATACTGGAAATTCAGTTCCAATCAGTGTATTGGCAGGAAAGGATTAGGGTCGGTGCCAAAATGCGTCCATCCTGGCCAGCGCTTTCCTGAGCCCCCACATGCTCCACCAGCGACTCCGGTACCTGCCGAGGGCCTGTCTTGGGAGCTGGCTGCTGGAATGGCTCAGTATGGGGCTCAGCTCCTGCCATCACCCTGTGATGTGTCCCCTGGAGGGTGCGGGCACATTCCTCGGTGATGTCTGCACATGCCCGGGCTGTGCCTGCCTCCTTCCTTCCCTGCAATGCTCCCGTGCTTGGCTGCCCGGGAGGTCAGCAAGTCCTGAGGCAGCTGCTCCGTTCCTGTGCTGCACAAGCAATGCAGCCTGGCAAAGAAAACCTTCAACGCTCCTTCTAACACTGTTTTCCCCACCTCCCACTGCCTTCTGCAAGGAGAAGTCCCAATATCAAGATCCATATGGACCATCTAACACACAGTAACCAGGATTTTGCACACAGTGGGGGTCTCTGGGACCCCCTTCCAGCAGCTCTGGGGCACTGCCCCATCGAGTCTCACCTCCTTCCCAGTGGCAGCTCAAGCTGCTCAAGACATCACGGTGCACAGCTCGGTGTTCAGCAGTGCCCGGGCACCGGACTGCCCTTGGGCATGTGATGGAGGGGCCAGGAAGCACTGTGCCAGGCCAAGTCAGTACAGCAGCACATGTCTCATTGGGTTCGGGTGCCTCACTGCAAAGGAGATACTGGAAATAGAGTCAGGAGTGGAGGATTTCAAGCCATTGGGTTTTTTAGGAGCCTGAAGATAAAGCTGGATAAGAATGAGTAAGGTAGAGGCATTACCCACAGGTTCTTATCTGATCTGGCATCCAAACCTGCTATTGCCTCCACTTCCCTATCTCGAGGAGTTTTTTAAATGTGCACAACTACAAATCACCCCCTTCCAGTTTAAGTGTCAAATTAAATCAAGACAAACGTTCCCCTGTTCCACATTTCCTTTGGTCCTCGGCTAAGCCCTGCAGCCCTTTCCCAAACCTCCACCTCCCACAACCTGGCACAACACCAAGCCTTTGCCTTGGGAGACATGTTCAGCCTGAACTTCCCATCCCTCCAGCATGCAGAACTGCTCCACCACCAGCCCCTCTTTTTAGCAAGAAAGTTGCTGAAGACTTTTTGCAAAAGGAGGTTTGCTGTCAAGCAGCTCCAGTCACTGGCTTTAAGCCCACTACCAGAAAATCTCAGGCAAAACCAGAGCTCATCTGGGCATCCAGCTCACTCTGCATCAGGGGTGGACACTCGTGGATGCGACAGAGAAAGCTCTACCAGGACAGATGGCTGAATCCAAAGACAGAAAGCTAAGAACTGGTAAGAAACTCATTTTTACACCAGCATATGATTAATGTGTGGAACTCATTGCCATAAGATACAACCAGGCAGAGAGTTTTGTAAGATTTTAAAGAAGATCTGACATTTATGTGGCTAATAAAAGTTTCTGTAGCTCCATGAGTCAAGGTAGATAAAAGGAAGATGCCTGGGGGGGAGATAAGGCCATGTGCTTCGGAGCATAAGCTAATGACTAATAGCAAAAGACAAAGAATAAAGCACCCCTGGGAGGCTGGGTTTTTCCTGCGTACCAGGTGTTTGCCTGTACCTTCTCTGAAGGTCCTGGCACATGTTACTGCAAGATAGGATATGCGACGAGCTGCATCCCAGGCTTGCCCCAGGATAGCAACTCCCCTGCTCCTAAATTTCTACGTTTTGTTTTGCTTTTAAATTAGACCCAGATCTCTTAAAGCCCTGAGAAGCCTCTATCATTAATCCTCCTGACACACAACCTGACCACATGCACTGGAAATCATTGCTCAGGGGTTGGCAGGGCTCCAGGCAGAGGGGACTGAGTGCTGACTCACAGTGGCCCCAGGGATGCTGACGCCACGGGCAGGCACCAAGGACACCAGCTAAGCCATGCCTGCTCTGGCCACCCTCAGCTCAGCAACACATTGCACAGAAAGATTTTGTCTGAACAAGAGTGTGGTACTGCCTGCACTCTGCCAGCTGCTGGAAGGACGTGGGTGATGCTGGTGGGACAGACGGGTGCATCGCTGCCTTGGCTGGACCCCGTCCCCACGGAAAGGATCGCAGACCTGTGTGCACTCAGGTACCCTCATTTTGCTGGTAGCTGCAAAGCACAAGGTCAACATGCCACGGTGGTGACTCATGAACCTCTCCTCCGTACCAGGCAGAGTTAGGAAAGGTATCACATATACCTGGGCTGGAGCTGAATCGTAGGCACAACTGCACAAATACGCTCACGCTGGGTATGGCAGCGCAGGGGCTCTGTGTGCACTCACAGCCACGTGCTCTCACATCCCATCACTGTGCCCTTCCACTGTGCAGCAACACTGCCACACATCTGCATCCCACCTCCGCCCCACGTGCTGCTTCACCGCCTCCTCCTTTGAAGCCCTTTGAGTCTGTGTATAGACGTCCGGAGCTGCTGTTGGCCGCCTGCCGGCGTGTGCTTCATGCCTTGGTCTAACACCTCTTACCTTTGCAGAGATTACATGATCTCAGCCTAATCGTCCCCCAGTTTGTCTGCGGGCTCTGTCCTGCCTGCTGGCACACAGAGCTCTCTTTGTATGGCTACCGTCCTCCAACACGTGGATGTTTAGATCCCAGGACCCATTCCCTTCCCCTCCCACCCTCTGTCCAACCCCCATCCCCACGTGCAGCTCTGTGCCATTAGCACTGCCCGGGGGCCTCACCTTGAGGTTTAGGCGTCCAAATGCTCCTCATCTCCAGACCATCGCTTGCATGCAGAAGTGGATCCCATCTCCAGGGCCAGCCCGTTGCTCGCTGCCTGGCCCAGCTCTGCAGGAGGCAAGGCTTCTCCGCTCGCACAGCGTCCAGGTGCTGCTGCCCACGGGGAAGGTCCCTCAGCTGCAAGGTGGACATGGAGATCAGAGCACTGGAGGCTGCTTATTTCTTGCATTTTGGCTTGTAAAGGCCCCCGCTCCAGGCTTATTGCTCTCTAAAAGCAGAAAAGTCATTGTGTTTCTCCAAGGTGAGTTATCAAGGACCTACAGGGCCTTTCCATTTCCACCCCAAAGCGCTCATCGCTGAGCCTCCCAGCTGGCAGACCTCCACCCAGCTCCACTCATCACTCCCACACCTCCTCAAAAACACCTGTGGAGGGTCTGAGCTTTGGTCCCACACAGGCCCTTACACATCCCACCCCGATTCCACCACCGCTTCGTCCTGAACATTGCCCTTTCCTACAGCAAAGCTGCGAGAGCCTCGGCTGGCTTCATTGCACTCTCCCGTTGGCCTCTCTTCACATGTTTCCAAAAACCCTGCTGCTAAGTTCTTTGCTCAGACCCACCATGTTCCTTGCCCCGCCACCTCTCGCACCCGCTTTTCCACTGCAGTGGGTTAAACCGCCCCTCGTCCCCCTGCAACCCCACGGCTGAGGCTGGATATCTGCCTCTCTCCTCCTGCCCAGCTCCATCAACTCAGCCGCAGCCCCCTCCCTTACCAGCCCATCCAGGCTGCTGCCTCCCCCTCGCACATCCCCATCGCCTGGCAAAGCTGCTTCCCCCGAGCCCCCCGGGCAGGAGGCAAGTTCAGCTGCGGCGCTCCCAGCCTGGACAAAACCAGGCGTGCAGTGCCCTGACCTCCTCCTCCCGGTGCTCCCCCCACACGCTTGTTTGTGCCTCTCCTGGTGAGAGTCTGTCATTTACTGGCGGCGCTTCAGCCTCCCTGATTTGGGGCCAGGAGATCTCTGGAGAAAGATCACTCTTATTTTAATTGCATATTTACGTGGGACCCAGCAGCCCTGGTCAGGGCGCCCGAGCACACATGGCCCCGTCGGGAGCCGAGCGGGTGCTGGCTCCAGCTCACACTTGCCTTCGTGCCATCAGCTGAACAGCCACAAACCAGCACCAAACCCACCTTGCCGAGGGCTACAAGCACAAAAAAAGTCTGAGACCCTGAAATAACTCCCTCCGCACAAAGCTGCCTGCACCTAGAGCCGTCGGGGAAACCCATCCCATCCTTCATCGGTCTTTAAAAAGACTCAGCTGCGGCTCGGCAGGGAGGGACCCAGCTGTGAGAGGCTGACGAGCCTTTTAGCATCCCGGCAGGTTTGCAGCGAGCGGGTGTGATTTACTCCACCCTGATTTAGCAGAAAGTTCCAGCCATGGGTAGCGCTCCGGCATTTGTTACAAAACAGCTCTCTGCTCCCCCACTTTTTTTTTTCTTAAAAGCAAAATATTAGCTTCAGACAGCATTTAGCAGAGCACTTTGGTACCCGCTGTCCCTGTGCTGCCGCCAGCCCCGGCTGCGTGGTGCCCATGGCCTTGCTGCCATCTTCAGGGCATCTCCCACTGACTCCCGCTCGCCCGGGGTTACGGCCAGCGCTGCGGGAGAGCGTTCCTCGCTGTGGCTCCTCCGAGACCAAAGGCTGGGGGAAAAAAGCCAACAGGCAAGTTCTGGAGGACTTTCCACAGCACGATCCAAGAATTAAAAAATATAAACAGATTTTACGTATTAAGACTACAACCCTTTAGTGCAACATTAAAGACTATTTACTTAAGAGGCTGTGGATGTTACGCTGGGAAGTTTTCCCTTCCACAGATGCTCCAAACAGTGACGGCAGAAGCCTGCAACCAGCAGTTCGTGGTGTTTTATCATGTCGCTGCTGCAGCCAAAACCCACTTGTTATCCTCTGAAAGCGGAAGATTACCAGTGCTGTCGCGATGGGCAGCTGGTCCCCGCATGCCGGCTGCGGGTGCTTTGCTGCTCTGAAACGGCGTGCTCAAGGCAGCAGCGGGACCGTCACCAGCAAGTCACTGCCTTTATATATTTATAAAGGCTAAATATATATAAAAAATATATATAAATATAATATATATATAAAAAATAGCTATATATATATATATAGTTATTTACATAGCAAGGGCCAAGAGGGGACCTGGAAGAGCATCCATAAAACCTATGACATGCCATTGCCCCAGTGCGGCATTGCCCGACTCCTCCCTCCTCCCCTGCAGCTTCTCTCCTCTGGGTAACCCTTAGGAAAGCTGGAGGAATTAGGGATTAACAGAGAAAAATATTTCATCTAATCTAAAAAAATGATATAATCAGAGGTGCTCATTGCGAGCCCAGAAACCTGATGGGCTTTAAAGCTTCAAATTCAGCCTCCCGACCGCAGGGAGCCATTCCCACTCCGCTGTTGGAGGGGAAAAGAGAGCTAATGCTTTCTGCTAAATCCAGATAACCCCCTTCATCTTCCGCGGCGGATCTTTAAAGTTTTTACTGGAGAGGCGACAAACTCCGGGAAATCCAAGCCTCACCTCCAGCCTGCTCTCGGGCCACCTGTACTCGTGCCGGCATGGCCACGCCGGCCCCCCGCCGCCTCCCGAGCTGTCCTGTGGTTTCCTCCCCTCCCAGACGGCGCTCCTGGAGCTCTATCTCCGATTCATTACGCTAATTGGGAAGAACCGGAAAGCCAGACTCCAGGTCAGCAGATTTTTGCTGGGGGGAAAAAATAAAAAAGAGCTGGTTTGGCTCTCTCTAGACATGCTTCCCGCTGCAAGAAACTGTCAGAAATCCCAGTGGGGCTAAAAGAGCCATTTTGCCCCAATTTTTTGATTGCTCTTCTCTGTCCAGCTCTGCACCCGCTGCGGACCTGGTGATGTGTCCCACGGTTTTCAAAGTTACGACCACCTGAAAGTGTGTTTAGATGAGAATAGCAGCTTTCATTAATGTGTAACACGTCCCCTGTGTGCCCAAAAAGCTCAGAAAGCAGAAGAAAAATTAAAAGCCATAATGTATTTTTTTATTCTTATTGATTTTTAAGCCTATCTCATTTTGGGGACCTGGCTCATAATTTTGGAGCGCTTGTGGGATAGCATCAGTTCCCGAGGCCTCATGGTAGGATTGTACAAGGACTTTTCCTTGTGTTTTATTTTTCAGTAACCTTGATAGCTAAACCCAGTCTTGTGGAGAAGAGTTTTTAATATTCAGGCTGACAAAAATAATTACTTTTCAGTATTATGCGGTAAACCACCCGATGGGGCCACGGAACTGAAGTTCATGTGGGCAAGCTGGCCAGGACAGATCTCTGGCCAAGCGTGGGGACCAACCACCTGACCCCAGGGCTTCCCTGCTTTTCCCTGGCTTTTATTGCACCATCCTGGACTAAACACCAGAAAACTGGGAGCCCCAGGATGCGCTGGCATCTCCCGGTATTCACGTGGAGGCTGGGTTAGCTGCGCAGGTCACATCGTGTGTCCGGCAGCTCCATGTGTATGTCCTTGCTCGGGAAGCCGTGCTTTAATCAAGGCTCCGGGATCCTTCCTTTGGCCGCCCGGGGCGGGGGAGATTTTAACTCTAAACACATTAGCGTGCGAGATTGAAAGGTAACGCGTCCTCCCGGGGCCGCTGAACAACGGAAAGGAGCCTGGGTTTCATTTGCACAAAGCTCGTGGTGGGAATTTCCCTAATCAAATAAAAAGAAAATGAAAAACTCGCTCTCTCAAAAAGTTTAATTCTCTTAATTACATTAATTGGAGAAACATAGGAGCCTCCTTTGCATGCGTTTCTTCTCTGCAGAGGAGAGGAGCTGCTGGAAAGGACTTTTTTGCACAAGGGTGCGGGCTGGACCCGCATCCCCTGGCAGGATGGGATGGGGATGGAGGAGGCACAGCAGGGATGCCCTGTGGTCATCCTCATCACAAAAAAAGCACAAAGAAATAATGTTTGCTCCACCTGGGTCTTGGCCCGGGCAACCCCTGTGCCTTCGAATAACCCGACCATGAGTGGAAAATAGAATGGGGATTTTCTCTGGCCGTCGCCTGCTCCGGATTCCCATCAGGTGTTGGAAGGGAGATGGGGAGCAGACTGAGCACCGGGTTGCAGAGTGACTCGCCTCACCTGCCAGCTGCTCCGAGGCATTTCGGTAACTGGGAGGTGGCACGTGGCCCCAGTGGGGGCTACACCGTGGGCTGGGGTCCTCCGCCGGCCCCGGCCATGGGCTCCCCCTGCCAGGTGCTGCCCACCTGCGTGGCCTGGCCCCACCGCCCCCGTTAGCACATGGGCTCGTTTAACACGTCCCCGGGGAGGTGACATCATGGTGAGCAGCGCAGAGAGGGGGGAGCCGCTTCTGTCCCGCTCTGCACAGCCATGGCCCCCCAACGGCCCCCCAGGATTCAACCCCATCAGCTTTAACCCCTTTGCTACCAGGAAAAATTGTCTGCCACGGCGTTAGATGTGTGTGCGCCTGTCCCCATTGCTGGCTGTCCTGAGCCAAGTGGGGATGCTCACAAGCCGCCTTCGCCAGTGGGGCCCGTCCCCCAGTCCCTCACAGTGGGGAGATGATGAGGAGCAACAGCATAAATACATCAAAAATACCTGCAAATGCGTATTTACCAGCCCTGCTTGGAAAACAGTGCCTTTGAGAAGTCTGGGAGGAAAAGGGGGTTTGAACTTGGACCTACACAAGGCTTAGGCTGGAAAGCAGCCTGCCCCCCCGCCCGCCCTGCCTCCCAGCTCGCTTTAGGAAAACAAATACTAAAGTAGGAACATGCATTGCTCTGCACTTGGGCAAAATGCCTTCCTCAAAGGGTCGTAATTCAGGTTTCCCGAGGCACCCGAAGCGCTCTGGGGAGGGTCAGTGTTTGGGTGAGCTGGGGAAAACTGAGCTCGGTTGGAAGGCAGCATCCCCCACTGCACGCCAGCTTCCCGGCGGTCGGCCAGAGGCCCTCCCCCCACTGACACCGCAGCAGGAAAGGTGACTCTATAACTATATTTTTAATATATAATGGGAAAAGTCTGTGTTTGCTGTATGCTCACTAAAAAAAAAAGAAAGAAGAAAGAAAATGGACACGGCCAGACCATTTGGCTGAATGCTTTCGTTTGGTTAAACAAAAAAAAAAAAAAAGGAAAGAGCCACCTTTGTAGGGAGCTCATGTCTGGAAAATTCCAGCCCAAATGACATAAGTTATGAGCAATTGAAAATTGGGATTAGAAAGGAACCGAGCACGAAACCTCAAGTACGAGCATCAGCATCCTGCTCGCGGGTCCCCATCGCCCGAGCAGAGGTCGGCAGCGGGACGGCTCCCAGGGCGCTCTCGCTCCGGGATGTGTTTGGGCCTGGGGAGGGGAGAAGGGGGAACCCTCTTGGTGACAGCATCCCCCTGCCCGCAGGGTGCGGGTAGAGCAGGGGGGCAGGGGGGAGCCAGGCAGCTCCAGAGCCTCCCCCTTGCGCTGTGGGTAGCAGCAAAGAGCTGCTCAAAGGAGACATCAATTACTTGCAGCAAAGCCCTTCACCCCAAACACCTCCTGTCCCCTTCTGCCGCCTCCGGGCAGGGTTGAAGCTATGGCCCAACCCTGGGCTGCACGCAAAGCTGAACCTATTGAACTCCTGTTGTTTCACACTGGCTTAGCTCAGCCGGGGCAGCTTTGTGCCAGAAGTCTCCTAAGTGAATTTACTCCCGGCTTGCCGCGGGTTGGGCTGGGCCAAAAAATGCACAGGTGCAAATTAAATCAGTATACCTGGCGCTGGGGCGGTGGGGGGGTCTCTGCGGAAAGGTTTGCGCGGCTTTCACCAGATTGGCTTTAAAGCCAAGTGAAGTCGAAGCGCTGCAACTTCCGTTTCCAACAAGCCGGGCGTCTGCAGGGCTTTCTCAGGCCAGCACAGCTGTATGTCCCCTAATGAGGGCTGGAGGCACAGCGCGAGCAGGAGAGGCCTCAGTGTCCCCGCTCCCGGGGGACAGAGACGTACCAGTCTTGTTTTGCAGAGCTCTGAGTGCACTGGCAGCTCCCCTGGCCCCAGCCAGCACATCTGGCACCCTGGCAGGTCCCCTCCATCCCCACAGCTCTGCCGAAGCCCGTCGCAGTGCCTGAGGCTGGATGCAGCAGGTTCTCCATCTGGTCAAGGTCTCTACAGGGTCGCAGCACCTGGGATCACACCCGAGTGCAAACCAGACCCGGTGGGAACAGGGAGCAGGAAACTGCTCCTTTTTCTGGGCAGGATATGGGTGCTCTGCCCCAGCTCCCCCCCCCACGATGCTCCTTCCCTGGTAGCTGCTGGCATAGGAGAAGCTCCTTCCTTGTGTTGCCATCCATGTCCCTCGTTTGCTCAGTGTCCTAATCCGCTCTGCGTTTCAGCATCGTTAAGAGGAAGAAAGCAAGAGCCCACCATCCACCTTGCAAGCTCCCATGGTGGAAGGTCACCTCGCAAGCCCCCATGCTATGAGACCACCTTGCAAGCCCCCATCGTGGGAGGCAGTGCCATGCCAAGCTCCAGAGCTCTCTAGATGGGGCAGAGATGGGCCATGGTTTTATTCCCACTAACGCAGAGGGTACGGCAGCCCCAGGCGGGCAGCAACGACCCCAAGCTCAGCTCTCCCAGGGCACTAGGGGAAGGTGTGGCTGGATCCACAGTAATGAATAAAACGGAGCCAGGGAGTGGGAAATTGTTAGCGCAGCTTTGGGCTGGGCTGGGTAGCTCTACTAAACATGGCTTGGGGTTGGTGTGGGGCAGGGACCCTTCCCAGTTGGCATGGTGGACACGGTCACCCTACCTGGGATGCTGTGAGAGTTTGGTACCCTGGGTAACAAACATGGTCCATGCTGCTCGGTTTCAGCAGCGTCTCCGGCCAAGCTGTGGTCAACAGCCAGAAAACACTCCAGTCTCTGGGTCTGATGTGCCCAGGCTGGTACCTACCCCATGGTGTAGTTGCAGAGGATGGCATTCACCCACCCAAATGCAGCATTTCCAGCCGAGGTGGGTGTCTGCGCTGCCTTCATGGCCCCTTCATGGGGATTAGCCTGCCTGCAACGCTGTGCCCTAAGGCAGAGAGATACCCACGTAAGAGCACCCCGTTCCCAGCCCCCGGCATGAAGAGGGAGATGCCCTTTGTTATGTGAGGGTGCAGAGACCTCAGCTGGGGCCAGTTCTTGGGCTGGGAGTCAATGAACCCAGCCACAGCCTGTCCCCAATTCATTTTATTATCTGCATTATTTATGGGCACCCAGACATGGCCCCAACAGCGGGACGGGACATTGCACGGTACAGACAGCGCTGTGCACCCCTTGCATCAGGCCCAAGAAGCCAGCAGAGGAGGGGATCCACGGACAGCATCACCCCCCCTTAGCGAGGGCTGGGAGAAAGGTGGGATCAGTGGTATTATTTTACTTAATTTATGACTAAATGCCCCCAGAAGAGTTTAGCCCTTATTACCGAGATATAATGGCCTATTAAGGGAGCAGCATTCCCTGGAAAGCAGCCCAGTGTCAGTGACTCCTTATTGCGATAAGAACTTAATAATCACACGTGGGGTGAGGACAGGAGGAAGCCCGCAGCCTGCCCACGGCCGCAGCCCGGGGGGCTCCTGCCGGCGTGGGGAAGGGGGGGTGGGAAGCCCCACTGGGGGCTCTGCTGGTTGAGGAGGGAACCCCCGCGCTTGTAAATCTGTAATTCCTTGCTAAATGCTTTGTAATGACAACAAATGTAAAGCAGTGTCAGAATCCCCTCGTTTTCTTTTACAGTAAAGTCACGAAGCCAAAGAAAGGAACTAGGAAAAAAATAATTGCTCACTGAGTGCTTAAAACGTGTCCGTCTTCAGCATCTTCACAGCTTCTTCGACCTGTTTTCCACGTCGTCTTGTGGGCAGGGTGGAGAGCTTGAGCCCTGAGTGTCTCCTACCCTTGCAATCAATTAATTTCAAATGGAGCTTTCAGAATAAGGGACACCCCCCCCCTTCCGCCCCAGTTCTCAGCACATCGCTCCTAAGTGCGATGGTCTTGTTTGCTTCTGGGTTTGTTATTGAACAGGGAACATTTTCTCAGCAAAATGTAAGGCTGAGCGATAAGGACTGGGCAGGAACTGATAGAGACTTTGCAGATCGAATATGATGTTGTTTATTTGACTATGATGTATATTTAAAGGTCTCAGTTACAATTGGCCCCAGGCAATCTCTAATGAGCTGCAGCTGCCTGGACTCTCATTAGCTTTAATGACATCTTCTCAGTACATTTTTCTTGGGGTAAGACCTTGTCCTCTCTATGGTTGTGCACACACTAAAACCAAGAGACATCTCACCCTAAAAGGGCAGCCAACTCAAAACAGTGGAGCAATGATAAATGATGCAAGTGCCCAGAAGAGACAAACCTTTCCTGGAAGAGTCACTGTTTATTTAAGGCAAACGAAATGTAATTTACTTTGGCACGCCTTAGAATTAGACCGGGAGGTATTTGTGTGGAGCCTCAAAAAATAGGTAACAAAGTCACTGTGTGTGTTAGGCAAAGATCAATCTGCAATTTCCCTGATTTTTTGCCATTCGTTTTACTCAATGGACACCCATCCGCATTCTCAAGAGCCACTTTTCGAGGCAGAAAAGCTGTGAGAAAAAAGCCTGCATTAGCAAAGGAGGTGAGAGGAGCAAACACAAGCCCCAGTGTTAGGCAGCACCTCCCGCTCCCGCACGGAGCCGGCAAGCTGCCGGCGCTCCGACGGGCTGCTGGGGCTCCGGCAGGCTGCTGCCTATTGATCCTGCCCCTCCGCGTGGAGCCCATCCTTTTTGTTGCTCCGGGTATGTCTTCTGGTGCTCTGCCCTGCTGCCAGCGGAGGCCTTATCCGACTTCCATCTCTTCTTCGGAGAATTGAGGGAGCAGTCATTAATCATCCGAGCTGTCCCCTCCGTGGGAGCACAATGGCCTTCTTTATCCTGCACTTCAACAGCCCTGACATGTACAATAACAATCAGCCTTGACGTATCTGTATTGCACCAAAGAGACTTACTCAAAAGGTTCTTTTGCAACATTTCGGGTCGTAGTTAAAATATATTGGTTTATTGTAAGGCGAGCGGTACAGATCATATCGGAGATGTATACGGGTTTCTAGGTAGCGGGGCAGCATCTCACAAGTATTTTTCTTGCCATGTTGCTATCCCGGCTCCTACAGGCAGCTGAGGTATAGCTGACTGTTGCAAGGAAGGTGATACGTGCTTTCACGGGGTGGTTTTCCATCCTGACTGTTTTCTCAGGGAATCTTTCTAATGGGGAAATTTGGCTGCTTCTTACTGAGACGTGCAGAGCTTAGGAAATCCCTCTCCCAAAATGAGTGCAGTAAAAGCGCCATCCCAGTGATGCCAGCGGACCCTGAGAGAAATCAGTTGAAATCTGTATCTCCCAACTGATGCCTTCAAACCAGTCCTGCAGCCAGAGATTTCTCCCGTACAGTGAAGCATTGTGGAAATTTGCCCCCAAACTCCCAGCAGAGACACAGAATTCTGCAGGAGCTGCTCACAGGATTTGTCTGAGGGAGCG
This sequence comes from Gavia stellata, assembly GCF_030936135.1. Taxonomy (NCBI): domain Eukaryota; kingdom Metazoa; phylum Chordata; class Aves; order Gaviiformes; family Gaviidae; genus Gavia; species Gavia stellata. Next base: position 20,037,223 of record NC_082604.1, read on the forward strand.
TTCAGACCTCGCTGCCACCGACACGCGTGTGTGCACCCAATGTCTGTGCCACCCCCATGGACACAGGGCGTGAGAGGACAATCCAGGTACCACATCCCCTGGGATGGGCGGGACAGGGGGACGGGGAGGTCAGGTGAGGGGAAGGGAGACACAAAGGATAGGGGAAATGCGAACTAAAAAAGCAGCCAGCTATCTTCAACCACGTTTAACCAGTTGAGAGCTGGGTTAGGAATTTCTAAGCCCTCCTTAAATTCCTGGGCTCCAAAACGCCACTGAACTGGCAGAGGTATTTCTGGACAAGTTGCAGGAGCTCCCAAATAGCCAGGGAACACTAAAAAAATAAAGGAAGGTGGGGGGGGGAATAAAAACAGGAAACAGGTGGGGTTTACTTTTCCCTTTTTCCCCCCCTCGTCATTTCGCTGCTTTGTGCGAGGGCAAACTCTACCTCCGAAGCTCAGATTAAATAGTTTGCTACAAAATAAAAATGCAACTGAGTTAACAAGCTCTGAGATTTAGGGAGACGCCACTCCGGGAGATACGCGAGTAGGTCACCAGGGCATTTCTCAGCTAACTGCTTTGCCCCTTCCAACGCCGGTGAAACCTAAGCCCGTCGTTTATTCGCAGCCAGGCAAGCTGCTTTCGCTCAGCCGTCCCGGCAGCCAGGCCTTGATTCGGCTTCGCCGGCTGTGGACCTGGCCCCCTGCTCCGCCTGGGACCAGCTGGGGCTTATATATATTTTTTTCTTTTTTTCTTTCTTTCTTTCTTTTTAATTTTGTGACATTTCTAAGAAAAAATGCAGGAAGACAAAAAATCAAACCCCAAGCCAGCCCGTTTTCGCTGCTCGCAGCACACAATGACCTGGCGAGCGTGCCGGTGCCGGCGCTGGCAGCGCCTGATGGACCCGGTACAGACAGAACCGCACAGCGGCAGCGGTTCAGGAGCAGCGCCGGGTGCTGGGAGACGTGCTCTGGGTGGTACCAGCCCCTTGGCAGCTCCAGCAGCAAAAGCAGCTTTTGCCTCTGACAAAAACCACGCTCAGATCCAACCTCTCATTCTCTCTCCTCCGTCCTCCCCCTGACCACTCCGCGGAGGAGTGACGGGCACCCGTGGGGCTCTTTCTGCCGGGTGCCGCAGGTTGCTGGCACGGAGCTGAGCCAGGGACCCAACAGATGCTTTCTATTTGGTCATATTTTGGTGCAGTGGTTTGACGTGTAATTAGGATTATTAGTTATAAATTTAGCCCATCCTCCCTCCCCTGGCCGCGAATTAACCCCGATCACCTCGCCGTGTTTTCACCGTTTGCAAATGTTCGCGGGGGTGACCACGTTTGGGGTGGGGAGGGCTGCTTCCCCCCGGCCACGTGGCATCGTCCCGCCGCCCCAACCAGGGGAAGGAGTTTCAAACCCGGGGACGGCACGCCGTGAGCCGCCGGTGGAGGGAAGGAAGATGGTTTGGGCAAAGAGCCCCGTGAGCACCAGGCTCAGGCTGAAAGGACTAATCAGCTCTTTCCCCCTTCTGCTGCGAGCCGTGGACCCAAGCGCAGATATTTCAGCTGGTGGGGACTTGCACATCAACATATCCATCCCTCCAGGTTTTGTTTTCCAGCCTCTCCCCAAATAAAGGCTCGTGCTGCTCTGCAACATGCTCAGGCCCCAGGCTTTTTATTATTTCCAAGGTCATTTGCTCTGCAGCAGGGCTGAAAAGCAGAATTGCCTTTCTTGCGCTGTTTATGTCTACCAGATACACACTACTTGCTTTTTCATTTGGATTCATTTTGTGTGCTGTCCTGAGAGAAAGGAGCAAAGCAATTTTCTATTTACTGCAAAATTCCAAGTGAGCAATTTTGTGGATCTGGAGATCGTCAGGAAGAGGTTACTGGACTGTGTACACGGAGGAGGAGGAGAGCAGAAGTGATAGGAGAAGCGCACGGAGCAGGAGAGGTGATGGCTAAAGCTTTTGCAATCCCGTCGCTGCCTCAAGAAACCTTTGCCTAAACACCCAAGACTGGTAACTATTACTGGATGTGTGAGTAATTCCTAGATAATTTTTTAAGTATTTGGAAAAAAACAATGCATAATGAAAACATTACGCTATTGTCGTGCTGCTGACACTCTTGGCCAGATTCTCAGCTGCTGTGAATCACACTCTCGCCTTTGACTTGAGCAGAATTATGCCTTATTTATCCCAGCTGAGGATCAAACGCATTGGCCAGCGCTCGTACCACCTTTGCCTCGCAGGTCAAAGCAAAGCTCTGCCTAAACCGCTGGTAAATTCGGCAATGCCTGCCTGTGGCCATGCTCTGAAATGCAGCCAAGACTGCAAAACCCCGGCTACAGCTGGTTGCTGTTGGCTCCAGCCTAACCCCGGTGTGATGAGCTTTACGCACATCTCCCAGGGACGGGCAAAGGCCGGCAGCTGCTTTGCCGCGTCCCGGGGACGGGAGCCCTCGGCGGGCAGCGTGGGCAGCGGGCTGGGCTGTGAGCGAGGGGCAGGCTGCAGGCAGGGAGCTGGGAAGCACCCGGCTGGCAGAAGGGAAGGATAAACAAGGAATGGTTAGCAGTTTGCGCACATAGATTAATTTCTGTATGTTTTTTTAGAACTTAGAATAATTTATTGTAATTACTGTTGGCTGAGTTGTGTTTGAAGAAGGCAGTGCTGTTTAAAAGGATTTTTGAAAGGTATTGAATTGGGAGGCAATTATTTTTTTTTTAAAAATATGTTTAAGGATTATAAAAGTAATTACTGCCCTCAAGCCAGGATGTCTAATTATGTTAAACTGTGGCTTAGGACAGCACAACTTTCAGTCTCTTCCTTGGGTGGCTCCCGCAGGAGCAGAGCACACGTGGCATCGCTGGGGCAGGGCTCGGCACGAGCGGGGATGTCCCTGCAGCACCACGGCAGTGATGCAGCCCTCGCAGAGACACAGGACAGGCACAGGGGGATGAGCATGGGGTCACAAGGAAGAAGGGAAAAAGGGGAAAAAATAGGGAGAAAGGGGAAAATGGGGAGAGCAATGGAAGCAAGGGACTGCAGGTACCAAGCGGGTACCCCCATCACCCCAGTCTTTGGGCACAAGCTAGCCTGATGCCTGCGAGGAAGAGTTTGCTCTTGCTTTGGGGAATAGGCACATTGACCCCTCCGGGGCCTCTTCCTGCCCTGTTTTTCTCTTTTTTCCTCTGGGAGCCCTTCACGAGCAGCAAGAGAGAAGTATGCGTTTATTTTTCAAGCTTGCCTTTTGACTCCAACTCCCCTCTGTTCTTCTGCCAACGTGTGAGAAACAAGTTCAGGTTTAAAAGGCAACCTGAAATGTGCATGCACGCACAAAACTGTTTTATTTTTATAATGCTGTGATTTATGGGCCAGCTTGGGGCAGGGGGGATTTCACTGGTGATTTCTGAGCGTTTGAAGGTTGCCCATACTGGGAGAGGCAGCCAACATCCTACGTGCCGGGGAAGCGGCAGATGCGGGCAGGGGAGAGGGCAGCACAGGCAGCACCGGGAGCAGCACGGAGGGTCGCTGCAACCACGCTGCAGCTGCACAGGAGCAGGGCAGGGCTGAACGTGGCGAGGCAGGAGCAGGGAGGAGGATATTTCAATAACGGGGATGAGAGGTGGAGCTGTGGGAGTGATAGGCAAAGCTGCGTCTTGGGGATGTCTAAAGAGCTGCTGAGATTTGGACTCAGCTTGGAGGTGGGGGAGCCAGGGGGAGGTGATTGGTCTTGTAGGCTGAGCTGGATGGAGGCTGGATATCTGTGTGGGAATCGGGCGCCCTCCTTCACCATCCCTTCCAGCATCCAGCGCTGGCGGTGGGCTCACATGGCTGATCACACACGTCAATTTTGAATACGTATCACCCAGCTGATCCCTCTCCCCCCACACTCCCCTTCTCCCCCAGGCAGCAGCAAGCCAGGAGGCCACGGGCTGGGGAGGGGGACTCCTCTTCCAGCACATCTCAAAACAAATTCACCCCGTTTAACCCAAACCGTCAAACAGCATTGACCCAGAAAAGGCTGTTCCTGGGGCAGCAGCAGGTAGAGTGGGCTCTTGAGCTGGAGGGAGGGCTGCATCCTGCACGGTGCTGGTGAGCAGGCTGGGTGCTCAGCCCCCAGCTCAGGTGCAGGCGGAGAGCAGTGTCCGCAGCCTTGGCACTGCAGCCCTGGGTGCTTCGCAGTGCAGAGCTGCTGGCTCGCAGGCACCGGGGAGCTCGCAGAGGCACGGAGACACCGCAAGGACAGGGAATGCAGCAAGAGACAATGGAAAGTATCTGCTTTCTGGGAAGGGAAAGTGCTGCGCTGCCACCGAGAGCAGCAGCTAGAAAGCAAACCAGGAGCTGCCAGTGTCAGGAGAGGAACAGCAGGACAGTTTCCAGCATCCCATGGTGACCTGGAGGTCTGTCAAGTGTCAGGGCTAGATTTATCTCTGGCTCAACTGCACTAGATAGGCTAGGGAAAATGCAGTCCCAACACAAGATTTTTTCCAAATATAGAAAGTTGTTTATTATTATTATTATTATTATTATTATTATTATTATTACTACTACTACTACTACTACTACTACTACTACCACCACCACCACCACTATTAATATTTTTCAGTCTGGCTCCCCGGTGTCTTTGGGTGATTTTCACCCTTGGAGTCTGTCAGCAGAAGACTCGATGGTTTTTTTCCCAAGCCACACATGGAAGTAGTTCTTGGTGGTTTGGGTCCTTTGTATTCTGTGGATTATAAAAGGTCTCTCCTGTAAGGAGTCTGGAAAAGGAAGAGTACTAATTATTATTAACTCTGCCAAAGCCAATAATATCCTTGGGTAATTATCGGTTTACCCAATTTTCCTGTAAGCCTACTGTGTAAATACACCATTGTGAAGAGGCTATTATTTCCTCCACGCTCCACCTCACCATAGCACTGATGGTTTTGGGCGAGTCACGTGCCCGTTGTGATCAGGGCTGTTAATTTTGGCGGGCGATCACCACCAATAATGAAATACAAGATGGGAAACGGCACGATCCGATGCACTCTCTCCGCTCTCCCAGTCCAGCCCCTCCTCTCCAGCCTTGCCAAATGCCTCTGGACCCTCTTGCCCCAACTGGGGCTATTTGCCACCTCCATGCAAAATCCAGCAGGATGAATCCCAGGGACCACGGCCACCTCTCCAATGCTTCCTGGGCTGGGCCAACGGCACAGCACAGCTCGGCAGGGACCATCCCATTGACTGTCTGCCTCTGTGTCCGGCCCTGAGCGTGACTTTCCCTGCCGCGATGAGGTGAAGCGCGGGCAGGGAGCCGGCAGGGAGGAAGCGTGTCTCACGGCAGGAGATCCAAGCCGCTTTCCCTTTCATCACCGCTCATTTATTTGGATTAGAGTCAGCTCTCTCCTGAATCCTTTGTTCGCTGTTTGTTATTCCACATGCACCCAGCGCTTCGCGTTCATCTTTATTAGCTCTAATTGCTTCCCCGTTCTAATGGGATCTTGCTATTCGCATACAATTGAAAGGAAATGTATTCATTAAAATAATTCTCCTCCTGACTGTTGTTTAGGGCTGGTGCTGTCAGTGCCGCTCGCCGTGATTTTCTCCCTGCCCACTGCCGAGTGCCGGACGGGACCAGGACGCAGGCAAAGCTTCATTAACGATTTTGTGTTAACGTGAACCGTAGGCTTCAGACTCAGGTCAGTTTAGGCGATGTTTGTTGATAGAGGAAAGGTTGCAAAGCCACCCGGCTGCTCTTTCTGTGGAGCTTGAGGAGCACGTGAAAGGGTGGCATGTGTGTGCTCCCATCTGGGGGCAACCGAAGGGCTCTCCTGGCCACACCGGGGCTGCGCTTGGCCCCGCTTGCAGTCCCACGCACCAGAGCTCCCCAGCCTTCGCCTTCGAGGGGAAGAAATTAAATGAGAAAGCAGCAGAGAGAGGATAAAGCCAGGGATGCTCAAGAATTAGAGAAACCACACCAGGCAAAAGTCTCCAGTCGACATCAGTGACAAGAGACAGCCTCAAGCCACAAACAAGCCATCTTCCTAACAGCTTGGCTTCCTCCCTGGCACTCAGACCAACTTTTCCTCCTTATTTATTTCCTCCCACCACTGCTAGTTAAGCATCTTTAGGGAACACTTTAATGACCCTTCTTCCTCCTCGCTGTTTACGCTCGGCTTTCCCTCCCCTACCTGGGGGCGGCTGAGGTACCATCGCCACCGTAGCTAAGCAACCTCCCCATTAGCACACTTGTGGCTCAGACCAAGGCGTCTCCTCACCAGCTTTACACAATTAGCCCTTGGTTTTTGTCTGCGGTGCCCCTCTCCTCCCCTCCCGACACCTCTGAGCGGCTTGTTTCTGCAGCACTGTCCGCTCAAATGAATAGATTTCCCTTTCGATGAAAAAAACATCCCCTGCTTTATCACATTCCCAGTCCTCTGTGAAAGCTGCCTTCCCTCGCCTGGCTTATTCATGCCATAATTTGTTAAGACCATCACGTAAGGCCAGGGATGGGAAACTGGCAGTTTCAGGGCTTGCAAAGCTGTTTCAGCGGAGATGGGCAGCCCGTTCTCCTTGTAAGCAATGCAGAAGTGCAGAAGCTGTCCCTGCAACCGGGGCTGCCAGGGTCCCTCCCTGTTGGGCCACCCCGTGGGCCACATTCACGTCACCGATGGGCTATGTGAGTGTGGGCACCGCTGGGCACGGCTGCAGGTCGGGGGGGAGCATCACCACCGCCCTGGCAGAGATGAGCCCTGCCAGCATTCCCCGTGCTCTTGTTCCCGTCCTGTGTCACCTCTGCGGGAGTAGCTTTGCAATCGGTACAAAAGCTGAGCCCATGCGATATCCGTTTCCCCTAGCAGGGTATTCCTGGACACCCCCCCCCCAAAGCTCCCCTTGTACAGACACAGCCTTGCAGCTTTCCTGGAGCTGATTCTGGACTGGAGCTGGTCTGGGAGCTTCGTTTAAAATGCAAATGACTCGGCGTTGCCTAACAGCAATAGTACTAATGGGATGCAAGTTTGTGCCCACTAACAGCATCCTGCGATACTTCTGAAGTAAGCGTCTGCTTTGTCTCCGCATTTGTCTGTCACAGAAGAACATTACCCAGGCCCCGGCTCCCATTCTATTAATATATTCGCTTAATTACGCTGTACAGAGCGAGTGCCAGGCTGGCAGACAGACTGCAGAAGCTCTGCTATCACTGGAAGTGCTCTGCTGAAGAAGACAACGGTGACATCACAGGCGGATGACATCAGCCCCGTGACAGGCTCCTGCTCTTCCACCCAGTTCTGCAAACCCTTCTGACCTTGCCCTGCCAACCTTGGGCTTGCACAACATGGATGGGGACTACCGAATTGCCCCCCAATAAAAGACACACGCCGTGCTCCCCAACAACTCGCCCTACACATCCTTACGCTGGCATCCAGCTGCCGAGTGCTGCCTCCTTCCCCCAGCGAGGGCTGGCTGTCTATCTGCATTTTAAAAGTGCCTATCAAGCCCCAAAAGACAGAGTGTTAGACAGACAGTAACCATCTGCCTGCAGGTCAAGTGGCCGTGACAGGCATCCTCTGGCCACTAAGACAGCGAGCCGGTTTTGAGACCGTCTTCGCAGAGACTCCATCTGACTGCAGAAATCGCTACCTGCTCTGTTGCTTTTTATTCATCCTTGGGACGTACTTGAGAGCTGTCAGCTCCCCGAGTCACGATGAAGCTGAACGTCTTGCCAAAATGTGTGCTCAGGTAGCAAGAGTGCAATGAATGTTTTCGGCAGAGTCGGGAGCCCTGTGCTGGGCTGCGCACACACGGGGAGGGGGGACACCAGCCTCGATGGCCAGAAGTACCCAGGCAGCACTGGGAATTGCTATGGCCACCAGATCCCTGCAGGTGCATAGGGTACCTGTCAGTAAATGCCCCTTTGCAGTGTCACCGTAACCTGCGTGAGATGGATGGTGAAGCATGAAGACGTAAACAAGGCGGGTGGCTGCTCGTGGTGCCTGGTCTCGGGCTGGGCATCCACACGCCCCAGCTCTGCTTATGCTTTTTTGGAAGCCTTGCTGTTTATTTGGCCAAGCGGCAGGACAGCCTGTATCCAGCCCGGGAGCTTTCATCTCTAAAAGCCCTACTGAGCTGCAGCTGAAGCCCAGGTCTCCTCTCCTTCCCTTCCTGCCTTCCTCCTCCCTGCTGAGGTCTTTTCACAGAATCACAGAATCACTAAGGTTGGAAAAGACCTGTAAGATCATCAAGTCCAACCACCAACCCAACACCACCATGCCCATTAAACTATGTCCCACAATGCTGCGTCCACACATTCCTTGAACACCTCCAGTGATGGTGACTCCCACCCCACTCCCATCCCACTCCTCCCTGGGCAGCCTGTTCTGGTGTCTCACCACTCTCTCCGTAAAGAAATTTTTCCTAATATCCAGCCTGAACCTCCCCTGGTGCAACTTGAGGCCATTTCCTCTTGTCCTGTCACTCATCACTTGGGAGAAGAGACCAACACCCACCTCCTCACAACCCCCTTTCAGGCAGTTGTAGAGAGCTATGAGGTCTCCCCTCAGCCTCCTCCTCTCCAGACTGAACAACCCCAGCTCCCTCAGCCGCTCCTCATAAGACTTGTGCTCCAGACCCCTCACCAGCTTCGCTGCCCTTCTCTGGACACGCTCCAGCACCTCCATGTCCTTCTGGTAGTGAGGGGCCCAAAACTGAACACAGCATTCGAGGTGCGGCCTCACCAGTGCTGAGTACAGGGGCACAATCATCTCCCTGCTCCTGCTGCCCACACTATTTCTGATACAAGCCAGGATGCCTCCTCTGCCTTGATGCTTCACCTTGGATGCTCTCCTCCTCCTCCATCCCTCCTTCAGCTCCCAGAACAAAACGCTAGATCCCTGCCTTTGCAGGCGGTGCTGGTGGGCTGATGCAGGGCACCCTGATGGGTGGGAAGTAGGGACAAGTCAAAAATAATCACCCCCCCTCCCCAAAAAAACCCCAACAACCCACAAAGGAACAATAATGGTATCACAAGGCATGATACCTGCGTTACTGGGGGCTGCGGGGGGGCCTTAGGCACACACTGCTAATGGGGGAAGCTGAGCCTGGGGCCATGGCAGCCCCAGCGTGGGGTGAGACCCACTGCCGGGCCCTGGGAGCTCTTGCAGCAACTTACTGGAACCAGCTCCTGAAGGATCCTGGAGCATCTGCAGGTCCGAGGGTGCACCACGCTTACAGTGAAAACACCCTCCGGCTCTGGAAACGCATGGTGTCGGCAGCAGGATGCTTTTCCTCTCTTCCCAGCCACGGGGAAGGAGGGGAGCCAAGTGGAGAGGCGACAATTCTTGCTCCAAAGAGAGTAAAATGAGATTATTAATTTTTTGCCTCGTTCTGCACATAAACCTAACACTTCCTTTGAGGCAGTCCTTGAGGACTTCCCAGACCCTGACTTCATCAAAAAGGAGAAAATTTAAAAAAACTAAGCTGTTCTAGCAGAGTTGGTCTCCTGAAGCTTATAAACATGAGTGAGGTTCGAGAGGGGCAGGAGAGACGGGGAAACACGGGCCTGATCCTGCAAAGGGCGGCAGGCAGAGAAACCGAGCGGCGCTGCTAGAGGGGGCTGGGGCAAGCAGGGAAAAAGCAAATTCCCTGCAAGCCAGGCCTGCCTGGGGGGAGAGGGGTCGTCTGAGCCCTTTGGGGAGGGAGACCTTAGCCCTGCAGGCAGAGGGGCACATCTCTGCAGGTGTTGTGCCAACCCCTCCGTGCCCCTGGTGCCTTGGAAATACCTTCTCAGTAACGCACCAGCGCAGCAGCAGCAGGAGAGCAGGCGGCTGCTCCTCATCCTGCGGCGTCGGAAACCTCGGCTGTGTCAAAGCCTTGGGCTTGGGTTTTGGTTTCTTGGGGGTCCTAATGCATCTACTCTCTAAGCTTCACTCCGGTTACAAACCTGCGTAGGTTGTTGCTTGTGTTGCTTCACTATTTTTTACTATTTGCCTATTTTTGTTTGCCTGCCTTGTCTAACAGCCTTGTTCCCTTGCTGAGCTGTACCCCTGCTCTCTGCCTGCCACTCCTCGGCAGCACGCAGCCCTGCCCGTCTCCCCACCGCCATCACCCGCGCTCACTGCCACCTTGGACAGACATCTCCGACCGACCCGATAGCTCCGCAGCATCTCGCCACGTTCCCCAGCTGAAATGCCCCCCCACCCCGCACCTTGTCAGGTTTCCGCACCAGCAGCCCCGCTGCAGTTTAATTAAGGCGAAGCCTCTCCTTGCTGTAGAGACTTTCGCTTACCAGCGGATTTCCCTAAGGCCTCGTCAACTGAAACACTTCTCTATGCCCGCTCCTCCTCTACCAGCAGTGCAGCTTTCCCTGGCTGCCCAGGGGAATGGGCGAACCCTGGATTTAAGATTCCTCTGCGGGTACCTGTGTGGAATGCCCTGACACCCAGGGAAGCACCCCGCTGCATCTGCTCATCAAACGGAGACTGGTCTTGTCCTGGGAAATGATGCTTTTGGTCCAAACCCTGGCTTTGCTTAGGCTCAGTGCATCAAAATTTAGCTCTTATAGGTGCACTGGGAACTGCAAATGGCTATTGCACAGGCTGGAGTTTGTGTTTGTTCTCCAAAAATATGTATAGCTAGTGATGGCTCTGCAGCCGGAGCAGGAGCGGGGAGTTTTCAGCAGCCAGGATACCCAATTACTAGTTTTTTCTCTCCATCAAGCTTGACAACAACATTTGTGAAAAATTAAGAGAGAGCAATGCTCTTCCCTGCTTATAGGAGGAATAAAAGCCTTTCTGCCATAGGCTTCCAGATGTCATTTTATATTTTCTATAAAAATTTATAGGGAACCCAGCTGGCCCTAGAGACACAGTTTGAGGAGCAAACATCGAATTGTCACTTGGCAGAGGCGGTCGTGCAGCACGAGCCAGCGGTGCCGCAGCCTTTCCCCAGCCAGGGCTTCATGGCCAAAGTGATGCCGGCACTGGCCGAAGCCTCTGCGCTGGGCTGAAGGGGGCTCAGCCTGCCGTGGGGCTGGCAGCGGGAGGGCGGTGTTTTGGGGGTGGGATGGGCTCTTGTTAGCGGTGGGCAGGGGCATGAGCCCCTTGAACTGCTCCTGCTCACCGGCTTTCCACACTCCTCGCTGCTGCTGGATCTGGTACTCCTCCAGCAATCCCCGGCATTGCAAACCGTGTAGGAGCGGAGAGGGTAGCACGATTGGCCCCTTCTCTGACTTTGTTTCGTGTTTTCAGGAACATAAATTGCCATGGTTACCAAAGCCTGGGCTCCTCATTAGCAACATTCGCTCTCGATGTCAGATTAACGAAGTTGTCCCCTCACAGCAGTGGTAGGTGCTGTGGCCGTACCAGTCACACCGGTGGCTGTCACCAGCACGGGTCATCACTTCACCTGCGACCTGCCGTCCAGCCGCGGGAAGGGGAACCGGCTGCGGGGACCCAGCACCAGCGGGGGAAGGCGGCAGCGGGACCAGCGGCACAGGCTGCTTTCCAGAGCCCGTTCCGCTGCATTTCCCCCAGACCGCAAATTATATCCACCCGTATCACGTAGGTGCCTTGCACCCCCTTACCAAGCTACAAGAACATATCAGCTTTCATTTTCCCTTACACGTTACCGGCAGAAGTGACTTTGAAAGTATAAAACGCATCTGCTGTTCGTATCATCACTCGGCGATGACTACGCAACATCAATGCTATGGCCAACGTACCTTTTTGTCCCTCTCTCTCTTTCTCTCCAAAGAGGAACTGTTTAAAGCATCATATTGAACACTTCATCTGTCCATAGAGGAACTTCGAGTGCTCCTGATATCTTACAGCGCTTGCTGGTGCCAGCTATGACAACGCTATCTGTGTGCTCTCCTCTGCAAGGAGGGAAGGACTGCGGGGATCACCCACTCCCTGCCAGGGAGAGGACAGCACTGATGGACAGCGTGCCTGGAAAGGCGCCGGTCCGCTCGGCAGCCCCGGGATGAGAACGGGGGGAAGGAACGGCAGCTCACGCCAGAAACTCTGGACCCGACCAAATGTCTTGAATGACATCAGCATGTACATTGTTACCCTGGTGATGTAATGTCATCAGGCTAATCCCCAACGGCGCATAATCTTCTGTGATTGGGACAACACTGAAAGAAAGCAAACCCGGACCAATACCTCCTCATTTACCCAGACCTACCTAATCCCAGAGAAGCAAGTTAATAACATACATCAGCTCAGTATCTGCTAGTTTTTTATTAAACTCCTCACATAACTTCTATATTATTTTCGTCATTGCCAACTCAAGCTGCCCTGCCTCAGAACCAGCAAGGACACACTCGCAGGAGATGTTTCGTGAGCAAACCTCAGGCTAAAACTTATTTGCTTTCGCTATCTGATGAATTCTTATGAATAATGAAAACATTTGTTTAAAAAAACCCCAAAACTAGGTCAGATCCCAAGTATTTTGTGCACAGAACGCACGATGAACAATTGACCAAACGATTTATAACAGGTCGTTCGAGCAGCTCTTTTGGCGAGCATCTCCTCCTGGCATCCAGTGACTCCCTGGTGCTCACCGGGGCCCTTCCCGTCGGTGCCTGGTGCGGCATCCGCGTGAGTGCTTACCCATACCTTTATTGTCCCGCTGTGGATGAACAGCCTTTTTCTTACCCAACTGTGGCTTAATAAGCTTCTCCAGTGAGCAGAGATCTGTAAACAGCAGTATCAGTTATTCTGTCTGACCTGCAGTACCAAATTTTTTTCCTGCTCGTGAAGGAAATCTTCAGAGCGGAGCTGGGGATACACAAACGCAGCCCCACGTAGACCATAAATAAATACGTATAAGTGCACACGCTCTTTTATTTTGCATGCCTGAAAGCTAGAAATAATGTCTGATGCTCGGAAGAAAGGAAATATTTAGTTAAGAGAAAAAGAAAGAGCTGTAAGAAGGCAAGACAAACACTATATATTTATTTTTTATGGTGTAAATGGAAAGCCCGCGCTTTCAGCTTCGCTGAATTATTTTACGGCATATCTCTGGCAGAAATCGAAAAAATCTGCTCACATCCAGCCCCTCAATTATTGCACCTCTCTCTTCGGTGTGCCAAAATGACATCTTAAGAACTGGCAGAAAGATTTGCCTCCCCGCTCTCCCTTGCACGCAGGAAGGCTGCTCCGCCGTGCTCAAAGGTGTCGGGAGATTTTGCAGCTTAGGTCAAAGGATGTTAATAAAGCACTTGAGTCTCCATATGGTATTTTGGCACTAAAATGTCAGCTGCTTTTCAGACACTGTACTTTAATCATTTCAGACAGGCCCCTTTTAAATGGTTTGTTTAGTTTGCTTAGAGAATAATATTTGTTATTTGGTTTTCAGAACGACTAATAAATGAACTGTCTTTGCTCGGGGAGAATAATGCCACTTAAGCAAAACCTAGTACTGCAGTTCAGAGCTGTTTAATAAGAAATACCTGTCAGTGTCAGAATATATTTACTGTGCGTTAGCTTTGAAGAATTGCAGAATTAGTTTTCCCCTTGCTAAGTTTACTTTATGTAAAATGTAACACATGAACTGTGAATATGTGGACAGCAAACAGACTGTATCAATGAATTCAGCCTCCCCCGGAAAATGCTGACAGCGGCAAGAGAAACACCTCCTAACAGACACAACTGACACCATCAACAGCGAAACGTGTGACAGCTGCCAAGGAGCCGCAGCCTCCTGCCTCCCTCCCCTTGTTTAAAAAACAAAATCAAATCCAAAATAACACGCTGTAGTCTATTTATCCTCTTGTTTAATCTGCTGGGAAAGCATCAGCATAATTAAATGCTTTTAACCTTTTGGTTTTAACTTGCGATCAGGTGGCGGTGAGGAGAAAACCGTGCTCTACGCGAGCAGGAGCTTTGCATTGCCGCTGAGCCTCGCGCAGCGGCACCCCGGCACAGCCACCCCCTGCCTATGGCGACACCGGCCGCGGCGCGTCCCCGTCCCCAGTGCCGCAGAGGCACCGGCCCGCTGAGATGGACCCGCGCGCGGGGAAGGGGCATTGCCACGTTCCGGCAGCCATCGCCCTTCAGCCTGAATCCAGAGCTGCGAAGGGAGAGGTTTCGCTCTACCACGCCGCAGCCGCACCGTTTCTATTATGCATGCAGCTCGGCGCTCCCTGTCACGACCCAGGCACCGTCTTGGACTCTCCAGCCATCTGGGGCAGCTGGTTGGGAGGCTGACGGTAGGTTGCGTGAAGAAGCAAGTTATTTACTTAGAAACTGTCTCTGTGGCATCTTGACCATCTGGAAAGAATATGGAAATGAGACTTTTAGCGAGATGGAGCTTCTCAGTTGATAAATTAACCAGGCATCTCCAGAAGTACGCGCAGCTGATAAAAGCATGCATTTCTAAGCGTGTCCCAGCTCGCGCACACGTACATAGGTGTGAGCATATGCAATTTCCTATCTTGCCCATGCATCTGGGGACCTAAGTCACAATCCCGCAAAGCTGCCGGGGTTTCTAGGCAAACAAAGGCCAACTTCCAGCCATAAAATTCATGGGCAATGGAACAAGGGCCAGGTGAGGCTGGGTTGTAAAGCCGTGCCATCGAAGCCCTGCTTGCACAACCAAACCTGCCCCATGGGGACCGAGCCCGGTCCCACAGGGAGAGCAAGGCTGCGAGCATCCCCCTGGGGTGGGTGGGGAGGGCAGCCAGCAGCAGCTCCTCACCCCATCGCATGGAAGGGGGGGTGCAAGTGTGCACCCCAGCGGGGTGCACATCCCCACTCCCCAAGGCTACAGCAGCAAGAGCCCGGTGCAGTGGGGAAAAAACGCGTGCAGCCTGGCACACAGGCAGGAACCTCTCAGCTCTTATGCCAGCCTCTTACTAATCAAAATATCATGCTAGGCTGGAGTGGATCTGGCTTCCTCGAGCGTGAGTCATATCATTTGCTGATTGCCAGGAGAGTTCCCAGGAACTGGGGGCAGCAAAACAGAAATTACAGCCGTCCTCTGAGCACTGTAATTTGTGCCAGAGCTAGACGGCTCTCTGAACCACCCCAAGACAGGACAATTAAGGCTGGCTTCAAGCCAGATGCAGGTTGCTGGGATCAGAATATGGAGCCCCAAATTAAGCACTGTGAGAAGGGAGCCAGGAGACTCTACAGAAGAAGTTTGTGAAATAGCGAAGTCCCTGGAACAGCCATCCTGCCTTTCAAATGCAAATGCCATCTCAAGGAAAGTGTTTTGTTCTGCGAGCCTCTGAGTGCTGACTTTTAATCATCTGAGCAGAGAAAATACACCCAGGCATAGGAACACAGAGAAAAGCCTCTGGGGGCCGTCTTGGAGCAGGTCAGTGGTACAGGGAAACACGCTCCCACCAGTTGAGTCAATCCACGGGCGCATGTTCAGTAAAACACTGCTTTGTGCGTGCGGAGGGTTGATGTTCATTTGCATGCCCCTGCCACACTGCACATGGCATAAAGTTACCTCCTGCTAACACAGCTCTCCATCTTGCTAACAAACCGTAAAACTTCCCAAAAGCAGTTGGTGTATCTGGTACCTCTTCTCCTTTCAACATCACATACGAAAAGCTACGTACAACAGCGGCCAGCTCTTCAACAAGACTTTTTGCCCGATGCAAAGTTGGATCAATACCTGGCAATCCAACTATAAACTGAACTTCATATACATGAAACACCAGCAAGGGATCTAGAAAAAGCAATAGCCTACCTTGCCAGCCCTGGGATAACCTCCTCCAGGGGTGAGGGCGCTGCTAAACTCCCAAATAATTTTCTAGTTTCCTGAAACCTCCCTTCATCTCATGGGTTCAGCATTAGCCAGGTGTCCTTCCGCCCCAGGATGGCACCTTCCTCCCATCACCTGCAGTTTTTTAAATGGGAGCTATGGGTACAGTGGAGTTGGAGGTTGTATCTGGCTGACCCATTCTCCCTATACAAGCATCAGGCAGGTGGATGCCACGGGTCCCAGACCCCAAGAAGACGAGACCCTCCACAAGCTTCAGGAACACCTCGAGGGGGCTGGAGCTGCCTCGGCAGAGCACGGAGCAGGGAGCAGTATCCCAGGGTGACAAAGATAGACTTAGCTGCACAGGGCAGGGGACTCTTCAGGTGAAGTCCTGCTGTGCCTGAGCTCTGCCAGTGGTCAGCAGATGGGTGGTTTCCTCATTTAAGGCTCAGTGGGGTCTGAAGCTCTCCTTCGTAGTGGTATTGGCAATTCTCGTGTGCCGAGGGACAGCACAAGAGCAGCAGCTGAGCCCCTGTCCCCCAAGCCCATGGTGCAGCTACAGCAGTCCATTCAGATTTTTAACACTTTTCTCTAAATAATTAATTTTTTTGCCTCTACACGTAGGAATGCATCAAGCTCAGGTGTGCCTAGATGGGTCTGGGAATCCCAGGGGACCCCAGAGTGGGATTTACTGGCCATAATACTAAAATACATACATGTTTATATGAAGTCTGTGATTCTATTTTGTCAATTGACTGAAAAAGGCAATGTGTTAAAGCAAAACTAAGATCTGAGAAATTGTCACATGATCTTGGATACCTGCAGTGCCAATGGGGCTTGGAGCTGGCGGAGGCTCAGCCCTCTGGCTACAGAGCTCAACAAGGCTCTCCGCGTGGACGCGTCCTCAAACTTGTAGCTCACTGCAGCAGCTAAGCAATACAGGGGGAAAAAATCTCTTCAGCAGGAAGTATCTCAAGAGGGTCCATCCTGGGTCCTGTGCTATGTCCTCTGACTGAGCAATGACTCAGGCAGTGTGAGATTCTGCCATTGCTGGAGTTTCCCCAACTGATTAAAGTCATGGGGGCCTCATCCGGCCGCGGGCTCTGGCTCCCTCGATACCTACCAGTGCCCTGAATTTTTTCAGGAGTAGGAAAGGTCTGAGATGAGACCCCCTCCCCTTTCATCCTCGTATCACAGGCTGCAGTGCTCACTTTCTGAGGAACAAGGGGCTTTTTTTAAAGCACTCCTTAGGTTTAACTCCCAAGGCACTTGGAAACTCCATAAAGGCAGGAATTAACCTGGGTTTCTAGAAAGAGAGCAGAGTGTCTAATGCTTTTAAGCAGCGTTTCAGCGGCAGAGATGATCTTCAAATTGTTTTGACTTCCAGTTTTGAGAGAAACGTTTTTTCTTTGAAATTAACCTAATTAAAGGATCACAAAAATAATTAAAACGCAAAATGAAATGCAACATTTTGCATCAGGTTGGATGAAACGTTTCAGCACGCTTTAAAATGAAATCAGAGATGGTTTTCATTTTGATTAATGAAACTCCCCTCTCCCTCCCCAAGCTCTGGAAAACACTGATCCAAAGAAAATTCTCTCCTAAATCTGCCCATCCCAGCTTGCGGAAGGGTACAGCTCTCCCTGCTCCGAAACGTCGGGGACTGGAGACTCGAATCCACTTCACTCTTGACCCTCGGCTCTCACAAGAGACACTTTGGCTGGATGATATTTTAAAGTGCCCCTACTTGGTGGCAGCAGCTCGTTTAAAATTAGCAGCGCCCCTAATTGGGAAGGGGGAAGCTCTGCCTGGCAGAAATGCCACCACTGGCCCCCGGCGCGGCGGGGGCAGCCCAGTGCCACTCTCGATAGCCATCACTGTCAGAGGCGGGTTCCTGGCCACGGCTGAACTATCCGCCTGTTTAAATATAGCAAGTCCCAGAATGTCAGGGGTTCTGAAGGCGGCCGCAAGGCAGCGGTGCAGGGGAGGCAGGGCTGGGTGTTGGCTCAGAAACAGCCCCCGGCCGCGGGCTGAGACCCTCTGACGTACCGGTGCGACACCTGAGCCTTAATCGCCTCCGACGTGGCCTCGTCCTGCTCCCCGGCGGAGCTGCTGGCCCAGCCGCCTGTAGCTCTTGGCACCAGAAAATACATTTTCCTCCGAGACCAAAAATTTTGGTTCACTGTAAACGTGAAGAGAGCAGCTTGTGATTAAGCAGTCAGGGGTTTACAGCATCCCGAGGACGTGAAGCGCTATTTAAGCGATAACTGTTTTTACTGTTGTTATTTATTACGTGGGGCTGGTCGGTGCAGGGTCCGGCCCCCTCTGCACAGCAGGTGTTCCCGGCGTGAAATGTCGGCGTAATGCTGGCGAGCCTCAGGCGAGCATCGCAAAAGCAGGTGGCCATGGTGCTCCTGCTCCTTCCACGGGCTCCCGAAGGCAAGAATCACAAGGGGGAAGGGTGCTTAAGCCCAGACCCTCAGAGGCGTTCAGGTTGCCAAACCCATGGGGGAACCGAGGTGCTGCTTCCCCACAGCAAAGCACCAAAATGCTGTGTCGTGCTTTTAAGCTTGTGCTTCAAGGGGCACATCCCTATGGAGCAGGGTGAGGCGTGATCAGGCACTACTTTTGAGGGGAATGCTCCATTTTTCTCCCCCCACTCTGTGATCTGGCCAAGCACAGGCAGCTCTACTCATCCCGCAGGGATGACGGCAGGACCACAACCCCCAGCTCCTGGTGCCGGTGCTGGGGCTCAGGCTCACAGCTGCAGCGGGTTTGGGTTTTACGGCTGCCTGCCGGCCGTCCCGCCTCGCTGCCAGGCGTTACCTCCTTGGGCAGGCTGGCGGGCAGCGTCCCAGCGGGGTGGCTGCCAAAGGGAGCTCTGCACGGAGGGACCGAGGGGCTGGCGTGTGTGCTGCCCTCCCTGTGGCCGGCTGGGCTGTGACGCGGCCGCAGCACTTGTGACACCTTATTTGTACACACAAGAACATTTTGCAATATCGCTCGTGTGTTGCTGCAGCGCTTGGGGTCATTAAACCTGGAGGAGCTGAGACTCCCCTCCACCAGGCACCGTGCCACTGCAAATCCCACACAGACACGGATACTCCAGCATCGTGGCAGAGCCCTGGCCCCATCACGGCCCTGCATCCTCCTCCCCAGACGGGATGCTCTCTGGGATGTGCTGCAAAGGCCAGAGGATGAGCTAAGCCAAAGCAAACCCCAAGGCAGCTTCCAAGGGGTTAAGGGGCCACGCACACCCGCTCTCCCCACTGCCTTTCCGACCTCCTCCTCGCAAAAGGCAAACAAAGAGGCTTTCCTAAGCGAACAAAACCCTACATGCCTCCGCCTGCCATAATAGCATTAGGAGAAGGGTGGGAAGAGATCCTAGCTCTTCGCTCACGTTTAAGCATACAAAAACAAACAAAAAAAAAAAAAAAAGGAAAAAGTTAAAGCCATCTGAAAGTGCCTCCCTCTCTCCCAGAAGAGTGATAAAGGCTTTTTGGCAGAGCGAGGTGGTGTTTATTTTGGTTTGTGTTGTGTTGCTGCTCTGACCCCCTCAGCTGTTAGACGGCAAACTTGACAGCCTGATTGTTTTTACTGGACTGCGCCGGAGTTTTTCGCTTTGCAAAAGTGATCTGGGAGCAGTTTGCACTGATTGCTGCAGAGGGCTCCGACCAGGGACCATCGCCTTGTCCTGTGCCGTGCCCCACGTCTCAGGTGGGACTGCAGCCGGGGCTTGGCCCGCAGCTGGTTTAAATCATCACTTTCTTCCCATTTCACTGCACAAGGCAGCGCTTGAAGATTTTCCTTTCTATTCTGCTGAAATGTGACTCTAATTAGATGATAACAAAGCTCTGACATTTTCTAATCGTAATCCTATCCGTGCAAGGGGACGTTACGAAAAACGATTAAAATTATTGATAATGGGGAGGAGGGACTCTTGGACAGAGAACTCTGTATTTGGCCCATGGTGCGGGAGGGGGAGGACAGGTCTGGGTCTGTCCTCTGGGATAAAGCCACCGCTGTCCCGGAGGACGTGCCACTCTCTAAACACTTGCTTAAGTAACACAACGTCTCCCACCAAGCTGGAGCCTCCCATCTTGACCACGGCTTAAAGGAAAGGTGGTTTTGGTGACAAAAAACGTGGACCTAGCCCTCAGGTAGAACAAACGAAGCACAGCTTCATCAGACCTGAAGCTACCAAGGAGATAGCTGCACCCAGTGTTTTCCACACCCCTATGTGCTCATGTAGAAGTTCCAGTGCAGACGTTACCACTTCATATTAGGTGGCTTTTAGACCCTCTTTCTGGAAGGTTTTTGCTCCATGGGGCTGGCATAGGGGACAAGCAATTGGGCTCTCATCTGCTCAGGTGAAATGAAAGGGAACCGTGCCCCTGTTCACAAGATGAGCAGGTATTTTGTAAAGCCAGGCACCCCTCTACAGGCAAGAGTCAGAAACAGAGGTGGGAAAGTCCCGAGGGCTAAAGTTTCCATAAAGTAATGGCAAATGGGTCAAGGTTTTATCTTTGCTGCCTTCAAAACCCTCTGAGGCAATGCAGCAGTTATGTCTTCTCTGACCCAGGGGACAGGCATGCGACACCCTACACCCCCTGTCCCAAATCAGCCGCTGGGCCCCACGTACCCAGCTGCACGCCACGCAAGGGACGTCCCAGCCGCCCTGGCTGGAGCCTACCTTGCAGGCAGCGAGCACCAGGGCCAGACCCACCATCACTCGTCTCTGCGGTCCCCAGCTCTGCGTCGCTTCTGTGGGATCCCGTTGTTTTGTCTGCGGGAGCCTTCGCTTCGCAGGGCTCCGTGCCCAGCTCCACATCAGCTCTGCCTGGCATGGAGGCAGGCAGCTCTGAGCCAGTTTTCTGCTCCGGAAACCTCGGGAATCTCCCTTGGTGTTTCCCAGAATAGCCCCAAGGCTCCTCTAATTTCCTACAGCTGCTGCACACCAGGGCGCAGGCGAGCCGGAGGCTCCACCCGGAGCATCCCCGACCCGGTCCTCAGAGGTGGCAGGGACACGAGTGGCACAGCACCGGTGGCGCAGCCCCAGGAGCTGGGGCATTCCTCATCCCCCGGAAAGCCCCTACATCTGCAGAGAACAAGGCTCGTTCTGTAACACCGAAACAAAGCCATACCAACCTAAAGGGGACCGAGAAACACAGGCAGCAAAGCTTGTTAGCCAAGACACCCGGGGACAGCTTGCAGGCTCCAACACCAGCCCTCCTTGCTCCCCGAGGGCAGGGAAGACGCACAGGACTACCCATCCCCATTCGCACGTATCCCTGTAGCTCGCATGTTCTTGAGGATAAAAGAGAGCAGGAATTTTCCCAGCAGTGGGTGACCCCGGATTGACTGCCGGCAACACCTGCAGCCCTGCTCAGCGTGGCTACCTCCACCTGAGGGGCCCGAGTCCACGGTGAGCAAGCTGCCAGAGACTGGGGGATGAGTACAGCCCATACGTGCCAAAGCACAGTGCATTTAAAATGCCTCTCCCCAACATCAGTTTGCACTTGGGGTCAAACCACCAGCACACAGAGGACCGAAGACACCAGCGAGCTGCAGCGCTTTTCAAAGCGAAAAGTCCTCCAGAGCTAGCAAACCATTTGCAGAGAACAATTTATTCATCCAATTTACAACTTATTTCTCTTCACAAGCAGATCATAGTCTCCATGAAATTGCTCATTGCTAGAAATTATGCAGCAAATATTTCAGGATACGTATCTCCAGCAAATTGCCTGCTGCCAGTGCTATTTCCCTATTCACAGTCAGAAATCTGAGCTGTTTTGATAGGACATACAGCTCCATAGCATGGCTCGTTCCCCGTCACGGAGGCACGATGCTCTCCCAGCCTGGCACCAACAGGCAGCAATTCTTAGCTTAAAATAAAAAGCTCACAACAGAATCAACCTTACAGAGCAAATATTCATGATTATGAATTTGAAAATCACTTCCTATGAATAAGCCTGCACAGTTTGCATTAAAATATGCTGCTTCAGCATCATTCCTGCCAGTGTACATGTTTGCTAGAACAGCCACAGAGAGCAAACCCAAAAAGGTCAGGAAGGGAAAGCGAACAAATTTATTGAGAAATTCAAACATATGTTTGGTGCTGGTTTAAAAAAAATCTGCTGCAAATACGTAGATAGTGTCTCCGTCACCCTTGGAGACTGCACTATGCAGAGCTCGCTATACGGGGACAGAGGTCTCATAATTGAAAAACTGATTAATTTTTACACCTACCAACTTTGATATTTCGAAGGTTTTAATTTCTCTTTAAAATGTTGAACATTTCTTTGAAAAATATTTAGAATTCATATTGGAAACCCACAAAGGAGTTTTTAAGACTCTACCTTCTTATTTTAATAAAATGTAGTTTAGTTTTTTTTTTTTTTTTGGAAATATCTTCATTAAATAGAAGAGGAACTAAAGGGCATGGTAATATAATTCACAGACGATACTAAATTAGGATATATTGTACACGGCAGTGCGGACTGAGAAATAATACAAAGGGCCCCAGAGAGATTGGAAACCTGGGTAGAAAATAAATGAGATTCAATTTGGAAAAATGCCGTCGATGCCTCTGGGGAAAATAATTTGAAACACACGGAAACCTGGGAAGCAGGAATGGCTAACAGGGAGTTTAAAACAATAACAGAGAGAAAATTGGTCTGCAAAGCATTACAGACCCCCTCTAACGCCCGCTGGAGTCAGCAAAGAAGTTCCTGTTCGCTGCCACAAGGCCTCAGGGATGGTCACCACCACGCTGACGGCAGAGGCACAAGCAGAAACATGATGGAGAATAAGCTCATCACCGCAGTGCTGGGCAGCGTTGTGCCAAAAGCACACGGAGGTGACCAGGGAGAGGAGCAGGGTAATTCAAATGACTGGGGGGAATGACCAGGGCTGAGAGCTGTGTCTGTACCAGCCCCTGAAAGGCTGGACATGGAGGAGCAGGAGGATGAGGATGCTCTATGGGACCGTGATGAAGGTGAGGGGGAATGAGGCAAGAGACACACAAGCTAAATTTTGAATCACCACCACCACCTCAGAGGATGCCCCATCAGTAAAGACCAAAAGCACAAAGAGCTTTTTGACAGCACAAAGCTCTGCAGACACATGCATTCCTGCATGCAACCCTCTCCTGGAAGGAGATGGGCTGGGACCCCGGTGGTCCTCACCCAACTCAAGTGCTTCCTCTTCTCTCTGGATTTCGTACAAACCTATATATGTTTATCAGAACTGCAGAGAAGGAAGAAAACAGGAGCACAGAGCAAGCGTGAGCACAAGAGAGAAGGTGAAGAGGGGGCAGGAGCAGCCTGATCCTCATAGGACATGCACTCAAGTTCCTGTTGTCACCAAGGGAGGAGTTGGACCAAAGCTGGATGTTCACACCTCTGTCCACAGCAGACTCACAGCAGCTCCAGTCTTGCCAGCAGATGATACCACCAGGTGCTGTTAAGTTATGAGTTAGGAGAAGAAAAGCTGTCCCTAATTCACCCAGTCCTGGGGCTGGGACAGGATCCTCTACCCCTGCCCAAGAGGGCAGGCAACAGTAATGATGTTACAGGCTCAGCATCCTCACTTTCTCAAGAACCTTTTCCCCCAGAGACACCATGGCTGACAACTAACTTGGTCCCTGCCGATTAGCGCAGGAGTGTGGATGTATCATGCTGAAATCACCATAAGCACCATTTCACACAGCCCCATTAGAAAGATACTTTATAGAAGAAATTCCTTTGAACCGGTGACCCAATCCAAGCAAGGAATTGGATTAATTTATGGACAAACACAAATACTCTGCTGAGCAGGACCTGTAATATTTGGACATGTCAATGGGCTGGATCATGACCTTGCTCAAGTCCCCTTATTCCCTCTCCCCTCCACAAACACATGCTTCCCCCATCTCTTAGGATCACAGTTTTGAGAAAATGAAGTGGGGAGGGTTAAAAGCCTTCTCACCCCTCCGCTTAGACAGTCTGGCCCCTGCAGCATCTTCCCCGGCCAGAGGGCACAGCTGCAGCCCCACGCCTGCCGCCTTCCTGCGGTTCAGCTCCAACAGCTACCAAACACTATGAGCACGACATGGCTGTGCCACCTCTGAACCACAACAGCCCCAACCCTCTCACTCGGAGTTGCACCAGGTCAGTCTACTTGCAGGATGACCACTGATTTATTTTTTAATTTTTTTTTTAAATTTTCTTTTTGAAGGGTTGGGTCCTATTTCTCCAGGGCACTCAGAGCTCTGCTCACCTGTCTTCTGTATTTCAAGAAACCATCTAAGCCTATATATTCCAGATGATAAACTCCACTAGCAATTTTCTCGTTTTCATTAAAATTATTTACACCAGAAGAACTTAAAACAAAAATCGATTTCAGAAGAAACAAGGAGGAACAGACCAAGGACTCCTGCTTTCCGCTGCTATTTTTTAGCTTCTGAAAGGCACACGCTACATTTATGAACTTGAGCATCACATATATATTTTAAAAGGTAACAGCACAAACACTTGTTACAGTATCCATCATTTTTTCTTGACCTTACAAAAAATAGAGCTTGTCAGATAACAGCTTTTCTGACATTTTGAAGTTGTTTTCTTTCACCTTTGGGACAGAAATAAAATCTTTAAGCATTTTGTTGAATGAGCTTTCATTCCAAAGTGTGGCTTTGGAGACCCCGAACCAAACTCAATGTTTTTGTTTAGATAAGGTTGAAACTATACAAGACTTTCCACGAACTCTAAAAAATTCTGATTTTAATTCTAATTCTAATACGAGTTATTTCCTCAGAGCATTTAAAATTAAATGCAATTGTTCTTTTCCCCCAGATGGCACTGAGGTGGGGCCGGGGATGGTTTTGATGGTCCTCCCCAGAGCCGTTCGCAGGCTCTTGGAGACGTTCATCTCAAATCAGAGGGAATTTATTTACTCTTTTCCAGGACTATTGATTTTTAGACACATCTCTGGAACAGCTTATACCTAGCTCTCACAAGAGGGGTCCTTAGGAATGAAAGATGCGGACATACGACTGGCTCTTGAAGTCCCTGGGAAACACCAGCGAGGAGGTTTGAAAAGGCATTTTCCTGCACACGAGAACTGCCACAACACACTGCCTTCTCCAGTCAACACCGAGCTGCAGCCAGCAAATGTTTCAACCTTCCGCTGAGGGCAAGAGTGAAACGAGGAGGTCTCGGGAACCGTGCCATGTATAGCACAACAGCAACCAACTCGCAGCCTTCACTGTCTTCTCTCGGGTCATTAACAACTAGATTTTAAAATAAAAAAGGCTAACTTCAGGTGATTTGAGTCAAACATTCACATGTCATTTTAAAAAAATAACCTGTTTCTAAAGTTGAATGTGACAGCATGCACCAAGGCAAGAACTTAAATGTCATGTATTACCTAAATAAATGGAGATATGCTGCCTTTGCTCCTCAGGCGTCACTCTTTCAGGGATGTGGGATTTTTAACGGGTTACAAAACCCCAAAAGCAGCGTCCTTAACTCTAGAATATAGCTAACACTTTGGCTACTTAAGTGCATTGTGTCCCACAGTAAAATATCATGTCAGTCTTTAGACTGGAATAAAGGATGAATTTATATACTTCAGTGTAAATATCTGCACATTTTGTCACACATAAAGCTCATCTCCTAATGCGACCAGCTTCCAGTCCTGCTACCAAGTGTACGGCAAGGTGATCTTCACCCAGCTCAGCTCAGAAGGAACTGGGAAACCACAGAGTCTTCCCATCCTTGCTCACTCAGCAAATTTGAGTCCACTATGGAAGGATAAGAGCTACAAATTTTAGAATTTCAGAGGAAAAAAGCCACACAACCCATTTCAAAAAGCTGTAGGTACTAAACCAGTACATGTAAGCTCTTGGTCTCTCATAAGTGACTTTTGGAAATCCTCTCCATGGCTACAGAGGCCCTGAACACCTGATGAAAGGCGTCACCGTCCTGTTGTGACCAGAATCTGTCACATTCATTAGCTTTTACTCAATCACTTAGAAATGCAAAACATGGTTTGACAAGCTTCATTTCTGTATTTAACCAGTTTAAAAAGTATATTGTTTATTTTAATTGCATACCATTCTTCATCCAAGTGCAGTTCAACAAATTTCAAGTTAAAAATCATCTAAAGGTTACATTCACTTTCAAAAAAGTGAAAAAGCTAAGGTTTTCAATACAAAAATTGAACTATGTAATTGTTTAAATGAGCATTCCTTTACCATATCATCCTCCCTAGTAAGAAGTAGTGCCATATTTAATGCAAGCAGCTATATTTGGTTACAAATCATGTTTTAGCAATTATACTACACAGCAAGAATGAACAACTCTGTAGTTTTTAATAAAATACACATGAGAAACAGGATCTTCAATTTACATTTATTTTTATATTGCTCGTTCATGAAAAGTCATGTTCAAAACCTACTTTGTCTTGCCTTTTCATCAGAGCAAAGCAAGGGCATGCTTGAGCCCAGCGTGGCTCCAGCATCAGGTGAGACACGGCTGCCCTGCCCAGCTCAGAACTGAGCTGCATCAGGAGGTCTAAACTCAGATGTTATACCTCCACGGTTTGCAAAGGGAAGAGAGCATCAATATTGCAAGCTGAGAAGCACTCTTGAAATTGAGGGCTGGAAGGTACTTACATAATGGCTGGGAAGCAGCACTACCACCTTCCTCGGAGGGCAGCACCCTGCTCTCAGCCATGCTTTGCATCCGTCACCGCCAGTGGATTAGGCAGCTCTCAGCCTGGCAGGTTCACATACCTGGGGCCTGGCACCTACGGAGGCGAGAGCTACACCTTACAGAGACCTTGCCGTCTTCCTTCTTGGTATGTCCCATGGGCAAACCAAGTATTCCTGGTACTAAAATGAGCCTGTGATGGCAAGATTTCCCTCCTCGTTTTAAAGTCTACCAAAGGCTCCAATTAATTCCCACTGGCAACAGACAGGCATCTTACACACACTGTGTTTCAGCCCTTAATTGACTGAGCTGATCATTAATGCTAAGAGGAGGAGGAGGGAGGGAGGGAAGCAAAGAGGGGCAGAAGAATGTAAAATAACAGGGCTACCAGGGAAACAAATGAAGAGATTTCCATCAAAACACCCAAGTGATGGGCAGTAGCTCACTACTGTCCAGAGCACCTTGCTCAGCTACTGCCTCTGTGGTTGGTCGGATATTGGAAAGGATCCCCACGCCAACACACTTAGTTCCTGCTCTAGAACAGGCAAGACTTCACCAACCCCGCTCCAGCTACCCCACGCAGCAAGTACGTTACTTTTAACATTTTTTTAGTGAAGACGATAAACCAAGTCAATGACTTGAGGAGGGCAAAGACTTTGATGGATTTGGGACCACAGAGCTCGCTACCAACAGCAAGGTCTGTATGTATGTGCAGTATTTTCCCAATGGGATCTCTCAAGTTTTCCAAGCCAAAGCCTTCCCTAGACCCAGAACTTCACCAGCTGGGATGAGGATGCTGTAGGTCTGTCAACCCAAGAAATCCCATCAACAAAGTAGATAGAATAAAAAAGATACAAGGGCAAAGCTATCTCAGTGCAGTTCACTTTCTGTCCACTGCGTGAATTAGCATAATTAATGAAGTATTTAGAAGGTTTTAGACTAGGAAGCAATGCCACCTAGTGAACAGGACGGCATGTGACAGACAGGGGACACCTCTGAAGTGGGGTGTCGGTGCAGCAAGCTCCCACTGCTGCTGTGGGGCTCGGCAGCCAAGCCGAGCAGTGCATGTATGTGGCATCAGTGCAAGGACTAACCAGGTATCCCATCCCACCATCTGCCACCGTAGTCTCACCAGCTACACAAACACAAGTTCAGAGGCACTTTAACCGATGAATAATTTAAAGAAAAATGCATTTTCAGTAGGCCTTGAATTTAAATTTTCCTTCAACAAGACCTTTTAAAGCTGGAAAATATACAGCTCAAAAATGACAGATGGCTTTAAAATTAGAGATCAGATTATATGGGAATTTATAAAGGTATTACAGAGAAAAAGCAGCACTGAATGTTACTAAATTTAGGACAAAGCCTGAGCAGACACTGGCAATTAAATAAAAACTCAAAAAAATTCATGGCCCAGAGGCTGTCACAGCGTTTGGCAGTGGCTGACAGCCACAGCACAGCCCCAACTGCCTAACAGAGGGCAACCGGTTCCCATTCCTGCTCTGAACCATTTTCCATTAAAAGATCCAAATTGTGAGCAAGTCAGACTCTCCACACAAGATATTTGATGCAGCAGTTTTTTTGAGTTTTGGGTTTCCCCCCCCCCAAACGAATTCCTGGTTTTGTTTAGTTATTTGCAAAACCATGTCAAGTTATAAGCATATGACCACAAATCAGACAGAAGTTGCTACTGATGTGGTTTTTTCCCCCCGCCTCAGCATTTGCCATGGTAATACAGAGTTATAAAAATAACAGTCATGATCTATAGTAGGGCAGCAGTTTGATCAGACTCAAGACTTCTGGTATGCAAGACTTCTCTACCAAAAAATGTTTCGGCCAATTTGTAAAATTGATGGGACTCTGGAGTAATCGTGCCGGAGCCAAACACTTACATGTTTGATACAGAGGGATTTTCAGTGGATTTGATGCTGGGTGGAAGGGGGGCGGGGGGTGTGTTTTGTTTAACATACACATTCTTTTTGCAAGTGCGGTGCAGACTCTGCTGAGAAACGTGCGAGAAGACAACAACCAACGTGGCAGGCGACACGCAACCAGAAGACATCATGGCTTGGTCAATCCATGAGCAGGGAGCTGGAGCGCGCAGCAGCACACGCTGTTCTGATGGTCCTTGCGTGACATCTGGTGGTCAAAAAGTACCCGGGGAAGAACCATCTGACTCAGGCTGCACCCAGGGTACCCCCACAGCCACACGAAAGGCCACAAGCTACAGCCCTGCCAAGAGCTTCACCAGCACCTAAATGCTCAGTTTCTGATGTATCTTGTGGTAAAGTGATCAAATAGTGATTTGGGGAACTGAACCTGTACACTCCGTTTTCTAAATAGCACTGATCCTTCTCAACGTACATCCCTGTCCCTTCTCAAGACTGGGCATCCTGTCTGGGGACCATCAAGTGTCTACAAGAATCCTAAGTGGACGTAAACTTGAGGCATTGCATTTCATTAGCCTAAAGTTTTTCAGCATCTTTTAGCTATATCTATGTTCTAAAGGAAAAAACCATTCACCTGAAGAATGATCCACCAGAGGACAAAACAAATTTCTGCCAAAAATTAAGCCTTGAAGTCTCTTTCTGCCCATTAATAGCAGCATTTAAAGATTGCTGCCTTGTACTAATTGCGTGAGAAACAGAAGTATTCTGGTTTGCAAAACTGAAAGCAGATCCCCAAAGACAAGTTTCCTGAATGAGAAGGGAATATACATATTGACGATACACCTTAAAACTTCTCTGTACCTCAGACTTCTTTAAAAACAAAAATCTCAACCCTGAAATCCCAAAGAAGCCAGGAACTGAAAGGTAAGCTGGAATCAGCTTAATCTAAGTAAGAGCCTTCAGGCAGCCCCGGTGTTTGCTGTGGAGCAGAAGCACGCTTGTCTGCTTTTCAATAGGCTGGAGCTGTCAAGAGATGCTGAGGATAAATTGTCAAGTCACGACTGTCCTAAACAAACGTGATGTTCAGCTGAACGCTGTGGAGGGAGTTTCTTCCTTTGCTGCAGTTGCTGCCTGCATTAAGTTGATCTAAAATGCACGGGCTTGAAGCGAGACACAGTGTCCTTATGTGCACAGCACAGCAGTCGTCCCTGCAGAAGGCATCTCTTCCCCACATTTCTCTCCCACTCATCCCAAAGGTTTCCATAAACAAGACGGCTCCTTGTCTGTACCAAGCTCATGTACCATAAACATGACCTGACCCACATTATCCAGTTAAATACACCTTATTTAAAGCTCAGTTTCTCCCCTGCCCTTCCTCCCACGACACACTTATCACAAGGCAGTGCAAGCAGATTCCCCAATGGATTCTTGATCCTTTCTCCTCTTGGCCACTTCCCAAAGTTGCCCATAAAGAGCCCCAGGTAACCTAAGCATTAGGTAAGGTCTGCAACCTCAAGAAAGTGCCGCATTAGGGGAGATTAGTTACCAGTAAAGCTGAAATCAAACACAAGAATTAAGAATAAGAACTCATCAGAATTTCAGGCAGGAGCAGGAGCTACTTCACACATGTTCTCTTGTGTTGAGAGACAACAAACCAGTTGATTTCTCAAGATATTTCACTCAGTTTGCAACAGTTTTTAGCTCTATAGTTTGTAATGTGACCTGCCCTGAAAACAAAATTAAATCCCCAAATCCTTCTAGTTGGTTACTCAAAATTCATTAACTTCAGGCACAAGGCAAACCAGACTCATCTCCTTCCCTCCCAATACCTATTACATATAAATAGTAATTATTGTCCCTGGCAAGGCCTTAGTGTCTCTTATGATTCTGTACTTTAACGATCTGATTTCTTAGTACCTTCCACTGAAGAATATATTTAAGAAGCATCCATGTTTCCTCCTCCATGATAGGATTTTTAAATTACGAATGTAATAAAGACAATGATGTTGCCAGTCTCATGATTAATAGCTTAAAGAGACATTTGCTAAGCCTTCATTCTCCCCATTATCACAAATTCACAAGCTGTATAGCTCTGTAAAATTCAGCAAAGACAAGATTTAACGCTATAGTTACATAGCTAAATCAACAAGCAATAGAAGAAGGGCATTAATTTAGTTTGATCTAGAAGAGCAATTTAAGTTCTACCTGTTCTGTTGACAGATCTGTGTTTTTTTAATGCCACCTTAGTAGAAAGTGTCTAACGCAAGATTTCCACCCTTATTTATGCAATATGTGACATCTGCAATCTTGTATGTTGTCACAGCTCAAACCACAGTAAGTTATATCACTGCGGTGCTATGGAACAGAGAGCATCATTAGCATACAGTTCAGAGTTATTGAACTAATCAACTAGAGAGACTTCTCCTAATAACATAGACCCCAAAACAAGCTGCTACAAACATTCCCTCAACCATCACATCAGTTGCTTTTAAAATTAAAACGAAACCAAACTGCTGAAAGAAAATAGGGTTTATGGTAAAATTCAATTTTATTACTTCACAGGAACACGGGCTTCATTCGATGCAAGAACACACCCACTAAACACAGTTGTTGCTCGGTGGAGTTAAGTCTATGTCACTTCCCAAGGTTTAAATTTTCACACTGACTTGAGTAAATGCTACAGTAGGTAATGCCAATCAAAACTCCAAGAAAGTAAAGATAGGTTAAGCATTATGCTAGAGATTAAACACAGGCCAGCAACTCTTTGCAAGACTGTCTAGCTCGGTAATCAGTGCAAGTGAAACATTCAAAATATCACCTTCACATTCAAGAGGGCCAGGTAAGAACCGAGCAACAGCACATTAGACAGCACAAAGGTAAAGCCTCTGTTTTGCAAGTATCTAACAGCTCAGCAATAGGCATTTCTCTACTTACCTTGCAGAATCAAGGCCACATTTTGCATTTTTTTTATTTATATCAGCTGCACAGTCATTTTAAACTATAGATTAAAGCAAAAAAAATGGAAACTAATAATTTATTTCCAATTGCGTTTAAGGTTTATTACAACTCAGGTAGCTTAAATTTGTCATGCGTGAGATGGAGGCTTCACCAGTTCTGGGACTATTTGTATAAATCAGCACAGCGAGACAATCTCTTCGGAACAAGTCGTGAAATTTAAGCATCCGCCAAACCAGTTCAGAGTGATTTATGAAATTCTGAAGATCACATTAATGGAATTGCTAACAGCCATAACTACATCCACATAAATGTGCCTCTCGTAATAAAAACACTCTACATAGTTCTGAATGTTTTAAGAACTGGTAAGATGACTACAGATTATGGAGTCCATCTCCTTTAAGGCATCAAAGACATTCTCAAGGAGGAGTTAATTAGTCCGGTTTCACAGGATACACCATTACAGAGTCTGAGATTCTGACTGCCTGTGATTAATTTCAACCCTGCACCAACATACTTTGCTTACATTAGCTCTGTTTTCAATTTCCCCTCCTTTTTTTTTTCAGAGGCCTCTCACTGGTGTGTTCACAGCTGGAGACTCAAGTGCAACTCCTCTGTACTGCCCCATAACCAACTGGAACACTTGTCAGCAAACCTCTAGATGACAAGAAAGCACATAAGAAGTACTTTCCAACATGCATCTTTCCCCACCCTGTTCCCCAATTCACAAGGCAGCAGATTCAAATGCAAGCCCCCCTCCCCTCAAATGATCTGGTACACACATGCACTTGCTTCAAAGCGTCCATGTTCCCATTAAACACAACGTTCACAGAAATACCGTCCTTTTACTGATGCCACTGATAAAGGGATCACGATTAAAGACTCCTCCCAGCCTCTCATACAGAGGAAGATGGATTCCTACCAACCAGTAGTAGGCACCAAGTTTTAGGAAAGGAATACCTGTGGTCCAGTGCTCCAACACATTCCCTCGCAATGAAGAGTATCCATCAACAAGGCAACTTCCACAAAATATAAGGGTCTTCCTTGGAGGCACCGAGTCTCCCAGGCTGGTACACTGTCACAGCACACCTTTCAAGCTTCCTTACCAAATAGCTTAAGTTCTGAAAATAAAGGCAGCTTGCTTATGCAGTCCCCTTTCTGCATTTCACTCCCTTTCTGCAAGGAGTCTTGCTTGAGGGTATAGCTTCACTTGCATGCATCCAAAGCTGGCACTGCTTTCACACCTCCTCCTGGCCACCCAATTCTCCCTCTTTGTTCATGCTGGTATACACATTCGGTGACAAGTTACACTGAGGTCAGAACTCCTCTGGGTTAAAAGCAGCCTTTTGGCAGGATTAGTTTTAACCTGGATCAGTTCAGCTGGTCCCACCACATGGCAGCATTAATTATTTGTACCATTCACGTGATAGCAGTGCAGAGAGAAGACAAGAATGGCAGCACTGGCTTACATGTTCTACCCTAGCACTTAAGAAAGTACATCCCAAGTTTCAATTTTCATGGAAGTCACCCTCCACTGCTCACAGTCACTCGGCCCAAGAAGGTGCTGCTGTTTGTATCAGTAACACTCCAGGGAAACACCAAGAAACCACATGCCGTGGGGTGCTCTGCACCATACGATGGGCAAATACGATGTTTAGCCAGTCTGGGTCTTAAGATTCTTCCTGATTCAGTAAGTTCCTTGTTTAAATTATCGAATCAAGTGCTTAAGGCCTTCCTTATCTTGCTAAATTAAGCCAGTCCTTGCCAGCTGCCAACAAGGGGAAGTGGGAACACACAAGGATACTGCAGGACCTCCTTCTCTAGCACAACACAGCATGTACACGCTTCCATCTCCCAGCCTGACTGCACTTGGCACTCCCTCACTTCTCCCTGCTCCCTCCCATAATCTAGGAGGGATTTGCACCTGGCTTAGCTCAAGCCTGAATTAATTTGCAAGACAGGGAACTCAAAGTGGTTTTCCTCCATCAGAAGTCAAGGCTACAAACAGACACAAAGTGAAGCTGTGCACCAGATGATGTTTAGCATTAAAAATAGTTTTCCTCTGGGCTCACTCCTTTATCTGGCAGAAAAACACAGCAAAGACATTTGCTGGTTTAGCAGTCCCATACAATAGTCTCTTCAAACAAAACTAGCTCTCTTCAACAAGGAGCACATCATAGTTTACAGATCAAGCCAAAAAAACAAGTCTCAAGATCCACTGCTCTCACTTA
Organism: Gavia stellata; assembly: GCF_030936135.1. Taxonomy (NCBI): domain Eukaryota; kingdom Metazoa; phylum Chordata; class Aves; order Gaviiformes; family Gaviidae; genus Gavia; species Gavia stellata. The sequence goes on from NC_082604.1 coordinate 20,070,673, forward strand.
TCCCTGTTCAGTGCAACAACACAGCAAAGTTTTGTGCTGGACTCACAGCCTCCCGCCCCTCCAAAGCAGAATGACATAATCTTCTTGTGTTTGTACAGCACCCACCACAAGTGCTATTATTCCCAAGCAGACCCATCGGTGCTACTGAATGCAAACAAAACTAGGGATGTTTGAGACAATCAAACAGCAGATGCAGCAGAAATGAATTAATTTATATTTGAAGAAAGGCAAAAGCCAATGGTAGGTTAAACACGACAAGCTTGAAGGGAGTTCATTTGAAGACAGAGCTGAAGGGAGAGATGCCGAAATGTACATTTCACTGCATATTGTAGAACTGAAAAAATGAGTCAAAGCCATCTGAGATTTAAACAGTTACAACCAAGGAGTTTATCTTAGTATCTAAGCTGTGACTCTTCAGGGCCAGCTTTATAATCCTCCTTAATACACACATCATGGAGACTTCTGCAGCATATAGGAACATACCATCAATCTGACTGACTGAACACCTTTGTACTTTTTATTATACAGACAAGTGCTGAAGCTTTATTTGTGCAAAGGCTGCTTTTTATCTATAGGGACAGGCTGATAATGACAGCTGGATAAACGTTAACAGAACAAACTTTATTAGCAACTTGAACTATTTAAAAAAGGGGTCTCCACAAATTAAATCTGTAGATGAGTTTAGCCACCCTAAAAAGTGGTAATTCAGTATTATACAGCCACAACAGGGACAATGGAACTATCAAATAGGTTCTAGCTGTTCTTTTTATGGCATTGATTTTTTGATACATTCAAAGCATTATTGCATCAGAAAACATATCATGCATCTTTATGTTTCCAGACAAAAATCACCTGTATTTGTCGTTTCTAGCTACATCTCAAAGGTGCACCAAATCTACAGTTTTATGGTTTTAGTTGCATGCTTTGCCTATATGCATGCTGAGATAATAAATATTAAATACAGGAAAGAACATAAGAGAACCAAACTGACATAAGGAATATTTTACGGCAGCTCTGTTATGTTCTGCCAGTTAAAGAGCTTGTCAAAAAATTGAGGTAACAACAGTGGCCACACCACTCAGCTGAGAATCGCTCAAAATTCATGGAAGTTTTCAGAAATTCAAGTACACAAACACCAGCTGCAACTTGTCAGAAATGCCAGAGAAATTAGGTTGGCTGCATTTTATTAGTCTATTAGCTGGCGTTCACACAGCTCCTTGTAAATCCTTTTTCTCACTCGGGGCATATCTTCCTGGGAGAACTGAAAAGGCTGGTCTAAGGCGAGGCACTTGCAGTACTGAGGAAAAGGAAAAGGCTTGATTGAAAAAAAGGACATTTACTGTATGAACAATACAGGCCACTGATTTTTAAAAAGCAGTACTCTTACCTGGAGCACAAAAACTCCACAGTCACTGTCATTTTTCTGTTGTGGAATGCACTAAAAGGAAAAGAAACAAGGAGAGATATGTTAGAGAATAAAAGGATAAGTAATGATCTAAGTCCTGCTTAAAGTCCAAAAGGAGATTCGGCAAAACGATCAGGTATCTCGTTCTCAGAGCTAGCTATTCTGCAGCACTAGAAACTGGAATTGTAATTACTTATTCTGATCCCAGCTTTTGCAAGGTGACACTCAACACCTTGTTAGAATAACACCTAACATTTAGAAAAATATATAGCATAGGACAGAAAACAAATGACAAATCTTTCTTTCAAGTTTATTTTCTTTTAGTGACCTACACAGAACAGCTTCTCAATTAGTTTAAATAAATGTTTGTACAGCATTATCTGCTTTACACAGGACCAAACTATATCAGCAAAGTCACACAGGCCTAGAGGAAGATTACTCTCAGCATCCATGCTACCAGCAGTGGCTTTCCTCCCCCGGCCACACCAAAAGGTCTCAAGGAACATGAGGAGTGGTACATCATCAGGTGACAGGACTGAGCAAGGCAGTCTCAAATGATAACTTTCAACCTTCATTATTTCTTCAAACATGCTCAGTTTTGATAACCAGAACTAAAAAGTCCCACTCACTAGTGCTGCTATGTCTCTGGCACTTGAAGAGGAAAATTAATTATTTTTTCTCAACTCCCAGATCTTCTACCTCACAGAATGCAGGAGGACAAATTCTGACTGCACAGGGTGTGCATGAGTGCAGAGAAGAATAATTTCATCACTGTATCAGCATCTAAAAATAAACCTGTGCAAGGAGGGAGCTATTGGGAATATGTCTAGTGTGCAATGACCTGTTTTGTATCTTTGGAGCCATTATGGGATGGCTACGCAAATCATGTATTTCCTCATTTACACTACACACAAGTTATTCCCTTTTATTGTTGCCAGACTTTGTTTACTTGTGATCAAACGCAATGTGCCACAAAGAGCCCTGGAGACCAAAGCCCTCTATACATAGCAAACCTAAAATATAGGCAGCAGCAGCACTAGCCTGTTCCCCGCTCTCACTAAATCCCATCCACTTGGCATAGTTCAGAACAGTCCTTCCAGAAGTCAGGAAGTTGAGTCTCCAGCTCATTCAGTCCTTAACCTTGTGCCAACGCAGGCACCAGCTACAGGTTTTGCTGCATGGATATTTAATTGTCCAGAGATGAGGATCACCAAGTCACTTACAGAAAGTATTAAAGACCTGGTGGGAGCTGAATGAGCCACAGAGCTCTAATTCCCCTGTGTAACCACCTGTGTCGCTCCTACCACCCTCCTCATGGTCAGCATAAAACAATTTACTACTTGTACAAATATACGGGTTTAGAAGCAGCCTCCTAAAATATCCCACAAAGTCAGACCCCAGGGCTTGAAGTGCTGCTGTTTACCTTTGTCACAGCAGTCTGCCAACCCTGAAGAAACTCGGGGCGATTCTTCTCTTTTGCTTCAGTCAGCAAATACTTCCGAATGTTCTTTAAAAAGGAAAGGGAAAAGCAACAATATTATTTACCAGCTAAAGAACAGAAGAGAGACATTGACATCTTTCCTGGTATCCTTTTGCCAATGAGGATAAATTTCAGGTGAGCATTAAGCATTAGGAGCTGAGCTCAGATCTAGAGGTAGAGGGATGAACTCTGGCGGGCACTGTGCCTTCTACCGTCAAGGCTCATTTTGGATTATCAAGGGGAGCTTTAATACCACTCAGCCCCACTGTACACTGGTATTCTTAATACTAGACTAGCTGTGGTACTCAGGCACAGAGTCAGAGTGCTCTCAGACATGCAGAGACACACAGTGCAGTCTGGCATGTGTTCTCTCCTGGCTTACTTGGCTGACACCGAGGCCTTTACATTCAGTATGATAGCGTTTTCCTGCCTGAATCTCAATACAAAATGCTTTGAGTTCTGCAGCTAATCAACAAAGCTCCAGGGAGAGTTTTAGTGACATACAGGAAAAAATAGTCTGACACAAGCGAAGAGAAGGAAGCAAGATAAATGAGCCTATGGTCTTGGGTTAAACAAATCCTTCTACTTCTCTGTAAACAGGCTGGTGGTTTATAGCACAATTTAAACACACTCCAGTACACTAACATTCACCTTAGTGGGTGGATCACAGTGGAGTTTTGGGTATTGGACCCCCTTCCCCTAGAAAGTGTAGGAATAAAATTGTCTCATGTTTGTGAGACATTTAAGTGCAAATGCCTTGCCAAACGGGAGAGGCCACATTGCAAGACTGCAGGAGAGACTGTAGGGCTGCTGGGAGGGACCCCTGGTTTATGCCTCAATTTCAGAACCTGGAGAACATGAGGTGTCTCGCTCCCAGAACAAACGTTAGCTTCATCCTCAGCAAATGCCAGCAGGAAACTAGTATCTTCATTCAGAAGTCCTAGCTGGGAACTCTCCTGGGTACAATAATTACTACTCTTCTGTAAGCCAACAACTACACACCGAAGTAGAGGGCTGCTGCATCAAGCAAGCAATTAAGCTGACAAAATTAGCTTTTGTAAAAGGGTCACTACAATTTGCTAGTTCCAGCAAAAATTTCCTGTCTGCTCTTTACCAAGAAGACTGATAATTTAACTACAGTGTTCGGCAAAAGGTTGCCGGGTTATAATCAGAGGTACACACCCCGTACCAATACAGAGAGAGGAAAAAGGCAACATGCTGTTAATAGCACAGTAACATGCAAATAGCACAGTAACATGCAAAACCCACTGGGCAGCACTACAGCATCTTCAGTCCTGTTCTCTCACCCAGGCAACCTCCCCCAAAAAGGACCACAATTCATCATTTCCCAAACAGAAGTCCCTTAGCAGTTGAAAGAACTGCCTTTACTCTCCCCTTCTGGCTAGGCTGCTTCCCTATGGCACTTGGCTTTGAGCCCCTGCTTTTTGTGGAAGTGACAAGACAGAGCCACAAAAGGTGTGCCAATTACATGGTCAGGCTAATTAGGCAATAGGCAATCTGATCTCAAATCCCAGCTCTGGTGTGACCCTCAAGGTCTGTGCTTCAGACTCCTCAGCAGGACAAGCTGATTCTCATTTCATACATGGCAGGACAACCACAGACACACTGCATTTAAAGTTTAAGGCTGAACAGAAAAAGGGGGGGGTGGTTTGTAAAGAAAACAGTTCAAACTTTGCAGAAACAGCTGTCACTCTTACCTCTACGCAAAACTTAAAATGAATGCCTTGGGAATCATAAAATGAAATAATTCGATTGGGGATGTTCACAGTAATGAGGGACCAGTGGACTTCCAGGTGAATAGGAATTAACAAGAGAGTCTTTTTGAACAAGTCCACCTGGCAAGAACAACAATATACATTAGACACAATTCCACAGGCACAATGCTGCAAAGCAAGAGATTAATCATACCTAAGCCTCCTCTCCACCACCCCATAACTGAAGTCGTCTTTTTCACCCTCCCCTCTTCCAGCACACTCCTCATGTTTATCTCATACACAGCTTATTAGCAGGCACAAAAGCACAGTTACAGCCCAGAAAGTGGCTAAGGAGCACTGTACAGTACCAGAGTTAGTCACCACCGTATTTGTGGCAAAAGCCTGCTCACGTTACACTTTAACATCTGCGTCAAAGTGGGATTTCTTAAGTAATGATGGTAATACAGTCAAGCTTCAGTTTGGGTTAGCTACATATCTTCAGTAATGACACTCCTGCAGTATGAACACCACTGATTTCTATCAGAGCTGCATCGTGGATAGGTGACAGATGAAGCAGTTGTGATTACAAACACCCCACAAAACCAGCAAGCTGGTGCAGTTTGACTCCCTCTGCCGTAACACAGGCTCTGCAGCTTGTCAGAGGAAGGCAGAGAAGGACTGCACGATGCTTTGGTGAGCAGAGGAAGGGAGGGAGCGAAGACAGAGCAGATTCATCCTTTCTTGAACTTAACTTTGTAGCAGATGTACTGTGGTCACAGGCGAGCAAACAAGGGAGAAGGTCTTAAAGCACAGAACAAGTAGATCAGATACAACACCCCCGGTATCTGTGTGGCAGATGAGCCCTTATGCTTTTGGAAGCTAGTCAAGCCAGGGCCTTTCATGGTCTTCCTTCTCCCAGCTCCTCTTGAAATGCTTGTCTAATTGCTAGGGTTTTGGTGGTACAGTCCAGAAAATAAGCAAAAATAGAATACTGGACTACATGAACTCATCCTGTGGTAAGATTTCTATGCTGCCTTTTTTTTCTTTAAGCACTGTGCAATTTGAACAACACACAATTGCTGCACTACTGGTAAAGGCAGGTCGTTGTAAGAAAGAAAACTGTATTTTTTGAGTAACAGTGGGAAGCTGAGGCACAAAAAGGTCTGAGCATTCACAGCAGTTATCAGCCGAGCCTTGCTCACAACACTACTTTGATTGTCACAAGCATCGACGAACCCTGCTCCCACCTGCAGAAACTGCTTCCTGACCAGATTACAGTATGCTCGCTACACAATGATCCATCATTCTTGGAGAGAAGCAAAGAGAGCCAGCAGCAAGCTGAGCCCACAAAGGAAAATTAGAATAAGATAAATGAACTACACCTTCTGTGATGTCCAGCAACAGCAGAGCCATGCTAAACTCAAGGGTCATCATGTGACCCTAGTTGTAGGATTGCTGCAGGCGTGCAAACCTGTAGCAGAAGAGTGCAAAGAGGCAGCCAAAAGCTGGAAGGGTCTTTAGTTAAGACCTGATGTACAGAAAGAAGAGCGGCAACTTAGATTCACTTCACCGAGACAGTGCAGAATCAGCTAGCTGGCAAGAGAGCAGATCAGAGCAGGAATGCCAATCTGATCAGTGGCCAGAACGGACAGACACAAACAGGAGCTTTAAAACCACTGCAGCTAGACGCAGAAGAGCATGTCCTCCTATGCTCTGGCCTCCTGTATCCCAGAAGAGCACATTTATAAAACCTGGTACAATACTCTGGTGTGTTTAAAAAGCAGAAATAAGTTCCCCTTAATTGCATATTGCAGGACGAAGTAGTCTACTGAATTCTTCCAACAGAAACCGCTTAGTTCTCATCCTTGCTTTAGAGATTCTTCAGGGATTTAAGTGTAAATGTCTAAACAACTGTCCTGCTCCCACCTGGTCCCTGCTCAGCAGCAACAGGAATACAGGTTCTGCTTTCAGAATCTACCTTCACTTTTGGGGTTTTTGCAAAGCTTGGGTTGCTGGAGAAAAAGAACATTTAAAAAAAATAATCTGGTAATATTAAGCACCAATATTCAGTCTCTCTTTAAAGAGATTTTAATAAATTATATGAATAGATTTTATATTTGGATAATGAATTCATCTCTAGCATTTCACAGATGTGTGCTATTTAAGTGCTTCTGCAGAAAGATCATACATTCAAACATGGTCCTTGATTAGTCTTGCCTCATATCCCATATTAGAAAGGACAAATGTTCACAGAAAAAAAAGAGAGCACTGGTCTTTGTATTAGCTACCTCGGAAAATATCACAATCCATTATCTGATATGGGTTCTAGAAAGCAAGGTGAATTCTCTTCTTGTCATGCGAAGAAGTTTGGCTTATTAACTATGGGTCTCCAATTTCTGCTTTCTAGTACCTGTATGTGTTACTCAGGAGTAACAGTTTGATTTTTATCAAACAATCCCAGTTTGAGATAAAAGGAAGAAGCAGAATTAAGACTGCTCGCCTGTAGATTAGTGTACCTGGCACTGTCAGGAGCAGTAAGAGACTTCTCTTGCAGCTAAATTAACAGCTTGCATGAACATACACAAAGAGATAACCTACCACTGAAGATGAAGCCACTCAAAGTACAACATAACTATACTAACTTGAATAATGCCTGCTATTTTTCTTAACCTCTCCCCACTTTGTATAGCTCCTTTGCAAACCCATTCTTGGCAAATAACACATTGTAACCCAGTTTGAAGTTGGTGATTCAGCCCAAAAGAACCAGAGCACTGACAACACCGAGTTAAAGGATACCTTTTTGGTCCATCGTTTTACCCCATTATATCCTTTGGTTACGAGCTGTCTATGAAAAAAGCTGTTAAAGAAATGAACCTAAAAAAAAGAGAGAGGAGGAATGAGCACAGAAATCTTCACGCACAGTCACTCCCCTTCCCCCAGGATAATTTATACAAAACAACTTGTAATGAGGCAATATTTAATGCAGGTTTAGAAATAGAACCCCAGTAGGGACAAACAGAGGTTTCGCCAAGCCTAAACTATTGCTGCACTTCAGCAAGCAAATAAAGCAAGCCTTATTTCCCTATAATATACGATGTGAGCCACTGCAGAATTTGTATTTACACTTTTGTATCTCCAGGCATACCATGTTTAATTTTTTGTTGGGAACGGACTTGGAAGAAAAACACCAGGATAAAGAACAACAAAAATTGTAACTCCTTACAGGGATTAAGGAAGAGAACACTGGACTGGCAAAGCGGGGGTGGTGGAGAAGGGAGTAATTTCTGTTTTTAGCTGCTGGAAGCTCTGAGACTCAAAAAAGAAATTGATCAAAACAGCTATGAGATCTAATCCAACGACACAGTCATTTGTATTCAACTACTATGACCAGCTCCAGACAAAAACAATATTCTGCTATTTAAAAGCATTTTTAAGTTATACCACATCCATTTTGTAACTAAAACCCTACATTTATGGCAAAAAAATGTAGGCTTATGTTAAAAAAAATTATTTAGCTTCAGGTTAACGCTATTATTCCCTGTGCTTAGCTTCTTGCAATTACAGAACAGATTAATACAAATGGAAATCTGCAACATCTGTTTTTAATAATTCTGCTAGTGTAGAGGTGGTAGAAGGCTTGAGTTATTACTTGAAAAAAAAAAGTTAGAAAATTCAGCATGTGAAAACACAGTCTAACACCCATTAGCTATGCCAACAGACTTCAAAACCACATTCTGAGGTACCAGCACAAAATCTCCCATGAGGATTTCAGTTATGCACTATGAAGAAAAAGCAGACACAAGCAAACAGATACAATCTCCAATGCCACAACCCTAGCACACACTCAGGAAGTACAGAGAATACTAATGAAGAATCACCATCACCACCAATCAAAGCAACAACGCTCTTTCTTCTGAGCTTGAAGATTTTAAGAGCTACATTCTGCAGAGCTCATCTAAAAATGGCTTTGTTTGGTTCTTCCTTTGTGGTCTCACCTGAAAATTGTTCGGCTCTACTAGTAAACAGATGGCTTTTTATAATTGCCACTGCTGCAAATTTAGTCACAGAGGGGGGGTTGTTTTCTTGATTTTTTTTTCCTTTCTTTTTTTTTCAACTGCCACCAACAGTTAGACACTGCAGTTGGAAAGCAGTAAGCACTCTGTTGAGGATGCACAAACCAAAGAGTCCTGCAGAGTCAATACTGCTGAGGAACCAAGCAGCTCTACATCAATTCACATTCACAGGCCGGCAGCTGACGCAGTTTGAGCTGTTACGGCCCCCACAGCTGCGAGGTGGGCGGGTGGGTGAGTGCAAGGAGCACATGTGCATGGTTCAGATGCTACCATTCATGGTTTGTCATCTCAGCAGAAATCCATCTTCATCAGAAATTTCAGCTGAAACACCAGACTGGTGAGCAAGGGCACAGATAAAGCACTTTAGAAGCAGATAAGCTGGAGACAGAAACCTCAAGGGGGGAAAGGAGAGTGGGATGGGTGAAAACCAGGCATGTGTCTTCTACAGGTACACCAGTAACATCAGGCTACCACAGAGACCACCTGCAGAGCTTATCCAGTAAGTTCCTGAAACAAGAGCAACAGCACTGAAAACTGCATTTTAGCACAGGAAAGGAAAAAAAAAATTGAGCAGCAGATAGCAACAAATTATAATGGAACCACTCAGAACATCATTGAGCTAAATCTTGATGCCGTATCTGAAATACTCAATGTTTCACCCTTCCCTCTCAATCTCTCATTAGGTACATTTGCATAATAACAAAAACCCTCACCTTTTCAGGGACTGCATCCATTATGAGTTCACCATACATGTTAATTATCTGTAAGAGTTAGTAAATATTTGAACATGTACAGAATAATTTTGTAAAACTCAAATTCACAAGTTCCCATAAAACGTAGGACCCTTCACACTTAAAACAGCAATAAGGAGGTGAGCAATTATAGTAACATTTTGCTGTAGTCTGAAGGACAAGCACTCTGGAACTAATAGTGGCTGGCCTGCAGAGAGACTAACTGGCTGCTTGAAGTCTGCCTCAATCTGAAATGCAGTTTAATTCAATTTAAGTCTACTGGTGCATGCCCTGGGCACCGCAGCCTTCTTGGTTTTTTGGCTGTGGGCCACCGTCTGCTGTTCTTGTAATCTGCTCAAGCTTGGGGATGGGGGAGATGCTAAAACCTATATGGGTAGCTACTATTTTCTCAAAATAGCGCAACATCATTTCTTCATAAGGAAAGAGTTTAGTTGTGATACCTTCCGTCTTCCAGACTTGTAACCACTATTATTGCACCTGCCTTTGTAAAAGCTGCTCACCACTTCTTTTAATTCTCAAGTGTAAAGTAAGGATAGTCCACCTATAACGTAGCAGAAGGTGAACAACTGAAATCCTAATATAAATGGGCTAATAAGGGGTGAGGAGGCACATAAACACCAAGCATCTCTGACCTGGTCATTCAGCCAGTTCTGGCCTTCCAGTGTAGCTAAATCATCCATATCTAGCATGTGCTTATTATAGAAGACCCGGAAATTGCAAGTGGAGGTTTTTGGATGTTTTTCCCGATACTTCATGATTTCCTTGGTGATAAAAGGTTTTCTAAAACAGGATTGAAAAGGTAGAAAAAAAATAAGTCAAGGTCACATCAAATGGACTGCTATTCTGTTAGGTGTTAGACATGGAGCATGCGGTAGCAATGCAAGCAATTTGTCCTTTACAAAGTCTAGAATTTGATACTACTACACACCTATGGGAGAAATCTTCATTAAAGACTTCTTTTAATCTTCCCATGACATCTTTTTCACAGAGTGGAACTAAACTGCCATATTTCTTCATAACTTCATCTAGGAATCCTTTAAATATACCAGAAAAATAAAGTGCAAACATGTAAAAAACCCTCTGAATTCACTAGTCCAATAAAGCAGTCATTTCTTCCAAGTACGAGCAGCAATCATTCTGCACCCAACCAACACACAGCACCACACAGGGCAAGTGTGTATTTAAGAAAACTAAGCTCAAATTGGCAACTGTAAATAAAAGCGGGGGTAGGGGAAAGAGGACAAAAATAAAAAAGCAGGAATCCAATCACTCAGCTTTACAGGAAAAGATCAGACCCCATTCTTGCCATATACACATATATCTACATCAAACTAATTATACCAGTGCTATGAGAAGAATCCATCCCCCTGCCTATTTCCATTAGGATCTTCAATAATTTTACTGCAACATGAAAAGCCATCAGTTTCTGCAACAATTTTCACTGAAAACCCAGTATCTTATCCTTACAGTGTGCAGTATTACTCTCCTCAAATGCAAGCAGCCCTGGATGGCAGAGTGTTCGCAGTCTGTTCAGTTCCTCTGCTGCCACCATAGCAAATGGAAAAGACACCAGACAGACTCTCAGCAAGTTTAACTCATTTACCCTTTTATCCAAGGGATGGCATTTAAGGTGACATGGACAGCCATGTCAGCCTGCCCCTGTTTGGGAAAGCACTGGGCAACCATAACACCAGAAACAAAAGGTATTAACTAGGAAATAATGAAGAGATGAATGCTGGAGGAATTAAAAAACCTATAAAATAGAATTTTTTTTCCTCAGACACAAGACTGGAACAGCGGAGACATAAATCCCACCCAAGCATCCAAAACAACTTTAAGAATGAAAGAAAATGGAAGACAGGATTTCAACACTTGCTAGTGAATAAGAGAAAAAAGACCAAGTTGTCCAGCTTTCTGAAAATGAATT